>NW_026526677.1:111852163-113052163 GCF_024362965.1 Panthera pardus | reverse complement strand
TATCAAAAGACCGATTTGGTGAGGGAGGATCGGGGTTAGATTACTTTTACAACGTCTCAATGAATCAGGCTCCGCGTCCCTGTCCCTGCGTCTCTGCAATGGGGCTTTGCCGCAGCTCCCCCCATGGAGCCCCCTGGCCTCGTGACTTGCTTTGACGAAAGAATGCCACAGGTGAGGTCATGCATCTTCTGAAAGGAAGCCTTTTGAGAACGTGAGGCTTTCTTTTCTCCTCCTCTGGGTCTTTGCTGTCTTGAGAGTGGCCTGGCTGCCTGCCTTTCTCATGTAGAACAGGAGAGGTCAGAGACAGAAAGACCCCATGGAGAGTGAGTGTCAGCTCCTTAGGGGAACTGATGGAATCCAGCCCTGCCCCACTGCCGACACAGTGAAACCTCACCAGTGAACTCAGGTCTGGGCAGCAGGGCGACCCACAGAATTCGGAGACCCCATGATCTTTGTTGTTTGAAGTGCGAAGCTCAGGGCTGAGAAACTGATGAAGGATTTAGCCTAGATGGTCCCAGGAAGCAGAGCCTGAGACCAATCTTTGCTTCTACTTTTCAGGGGCGCTGGGATGAGGGCACAGGGGTGAGGGAGGGCGGGAGGCTCCAGTCTCACGACCTCGGCACCAGCTTTAGGCTGCACCTGTTAGCATCACGACACTGGGCATTGCCAGTCACCCTGTGACTCTGGGCAACCCAGGCATTCAGACCAGAGCTCCGAAGTCAGCAGTGGCTTGGGGATCGATGGTGCCAGAAGAGCAGGAAAATGGACAGTGACCTCCGGCATAAGGCTTGTTTTCCGGTGATAAAAACGTTGTGGTTGGCATTAGTGGTGATGGTTGCACCAGTTTGTGGTTGTAGGAAGACCCATTGAACTGTTTACTTTAAGTGGGTGAATCTCGTGGTTTGCAAATTACATAGGACTCAAACAGTTCAAAATGCATCACGGACGTTTCACAGAGGTCGTTACTGACAAAGTCGTGCATTGTAGGTGCAAAATAACATTCTAGAGTCTGCATCTGCTGAAATTTATTGTAGCATTCTTAGGTGAATGGAACGCAGGTTTTTTCCCAGTGTTTTTCTGCTACTAACAACACTGCTTCAGTAAATATTATTGTGGGTGTATGCTTGTACTTCTCCGTGCTAGATAACGCCTAAAATTGTTGGACCAAATTACCTGTACCTATTTAATTTTAAGAGATGCTGCCGGGTTAATTTATGAAAAGAAAAGAGCAATTCACCCTTATAGCAATAGTAAACGAGACCATTCACTTCTTGCCCAGGATGGAATCAATCTTTTTAACTGTGGCAAATATGGAGGGAACAGCAATGACTCATTATGCTTTAATTTCCATTAAAAGACAGTGAGATTAAACACATTTTCTTCTGTTTATTAGACCTTTCCATTTTCTATTTGGGTACATTTCCTCTCTAACATTTTACCAGGTTTCACTAGATTTTCCTTTGCATCTTTTTAATAACTTGAAGAGCCTCCTGATTTTGTGCTATTAATCCTTTACCTGCCATATTTTTCCAACTCTTTTTTCTCATTCTGTCTTCATCTTTCAGCATAATAAATGCTTATTGTTGGAGATTTAAAATAAACAAATGCAATAACCTAACCAGGTTTACCTGTAGACTGTACCCTTGTTGTTATGACAACCTGGGTTGAAATTTCAAATAAAAAGTGAAAATTTCTTCTTTTTCCACTTTATTTCCTACCACACTTTTGAAAATATTAGATAATAGAAAAACAAATAACACTGTATTTTAACCGGAATTAAGATAAAAACTTTTTAAAAATCAAGGGGAAAAATCTGGTTTTGATTTTGCTCAGGAGTCTATGCCAGATGGAAAATTTCAATTTTTAGGAGATAAACTATCAATATTTTCTTTTGTAAATTCTGGGTTTTCCATCTATCTTAAAAATTTGGATTAAATATCTAATTATGAAAAATGAAACTAAAACATAGTATAATCTTTCTATTAATACAACCTTGGGGGTTGAGGTAGAGAGAGAAGGTAGTTTCTGTCTATGACACAGAATGGATGTCTAATTCTTAATTTTTCCAGACGGCGTTCTCCTTGAGCCAATAAGGAGTAAATTCAGCTTTGGCACATTAACAGGTTTTGCTGGGGTTGCTGGAGGAGAAGGCACTCAGCATTGCAAAATGCAAGCATCGAGCCCCAGTCTCCACTTTGGTCAGTCTTCTGGCTGCATTTGACTCACTCAGCATTCCCGTCTCTTGTTATCCTCTTGGCCTCAGGGGTAGCAAGAGACTCCTGGCTTTTGTCCCACCTCCTGGCCCTTCGATTCTCTGTCAATGTATCTTCTCCTCTCAGACTCTCAAAGTACCAAGCTTAGCTCTGCAATGGCCTCTGTAGCTGATGAACATCAAATTTATACCCTTCTTCTCAATTCCAGATGCATATTTTTTTTTTAATTTTTTTTTAACCTTTATTTAGTTTTGAGACAGAGAGAGACAGAGCATCACGGGGGAGGGTCAGAGAGAGGGAGACACAGAATCTGAAACAGGCTCCAGGCTCTGAGCTGTCAGCACAGAGCCTGATGCGGGGCTCGAACTCACGGACCGTGAGATCATGACCTGAGCCGAAGTCGGACGCTTAACCAACTGAGCCACCCAGGTGCCCCTCCAGATGCATATTTAATGTTTACTCCACATCTGCCTCAAACATTTAGGAGTCCTCTCCATTCGAAAGTGAGCTGTCGATTGTGACTGCCCTCCCCAGCCCCCTCTCCTCCTTTCGGTTGTCCATATTCCAGAAATACACCCCCAGTCACCCAGTGGTTCGGCCAAAACCCTGGGAATCAATCCTGAATCCATTCCTCCTCTCAAATCCCACATCCAATCTAGAATCAAGTTGGTTGCTCTGCCTTGGAAATACGCTGAGAATCCAGCAATTTCTCGCTGCCTCCAGCAGGTGGCTCCAGCCATGATCCACCTCCAATGCCTCTTTACCTCCCAGAACGTTGGAACAGACCCCCACCTGGGCTCTTGCATTTCTACTCTATTCCCATCAGGCTACTTGCCACATGGCTGACATAGTGATGGATTCGTTTACAAAAGAGGCGAATCTCCTCAAACCACCCCAGAGACTTCCCAACCCACCCAGAGTAACTGCCAGCAAAACACATTTTCTGACCCTGGGAAACTGAGGCTTGAGACATACTGGTGGTACAGGATGATACAGAGATCCATTGCCAAACAGCGTCTTCAGGCGGGATTCTCAACCTTGGCTCTGGGACGGGAGCTCGTCCCAGGTGATACAGCTAAGAATAACGGAGCCAGAATCTGACCCCCAGGTGTCTGCTTTCAAAGCCTGAATCGTTTGGTCACATTGTGACAGTCTAGGCTCTGAATTCAGAGTTGAGGCGCAGACCTCCTGGTTTCGGAATTCCTAGTACATGGCAAAGCGAAGTGATGCAGTGAAGGAGAGCAAATGGAATCGGGTCAAGTTTGGGGGAGCTCAGGGTTGTGGAAAACCTCAGGAGACATGGGACAAAGGGTCAAGAGAAGGTAGAGCTTGTTCTTGGCTTTGGCAGCATCTGTGTGGTGTGAGTGAGAATCCTGGGGCAAACTTATAGGAGACGCCTTGCATGCCCCTTATCCCGTGCATCATGTGGTCAGAAACCCAGGTCTGCATCCTTGGAGGAAGGTAATTTCTGATGCACCTGTGTGCCGGTCTCTATCGTCTCCATGCACCCTCCAGCTTGCCTCTCGGGCTTGCCGTCCACAGGCCCAGAGGACTCTAGACGTGTCCCTTGTCTGTGCACTGGCCCGGCTTCCCATCCTAAGAGAGAGCTGTTCTTTGTAGAACAGCTAGAACAGAACTGGTTTAATGTTAATATTATAAAACTTGATCAGCTGCCAGGAATGGATGGATCACCTTCTGGTTGATAAGAAATGTTCAAGATCAATAAATAACACGAAAGGGACAAAAAATTTTCACAAAGTTCCAAGTGGAACAATATGCATTTGAGACCTTTCCAGTGTGTCTACAAACCATTGTTGGACTTGACTCTGGGGAGTCCACCAAGGAGAGGACATTTGTACCACAGGAGAGAATAAAATGTGCCTTTTTCAGGGAATGGTAGCAAGAGCGTTAAATAGATTATTCTAACTCAGCCCCGTTTTATTATATAAGTAATTTATCTAACTTTTGGAGTATTGTTAGAAATTCATCACCCAAAGTGTACCATAGATCTTCCTTTAAACTCTTCATGTTTAAGGAATTAAGGCATTCTATTCTCATTTTCTTAAAGAAGGTCCTACAAATTGTCATATATGTTAGCAATTCCATTTATTTTTAAATTTTTTAATGTTTATTTTTGAGAGAGAGACAGCAGCAGAACAGGGGGGGAGAGAGAGAGAGAGAGAAAGAGACAGAGAGAGAGAATCCCAACCAGGCTTCAAGCTGTCAGTGCAGAGCCCGATGTGGGGCCCGAACCCACAAACCAAGAGATCATGACCTGAGCTGAAATCAAGAGTCAGATGCTTAACCAACTGAGCAAGTCAGGTGATCCAGCAATTCCATCTAGAAAGAACTATTTTGGAGGAAAGAGTAATTGCATAAAGGATCACAGACTTAATAGACGTGACTGCAGGGTGTCAGTGATGACAGGGTTTTGAAGGGAAAGAGGAAAAGCCAATAAAGTTACTTTGCTTATATTCCAAAATATTTTGAAGTTGATTGTTGAATAGAAGTCAGTGACAACCAAGCAAGCAAACCCTACAAGCCCATTATAAGGTTGAGCATCACTGTAACCGATGAGGAAAGGAGAGCATAGTGCTTAAGCAAGCATGTTTAGACACACATCAGAGTCTGACAATGCATTTTTGGTTCAATAGTCCTTAAAATAAATGCCCTGTCTTCGCCGTGTTTTCCTTCTTCATTGCAAGATGGCCTTTGGTCCTCTGACAGGTGGTGCTGGTGGTTGGGTGACTGTGCTGCACCCCATATGGATACCCTTCCTTACCCCAAACTTATGGGGTGTGGGCTTTTATGATCCTCATTTAATAGTTTTGATGTCAAATTATGTGCAGGACACATTCAGGACTACCATAGAATATTCTTGAGAGAGACAGAAGATCCAAATAAAGGGAGAAACTACCATGTTTCTGAATTGGACTCCATATTGTCTTTATGTCCATTCTCCCCAAACTGACCTACAGAAACAATGCAATCCTAAGCAAAATACCAGCAGACTTTTTTGGCGGGGGTGGGAGGGCAGAAATTTTAACTTATCATAAAACTTGTGTAGAAAATCAGAGGACTGGGGCGCCTGGGTGGCGCAGTCGGTTAAGCGTCCGACTTCAGCCAGGTCACGATCTCGCGGTCCGTGAGTTCGAGCCCCGCGTCGGGGCTGATGGCCATGGGCTGATGGCTCGGAGCCTGGAGCCTGTTTCCAATTCTGTGTCTCCCTCTCTCTCTGCCCCTCCCCCGTTCATGCTCTGTCTCTCTCTGTCCCAAAAATAAATTAAAAAACGTTGAAAAAAAAAATTAAAAAAAAAAAAAAAAAAGAAAATCAGAGGACTTAGAACAGTCCCAACAAATTTTAAAAAATGAAAAAAAAAAGCCCACCCAATGTTGGAACTCTTATATTACTCAATTTTAAGACATTATGAAACTCTAATAAAAAATATTGTAATGACATAAAATAGATACATTGGAACAGACTACACCTTCAAAAATAGACACCTAATTCTACGGTGAATAGATTTTTGACCAAGTCATCAAAGCAACCCAATGAGGAACAAAAACTACTTTCAGTGAATGATGTGGGGCCAGTGGACAGCCATGCACACACAAAAAATAAATGAGCATCGATCCTTGGCTCTCTGGAAGAAGAAATTCCCAAGAAAATGGTCCCAGGCATAAATGTAAGTGCTAAACCATAAAACCACTTAAAGCATCAGAGAGGTTCTCAGTATTCCTGACTGTGGCAAAGATTTTCTAAAAGAATGCAAAAAGTTTGAACTATAAAAGAAAAAAAATGATTAAAGTGAACTTCATAAAAAATTTAATTTTTTGTTCTTCATAAGACAGTGGTATGAAAATAAATAAATCTTGACCTGTGATAAAACACTTAGAAGACATAAATCTGACAAAGGATTTTAAAAAAATACATAAAGTAATCCTACCTCAGTAAGAAAACAAATGACCTAATATAAAAGCAGGTCAAAACCTTGAACACCGCACTACATAATACACTTGGCAAATAAACACATAGAAAGATCTTCAGCATCTTGGTTATTAAGAAGCTGTAATGAAGACCGTGAATTACCACCACACACCCTCTAGAATGTCTCAGTGTCAAACCATTGTCTCCAACAATGGTTCCTGAAAGTGAGAAGTTCCAAGATTCTTGTGAACTGCTCGTGAGGGTGTAAAATGGTACCCCCACTTCGGAGGACAGGTCTTCAGCCACGAAAAAGGGACACACCTGTCCACGAAGAAACCGCCACACAAATCAGAATGGAAGCTTCATTTCTAAGAAGCACAACCCAGAAATAAAAGGACAGTCAGATAAGTGTGTGGATGAAGGAATTATGGTAATCCACATGGCGCAATAATGCTCAGCAACAAATAGGAGTGAACTATTGGTAAACACAGCCACAGAGATGAATCTCAAAATAATTATGCCGGTTAAAATAAATGAGAGAAAAGATGTTTTGCCTGTATGATTCTATTTACATAAGGTCATGGAAAGTGCCAACTAATCCATAGTGATGTGACGCACATCACTGTGGTTGCCTTTCAAAGGTGACGGGCGAGGCAGGAGATTTTTAAGAGGAAATTTTGGGTGTAATCCATGTTCATTGGGGGGAAGTCGAAGCTTCACAGTTGTGCACAAGTATTAAACGTACCAACCTACATACTTTAAACATGCAAAGGTGTTTGAAGCACAATTATTCCTAATTAAAACTTTAAAATTAAAAAAAAATCATTCTCATTTTAGCAAAGGTGGATTTTCTGTGCCTTTAAAAAAAATGATTTTGTGTTTGCACCATTATGATTTCTTTTTTCTTCAACACTTTAAGACCACACCACTCTTGTCTCCTATTCTTGATAGGCAGTCACAGAATCATACTGCGGTCCTATCAGTCAGCATGTTGGGCCGATAGCGGACTTGGCCATGAGCTGGCACTCATCGATGAAATAGACGAGGGTGACACGTTCTTTGAGGAAGATTTAAAGCATGCTGTCTATGCTTTCATCGGCGACATATTACTTGAGTTGTGGTCATATAATACCATGCTTTATACCCACTAGTGCTTGTCTTAAACAGGCTGAAAATCTCCGTGCTTCCTCGATGTCTCAGAGGCGGCAACAGGCTGGGGTCTGACAAATAGCCCGATGCCCTCTTACCTGAAAGGGGACAAAGGTCAACAGAAGGCTTCCCCATCATTTCCTTCCTTTCTGCTTTTTCTCCTCTTTCCCCTCCTGCCTCCCTTTCAGCAGTCATCACATGTGCTCTGGTTCAGACCCCACCCTAGGTGTCAGCACACGTGACGTGGTCCGGCTCCCACGGAGCAGACAGTCCACTGAGGCAAACAGAGAAATAAACCAGAAATTGCATGCACTTTGACAGATGCATACATGCATTCGAGCACAAAGCAGTCAAGATGAAGAACATTTCTGTCATTCCACAAAGTTCTGATGCTGCCTCCCACCCAAGTGAGGCCTGCTCTCATTTCCACAATTGTAGGTTCCACTCGTATGTAGGTTCCCCCAATGAACATGGATTACACCCAAAATTTCTACATATGAGTGGACAGATCTCTCACGTGGTCTCCTGGTCTCGCCGTGCTCCGTCCTTGTCCCTAAGCCAGGCTCCGTCGCCACCCCTTTCTGCTTTGCTCCTCCCCCTGAACGACCCCAGCTGAACCACAGACACCCATGTGCCATCTGTGCCCTTCACAGAACTTGGGGTCATGTCCTGCCACCTGCCTCAGTCTGAGACCGGCTACCGTATTCTGGGAGCCCGGGGTTAGAGCCCACTTGCGGTGAGAACCCTACAGAAGCTCTGAGCACTCACGGGGACCTCCAGGGAGACAGAGGCAGATGCCGTCCATGGGGGCCTGACAGCCAGACCACCTGCATCTGTTTTCAATGGTGGGGCCTCCAGGGCACTGTGTAACCAGGTTGGGTCAGAACTGTTCTGTTCCAGGGTGCAGGTAAGTGGGCCGGCTCCCTCGAGGTGAACGGTTGGGGGGGCCCACTGGGGCCAACGAGGGCAGGGAGACTTCTCCACAGACACACATCAGGGAAAAGGGGCTAATGGGTTCCATTTGTGTGTCCCCAGGGGAATCTTTAAGTGTGGAGGCAATGGAACAGGATCTGTCTGTGGACAGAGACGGGGCCGCAGGCCGTGCGGGCTTCGGGAGTTAATGGCAGAGAGAAGACAGAACTGTAAACCTAGGAGAAAACCCCAGATGGTCGGGGGAGGGTAGAAGACGGGGAAATCCTTGTTCGTGACTCGAGGGGCAGTGTTTCTACACTGACACTCTGGAGCCCCTCCCATGCTCAGAGAGAGGAGCTCTGTGTACAGCACACGAAATACTGCGTGCTCATCTAAATATTAGCAAAATGCGTATGGATTTTGTGGGGATTCTCCCTTGTCCTTGAACCCGACATCCTGTCTTCATGCCAGGGTCTGGACAGGATTCCGTATATGTAGAATCTCTCACTGAAGCTTGGCTGTTGTAGCAGCTCTCACGCAGGTTATTGGACAGATTGCCCATGACCCTTGCCTTTGGGCGTTACCTCCAATGTGCCTCTGTCAACATTTATGCACCCTAAAAACACCCCGAAACCGTCTCTGGTTGATCAAAGAGCAGGACTTGTCAGCACTTCTTAATACTTAACCTCTTTTAACAAACAGAAGATACTTGCCCCTTTGCTGTTGTTTGAAGTTCATAAAGCAATTCAATATTGTGGCTAAAATCAAAGCCAGGCAAAGTCGAGAGTGTGCACTTTCAACCACGTTCTCACGGTTTGGGGCCTCATTTTAAGCAGACGCCCCAACTGATGCACTTGGTGGGTTTCTAACTAAGCCATCCCCTCATGGGTATGCTTTTTATAGGTTATTTTTTCGGATCGCAAACTAGGTCAAGTTTTTTTCATGTGTTCGTGGTCTTTCCAAATGTTTCTTCTTGTGGTTGACTTTTAGTTTCGTAGCGTGGTGGCTGGAAAATTTGCACGACACGATCTCAGTCTTGTGGTACTTGTCCAGGGCTGATTTGTGACCTGGTATGTGATCTGTTCTGGAGAATGCTCCACATGCACTCAAGAAGAAGGTGGATTCTGCTGCTTCAGGATGGAATGTTCTGAATGTATCTGTTAAGTCCATCTGGTCCAGTGTGTCATTCACAGCCACTGTTTCCTTGTTTATTTTCTATTTACATGATCTATCCATTGATGTAGGTAGGTAGTTTAAATCTTTATTCTTTGCTATGTAAGTAAATATACCATTTCCTTAGAAAATTGTATTCTGAATAGGTACAGCTTTAATCTTTTCCTTAACATGTGTGTTTGTCTTTCACAACAGTCACGGCTGGGGGAATTAACCACAGTGAGGTCAGAATACCGAGTCCCCTCAACACCCCCCACAGGTCACAGACATCAGTACTCAGGGACTGCTGGCCTGAATTCATGGTGTAATGAGGGACTGGTTCCCCGGGACTTCGGAACACCTGTCCTTCATACATTACACAGTGACCCCCACCCTGCCTTTTGTTGAAATTCAAACATTGGCCCTTAGCCGATAGCTCAAACTGCTTATCACATGGCTGGGTTTTTTGTTTTTGTTTTTTTTTTTTTAACAGTTATCTGTGCCGTTATCTTGGTATTTCAGTGCCTGTTACCCTTATTTTATAAAAATAACTCTACGGTGGGGGAAGCGTGAGTGCTAACACCAGCCTTAAACAGCACAGTGCTTAAAAACTCAGCCTAATTGAGATAATCACTCGAGGAGCTGAAGCAGTGACTTTTTAGCCCCAATTACATGCTTAATGAATTAAGCTGGGTGACTATATTAATTATGAAGAAAGGGAAAAAAGTTAAAATCTAGAAGTAAGTGAAACGATGGAAGTAGGGGTTTTAGATTGTTTCTAAAAGGCAAGTTACTACGGAGACTTTTGTAACGTTTTAGGTTCGTGAGAATAACCTACACAGAGTTCTTTGGCTCTCAAAAATAAGTTTTTAAGTCAATTTTAAGGACATAACAAAAATAGGAGTTGCTCCACGTCTTACTCCTTAAAAGGGAGTCTAAGGAGTCACAGCGTAACCTCTAGGCTTGGTATAGAGCATCACTGTCAGTGTTTTAACATTTTGTTTAGTGAGAGCACTCACGCACAAGCAAGGGAGGGGCAGAGGGAGAGGGAGACAGAGGATCCCAAGCAGTTTCCATGCTGTCGGCACAGAGCTCGACACAGGGCTACATTTCACAACTGTGAGATCGTGATCTGAGCTGAAATCAGGAGTTGGATGGTTAACAGACTGAGCCACCCAGGCGCCCCTAAAGGTAAATCGATAGGGTAAGTAGAATAAAGTGGCCTCCCTAATGTGATGGGCCCCATCCAATCAGTGGAAGGCACACTGGAATAGAGGCTGACTCTCCCCCAAACAGGAGAGAATTTCCCTCTGCCTGCCTTGCCGTGGGACATCAGGTTTTTCCTGCCTTCACACTGGTCCTCACACATTGACTCTTTCCCAATCTCAAGCCTGTAGCCTCCCCACTGGAACCACGCCATGTGGTCTCCTGGGTCTCCAGCTTGACCTCAGCTTTTGAGACTATTAGTGTCCAAAATTGCATGAACTGATTCCTTACGATAAACCTCGGTCTTTCTGGAGAGCCCAATACACTAACACTGCCAAATAGAAACTTGTTTGCTCAGAAGTGGTCTACAAATCCACATCTTGAAAACGACAGCAGTCCCTTTATGTCCATTAGAAATCCTCCCTAAAGCCTGTGGTCCCTTCCCCCCTGCTACTGCACCCACGGCTCTGAGCACTGCTACAAACTTTTTGTGAGCCACAAAAAGTAACCCACGTGAGTTCGACATGTCCAGAATTTCTGTGCTTTTATCACGACATCACAGAGGGCGGTGCATTGTTAGGACCACCGAAGGGGAGCTGAATTCAGTTGTTCTCATCTTTGAATCTGGAAGTCTTTGGGTTGGAGTTCCTACCCTGTGTCATCTGGTGTGATATCCGGGTACAGTACCAGAATGGAGCGGATTCTAGGACACCCCTCTGGTGTCAGAGACTTGCTTGGTGATGTGGGGAGCCCTTCCCCGACACACACACACACTGGCAATGTGTCATCAAGACACTTTCGG
Organism: Panthera pardus; assembly: GCF_024362965.1. Taxonomy (NCBI): domain Eukaryota; kingdom Metazoa; phylum Chordata; class Mammalia; order Carnivora; family Felidae; genus Panthera; species Panthera pardus. The sequence goes on along the minus strand of NW_026526677.1, from coordinate 113,040,801 downwards.
CATACCACACTGATGGATATGGGCTATTGTGCAATCGACACGATGTTTTATCTCAGAGATTTATCGGCCACTGAAGTCACTGTCATCTTAATGCTCTACGTAAGCAGTAAGCACAGATCTAACGAATCTGAGAAAGACCTTCCTGATTCTGAGGTAAGTGGCCTAAAAACCACACTGAGAGACTACATATCCGCTAATTCATACAGATTAGGACTCATGGAACTATTTCATCTAGAAGTGAATGGCAACAAGCAATGGTGACTTCAAGGCCACAGAGCACCTCTTAAATTAACAACCGATACAACTGTATTTCACAGGTTTTAATTCCATTTTTTATGGATTACAAATCTTAGAAAATTAGGAACTGGAGTTAGCTTGGAAGGCATCTGTCTAAAAAATAATGTTCCTGAGCGTACCATTGTTAAATCTCTCCAGATAAATGGAGTTTCCTCTGTCGGTTTCTGTGCTCGCCTAAATCCTGTAGATTGAATTTATTATCTAATTTATCATCTAATTCATAAAAATGCAGATCAGAAACACCATGTTTCTTTCTTTTGACCACGCCTCTAAGAGTAGGACTTGGGGGACAGAGAGGAGAGTCAGAGAGAGCCTGGAACCCACTGCTCCGCCCTGTGCGTGAAGGTGACAGGCTGTGGGCAAGGTGGCCAGTGCCACAGGTGGCCAGCAAGGGTGGCAAGGTGACCCTTTTCATTTCAACCAGGCTGTTAACTTGAGAAGCATATGCACAAAGGGAGAGCCCACGCCAGGAAGGGAAAGGCTCTAGGCTTCATTGCAGAGTATGCTCGAAGAAGAGTAAGAAATGTGGTTATCGAACCACAGCCTGTTGTTTGGGGGCCCGAGGCAGACTTGTCCAAGGCTCCGGTATGATTAGAGAGGCTGTCCTAACAGCTACGAGTATCGTGCATTTACCATGTACTATGCACAGTACTGAGTACTTAAACCTATCATCCTCTCTAATCCGTGCAAAGGCCCAATGGAGCCGAAAGTCCATCCTACCCATGCGTGAACTTAGCACACCTTTCTAAGTGAGGTCACACTAAATGCAAGACCTGAATCAAAGAGTCTGTGCCCCTGGAGCCCTGCAGGCAGGGTATAGTGTGCTCACATGTGTGTTTGAGGCTGTGTGTGTGTGTGTGTGTGTGTATAGTGCAGAATGGCAGACAAGCCTGGTGGGGTCCCCTCTGATCACAGCAAATGGAGGGAGGACCCACCCGGGACCCTCAATGTCAGGGCAGATGCAGGGTTGGAGTACAGCAGGCAGTGACTGGGGCAGCAAGGGGCACAGGATGCATCTGTGTTTTGATTCTGGTCTCAAATGAAGATGGGTTTGTGAACTGGGAGCTGAGCAGGGGGCTAGCTAGCAAATGGCTGTGTGGGCCTCTACCCCACAGGCAGTGCCATGTTCTAGACTTATGTCAACAGGAGGCAGTACCTTGTTCCAGACTTATGTCAACGGGAGGCAGTACCTTGTTCTAGACTTATGTCAACAGGAAGCAGTGCCTTGTTCCAGAAAAATGTCAATGGGAGGCAGTGCCTTGTCGTAGACTAACATCAACAGGAGAAGCAACGGCTTTAGATTACAGCTTCCAGAAAAATTGCCAACCCCGATTCTTTTGTCCCCCAAATTCTCTGTCCTGAAGGGTTATCTGAAATCCTACCTACAGAAATCTGTAGTATGAGATGGGACAGAAAAAGGAAGACCCACCACAAGGACTCCTGGGGGTAGAGATCCCGTGTGACGTGTGGTTGAGCGACTAGAGCAGCATCAATGGACGCACTTGAGACTCATCAGAGACTCTCTTCCTCGGAGCTGTTAGCTCACTTCAGAGTGATGTAGACCATGAGCTTTGGTGCTCATGATTTTCTAGAAACCATTTCCATGATTCATTGGGTTTTTTTTCCATTCAACTGGAAACATAAAAATTCAACAGTACAGAACAATCAGACTGCACACCAACAGCTATTTGGTATAAATGAAAAAGTTATTCCTAAATCATAAAAAAGTCACTTGAGCTTTGTCAGACTGTAATGAAGTCCAAAGCTCTATCCCACACCCAGACTCAATTTATTAGTTTCTGAAACTGACCATGTGTCAGGGATGCTGATTAATTACCCTGATTTTGCAACCCAGGCATGCACTAGGAGTGATTTTCCTTGACAATTTGCATAAAGATTGCAAAAAGAACCCTAGTTTCTCTATCTGCCCCATGTCAGAAGCAGCTCAAATGGGGCCCGTTTTAATTACGGTAGTGTTCAGTGTCTGCCCTCCGGTTTAATTCTTCAAATTTACTCAGGCATAAATGGAATTTGCAAATGTTCAGGATCTATAAATTATTCGTGTTCTTTCACCTCTTGTTTGTACTTGAGATCATTCAAAAAAATGAATTTAATTTAAAAAGTTTGACGGTCTTCACTCAACAATTCAAATATCAATTATATGGAAATGGAATCCTCTTTGATCAGGTAGTAAGAATAGTATTTAAACATTTTATGACCTTGCAAATTCCAGGACTTGAGTGTTGCAGTGACTCATTGTCAAGTGGCAAAAAATCCATTATCTTCAATTAAATAAGCTAATGTGCATTAAAGTGAGAAGAGCTAGGGATGGGTAATGAAATCATCTCTTTTCTCATCTAAATACTTTGAAAGAATTATCTAACGCCTTGCCAGTGATATTTTTTGCCTACTTACAAATGCACCGTTAAATGGAACACATTTATGGATTTGAAATCACTGAGTAAGCCGTGATTACAAATGTAGTGCACAGAATCTGAAACAGAAGTACTCTATCCTATAGAGCTACCGAGGATTATACTTTCTAGTGGTTTAGATTTGCCTCTTCTCCGTGACGATCTCATTTCCCTTCCTAATTCCAATTCCTTCACCAAATCTTACGTAAATTAACCAAAGACCTGTTAGCTCAGATCGTTGGTCCATAAATCCAAGGCAGGAGGGACAAGGTGTTTTCTGGTTTAGGAGCCTTTTCAGGAACAAAGATGGTTCCCGAACTAGAAGCTGTGCCAATACCCCAGTGGTGGTGCTGGTGGTGGTGTGTCTGTGAGATGAATTCAGCATGCTTCCTTGGGCAGGATGCAGGGAGCCAGGCACTCATCACGTATCCATGATGAGCAGCGTGTCCTGCCCACAAAGAGTTCGGTGCCCGGTGGAAGAGACAGATGATCAATCTAGAACGTAGCACATGGTCCACAATGTGTCATCTGTGTTTCCTGAAGTCTATTTATTTTTACTATTCGTAGTTTTTATTTATCCCACTTAATGTCAATAGTCGTGTATTTCACAGGCTAAATGTTACTGTATTTGATTATAAAATGGTGCAGCAACCCTCACTGCAGATTTTATACAGTATTTTGTACACCATATTACCTTCCTAGTATATGAAGGAAGAGGGAGCGGGTATGCTTCACCCAGATGTGGGGGGAGATCTGGGGGGAGGAGCAGAGGTATGTGAGAGGCAACCAACTTGGACCACTAGGAGTCAGAGCAGAGGATGAGCGGGAGGAGAAGGCACACTCCATACAGATACCCCTTCATGTCTAACGGTGGCGAAGTGACAGACCTCGGTCAATACTCTGATTATTCGCTGCTGCGTGACACAACATCCCAACATGCAGCACTGTCCAACGACAGCCATCCTTGGCTTTGCTGGTGAATGTGCACGTTGGCCAAGGTGGGTTGGGCTCGCCCATTTCTCCCCAGGTGGCATCGGCTGCAGTGGTGCGCCCACGAGAGGACTCCCTGCCAGGGGCCGAGGAGGTGTCGGCCTCCGGAGAGGAGTTGGGCTGAGACCTTGGTTCTTCTCTCCCCAGTCCATCCAGGGGGCTGCTTGGGCTTCCCCGGACCACGGTAGGTGGGCCTGAGAACAAGTGGTTCCCAGAGCAGCAGGTGGGAGCTCCTGTTCTCCGAAGGCTCGGAGGCTGGCCCGGCATCACTTCCGCGTCATTCTGTGGTTCGGGGCAGGGGCACAGACTCCAGCCCTCAGTGGGAGGAATATTGACAAGTTGATGGCTCCCTTTATTTAGCACCATCAGCCCAACAGGAAGGAGAAATGGGAACAGTGAGGGTGGGGTGGTTTCGGGACGGATTTCTATTCCTCCAAAGCTCCAGCTCTCCCACCAAAAAAGTATATTCCTAACCAAAAAAAAGCAATATAAAGTGCATTTAATATCCTATTACCTCCTGTCTTGCAATTGATTAATCCCCTCCCTTCGACTTCCGTCCTTGTCCTCCACCCACAAACAAGGTGGAGATGAGGACAGAGGGAAAAATTGTTGAATCAAGTATGGGAAAACACTAGAATCAGAGTCCCTTCCATCCTGACAGAACCACGTAAGCCAAGAAGGCCACTGTGAGTGGGGTATCCGTGACACATGGCAGGCTCTAGGCAGCCTGCACCAGTTTGTGAGAGCTGCTTGTGCCGGTTTCCCCACTTCTGAACTCGGGGACACCCTACGGGAAGCTGCAGCCTGGCTCCGGTGGGGGTACGTATAGCACAGAGGTCAGCACATGCCACGGATACCAGCTTCCTGCCCCCATTCTTGTCCTTTCCCAGAGGGGGCTGACCAGGGACCCGCATCTCCACCAGCCTGACCCCAGCCTGACCCCTGGGGAGCTACGGAAGCAAGACTTGAGAGTCCAGCCTTCGGGAACCTTGCAGTCCAGTGTGGTGCATCACAATTGCTTACTGAAACAAGAAAGTGAATTTGAGGATGAAGGAACAGTCACAGTGTCAGCGGGACAGCACAGATATGGATCAAGGTGGTGAAACAGATCAGATAGGGACCAAGGAGGTGAAATAGATCAAGTGGGGGGCAACAGGAGGTCATCACAGGGGCTAACAAGCCATCAGGGCTGCGGGGGAGCTGGGGGCCTGCAGGGGAGTGTCACCCTGGGAGGTGGGGGAGGGGGGGTGCAGACACCTGCTGGGAGTTGCCACTTCCTTACAGACACAACCTGGTGGGAGAGAGGGCTCTGCCCGTTTTGGGGGTTTCCTCCCAGCATTCACCTCTCAGGGGCGTCTTTCCCTGGGTGTCCTTGGCTGTAGGACGTGCTTCCCTCCTTTCTCCGGAGGCAGCAAAGGAAGTTTAACACGGTTCCCGTGAACAGAACAAGATTGCAGGGGCGCCTGGGGGGCTCAGTCAGTTAAGCATCTGACTCTTGATCTCACGGTTCTAGAATTCAAGCCCCACCTCAGACTCTGTGCCGACAACCTGGAACCTGCTTGGGATTCTCTGTCTCCCTCCCTGTCTGCCCCTCCCCTGCTTGTACTAAGTAAATAAACAAATTCAAAAAATATTTAAAATTTAAAAAAAATGAAAGGTGGGAGGCCTGTAGAGTGAGAAAATGTGGACAGAGCCCGACTTTAAAGAAAAACGGAGAGACGGTTATTAGCTACCATATAACGCACCCTCAGATTACGTGTTTGGCCGATGGGCAGGGTGTTGATAGAGAAGAAAGTTTGAAGGCTTGGAGGTGGAGAGAAATTGAGGGAGAGGCTGCCGACAGAAAGAGGGGACTCCTGACCAGGCCACTTCCACTGGCGGCCTTGTTCCAGAAGCAGGGTGCTCGGCAAGTATCCGGACAGAAGAAGTAGGGGGCGTGGAAATCTGTTGGTGTGGCACCAGACATGTGGAGGGTTTGGACAGAGGTGGAGAAAGTACTGGGTGTGTAAGTTCACTTGCTTTTTGTTCCAAGTGCAGAACTTCCTGTTTCCACGTGCCCACGAGTCTGCGGACGGGAGTGACTCACTCTGACCACCGCAGTTCAGTGTCATCACCAGCGACCTTGCTGCTGGGGTTTGTGGACAAAAGTGAAATCATACTCCTTACTCTTTTTTGAGTTTTTTTAGGAGGGCTACACCTGGGGGGCACTTGGGGGCAGGACCAACAGAGACCATCCAGGTCTCCTACGGACAGTGAGGATGAACGTGCCTGAGTGAGGGACCAGGACGGGTTTCTGACAACAGCCTCCCCCCGTTCATGGGGTGGCCCAGAGCACCCCCGGGCAGCAGTGGCTTGAGGAAGCAGAGAGGAAGGTCCCGTTCCTCCATCATTTCCAGGGTTAATTTGGTTGGAGAAAATCACAAGACCTATTTAAAGCATGTGCAACATCTTACACTTAGAGTATCGCAGAAACATTTAGCTTATATTTCAGTTTATTACTGTTTCTGAAAACACAGTTGATTATTATAATCTCCACTTGTAAGCAGAGGAAACACTCAAAATCACTTCTGTCTGCATTTCCTCTACCTGAGTGCTGGAGACAAGCACTGCCTTTGGAGAGGCTCTTTTTCCATTTTAACTGAGGATTTTTTTCCCTGTTGATATCATTGAGAATGAAGGGTGAAGAATCATGTCTTCTCATCAAGACCTGCCATAGACTGTTGCCCTGACCTTGGGCAAGTTTGTGTGTCAATTCGTGTCTCAAGAAAGCAAGAGTAAATCTATCTTAGAGAAAACAAATGTTTCGCTTAGTAAAATTAAGGAAATCAACCATCAAAGAAGTGACTTACAAATCTTTCGTCTACAAAATTTTCCCCAATAGATTTTTGACAAGTTTTCTTGTGGCAAATCAAGAATGTTGAACGTTCCCAGCACTCTCTGGAAATCCAGGGCATACAAGGCACGTGAACTTTCCTGACAAACGCTGATGTGAACGTTCGCCTCTCTTCCACGGAATCTGGTGACATCACAGCAGTGGCTCCAGAGCAAACACAGAGATTGGTTTTTTTTTTTTATAAAGCCTTCTGCTTCAGCTACACAATGTCAATGTCCCCTCCCAATCCCTGGGTTCAATCCCACTGTGACACCTTGTGGAAGCAAAGCCATCTTGCTTCAGTCCAAGCCCCAAGATCCCATTCCCAGCCTGAGTTAGCAGTTCAGGATCTAGGGATTATCCTCAGATCTAGGAGCAATAATATTAGCACTTGATATGAACTGCGCGATTATTATGCGTAAGCCACTGTTCTAGATACTTTCCGTTATTAACTCCATTCTTCCTCACACTGACCAAAGCCATGGATTGAAAAGCACACCCGCCAATGGAAAGATAAAACCCTAACACCTACAGCGCAGGGTGCCTAGCACGTGCCCATGTCACACGTTTTGTCACATACTCTATCCACCGTACACCGTTTGGTCCTCAACCAGCGGATGGACTCAGCAGAGAAGGATGCCCTTAAAAAGAGGTCTCCCTTTTCGGACATACCACAGAGACTTTTGGAAAGCTGCAGAACCAGGCTCGAGACTGGGCTAACTAGGCAAATACCCACCACCGCATGATCTGGTCTGATGAGAAAAACCGCAGCCTCTACGACCAAAACCTAGACCTTGGTGTGCTGCTGTCAATGTCTGTGCTCAAAAATCACCTTTATAGCAGGGGGTCCTTGTACCACTCGCGTCAGTGGCATTTTTGCCCCTTGACACTTCAGCCACAGCCACTGTTGTTCCTCACCTGTTCTCGAGAAAATGGAGACACACTGGGGACCCGACATCATGTGACTCCACCTTCCCAGCAAAGACGTTTATAAAAAGAACTGGCATTTTCAGCTCCTACCCGGGGAGACCTCTTTCATTCCGTACCAATTTCTGAAACCTAGAAAGAATTCGGAGGAACGGCAAATTTCCACTCATAGGAATTTTACCAGGCATGTTCTGTTATCCTCATTTTCACGGATCATAGGACCAAGATCCACAGGGGCTAGATTGAGTTCTTGCACACAAACGCCAAGATGGAAGAAAGCTGTGCACAAAGGTTTTGTTAGACAGTGCTCTCCAGAGATACATCTGTGATGGAAGGAGAGGACCACTAGGTTGAGAGAAAAGCTCATCTTCAATGCTATCACTACCGAGGCTGCTGTAAATCCTATAGGGAGCACCATTTCTGGGGTGACAACAGATGTGTCCCCATTAAGGCAAGTGGACAAAGCCTATCTCCCGATGAGCCAGATTATGGCCGTGGGATGCCTCTCAGATGGGGCAAAGCCTCTGATGAGGTAGTTAGTTCCTCATGGGTGAAAGGACACGAGTTACTGTTTTATGTTGGCACTGGCAGTGAAATCACCAATTCAACACTGCCTAATTCCCACAAAAATATTAGCAGAGAACAGTGGTACTCGTGCATCTTTCCATGGGGAAATCTACAGGAACTAGTGTTGTGGACAATGTGCGGAAATCAGCCCTGACACATTGCTGTCGGAATGTAAAACGGGACGCTTGCTTTTGAGAAGTGTGGCAGTGTCTCTTGGTGCTGGCTTTATTGCCACTGGACAAGACAGTCGTGCTCGCTAAGAATCAAGAGGCAGCAAATGGAGTTTTCCAAAAGACCAACTCCGGCGAAACCAAGCACAGGAAATAGAATTTAAAATTCTACCCAGAGAGTTTCAACAGGGTATTTCATCATATAAAAGTAGCATAGGACTTGACAGAAAGGAAAATACTAGAGAAATATTGGAAATTTCACACACACACACGCATACACACTTGCTACCCCCAGACTCACACATAAAAAACAAGGGACACCAAAGATGTAAGAAAAATGGACTTGGCTAGAGATTCAAAACTAAGGCCAAGGGATTCTCCCTCCAAATAGCACAAATAGACAAACAACTTTTAAAAATCTGAGGAAAAAGTTAAAAGTCAACTTTGTGATTGGTGCACGGGGGAGCTCTGTCAAGCCTCTCACCAAACAGCAGTGATCAAACAGAACCGGCACAAACCCCCATTTCAGAATTCTCAGTGTGGGTCACACCAGACAACAAATGAAGAAGGCTTGATTCAAGAAAAACTCAGTCTTGGTGAGAACAGTGAAGTCTGTTCCCTCCTCCCTCTCCACCCTCCAGCCCCACGGTGTGTTGTACCCAGGAGGAGGAGGCCATGGGGACTGGCTGGACAGGGGTAACTTTACTTGGAGAAAACCCATGTCCAGGGGCATTGCTAAAAATAATACCAAAGTTAGGTGGCATTCAGGGCCATCTAATATTACAGCCAGGCTGAGGCTGTGACAATCTGGGAACAAGCAGCAGACGACAGACCTGTCCACAAGTCGATAGGCAGTGTGGCTTTGTAAGTTCCCACCTGTCACTGGTGGTCTGGAAAGCAGAGATCATGCACAGGGCTGCATGGATCCCTGGTTACATGTGATGCCTCCAGCACAGGAAAATATAAGCCAGAGAAGACCCAAAAACTACATGAATTTTACATAGTATTCTTTAATCCAAGTACAAACCCGCCAGTGAAGGGTGGGAGATTTACTAGCTGAGGCTGCTTAAGCACAAACACTGACTGTTGGCCACTAAACTATGGTGCCCCAGGGGTGACCACTGGATATCAGGCTTTACAATTAAAAAAACCCAGGAAAGAAAGAAAGAAGAAAAAAGAGAGAAAAAGAGAGAGGGAGGAAGGGAGGGAGGGAGGGAGGGAGGGAGGGAGGGAGGGAGGGAGGGAGGAAGGAAGGAAGGAAGAAAGAAAGAAAGAAAGAAAGAAAGAAAGAAAGAAAGAAAGAAAGAAAGACAGACAGACAGACAAACTGGAGAGGGGTCTCTGTGGCCATGTACTGTGGGAACACAGAATCTAGAGACAGTCCGGGCAGGTCACCAAACAAAATACCAGCAACAATAACCCGCTATCCAGTAGGTGGTAAGAATCCAGAGTTGCTACAATATTATCCAGTTTTAAAGATTTTTTTTAATGTTTACTTTTTTTTTCAATATATGAAGTTTATTGTCAAATTGGTTTCCATACAACACCCAGTGCTCATCCCCAAAGGTGCCCTCCTCAATACCCATCACCCACTCTCCCCTCCCTCCCACCCCCCATCAAACCTCAGTTTGTTCTCAGTTTTTAAGAGTCTCTTATGCTTTGGCTCTCTCCCACTCTAACCTCTTTTTTTTTTTTCCTTCCCCTCCCCCATGGGTTTCTGTTAAGTTTCTCAGGATCCACATAGGAGTGAAAACATATGGTATCTGTCTTTCTCTGTGTGGTTTATTTCACTTATTTTTGAGAGTGAGCAAGGGAGGGGGACAAGAGAGAGGGTGGGGGACAGAGGATCCAAAGCAGATTCCAGGCTCTGAGCTGTCAGCACAGATCAGAGCTTGGAGCTCACACTCCTGAACTGTGAGATCATGACCTGAGCCAAAGTTGGATGCTTAACTGACCCACCCAGGCACCCAAAGATCCAGTTTTAAATAAAAGATTATGAGACACACAAAGAAATAAGAATGGCCCAGGAAAAAAGCAGAAAATAAAAACGGTCTTTGAATCCCCCCCATGTTAAACTTAGCAGGCAAAGATTTCAAAGCAGATATAATATTTTTAGTTCTTTGAATATATTTAAGAATTAAGCAAAGTATTGTTACAATGAGCCCTCAAATAGGGAATATCGATAAAAGCAGATGTTATTTTAAAGAGGTCCAAATACAAATTCTGGAGTTCAAAAGAGAAATAACCAAAATGCAAAAATTCACTACAGGGGTTTTATAGATCTGAGCAGACAGGAGAATCAACCTGTGAATTTGAAGATATATCAATCAAGATCATATAACTGAAAATTAGAGGGTACAATGACGGAGAAAAATGAACAGAAACATGGGCCCCCATTAAGCATGCCAGCACGTACATAGAAACAATCCTAGAAGATTAAGAGAAGAAAAAATTTTGTCACTAAAATAATTCAGTGACATGGTAGCTGAAAACTTGTGAAATCTGATGAAAACCATTGACTGCCACATCCGTAAAGCACAGTGACATCCAAATAGGATAAACACAAAGAAAACCATACGTTTTCAGCCACCATGACACGAATGACAGTCACAGAACACTCTTATCAACACAAGTAGCTGCACATACATTTGTGATACACGTTTTCCAGAGAGATCACATACTGGGCCCTAAAATAAATCCCAATGTATTCAAAAGGGTTACAAACACACAAAGTATATTTCTGACTACAATGGATTTATGTATCGGAAAATTCAGCATTGTTAACATGACCGTTTTTTTTTTTTAATTTTTTTTTAAATTTTTTTTAACGTTTTATTTGTTTTTGAGACAGAGAGAGACAGAGCATGAACGGGGGAGGGGCAGAGGGAGAGGGAGACACAGAATCAGAAGCAGGCTCCAGGCTCCGAGCCATCAGCCCAGAGCCCGATGCGGGGCTCGAACTCACAATCGTGAGTGATCGTGACCTGAACCGAAGTCGGACGCCTAACCGACTGAGCCACCCAGGCGCCCCATGACCGTTCTTTTTAAATAGATCTGTATTTAGATTCTGAGTGACATAAATTTGAGACATAGGAGCTGAACTAAATTAGCTCTTTTGTTTATCTCCTAGAACAGTAACTCCAGAAGCCAGTAGTTCATCATGGACATGGCCGCCCTGTGAGGTCATCAGGAACCAGCCGCTTTGTCCCTGTTTTTTAAAAAAGAAGTTTGGCGTCGGATAGGATTTCACAAACACAGTGCAGTTCGCTTTATAGTCACGTTTGTAGTCTACAAAGGAAGGAGGGAAAAATCGAGGGCTCATGTGTCAGCCATCTGAGGTAGCCTGCTCTTCAAGGAGCTTTCCCAGGACCCCGTTCAGTGACCACCATTTGCTTTCCATTGGCCAAAACTGTGTTGCATGGCTGTTTGAGTGGCCAAGGAGGCAGGGGCTATGGTTCCCAGATAGGCACATGGCCAACCTGAGTGTCACTGCACGGTGTTATTTAAACACGGCCAGAATCACTGTTAGCAGGGCCAATGTCATGTTTGGTACAACATGTATTAGGCTGAACTGTATCATTGAGCCAGGACCGTCAGCTACAGTGGGTCCTACCTCAAGTACAGAAAGCCAAAAGAATTCCTTTTAGGACAAAATTAATCCATTGGCATTGCATTAACAGAACATGGAAATTACTGTTCTTTTCTGTTTACACAAAATAGTTGGCTCATTTCCAGGGGTAGAAGGTGCATCTTGGAATGTTGCAAATTGGCCAGTTTTAAATTAATTCTGCTTTAGTAACATTTCAAAAAAAAAAAAAAAAAGAATATAAACCAGAACAAGCCCTGTAGGGTATAGCAGGTTTGAAATTTTCTTTACAGAAACAGCAATGCACCAGTAATCACAGAGCAATAAAGAAAAATTAGAGAAGTATATCACAAGGGAAGAAATAATGGAATCCATTAGAGACTCAAAGAGCGGAAAGGTGCCAAGAGAAGACAAATGGCCCCACGAATTTTATCACAGTTTTCTAAGAAATTACAACAATCCACCAGGTAGTGAAACCATTTAGTGAAATTATTGATATAGACCAATTATGCCTCACGAGAAATGAGATGATCATTTCCCTCTTACTGCATCCAAAGAAAGCTGTAGGGATATAGGCACAGCCTTCCGGGGGAAACTGAATGGTGATTAGGAAGTATTCTCCAGAATGGAGCCATGAGCCTAAGATTAACACACAATGCAAGCAAACTTTATCGACAGTGTGGCTTTAGCAAACGTTGCAGTCATGGTGACTGAGACATTGTCTGTGCTCCATTTCAGTAAAAGCAGTTGACCCAGTGATGGATTGCTTCTTCCAGGTTCTCACGGGGCGGGGGGGAGGGGGGGGGTTAGGGGAGAAAATGACCAGGGGTGCTAACGTTAGAGAGACATAATTGGACAATTCACAGGGTGTAATCAGAAACTCCTGTGGCAAAGGAAGGTTGCCCATCAGTGGACTTCGCAGGCATGATTGCTTCCTTCCATGTTTATCGGAAGATTTCAGACAAAACCCTGATCAGTGGATCCCACCTGCGGATGAAGACCGCCCTTGGCAAGATCAGAGGGGTGCCCCCGAAGGTCAAGCCGTTCTCCTGTCCTGCTCCCCATCCCTTCCACACGTGGCCAACTCAGAGGGCGGGCAGCAGTGACGGGTGTGGATGCAGGACTTCTGAGAGCATGTATTTTATCACCAGGGGGAACCTGTACCCTTCCTTGTCTTGCCGAGGCCACTGCGGGCCGAGATGCTGTCTCTGTCAGCTGGTCCCTGGGGGAGTCCGCGAGCACAACGCCTCTGCTCACCCCCAGCGACCAGGAGTGGGGGTTTGATGGCTTCCTGAGCACAGCCTCCTGGCCTATCGTGACTCGTACACTTGATAGCAAGTCACTTAAATGGCTCAAAGTTCTCTTGACAGTCCATAATCTCTCTGTGGATTCTTTGCTGTCTGCTCTTGAAACATAAGGTCTGTGTGGGCAGAGACCTTGTTTTCTCTTGTTAACTAACACATTACTCAGAACCTAGCATGGTATCTGGAAAATAGTATGTATTCGGTCAACAGTTGTTCAATTAATGAACACAGGCTTTAGGGGCTCCTGGATGGCTCAGTCGGTTAAGCATCCAATTCTTGGTTTCTGCTCAGGTCATGATCTCACCGTCTGTGGGTTGGAGCCCTCTGTCAGGCTCTGTGCTGACAGTGCACACCCTGCTTGGGATTCTCTCCCTCTCCATCCCTCCTTCACTCAGGCGGCCTTCCAAAATTAAATAAATTAAAAAAAAATAAACACAGTCTTTAAATAAAAAATAAACAACTGTCTTTAAATAAGAAGGATCTTTTCACCCAAGGAATAGTTCTTAAATGCCTTTCCTAGGTACATACCTACATCTACATTTCTAACACTTTCCAGCTGTGTTACCCTGGGGAACTTCCTTTACCTTTTGCACTTAATGCTTAAATTCATTTATAAAACTGGAGATAAGCATGTAACGGTCTCGGAAGACTGTCCTATTAAATGGGTAATACAAGTAAGACAATGAATCATATGAAGTAATACTGAAAAGACACCCAGAGCAATGTGTCTGCATGACAAACTATTTTCTCTTTCCGTGTAGCAAGATGTAGTTACTCTCATACGGTGTAGGTAAGTTAATAGAAGTTGAAACATTGAGTAGGGTATTTGGGAAGATACGTCTTCGGGGGAGAGAACAAAATTCTTTCCATTGCCAGGATGTGGATGTAATGGAGGGAGCTTTGACCGCTGTCTCGCTCCGTGAGGTCCAACAGACGTTGGAGGCCATGTACGGTGGGGCAGGAAACCCGAAAGTCTGGGGTCTCTGAAGATTTTGTGGAGCTACTGGTCTGCTATGGCCAGACTACTAGCCCTGTACTGTGTCCCTTCAAAGTTTTTTTTTTTTTTTTTTTCAAGAATACACTTTTACTTGCTTATGGCCCCGGAGGACTTAAAACTAGCAGAGAAATTTTCTAACGGATATGCTCCTGTTGTATGTTGATAGTCTAAACTTTTTCTTCTCAGTTGAGACTCTATTTGTAGATGCGTGTATAGACATCCTTAGACCTTTGTGGTGGGCATCTTTATAGTAACACCACCTTCACCTTTGGGCCAAATTCTCAGTTGAATCAAAAAGCAATGTATCAGATGGCAATGATTAATAGGCTAGCTTATTGTATTCTTGTTGCATTCATTCAATTAATTCTGCAAGTTTTTGCCGAGAAATTATTCATACGTTTGCTCAGTGTGGTATTTCATCACTGGAGATCAAAACCACAAACTTGGCCCCGTCCTTAAAGATGGAAGGACTTAAAAGCAAACCACTGGGACCAGTGCACTTGGTCACACACACAGGGAAACTGCTTGCACCGAAGGGTTTCAGGCTGCATGAAGAGATTATAAAGGAGAGAGCACTTACACCTCCCACCTGAAGTGACAGCCGTCAAGAACACAATGAAGTCAAAGGATGGGGCACCCAGAAAGCTGCCAGTTCACTGGGGCCAGAACAGGAATTTTCAAGACAGGAGACCAGAAAGGGGGGGGTTCAGTGTCAGCGAGGACATTTAAGGGTGAGGACTTTGGGTCTTGTTCTGGTCAACGTGAAGCCATCGGGAGACCACACAGACCGAAGAGAAGAAGTGGTTTCATCAAATTTGCATTAAAAAAAATTTTTTTAATGTTTATTTCAAGAGAGAGAGAGCAAGTGAGCCAGCGGGGGAAGGGCAGAGAGCACAACTGAGAGGACAATCGAAGCAGCCTTTGTGCTGTCGGTGCACAGCGCAAGGCGGGACTCGAACACATGAACTGTGAGATCATGACCTGAGGTGAAATCAAGAGTGGGAGGCTTGCCTGATTGAGCCTCCCCAGCACCCCAATCAAATCTGCCTGTTAGAAGGGCCAGTGTAATGGCAACAGAGGGGAAGATTTGAGGTGGGTTAGTGACAGGGACCCCAGGTTGGAAATAATGGCAAGAATCCAAGAGATGTTGGACTAGGGGCCTTGAGGGAAGGACACAGAGGTAGGAGTGGAGCCAAGGGCAAGGTCTGGGCGCCCGTGGGGTGCAGCGTATTCCGAGCTCGCTGCAAGAGGTGATGTTGCAGGGAGGTGACTAGAACAACACTGGGTGCCTTACTTGCATAGGTGGTGCTGTTTACCGAGATGAAGAAGGCAGGAGTTGGTCAGATATCTGGGGCTGGGGCAGGGTGTGGGATCCAGGGTCGCATTTCACATGAGCAAGGGCGGCACCAAGACCTATCGTGTGTTTCCCTGCCTCCCTCCCTGTTGAGTGATTTTAGGTGGCAGATTCACACTGAGGCCAAGGACAGGTTCATATCCACTGCAGGGAGTGACGAAAGACTCATGCCTGGACTCTCGTTTACAACTCAAACCAACAAGGTAATTGTTAGCAGAAGAGATTAAGAGTCTATTTTAGGCTGTGTCTATCACAGTTAAATTGTGTTTGTGTTCTGAAGTCTTTAACTTTTCTGTAGAGAAAAAAAAAAAAGTCCCTGCCTTCATTTTTTACTGGAATCTCAGAAAACTTAGAGCAGGACTTCAGTTAAAAATCAAAATTAAACAGTGGATTAAAGGATTTATTATGTACCATTAAAAGCTTTGGTTATTAGCCAGAATTCAGTACTTACTCATGTAAGGGGCTGCTTCTTTTCATGCAGTTTTGCAATGGTTTTTAGCTCTAGAAGCTTCCATTTACAAGTTGCCAGCTGCCTCACCTTTTGGTGGCTATTTCTGGAGTCTGGGGGGGGGGGGGGGCTTGTTACTTATGCAAATGTGAGAAAAATAAGCTCTATTCTAATACACTTTTGAATTTTTGGGTAGGGGATAGGCAAATTGATATACAACTTGGAAATCTCCTGTGAAGTGTATGTAAGTCTGCCAAATCCTTCACTTCTGAGATATCTGAAATTAACGTCCTAAGAAACTCGTGGTTGAGTTTAGAAGCTCCAGTCGAGGTTGCCAGGCATTCCCAGAGCTGAGCACCTAGCACTTTCTTGGCCCTGCTATCCCCACATAGTGCCAGGTTCCTGTGGCCAGTGGTATCCTTCTGGCACCTGCCGGCCGTGTCTGTAGCTCCAGAACTCAGCAGGGTTTCTCTCTGGGCATCGTGAGACCCTGGTGGAGTCTCAGCCAACAGTGCATCACACCTGGGCCCTTGCTGGGCTGGAGTGTCTCCTCCTGCCTGGGTGTAGCTCTCTCCTAGGGGCCACCGGGGCCCAGGAGCCACCTCTTCCTGCAGGGTCACCAGACAAGCATCATCAACCACGTTCCACGTGTGCCCCAGAGCAGGCAGGAATTCTGGAACCCTTCTACACCACATCTGGTTGAAGGAGATTCAGCCGTATCACACTTTTGTTTTCTTCTGGTTTCATTGCTCACCTGTCGGGAGTCCTCAAATTTCTGCTCTCCCCAGTCTCTTCCCTCCCTAGGTGATCTTCTCTAATGGCACCATGGCTTTTAATAATCCCTATAAACTAATGACTCTTAAATCTGTATCGACACCTCAGATTTTCCCTCTCGACTGCAGAGGTCAACACATAGCTGCCCACTCAGCACCTCTACCCGGGGCATCTAATAGACCTCTCAAACTCACCTGTCTACACTGCAGCGGTCTTCCTCCAAAACCTGCTTCTTTCTCAGTGTTCTTCACCCCAGTAAATGGCACCTTCACTCTGTCAGATTCTCAAGCTTATGTGAGCATCATCCGTGACTCACTCACATCCCACCCACTGAAACATCCTGTGGGCTCTCCTTTCAAAATACATCCAGACTCTCTATTTCTTAACAGCCTTCCCACCAGGACCGTGGGCCATGACACTGTCCCCTTTCTCCTGGGTCAGCTTCCTAACTGGTTTCCTGGTTTCTTACTTTGACAAAAAAAAAATCTGCCTTCAACATAGCATCCAAAGGGGTATTTTAAAATTTTATTTTTTTGAGTAATCTCCACACCCAACATGACCCCAAGATCAAGAGTCACCTACTCTACAAAATGAGCCAGCCAGGTGACCCCAAAAAGGTTTTTTTAAAAAATTAAGTCCTATAATGTTATGGTTACATTAAAACACTTCCAAAAGTATTTGTTATTTTCTGTGCCTGACAGCCTGTTCCTCCAGATATCTGTGGTTTTTTTTTCCTTCATTTCCTTTAAGTATCTACTCAAACATCACCTTTGGTTAAGCTTTCCTGGATCATTTAAATTTTTTTTCCTATTTTTATCGAGATCAAGTTCACATACAGCACTCTAGAAGTTTAAGGGGGACAGTATAATGATTTGACCTACGTGTAATGTGAAATGGTCACTGGGGTTTAGCTGCTGTCTCACACAGATAGCCAAAGACAGTTTCTGTCTCCCTTGCTACGGTAACTCTTGGGATCTCAACTTCATAAACGCTACACACAGTGTTACATAGAGTCACCACGTTGCCCCTGTCATCCTTAGTCCTTATTAACTCATTTCTGGAGGTTGTACCTTTTCACACCTTTGTCCAATTTCCCAGCCCCACCTCCTGCTTCTGGTAACTAGTCTGATTTCTTTCTCTAGGAGTTCTTGGTTTTACGTTCCCCATGTAAGTGAAATCATACGGTGAGACTCTCCAGTATGTGTCTGGGTCTGACTTCTTCCACTTGGCATAATGCCCTCAAGGTCCAGCCATGTGGTCACACGTGGCAAGATTTCCCTCTGTTTTGTGGCTTTGTAGTATTTTTAATGGTCATCTTACAATGGCCACTCTTCCCTCCTGCCAACAACTGAAATGCTTTGCCCCACTGAACCGCTTTCCCTCTCTCTGTAGTGCCAATATGCAAGGATCCATGCACTTATTTGCTGTTTTTCCCCCTCAACTAGAAGGTACAAGGTCTGAGAGCAGGAATTCCGGCTCAATTTCCCAGCTGGTTCTATTGTTCCCAGTGCCTCGAATGGCCCCCAGCACACAAGTACACAGCTACTTTTGGGCGATACGAGGTCTCTTACAATGCAGTACAATGTTGCTTACGTCTTGGAGTAAGACAAGTGTACGAACTCTTCCCGTTTTGATTTTGCTCTTCCCCCCTTTCCTGGGTCTCAGGTCTGACGTCTTGCAGAACCCTGTCTCAGGAGTCTGCTTTCCTCTCCCCTCACCTCACAGTCAGTGGGTTGACTTTTTACCACCATCTAAGTCCCAGGGAAAGCAGGACGATGCCAGCGGATTGCAAATTCCAAGGTGTATGAAGTCCAGCATTATTTCACAGATTTGTCTAAGTCTAGGACAGTTCCCAGAAGGGCTTCTACAAACCCAGTCATCGTGCCTGACACGTAAGAGGACATGGTGTATGTGATGTAGGTGCACATTTGGGGAAAGAAGAGGGAGAGAACAATCCTGACAGAAGGGGTCATGTTAAAAACAAGTATTTATCGTGTGCTGACCTTGGGCCAAGACTCATGTACACCACCCTCCCGACAGCAGCAGAAAGTAGTTATTACCTCTTTTACACACGAGTAAACCAGGGCTTGAGTCCTAAACCACCTCATCAGAAGTCAGAGGTGTCCTAAGGGCTAAGCCTGGCTTGCGGACCCTCTATTTGGCCCGAGTGGGCTGCGTGCACAGTGGTCCCAAACAGGAGGCTGGCTGCCTACTTGTTTTTGCAAATTGTCTGCAGTGCTGTCTGAAAATTACATGAGAGGCCTTTTGAAGACACGGCTGCAAAAGGATGGCTCACATTGTGAAATAAAAGAGCTCTCGGTGTGTGTGACTACACGTCACCAAGCTCATGTGTCCAGCGTCCTGTGCTGGTTCGTGATCCTGTTGCTTCGGTAGTTACCCTGATTATAGGAAGATCTTTCATCTGGAACAGGGACGGTGGCCTTTGGGGGTGCAGGGAGAGGAGAGTGGACAATATAGCACATCACAACGGGCCACCCATGACCTGCCTTCACCCTGAGACTCTGCAGCTGCAGGACAAGGAAGGGAGAGGAAAGGTAATTACCTATGTATGAGTGATGGCTGCAGAAAAGCACCCTCCCCGCCGAGGCCAGAGGCTGGGTTTTATGGCCTCAGCATTAACACAGCAGGGCCCAATGCCCGCAGCAGAGAACTCCATCTCTCACCCTGGTGTCCCTGCCTTCCGCCTCTGTCATCGTGCTGTTGGCTCCTCCAACGTCTTTCGGAGCAGCCATCCCTTGGCGGTGACATTGATCCTGTCCGATCCTAACTTAGATCTGTTACATTGCATTGCTCCTCTGAAGGCGCATAAAACCTTTATCTCTTTTCCTGGGACGCCGTTTGCCTACTTGGCGATTCCACACACGCCAACACCCTGGTAAAGGTAGCCTGCTCTTTTCCAAGGCTGTCAACTCATGCCTGCCAAACCATAGGCTAGAAAACAAAAATTGGGTCCACAAATCATTGTGCGCAGTGGTTTCCAAGTAACAGAGTGACAGGATTTGTTAGCATTCATGGGCGGAAAACAGCACCTATTGTGGGCTCTTTGGAAGCAGCGGACAAGTATTCCTGGAACGAGGGAAGTGGCCTCCAAAGTCATTTTCAGGTAGCCAGTCCCTGTGCCCTACCTCCTTCCCTAATTACTATCACATACCTTCTACAGTTGGCTCCCCCAGCACCGCAGGGCTGCAGGGTACTTGTCATCATCTTGTTTGAGAAGGAGGGCTGTGACGGACAACCGTTCCCTTTACGAATCCCAAGCGAGGGAGAATTTGGTTTTGTAATAGTGTGGTTTGCAAAATCTGTCTCCTGTTCCTGTTAGATCAGCATCACCTGAAGGGGTCTCCAGAGTGGAACAGTTTTCTCACTAAGGGCCTGGGGCTGCTGCAGCCATGGACAAGTGGCATGGTCTATGCATAGGGAGGACAACACTTTGGCTTTCTCGGCATTACAGGGTGCTCACACCTGGGGACAGGCAACCATTCCGCACCATTACGGTGCTACAGTAGACAAGCCACCCAGGGCAACGGAAGCCAGGGGGAAGGCAACGGAAGCCAGGGGGAAGGCAACGGAAGCCAGGGGGAAGGCAACGGAAGCTTCACTGACAGACTTGAACCCTTGAGTTGGGTCCAAATAAGGGATGAGCAGGTAGGCTGAGAGGACGACACAGAGCCTTCAGCATGAAGGCACATGGAAGATTCGGGAGCCGCAAGCCCGTGTGAAAGAAGATGAGACGTCCACTGTGCTCACCTGTTGTTCTCTCCCTACCTGGAGTCTTCCATTCTGTGCGTCCCTTGGAATTGCACGGGTCTCTCACACCCTGACAATATGTGTCACTTACACCCCGACAATGACTCTGTGTGTTTGTGGAGGGTGGGGACCAGAACAGAGAGTGCCATGAGGCCCGGAAAGAACAAGAAGTGACTTGTGCATGAGGTCTGAGTTTGGGGAAGATTTCTCTCCCCGCACCATGACTCGTTTTCCCCACATTAATAAAACAGAGCCATCAACTGCCCTTGTCTTGAGGTCATCAAGGAGAGAAACAGGACCAGGGTCCTCAGTCAGTATGCTAATTTTCCCCCTGGGAAAGGTTTCTGGAGGCGGGGGGGGGGGGGTAGAGAGAGGTGATGGGGAGTTATCCCCGGGGCCACCCTCTAAGCCGCATGCACTTGGCAGTGGACCCTCATGCGGACCCCTCAAGGTTTGGGGAAAGAAAAGTCCCTACCGCAGAGGTGCTGGCAAACACCAGGAACCTGGCGTTCGAGTGCCTGGAACCCCTTGGAAACCTAGGTCATGTGAGTTCCCCACTTGTGCGTCTTGTCAGAGGATTTGGGGGACTGGTTTGGGGTAAGAAGGCCGTCAGGAAAAACATCCACGAGTCTTCACCACATCGTTAAAACGGTTCAAGTACAAGTTGGAGTGAGCACAGTTTCCTCGTGGGGAGGAATAAGCGGGTCCACTCTGGAGGAGACAGCATCCGCGTGTGACGAGCGAAACCGACAGTGACTGTGGGGTGAGCTCTTCCCGGGGTTTTCTGACCCAGGAGTATGGTTGACGGTGCTCACCATGCTTCCCTAGCCAGGACTAATGAGAGCATTCTAGAAGCTCTAACCAGGTAAGTCATGGGGGCATCAGGGGCCTGCTCCAGACATAGGCCTGAGGAGGCAAAGGACCTGAGGCCCCTTCGGGAACACGGCAAAGAGCCCTTCCTTCCTGCCCATTTCTACATCCCCAAGTGCTGAGCTTTGCATATCCCACGAGAAGACCTCCCCCCCCCCCCCCACACACACACACAGTCCTCTCTCAGCGGGAATATTCAACTCCTCCTCCAGCCCCCACCACTGCGCAGACACTTCTCACTGGGACAGAGAGCACCCTGAGGCTTGGAAGGAGAGAAGCAGCTGCCAGTGTGGCCACGTCTTTGATTTCCATCACCCTTTCCCTTGCCAGGGAAGGCAGGGCCCCCACTTTCTCCCTTGAAGCAGAGACCACATCAATTGATCATGAAATCATTGAAGAAGAAAAATGGTAAGGAGAAAAAAATATCTAATTTACCTGATTGATGAAGGTCATTAACAACCTACTACGATGTTCTGATTCACTTGAGATGGTAAATTTTATGTGACAAAGATGACAATGGAGAAAAAGTGGGAGAATGCAGAGGAACAAACATTTTGTTTTGCCCATGTCCTCACATCACTTCTTGCTCAGTCTTTACTGTGGCTCCGCTCCATGCGTCTAGCACGTGTGCAGTGAGGCGTTCCCACAGCCAGGCCGCCATCTTGCCCTTTTATCGGCACTGATGGGTAGGACTCTGGTTTCTTGACCCGCAGATCCACCATTGTTTTTTTTTGTATTGGTAATTCGTACGTCTCATTTCTCTGTAGCAGATACAAAAATATAATTGGTGGAAAACACCTAATGAAGTTGAAAGTGGGGTTAAAGGTAGTTCATACTGGACTTGGCTTTGAAGCCTACAGCCACTGGCAGCCCTTTGTGTCTGTAGCAGGTAATACGTGTCCTCAGTGAAGGACAGATAACTTTAGTCAACTAATGTGGATACCACAATCAGAGCTATTTTCTGTGAAATTCCATCTGTCATCCACTATTCTGATGATTCCTATCTTTTCCTTCCCTAATTTCAACCCCCATGTCTCTGCTCCAGGGGGCTTACTACCACATGAACCACAGCTACCCCTCATCCAGCTCTCACTATATGCCCTGCACTGTGCTGAGTGCTTTTTACTCTTGAGTACAAGGTTTTTCCTCATCCAGGCCTCACTCCACCTCTGTGAGGTAGGTCCTATTTCTACCCCATTGAGAGGGGAGAACACGGAGGCACACAGAGGGGGTGCCTCTAATCCGACATCTGAGAGCAAATTAGAAGGTTTTGTCCCAGAGATGAGGGTCTGTACTGTTGGTCTTGTGTTGATGGCTAACCCAATAACATTGTCCCAAATCTTTAAAAGATCTCTCTAGATTTTTATTAGCTTATACTCTTTGTCATATCGAAAATCTCAGCATAGTCTGTGTACCAGTGGATTATAAAACTTGTTTTAAGAACAGCTTTGTTTTCCAACCTTCGTGTTGTGCATAAAAATGTAGGCAAGCATAGTCCCTTAAAGCAGATTACAGGGGGATGGAAATTGCAAGAGTGGTTAAAATGTATTTTACACAAACTGATTTTAAAATTTGGCAAAGCAGACAGGGTGAAGTGAGAAAGTGTGAGCTCAGTTGAACATCACAGTGGTAATCATTAGCATGACTGCAACGTGGTGGGGTGTTAGGGTATGCCTCTTAGTGTCACAAATACTTATATATTTAAACTCCAATAACCATCCTTGGACACGTTTGTCATTATTGTAATTTTACAGGTGAGGAAACAGAGTTGGAGAAGTTAAGATGTGTCCCTGTGGTCTGGCCCGGGGTAGCAGAGCCATAGTTAGAACTCAGATTGAGTGGTCACATTCTACCGTTTTCTATTCCTGGGACCTCCTAGGGCATCTCTGGCATGGGACACCATGTTCCTTTCTTCTTTTTTAAGTAGGTTTTGAATTTTGATTCTAGTGTAAGCATACAGTGTAATATTAGTTGCATTTGTACAATGTAGCGATTCAACACTTCCATGCCTCACCTGGTGCTTGTTATAACACATGCCCTCCTTAATCCGCATCTCTCAGTTCTCCCCATCCTCCTGCCCACCTTCCCTCTGGTTACCATCAGTGTGTTCTCTATACTTGAGTGGGTTTCTTGGTTTACCGGTCATCCTTTGCTTCTTTGTTTCTTAAATTCCACATCCGACTTATTTACATAGCATAATAGCGTCTAGCTGCATTCATGTTGTTGTGAATAGCAAGATCTTAATCTTTTTTATGGCTGAGTAATATTCCATCATATACAGATACCATATATTCTTTACCCATTCATCAGTCTGTGGACCCTCAGGCTGCTTCCATAGCTTGGCCATTGTGGGTAACGCTGCTGTAAACTTTGGGGTGCTTATGTCCCTTGGAATTATTGGTTTTGTGTGTGTATGATGCCATTTTGGTTCTATTTTTGGATTGAGTCATGAGAGAAGAACATACTGAAACTTTTTCATGTTTAGATGAATGGCAGACCCTCTATTCCCCAAGTCACTTAGGAACATTCAGAAGGGCTGGGGGGACCACTCAGCAGGAATTGCTTTGCAAAATGTAAATGGCTCCAACTCAAAATTTCAGGTACCATTTTCATTTGGACTTGGACATCCTTATTCATGTGAAATGGCATCCAGCTCCATGAATCACTTCATTCGTGAGAGAGAGAGATGGGTCTGTGTATCTTGGCCAGTTCAGGAATCCACCCCTGACCATCTGCTATCACTATGTGGATTGAAAGGCAGAGGGTGCCCAGATGTGTTCTCACCCTGTCCAGGTCAAGGGCCATCTGTCCAAGTAACTTAAACCTTCCAGGGTGACAGTTTTCAAAGGAACCCAATCAGGTGGCTGATTTCATTTGGTTAAGAAAATAAAAATTCAAAAATTTAATCTACATAAATCTTTTATACAGAAGTGGTGAGAAAAGCTGACCTTCCCAAGAATATCCCCTTTGGATTTAAGTCCCCCTCAGATTGAGCTGAGAGCTGCCTCTCTGTATTTCACAAATTCTGACCCATGTATTCCAACGTGGCCTTTCGGAACAGAGAAAGCGTGTTTGTTTTCTACTTGACAGCCCTTCACTTATTTGAAACAACTCTACTGGTTTTTTTTTCCTGACTTGTCTTAAGGTTCATCAAAGGTTCCTTTAAATATCCTTCCTCCCTGAAAGACTAGGAAAAGGAGATTTCTTCTGGAAAGTTTTCACGTCCTCGATCAACAGAGTCTAGTTCACTTCTGGTTTCAAAAGTCAGGAATGTGTGATGACAGAACACCACTTGGCCTGCTTTCTCTCCGCAAGGCAGGCTTTAAGATGATAAATATTTGCCCAAACTGTGCAGCTGAGCCATGTGCAAATTTGCATAATGGTACTCCAGGTGCTGTGCGGCATGGTAATCACTTATAACCTGACAAAGCTGGGTTTGAGCGACACGTGCCTGCCTGAATGCACCGTCAGCAAATCAGGAGCTCTCCGCGTGTCACCTCGTCACCTTAAATGGCATTAAGGAAGAGGAAAGACTGTGGTGAGACATAGCGAGAGGCTGGTTTGTACCATTTCTGCAAGGTCACAGAGATGCGGGATTTCCAAGAATTTCTCAGATTGGTACACGATACTAGTTTACTGCACACAAAGTGTTTCGGCTTCGTCAGTCCAACATTTCAGGGTCTCCAGCCAGAAAGGTGAGGCAATCAGAGAAGAACGTGAACTGAATGCAACTATCGGTGCCATGCCCTGCCACGGCCACACGAAGGGGAAACCAAGGCCATGCTAACCACGCTTCCTGCACTTCCAAGAACCATTTCTACTCGGGAAAACACTACCTTTGGGGCTAGCATCTCACACTTTCCTAGAGACCTTTAAGGACATTGATCAACAGATTGAGTAATTCAAGTAAAAAATCATTGCCTTACTTGCTGGGAAGGAGGAAAGGAGTAAGACGTTACATGTCTTTGTTGGGATAGAGTCCTTGGGATTTGTAAATGATTTGCATAGAAATACAAACTCCCCAACAGCTCAAGGATACGGCAGATGCTGGGGACACAAGGTCACGTGTAAGAAGGGCAGATTACGAGGCTGCTTGGAGAAGGTGTAGAGAGCAGGGGGTGAGGAAACAGAGCTGTGGCATCTGAAGCTCGACCCCCCCGGCACTTGCCTTGGCACATGTTGTGACCTGGTGTCCAGCTCTAGTGAGGATACACAGCTCTCACCTCCTCACCAGTGCGATCATGAAAACAAAGTGCTCCAGAGAACATCTGGCCCCTAGAAGGTCAGCATCTGTGAGATTTCACTAGCACACTATCTGTCCTGTGCCAGGACATTGTGAAGTGACTTAAACATGGGGCGTGACAAGAATGGCCAATGGAAAAAAAAAATCAATCCATAGTTGGTTAATCAACGTAAGAGGATTTTAAGGGATCTGTCCTTCAGTTTATCTTGAAACAAAGAATGCGTGGTAAGTGTCGATTATAACATAAAAAAGGAAATTAAATAAAAACAGTTTGAAGTAGAAACCAACCATCCAGTCTTCACCGTTGGGGACCTCACCGGCCGATGGGGACCCTTCGTTGTGGGTACGCACTCCAAGTGTCATTAGTCAAAGCTGGCATGATGGAGGGACTGACGAACCCAGAGTGGGAAGGAAACACCCAGAATTATTTCCTGGCATTCGGGAGGTCTGAGATGTGGTCAAGGAGGAGCTCTAACAATGGTGGCAGTCACTAGCACAGGGATGGAGGGCATCACAGGACAAGGCCACCAGGAACTGTGTGGTGCAGATTCCCACGCCCAGGGCTGGCAGGTGTACGGGAGGTTAGTGTGACAGGTATTGGTCCTGGATTGTGTAGGGTCTTAAAAATCAAGCCAAGAAGTTGGGCCTTGGCTATTTACTCTGCCTTCATTCGCCCACACACTTTTCTTGAATATTGTATATGCTGTGAGGACACGTTAGACACCTGACACTTTCCTCCCAGGATTAGCTACTCGGTCTATCAAACAGAGAATGATGATGTTTTAATTAAGATATGTGGTGATAAAACAACAAGCAGAAGTATGCCAAGGAGGCATGGTCGTGTCTAACCCACTGAAACACGTGTCATTTTACCCATGTTGTGTGGACTCCGGGACTGAGAAGGAAGAGCTTTGATCTCCTTCTACATCAGTACCTTCAGCATCTTCCCATGAAAGCTGGCATCACCAGGCAGATTTCAAACTTGTGGGTCAAGTCGAAAACAGGCATAGCATTTGAGAACAGAGGGAAGTGAAGCAAACCAATTCACCCGTCATTACCAATGAAAAAACAGACCCAGGAATCCAATAGTCCAAGTACCCTGGTTCTTTCACTTAGGAGTGAGCTCAAGTGTTGCTTACACAGCGTGTACCATACATGGGTTTCCACGTAGCGACTCTGCTCTATATTAAGTGTCGAGAACACGGTACGACTCGAGATTGGGAGGCATGTGGTAGGAAGCCCGGCTCCAGGAGCAGGTGGCTCCCAGTGAGTCCAGGTTCTGCCCTCCAACTGCACTACGACCTTCGGCATCTCTTGGAGTCATGGGCATTCTGAGCCTTAGGCCCCAGACACATAACAGGATTGAAACAATGCTTCTTCAGTAGGGAACACTTGTAGTTGGAGGAGGTTTCCTGCCCATAGCAATTCAGATAGGATCATGCCATGTCCTGAGACTTAGCCTACCTACATCAGGTTGTGAGCCTTGATTGCATACTGGACATCACCCATGGGAAGTGTCTTCAGTCACCACCACCCCCCCCCCCCAAGTGAGGAGAAACTCGGCACAGAGTTTAAGTAACTTCTCCTAGTCTTAATTCTAATAGATGTCCGATTTGGTGTTGAAATTCAAGCCATCTGGCTCCAGAATCAACATGCATAACCAGTATACTACTTTGCTTCTCAGAAACTTGGGTTCTCTCCTCTACTGTAGTTAGGTCGAGAGCATGTAATTTCAGACTCTCCGTGTGAGGAAGCAGTAGGGGTGGGAGAAACGGACAAAGAAAAGAGCTTCTAGACGATCCGTTTTGTGGTTGCCAAGGACTGTTCTCATTCGCAGCACTGATCTTTTGAGTTTTCAGTTAAGGGCAGAACTCAAAATTTTAAAATGTGTTCCATTGAATTTTAGAGGTTCCAAACAAATCAACACAATTTTAAGAACTCATCACAAGCCATGAGTGCAAAGGACAACAGTCCATGATGTCGGTTGAGAGGCAGTGACAGCATCCCAGTTACAAGGACAGTGTCTGCCTCCAGACTTGGCACTCAAACGCCAGACCCGATACTTAGGAGGGAGTATTCCATTTCTCTTGCCTCAGTTCCCTTGTCTGTAAAATGGGGCTCTTGACATAAAGGAGGATACAGGCCTCACATTGTGGAAGGATCAAGTCAGTACACGGAAAGCATCTGTTTGAATTGTGCCCAGCTCACAGAAGCGTGGGGTTAGCATTGATTATCAACTCTTGTTGTCATCCTGCCCCACGACATGCCATCTGTCATCCCCGTACGTGAGGAGCTCACACCGCTCTGGGTGGTGAGTGAAGGAGCAGATCAGCTGGTGTTCCTTGAAGAACAATGTTCTATGCAGCCATCAAATGACTAAGGTTACAAAAATTACTGAGTTTCCTGTTACTGTCTTCTTTCATTCCCACTTTAAGTCCTACCAATCCACCCAGATTCAGTTTTCATCAAAGAGAGCCCAGAGAAAATGATTTCCTCATAAAAGCAAAATAAAAACTGATTTATCACTTCTATTTTTCCTTCTCTTGTTTCTTCCCCCTCTATCACATTTCCTTGTCCTTTTCTTAGAATGAAATTAGGAGAAGAGGGAGTAACAGAAACCTTTCAAATGTCATTTATCACTTCCTTCAATCCATGGGAAGAAAGGTTTAATTCTAGATGAAGTAGTAAAGGAATTTCGTGACTTTTTCTGGCAATTAAAGATAGAAAAGAAAGAGATTACATTTCAAAATACAACAGCAATTAAACTCCTTTAAGCATCTACCCAGAGCAGGGCTCAGTATAGGTGATCTGGGGATACGAGCTTGAATCCCAGGAGGCCCCCAAAGATTTCTTCAGCCACTCTCAGTCTTACATGTGCTAAGTGTCACGCGTGAGCCAGTTAGGATGCAAGTTCCTGGACCTCCCACTGGAGAGTCCCCTAGTTTATGTCTGGGAGGGGCCCAGGGGTGCGTATGATAATCGGAGTACTAGATCGACGGTACATCCACAGCCTCCACCTTGAGAAACAACATTTGGGAATAAGAGCTTAGGGAATTACAGAGTGTGGTTACCTACCTACTAACTGCCCCCCTCTACCATCTAAACTACAAGATTCTTCAGTATCAGGGGCCCTTCCTCAATTCAAGGAGGTGAACACTGATTTGATCAAATCAGTGACTCTTACTCTGTTCACTTGACAGGCACACACATGACAGGTTCATGTGGTCAACAGGATAAAATGGTAACTCTTATGGGAAACTTTTTCACTTTGGGGATAGAAATGGTCCTTTGCCTCTAGATGAAGATTTTGGGGGCAGGAACACGTCGAGCTGAAGCCGTACTCAGCCTCGGCAGGATGGACACGACACTGAGCACGACAGAGAAGGAAGACGGAAGATATAGGGGTTCTCAGTGTCATTAGTAACAGTTAAACCTTTGAACTATGTCTAATAGAGAGAATAGGCCTCATGTAATTTAAGTTACTTTTAATTAGATGCTGTTACTCAAAGGTTAGAGCTTAGAGGATACGCATTTTTTTCCCAGAATGCTCTAAGGAACAGACCACAAATCATAGAACTCGCTGAATGAAGTGAACAGAATGCAGGGTAGTGACAATGACATCACCATGGTATGGGAAGTTGGAGGCACCAGTTCTCAAGGCCCAAAACGTTTGCATCCCAAGAAACAACTAGGAGTTGCATTAAAGTGCCTTCCCATCTGGCTCTAGTTAGAAATGGAAGGGAGAACCCACCGTATGAGCTTTTGTTGGCTGTTCGTAGACCCCTTCCCAACTCTCTCCCCAGCCAGCTGAAGACGGCATTGACCAACTGAGTTGTCAAGATGGGTGTAGCTGTGAGCCACAGACAGAGAGTTGGGTCACTGAAACTTTTCTTTCCAGGAATCAGCTGCATTCACGGGCTCAGCAGGCTGAGACCCAAACAGGTGAGCCATGAGCATGGTGGGGGCGGGGGGAGGGGCGGGGGGAGGGGCGGTGTCTTTTGTACAATTTTTGCTCCTTTGTCTCCCATATATGGTAACGGACAGTCTGAATGGACGGTCTATGCTATAGAGTCATGAAGAATGTCGTGCACGCGCACATAGCCAGGTTGCCTTCCCTTGTTTTCATCACGTTCCTTAGGGAGGGGCGCTACCACACTGGGGTACTCAGCAGAGCACGGTATCTCATCACTGGTCCACGTGCTCATACAGAGGCTATGATGGTATGTGCCCTGTTGCTACGTGAACAGAGGAAAAAGACATTTGGAGCGAGCTGGCAGAGTAAGGGGGAAGGACAGCCACGTGGCCATCTGCTTATCCACTCAACATTTGTGCGTATCTAAGATGCTTGGGTTTCTTATGGCTCATTTAGACACCATCCGATGGAACTGATGAACGGCCATCTTGCCGCCCAGAAGCATTTGCCTCGGAGCCAAGTGCTCAAGAGGTATCGGGAGAGGGGATTAAGGAGGTTTGGAAGGGGTCAGTCTGGAGCCAAATCTACTTTTCTTTATATGACGCACAGGTCAGCTGAAGGACTCTTTCCACACACACCCCTTTCCCAGCCATACCACTTGGATGTCTCCTACCCAGAGGATTACCAATAGTTAGTCCAAGAAGACCAAACAGACCAAGAAGGAACCCTGCACTGATAGGTTTTACAAGGTTCCTGGTGATGCTAAAGTAGCTATAGTGAGACTTTCCAAGATCCTGTAAAAGGGGCTGAAAAACAGTGTTTCATGGGGACACTATTCAGAGAAACAAAACTATTTCATGTTTGTACACCGCTGAGGACAAACCAGTTACAGATTCCATAATGAAATCCTGATAAACTTTCATAGTCTAACCTGGGGAATTTTCTGTTTCTCTAATAATGTCCCCCTCCCCCCCCCCTTCCCCTGAACCTTCAACTTTGAGCCAATGAATCATAGAAAAAACCTCAGGGACCACACTGCACTTTGTGTTGGAGATCATCTGTGTAATGGGATTTAATAAGATCTGATAACCACAGCTACAGCTCCCAAAAATGGAGTTCATTCAGTGTTGTAAGCCTCCCTTCAGGTCTCCACGCCTCACTGACATTTGCAAAATAATGCACACATCATCTCCCTTCTTTGTTACACTCCCCTCTTCCTTCCCATTTGCCCCTCAGGAGAATCATTTGTAATTCACAGATTTCTTTCACATGAGAAGAAGAAATCATTAGCCCCCTGAAGACTCTTATCAGGAAACTTGGCCCTAAGGGAGACTCCTCCTCCAGGTGGGAAATACTTGATTATCCCCCCCCTCTTCTAGGATTACTCCTTAAACCTCGGTGGTCTCAGCATGGCCATTCATATCCACATAGGCCCTTGTAACCTCTTGGGTATTTCCGTTTCTTCTGTTCAACCACAACTTTTGGAAGCAGAGCCTCAGCTTTTACATCATTGTCAGGTCCCATGTAAGGGTAATACTTCATTTTAATAAACTTTAATTGCTACATTAATCCAGTTCATTATCCATGTGGATTGCCATTTACTGCTCTTTTAAAAATCTTTCCATCTGACTGTGTACACAGCCTGTAAACAAAAGCAGCTGCTGAATTTGTTCAGAATGTCACCATTTGGGATGTGCCATCGACCTCCGTTCCCAAATTAATTAGGGCAGCTGAAACTGCTTCCCTCCCAACGGACAGCGCCCGCGTCTGTGCAGGAGGCTTCTTACTGAAGGTTTGTCATTTGCTCCAGAATGGCCCATCCAACTCAACATTATGACTTTACTTTTCAGGTTCAGGAGTCATCCATTATTCCAGAGCCCATTGTTCCTAGGTGATGAGACATCACATCCTGAAGATACTGCTCGCATCATGTATTTTCTTTCTCCTTCATGGAGTAACTTCAGAGACCAGAGATGGGGGATGCCAGGCATTTCTTGCTGTTGTCAAACATCCCCACTGAAAGCAGCAGCATTCACGTCTACTGGAGCCAGGATTGCAAATTTGTCTACAGAAGGTCACTAAGGACAAGCCCTCTCAAAAGGGACTTTCACATACATTTTTGACAGCAGTCCTTATAATATGTTTAATGAAATGTATTAAAAACAACAGCATACAGAAATAAAGTCATCGAGGGGGATAAAAACTCCATGGTAACATTTTCCCTTCAGGCATGTGTAAGTGATAACCTTTCCTCAGAAACCATCAGAATCAGAGTTCAGCGAGTGTGTTTTCCCTTACAGGCCAATCATCACCCCTAACCATCACTGTACCCTGTGATCATACAGGGTTTGAATAAGGTATCAGAGGATTCCAACCATTGTTTCTTAACTTTTAAAATGTGCATGAAAACATCCTCTTATTGGATTAGCACTGGGTGTTTTATGGAAACCAATGTGGTAATAATTTTTTTAAAACGAGATAAAAAGCTCTTTTTCCTCCATTTTCCTGGCCTCCCTAGGTCTTTGACAGACTCTGTCATGAGGCCTAATAGATGCTAACAGGAGGATCCTGAGTATGTGAGAGGCAAAAAAACAAAGAAAGGGTAGTGAAAGGAAACATCAAGTATTTTGCTATTTTTATTGCATTGACTAGGTCATTCCAAAATTGAAATTGTTCTTGATGGAGTAGTATATGGCCATTCTAAAACTTTTTCACCCAACTCTGGAAGAGGCAACCCAATGCTCTCACAAATGGTTAGATAGGAAATTCTTTTTTGTTTTAATATCGTAATTCACTCTCTTCCTCTGTTCCCAGTTCTGGCGGTACTCTATGCTACCGTATCATAACCTAACAGTCAAGGACAGCAAGGAAATTCTAACTGTTATGTGACTGGCTCCCTCCTTAGCATTAACGTGTCAGAGCCCAGTCCACTGATACATATGGTAGAAATTACACCCATTTCACTTGCCAAAAAAAAATGTGAGAGAACAATATTCAGTTGGGAACAAGTGATGGGGACTTTGGCAAAACCATCAGCACTAGAAAACCGGGTACCAGCAAGAAAAGACTTGGGACCAAAAACGCAAAACCCATTAACAATGGCCTTATCCCAGGAGAAAGGACTAACGTCCTGGTAACTCGTGTTTTGGTTGAAAGACGTCTCCCTCTCTCCTCTTTCTGGACAGTTGTCCATAGCTGCTCGAGTACAGTATTAAGGAGAATGCTTAGGGGAGGTGAGGGTTTCACAGGAAATAACATTAGAATTGGTGGGGAAACAGGTTGAAGAATTCGTTTTACTTGCATAAATGGGTTAGAAAAAAAGCTTAGGACAGAAAACCACCACTAAGGGGTGAAAGTGATTGAGGTTAGCTAGGAAGATATTGTAATGGGATCGCTAGTAACTTGTTATAGCACCTGCAGGAAATTACTTTCCATGGGACACTAATATACTATTGTACTTTGCTCATCAACTCCACTTGCCCCCCAGACCCATTGCTTCTTACACAAGTTAATGCTTACTGTATGATTGTTTTCTCCACATCGTGTAAGATGTTTTCTTAACGTTCACCACGTGGGTAATATCTTGTGAGCTCAGTAAATATGGAGACGAAACCCCTGTTGGGGGCTCTTGTCTCCTTTCAGACATTAGCCTCTCTTGTATTCATTTCTGCATCCGCTTTCTTGCTGGACAAGAGAGCACTTCAGACTCGGTCTGTGACACAAAAGGCAATCTTATCAATAGAAGCAGAGCACCTTTCTCACTAGACTCTGTCTGCATCAGGGATCATCTAAATCTTGTGGGTTATTTGCTAAGTTATCAAGGGCTTGCCTTTATCATATGGTTCCATCTTTGTGTTAGGAGGTAACAAAATGCTGAACGTCTCTAATCGGAGAAAAAATCCAGTTTCTTCTAAGGTTTTTTTGAGCTTACATTCAATCTTAGAATTTATTTTCCTTTGCAAGTATTGGTTTACACCCTTAGTATCCATAGCTATACAGATATGTATATGAAGAGTAAGACTGCTGAAGAAAATACTGTGTTCAATGAGAATCATCATGAAAGGATCGCTCAAGTGATTTTGAATGAAAAACAAGCTCCACTGCCCTAAGTTACCAATTGTGTGCAATAATCTCATCTTGAACGACACTTATTCTGGTTGTCATTGTTACGTAATAAACCACCTGAAAACTTAAGGGCTTAAAACAAGGGCATGTATTTCAGTTACAGATCTGCATTTGGACAGTGCTCAGCGGAAACAGCCTGTCCCTGCTGCACTTAGTCAGCTGGAGTGGCCCGGAGGGTGGATGCCGGAATCATCTTCAGGCCTCATGTGCCTTGGCACTTAGTGTTGGTTGCTGGCTGGGATCAGAACCAACACACCTGCATCAGATCTCTCCAGGAAGGCTTGGCTGCTTCCCCACCCACGGCAGTTGGGTTCCAAGGGCAAGCTTCCGTGAAGACCAGGAAGCAACTTAGAAAAGGTGGAAGAATGTATGACCTAGCCTTGGAAGTCACACAGCCTCACTTCTGCTATAGACACAGACTTACTCAGATTCTAAAGAGGATCTATCAATCCCATCTCTCCATAGAGAAAGGTCAGTGTCACATTGTAAGAAAAAACCTCATGGAAAGGGCTCTACCTTCCATCCTTGGAAAAAATAAATAGAATCTGATTTAGTACCACCTCTATGCAGGTGGAGAAAATAAGCATACCCATCAAGTTCTGTTTTTTGTTGCTGAGAAATCTAAAAGAGCAAAGACTAATGCAAATGTCTTGAACACTGGCTGATAGTGGTACCAATGCCGAAACTTAACAGATTCCACCCCCCACTGGGTGACTAGGGCCTGTCATTTCTATGGGGCCATCAACAGCTTTGTTAAACCACAGAACTAAATTCTAGTTCTTTCTAGATTTAGATTTAAAAATACTTTTTCAAGTGCTAACCGTATTACGTCTGGGGAATTGTATCAATGATAGAATATCAACTATACCCTCTGTTTTAATGGAATAGAAGTAGACTAGAGAGATTTGCTTGTGTTTTCTAATAATTGTAATGCCTGTTAAGATATTAAAGCACAAAACATTCTATTTGATAAAAGGGGGGAGGAGAGCAATAAAAACAAACTTTTTCAAGTTCTGAGTTTATCAGGATGGTATAATTAAATCTACATGGGATTTATAATTAAAATGGCATAGGTTCAAAACCTGACTGGAATTTTGTAGTTATGATATTAAGAGAATAATCAAGATAATGGTAGTAATAATACTTAACACTAACACACTGTTTTTCTAAGCTATTTTGCTAAGAACTTTCCTTTATGATCTTTTTTTCAGCGATCCTAAGGGAGAAACTGTGATTATCCTCTCTCACAGATGGCACACACTAAGTAATGGAACTAACGTGTGAACATATTCAGTTTGGCTGCAACTCTTACTTGCTATACAAGTTCCTCAAATTTCCTGAGTACCCTGATGCATAGAACAGGGGCATCACTCCTACCGGAGGGAATCTAAGTACGATCACATATGCGAAAAATTACAGCACATGGTGCGTACTTAGTAAAGCCTAAACTTTACTTTGTCTTCAGGGATCAAGAACTCAGCTCATATCCAGGGTCACCTATGCACTAATACCATGTAATTGAAGCAATGTCTTTATCTTCTAGATTTCTTGGTGGCCAGGGCTGGGGGGAGCCTTTGGTGTCGACTCCTAGCCCTTCTTTTGAAGCTCAAGAGACCCGAGGTTTCCAAGCTTCAGTGACTTACCCGGAGTGACAGGGCTGGGGGCGAACTCCAAGACTAGTACTCTGCTCGTGTGTCGATGTGTCCCTGATTTCTTTGACGAGCAATTGTCTTTTAAGAAAGAGAAAAAAGCCCCCCGCTAATGACCAGATCCATAGAACTTGTTGATGCCTTATACGGAGAATTTTAAGATTTAGTGTTTTAGTGAACAATTAGTAATACACACTTATCTGTATTTACAAATGCCTAAAACGCAAATTTCATGCCATCCTCAATGACTGTTAAGTTGGCAGTAACTCACCCCACTAGGGTTAATCATTACACCTAATAACACTCATGCTGGCAACTCCTGCTTAGACTAATTACTCTCATAAATCTCTTTAGAGAAGTGTAAAAATCTCATTACTTAAATGATAAAACAACGAATCTTTGCTCCTTGTCCTTCTGAGATAATAAGATTGCCAAGACTGCTACAGTTGAATGAGGTTTTCAGGTAATTAATAATGTTACAAGAAGCAGTGCCCTCAAGAGCTTACAGTGACACCTGGAAACACAAAAGGCATAAATTTTGGAGAGAGAAAAAAGTGGGGGGCAAGGGGGCTATGGAATGTCCAACTTTAAATTTTTAAAGGGATTATTTTCCACCTTAGTCTGATTTTTAAATTTTCATTTTATAAGGAAAACCTTGGTATTGTTGACTTCACTGTCAGTAAAATTGCACTAAGTGTCCACATTTTTATTCTTTCATTCATTCCTCCATCCATCCATCTGTCCATCCAATAAACACAAGCCCTGGGGATAGAGCCATGAATGTCAGTCACTCCCGTCCCAGAGCTTGCAATCCAGAGGATGGGGAAGGAAACACAGAATCCAAATAGTGGGACACGGGATGCCCTTGTGGGACGTTTCCCTGTGAGTGTATTTTATCGGGGCGTCTTCAGCCATTGCTGCTGCTGGTGACTCACCACACACCTAGTCAAGGGCTCCATGGACAGCCTCAAGAAACATGTCATTAGCTTTTGGTACATCCTGTGTCTCTGTTCCTTCACCGAAATGACCATATGTAAGTGTATCAGCCAAGAGACAGAAACCACACCTGCTATCTGAATAGAAAGCAAGAGGATTCAGTATGAAAGAATGCCTTATTAAAGTTGTTGACAGCTCACTCAAGGACCAAGTACAGGACCCAGGTGTCACAGAGATGGCCAGTGTGGGAAGCAGCTACCACTCCCTAGGGCTGAAGGGACTGAGGTCAAAGCATGGAATAACATAAACCTAGAAACCTGGAGGGCCCCCTAGATGTCCAAGGAGGGGCAGAGCTTGGGTGGTGCTCTTTGCTCTGGTTTGTGGCTGGGGGCGGTGGGTTGCAGAGGGAGCATGATGAAGCAGTTCCTCCAAGTGTTAGAAAAACCAAAAAGGGATTCACCTGCTAGTGGGAACTGGAGCCACTCTCTGGGGGCGGGGGCGGGGGCAGGGGGGGTCGGTGCACGGGGAAACCCACAGACAGTGGAAGGTGTCTCTCCGCCCAGAAGGCAGGCTCCCGCCAGCGCCCCAATGGCAGATCCTGGCACTGACCACCGGTGGAGCCTCAGGGAGGCTTCTGGAGTCCCAGGTCCCACATCTTAGGCCAGAGCGCTCAGGGCAGAGTCAGAACGAGAGGCACCGATGTAATCCCTAGGACAGGTGAGACACCAACAGTGTCCCTGTATCGCGTGGTCCTCGGAGCCCCTGTTCTAAGGCCTGGCAAGTGCTCCCCGAACATGTGTGTAGTTCTGGGAGGACCAGGTCCCCTCTGGGTGGGAGTCTTTCTGGGCATGTTTATGATGCAGCCGCTGTTCCTCACTCTCCTTACACAGGATACTACAGTTACTCAGTACCCCAGAGATATTTAGGATACTCCCCACTCCCCCATGTGTCTTCCCAGCCCATAGAGCTTCACGGCCAAGTGCTGTGTATTCAGAGATGCTTCCAGACTCACAGGTCATTCTCTTGGGCCAAGACCTCAGTAACAATGGATGGGGAAACAGGGTTCCTTTGTTTCTACAGAGAGACAAAACCTCCAGGATGCGTTTTTGCTCAGGACTGACTGGGAAATTGGTTATGGTTCTAGCTGTTGGTTGCCTTGTTTAGGGGGAGAGAAGAGGGGCACAGTTCTGGGAAAGAAATGGGGATAGTTGAGGATGGCTGTGTGGGTTTTCTTTGAAGCCATGATGAAAAGAATGGTTTGGGCTCAGAATCACACAGAAGGACTTTTGGGGAAGAACACAGACACTGTAGCTTAGTGATCTGCGTGCATTCTTGTATACACATTTTTAAATACTAGAAGTTTGGGAGGTGTGCACAAGAAATCAAAATCTTAAAACACAAGTAGCGTCATTAATCACTTGTCCTCAACGGGATAGTCCTGTCTTAAAAAGCATATATAGTAAATCCACCAGGCCCTCCTGGACCCTGCTTCCCCAGATAAATGTTTGAGTGAAGGCCTTTGTCGCTCCGAGCATATGCACCCTTACGTGGCCTGGCGCCTTCAGCAACGTCCTGTGTTGCCTCTATACGGGGCACACCCCTAATACGCTCTTCACGTCAGGTTCACTTCCCTCTACCCGGTTACACAAGACCCTCAGCCCAATGCTCCAACTCATGGGTGTCCCCTTAACAGCCTGCTTCCTCAGGCGCAGCAAAAATAAATCTCCTCGATCACTATTTCTGTGTCTTCCGATGTGTTCTCTTCTACAATATGAAGATGCCCAGGCCAGAGAGACATTTGTCCTAAAGATACACCTGACCTGGTAAGTAGTATGTGCTGGCTTTAAAAAATAAAGCGAGTTCTGGCTCAGGAAAGGACCATGGCAGTTGGAGTGTGCTAGGGCAGGGAGGAAGGATAAAAGAACACACATCTTTCCAATTCAGTCCCTGAGGCCCAGTGATTTAAATATATGTTACTCCTGTTGTCACGCACCCTCATAGGGAACGGAGTATCATGAGACTTAATTCTACCAAGTCTGGTTTTGAAGCACTGATGGCTAAGCTTCACACCCAGTACAGTCATGTGATCCTGTTTGGGATATTACGGCTTATGAATGTGGCAACCGTCCTGAAGGATCACCACTGTTTGTTGGGAAAACCTTGAGGGCTGGAGAAATGTAACAAAGACAGAAGCAGTAAACCGATTTCCCTCCAGTCTCAGTAGCCTTTCTTCACTTCAGGTTTTGCATCAGAGGCAATGTTACTCCTACAGCCCAGACCTGGGCTGTCCAGCACAGCAGATATCAGCTGCACGAGGCCAGGATCCACCACTCACCGAGGCTGAACCTGCAGCGAAGAGCATCGGGCATCGGGGCTCATTGCTGAGGGTGTCTAATTATTTCTAGGAGTTTCGTAACAGAGGCATATGAACATTATGCCACAGAAGATAGGAAGGAAAGGTAGTCATTTTCCATCCCTATTGCTCCACTTAGAAGAGAAACCAATTCTGCAATGATGTATTTACTGTCATCACTAATTGTAGCTTGGCTCCACAGGATGGGAAGGTGTTGGTGGAGGTCACAGAGAGAACGTGACCCCTGGTTGAACCATGAAGTGGACCTGCCCAGAGGTTCCTCCCCACCCCCCCACCCCACCCTGTCCTTTGAATGCACTTTCCGTCCACTGTTCTCATACAGGAAGCAACGTGTAATTGAGACCATCTGGCCCGTATACATGACTGAACCCCATTAAGGCCTCTACACAACCCCTCAAGATTCTGGCTGGTGTGTGTAGACATCTACTCAGCTGGCAGCCATCCAAGAGGAGCCTCGTAGGAAAACGCCCCTGCTTATTAAGCCTGCCATCTGCCAATCTGGAGCCCTGGGCCTCTCTCCTCGGCCTCTCCCTGGGCTTTGAGGATCAGGTCAATTTCAGATTTCGCCTGGAGAGCTCCGGGGGCTGTCCATCAACAGAAGTCTCATCCCCAAGTAGCTCTGAGTGACCAGGACCCAGAGAACGATGATCTCAGCAAGTCTGCCCATCATCTTCTTGTGTGAAGATGGTACGACTTCCAGGAAAGGCACCGAAAGCGAGGTGCCAAGATTACCCGGGATTTAGGACATCATTTACATGTAACACCCACTGAGGTCAAACACTGGCTAATTTTGTTGTTATAGACAATAATCACTGCTGTATCTCCAGGCCACTTGGGACACAGTCAACTCATCCTGCTACAGAACCTGTCCCTGCACACACAGCAGACGGGTCTCCAGAGCTGAAGAGTTGGTACCAAGGATGTTTTAAAGTCTTTGATTATGTTGAGAGAGACACAGACCGCACAAGTCGGGGGAGGGGCAGAGAGGGAGAGAATCCCAAGCAGGCTCCACACTGTCAGCGCAGAGCCTGACATGGGGCTCAGACCCTGAGATCATAACCTGAGCTGAAACCAAGAGTCGGACGTTCACCCGACGGAGTCACCCAGGCGCCCTCGTATTGATGATGCTTCATCCAAGACCAAGATGGTAATTATTTCTTGATCATCTACCAAATGTCACAACCATCTGGAAAAGCATGTATATAATCTTACTCCCAATCTTACAGATTAGAAATGGGGCACACACATTTAAACAACATCCGATGTCTTGCAGCTAGGCAATGAATTCACCATTTGTTACGGAAAGTGGAGGGGGCCTCTTGTTTCCACGCCACACAACCTCCCTGGGGGCCAGGCCTCCTTGTTCTGCTGTTACGTTCCTTGGAGACCTGTCACATCAGTCAACTGAGGATCAAGCACCTCGTAAGAGCTAAAGAGATGCCAGACGCCATCCTGTTCGCCACGAACACCCAGCGCAGAGCCCTAGGGAGCGCCACCAGAAGCAGGGATCACTGGTGTTTGGCAAGTTAACAGACCCCTGTGGAACACACGGACTCCAAGAAGTGGGTTTACATCTCCCTCCAACTGCCTGTCCTAATCCACCTGCCTCCTCCAGTTTACAAGGGAGCTGTCCAAGGTCAGTGCTCCAAAACAAGGCCTTCCGCCCATCCCTGGAGGCCACTGGTCACACCGATGGCCAAGTTAGAGCAACTGTGAAGTAGGACCGCACAAAATCAGAGACAGACCAGAGGGCCACATGCTGCCCTCACTGACGATGCCCACACAAACAGGTGGCTGCTGCCTCTTTGAGGCCCGTATTTTCCATCCACTGCAGCGAGGACAATTAGGCAGGCTGGCCATCACCATGTCCTCTGCGGGCCACTGCCTGCCTTTGTAGCCTACCTTCTCATTTAAGATACTAAAATCCCAGCATTTGAATCAGAGTAAAACACCAATTTTTTTTTTTTTTTTTTTTTTGTAGGCATGAGGCTGTCATAAACGTCAAAATGAGTTCAAGATCCCTGGAACATTGTTATTAGCTGATGATTCATTTTTCTTCCTCCTAGATTTTGAGCCCAGAACTCCACATGCTTATTTCATAAAACGTGATTTTCCTTCCTGACTTGCTTCTGAAAGTTTGGCTTTAATGAACTCTGGCACAACCACATCGTCCGCTATTACCCCTGTGGCAGATGCCTGAGAAATTTCTATGGAGCTGCAACATGACAAGATGTTGTATTATTCAACAGCCACTCGCTATAATTCAGACGGTTTTGAATGTTTAAAAGGAAAAGTAATGAAATGCATAACTAAAACAATAACTTATAATCTGTGCAGAAGCTAATTTGATATACAGTCAACGTAATAGGTTTTGATCCTATTGAAGCATATTATAAGGTTTTGTGAAACCTTATTTGCACAAGTAATTTAAATTGCCTCAGACAAGAGCTGACTGAAAACATATCTGAGGGCCAAAGTGAAGAGCTGCGTTGGGTCAGCCAGTGAGGCCCAGGGAGGAGGCGGGGTTGAGGAGGGAGGGAGCTTGACTCGTCTGTCACCAAGAAGGTAATGAAGTGCCTTCTCAGCGTTTCATGCTCCCCAACCATGCCCACCACCATGTTGCTTGCTGTTTTGAACAGAGAAAATGGAAGCCTGTTCTTTCTCCCCCTTTCACAGTCCTGCCTGGCTTTCTCCCACCCACACCTCCTGCCTGGGGGTCTCTGCCCTGCCCGGGGCCAGGATTTGGGACCCATTTCCTCGGTCACCGTGGGGCCCTGCCGAAGTGCCCACCCTTGGTGGAGGACCTTTTTCTTAGGTTGATATGAACTGGAGCCCTGATTTTACTCTTTGGCTTGACCAAGGCTTATGGTAACTCCTACATGCTATGTTGTGTGGATAGTATGCTTCTATGTTCTAGGAGCTTCTATGCCCTTTGCACTGTGAACACAGCACTGTCCTTGTTTGCAGGCTCGCCCCTACCTCCCCCAGTGTAGTGGGAATGCTGGGATTTCTGATACACTCGAAGTTGCCCAAAGACCACCAACCCTCCTTCAGCTGGCTGTCTTATGCATTCGTGCTCTCCAAACCATTTTCTGTGACCATGACTCTGTGCATGAGACCAGTGCACAGAGGGTCAAAGCCACCACCACAGAGGTGAACACAGATTAGAGCACTCCCCTTAGTCAGATTCAGACAAGGGAGACATCTCCAAGGACATGAAAATTAAGAAAAATGTTTTGTAGCCCCAAGAGGTCCAGACCCCCATCTGCTCTCCATGTCTTGACCTAGTGGTCACGTATGTGACCCTGCATCACTGCTGGGGGTGAGGACAGCCGTGGCCTGTGCTGGCACTCCAGGCACAGGGAAGTGCCAGAAATCCCAGACCTATGAAAAGCAGGTCAATTGAGAACACCTTTGTATTAACCATTATTTCATTTCATCCTAGAACTGTCTGAAGCCCAGTCTACCCCAGTCATCTTGTGGCCAGAGCAGCACCTCATGCTTTGTAAAAACACAGCCCCAGAGACCTGTTCCACTCCTGGTGAGTATCTTGATTAAATCACTAGAGACCAAACAGCTCTGATTTACCAGAAACCATATGCTTTCCATGCAGGACATTTATATGCCGAAAATTTACGTCTACTTATGAAGATAGTTTACAGATTTTTCCCCAGTTGACTTATTTCGGCCCTGCTAGGTCATAATCCAGATTTTAAACTTTGGGGATTTACACGCAATCACTACACAACTAAATACACCAAGTTTTCACCAAGTGCTCAAACAATGGCCAGTAGCGCTGACAGAGCCTCAGGCATCCATGATTCTGCCTCCATGAATCTAAGAGACAGGACCAGTTTTCATCCTCTGGCCTCTCCCCTGTGTCCCAGAGGCTTCCATGAAGAGCGTGTCAGGTGTGTGTTCTCCAGCCTGGCACACAGCACCCCTTAGCAGCCGCTGAACCTCCAGTGCTTACCATCACCATCTCCTGAAAAGACACTTTTGGGGTGGGCACAGCCTGAACCAGAATCGTCACTGATGTCCTTGTCCCTCTGACATCACCTCTCCTATACCCGTTTCCCCTGGGAGCATGGCCTAGAGAAACCTCAGTAGCCTGGAAAAGAGGCAGCTGGATAGGTCACGTCAGGGAGCTGGGCTCACAAGCCCCCCGTTACCCCCTCGCCCATTTACCCCAGGGACATTTCTGCCTCCTCTAGCTTTCTCACCTCATTGCTGGTGGCTGGCTGAGGGGTGTGGAGCCACAGACAAGAGAGGCAGGGCCTCACAGAAAGAGTGGGAATTGTTCCAGAAGTCTGCAGATGGCAAAGTGGGGGACACATAGATGGGGGGACAGCTGTCCTCTGGGAGAAGACGAGGAACCCTCGTGGAGGCCACAGCCCAGACAGGTAGGCATCCCCACTGCATGGCTGGGACTTACTGAGATTATAGGATACCCGCTCTCCTCTGCAGCCTACCATCACACCACACTGGTTCCAGTGGAAGACGACTGGATTCCAGGTCCAAGAGTGCTCAGACACAGCCTCCCTGAGTAGAGCAGGAAGGGACACCACAGAGAGAGGCAGCAAAAACAAGGACCATAGAGCGATTTAAAATTTCTAATACCCATCGACTTCAAACACAGCTTGACACTTTATCAGAGAAACACATTCTCAAACTCCAGGCCAGCTTCCCTCTGTTCTTATTCCAGAAACAGCGTGCCCGGCTTGCAGTAACAAGTGGCAAGCGTTGCCAAAAGGCTAGAAAAACACAGTCTGAAGGGAGAAGGCAAGTACTAGAACGAGGCCCAGGTAGGACCCTAATGATCAGATCTAGCAGATATTAGAGTTATCAGATACAACAGATAAAACGATGGAGATCATGCATTTCAAATAACTGATGGCTATGTCAAAAAAAAGTAGCCTGCAAAAACAGGTGTATGACAATGGCAGAGAGATGGAAACTTGAACAAAGAACCAAAAGGAACCAAGAACACGGCAGTAGAAACACAGAAGGTCTGTGATGG
Organism: Panthera pardus; assembly: GCF_024362965.1. Taxonomy (NCBI): domain Eukaryota; kingdom Metazoa; phylum Chordata; class Mammalia; order Carnivora; family Felidae; genus Panthera; species Panthera pardus. Next base: position 112,997,203 of record NW_026526677.1, on the reverse strand, counting down.
GCTCAGTGGTTGATTCAACGTTGCTGAGGAGAGAATCCGGGAACTTGGAGGTAGGCCAGCACGAGGGCCTCCAACGAAAACCCAAACAGCAGAAATGATGAAAAAGCACAACGACACAGCGGAGGACGGTGGGCTGGTGTCACAGAGGGAGCACACATGTGATTTCAATCCTCGAAGGAGAACAATGACAGGGAAGGACAGATGCCTGGAATCATCATGGCCAGGAGTTTCCAAAGCTCCTACCAGGCAACAGCATATAGGTCCAGGAACCTCTGAAAACACCAACCAGAATAAATACCCAAAACACCCACAAAAGTAACCAACCAGCCAACCAAAACCACACACAAGTGCATCATATCCAAACTGCAGAAAACCGAAGAAAAAAGCCCTAAGTGAATTGGGGGTGGGGTGTTGGGGGGGGGGGAAACGTGTAGAAGAATGAAGAATTACAGTAGTCTTTTGGCCTGAAACCATGCAAGAATGGAGTGGATTTTTTATAGTTGAAAGGAGGCTCAGATTCTCAGGTGTTTTGCTCATCTCCCAAGACCTCCGTCTTTATGCACACATACTTCGGCTAATAGTTCTCCTGTAAAAGGCCAATTCTTGGAAACATACACTTTACTGTTCCTCTTAGTTTGGCAACAATCAGGAATCTAATTTCCTTGGCTCTAAAGTGGAAAACAAAAATCTTTCTCAACGTTTTTTATTTATTTTTGGGACAGAGAGAGACAGAGCACGAACAGGGGAGGGGCAGAGAGAGAGAGGGAGACAGAATCGGAAACAGGCTCCAGGCTCCGAGCCATCAGCCCAGAGCCTGACGCGGGGCTCGAACTCACGGACCGCGAGATCGTGACCTGGCTGAAGTCGGACTCTTAACCGACTGCGCCACCCAGGCACCCCCAAAAATCTTTCTCAATCACAGAAAGTTGTTACTGTTCAATGAAATAGTAACAGTGATCAACTCCTGTAACCAGAGCATTCCCATTCAGTTCAATGAAACCTGCCATTTTCTAACAGCTATAATTAGTTGAGCCATTTTTCTCATGACTAAGGTGTTCCTTTGGTTCCAAGTAAAGACAGTCTATTTTGAAGGCTAACCACTTTGTGAAAAGAAGACATATGGGCTCATCAAAGTGAAAAGTCACATGTGGTGTGGCCATCAGGCATGGCTGCTACCAGCTCTGTTTCCCCGTGACAGTTCTCCCAACTCCGCCAGCCTCAGTCTATTGGCTTCATTCTCCCGCTGGCTCTCATGACTGCAGAGTGGTTGCTCAGTTGTAGGATTCACATCAGCATCATCTGGATCAGGAGAGGGTCTCCTCTCCTAGATCTTCTAGAAGAGCAAGGAATTGTCTAAGAAGCCCCAGGGAAACCTCCCTTAAGTTCTACTGGAACAGATTGGGCCATATGCCCACTGGTGAACTAATTCCTCTTTTCAGTGGAATGTTCTGGGAATCTGCTGGCCTCGAGAATTAGGTCACTTTCCCCGGGTCAAAAAATCAAGGCCACTCCCGAAGCTGGACAAGAGGTTAACTGTGTACGAAGCACCTGGTACACGCAGAGGTAACTCAATCAAGATCTGAGTGCGCTTATGGAAGGGGGTGGACAGATGTGGCAGAAAGGCCAACCACAAATGCCCACCACAGACACAAAGCGCACAACTTCGTAATTAAGACATTTGCCCCAGGTGCACTGGATGTGGGTCGTGATCAAGTTACTTTGCATCAGTCCGACTTCAAAACAAACGGCCCCACCGCACATTTGAGAACCTAAGGCCCCAAGTGCTATGTTCCAGAACAATAAACGAACATGGCACGGTGAAGAGCATTATGAATTTTGTTATTCACAATGGACAAGGGGTTCAAGATCTGTGCATCACCAGCAGCAGAGTCACCAAGGTCACGTTTACTACGACAGATCCAAGTCCCTCAGGAAAGATATGCTCACGCGAAACAGCACTCAGCACATCAAGCACGCGGATGGCGGTCACAAAACCCGTAGAGGTCTTCAGGATGTTAACGAGCACACAGAAGCTCAGGTTCCTAGTATTCGGGACTTGGTGTTCGTCTGTAGGTCGGTTGAGACACACGTTATACACACAGTGCAGGAGGACTTGGTTAGGAGAAAGCCGGTTTCTTCCTCCCACTTCAAACGAGAGGAACCCCAAGACAGAGCTCATCCCCTTCTGCAGGGCTTGGTATGGGTGGACGTCGGGCAGGGTCAATGTGGGGCCCAGTGGACAGCGACCAGAGCCCTCTGCATCTCAGAGCCTGGAAGACTGCTGCCCGTATCAAGTATCTGAACATTTGCTCAAACCTTTCACTTTCCCTGAAAAAAATCCCTCAACTACTGCCCCTCACTCGTCACTCCTCCTAGCAACACATTCTTCAGGATGTGGCTTAGGAATCACAGCCTTGGGGCAGGCTTCCCAGAGGCCCAGGGCACTTCAAAGGCCCCTCCCTTCTTCTTGTCACTCCATCACAGCATGTGCCAGGGTCCTGTGGTCCACGTAGAGACCCCTTCTCCCTCTAGAGGCTGAGCTGTCCTTCCTGCTGAGTTGGCAGCCCGTGGCACCTGTTTGCCTAGTCGGTGCTCAAAAGTTTTGAAGGGAACCCGTGAAATGTAACAATTTTAGTGACTGATGCTTTAAGGAAGCAGCTCTTCACTCAATTTCCACCCTGTGACCACTAATCCCTTTCTTCACTCCCCTCCCCTCCCCTATTACACACAATGACCAACAGAAAATTTTGAGCATGTCTGAATACTGGTATTTCGGGTAATTTGTCCTTAGAATTTTGGAAGTCAATTGATTGGGGTGGTAATACTAAATGTTAAAACCTGAGAATTTTTGGCTGCATGTTTGGGAACCGGTCTCTCCATTTTTTGAAGCCCTTGAAATTTTTTTTTCAGTTTATTTTCGAGACAGAGGCAGAACAGAAGTAGGGGGGGTGGGCACAGAGAGAGAGAGACACAGAATCCGAAGCAGGCTCCAGACTCTGGGCTGTCAGCAGCAAGCCCGACGCAGGGCTCAAACCCTCAAATGGTTAGATCATGACCTGAGCCGAAGACAAATGCTCAGCCAACTGAGCCTCCCGGCGCCCCTGAAGCACTTGAAATTTCTGCACGAAGACAAGGTTCCCATGCACTTGAATTGTAACTCCCGGCTAAGAGGCTGGTCCGCTCTGGTTCAGCTGACAGTGTTGCCTCTTCACCTCGTGTGACCCCAAACAGTGCAACTTCTGGTGGCTCCCTCGTCTGTAACAACTGCTGTGAAGGTTTTTTTTCCCCTCCAAGATTTTATTTAAGTTCTAGTTAGTGAACATACACTGCCGTGTTGGTTTCAGGAGTAGAACCCAGTGATTCATCACTTACATAGAACACCCGGTGCTCATCCCAACAAGTACCCTCCTTAATGCCCATCCCCCAGGTAGCCCATCCCCCACCCACCTCCCTTCACCAACCCTGTTTGTTTTGTTAAAAGTCCCTTGTGGTTTGTTTCAGTCTTTTATTTTTCCTTCCTTTCCCCTAGGTTCATCTGGTTTGTATCTTGAAAATTCTACCTATGAGTGAAATCCTATGGTATTTGTCATTCTCTGAGTTAATTCACTTGGCATAATCCACTCTCCCTCCAACCATGTCACTGCAAATGTGAAGATTTCATTCTTTTCCATTACCAAGGAATATTCCAAGTGTGTGTGTGTATTATACACACCCCATCTTCCTTATCCCTTCATCACCTGATGGACATTTGGGCTCTTTGGCTGTTGGTAGAGCTGTTGTGAAGGTTGAATACAACTGGTACATCATTTCAAACCACACTCCTCGTAGTAAGTGCTCAATAAACAGGAGCCTATAGTTCCCCTCTGAGGCAAAATAACAGACTTGCCTCTATACTCTGAGCGTCCTGGCTTTGAAGGGATGCCTGTGTATGATGTAGTCACTTGGGCTCAAACAAGGCATTCACATCTTCTGGCCTGTTCATGTTGTCTTTTCCTCCTGGAATGCACTTAGCAGGTGGGCTGCTCAAGGTCATTCATTTTATTTATTGTCTTATTCATGAAAAGGCTACGATCAGTCTTCTTTCTCAATTATCTGTTTTAGGTTGTCCACTCCCCCACGTGCACCAAGGGCCACTTGTCACCAGCACCTCCCCAGCTGCCATCAAAAGCAAAGGACACTCATAAGAAGTCCTCACCGAGAGAGGAGACAGATTCGGAGGCAGGGGGAGATGCGGGACCCATACAGGCTCATTTAATCCACACTACAGCCCTCAGAATTAGGTGCCACAATCATCGCCAATTCACCAGCGAAGAAATGGTGAAAATGCAACAGGTAGGGAGACTCAAGGCCAACAGGGAGAATAGACTCTCAATCCCAGGAAAACAGGCAAGAAAACAGGGCAGAAAAACAGGGCCCCGGGCTGCAGAGGCCAGGGGTGCCCAGGCCGGCAGGGCAGGTGCACCTGGCACGGTGGGACGAGTCCCAGGGGAGCGATGAGAACGGACACAAGGGAGACAACCAGGGGATGTTGCACAGGACAGCGATGGCAGGACAGACTGGACTCTGCTGCCTCGGGCACCATCCTGAGGGTCAGATTTCATCCCGCAGGGAACGCGGCACCGTGGGAATGGTTAACGCCCAAGAGGGGCCCCCTTAGAGATGTATTTTGTCAAGAACTTTCTGGACGTGCCCAAGAGTATGATGCGAAGGTGTCCACTGTGGAAAGAGAAGAGAGGCTGTGGCAGGCATCTGAAGGAGAGATGGTGGGGGGCTGATTTAGGGCAACGAGCAGGCGATGCATGCTTTCTTTTGAAGAAACTGAAAAGTGACCCAAACCTTTAATAATAAATATCCACATCCATGAGTTAACCACACGCCTCTTCAGCAGTGTTGTCTCCAAGATGTGCAGGACATTCCGCAGATACCTTTTCACTTGCTGTCCATTCTTTGAAGTGCAGCCAAGTTACAGTATTTTAGTAGCTGCAGACGTCCATCACCGTGATTCGACCTTTCTTTACGTTACCAAGTGATCTGCACGATAACTGTCGCTACCACTGGTCAGCATACAAAATTGTCACAATGTTATGAACTATATTCCCTGTGCTCCATGCTACATCTCTGGGTCTTGTTGTGTAATTAGAAGATTGGACCTTGAATCCCCTTCCCCTATTTCAGCCATCCTTCCAGATGCCTCCCCTTGGGCCCACCACCGGAATGTTCTCTATAATATAGAGTTCTCTATATATAAATATATATATATATATATATATATATATATATATATATATATATATATATATATATTTCATCTCTTATTATCCATCATCTATCCGTTCACACTTGGGTTGCTTCTCTATTTTATCTATTGTAGATCACATTGCCAGAAACACAGGGGTGCATTTATCTTTTCAAAACAGTGTTTTAATTTTCTTCAGATCCATACCTAGAATTATCATTGCTAGACCACACGTTAGTTCTATTTTCAATTTTTTTTTGGAACCTGTATACTGTTTTGCACAGGGGCTGCCCCAGTTTACCCTCCCACCGCAAGAGCTGACAGTTCCCTTTTCTCCCCACCCTCACCAAGATGCGCTATTCCTTGGTTTTTGATGATTGCCATTCTGATGGGTGTGAGGTGGTATCTCTCTGTGGTTTTAACACTTCCCTGATGAGGAATGATGTTGAGCATCTTGTCTAGTGTCTGTTGGCCATTGGTAGGTCATCTCTGGAGACACATCAATTCAGGTCCTCTGCCCACGTTTAAGTTGGATTTTTTGCCCCTTGTTTTGTTGATGATTTCCTTTGCTGTGCAAAACTTTAGTTTGTCATAGCCCCCATTTGTTCATTTTTGGGTTGTTTTTGTTGCTGTTGTTTTTTGGTCCTTTGGGCATTGGGTTTAAATGTCATCTAATTAAGGCTCCTAATACCCATCAGTTTGAATCCTGACTTGGTCTTACAAGATGCTCACAGCTGTCAACTGTGTGTCATCTATAAACCTGATATGTTGGGCTCTGATGACTTCCCCCAGATCAATAATTAAGATATTTAACAAAAAGAACTAGGTGACTTGTGCATAAATATCCTCTAATTAAACATCCAACTCTTCCTCTCTCTACTGGGTTACTCTGGAAAACGGACCCAGAATCAATCTATTTTAGAGTTTCTAATCCTTCCTGACATGTGGCCCACCCCTTGTCAAGTTCCTGACCATGAGGACCTGCCCACTTTTACCCTGAGGGATCTTCAGTATCCTTTCCTTCACCCAAGTGTCAGAGTCAGGCTGTGCCCAGGGTTCTTCTTCCCGACAGCACTCCCCTGTATGGTAGTAACGAACAGGCTTACAATTACTTTCAGGGGCCCCATGTGCATCCTGTCTGCACATGGAGTCCGACCGTTGGGTAAAGGTATTAAGTGCCGGGTCATTATAAGCTCACTATTTTACATTTTACATAAACCGGAGACATGTTAACTGGAAGGTCATGTTGTCTAGTGAGTGCTTCAAAGTAAAATGGTAACAACGAATTCCCTTTTATCTCGTAAAGTAATACACGTTCGTTTTTCTCTTGTTAACCCATCTTTGACTACCGATCCATTTTTTCCACTGGGCACATACCACATACTGCCTTGGTAGGGGGATCGTAGATGTGCCCATCCATCTACTTTTTCACTTTAACAGAAATCCCTTTGCTGGCAGGATATTTTCTGTGTCTTTTCTGCAAGCCCTAGCCAAGGGCTGACTTATACTAGGTTCTCAGTAAATGTTTGATAACAGCAGTAATCTCAGGAATCAAATCCCATCACTGCTTTCCTCTAGCTTATGTTCAGAGAGAGAACTTCAGAATAACACATCTTCTCTGAGCTGTCTGTAATTTAGGAATTCAAAGACTATATGAAATTAAAGCCCTAAGCACAGCCATATAGGAGCTCTACAGGGTCTTGATCTAGAAATGCAAAGACTCACTTGTCCACACCAAAGCAGGGCCTTGCCTACTCTGATTACGTCTTTCATGTCTTTCAATGATTCTGGAAGGTCTTGAACAAAATAATCCATTACTAACTTAATTAACTGGCATTATCTCCACAATGTGTGAGGAGCTAAAGGGGATAGAAGGCACACATCCATTTACTCATGTATTTTTAAAGTAAGCACATATTACATTCAGTTTTCATGTTAAGTGCTGGGGTTGCAGAGATAGAAGTTTAGTACTGGGTTTTAAGGGGTGCATTGTCTGCAGGCATGTGAGAGCCCCTCTTTGTCGTGAGGGCTTGACAGAGCTATAAACAGATGGACAGGATGCAAGGACACGACAGCCAAGGGGAATGGACGCCGACCGGAGTTCAGAAAGCTTGTGATGACATGGGTAGAAGGCCACATAAGAGGACAAAGAACACTTATCAGAATACCAAACAAAATTTGCCCTTGATCTTTCCAGTCCCTGCAGGGTAATGCTTTGTGTTTATGATTCTTGCAATCAAACCCGCAATCTGGAAGAGTGAGTCAAGTATTGAGAGACCAAAGATCTCCTGTCAAAGTCTTCTTTCAACAGGGCAGAAACGAAGGACAGGACAAGTTCTACAAGTGCTTAAGACTTCATAGTGAACCCGCAGGGACCAGGCACAGGTCTGGTCCAGCACCTGGTCCGGTGGCCTTTCATGTCTGTCACCATTCTGGTAAAGGGGCAGGTGATTCACTTCAACCATTGTATGTCAATTAGAGAATCCTTGCCGTGGGTGGATGGAAGCTGGAAAATTTAAAAGATGGATTCTAGGTGTGTCTTATGTGGATCCCTCACCTCTTGACCTTTGAGATTTGGATAAGTTTTCCCCAAAGCAGCATTTAAGGAGGTAATTCCAAGCATTCTTCCCCCACCGCCCCCCCAACACACAAAATCTCAGAATTCTTAAAGTGCGGATCACTGCACAGTCACCCGTGCTCTGAGATTCTACTTCCTGTGATTGGGGGACTGTGTCAACCCAGCGTCTAGTGTTTCCTGGCTTTCTTGGCATCACATTGGACCAATATATAAAATTCAAGACTTTCCTCAATTTTTTATTTATATATATTTTCTAAAATTTTTAATGTTTATATTTGAGCAAGAGAGAGAGCACATGCACGCAAGAGTGCACACGATCAGGGGAGAGGCAAAGACAGAGGGGACACAGAATCCGAAGGAGGCTCCAGGCTCTGAGCTGTCAGCACAGAACCCGACACGGGGCTCGAACTCACGAACCGTGAGACCGTGACCTGAGCAGAAGTTGGATGCTTAACCAACTGAGCCACCAAGCACCCCTCATTTATTTATTTATTTTTTTTTTAAGAGACCCATTTCACAAGGGCTTTACGTGAAGCAGAAGACGCAGAAAATTTGCCATCGGGCTGAGGAAAGTTTCATGCTTTGGCAATAAGACCAAGAATAAATCGAACTTTGGATGTCCTTGTTCCTAAAATGCCATCCGCCACTTTGCTGCTGGGGCAGTTCATGTCCTGACTCAGACGACATGGTTCCCGTTTGGATTGTTCTCCATTCCAACTTGGCACCTTGGTCTCCTCTGATTCAGGAACCACTGTTCTTCCCTCGTGCGCATGTAGGATCTTTGTGCCCGAGGATTTCCTCCAGTTCAGCAGAGGCCACTCTTCCTGCCGTGCTCTGTCACATAGAGCTTAGAGATACCCCCCGCCCAGGTCATCCTCAACCAGCAACTGATGGGGATGTCCACATACAGGGACCTCAGGTCTCCGCTTGTCCTGGGAATGAGGACTGGGCATGAGCTTACAGTCCCCCAGCAGGTGTCAAGTCTACTGGGGATCACTTCTTCGTGATTTCTCACCCCATCCCCCCACCGGTGTTATGAGTTCACCTCCCAAACAAGCCCCTTGCTCTCACATCTTTGTCCATCTGCTTCCTGGAGAAATCCAAGTGGGACATAGCTCCCCTCTTAGAGGAAAAAAAACATTTTTCTTCCTCTGGGTAGTTGTCAAAAAAGTGTCCTACAAGAATTGGCTTATGTGGGGGGAGGTGTTCAAATAGCACTGACTTGGAAAGTGTCAATGAAGACGTTTTGTTTAGAGCATTGCTACTTTTATGCAGGGACTAAGCTATCTGGCAACAGATAAAGGCCACCAAGAATATAATTCTGCAAACTGCTTTCAGCGAAGTGTATTGTAATTCTGAGGTCAAGTTTCTTTCCTCAGCTTTGTGAGCATTTAGGAAAAAGTCAGCATCTAGCATGTACTCAGTCTGATGACACTCAGGGAAGGGGGGGGGATGGGAGAAAGTCACAGGTGTTCACATGCCAAGTGAGCCGAGAGGCTTTAATCAGGGAGTTAGACTCAGTGAGGGCCCCGCTAGGTGATGCCTAAGCTCTATGGAAGGGGCGTGGGGGTAGGTTCGGTTTCCACAAGAAATAAATATTTAAAATGATTTGTTGGATGGACGGAGGAACAGAATGGAGGCCTTCTAGGGGAAAGGTAACATTTCTGGACTCTCCTACACATTCCTGAAACTGTCCAGGAAACCTTGGGTCAATATCCTTTGTGGACAGAAGTCAAAGTTCAGGCCTCAACTTCTTAATGAAGGATCTTTCAGAATGTTAGAACCTGGAAGGTAGTAGTGATCATTTAACTCACTTAGAAATAGCAAAGCTTAATGGACCACCCCCAAGTCATATAGGGCAACCACCCAGATCCATATCCTACCCACATGTCGTATAAACGACCACACACACCACACACACCCACAACCATGGATACACCTGGTCATACTCCTGTGTTCAGTGACTGAGTGCAATACTCAGATTAGAAAGAAATAAAGCACCACGTTTGACTACAGTTGCAATTTCTGCAGGGAAAATTAGTGTACGTGAACCATTTAAAGTATTAGGATGCCAGGGCCTGACACAACGGAATGGAATTCACAGTAGCCTGGGTTATTCACACCTGTCCACAGATGAGTCTTTAAGGGGGACAAGAGTAAAATGGCCTTTGTGTTGAGTAAGACACAGATTTATACCTTCCATTTTCTGGGGAACTCACCATTTCTCTCTCTTTCAAGGGACTTTCCCATCCTAGAGTCTTTCAGGGAGACCGTCAACTATTCTAGAGTTTTCTTTTGTAGTCAGCTCCAAAGAGAATGTAGTAACTTTTCAGTTAAAATGGTGGCATTTGCAAGAACAAAGGGTGAGACTGTCCTACACTGGGAGGAAGCTCTTTCCAGCTTTGGAAAAACAGAAGTGACTGTACTACCAGATTCTTGAGAAAAAGTGTGTGGACAGTACTGTGAGATGCTTTTCACATAGATTCTCATCTACTTGAACAACTGGCATTTTAAGAAATGTGATGGAACCTTGATCAGATCTGTGCAGGCAAAAATATGGGGAAGAACGCTCTGATAAGGCTTGCAAAATTGCAAGTTGGGCGAGAGAAGCAGAAGCATGTTCTTCACTTTTGAAGAGTTAGAACTTCAGAGAGCCAGAGTGTGCCTATTAATTCACTTGATCTAAGTATGGAGAAGAGGGCTCTTTTCTAAGGGTTTGCGTCATGAAATCCTGGTTGGAATAGAAGGGTCCGACCCCATGATCACTAAGTGGCAGGGGAACGTGTGGCCGCAGAGAAGTGAGGCTTTCTCATACTAAGAAGGTAACTGATTTTGCCAAGAGGAGCCAGCATTTGCTGGTCTAGAATCAACTGCAGATGATGCCTTAAAAGGTTTTGCTTGCAAGTTTGAAGTGACGGCAGGGCCATAAACCTCATCTCTAGAAATCAGAACAGTTTTGAGCCAGCAAGTGGCAAATCCCGAGTTTCAAGGTTTATGCGACCAGCTGGAGGTCGGTAGAGATGAAATACGAATGCCCACAAAGTCGGAACCAGGCCTCATTTATCCTTTTATTCCCATAAACTGTGCCTGGAATCTAACCTAATAAGCACCTTGCTGAATCCATTAATAGTGACTGAGGGCTGACTATGTGCCAGACTGAGTGTTGGGCTGAGGATAAAAAAAAGCGTCTACATCCAAGTCAGGAGATTGAGGATGAACACAAGACATGAAATACAGTGAAATACATAATACCGGCGGACAGTGGCTGGGGCACCAGGAAGGATATTAGCAAAAAAAAAAAAAAAAAAAAAAATGGATCTGAGCAGTTAGATCAGAGAAGCCATTAAGGAGGAGCGAATGATTCAGCTTCTGGAAGGCTTGTTTGGAGATCACAAGGTGAGTGCGAGAGGTCAGGTCGTGCCGGCCAAAACCACCACCACCACCACCAAAACAAACATACAAGAATAGTAACAAGTCTGTGCAAAGGCACGGTAGTGTCACATAATAGCCCACGTCCAGAGCATCATCAGTAATTCTACGCTTCCCGAGAGAACGTGAGGGCAGGAAAGTGCCTCAGTGACTCATTTTGGCACATGATAGGGCTGGAAGGCCCTGCTGAAGCCAGATGAATGAGTTGCCTTGGTAGATGAAATTTATTGCCAGAGTTTCACTGACAAGCTCGTCTCGCTGCCCCATAAGTGTTTCCGTGAACTTTGTGTGGCTTGTCGTGTCCTGATGGGTCCTTTTAAGAATTTGGACAAGTTACCGAGAAAACCAAATTCAGACGGTCATACAAAATGCATGATGGACCCTGGACTCCAGAACCCCGGAAGACAATCTAAGCAATACATACTGGACTCCTCCCCGGGTAAAAAAGATGATGGTCAACCAGGCCTGACTGGTTGGCAGAGGGAAGTCATGTCAGGCCAGCGAGGATGTTCTGATAGATGCAATGTAAATTTGTTTCCCTATGTTATTTGGGAACTTGACCTTTAGGAGAAAGCTCAAGGCCATTTTAAAGGGTTATACAGTGTGCCCCCAAATTCATGCCCATCTGGAGCCTCAGACTGTGACCTTATTTGGAAGTTTAAGGAGGTCACATGGCATTAGTTTGGGCCTCTACGTGCAATAAATGGCATACTTCCAAGAAAAAGCAACAGACAGAGGGACAGAAACAGCCATGGGAGGACAGAAGCAGAGACTGGAGTGAAGGAGCTACAGACCAGGGAAGGCCCAGGATGGCTGAGAGCCGCCAGAAGCTAGGGACCAATGCCTCTTTCAGTGCTTCTAGAAGGAACTGGCCCCACCCACACATTGATTTTGGACTTCGAGCCTCCTTAGCTACGAGCAAGTAAATTTCCATTGTTGTAAGCCACCCAGTTTGTAGTGATTTGTTGCATAAGGACTAAGAAACTAGGACAGTGATGTATTTTAATAAATTGAGAAGCTTAATAATGAAGCTTAAAATGTGAGGTAGTTTCATCAGCTATGCATGGGGTTTTATCGGTAACTATTATTCCATTTCCAGATGCAGATCCTGGGGTGTGATGAAACTCGGAAAATGGCTTCCAGCAGGAGTTTCTAACATTTAGGTTTCCTTGAAGTCTCTTTTTAGTCTAGCAGTTGGATACCCTAAACGGTTCCACTGACAACAAAAATGATGAATAGATTGTTTAAAATACGCACTGACAAGTCAGCAAAATGCTAAGGAATCCTTAGATTCCAGTCAAGTGAAACAGGAGCTCCTGAAAATTAAGCCAGGTCTGAAGCCAGCTTTTATCCTGGTGATACCTGCCAGACTTGGGGACCTTGACTTCCTCACTTGGTGGCTATACAGGGCACGGGGACAGGAAAGAAAATGGAGAGCCCATCCAAGATGAGTCTAGAGCCAGACAGCCTCCCTGACCTCCACTTCCCTGTAATATTCTGACTCCAACGACAGTGTAAGTGTGAACACAAGTTATTCCAAGAAAATATCAAGACAACTGAGTGTCACCATCTTGGTTTTGAAGGGAAGAAAAAAAAATCTTCCCTGAAACTCCTAAGCTATGGGACTGTTCTCTCATGTTATTTGAGTCTGTTCAAAAATTTCAGGACAAGGTTTAATTTTAAGGTGCCTCCAGGTTGAGGCAAAGGCAGATCCTGTGTAGATGAATGCACCTTCCAGCCAGTCTTGAATTGGAACTGCTCAAGTTTACAGGAATATGAGCTAAGAGCAAAACGAACTCAAACACACACATACCAAACCAGTCAGTACGAGATCTGCACATACTCTAGGTAATGGAATTACCAGCTGGGGAACATAACATTTGAGTGTTTAACTTATTTTGACAAATAAGCAAAAAATGCCTGATTAGGGGCACTGGGTGTCTCAGACGACTGAGCCTCTGACTTCAGCTCAGGTCATGATCTCACCATTGGGGAGTTTGAGCCCGCGTCAGGCTCACTGCTGTCAGCACAGAGCCCACTCTACGTCCTCTGTTCTCCTTTCTGTCCCTCCTCCGCTTGTGCTCTCTCAACAAATTTTTTTAAAGAACTTGTAAGACTTTAAAAATAACAAATTTGAGACTTCAAGGAATAAAGATCGAATGATACAAATGAAATTACTGAATTATAAAATATGAAAGAGTTATCCCCCAAAGGTGCACAAAGCAATCGGAGGGGATATGTGTAAGAGGAGACAGGTGTGGAGGATAGAAGTTTCAACATGTTTATTTCGATTCCGAAATTAACCAAATGGGTGAGAGGTCAATTCACAAGATTCTGAATCACTTCCAATAACGCCAAGTAGTTGAAAATATAAAGACATTTTAAAATGATTTAATCCATCTTTCAATTCAGGATGCCTAAAATATCCCAAATGGGTTAAATCAGAAGACATGTATACAGCTGCGGACACCCAAGGGAAAGAGATGGTCATAAACACAGTGAGAAATCAGGCTTCCTGACCAGAAATGGGCAGCCAGGGAGCACACTGCTTAACAGGAAGGGAGAAGCCAAGGGAGTATTTCCTTAAAAGAACCAAGAAATGACTGCAAATTTAGAATTTTATACCCAGTAAACCTGTATTTGCCCAACAAGTGTACCATTCAGCAATTTCTAAGAAAACTAGGCATTTTTATCATCGATAGTTTCTTACCAAATTATTTCAAGTACAAGCAAAACATGCCAGATGGAAGGTCTGAAATGAAAGGTTTACAGAAGGAGTTTAATATGTTGCTACATCTGCACTAACACTGTACGAAAACAATTGTGTCTTGTCAGCTTAAGATAGAATTACAGCCCTAGAAAAATTAATATCTTGGAAGAAAGTTGATTGGATTTAACACTGATTTTTAGACTTTATTAGTTATTCCCTATTAAAATATCTGCAATAACAACTTTAAAAAATAGAAAACCATTTAAATAACTTCCATAACACTAGCTGGGGACAGAAGGGAAGGACTCAAAAATTCAATAAAAACCTAAGTAGCAAAAACAGCGCAAACAGCAGAAGGAGATAGAAATATAGTTAAGATTACCCCAAGTCACAAAAAAATGAGAAGTGCTCAACTAATTACAAGGCAAAAAATACTACATGCAATGTGGTACTCTGAAAGAGAAAAAAAGATTAGTACATAAACTGGTGACATGTGACTCAATTCAGAAAATTGAGTTGACAATGTACTATTAATATCAAGTTAGGTAAATGGTATGTAGAACTCTACTATATTTCCAAGTTTGCTGTAAATGTCAAATTATTTTTTGGGTGCTTGGGTGGTTCTGTTAGCTAAGCATCTGACTCTTGGGTTTGGCTCAGGTCATGATCTCTTGATTTCATGGGTTTGAGCCTTACATCAGACTCTGCACTGTCAGTGTAGAATCCCTGCTTGGGATTCTCTCTCTGTCCCCCCTCACTCACATGCTCTCTCTCAAAATACAATTTAAAAAATAAGATTATTTTTAAAATTTAGAGGGTAAAAACAGCCCTAATGGCTTTTTACAAAAAATTCCAGCTCTGTTTATGAGAGACACAACTAAAAAGACTCAGAATAGCTGAAGGAGAATAAAAAATTATATGCCAAGTAAATTCTAGAAATACGGTGTTGCTATAACATCAAAGTAGACTTTAAAGCAAAAATCATTACTAGAAAGTTACTCCATATAAATAATCAATTCTCAAGTAAATAATTTAAACCCCTAAGCACATAATAACATAGCCTTAAAATCCAAAAATACATTGGCAAAAGTGTAAGGAGAAAATAATACATCTGCCATACTAGTGCCAAGTTTTGATAGTTCTCCATAACTGATGGATCAAACAGAGTAGAGCTGGAACAAATATCAACTGAGTCAATTCCATACCAACGTTGATGTAACGACATGCTTTATGTAGGACACGGTGTTCAGCAATCAGAGAATAACCCATGAGTCTTTTAGAAATTTTGAAATATTTAGCTTGTTCTAGTTACCGGTTACTGATTTCTAACTTAATTGCTTTATATAGTTAAATAACAATGAATCCCTTGAAATTCAAAGAGCTCTCTGTACTTAGTATAAAGTCGATTTTCATAATTATCCTACGTAAGCTTGAAAACAATATCTGTATAGAGTATCATACCCAGGTTTGACAGAAATTTATAGTTAGAAACATTTCTATTAGAAACAGAGGATGTTAGTGTGCTAAAACCTATTTTAAGGGATTAGACAAAGAGTGGAATAAAAAATTTAGACTAACCCCTCCTTGCCCAGCCCCAGTACTGACAGAGATGAGACAATCAGTGTAATCAGTTGAAGTGTCATAAGGGGAAAGAACCTGAGAATGATGTGATAATATGACCCCCTCCAAAAAAAATTCTCCCAGGTCACAGTGGTTTAGATAGCACACCATTCATGTACTCAGGAGGTGGCAGGAATCTTCAAGTGCAGAGACTAACCTCATCTAGAGTTTGGGGAAAAAGCTCTTTCTGGAGAAATCGGATTTAAACTGAGCAATCAAGGGTGAGTGGATCCATCCGGGTGAAGAAAAACCGTTACCACAACTCTGAAGGAGACAGTCCCCAGACCATAAGGTTTATTTCCCTTTCTCTGGCTTCAGGACAACTGGAGGCACAGCCCTGAGGGAGCCCTGAGCATCAGGGACCCAGGAGAGCCCGCCAGCACCAAGCTCCCTTCTTCAGAAAGGAGGGCCTTTTTTGCCTTTCAGGGCCATAAATTCGGGAATCACAACTGTTGGTCATTCATTCCATGTTAGGAAAAAGAGGACTGAAATGAGTTGATCCATCAGGACTTTGTTTCCTAGCAGCTGATTGTAATCATCCAGATACATATGCGTGATTGAAATTGTTCATGATTGAGGGCTGCAATACCTCACAGAAATTTCATCCAGTGTTTGATGCAAGGTTTGTTCTCATCTCCGGGGCTAATGTTACCTGCTACACCATGGAGGGTGAATCCTATCGTTTCTGTTCCTCAGTTTACTCATGTGAGGACAGAGGAATGAGCTGCATCATGAGACCCCTCTGAGCTAAGGAACATATGTGTTTATCCCCTCTGAAGGGTGGCAGGGCCCCTCTGTGCTGTGGACGCTGGTGATGGGCAGTTGCCACCACAGGAGTCAACCAGCCCAAACTGGCAGGCCCTCTGAAGACCAGACACTTCACAGTCCTCCCCTCGCCAGTTCCCACAACCACCCTGCAAGGTACATGCCCTCCTTGTCCTCTTCCTGGCAGGGCCCTGAAGCCAAAGCAAGTTGGGTGTCTTGCCGGAGATCACAGGGCTCATCAGGAGTGGAGCCAGGGGCCACCCCACCACACAGACTGCTCTGCTGGGGAGGGAAGGATGGAGAGAGACACCATTGCCAAGTCAAAGAGGGACGTTGTCAGAGTAAGACAGTTGGGCGTATGGCATGCTGTGGCCCACAGTTGCCCGGCACACCTCCAGGGGGCACGATCCACACCGAGTGCCTTGTATATGGCACCCGAGACAGCTGTCCAACATGGCAGCCCCAGCCCTTCCCCCAGTCGGACTCTTTCCTCATTACTGGTATGTGACTCCACCTGAATTTGAGATGGAGGTAGGGAGTGGGAGGGAGAAATTAGCCATCACCTTGAGAATTGTTTAGTAAACTTAATACAGAAGAGAAAGTATACAGTTTACATTTGTTCAAGATTTTCATGTTAATACCAACACACACACACACACACACACACACACACACACACTCCCAATTGTTTTAGATCTACTGGCAGAAACCATCCCTGACCCTTTCTTCTTTTCCACACACAGGACATCTTGAAGACGTGTACACCTTCTGAGCTGTGTGTAGTTTCTCTGAGCACCAGCCGTTCTCACATGCAAGGTGAGTGCTAGTAAGACCCCCGATCCTCCCTCCTATCATGTAGAGAGCTTGGTGCGGGCATAGATCATACAAACGCTGAATTCGCAGGCAAAGGTCATTCAAGTTGAAGAAGAGTTGATTAATAACAACATGTCTGGTATTGAGAACACAACTCTTCTGGGCAGGACTGTTTATGATTTGCTTCCCTACAAAAACATCCTTCTACTTACAATCTTTGATGCCCCCGAGACACCAATGCCCTTTGTCTAGCTGTTTAATTGGGGTTCATTTTCAGAGGGTTGTGCTGTTATTGTGGTTACATCACAATCCCGTTGAAGAAACAACCTTAGGCAGTTATCTTCCCAACAGGAAAAAACAATTAGGATTTACATAATCAGCCTTTCAGAAGAATCGTGCCCATCAGAAAAAAAAAGATCGATTGTGTCAGAATTATTCATTCATTGTGTACTCACTTGTTCACTCATTGCTAGTTCTACTACTAGGTTCTGATTAAAAGTGTGAGGTTTAGAACGTGAGCTGGACCCACACCCCAACCTTCAACCTTCTCACAACCTTGAGTCAATTTATCTCAAGTCTAGGTCTCCTTATCCGTACATTGGATTAATCCCAGCGATCTTAAAGAGTCATCACCAGAATCCAAGGAGATGATACAGTAAAACGTCAGTAGGTTAAGGCATTAATACCTTTCTATGTCCCACAGAAACCAGCACAGGGATGCAGCAGTTCAAAAACGAATCTATTTCCTTTCCATCAAGGCTTATTTCTTAACAGTTTGCCATTTGAAGTTTATCAAAAATATATATATATATGAGTACACACACACACACACACACACACACACACACACACACACACACACACAGTCTTTTACCACTAATGAAGTGTTTTCCTGTTCTGCATCGAGCACTGAGTAATCTGCCTTCTTCCTCAGAAGAGAATGGATCCCCCCGATTTGCCCTCACTGCTGACGATTCCCACCAAACCACAACTTCTCTTTGTTACCAACCTGGGCTCAGTGCAACCAAAGGTCAGAAGACAGCTTGTGTGTGATCTCTTGCTCAAAGATTTACAATAAGAGGAGATACATCTTCCCAGGCCACCAAGATGGGCAGGAGGATTGGAGCAAACCCCGTCCACGTTTCATACAAAGGTTTCCATTTTGAGTGATGACTTCATCGGGTCACATTGAACCCTGCCTTGGACTTTCACACTAGTACTTGTGCCTGTAACAACTGTCTTGCTGTGTTGTGTGCAATGTACCAGTACCTCTAAGGGCATTTCCTTACTTCACCCTTGTACTTGAGGAACCAGGGGGCACTATTACCTTCCTAAAATGGGTGAGGAAACCAGCTTAGTGAAATTAATGACTTTCTTAAATCACAGCGCTCCTATACCTATTCTTTGTATTACCGAGGGCCCGAATCTGTGCTCTGTGCGGTAGGAAGGTGACCAAGGCTGGAGAGGTGTGCTCTGGGAGCTGTGTAGTCTGACAGAGGAGGCAAAGTCCACACAGAGAACGGCACAAGCCCTATAGGACAGATGGAGGTCATCAACAGCACCATTTTGCTTTAGCCTTATTCCTTTCCTCTGCCCATTTAACCTGTTAAATCCTCCCCCCAAACTGTGATGTCTTCTCTGCATGTGCCTTTCTTTGTGTCACTGCCTCTGCTTAGACCCTGTCTAGTCCCTCCCTTGCCACCCCCTTGTCCCACTTCTTCCCTTCATTAGCTCCCTGTGTATTTGCACACTCACTCAGGTCAGAGGTGGTCTTCTCGGGACTCCTCCTTCAGAGCAGATGGATGCTAATCCCAGCTATATTGCTAGAACCAGCTTTGCAATCTTGAATGAACCACTCAGCTTCTCTCAATTTTGATAGATGGGTCCACCCATGGTAACCTGACCTTCAGCTGTTTCACAAAATCAGCTGTGGATTTTTCAGATGAGACAATATGTCACTTGCTTACTTATCAGTTTAATTTTAGAGGGTTGCTGCCTCTTACCAAGAGTATTATTTTCAGATCTTAAGAGGGTTGCATCAGAATTTCAAAGCAGGTGTTAGCTTCAAATAAGGAAAAGAACAAACACAACACTCTCTACATTCTTCTGTGCGTTTGGTCTCATTATACATTATTTCACAAGGGCTCAGTGCAATCTTGTTTCCAGCAACTCACATGAGAATGTCCCCATTGCTCGTGTGCCTCATCTCAGAATGTCCTCACTGTGTGAGAAACACCATTTCCACTTTTGTTTTTGGTGTATTAACAGACACAGTGACAGCGACAACATCGTCACCCCCTTTTCCTTGTATGTGTTTGTGAAAAAGAGTATGCGGGAGATGGGACATTTTGGAGCCATGGGGGACCAGAATGAATCATCACTTCTTGGCCTTTGGAGCAGATTGTTGATTCCCAGACCTGTGCAAACAGACGTACCTGGGGACATGGCCTGTCCCCTGCCATCGAACAGCCCTGTTCCTGGCTTAGTTGGCATCTAACCTTTTGTGGTTGTCACTAGATCTTTTTTTTCCCCAAGATTCCTTAAAGTGAATTCTATGGAAAGCTAGAAGGTGAGATTCCTAAGTGACAATTTCAGCAATGCTTTCACATTTTGTAAGTACTGATGAAAAAATAAAATTCTAGGTTGTTTCCATATAAAAGCACCAAGGACATCAATCACCTGAACTGCATTTGAAAATTTTAGGGATCCCTGGAGAATTCAAGATTCCTTGCTTGGGTATCACTTTATGAGTAATAACGCATCATGTGGATTTTAGTATTTTGAGTAATTTGGCCCTCTTAGATTTTGGGGAGTGGGGGTGGATAGGGAATGTGCCCACAAAGCTCCTTGGTTCTTGAAGAGAACGCACAGTGCTGTCACGCACATATTTGACGCCCACCTCCCATTGTGTTGACAAAATCCCAAGCTGTGTCACGGCACAGGATAGAAATACACCCAATTCATCAGTGTGCCTGCAGGTCCCTCTTTCTCCAGGGAACCTTCAGTGGTTCTCTCCCATTTCGAAGCCATTTCTTAGGAAAAGATATGCAGGATGAAAGGTAGCAATTCTCATGCTGTAACAAAAGGAAGGGAAGAAATCTCAGGCTTCAAAGTAACATCCTAACAGGAAGGAATGGCGTTGGAGATAAGGTGGTTAGGTCCTAGATCCCATGCACAGCGAGTTTTGTCTGAACTACTGAATTCAACTTTTCATAAAGTGGGTCTACAAGCATCGAGGCCACACCCAGCATCCCAGTTAAAGGGGTACAAAGGAGAACTGCACAAGAGACACCGTGATGGCTTTAAGGAAGAGAAAAATATTGCTCTATCTTCCTATTTTGGCAGACAAGGTTATGGCCCTCAATCTCATCTGCCCACACCTAGCTAACCCCCTTCTGTGAAGTATGGCTGAGACCCTGAAGGAAATCAGCAGTGAATTCTTAGATGGTCAGTACTGACGACTGGTCTATTTTTTTTTTTAATTTTTTTTTTTTAACGTTTATTTATTTTTGAGACAGAGAGAGACAGAGCATGAACGGGGGAGGGGCAGAGAGAGGGAGACACAGAATCTGAAGCAGGCTCCAGGCTCTGAGCTGTCAGCACAGAGCCCGACGCGGGGCTCGAACTCACGGACCGCGAGATCATGACCTGAGCTGAAGTCGGACACTTGACCGCCTGAGCCACCCAGGCACCCCTCTATTTTCAATCCCTTACTTGTCATACTGGCCCTGGGGCCAAGGCTTGCTCTATCCTGCCTAGACCTGGTTGACACGGTAAAACATGGCAGCAAGACATGTGGCACGTGGCTCTCCTCATGCTCCTACCGCAGGGCTCCCCCCTCCTTGCTGAGCCCACACGGACACTCAGTTCACAGCAAAATGGGCCAGACTAGGCACAGGGGTTGGACTCATTTGCTATCCTGCAAACAGAGCCAAGAAAATGTGCCTTGAAGATAGGCCATCTTGAATCTGCATCTTTATAGTTTACCAACCGTAGAACCAGTAGTTACTGGTCATCTTGGAGTCGCAGTTTGATTTATAAAATGGTAACACCTAGTTTTTGCTGGGTCATTGTGAGAACAGGAAAAAATGGACCTAGAATGTCACCCACAGGATTCACCCAAAAATAGCAGCCGTAATTATTGCTGTCTCTAAGAGCAATTTAGTTTCACCAATATTCACTGGGTGTTCTTCCTGCAAGGGCACTGGGCTAGACTCTGAAGCTAGTAACACGAAGATCCATTATCAACCCCCCATCCGTGGCTTTGGAAAGAAGGATGTCCATGAACACCACTTCGTCTTACCGCATCATGATTTCATGTGTCCACTTGGCTGGGCCACAGTACCCAGATATTTGGCCAAGTCTTTTTCTTGATGTTTCTGTGAAGCTATTTTTTTCGATGAGATGACTATTCTAATTATATACTATTCCAAGTGGCAGGTCCCTTCTCATAAGCTGGAGGCCTTGATGAAGACAGATGGACCTCTGCTGAGGAAGAGATCTGTCTGCCAACAAAGGGCTTTCTGGCTCCAAGGACAACTTGCACTGGTGTGGGCGTGGCTTGTGGCCCCCCCTGCAGATACTACAACAGCAGCTTCCAGTATTCCTTCCCATAGGTCTCCGTGTGGACACAGATACAGCAAGATGTGAACATGCTTACACACCAGTGGCTGTCGAGGCTCCCATTACACACTGCTAAGTTCAGACCTGAGTGAAAAGTACTTGGGAAAAAGATGCTTTTGCATTCAAATATTGTACCAAATCCTCCCTTCCCCCAATTCTGTTATATTCTCTTAATGACATTAAAATCCAAGTCTCATCCACTACCTTCTGACAAAAATCACTCCAGAAAAATATTTTTTTTTTGCAACATGTAACCTACCCTCAGAAGTGTTAATACTTTTTTCCAATTAGAACCAGAGATAAAATATTCAAAGATTATTCCTTATAAATTTTTTGATAATGTTTATTTTTGACAGAGAGAGAGAGAGAGAGAGAGAGAGAGCAAGCGCGCGTACATACCAGAGGGGGAGGAGCAGAGAGAGAGGGAGACACAGAATCTGAAGCAGGCTCCAGGCTCTGAGCTGTTAGCACAGAGCCTAAGCCTAATGTGGGGCTCAAATTCATGAACCTTGAGATCATGACCTGAGCCAAGTTCGGATGCCTAACTGACAGCTACCTAGGTACCTCAAAGATTTTTCCTTCTTAATAAACATGGATAACCCTGATTTTTTTTAATGTTTTATTTTTGAGAGAGCATGAGTGGGGGAGGGGCAGAGAGAAAGAGAAAATCTGAAGCAATTTCCAGGGTCTGGGCTGTCAGCACAGAGCCCAACCTGGGGCTTGAACCCAGGAACTGTGAGATCTTGACCTGAACCAAAGTCACACTGTTAACCCACTGAGCCACCCAGGCGCCCCTAATTTTTTCTTTTTAATCACTCATTTGATCAGTTGTTCATTCTGATTCCAGAGACCTGAATTTCCTATGAAATACACTTCTCAATTTTTGTCAGTTCTAAAAATGAAACTTTGGAATTTCTTCAGCCTCCGCAACTACTTGGAGGAATATACATTTGCAAAAGGAGGCGTATTCACAGTGGCCAAAGCTGGAATCATTGTAGAAATAAAGTCCTTCAATAAAATAAATACCCATGGATCCATACTGATAAATCTAAATGGTTGAAAATAAAAATTGAAGAGACTACTGTCCTATACAGAAGATCCCAGAAAAATTGTGTAGGTACTTGCTACCTCCAGAAGATGGACTTCCCTCCTCCTCCCTTTCCTCCCCTCCCCTCCTGACTCCAGCCCTGTGGAGGGTGACGCTGCACCTGGGGACTTGCTCCCAAAAAGCAGAGTATGGAAATGGTTGGGCAGTAGCATAGTCTCATAGTAGAGACTTAGCAGACATCGCCTCATCCAGGTGATGGACGTTCACATTAGGAATAAGTCATTCCCCTGACCTATGAGGAGAAGGACAGTTTAGTTCTTCAGTCTTCCTACCCAAAACCCAGGATTTCAGTATAAATGTGACAAAGATATCAGATAAACCCAATTTCAAGGACATTCAAGAAAAACGTCCATCAGCGCTCCTAAAAATTATCAGGTCATCAGTGACCAGGAAATTTTGACAAACAGAGAGTGCTTTGTAGACATGAAGACTCAAAGTAATGTGGTTCCCTGGATAAGATCCTGGAGCAGAAAAAGGATATGGAAGAACAACTGGTGAGTTCTGCCTACACCGTTAACAGTAATGAACCAATGTTCATTTCTTAGTTGTAACAAATGGACCAAGGGGACCCAGGACAATCCCAATAGGGGAAACTGAGCAAAGGTTATACAGAAATCCTTGTAGTAAGTTTCTAACTTTTTAATAAATGTCTAACTCTTCTAAAATTAAAAAAAATAAAGAAATAGAAGTGTACAAACCAAAGAGAAATGTACCAAATACGAATTTGGAAAGTGCTTTGCAATTTCCAGGAAGTTAACGATTGAATATACATGACTTGCTCTCCTCCTGATGTTTTGAGGTCTAGGGGAGCAATCCCTGGAGCTTCAGTTGCTCTTGCACCCCACAGATTATAAAGACTATTGCATATTTGGTTTTATCCAACAGAAACATGTTATTGAGTTATTAATGATGCTAGTTTTTTTTTTGTTTTTTTGTTTTTTACCAAAATGGATCAAATCATTCATTGGTATTTTTCAAAGTCAAGAGAAAATGAACATTCAACAAACAATGAGAGGTTATCCCTCCAAAATACACCTGTGAGTTCTAACTTACAATTGGTGTTCATTTTCACCTACTGTGATGTAGGGTTGGTATGTGAATTTTTAAAGTTCTGTTTAGAGATTTTTTGACTTAGCATAACACTCTCCAGTTCCATCCACGTTGCTACAAAAAGCCATATTTCATTCTTTCTCATTGCCAAGTAGTTTTCCTTACAGAAGACCATTGGGGAGGGGAAGGGGGGAAAAAAAAAGTTGGAGAGTGAGGAAGCCAAACCATAAGAGACTCTTAAAAGCTGGGAATAAACTGAGGATTGATGGGGGGTGGGAGGGAGGGGAAAGCGGGTGATGGGCATTGAGGAGGGCACCTGCTGGGATGAGCACTGGGTGTTGTATGGAAACCAATCTGACAATAAATTTCATATTAAAAAAAAGATTTTTGAAATATTTTTGAGAGCGAGAACATGAGTGGGGAAGGCGCAAAGAGAGAGAGAGAGAGAAAGAGAGAGAGAGAATCTCTTCCTCAGCTTCAACATCAGCACAGAGCCTTACATGAGGCTCTAACGCACGAACCTCAAGATCATGACTTGGGCTGGGGCGCCTGGGTGGCGCAGTCGGTTAAGCGTCCGACTTCAGCCAGGTCACGATCTCGCGGTCCGTGAGTTCGAGCCCCGCGTCAGGCTCTGGGCTGATGGCTCGGAGCCTGGAGCCTGTTTCCGATTCTGTGTCTCCCTCTCTCTCTGCCCCTCCCCCCTTCATGCTCTGTCTCTCTCTGTCCCAAAAATAAATAAAAAACGTTGAAGATCATGACTTGGGCCAAGATCAAGGGTTGTACCCTCAACCCAATGGAGCCACGTAGGCGCCCCTCAGGTCTTTGTTCTGGTAAACCAATTTGTCAGTTAAGTAGGTAGCTAGGAACCACATTCAAACCTTATCTTTCCAAGCATAGAGTAGGAGTCTAGATTCTTAAATTTCCCAGAATAAAGTATCAAGTCTCTCTAGGCCTTTCCCGCATGGAGTCTAGTGGTCGGCTGTTACATCTTTCACAAGCAGCTCCCTTGATCTGTCATTTTCTCAAATTTCCATGGTGTAAAGATTTCTTCCACGGCCTATTCCATGCTGCCAACATGTTATAGAACATGGAGCTGGGAAGACGTGTACACATTTGGGTCCCACATGAGTGAGAGTAGGGCCACCACCGAAGAGTCCCTCCCTCTTGCAAGTGGGCCCCAAAGGCGGATGTGGATTCAAACGACATTTCAAATTACTGTCTGTGAAGAAGGTTTCCACAATCGGTTACGAAGGTAGCCACCTAGGCTGATGCTATTCGTGTCACACCGATCGGACTTATGCCCCAGTCCATACACCTGTCTCACGTGCAACAGTGATAGGTGATCAAATACCAGAAGGGCAAAGAGAAATCTTTTTCTTTATTCCTAAGGCAATAGCGTCTAAAATGAAAATAGTCGTCACTCAAGTTTAGGTTTCACTGTTGCAAACCTTGATGGCCGTGTAATTTACATGGCTACTAAAATGACCAAAGTACATTACACAGTTCCTCACTATATGCAAATGCTCAATAAAGATGTATTTCTGTGGACAGGGTTCAAAATTTCAGTTATTGGCTGGCAGCAATGGTTCCCCCATGGCGCACGTGGGTGGCTCAGTCTGTTAACAGCCTGACTTTGACTCAGGTCATGATCTCTGTGAGTTAGAGCCTCATGGCTGGCTCTGTGCTAACAGCTCACAGCTTGGAGCCTGGTTCAGATTCTGTGTCTCCCCTTGCTCTCTGCCCCTCCCATGTTCATGCTTTGTTTCTGTCTCTCAATAATAAGTAAACGTTAAAGTCTTTTTAAAAATTGGTTCCCCAACTTGAGAATACACGTCTGTTTCAGCATTAGGAGTAAGCAGTCAAAGAAGGTTTGTCTTCTAGCCTGTTGATGGTTTTATGACTCTGTTTGCATCCCAGCCAACATCCTGTTCCTAGATTAACGTCCTGAAAAGAATTTGTAGACTTTAGGATGACCTTATAATTTACACGCCGGATAGAAAGCCGTTGCATACCATATGTTACAGTGGGCAATAAAAATGAAACAACAATCCAAATACTGTTAGGTTAGGGCAAGTTTTAGGAAAATGAGTATTGTTCTTTTGTGTTCCCCTATCTTAGCTAAGAAGTTGATTACTTACTGTAAAAGCAGGGGGGATTCCTTTGACACACTTGATATGTTCTTCCCCCTCCCATCTTCTCAGAACAGAACAAGGGATTGGAGCTTGTTGGGTCATACCTCCTCAACTTTTCTGTCAGGCAATTACTGAAAATGAAATCTAATCCCTATTCTCCACGATTCCCTGGTTTTAACAAATTTGAGGGTCACCTGGGTGGCTCAGTCTGTTGAGTGGCCAGCACTTGATATTGGCTCAGGTCATGAACTGCTTGTGATATCAAGCCCCACATTGGGCTCTGTGCTGACAGTGAGGATCCTGCTTGGGATTCTCTTTCTCTCGCCTTTCTTCTCTGCTCCTCCCCCACTTGTATTCTCTCAAAACAAACATTTAAAAAAATAAAAATGTCTGAATACTGATCAAGCAAATTCAACAGTGGAAATTACTGTTTTAACTGAACATTTATACAATTTTTATGGCATTTTGTATTTATCTGTAAACTCAAAGGCCTTTCCTGTACCAAAAAAGAGAAATATTCATCTTTGTTATTGTTTTGTGCGTTTGTGTGTTTACTTTCATCTTTAATTAGCTTGGAATTAGTGTTGACAATTGTGATGGTTAACCTTATGTGTCAGTGAGGCCACAGAACATAAAGCTATGTCATCCAACATTATTCTTTGTGTTTATGTGAAGGTGTTTAGGGATGAGTTTAACATTTGTATCTGTAGCCGGAATAAAGCATATTGTCCTCCCCAGTGTGGGTGGGCCTCATCTCATCAGTGGAACGCCTGAATAGGACAGAAACGCTGACTCTCCCCTCCACTAACAGGGAATTTCTTCTGCCTGACTGCTTTGAGTTGAAACACCCATTTTCTTCAGTGTCCAGACTCCAACTAAAACATTGCCTCTTTTGGGTTGTGAGTTTCTGGCCTGCGAACTAGAAGGACACCACTGGTTATGCCTAAGACTTCAGCTTGCCAACTCCAACTATTTAGAGTTGTCAGCTTAAATGATTGCAGTTCATTCTTTATAGCCCACACCCCCCCCCCCCACCTTCCTCAGAGACCTGTAAACTTGTTAACATAAATCTATTTTTTTATGCGTGTGTGTATATGTGTGTGTAGGCTTTTTTTCCTGGAGAACCTAATCCAACCATTAATAAGGATCTAACTGTGCTCCCAACCCACATCATTTACTCCATTGTCTTCACATGATGGAAATCCTCTTTTGACTTGATTTACAGATTTATATTCTGTTTCATTAATTTATGTCTAGTCCTACCTTCGTAACACACTTATCATGGTCCCTCAATCAGTGTTTGCCAGTTATCTGTTTTACTCCTGATCAGTTAAAAATACGTTATGCCACTACAATGAAATAAAGGTGGGGGGTGGGCAGAGGTTTGACAAAAAGAATATTTTTTCTACCTGAAATAGGCCCAGACATGGGCTTTCAATCTTTCCCTCCCTTTTCCTGCCTTGGCACCCTTTCTACAAAATAAATTTTCAACAACATTCACACACAGGCAGACAATACAAATGGAGCTGGTCTGGCTGGGCAGGCGGCTGGCTGAGGCTCCCCTGCTTACCCTGGGGATGGTTCTTGATGCCCAGGGAGCCCTGTTATAAAAACCACCTTCAACCTTCACTTGCAGTGCCAAGGTAAGTGTTCATTTTTCATGTTTTCCCAAATTTTGGCAACCATTTAAATGGCCCTGTTAATATCACCATTTACCTAACGCGTTTTCAATGTCCTTTTAATTCTTCCAAACTAGTGAAAAGCCAAGATGAAAAGAGATTTATAAAAATTGCCGTGTATTATGTTACCTCCTCACTGAGAGGTTTATTTGCTTACTAAATGGTCCTACATTTATAGTCGATCGGCATCAACAGATAACACATCAAAAGTAAACTTCAATTTCACATTGCAGAGAGGATGTGATTCCAATTGAAAGTTGTTTATCATAGAGAATATGTTCCTAAATCCAGTTTATGGGAAGATTATGGCATTTAATTTACTTTGAGAGAGAGGAATATGCTGTCACCAGAAACTGCATTAGCCATTAGAAAAGTAATGTAGCTGTCGGTCTGTGCAGCTTCCAGGAAGCATGGGTCCTCTGTACTCACAACAGGAAGCCAGATTTCTTCCTAGTGTGATAACAGGAGCCCTGGACTGGTCATCGGGGGTAGGATCAAGACCAAGTGTGGCCAGTAACTAGCTGTGTGGCTCGAAGGAGACAGTCAGGCAGCCTCCCAGGACGTCAGGCGACTTATCTAGGATAGGAGGGTGCAGGAAAAATCTGGCAGGAACAATCTCCTAAGATCTTAGGATCAAGAGGAATGACTTTCATGGTCACGGCTACCCTGAGGTCACCAAGGAAAGTAAAAATGGCTGCTAGAGCCTTTACTTGTAGAGCACGCACGAGGGAGAAGTTCGTCAGGGGCCAACTTCACAGGGATGTGTGTGTGTGTGTGTGTGGGGGGGGGTGTACACACTCAGTGTGCTATAGAGAGGGTGTGCTAGGGCAAGAAGGTGGTTTAGATTATGTAAGTTTTTGTTATGCAGAGTAATTCTGTAAGCATTTTGGAAAGGGACTTGTGGCTAGTTTGCAAGCCCGTAGAAAGATTGTAAGGTTGCATTACTTTTGGTCCTGAACAAAATGCCACAGTAGGCTGACCACACTCAGGCTCTGGTTTCCACGGCATGGGTCATGCACAACCCAGAAGCTCGGGGCTTTGCTCCCCATGCAGGGCATCATGATTAAGGGGAAATAGGAGAGGAGGCAGGTCTGGACAGACACATTCTCTTCCTCGTGGTCTCCCATGGCAGATTCCACTATGTGGTTCTACCATGTGTATCCTGCATGGTAAGAAAACACGTCTGCCCAGGAGCCTGCTTGGTCTCTGAAGTTTCTGGAAAGCTCTAGCCAATATGGTAGTTCCTGTGCTGACGTGGCTTTGCTTCTTACCCTGTCTTCCCTGGCACTGCCTGGGGCTCAGAGACCTCCCAGGTCAAGTGTTAGCGCCTTAACCCTCTGTCTTCCAGAGGACTTGATCTCAGACTGATGGAAATGTTCTTCTCATTGGCCTTAACAAAGGAAGAGTGAACTTCTTCCCTCCTTTGTCATCTAGTGCCCTTCCAGACTTGCTCTTTGTCTTCGCCAACCCTTGGTTTTACATCACATGCAAGGGTGGGGATGGGTAGGTCCCAGGCCATTTTCTGGAGCCCCACAGTGGCTAGAAGGGGGATAGGGTGGACATGCTCATTTTTGTATTTGTTTGTTCATCGAAGCCCCAGGGCACTCTGGCTCTAGTGACCTCGGGGAAAGGTCACATCCAGGGACAGAGACCGTAAGCATCCTGTGTCCCTGAGCAACCTCACATGTCATCCCTCAGAGCTGTTAGGCCCACCTCCTTCTCCAAGAGGAGAGAATCTCCTTTCTTTCCTAAGTCACTTATATCCTCGGCTACGGAAGCTTCCTTTGGGGTCTCAAGGTCAGCCTGCCACCACCCTCCTCACTCAGCCATCCTAAATATGCAAACTGACTGGAATTTATCCTTGTCAGGTAACTGGTGTAGGTGGAATTTGCAGCAATGCATGCAGGGTGACAGGCAAGACATCAAAAGGAAGAGCCTTGAGAATGTTCTCCTCGTGCATCTGTTTCGAGTAATGGGAATGGACACTTACTGAGCCCTCACCACAGGCTGGGTGCAGTGCTAACCATCTTTCACGATTGCCTTAGTTATTCTTCCCAGCACTGCGTGTAGGCTCTGTTGTCCTATTTTAGCAACGAGGGAACTCTGGGAGTGTGAGTGGAGGTCACGTGTCTGCGGGTCCCCATCTGGCACAAGTGATGGAAGCCAGTAGTCACATCCCGGTCTTCGCATGACCGTGTGAGAGCACCCCAACGTGAGGCCGGGCAGTGACCTCTCCAGGACCTCGCTGTCCAAGTCCTGGTCCCAACCCAGTGCCACCGCCTCGTGTTGCTTTGACTCTGAACTAGTTCTCTCCCACTTGAAGCACTTGTGGATCTTTGAAGATCCATCCCCAGTGTTGAGATTCTTGTTGGTCAGAAATTCTCCACGAGGATTTCTTTTGGAAAAGCCTTCAGAGCTTGAGAACTAGGCTGTCGCTGCTTCTTTGAGCGCTGTGGTCTGTGGGGAAAGAACAGGCACCAGGGTTTGGAGCATCAGAGACCCCCCCCCAACATGGCTGGTGAGTGAGACCAGAGTCCCAAGGGGCCGCTTTCACCGGGGAGCATGGAAAAAGCAAAGCCTGCGAGCATGGAGTTTCTGGACGAGCAAAAGGTGGGGGGCAAACTGGTAGGGAAGGAAACCTGCAAGAATTTTAGTAGTGTCTCCATGGGCGAAAATTCGATTCCCTTCAATATTGGGCTACATGATTTATTTAGTCTACAAATAAAGGAAACGGTAGTCTGAGAACGTGGGTAGAAATCCAACGTACAGCACTTACAAGCCTTTTTATGCAAATTGCTTAATCACTGTGCTATCTGTATAGCACATGCACTTTCTATAAGCATGTGAGGATTAAGTAGGCTACTGTGCAAAGCATAGGTGGTCAAGAAAGGCACGGACTGATTCACCAGGGATAAAACTATCTCACACTGCCTAGAGGTATCAGCAATTGCATCCATATACGTGTGTGTGCGCACACACCTATGTATGTATTTAAGACCTAAATAGGACTTCACCAGGTTCCACTATCTGCCTTTGACCTTGAAGGTGTAACCAATCGATTATGTTACAGCTCTGGTGGGGGTGGGGGTGGGGGTGGGGGTGGGGGTGGGGGTGCGGGTGCAGGTGGGGGTGGGGATCCATCCCTCAGCACAGATATTACAGTAATTTAGCTCAAGGGGAATGAACATATAAATAAAAACATGTCAACATACAGTGCCAATGATAGAAAATTCTAGCTTACTCTGACAACAGTGTCATCTTCTGCAGATAAATTAGCATGAGAAGGTGATTTAGGATGGGCAAATTAGCTATGGGGAACAGAGTGGGAGCCAAGTGTCTAATTAGGTAAGTCTAAGAGCACCAACGCTCAGCTGTACCTTAGGGATATACCAGCCCTCGGGATGGAGTGGAGACGTTCCTTGGTAGGACAGTAGGGCAAGGAGGAGGACTTCTAAAACTTGAGCTGGTTTTTTTTTTTTTTTTTTTTTTAAACAGAAAAGAGCAATTTATGGGTTTCATTCACCGTCTTCCACCAAAAGTTGGAGAGCTCACCATATTATAGATGCTTCCCTATTCACCCAGTCTTCTGCTTTTGTTTCCCCCAGTGGATCATTCCCGTGGGCATGCACACAGTGTCTGTCATCTTAACCCCAAATTTTCAAAGATGTTTTCTTCACTTTTCCCTGAATGCCCCCCACTAACTGATCCAACATGAATTATGTCTTTTCGTCAGGTCTCTGACCTATGTGGCCCCACTGATCATTCCCCCATTGAACTCCTTCCTACATTTTAGGTGGTGATCCTCTCCTGGTCCAGCTCGTATCTCAACTGTTCCTCCTGTTGGATCCAGACTCGCTCTGTGTGCTTCCGCAGTTCCCACAAGGTAGGACTGGGTTGATAAAATCTCCAAAAGACTTATGAAAATAAGGCACCGGGTTTCTTTCGTGCTTTCTTTGGTCATTTCTCCAAGTTAAATGTAACTTCTAGGCAGGAAGGGAACTTCCTTTTTCTAGGTCTGCTCCTGGATTACAATTTAAAGTTTCGGACCAGATGTTCATTGCAGGCAACCCCAGTGATACAGATTTGGTGTTAGATTAACCTATTTTGATTTGGTAGGAGCCTGCCTTTTGAATATGAACACGGTATGTGCACTTTTACTAACTTATAGCAGGGTTATGTTTAACCACAAGAGGAAAGAAATGCACTGATTATTCTCTGGGGTAATTTTGAGCAAGTATGAATAGAAAACAGCTTTGTGGTCTCAGTGACTTGAATCCCTGAATTGGTCTCTGCGCAAACAGTTGAAACAAAGTCATAACTATGTATTCATTAGACTATAAAATAGCCGGGTGTTAAATTTGCAACCAACAGGCTTTGTTATCCGTGCTGCAGATTTTATTATCTGCTAGTTCATAGCTGGTCTTATTAATTTGGAAGCTTTTTGCAGAAAGAGAAATGGATTCCATTTCTAAAACTTGCCATTATGAATTCTGTCAATGCTTTTAGCTATTCGGTATTTATACATGTCACTCCATGGGGCAATTTGCAATTCTGGATAGACTGGCTTAAAGCGGTCCGCTTTTCTCAACAGCCCTATTTTCCTCCTCCTCTGCCAATGGGGCGACCATAGGCTTATCTGTGTGCTCTAAGTGAATCCCATAGGATACGAGAAATCTGGATTTTCCTGCTAAGACAGACATAATTCTATTAAAGTAATTTTATGAACCCTCATTGGTTTGAAATCACTTTGGATAGAGCTTTTGGGGACAGGAATGAGGAAGATAATTGCTACCATTAATAAGTTTGAAGGGGGTCCACAGACAGCAGGTTTCCAAAGGCGTTCTGGCACTAACTTTCCAGAAGAATTCGTGAACTCAGGGCAAGGGTCCCCGGCAGGATCAGAGCCCTCCACCTCCCTACCCATCTTTCTGCATCTGTTTGTCCATGGTCCCCTCTGTGCAAACCTAGGAACCATCTAAAATCAAAGACAACTCCAGGATAGAGAGTGGTCAGTAGAATAGAGAGGGGTAAAGACACTCTTTACCACAACTGTAGACATTCAAGAAAAACCACTATTGATGGGATGTATTTAGGTTTTCTGTTGAAGAGAGCACTTTACCATCATGTGAACAGTCACAGAATCTTACACTCCATACTTTTGGGTAGTTTCATTTTCCCCTTTATTTTCCTAAAAAGAAAGCATATTGGCATTTACTTAGGTCCTGAGCCTTGTGGCTGCAGAATATGGTGCCCTGGTATCAGCCTCCTGCTTTTAGACTTGTCTGAAACAAACTCTACATGTTATTTGAAAAAAGCCAGTTTCTTTACAGAAATTTATTGGCAATTGTGTCCTTCCAACAAGAAGGAAATACCAAGGAAAGGACGTTGGTGCTTGGTTTTATTGTTTATTTTGAAGGAATTGGTTCTATTTCCAAATTATGATGGTGCAAGTATAGTGTATTGAGACCATGGGCCATAGCCTGACCAGGTTTACACAGAAAATATGCGAAACATGAAGAAAAATGGAAATATCCATTTTTATGGGAGGTATGGTTGACACACAGGAAGCCA
This sequence comes from Panthera pardus, assembly GCF_024362965.1. Classification (NCBI taxonomy): domain Eukaryota; kingdom Metazoa; phylum Chordata; class Mammalia; order Carnivora; family Felidae; genus Panthera; species Panthera pardus. The sequence goes on along the minus strand of NW_026526677.1, from coordinate 112,963,889 downwards.
CACAGATTTCTGGCAGAGGATTTGCTACCTCTGGACATGTACAGACACTAACCCTTCATTCTCTGTTACCCCAGAAAGCTGTCTGTGCCCCATTGTGCCTGACAAGGACCTTTGTCCTTTTTAGGATTAAGCAGGAATCTAATAGTGGCTATGCAGGTGTCTTCTCTTAGAGGATGTTTCACGGATATTGAGGGGAGGCCTACTGAGGATTTACTGAAGGCACCCTTAGCATCAGGTCACACGCTCTACTCTCTGCACAAAGGGGCATCAGAAGCACACAATGATAGGTTGACCGTAGTTCCTAAAAGCAACCTGTTGATCATGAAATCTTAACTCTTTGTCTGAAAAGCCTTACTTTTTTTTAATGCCCATTTAACTTAGTGAAAGTAACTCGGCAATCAGATCATTTTTCTGAAGTTAGAGATCCCCATTTTTAGGGTAGGCTTCATGCATAGGCTACTGCCAGCACAGTAGTTAGGAAGCTAGGCCTTGGAGCATCACAGATCTGGGTTTTACCGGAGGAACCCTGGGAAAGCAACTCTGTGGCCCTCAGCGTCCTGGTAAGATGGGGACCCTGTTGGCTCCTAGTTCAGGGGATTGCTTTGCACGCTTCGGCAAGTACAGGCGGTAAGGAATTCACATTGTCCCAACGACACAGACCACCCTTTCACTGGGAGAGCATCTCCCCATTGGCTAATATTTGGAAGATCCTAGGCCAAAGGTCTTTCATTAATTCCTTTAATATTTCTTGGAACCTCCTGTGTCCCAGGTCCTTTTCTAGCCCTGGGCAGATTGGAGGGACGTCCTCAGATGCTTACATTCCAGGGTTACACCCAGAGGCCACAAAGAGCTCATTTGTCCTTGTTCCTCTTAAGACCAGATTCCCTGTGGGGGGGGGGGGGGCGGGTGGGCGCTTCAGGGCAGAGCACTGATGGCCCAAAGGAAGCCGGAGCCTCCAACTTTAGCCCGGACTTACTACCCGGGTGCCTCGTTCCCCTCGTCGGCGACATACTTATTCGGAACTGGAATTTCATCAGTACTCACCACATTCTGGAAGCAATGTTCACACCCCAGCTGGCCCAGTGTGTTTGTGTGTGTGTCTTTATGGAATATATTCGTATATCCAAAATGCACCTACAGGATCTGTGGAACCAGTTTAAGTGTGATGACTTTTTCAAGCCACTACTTGTGGATGGTTTTGGGTACGTGGCTGGGGGTGGTAGAACCAGGTGACCTCATCTTGGGGGAGAAGACAAGGCTCACTTGGGTTGAAGAAGGACCAAAGGGCCAAAGGGCCCTGAGCAGTTTCAACCCTACCCCGCAGACGCCAGGCTGTGGGAGGGCCTCTGGAAGTCCTACCTTCGGAGCCCCACGCAAGGCCCAGTTTCATTTGGAAATGGCAGCTCTTGAGCCTGGTGGCCACCGACCAGGCCACGAAATAACCACAAGGAAGCGGGAGTACAGACTGGTGTCTCTTTCCTGACTGTAGTTAGAGGGGTGTGGCTCCCCTCCTTCCATTCACTGCTTCGTCCAGGGCTTTCAGAGGGACTTGGCCCCCGGCTGTGCTAACTGACCAGTGTTTAGCACCCACCTCCCACGTGTGGGCCCTGAAGGTGCCATAACCGGGAAAGATGGGGACTCGGCTCCCGTGGAACAGACGTTCCAGAGGGAGGACGCACGTGAAAACACGAATCCAAGTTGTCTGCAATATCCTGTTTCCCTGAGAACAGTCCCGGGGGAGCCGGGAAGGCCCTGTGCCTCCTTGTTCTGTGGGGCCCAGATGGTGCCCCGTGCTGTTAGCGATGCTGCCTCAGCCAGACCCACTCCTTGTCTCAGCTACGTGGAGATTGCCGTGCTTCTACAAATAAAAAAAATCTCACCGTGTCCCCCCCAATCTTTGGGGAGCACCTAACGAAAGAAAGTCACCTCTATCAGGATCTGAGGGGCCTCCATGAGCAAGTGACAGGTGAGCTGATCAAGACAGGATAAGTGGGACAGATACTCAGCTTTCCGTTATGCCTGACATCCTCCTACGTCCTATGCAGGCAGGTATGTAACCCTCGCAGTGACACCTTAAGGTGGCAACGGGAGTAGAGGTTCCAGGTGAGGAAACAGGCTCAGTAAATTGGACGAGGAACACGGTGAATACCAGGGAGACTGGGATTGAAGTCGACAGTCTGACTTCAGGACTTTGTAACCACTGTTGGGTTATACAGAAGCTATGCGGGGGTGGGGGTAAAAAAAAAAAAAAAAAAAAAAGTTACTTTAGACCTACGTGCATGTGTAAAGGCCCTGTGGTAGGAGGCGGTTTGGAGAATTAAAGGGCAGAAAGCAGCCAGGGTGGCTGCTGTGGTACAGAAGCGGAGGATGCTGAACTATGGATGCACAAGGGGCCCAGCCCTCCCAGGGCACATGACTCCCAGTTGAGGAGGCCAACATCTTGAACCTCATGTGCTACCGGTCTCAGGGCAACTGGAGTTGCAAACAAACAGCCACAGAAAAGGCCAGTTATCTTTTTAGCTCTAGAAACAGAACTGGAGTCGAGATAAAACTTGATGACGACATTCTGGAATAATCCTGGCTGGCGGCATCACATGGGTATAGCTACCCTGAGTCCTAGGATATCTGTAGCTAAAGTCAGACGAGCTCCTGGGTGGGGATTATCTACCTATGCCTGTCATGTGACGCACAGATAGAAGCAGGACCCAGTGAGTCCCTGCACACGTCCTATGGTCTATTTTCCACACGGGATTCAGTCCTGTCACCAGACCCTCCCGGCAACAGCGGGGACAGCATCCCCACTGGTGGGGTCCCCCCGGGGCACTCAGGGGGCATCCGCGCGGCTTGAGCAACGAGCACCGTGACCAGCGTCATGCTTTAGGTCCCAGCAGAGGACTGCGGAGCCGGCCACTGAGAAGGCTCGCCTCCATCCGAGCTGCGTCTCTGCTTCCATCCCTCCCAAGCTCGTTCCGTGGCTTTTGGATTTCGACCCGGGCGCGTCAATCCACCTGGAAGCTCTCACCGACCTGCGGTCACAGGCCGGCGAGGTCAGATGATGCTATTCCACAGACCCAACGCCAGGGGGCGATCTAAGCCCGCCACACGGCGGCCTCTCCCAGCGGCGCCCTCCCCTGCCGGTGACCCACTGATCCCGAAGCAGAGGAGGGGCCGGCCTCACCCGGTCTGTGCATCTTTGGGCCTCGGCGACCGCGCTGTCCCGCCCCCGGGCTCGGCGGGGTCAGAACCTCAGAGGAGCCGAGGTTCACACAGTGTTTTCTCCTGTAGGCATCTCCTGATCGCAAGAAATTGAAGACAGACGCACGCACGCTGTGTCCGTGCCGCGCAGGGCTCAGTCACAGGTGCCCTTGGAGCCTGACGTCCCCGCCCTCGTAGCACCCACCCTCGCGCACGGACTCGCATGTCCTTCTGGGATCTGCGTCCCCACCACTATTCCAGCGGCAACAGTTGTCCAGCCCCACGCTGTTTGTGACTGTGGTGGCTTCCCAGCGTTTGCACACGTCCCTGTGGCAAAGCATCTCTTAACGGGAATGCGCCAGGAAGAAAGTGTGTGCAATACTCCAGAAATCCCTGGGGGCTTCGCACATCACTGATCGCCTCTCCATGTTCCAGATCCAAGAGGCCGCTCCGTCGGGCAAACACCCACCTCCCTCCCGACTCTGAGAGTCTGAAACAAACACTTGGTTAGTTTTCAGTTTCTCCTTGATCCGCAAAGCATCGAGAACATCACTACTCATGGATCCAAAAGAGGTGTAAGACGAACAGGTGAACTTTTTATTTTTTAACGTTTTTATTTGAGAGCATGCATGAGAGCCTGCACTAGCTGGGTAGAATCAGGGAGAGACAAAATCCGAGACAGGCTCCTGGCTCTGAGCTGTCAGCACAGGGCACGGCCCGGAGCCCCAACTCACAGACCGAGAGATCATGACCTGAGCTGAAGTCGGGCACTTAACCCACTGAGCCGCCCAGGAGCCCTAAGTGGACATCTTTACTCAGAACTCACGAAAGTGGATTTATTCTTCTACGAGGTTAGCAGATCCCCTAAACAAAGCACATAGAGGTGTGTGCCCATAACCCCTTGAGCAAGACAGCTGTTTGGGGGAGGGGGGATGAACCACACCTTCTTTCTCCTTGTAGGTCCCTTCTTGTATTCAACTGTGACACATACTGAAATGTTGGCATATCTGGCGGTCAACATGCCTAGAGAGACCTCACCCCCAGGGAGAAACAGACCAGCACCCCGGGGGCCCTCCTGCATCGCAGGCTAGTTTCCACAATAAAAACAAGCATTTACTTATTCTTGTACAGATGGTGCATTTCGCAGCCTCAGACTAGAATGAGTTTCCTAACCTGCTGTACTCAAAGCGTGGTCCCGTGAACGGTGGCACCACCATCAGTCGAGAACAATCTTTCAGCATGGTCCTGCCCACCCCCACCCGACCTAGTGAATCTGAAATTCTGGGCCATCTTGGTGTTCACCAGCCCTCCACGTGATTCCATCGTGTGCCTAAGCTGTAGAGACGTTTTCTAGAGGAGGGTTCACTTCGTAGCTGGAAAACTATGTCGTAGGGGTGTTTGATGTGTACTTGGGATCGGGGAGAGGAGGTCTCACCTGGACCTCCTTTCTCACTTTTTGGTGACAAATCTGTTGTTGGCTTTAAAGAGGTAGATTTGCATGGGACACATTCTGTTTTTAGCGTACCATGTGTTTTGATCCCTAAAGTTGCTCCCTTTCCCACCCGTTTCCGGGGCACAGCCTTCCCAAACTCGATCAGCACTGTTGGTCAGCTCACGTCTGACCTGTGAGCAGAATCCTGGAGGACAAAACTGTGCCCTGCTCCTGTGTTTCCTGTTCCTCGACCAGACACAAATAAGAGGCTTCGTCAATATCTACTCAAGAAACGAGTGAGTCAAGGTGAATAAATAAAAACCCAGGGAGCGGAGGAACTGGGTTGCAGGACATGGGGTGTGGGTGGGTCCCGGAATGCCACATAAACGGGAGGTCCATGGTGACTCGAATTAGACTTGTGGCAGAACATGCTACAGTGCTGGGTTTGTGCTCAGGTACACCTGTGTCCCTGGGGCAGGCCCAGCTCCCATCAGTTGTGCACCTGCTCCTGTCCTGTCAGGACCCCCTCAGCCTTGTCTGGAGAGAATCCACAGTCAGTTCCCCGTTATGGTGGCAGCTTCCCGTGGATCTCTGCTTCAGGGCCCTTCCTGGACATCAGTTGTCTCACTCCCCATGTGCAGCAGGATGGGGGCACAGGCGAGATGAACCCCTAGGAACAACCTATAAGTAGTGAGGGATGATGCCAGTGGACAAGCTTCCAACGTTGTATATAACCTAGTACTTTGTGTTCAACTCATGTCGGGGAAAGCCACAGCAAGAATGATTGCCACCATCAACAAGAGACTACTGTGAACATATTGTTGGGAAAGGACTTGAACCTCTGATTATCCAAGTTTAAGTTTTCTGCAATTACTGGGCTCTGCCCTCCTAACCAGCCCATGTTCTCTGGCCCTATCAATGGCCAAACCATTTTGATTGAGATGGTATCTCTCTCGGGTACAAGGCATTTTAGTGAAGTGGGCCTTGTTCCTCTGGTCATTTCATACTGGCAGACATTGTTTCCTCGACAGAAACCGATCCAGATTGCTCATGTCTGAACTCCGATCACACAGGACATCAATCATCGAACCAAGGAACTGTGGTACCTGCTGCACCAGCGAGATGTCCTAATCCAACATGGAGGTCCTAAGCCCCACTGTTGCTATGGACTCTAAAGTAAGACTGCACGGTTATCCCTAGGGTAACTTACCCTGTTGATCAAGTTTTTGGATCAGTAAAGTGATGTAATACTTTTGACTGGTAAGTCTTAATCACTCAGAAGTTGTTTTATTCCCTGAGGTCACCCCAATCTAATTGTTGGCCCATGGGGCTATTTGTCATCCCTGTTGACTGTGTTGGGTTAGTCTCTTTAGGCCAGTTAAAGGGTCATAGGATCTTCCTCTTTTGTTATATTCCCTCCTCTTCACAGGAAGGTCAATTTCACCGATTGGAAGGAAGAGACAGTAAGATCCTCGTGTGGCCTTTCATATGAGTCCCTATTTAGGGAACAAGTATGCATCAAGGGTCAAGTTCCCAGATGACCTCCACACTTTCTCTACCATTCCCAGTGACTGGAACTGTGGTCCCCCAGAGCAGGGACCCATGGTTTCATGTGGCCTTTCCTTAAGAGGCTTTTCTTCCCTCCCAGTCCCTCCTCCTACTCCACTTCTTCTTAAGAGACTATTTGTCCCCCAGTGTCTGTCTTTGAGGAAACTAATTCATAAATTTATATAACTAAGGCCGATTCATAAATTCGCACGTTTGTCACTCTGTGAGCTCAGGTAATTTATTTGCACCTCTATCAGGGTCTATTTACTCCTTGATAAAATATGGATAACCATACTTAACGATTACTGTAGGAAAATCTTGGGTGCTCCTCCGATTACAGGAGCTTGGTAAATAGCGATTTCTAGGTATTAGTTTATTCACCACCTTCCCCAGGGTTCTCTGGACTCTGAGGGATCTCACAGCTTTGTCACAAAGTTTACAATTCCCCAAAAGACAAAAGGGGCTTTGCACACCTCCACCCCCGTAGGATCCCTAAGAATTCCATAACTCAAGTTGTCAGTGACCAGTATGAGGACCACTCTTGTAGGCGGTAGAGGAACTGAATAAATCGAAGTCCCTGCTTTTAAGGAGCTTATGTTTCAGGGGAAGGATTTGGATCAGTAACAAGTCACTACATAAGGGGAACAGACTTTAAAGAAAACAAGGAAGGGGCGCCTGGGTGGCTCAGTCGGTTAAGCATCCGACTTCAGCTCAGGTCATGACCTCACAGTCTGAGTTCGAGCCCCGCATCGGGCTCCGCGCTAACAGCTCGGAGCCTGGAGCCTGCTTCCGATTCTGTGTCTCCCGCTCTCTCCGCCCCTCCCCTGCTCACACGCTGTCTCTCTCTCTCAAAAATAAACATTAAAAAAAAAAAAATTAAAAAAAAAAAAGAAAACAAGGAAATGCAGGATAACAAGGATAGAGAGGAACAAGGATGGGGCACACTGGTAGTCTATGTAAGAGACCAAGTTCTCCCTGGTAGGATGTTTTCCTAGCTTTGAGATATAATCGACCTATCCTATTATGTAAAGTGGAGGTGGGCCACATGATAGAAGGTACATACTGCAAAAGGATTACTGCCATAAGGTTAATTAGCAAAATTATCATCTCCCATAATTACTTTTGTGGCAAGAACTTAAGATTTGCTCGTAGTCATTTTTGAATACGTAACACCTTATTGTTAACCACAGCATACTACTGGATTCTAGAACTTTTTTGCCTTGAAATCTGTGTCATTCGAGCAACATCTCCTTGCCCCCCCCCCCCCCCCCCGTCACCCCACCCCACCCCACCCACCAGCAACTACCTGTTTCTGTGAATTTGGATATTCTAGGTGCCACATGTGAGCTCCTACCCTAGGTCTCTGTCCGGCTTCTTTCCCTTGGCATAAAGCCTTCGAGGTCCATCCGTGTTGCAAACGGCAGGGGCTCCCTCCTCTGAGTAGCATGTGCACGTATGTGTGCATGTACATGTGCATACACACACTCACACCACTTCTTGTGTCTATTCATCCACCCATGGACACTTGGCTTGTTTCCAGATCTTGGCTGTTGCCAATAATGTTGCTATGAACACGGGGGTAGGGCTAGGTCTCCCAGATAGTGATCTTCACCTCCCTCCCATACACATCCTAGCATGGAATGGCTGGATGATAGAATCGGCTGATTTTTCATTTGAGGAGCCTCTGTTCAGTTTTCCACAGCAGCAGCACCACTGGTCATTCCCACCCTGAGTGCACAGAGTTCCTTCCCGTGGACACCGTCCCAGCACTTGTTATCTTGATTTGAGTCTTTGCTCAAAAATGCTCTAAAGGAGTAAGGGTTTCCCCAGGAAGGGCCAGGCAAGATGAACAAAGGCACAAACTCTATGCGATCACGAAATCAAACGGGGGCCAGGGAGGCAAGAAAGGAGAAACCAACAAGCCAAAGGGGACTAGGTGGCTCTTCCCATCACCCAGATGGCAGCCACAAGGCTGCCTTAGGCTTTGCAGCTCATACATGGGCTTCAAGATTTTATTGTATTTCAGGGGTCGTCCAAGTGAATTGTGTGTTCAAAGGTCATCCCAGGGGCACCTGAGGGGCTCAGTCAGCTGTGCACGTGTTCTAGCTCCACGGTGGGCTCGCTTCTGTCAGCGCAAAACCTGCTTCCAATTCTCTGTCCCTCCCCTCCTCCCCTCTGCTCTTCCCCAGCTCTGTTGTGCTCCTGCTCTCAAAAATAAATTTTTTTTTTTTTTTTAAATCATCCACTGTTTTTGGACTTGACAACTAAAAGACCGATGAGTCCATTTACTGACCTGGGGAAGGGGAGGAACAGGGTTTTGGAGATGGGATAAGTGTTGCTTGTTGTATGTGTTACATGATATCCATTACTCATCCCAGCAGAGCATAGTGTATTGGTTAAAAGCATGGATTCTAGAGCTCGACTTCCTGGTTCAGATCCCAGCTTGGTCACTTACTAGCTGTGGGACCTCAGGCTACTTCCTTTACCTATCTGTCCTCAGTTTCCTCATATGTAAAATGGGTTTAGTAGATGGTTGAGCATTCAACGAATACACATCAAGTGCTTAGGCGAGTGCCTCACACAAGGTCAACATTGTGTAATAGAAGGTCACATACAATATGGACTATATTCAGGAGGCTGGAGTTCAGAATGGCGGTCTGGGCTGTAGGTAGCCCTCTGCAAGCAGATCACGGAGGCTCCTTCAAGCCGTGCTATGGAAGAGATCACCTTGGGACTTGGCCGCATCACTGGGGACCATCCTGGGGCCCTCCAAGGTGTAAAGTGAGGAAAACGTCAAGGAATCCCAACTTACAAGCTGTTGTTTTTTGTTTTTTTCTTTTTGTCTTTTGACGAACTTGATATTTAGTGTCTGCTTTCCTATTACTACTTGAAAATTCAGCCGAGCAGCTCACTCAGCATCCACTTGACAACGGGTCTGCGGCGGGACCCGCGGCGGAGCCTGTCTTGAAAGAACAGTTGTCATTCTAGGAAGGTGGCTGGCATGTCAGTCTGACAGCTGGGCCCTCCACATTGGATTCCCACGAATAGGCAGGGGAGGCAGGGAGACAGGATCATTTTTTCAGGACGACCGTGGTGGTTTTCAAAATATGTCTCTTGGGACCCAACATCTGCACTCGAATACCCCTTATTTTAGCGTGTTGCCTTTTCATACAGTATTTTGGGAATGGTTATCGAATAACTAAGAGTTACAAAAGAAAAGCCGTTTCTGTCTTTTAAGGGTGACATCTGGTTCTTATTGTGGTCAAACAGCTCAACTCTTATTTGCCATCCTAACCCTTTTTATAAGGGCGCTCCATGGGTGTGGGTGCCGTTCACAAAGTTACCCAACCACCACCCGCTGTCCACATCCAAACCTTTTCCGTCACCCCAAAGACAAAGTTTGTCCCAACAGGCAGGGTCTTAGCCCTCCTCACTCAGTTCCTGGTTAACCGCCAATAGACCTCCTCTCTGTAGTTGTGTCTTCTAGGTCTTTTGTCTAACTGGACAATATGCTCTTGGTCCTTCTGGACTCAGACTTCTTTCGCCGGGTGTACTTTTCAAGGTTCATCCGTGTTGGGGCACGTATCAGAACTCGATTCTGTTTGTAGCTCCCCAGTAGCACACAGTATGTGTACATCACACTGGGTCTCCATTCATCCGCTGACGATGCTCGGCTTGTTTCCACTGTCCAGAGGCTCTGAATAACGCTGCAGTGAATACTGGCCTACAAGTATCACTGTGTCCCTGTTGTCAGTTCCTCTGGGCATATACCTAGAAGCCCAATTGCTAGGCGTAGGGTCCTTAAGGTTCAGGTTTTTGTGCTATAGCCCGACTACTTTCTGTACTTTCTGGTACTTTCGTACCACTTCACATTCGCACCATCAACATCCAAGGGTTCAGTCACTGTGCACTGTCCCCAACACCGGTCACCTTCCTGCCCCGTCATTAGAGCCATCCCAGTGGGTACTTGGTAGCCCATCACTATTGTTCTGATGTCCACTTTCTTCATGGTTGTAAGACTCAGTATCTCCTCATCTGCTTACTATTTGTATAAGTTCTTTGGAGAAAGATCTATTCAAGTCCTTTGCTTATTTTTACATTTGGGTTTGTCTTTTTGGTACGTTGTAGGAATTCTTTGTATATTGTAGAAATTAATCATCATATGGCTTCCAAAACAATTTGTTCTGTAGTTTCCTTTTCCTTTGTTCATGCACCAAAGTTAGTTTTCATGAATATTGTTCTCTTGATGTTACAGCTAACAATTTGTTGGAAAATCCGAGGTTATGAACATTTACTCCTGTGTTTTGTACAAGTTTTATGGTTTTACTTCTTGTATTTAGGTTATCCATGCATTGAGATCATTACTTTGTATGATGGGGGTGGGATCATGTTGTAGGGTCTATGGCCGGAATCACAGAAGATGAGTCCCCAAGCAAATTGCAGGTAAGTGAAGGTCCTCATACTCGAGTCAGAATGACACCCCAACTCCAGAATGAAGCTTCTTTTTATTAGGATAATTGCTAAAGACTAAGTGCATAAAGTCAGCTGAGCAAGTGTGTTAATGTAACCGTTTAGCTTTTCAAGGTTGAATTTCAAGTTCATTGCTTTCTATAACACTAGGAAGGGTCAGATGTGGAGGAGGATCCGGCCCCAGACAAGGTTAATGGCTCTTGGCGTTCCTTACCAGCCACGGCTGCGTTCAGCTGTGTAAACATGTCCTAAGGCCTGTTACCTTCTGCAGCTCTTCCCTTTTGAAGTCTTTTCCTTTGATGCTTTTCTCCTGCATCTCCCACAGGATCAAGTTGCATTCTTTTGTACCAGAAATCCAGGTGGCCTAGAACTGTCACTTCTAGAGAATATTCTGGTCAACAACCAACAGGTCATAGATCCACGGCTTTCTTTTTGGACTCTCAATTCCATACCATTGGTCTACACATCTATTCTTGTGTAAATACCACATGATCCTGATTATCATAACTTTGTAAGAAGTTTTCAAGTCAAAAGTTTGTTTGGACTCTCAATTCCATACCATTGGTCTACACATCTATTCTTGTGTAAATACCACATGATCTTGATTATCATAACTTTGTAAGACGTTTTCAAGTCAAAAGTTTGTCCTCCAACTTTGTTCTTAAGATTTTTTGGGCTTTTCCAAGCTCTTTGTAACTCCTTGTCTACTTGAAGGTAAGCTTTTCCATTTGTGGGGGGAAAAAAAGGCCCTTAGAAGTTTTGGTAGACATTACTTGGAATCTGGAGATTACTTTGGGTTCCAATGATACCTTAATATTAAATCATCCTAACCATGAACATGGGAGATCTTTCCATTTATTTATATCTCTTGTCACTCCTTTCAGCAACGTTTTATAGTTTTTGGTATATCAATCTCTAATCTCCTTGGTTAAGTTTACACTTTTAAGGGTTTTATTCTTTTAGATATTATACATGTAATCTTAAATACCTTTAACAAACTGCTCATTGGTATAGAAAGAAATGGCTATTTGTGTTTGTCAACTTTATAGCTGTACTGCGTTCATTTATAACAACTTTCATGTACATGCTTTGGATTTTTGTATGTATAAGATCAGGTCATCTGTGAATATAGTTTTCTTCATTTCATTGTGTGGTATTTCTGTGGTAGAACGTGCACTACAACGTTGAGTATCAGTGACAGTTTATGTCCTGTCCTTATTCCTGGTTTTAGCAATCAAGTTTCCAGCCTTTCACCATTTAGTATCCTATTAGCTGTGTTTTTTTTTTTTTTTTTTTTTTTTTACACATAGGTGTCCTTTGTTCTGTTCCAGAAGTTACCTTCTATTCCTCAGTGTTTTGATATCAAGAAAAGGTGAATTTTGTCAAAGGTCTTTTCTGCATTGAGATCATGTAGGTTCTTTCCTTGGTTTTATTAGTGTCATGTATCATCATTGACTTTCTTACATTGAACCATCTTGGTTCATTATAAATCCCACTTGGTCCTGGTCAGTATGGGTTTACATGCCAATAGATTCAGTTTGCTAGTTTTTTGAGAATTTTCGCATCCATATTGACAAGTGTCTGTCTATAGATTTTTTACATTCTGGCTTTGGTATCAAGGTAATGCAGGCTTTATAGAATGAATAAGGGAACCCTCCCTAATTTTTGGAAGAGTTTTGGCAAGACTGGAGATTAAGTATTTGTTAGAATTCACCAGTCTCTTTCTCGAGGTTTTGGATTATTAATTTGAAATCTTTCTTCTATTGTAGGAATCTATAGCCATCCTTGAGTACTTTTCTTCCCCTATCCCACCAATTTTATCTTGTTCTCATTTTCATTCCAAGTATTTTAAAATTTCCTTTTTCATTTCTTCTTTGACCCTATCGTTAAGAGGATGGTATTTAGTGCCCACAGATTGTGTGTTTTCCAGTTTTCCTTCTGTGAGTCACTTCTAACCTCGTCCTCATGCCCCAGAGAAGGTACTTGGCATCGTTTCAACATTCTGGGATTTACTGAGACTTGTTCTGAGATGTAACATATGGTCTAATACGGTAAATATTCCACATGCACTCGAAAGGAGACCACCATTACTGGGTTGCCACGATTCTCCTATCTGCTTTCTCCCTATTGTAAGTAATCTCTAAGCCCAATTGTGAGGCTTGAACTCATGACCCCAAGATTAAGAGTCACCTGCTCTACCAAGAGAGCCAGCCAGGCACCTCGTCACATGCACTTGTGATCCGTTTGTGTTCTCTTGTTCAGTGGAGTGTCCCACATATGGATGATCTTTATTCCTAGTTCATATTTCCCTGTTGGCCTACTAACACTCATTAGTCTGAAATCAATACTCTTGATGCTTTCGCAGTCAGCTGCAGGCATGCACATGCTGGTACGAGTGTTGCCTCAAGTGTATATTCCCAGCCCACATACAGCAATATGGTCTTGCTTTCTATTACAGCTCTCATACCATAAGCCAGTGTGCTTTGTAATGTCAGTAGTGCAGGGTGTTTGTTTTGTGCATCTTATTGGTGACTTTGAAGTTTAAAATGGCTCCCAAGCACAGTGCAGAAATGCTGTCCATTGTTCCTGAGGGCAAGACAGCAGTCATAGGTCTTACAGAGAAAATACATGTGGGGTAATCTTTATTCAGATAGGAGGGATAGTGCTGTTGGCTGTGAATTCAAGTGTTACAATTACACTGTGTATTAAATACGGTATCTTTAAACAAACACATACACAAAACAAGTTTAAATTCTCATCTTTGAATAAAAACGCTGTTACTGGACTCATGTATAATCCAAACCCTGTATTTCTCCTAAAACTAATGCCTCGATATTTGCCTATTCAGTGTTCATGGTGCATTTATAGATAGAGTTGATTCTCTTAGAGTAGCTGTATCTCAGGTCTAATTGGATTATGTTGTTCAGCTCTATTTATTAGTGGCTCCATTTCCAAATGTTTTATCCACTATTGTAAATGGTATGGAACTCTCCAACCATTCCTGTCAAATTATTTCTCCTTTCAATTCTGTCAACATTTGCCTCATAGTTTGAGACTCTTGAGAATATCTATGGTCTCTCCTAAGAGTGTTCGGTTCCAATCTATTTTGCCTGGTATTTCAGTGGCCCCCTCAGCCATCTCTTGGTTACCAGTCATGTGAAATACATTTCTGTTTTTTCCAACTTCCAAGCTGTTTTTGTCTTTGGCTTGAAAGTAGAGCTCTTGAAGACAGCATATAGTTGGATATTTTCAAATCCATTTTTCAATCTCTGCATTTTTATCAGAGTTTAAGCCATTTACCTTTCAAGTGCTTATGGATACAAGGGCTTATGTCTGCTATGTTGAGGTTTGCTTTCTGTAAGCTTTATAGCTTCGTTGGTGGCTGGAAGTTAATGTGACCTCACAAAGATCAGAGGCAAAAGACTTGCCATCATCTCAAGGTAAAACAACGCAAACACAAAAAAACTATCTTTATAATGACAAAACCTTCTTTAACATTGAAGCAACGCTACTTTACAAAGATCCCTTTTGTGAACTCAAGGCCCATGGGACTAGCTCTGTGGTTTACTACCTAACTCCTTATTGGTAAAATAAAATATACAAGTTAAATAACTTTCACCAATGAGATTCATCATCCAGCTATGTGCCTTTCAAATGCTCTTTTAAAAAAGGAAAGTAACATCCACAGAGCTTCTAGTGGATTTTATGCTAGACTTTTGCATTTTCTCATTTTGATGGCAACTGGCCTTCAGCAGGTAATGTCCATGAACTGCCTGGGTCTTGAGGAGCCTTAGTACACTTAAGGAAACATTTTTTTAATGTTTATATTTGAGAGAGCTAGTGAGTGCAAGCAGGAGAGGGGCAGAGAGGCAGGATTCAGGAGGCCCTGAATCCAAAGCAAGCTTCAGGCTAGGAACTGTCAGCACAGAGCCCAATGCGAGGTTCCAACGTACAAACCAGGAGATCATGACCTGAGCTAATGTCAGACCCTTAAGGGACTGAGCCACCAGGTGCCCCAGTACATTTTATTTTCTTATGGAGCCTCCAACCATTTGCTTTCTTTTACATCTGGAGCCACCCAGCTTTTTCAGAAACTCAGAGCATGTTCTATACTTCATTTTCTCCAAAAACTTGCTTACAGATCACCCTGCAGGGCTGGAGCATAGGACAGAAGCAGCATACTTTCTCCAAGGCCCCCCAGAGAAAGATAGAACCATCACTTAGCTGGTACCTCTATTTGAGGTTTATTAAAAGTAAAACCACAACTCTTTCCAGTCATAGACATGAAGTTAACCCAAAGAGGAAGAGGTTAGCCTCCTGCATTAGAACAGTAAGGTCTCAAAAAAAAAAAATCCATGAAGCTAAGGCCGAAGGTGTGCACCTACAGAGCTGCTCCACTGTCATTGCTAGGTCCTGCCTACCTGGGGCTCCATCCTGGCTGAGTTAGCATCACCAGGGAATGGTTACAAAGCAGATGGCCAGGTTTGTCCCCAGCCGAACTGAATCAGAACATCGGGGAGTAAGACAGAGGCATTAGTAGGCTTGACAATTCCAGAGGCGGTTCCGTGGGGGCAGCCAAGTTTGGGGCTCAAAGTAGTTTTTATTTGAAAGCAGTTTTTCCCCTTCTCTGATGGTAGGAATCGCTACGGAGCTGGATTGAGAGAAATTCCCTTTGCTTGATGGTCGGGTCACAAACGGTTAGCACAGAAAGGGAGCTTTCACGGTTCTGAAAACACCAGCAGACTCTTTAAAAATGAAACTAGCCCTGTGTTCAGAACCAAGCAACTTGGTGTTTGGTAATTTGACTCCTGAAGAGCGTATTTCAGAGAGAATTATGCCAGAGGTCAAAAATAAATAAGACAGTAAGAATTTTCCCATTCCCCACTTTGAAGAGTTGAATGATTAGAGAAAAATCCCTGGGGGTAAGAGCCGACCCCTCTGATGACACGGACCCCCTACTCCGAGAGGAGAGAACATAGGGAATTGACTCAGAGGCTCTTGGCAGGCCCTCTGGTGAGGATTGAGGCCATCACCATGTTACTACCCAAGATCAGCAGTAGAAACCATTTTTTTTTCCTCTCCCATTCAGGGAGCTCTCCTGGTCCTTATTCGCAGCTCAGACATAACGGGTTTAGAGGTTTAAAAAACCAAATGGAGAATCAAAACACTATGGAAATTGCCAAGTGATAAGCTAGTAACAAACACTGATTGGAAGGTAACCTTCAAAATCGCAGCAGGGAAGGTGGATGGTAATTGACTTCCACCTTAAAAACAAAGACAGCACTTTTCCAAAGGAAAGACAACTCCAACCCTTCTGGTTTTTCAGGTGTTTTACGTGTGCCCTAAGGCACCCAAATTCCTGCAAGGTCTTCCCTGTAAGGAAGTCTCCCATTGTCCTCCTGTGCATTTTGAGGCCCAGTGTAGAATGCCCCCTCCAAAGGTACTTTTGTCCCTCCCCAGCGAGCATCCCAACATCGCAACATTGTACCCTGAGCACGCATCCCCGTGGTGACACCCAGGAGTAGCCCACTTTGGGGCAGGAGGGCAGTGGGAAGGCGGATCCACCCAGGGCGTGTCTCTGTTCACCTGGGGACTGTCTCTCGAAGTCCCTTCCCCATAACCTCCTAGTACCACCTTACGGCATTGGCGTTCTCTACAGCATCTTGCAGGTTTCCTGGCATTCAAGCTCTTGGCTGGAGAACCGTTGAGCCGGACCCTTACAAATGTGCAACCACCACGCTGGGCCAGCGTCCTTCGTAGCCACACCTACAGCCTACATGCCAAGGTTTAGGTGTGAGGGACAAAGGACATCGTTAACCAAAATCAAAATTAAGTTTTAGCACCTAAGGGAAGGAAGGGGAGGATGAAGGCGTGAGGGGAGAAAAAGCGTACTAACAACTCAGTTAAAGCCACTTCACCCATCTGAGCCTTTAAGTGCAGGAACTACAATTCAACCTGCTCCCTTGGGCTCCCGACTCCCTGTCTTTTGCACAAGGCTGCAGCCTTTTCCCAGAAACAAACACATAAAACCAAGTTCAAGTCACCACGCCTATTCCCCCTCATTGTCTAGATGGGGTAGGTAGGACCTGCAGACACTCGCTTGGTCAAAACCTGCCAACAGGCCATCTACTACTGGGCAACCCAAGCCCCCCCGCCGGGGGTGCAGGTCAGTCATCCCACCGCTGCCTGCTGGCACCCCTCGGCCACGTTGTAGGAACCGTCCTGTTGACATGTCTTCCCAAGCTCAGTGCCCACGGCTGTCGAGGGCTCACCATTTGGCTAACCACTCACAGACGGGTCCTGAAATCTTTGGGTGCTGGGAATTCCAAAAAGGCATCCTAGGGGGTTGAGGACTGACCCCCAAGCCTTTTGGTCACCCTGAGAAGCCCACCTTTGATCGGTTTAAAAGTCAAACATTTAGAGTGATGTCTGGATTCAGATTTGGGGTAAGGACTATTCGATTCATATGTTATATATGACTACTGAAGAGTTGTCAAGTTTTTGTTTTTTGTTTTATGTACCTAGCTCAGATTATCTTCATTCTGACTCTGTGGTGAAGTCCTGCTCCCCCTTTTTCTTTTGGGTGAAGAGATTCATTTTCCAGAGAGTTGAAACAACTTGCCCAGATTCACCCAGTTGTAGAATGGAACTTCTAACCCTATGTCTGTGTTGCATAAGCTGACTGTTCCTCTAATAGGATTTAGATCCAAGCAGAAAAATTTAAGTGTTAGCACAAATGAAAAAGTACTGCTTACCCATTTTTAGAATCACTCTATGCATTTCTAGGTCATGTTTTTTGTTTTTTTAATTTTTTTTTCAACGTTTTTTATTTATTTTTGGGACAGAGAGAGAGCATGAACGGGGGAGGGGCAGAGAGAGAGGAAGACACAGAATCGGAAGCAGGCTCCAGGCTCCGAGCCATCAGCCCAGAGCCTGACACGGGGCTCGAACCCACAGACCGCGAGATCGTGACCTGGCTGAAGTCGGACGCTGAACCGACTGTGCCACCCAGGCGCCCCTCTAGGTCATGTTTTTATGTCTAGTTTCCCCTTATATGGATGTATTCAACGGATCTCACGTTCCTGATGTTTCAGCGGTTTCCAGGTTCGTCATCACAAGTCAAGTTGCAGTGAATTTTCTTGTATGTAGTTTTAGCTTTGTTTGCTAGTTTATAATTTTTCAGAAACGCTACACCAAGGAGTTTAAGCAATCAAAACATTTGAAAGACAATTAGACAACATCTGTCAAAGTTGACTATTTACATTGCTAGCAAAACCGTAATGCAGGTGGTCATTTGGCTGTCAACTTTTGAATAGTGGACATAAACATTTTTGTCCCCCTTCATCTGAGGGATACAATATTGAATCTCATTTTTTGAGGTATTCTTCATATACCATAAAATCCACCCATTTGAGGAGTACAATGTAGTGTTTTTTCAGTATGTTTACATTGTCACGTAACCATCATCACACTTGTCACCCCACAAACCACACTCATTAGCCATCACCCAGCCCTTGGCCAGCCCTCACATTCCGCCGCAATGGGTTTGCTCATTCGGACATTTCCTGTACGTTGCCCCCTAATATGTAAGCTTTTGTGTCCCCTTCTCTCACACTCAGCACAATGTGGTCACGGGTCACCAGTGTTATAGCATGAGTCACTCCCTCTTCTCCACTGTGGAGGAGGGACGTAGGGTGATTGGTTTATTCACCAGTTGGTGGACGTTTGAGTGGTTTCTACTTTCTGACCTTGTGAACCAATACTGTTAGGAACGTTAACACCCCAGTTTGCGTGGCAAGCTGGTGTTCGCTTCCCTTGCGCATTTGCCGACGAGTGGAATTCACTGGGTCACACGTTAACTCTTGGTTCTACGTTTGAGGAAAAGCCAAATGGTCACCCAAGGTGGGTGTACCATGTGACATTTCCACCTGGAAGGCACAACGATTCCAGTTTCTTTACATCCTCACAAGCACGGTTTTATCACAGCTCTTGGGGGCCAGGGAGCCCATACCTTGGAGCTAGACAGGGAAAGACCCAAAATGCCAAGTCAAAAGTCACAAAGCTTGCTCTTCTAATATTTGATTCTAGTTCCTCCATAAACTCCACCCAGATTCTAAAAAGCCTTTTTTAAATTTCCAGTGTCAGGAACAAAGTTTTTACTGTTGGCCAATCCTAATTGCTTTTATGGAGAAGAGAACTTGAAAGATCTCTCCTCTGCCTGTCTTACCGATGTCACTCCCACTTAACTTTTGAACTCCTTTGTAAATACTCATTTGGGTTCCCAAACAACCGTCTTACAAGCGTACTCTTGGATACTTTGTAGTGCTTATCAGCGAGAGCCTCAAAAAGTTCCTCTCACCCCCAGCGATCCTACAGAGCTCATCACACAACCGCAACCCCCTCATGCAGGCAATTTCATCATCAGCAGGTTGTGCTACCACAGCTCATGGTGCAACTGCTATCGTTAGAGCCAAAGTTCAGAGCACAAGGATCGGGACACTGTCTTGAAGGCTCCAGGTGGAAATTCTCAGTAACAGAAAGCTTTCCTAAGAACAGACTTTCCCTGTTGGATAATCTACTTGATGGACAACTTGGTCCTAGAGATGGGACTCTCTGGAATCCCCCCACCCCCACCCCCCAGTCTACCCATTCAGGTTTCTAGCACCTTCTTCCACTTCCTCCCCCTCCATCCAGCTCATCCTTCTAGGTTTCTCAGATACACACTTCCCCCACCTTCTTCTTTTCCCTGTGCCCTGTGGTTAGCCCTGACCCTTGTACCGTGTCCACTCTCCAAGCATCTTGGACCAGCCTCAGCCTTCACCTGGGTACTTCCCCAGCTCCCCTGCAGGGTCACGGTCGCTGTCCCATTTCCTGTTTCTGAGGTAGCTGCCAAATAGTCAACAAAACCCTTCTGCATGTTCACTCTCTCCCGTTCAGTCTAATGAAGGGGCAAATAGACCAACAGGGTCAACGAGGCCCTGTTCTGTGAACAATTCACTAGTGGCACTTTTCTTCATGTAGCTTGGATGAACAAAAGTTAAACGTCTTTGAGAAAATACAAAAGATCAAATAACCCCAGAAGTTACGTTCATTCTTCATCACACATGGAAAGGAAAAGGTATCTGCTCAGAGACACGGTGCCAGACAATCTGGTGACACGAACGGTGTGGAAAACTGGTTGGTTTTGACCAAATGCTCTGTGCAACAGTCCTAACAGCTATCAGAACAGCATCGAGAATGCCAACATCCAGTGGTTTCCATTTCTGTATCTATCTTAGAGGAAAACCCTGTGAAAATATTTATAATCCCTGCAAAGCTTGGAGACTTATGTCGATCAGCAGTAACCAGGGTGTTATTTTCAGCAGGAAAACCCAAGTGGTTCTATCATACGTTCATTTAAGGCCAGTAGTTCTTACCTTCTGTCCAATGCCTTGGATGTGCTGTTTAAGGTAAAAGAAACCAGAGGTGACAGTGTAACTTTCTATAGGTTACTCAATAGAAGCACTGAGTCTTACAGCCAGCCTCTACATACCATCAATCAGCCTCCACGATTAGCAGAATATGGTCAATTTTGCTTCATTGGTTTTCCAGTCTCACTCTCCCCACTACATCCTCTTGTTTAATAGTCTCAGGGAGACAGGTTCAATCCAGGCCCAGTTTTGAATGGAGAATGAGGTCCTACGATGGAAGAGTATCCTAGTGACATGGGTAACACCCGGCAGCCCCAGAACTTGAGCAAACATCGGGACAACGTCAGGGTCAGAGCCTACGTGGCTTCTCAGAAGTACCAGGCGTGCCTGCCCCATTACATAGCAGTTTACTACTATCCAATGAATAGCGGTTCACTCTCCAATGAATTGATAAGGCCGTTAACTGATGTTGGTTGAGCTCTAACCTTAGACCTATCCTGTGCTAACTACCCAAAGGAAAAATTGAGAAAGCAGTTTTACTACTGAGGGGATTTCACACTGGCCATCATTTTTAAGCAGCTGCTTGATAAGATGTTAATGCCATAAACTTCACCATTTCAAACGTACAATTCCATGACTTTTAGCATATTTATCGAGTTGTACCATGATCAGTGGCAGTAATGTTGTAAATTACTGTTTAATTCTGCCTTGTCCCCAGTGTCTGGAAATAGCATTTAGAATATTAGGTCTTCAATCTTTTCAATTCTTCAACATTGGGTAAAGGAGCTTATTGTACCCCTGGTTTGTGGAGATACATACACAGGAATGCTTAGCAAATGGTTTATAATAGACCAAATTCATTTACTCAGTTAAATATTTATTCAGTGCCTACCGTCTACCACGTGCAGTTTGGGTAAGCAATGTTGGTTTTGCCTCATTTTACAGAAATCTGCTTTTGGGGAGAACTGAAGAATACAGGGTACACACACATAGCCTGTGGTCTGACGTCTCTCTTCTCAAGTAAGAGATACTAATGAGCCTGCGTATGCTTCCAGGCCACTCTTTTAGAGGTTAGGCCTGATGTGGCAAGTTGCTTTCACAGACAGAAGTCCTAATTTCAACCTCAGGGTCAGGAGATAGGAATTCTGTCATACGTGGAGCTTGACATTTCAAGAACAACTTCAGCTTTTAAGGGAAATGAAACTGGAGTCCTTCTGGTGGTAAATAAAATCTGGAACCATTTGTTGACCTTCATAAAAAAGGTTTTCAAAGTGAGTCATGAAAGTAAGGAATAGAAGCAGGTATTTAATTCTTTCCAAGAAATAGAGAGTTTGGTGATTGAACAGAGACTCGAAACTCTATCTTTTGTTAATGAGCCAACTTTTCCCAAAGTCTCTCTGGAATTATTCTAACTTTGTATTATATATCCCTTTATCATGGGGTAGTTAGGGTATAAAACAGCTTCATCCTAAAGCAGCAGAGAGGCAAAAACTTCCAGTTTTATAAAGTCTAAAGTTCACTCAGATTAGACTTGGGATAACATCCTAGCTCTGCATCAGCTGGATGACTAAAGTCAGCCCACATTGCTGGTGTATTTTCAACCTGAACTCCTCAGGAAAACCTCACCTCAAATATACCTTTCTGTTGCTTTCTCCATGTATCCGTTTACTACAGAAACCATTATTTTTGGATCTTGGTTTCTAGAAGAGTACCGAATGTCCCTGTACGTGGTTTCCACGGGAGTCCGTTTGCTCTAAGTTGTCCAAGACCATCCATCCAACCCTGATGTTCAGCAACAAACAGCACCCTGTCCCTGCACAGAGCAGAGAAAGCAGCCTCCGCATAGGGGAAGGGCTCCCTCTGTGGGATTCAGCTCAGCCGCAGCCCTGCAGAGCCCACCTTAGTGATGGCAACCCAAGGAGGCTGTGTTGCCGGTGAGTACCTGGGTTTTTGGATTTTTGGTTAGGGAAGCAACCTCAATCATCAGTAAAGGTCGAGTCCCTTGCCAAGTTTTAGAAGACGCATTTTGAAATGGCTGGACTGTGCACACCCTCTTTCCTCAGTAATTTTCTCCGTATACTTACAGAGTGAGAATACCTTAGGGGGCTAGCCACATTTCCATCCAGTCTCTGGAAGCTCACAATGAATGGGGACGAAGGAAGATACAGAGATTGAGCATGCTTGAAGGCCAACCTGGAGAAGAGTTCTAACTGCATCATCTTCTAGTGGGGACTCTGGTAGGCAAGGATCTTAGCCTCTGTGACCCTTGGGTGATCACACTACCGCTGCTCCCCAGCTCTTGAAAAGTATGCATGTGCAGATAGTAATTAGGATTATGTACAATGAACATCACGTGAAAAAGAAACCAGACATAAAACACTGGAAATCACTTCAAACCTGGGTGAGAACGAGAAATACCAGTATTCCACAACGTGGCAATGAGAAAGAATGAAATGCTGCCATTTGTAACAACGTGGATGGAACTGAAGGGTATTACGCTTCATGAAAGAAGTCAGATTAAGAGGGGTTTTCACTCACAGGTAGAGTGTGAGAAAGTTAGCACTTTCACTCATATGTAGACCGTGGGGGAAGGGATGCGGGGGGGAAAATAGAGGGGGGAGGCAAACCATGAGAGACCATTCAATACAGAGAACAAACTGAGTGTTGATGGGGGGTGGGGGTGGATGGCTGATGGGCCCTGAGGAGAGCTCTTGTTGGCATGAGTACTGCCATTCGTTAACAATAAGACACTCCTTATGGCCAGTTAGGACCTACCTGCCCCTAACTCCAACATCTTCCTTTTCAAAATTTTTATCAGGGGCTCCTGGGAGCCTCAATCAGTTGCCTACGTGACTCTTGGTTTTAGCTCAGGATCTCATTGCAGAGCCTGCTGGGGATTCTGCCTTTCCCCTGCTCATACTTGGTCTCAGACATGAAAAAAATTTGTCTTTAGTATTGACGATAAACTTCAAGATCTCCAGGGATTTTCCTAGGCTCAGAGCTCTGCTAGGATCGGCTCCAAGTTTCACGCAGTTCTGTCAGACGACAACCAAGGAGGCATCCCAGCAGACACCATCGTGGTAGCTGTCCACAACCCGTCCATGGCTCAAAACCACTTTTGTGACTATAATCAACTAGCCAGAACCTGAGTACCTAATCTGTGAAGTTTGCTTCTCTGGCTACCCTCACTTTCATAACTAGGTTTCAACCTTTGAGTGTCAGGAGGCTCAAACATCTGGACCAGAGTACTTCGATGCAGTCTCTGCATCATGTGGTGGAACCTAATATGTGAATTTCTGCCTTGGTTAGGAAGTGTATCCTGGTGCCATCACTGCTGTTGGCTGTACTTTGTCCTTGAAGCCACATCAAGGGCAGCTTCTATTGATTACCATATGGTCACCACATAAGGTAGATTGCTCATCTGAAGCCACAATGCATATAAAGTTATTTTTCTCTGAAAACTGTATCACAGCAGGAAAAAGCTCTGTCAGGCAGGATGGGAGGACAAGTTATGGCCTCTTACAAAACACTGTATTCGTCACCAAATTTAACACTCCGAAGCCTCGGGCATCATCTGAACAAGAGCTGGGTGATGCCTGCACACCTGGGACAGCGATCAGAATGGTCATGGAAATGATAGGCCACCCAGAAAAGTGGAGACCACCACCATCTTGATGGGTTATTTGTAAACACACTACACCCTGTGACAACTTTTACATTTTTCCACTCAGTTCCTTTTTCTATTTTTTGATGATTACATCAAACCAACTGTGTACAGAGAAACTTTTGTTAAAATTTCATATACATACACATAGGAACAATTTTAGCAAAGTATAATGTCTGATAGAAGATTATGATAGACTTTATATGATGTCTTGTAAGTAGTGATCATGTGGTAGTCAAGTGAAACAAAAACTTTTTCACTTTTTTGTAAGGGTTTATTCATTTAACTTCTGAGAGACAGCCCAAGAAGGGGAGGGTCAGAGAGGAGACACAGAATCCGAGGCAGGGTCCAGGCTCTAAGCCGTCAGTGCAGAGCCTGACACGGGGTTTGAACTCACCAACCAGGAGTTCATGACTTGAGCCAAAGTTGGTGCTTAACCAACTGTGCCATCCAGGCTCCCCAACAAAGCCCTTTGAAGTACTCATGATTCATGAATTAGCTTTAATCTTTTATAATTTTATGCATCAGGGAGAGCTCCCCATGGTGCTGTCGTTTAAATTATTATACAGGATTATCACAGCAACTTTGTGAGGTAGGGGTCACTACCCTGTATCTGAAGGTAGGGGAGTTACCCTCTCCCTAAATCTAAGACCAAGGGCTCTGAAGTGCCAGGTGTCGAAGAGAAAAATGCCGGGAAGGTGGGCTCCCACATACTTCCTCAATAAACACCATTCCTGATCATTTGTCACATACCATTATACCAGCCAGAGCCACAAGTGGCATTTGGGTGTGCTACTCACCTTCCCAGGGTCGTCTCACTTTCCCCTTATGAAAACTGAGCAAAACTGGAGGTTAGCGTTAGACTCTGGACACCTGAACAAGTGTTTCTAAGGTTCCTGTCACCAACCCCGAGCTGGAGCTTGTAAGAATCCTGGCTGTGTGTCTTCTGGCAGCATCGAGGACTTCTCTTCCCACAAGTCCGAGATCACTGGACTTCCAAGAGAAGTATCACAAGGTGAAGCTTCAGTGATCCCAGTAGGGCCAGGACAAAGCCACTGGCTGGGCATAGCAAAGTACCAAGTCAGGAAAATGGAAACTGAGATCCATACATTCGCGAGGAGAAGTCCGGACCAGCATTGCTCATCCCACAAGGACAGCAAGCAAATCCACTGCACAGATGGGCTGGACCCAGTTTTGCCATCCAGCAATCCCCCAAAGCAAGCAAGCAAGCAAGCAAGGGGCACGGCTGGTCACAGCCACCTTACGTAGGAGTGCTGGAATCAGGGCTCGAGTTCTTAATCCTCATCTATTGACATGCATGGGATACATATTTATGATGTACATGTGAAATCTAGGTCATTTGTTTTGCCCATCTTTTTCATCCTCTAGCTTTCATTTATGTAGATGTATTGCTCATCAACACACAAACACTCCTCAGAGACCAACCGAAGAGAAGAAACATTAACCATCAGTCCCATGGTCTTGAAGAACAAACTAGACCCCCACAAGGTTAATTCACAAAGGCCAAACAGATAGGGATAGTGCTAGAAGGAAGCAGGATTTCTGCGTCTTCCCAAGCACAGGCTGTGGAATCAGGTGGAATGTAGGGCAGCTGACGGTCAGTCCTGACAGGCGAGCATCCCCATCCTGCTCCATAGAAGTGGGGAGCAGAGTCGGGTTTGCTCAGCTGTGATTGCTCATATCTACACACATGCCTTTCCCTGGGGAACATTTAGGCCCAGCTTTTCTTCCAGAGGTTATCCAGCCACTGGCTGGACAGACCTGGATCTTAACCCTGGAGATGGTGGTCCCCACCTAAAACGAACCCAGGATGTAGGGGTCATCTGCATCGTCTCCAGTCTCCTGCACCCGGCGAGGCAGCCGTCCCTGCGAGGGATTATCTCCCAGTAAGCAGTTTCCTGGTTCAGGCTCACACATGTAAGTCCTGTCATGAGACAGGGCCCCCAAAGAACGCAGGTGTTTTTATTTTTTATTTTGTTTATTTATTTTTTTTAACATTTTATTTATTTTTGAGACAGAGAGAGACAGAGCATGAACGGGGGAGGGGCAGAGAGAGGGAGACACAGAATCAGAGGCAGGCTCCAGGCTCTGAGCCATCAGCCCAGAGCCCGACGTGGGGCTCGAACTCATGGACCGCGAGATCGTGACCTGAGCTGAAGTCGGACGCTTAACCGACTGAGCCACCCAGGCGCCCCTGCAGGTGTTTTTAAAAGCCTGTTTTCAGAATTGTGTTCCACTTAAGTCAGACTTTTTAAACTGTCATAATTCCCCTCCACATTTCAAACGCCATGAAGCATGATTCCTTTTTATTGTAACAAGCCCACCAAATTGTTCCAGGGAGCAGGGGAGGAGCCTTTAAAGATCTAATTGTTCTGTGACTCACCTGAAGAATTTCAGTTGGGGAAATTTTTCTAAAATTTAACAGATGAGTGTATGTTATTGTTTGTTTCAATACGGCTTGCTGAAAGGCACGGTCACAAATGCGTGGGCACTGATTCGACGTCCAAGAATTCCTCTCTCCAGGGTAAACAACCTGAGTGATTGGCAAAGACGTCAGCATATAGAAATTCCAGGCGACCTTGGATTTCAACTCCTTTTACACGCTTCTTCCAAGTAGCTGAAGACTATTCTCTACCCCTCAACCCTTCCTTTTGACCTTTTAGGCGACACACTTAATTTAGCCATGACTACTCCTGGCACTCAGCCACTCGCTGCAGGGACACAGATGTATGTCCCAGCTCTCCCAGTATCAGTAGGCAGGCAGAGAAGACAAACTACCACTATGCACTCAGTGGTCCATCCACTAGTCTTCCTAAGTCATCTGCTCAAGTTTGGCACCTCAATTTCTGGTGGAAACGGTCAGCAAGTGACTAGAACATTCTGGTTTCCTTGGTCTTTTTTAACACATAGGTAGGTGGGCATGTTAGTTTCTAATGCTCTTAGAGTTTGGGAGTTCTTTCTCAATATTCGACTGCCACAGGAGAACTACAGGGCTTGGGCTGCCCTGAGATACAGTGCTTTGAGCCCTTGGAAACTGTAGTAAAATGAAGACCTCCACCTTAAGACTGAGCCTGAGGTGTTCACCTTCTTCAGAAAATCATCCAGGTAAATTAATGAAAAACAGACTAGTGTTTGGGCTTTCAGGAAGGCGTTACCTTTCTAGTTAGAGCCTTATCTGGGCAGAGGAAAAAGGGAAGACACGTTCCCTGAGCCTTCACTACACGGGTTCATGTGATTCACCTACAATTGAGTTCACCTCCAATGCCCACAATCAGTACAAAGTGGGACATTTGAATCTAGATGCCCATTCTGCCTGTTTATTCCCCCCCACCAAAGATGACCGGAAAGATCAAGATCTCAAATTCTTTGGGACTGTCATGGCATTTCCATCGCTAAGGGAACCAGAGACCTAGCCAAAGAATATTCACAGGGGTTTTATACTAAAGGGTGGAGGAGACAGGGAGGCACGTCAGCAAGGGCAACTGGTTATGTCATGATGCAGTTATAGGATCAAATATTATACACAAAGAATATTTGATGACAGGAACTAGCCCAGGACAACGTTCATGAACAAAAGCAGCATACAGTGATGACATCAGTCCAGTATTTTTAAGATGCACACAAAGAAAGTATATCCTGAATGGGCATCCGAGTTAATTTCTTTTTGGTTTTCAGTGATTTAAATAGTAAGAAACCTATTTTGTTGTGATTTTTCAAGTGGTGTCCTTGAGGTTCTTGATACAATTTTAAGTTTTTCAGCCTTTTCACTTATGTTCTCTTTAATCCCATAGTGTGGTCTATAGAGTGGTTCTTCCCCTTTCAAGGTAGGAAAAGAAGCCCAGAGATCAAGAACAATCTGGTGGAGCCCACACAGCAAGATTCGGGATTTGAATTCTGGTGGGCTTTTTGTTCCTTCGTGACCATCAAGGCCCTCTTTCAAGAACCTGTGAATGGCTAACTCATCACCTATCATCTCTAGGAAGACTCCTCACTTGTGTCCCCCCTTCTGTTGCTAAAGAAATGTTCAAACCCAGGGAGAACCAGCTTCCCAGGCTTCCCTGTACCTCTCTATGGTCTCCCCCAAAATATCGTTTTCCAACTCAGACTGCCCACATACCCACAAACATAAACAGCGTCCTGGTTGTCAGGGGCCAACCCGGGTCTCAGTCAGAATTTCAGACGCTGGGGTGTGAGCGTCTAGGGCTCAAAACCCCAAGTAGAGATCACAACTTTTTCTAATCTGAAAACTCCAGGGGGTTGAATTGATGACTCATGTTATTTTTCTTTAATGCTTACTTTATTAAAGTTAATTTTAAGCATAGTATTATCTCAGAGCCAATGTTTAAGAGTCACTACTTCTGAACAAACTCCTTGACAGAGTTCTGGTCACTACTTAATTGTTCACAGGACCCAAGTGATCAGCAGTCTGTAGGAAGTAGTCATGACTACTACTTCTGGCTTAGTTCTTCACTACCCTAGAAGGAAATACAACTCTTCCTCCCAAGGATACAAAATTAAGCTAACTCAACAGATTAAGGTCAATGCCAGGTCAAAATTTGAACACTGTATGTAATTCCATCTTGTTTCATGGAGTGCTAAGGAGTTTTGCTCTGGTTCAGAACTCCACAGCGAAGGAGCAAGTTGTGGGACCAATACAACACAGTATCCTTTGTTTTTCTCCCGTTTCCTCTGGAGACAAATTTATGGATTGCATTGTACTTGGAGCCCCTCAACTCGGCCTTGATGCTTCTAGGTGAAGCCTGATAAGAATTGACTACAAAAGAAGCTACTGTTACTGATGTGAGCCTTCAGGGCAGAGAACCCCAATTTTGCCGAAGACTTGTATCCCTAGCTGATTAACACACCAACACAACACTGTAGACTAGGTGGTTTAAAAAACAAATCCCTAGGTCATTCTGGAGATCTGGGAAGACACATATTGCCTTTCTTGGGACAGAGTGGAGGCTGGACCTCTTTTCTTCTATGATGGTTATTCCAACATCAGGTCCCCACCCTCAGGACTTAACCTAACCCTAATTACCTCCCAAGATCCCACCTCCAGAAAGCATTGCATTGGGGGTTAGGGCTTCCATGGAAAAAATCTTGGAGAGTTATACAGATTTGCATAGGTTTTCCAGAGCTCACCAGATGATTCCCAGGAGTTGCTGAATCCTGGGAAGTAACCTAAGAAATAAGGTTTCCTTCCCCGGAGTAGAAAGGAGGGCTTTCCTGATGGCAGCATGAGCAATTATTCTTGCTCTGCAAACTAAGAGGGTTGCACACTGCCCCCCGATCCAGCTCAGAGATGTGTTTCTGGGAGCCCGCTGACCCCTGTGGCCTTTAGTCCTGGTCACAAGGCAGTTGCTAGATCCTCACCAAGGTCAGGAAAGAAGGGGAATAAGGACAACTACAAAGCAAATTGTCAAGAAGAAATCAAGATCTGCTGTCAGTCCCAGAACGAATTCCTTCGTCTCCTTTATCCTGCAGCTCATCAGGCAGTCATTTGTATTCTGTGTAGCAACAGGCTTCATTCTACCAACGCCACCCACTGCAACGGCTCCCTGAAATTCGTCATTTTGAGTTAGTTTTCATTTTTACTAAAGCTGCTTAATTAAACTGTTGTTAAAATAGTTTGCAGACTCTCCTACATGAAGTGAACAATGGCATTGATTCTAGCCAAAGATGGGCTCAAAAGTTCACATCTTATCAATGGAGGAAAAAAAAAAAAAGTCACCTTGTAGCTCTAGTGAGCTGATCAAAGCCTGAAGCAGGTAAGTTCAAGGAGAGGTATCCTGTCCTGGCAAAGCAAACAGACTCGTTTTTCCTGAAAGAACCTCGGACTTAAGTATGTTTTTCTCTGATCTTCAATATTCATCAGAGCCGAGGCTGGAGAGATTGTTAAACTTCATGTTCCCAGCACACACACCTCAGTAGACACCCTGCCTGTGTTTACAAGTTAAAGTCACGATTTCAATTTAACAGTATGTGGATGTTGAGTATTTGGAGGGTGAAAACATCCAACGCTGTTGGAAACCAGATGGGTGTGAAATGATGTAGCACAAGTTACATGCGGGATGAGCTAAGTAGCAATGGATTCCATGTCTGTTTCAGCCCTAAGTCCTTAGGCCAAAAGGTCATCCAAGGCCATGGTTTGGAAGGTGGAGTGTTTGGGAGGTGATTAGGGGAGAAGGGTGAGCCCTCCGAAACAGGACCATTGCATTTTTAAGAGCATTTCCTCCCATACCCTTCCAACTGTGTGAAGACACAGGGACAAAAATCCCCATTTTCAAGGCAACAGACCCTCATCAGATCCTTCATCTGCCAGCACCTCCACGTTTGACTTCTCAGCCTTCAGAATTGAGAAAGGAGTTCTTGTTTCTAGGCCATGCAATCTGTTTTGTTCAAGCAGCCCAAACACAGATGAAGATAGAAGGCAGGCTATATCAGACCATTAGCCATGCCAAGTCCAGCAGCAGGAGGGCTCCCTAGTTGGGTAGCATGTTAGCATCACCTAGTGAAGGATCTGGATTCCCACATCACATCCCAGAGACTTAATCGGAGTCTCTGGGGCTGGGATTTAGGTATCCGGGGAGAGGATTCCTGTGCACCAAGCTGAGAAATACCACCCAGGGGACTTTGTCACTGAAAGCCGCTTTTGCAACAGTCTGTCTTGTGGACAGCGGTTTCTGTAGATATGAGAAATGGAGGATACATAGTCCAGAACCTGAACAATTCCTCCAGCAAGTTTTTCTCTTAAAAAAAAAATCCATCCTAAGACAAAAAAGGTCAAAGTGTGTTGACAATATCAAGTCTACTCAAGTAATGGCTAGAATAAGGCCACTGGAAATTCCAATTCCTGCTTCAATAAACTGCCCAAAGACACACGGGCAGGAAAATAAAACCCAATTCTATAGTATTATTAGATTATAAGACCATTAGTGATTACATGGATATTTCTGGAAGTTCTTCAGATTTGTGGTACTGTTTAGGGACTTCTAGGATTCAGTTACCCAGCAGGTTATTTCTTTCATTGACTTGTTACCAGCTTCTATTCTAGGCACTAGAGACCCTATTGAACAAAGCCAAGTTCTTACTCTCGTTGAATGGATATTCAGGTAGGGAGAGACGCCACGTCATTACCATCTCTGGCCTGCTGCCTAGGATTTTCTTGAGTCTCACACAGGGATTCTCCAAATTCACCATGTGGAGGGGTCCCATGGGGGTGCTTGCTGAAACATAGGTGTCTGGACTCTACACTTGCAGATTTGGGATCCCAGCCTTAGTGCAGGAAGGTTAACAAGCATCCTGGTCATTGAAGCAGGCCGCCCATCACTTTGAAGAATTCTAGCACCGAGATCTCCTTTCTCCTGGCCTACAGGCAGCTCTATGGGTAGGAGGGCTCTTCAGGACTTACCTCGCTGTACACTCACCTACACTCAGATACAGAGATGGACTCTTGGGAGGATGACGTTTGCTCATTGGAGGGGAATGGCAGCTGCCAAGAATTCCTTTCCTTTTAGGATAGAAGGTGCAGTTTCTACAAACCATTTTGGGGTTAAGTTGGACCTACTACACATTAACGGCACACAAATATAGACTACTGTATTTCCCTCCACCTCAAAATGTGGCTATTTTGTTTGCAAAAGAAAACCCAATAAAAAGGAAGTTGTGGTAGGATACTTGGGTGTGGCCACAAAGCCTATACTGTGGTCCAGGAAGTGGGGGTGGCTGAGCACAGGCCTGGGAGAAATAAGGCTCCAGCGATCGTTGTCATCCTTTCCACAGTTTTGAGATTTTGTTCAATTCCCCTCATCTTGCCAGGCTCCGTTTGATTCAACTTTGGTCACATGATCTCTCGGGTTCTATTGAAAATAAGAATACCTATGAATGGGCCAACTCAAATCTGCAGATCAGGTCTAGAGATAGGTTTATATTCAACAAAAAGTCCACTCAAAGTATTGTTAAAGTAGTTGCTTACACGTTTGTCTGTTTCCACCACGAATGGCAGGTTACCTAAAACCCTCCAAGTTGATGAGAGCTCAGAATTAGCCATGTAGCCAATGGAACAAACCACTATGGGAGTGACCAGCTGTCCTTTGTCCTGGTTTCAGATTCAGAGAACGGAAGGGTTTCCTGTAACAGGGGACTTCCAGTGTGAAAACCAGGAAGAACTGGTCACTTTACTCATTATCGACCAGGTAGTGCTGCTATCTGCTCTGGGCATTTACAGCCTCGTCAAAAAAGTGCAACGTAGCTCATACAGTAACTTATTGCCGAATTATGTGCTCCACTGGGTGATACGATCTCCAAGCACAATAGGGATCCGGAGAAAGGTCAGTTTGGTCTGCAGTCACTGCAGAGCTGCATAAATTGGGTGGGATGGGGTCCAAGCCTCATGACTTGCAATCCTGCTTCCTCCTTTACAAGAAGTGTAGTCAGGTTTTCTGTGCGTAGAAACTTATTAATTGCCTTGAATCCACATTTTGCACTTAACAGGAAGGGGCAAAGAAGGACATGAGCTTAGAAGTTGCTATGAAAACCTTTTCTCTATTTAACCAGTTAACATTTCCATGAACATAAAAGAAATACAATTCCTGCCCTTGAGGTGTTCGTGGTCTACTGAGCTGTGTGTACAGGATTACCTACAAGCGCCAAGTTCAATTACATGTGAGGAAACCTTGACAGCTTCTCAGCTATGGGGACCCCCCAGAAATGCTAGAGAAGAAGCCAAGTTCAGTAACTAAACCTATCTTTTCCATACTTAGTATGAAGATCTGTCAAACAGCCTTTCAGGGCAGCCAGAGGAGTTCAACTCAAGAGACTTGGTGGTGAAATACTCTTTGAATGACCAATAAACAGGCTATTTTGGAGTCTAATCATTTTTCACTTCATTATATGCCCCCACTGTGCTTACTCTAGGACTAATAAAAGGCACACTTATCAGAGAGCAGGGCAGAAGACCACTCTACAAGCCCAGGACTCTCTCTTGGCAGATTCACTGCTGCCTCAGGACCGTAAGCTTTGCAATTTCCCTATTTCGTGGGGTTTGAGGGAGGTTAGGCAGAAGTTAGGTTGTCAACTGCTTTTTCATATGACAGGAAGCTAACCCACCGAAGAGCTGGGTGGGCCCATCAAAGGAATTCACCCTCTAGTGACGTTACCAGATAGGGAAAGTGCTCGATCATCATTTCTAAAGCCAAATAAGGAGATAAACAAGATGCACAGAATACGAAGTGTAGAATCCACTAACAACTATGTCAGTAGAGGGTGATAGTTTGGGGACCCAACAGGACAGTGGATAGGAAGATTATGACAACTAAGTCCTGTCTTAGTCATTACACCTGGCAGGTCTCCCAAGATTTAAGAGCTCACACGGAAGGGACAAGGGTGTTCAGTCCCCTCATCTAGGTACCAGTTTATTTCCTGAAGCATCCTGAGGGATCTGAGATCGTGGCCGGATTCTATCTTTTGTGTGGCCTGTGCACTTGACATCCAGGCAGGTGTCTTCTCACCTCTCAGTATCTGGACCATTTGCATTCCAGAAAAGAGGGGCTGGTGGGGGTGCAGAATCCCCCTTCCCCGGCGTCTCCAAAAGCCTATGAAATAGCCATATACTTTTTTCTCTCTCTTCGAAGACACTCATCTTCATGTGAGTCCTGGGCTTTTACCCCCGATTAGCCAACCCTCAACAGCACCATCAAGGGAAGATGCTAACCCATCAAACACTTAGAGGTTTTGCAAGCTGGCTTTTGGGACCTAGGCCTGGATGCATCTCCATCTGGGACCTGCAGAGTGAACCATCACCTCCGGATGCAATTTCCCTTCTTTCTACCTGGATGTGCAGAGGCCTGGGAGAGCTTCTGTGCACTGCCCCGAAGCTTCCGGGCTCAAATCCTGTCTCCACTGTTTATCTGCCCTGCCACAGTGCAGAAGTTATTTAACCTTTGTAAGTTGGTTTCCTCTTGGGGAATGTTGCTTTTAACACAGCTCAGAGGGGTTGAATTAAGGACTGAAGATTATGTATGCAAAGCACTGAGTCGAGTGCCTGACCCCGCAGCTGGCACTGGAGAACTATTTTTACGTGCTCCCAGCACGGGCAGCCCCGACTTCTTGCCATCAGATTTCCTGTGCCCTGAGCCGGTGACGTGGATAAAGCCATTATGAAGCATGCCCCAAGCCTGCGGTCAAGGCCAGAAACCCCACCGGCTGGGCTCAACCCTCCCACTTCCACACCAATTACCTAGCAGAAGCACAAATACCATTGGGATAGACCATTGCACCCACGTCCTCCCCCTCTGCCTGTTTTACATGGTTGCAGGGCTAGAACATTCTCCATCAGGGCTGCTGAGGTCTCCGGTTTTGGCCATGTGCCTTCGCAGGCATGAGGCGCTTGCTATAGGTCCTGGGAGGCAGATGTGGACACATCGCTACCAGCTGGCAGGGCAATGGACCAGAGCATAGAAGGATGTGTGGTCAGCCAGCATTTGCCAAACCCACGGCATTCTACCAGGCTAAGTGTCTTAAGTTCAAGGGCAAGGTCTGGAGGCTTTTTAACATCAGCCATTCTTGCTTTGTACTTGGGTGGGGATAAAACTGCCATCTCCTTTCCTTTGTTCCCCTGGTTTCCTGCGTCTGCATAAACACGCCCATCGGCCCAGAATCCTGTTTAGACCTTGCACTTGGTTGGAAAAAGAAGCGAAGAGAAAACGGCCGCCTCCCCCTTCTTGCCCCAGTGTGAGTTCCAAGCCACAGCCTCTGACGCGGGGGACTCTTATCTGTCCTGGTTCTCTGCTCTTTGCAGATCTGAAACTGTTGACAAGTTACGGCTGCATTCCCTCAGCTTTCCGCACAAACAATTCCCATTCGCAACCCAACCCGCAGACCGTGCAGCGTGGGGTCATGACACCTTCAGGGCTGCAGGAGGCAGGGAATCGGACGCCAGGCTTCCAAGGAGCCAAGCGCCAACACTCAGTCCTTTGCAGAAAAACGGGTTTCATTAAGATGTTTTATACCTGCTTTTACCCTTTTAAGTATACGAATTTAAATGTCTGTAATATTAAATAGTTCTGTCTTCAGAAGCCTACTTTTCCTTAAGAAACAAAAACCCAGCCTGGCAGGTTTTCCTTTAAACAAACACATTGTTTCAGTGAAATAGAATGCAAATGAGCCGGGGTCCATGAAAAATCGTTGATTTTTTCTCCTGGTTTTACCTCAACCCCTTCAGGGCTCACACGTTTGACAACACGCCTTTAACTTAGGTCTATTTGTATGAAAATGACCATGTTTCCTCCCTCACTAGTGCCTAGAGATGGTTACAAGGCATTTTTGACAAGCGATAGGCCAGTCTTTTTTTCTTTCCAGTGACATTTGCTTTGGAATGGTGAAAAATGAGACAGGACAAGCCTTCTTCAGTGAAGGTTAGCAATGCAAACTGGGAAAGGACAGGCAGGCCCCGGCCGTCAAGGCTGGCGGTACAAGCAGCATTTCGGGGGGTGCTGGGGCAAAACATTCCAGCAGACTCACCCTGGCCCCACTTGCTAGGATCGGGTTCTCTGGGCTGACTCTGGAGGTAGCCAAGGAGGACAGGCTGTCAGAGTGGTAACAAGGTTGATCCTGGACTAGCGAAGTAGGACGTGGTTCTAGGGTGGTTCCTGACGGTGGCTTCCCCTGGGCTGTGGCACAGAATCCTGTGTGAGAAACACCTTCGCACCTACAAGCTGTAGCATTTTAACGCTTCCACTAGAAGCGGACAGAAAGGCAAGCAAGATAGGGTTTTTTCCAGAATGTTAGGGTTGTTTCTACAAGTTTCGTAGGCTAGTCAACTACTCGGCGAGTTGGGATCTGCAAGTATTTGCTGAATGAGGTGTACCGTATTCGCTGAAGGGGTGAACCCAGGGTCGAAATTACCCAACAGGATTCTGGGTGACAGGATCCCCGAACAGGCTGTGTGACGCACCCTTCCAGGCCAGAGCTATAGCCCGTGTACCAAGTCTAAGAGGAGACGGTTCCAATGGCTGAAATGAGGACACCTATCCAAAAAAAAAAAAAAAAAAAAAAAAAAAAAAAAAAAAGGTAGCATAGGGACTATCAGGGTCTCAGGTCAAACGTACCTTAGTTCTTTCCTCTGTGCTATTGATGAGGCAGCCTGGGACCAGCTGAGGGTCAACTACAGGCTAACAGCAACCCCCCCCCCCCCCCCCCCCCCCCCCGGATATCAAAGACCCACCTCAGGCTCTCCTAGCTGCCCAAGAACAAAGGAAAGTAAACAGATGGTTAAGTGATACAGGTCACAGTCACGCAGGACAGGAATCTTCATCAGTTCAAGATCTTCCTAATGAGCACACCGTATACCTTGTATTTTAGACAAGTTGACCATAATCCAAAAATAATCTTCCTAAGTTAAAAGACATCGGCAATCTTGTCAACAGCCTCGTCTCCAGAAACCTATCAACTCAGTTTCCTAGAGCCCCAACATCACCCCCCTTTCTCCACAGTCATGTGAGGAACCAAGTCAAGTAGAAGACAGCAGGTAAAATTAAGTTTCCTAACCTGGAGCCCGTAGACAAGTCCTTGAGACCAGGACAGAGTAGGTTTCTCCCAGAACCTGCACCATCCTGACATTGATGCCTTACAAGAGGAAAAACCACCTCAGCTTGACAATAGCAAGGCCTTAGGTATTTTAGGAGTCCTCTTTAGCCTATCGAAGTCCCTCTAGGAACCTCCGTGTGACTTGACCTTCCCCAACTCCCAAGTTTATTATCACTCTTCACAACCCCAGGGCAGCTCGTTCTGCCCTTGGGTCCTGTCCCCATGCTTTACAGGATCACTTTTTCAACAAAAGTGTCTTTAAGAATTCGTACTTGGCTGTCAGCTCTGGACACCATGAACCCCCAACCATTACCCCAAAACCTCATCACCATGAGGAAAAAAAGCGTCCAAAGACAGGTCATCTCCCTCACAGGGTTCCTTCAAAGTTTAGTACCGCAGCCAACACTCCAAGCACTTGGGTAGAACCGAATCATACCAAGTTCAGTAAATATTAAACAATGAAGGACCCTCTTTATGAATTTAGGTGGCCTAAAAAGGTACAAGAAAAAATGCTTCCTGTTTTGAGAGGGGCACCTGGATGACTCCATCAGTAAGTGTCTGACTCTCATTTTCTGCTCAGGTCCTATCAGTTTCAGGAGTTTGAGCCTCACGTCAAGGCTCTTCACCGACGGCACAGAGCCTGGTTGGGATTCCCTGTAGCCCACTCTACCTCTCCCCTACTTGTGTTTTCAAACTTCAGGATATATGTATTAAAGTCAGAAACGAGGCTTGAAGGCTTATTTTACTGAGCGCACCTGGTCAGTTTAGGACCAGTCTGTCCCTCACGACAGGTGCACTCGGTTTGTGCTGCTCTAACGAAAATACCACAGCTTTGGTGGCTGGAACACAAAAGTTTTTCTCATGGTTCTGGAGACTGGGACATCTAAGACCATGTGCTGGCTGGATCAGTTCCTAGTGAGGACTCTTCCTGGCCTGCCAATAGCCTTCTTGCCATATTCTCTGCAGAGAGATCGTCAGTTCCCTGGGTCTTCTTGTAAGGGCACCAGCTCCAATCACCAAGGCTCCGCCTCGTGACAGGATCATCTCCTGAAGGTCCCACATCCAAATCCCATCACCGTAGGGATTAGAATAAAAGGATTCTGGGGAAACAGTCCGTCCGAAACGGGAAGAAGGATAGGTCATAAGGTTGTCAGGACTGTTATACTACAGAGGAAATGGTTCTATACTTTAGAGAGAACCTAGTAATGACTGTAAGTTGGTTTCAAAGATTGCTTTACATTTTTATCACTTAGAATTTTAATGTTTTGCACCTTGTTTCAATTAACCCAAGGCTTTCTTATCTGTTTATGAACTTACTGTAATACTCTAGTTCTGTTGGTAGAGGTTTAGTAGAGAGCTTCTGATCTTGGGTCCCTCAAGAGGGTGCAGTTACACACTGGCTGTGGTTTCAGACATCTAAATATTCTAACTGGGCATGACAGTCAACATGGCCCCTCTGGCATGTCTGGCCCCAGGCTAGGACAGCTGCAGTAGCTTGGGGGGGTGTGGGGCAAGCTTCTTTATGTGGCTGGTGGGAGCCTACCATCTTCTGGACAATCTCTTCACAGTCAGCCTCTTACATGGAATCAGGGGGTTCCCACCAGAGTGAGTTAACAGAAATTCGATGTCTTTTTCCATCTTCTGTCACTTTTCGAATCTCCTCCTGGTTCTTCAGGGCTGGGCCAGCCCACAGTCAGTGAGAGGGGACCACACTAGAGCATCTAGATCACGATGTATGGCTCATGGGGAAGCTGTCCCAATGCACTGCTCAAAGTCCATCAGTTGGCATAGGATTTCACAAGCTTAGTTCATTCCACTTAAAAAAAAAAAAAAA
The DNA here is from genome assembly GCF_024362965.1 of Panthera pardus. NCBI lineage: Eukaryota > Metazoa > Chordata > Mammalia > Carnivora > Felidae > Panthera > Panthera pardus. The sequence goes on along the minus strand of NW_026526677.1, from coordinate 112,925,727 downwards.
AAAAAAAAAAAAAAAAAAACCTCTTTTCTTGGATTTTAATTTGTTGTTCATACTGGAGACCCAGATTTGAGACTTAGGAGTCATCCAGAGACATTCTAGAAATGCTGGACCTCTAGTGTCTTCTGGTACTCAAGGATAGTTACCAATGATCTAAATGATTTCTTGAAGGAAGACAAGCAAGCTTGAGTGCCTATATTCCCAGGGTCCCTAGGAGCCTCCATCCATGCCCCCAGACCCTAGAGAAAGAGCTTTTATCAGATCCATTATATGCTCTGAAGCTCTGGGATGGAACAGGTGTTTAAGCAAGTTCATGTGACCATCCTACCTGGAGACACTGTTCTAGTGATGGCTACTGAATTTGCTTCAATTATGAATACAAACTATTTATTCCTTCATTTATTCAGATCTTTCATAGGTCAGCCATTAGTTAAGCATCATGTAGTGGTGTTGTATGTGTGCACATGCCTTCAAGTACATCTCCACATTTTCAAGATCAACTTCTAAGGATTTATCTCCTGATGCTCGTGCTGTCCAAGTTTTACCACTTTGTCCTCCCATACTTGAGGCTCTCCAGCCTCCAAGTTCCTGGGCACACCTTACTTCAAAAGGAGGGTTCAAGATCGACCTCTTAACAGAACTGTCCCTTGAGTATTTTAACCTGCAGGCTATTCTGCCCTCTTACCTTCAAAACACCATTCATACCTTGATGTCCCACATTTATTGACAGGTATTAATACCTAAAATCCTCTGCTCTATAATTCATTTACTAGATTTGTTCCCTACTATAGAAAACCAAAATAAGTACACAGACATTTAGCGTGAATGGTTACCATTTTGCCTGTATTGTTAAGCCAACTGTGCACCTAACACAGGGCTTGAATTCATGACCCCGAGATCAAGAGTCACATGCTATATATCCATGGAACCAGCCAGGGGTCCCCCACCATCCATAGTATTTAAGCACCTTGGAAATATTTATTCATTGCTCTCTTCACAAGAAAGGCTGAGGCAGCTTACCCATTACAGGGCATGGGCAGTGACCATCTCTGGGGCTGGCACTTGCCCCTAGGACCTCCCCAGTGGGTCAAGGGGCACACGGCTCATGTATACTCATCTGAACCAAATGGACAGTGTACCAGCTCCCTATCTTGTGTGGGTATCATGACACCTGGTGTCCAAATTCAGTAGGAGTGCACATGTTGCCACCCGGAAGTTCTACTTGGTACACCAGCTGTTACTTGGACTTAAGGAAGCACATCATCAGAAGCTGCTTTCAAGTCTAACCATGTGTCAGCTGAATGATCCCTGATAAAAATTAACCTTCCCTGTTTTCATCCCATTCCTTTCCACTGGATGTCACTCCAGATTTTTAAAAATCGGACTGGACAACACGGGATGCCACCAAATGCCCCGGGGCCACGAGTTTGGATTTCTTGGTCTCTGCCACACTTCCTGCGGCTCGTGGATCTGAACCTCCAGCAGAGCAAGAATGGTGTGAAGCTGAATAAGGGCTTCAGCAGGGGCCGGAAATACCATGTGCAGCATCTGCGGGATCCCGAACCCTCGAGGCCAGGGCTTGCTGCAGACACAGCAGGCTTGGCACTTGGAAATAATTCCATCCAGGTTTTTTTTTTGGTCAACCTCAACCAGTGGGCTCATGCTTCTAGCACTCAGATTTCCCCCACGACCTCCGTTCAAGAGCAAGGGACTCAATGGCAATTGGGGCAGTGGACATTTTGGGGACTTCCCTGTCCGACCACAGCCTCAAGCCCCCAACCCCTTTTATTTGAGCCTTTTCTGGTATCCATCCCACCGTTGTTCTCCTTGTAGATCTATTCACCTTTCACTCACACATGTATTCCTTTAAGCAACACTATGGGAGCCCACGGTGTGCCAGGCACCCAGATGGAGGACAGCACATGAAAGCAGCCATGTTAGACATGCTGCCCCCCAGGAGTTTAAGGAGCTTGCTGTTGATGTTCTGTTTTCTTGGAGCCCATCTTCAATTAGTGGTAAGACAGCTTGCCTGGCATGAGCCGTGGTTGTGGCAGAGCACCAGCACCACTAAGTGGGGCTGTGGTGGGTCTGGGGGGGCTGCAGGAACCCCAGGTTCCAGGTGTATTTCCCCATAAGATCATGGTTCAAGGAAGTTCTGTTTAAGAGCTAGTAGACTGAAAACCAGCAAACTCAGCAATTGACCTTACAAGAGGCTCTAGACACTCAGCAAACAGAGGGCCTAACCAGAGGCCCTAACCAGAGGCTGGGAGAGGAGAGGCAAGGCCAGGGAAGGCTTCTTGCAGGCAGGGCTAAACTCACCTGCAGGTCGAAAGAGGATTGCAAGGACTTCTGGCTGACCAGATGACTTCCAGACCCAGGAAGAAGCATGAAGAGAAAACATGGAGTCTGTTTAGCAGAGAGGACTTTAAATGCCCAGGAGATCTACTGAGAAGCCCCTGGAGAGCTGGGAGCAGATTCATCACAAAGCACCCTGCACCACTGTCCAGGAGACTTTCCAGTCGTGGGTAGGAGGGGCTGGAACCAGAAGAGCCTGGGGGCCACAGGTTATTCTGGGAGATTGAGACAAAGTCAGGAGGTGGTAGCTAGGGACCATATGAAGAGACCACACTCTAGTTATGGGACATCACCGGTTCCAACCCTGTGAACATGGGAACAGAGATGCAGGGTTCCCACACAGAGCTGCAACATAGTGTCTGAGAGAAAAGCCCTCCCTCAACCCACAAGGAACTCTGTAGCCTCTCATAAAAATCAACTCTTCATAATTAAGCTTTCACTCTTAGGGCATTTTCGGGACAACCATGCAAATCCTTCTATCAACACTTGAGAGATGATACGACTTAGATTTATTCACTGCTTGAATTCTGAAAGCCTCTGGGTTGTGTGTGTTTAGCCTTAGACCTTTCTTTCCATTCCTTGCACGCCTGTGGAGACCTTGTGTGTCCACAGCTCTGCAGCCCAATCTTGCAGCGCCCTTGCCAGTGAGCCAGCAGCCTCGTTTCTGTCGTCCGGCATGAAAACAATGGTGCTCATGCTATTCTCCTAGATCCTGCATCAGGGTAACGGCTGCCAAGGGGTCCGTCTGCCCCAGAGTGAAAAGTCTCTCGGCCAGGGTGTCTGTGGAGGCCGGGGACCACCAAGGCACAGCAGGTGAGGTAGTCAGCACCCTCATGGTACAGAGGGGCCATCCCTGGGCTTTATAGTGCACAATACCTTGCCCGATATTTTACGAGAACTCCTTTATTCTTTCCACCCCAAATTACCTTTTGCAGATACTGTTCCAATATATACACCATCCCCCAACCCCAGGGGTTATGACAAACACCTGACTGGCTAGTCAGGGGCCACTGTCCAGATTCTTTGGAGTGCCTTCATGCTTCCTACAGCCCTGGAAGGCCTAGCTCCTCAAGGACCCCTCATTTTCACATACAGGTCCCCAGAATCCCTCAGCACAGTCCTGCACCATCTATGCCACATGGCTGGGGTTGACCCTCTTGTTTAGCACTGGGACCAACACCCCTGACTCACCTACCTACCACCAGGGGCAAGAGAAGGTGGCAGGACCCTTGGACTAAGTTATAGTTTGGCCTTTACTATGCAAGGTGTGATAGGTGAGTCGTGGCCCCTAAAGATATACCCATGACCTAATCCCTGGGCCTGGGAACGTTAAGGGGCTAAGATGGAGCTAGGACAGAGACTAAAGATGGACAGGTCACCCAGGTGGGCCTCAATGTCCTGTGTATGAGGCAGAGGGGACACAGGTGACAATGTAACCCAAGGCAGGGACTGCAGGACATGGATGTAAGCCAAGGGTGCTGGCAGCATGGAACCCCCTCCCCTGGAGAGCCTGCCACAAGCACGGCCCGAGGGCACCTGCACTTCTGCCCGATACAGGTTTTGGACTTAAGGCTCCCAAACTGGGAGAATGTATTTGTTTTAAGCCCCCCCAGCTTGTGGTCATGTGCCCCAGCCGCTACAGGACCTTAATGCAGGCTAGATGCCCTCAGATGGTCTCCAAGCATTCTGGGGCTGGCAGACCAAGAACCTCACTCTAGAAGCATCCAAGCAGGCTTCAGTGACATGGTGGCAATGGCACCGGGTCTGGGATAATTGGGCATCGGGCACACAGGTATCTAACAGGACAGCGTCTGAGAACAAGGACTTCTCCATTCACCTGGTACACATTTTACAAAGGTGAGGGGAGACCACAGCAAAGACCCCAACAATAGACTCGTGACCTAATTGCTGAGCAGAGAGATCCGTGCCCCACAAAAAGGTGTCAAGATTCACAACAACTGAACACCACTATGCTTACCAGACACCCACCTGTGGGTGGAACTCGAACAGCCTTACGGGCCGAGAAGCTTAAGCTCACCCTTGTCTGCAGCCAGACCCATCAGCCAAAGGAAGAAACGAACGGAGCTTCGACAGTCCTTTCCCTGATGCAAAGGGAGACAGGTGTGCCATGTAGTTTCTCCAAGGTCACCTTTAGAAGGATGCATCTTGCCTGAGAGGAGATAAAGACTGCACAAATTCCCACACAAGCGAAGGCACGTGGTCATTTCTGATGGTTACCTTCCAAGTCCCCCAGAACCGGGCTTGAAAGGAGAGCTGACAGATGTCAAGACACAGAGAAAGGACCTCAGGAGAGACAAAACGCCCTGTGAGGGGCCACATGGGCCCTCGGTGAGTTAACGGGAGGGTCTCTGGTGGTACAACTTTTACAAGCACCCCTACTGGACAAGTCCTGTGTACAGAGGCACGGCCTTAGCTTCACAAACACCTTGTTACACCCCCCCCCCCCCCCCAGAGTCCAGCCTCAGAGACCCCAACCTGGGACTTGACTTGGGCAAGTCATCCCTTATGAAATTGTGTGGAGGTCGTTCGTTTTCCAGGACACTGTCCAGGGAATTGGGGCTGACCTCACACATAGGACTCCAGAACCAATGGAAAATAACCTACCTTAAAAGCTCTATCTCACATGATTATCATGCCTTTCTCGACCACTTCAGATGGCAATTATTAGTTGGTTTTGCATGCTCTTAGAACTCATAGTTGACTTTTAATTAAGTGCCAGTCTGTTTCCAACTGTAGCCCATACCCTGAGGATTCCCTACCTCATTTCTAATTTACTGCAGTTGCTTACCCAGCACACAAAGGAAGGCAGAAACGCACTTTACTGTTGAACTGCAGGGAGGGTTGGGGGGTGGAGGTTGGGGAGAAATGGCAGGCTTTCTTAGGTTTTCAACAACACAGATCAAGAAAACTAAAGCATTCTTTTTACAAGAATTGCTAAGATCGGTCTTGACTTGATGTGTATTATGTTCACAGCTCTCAGATGAACTTGGAAATCACAGCTACAGTTCTGGCTCAGATGTCAGCTCACAAAACAAAGTATAGGTAGACCAACTATCTTTGGCATTCCCCGATATTGTCCTCAATACTCAAGGATACATAACACCCGTACAGCATTTTATCACATGTCAATATGCAAAATGTAATTCTCTAAAAGATTCCTAACTAGCTGGGCAAGCCACTTAAAACCATGAAAGCCATTAGAGATCAAGTAATGAAGGGAACAGATTAGCAGGTTGAGTTCTTCTAAGACCCCCCAGCACAGTCTCAACTTAGAGCTGTGGGGACGGGGAGAACTTCCTCTGCTGTGATACGCTCTCATTTGAGATTGTTTTCTGATCAAAGGTCATCTTATCAGAGGCATTCCATAGTGTCTGTGTAACCAAACAGCGACTTCAGTTAATTCTCTCAACTAAATGGAAACTGGAGAAAGTCCATGAACTTTCCTGAAAGCCTCATTCCAATTAACTGTTCATTTTGCTATGTGAGAAGTTCCAAGTTTTTCGAACCCAAATGTGGTGAACCTTTGATTCATTCACTTCCTCTTCCTGCCTTCAGTGAGGGTTTATTGAAAACCTCCTCTGCCCCAGACACAGTTCATCCAGATCATAGACGTAGTGAGGAAAAAGAAACATCAAGGTCCTTGCCCTCCTGCAATTAAGCTTCAAAAGGGGAGGCAAGAAATAAGCCAACAATCATGTCTCAAGTAGTTAAAGAAAAGCAAACACACTAAGGGGGTAGAGGCAGGATGCTGGTCCTAGGAGTCTAAGCACCTGTCCAAGCACAGACAGCATCTCTGAGGTACATTGGAGCTGAGACCTGGAAGTTCGGAAAAGATGTGCAGAAGTATTCCAGGTAGAACGAGCCCATTATGTCAAGGATGGTCTTAGGACTGGAGGATTTGGCACAGGGGAGGGACCAAGAGAACGTTGACAAGGGCCAGATTTGGGGTGTGTAGGCCACCGGGAAAAGTCTGGCCTCTCCTACCTCCAGCTCCTATGTCACAGCTACATAGGTTTTTCAGGTTCCCAGTAGCCACCCTTCACTTATCTAGACACCTTAAAACTGCCTTGAAGATTCATCTTCCAAGATGATGACCCTGTGAGCAAACACATCACCCAGACACTGCCCAACAGCTGAGTTCTCCCACCAAATTCTGGAACTGTTTACCTAATAGTCTGTTCTTTTGAGATGAAGTTGTTAAAGCAAAAGAGAAATTCACTCTTAAATGTCATGGATGGCTGTTCACATTTGGCATCCTTGGTACGGAAAGCCCAGGGGGCCTGACAATAGTGGAGTTTTTGTTTAGTGCAGTTTCAACATTATCCAAGGTTGGCTCTGGTAGAGAAGTGCGGAGCAACATTTTCCTTTCCCCTGTATGTTTTACCCTCCACCTGCACTTAATCCTCTAAAATGCTTTGAGATTCACTGGTTTTGCATTAAAGTTGTTCCGTTTTCTCCTGACGTAGACTTCTATGCACAAAGAACTGCGCAGACACTCAACTCTAAGTGACTGAGATCGATTCCCGATTTGAAGCCCAGTGGAGTGGTCTCTGCACCCCAGCTTCCCAGACACCTACCACAGGGATCAAGAGTGGCATTGACTTTTTGGTTAACGTTCCAACAATTTTTCAGGTTTATTTGAAAGAGACAGGGAGAGAACGAATGAGGGAGGGGCAGAGAGAGGGAGACCAGATCTGAAGCAGGCTCCAGGCTCGGAGCTGTAGACACAGAGCTAGAAACTCACAAAACCGTGATCCCAGACTGGAGCCCAGGTCAGACACTCCACTGACCCAGCCTCCCAAGAAACCGGAAGTTTTAAGGGCTTTTATCGTACAAGTATTTAAGGACACATTTACAAATTTGAGATCCTTCACCTATAAGGTACCACTGGAGTCCCTGGTTAACCTTCATGAACAGCTCCTGTTCTAACATCCCGTCTAGAATTCCTCGATAGGACACCAACAGGGGAGTGCAGGAGTGGGACATTTTGGCTTCACCTGCAGTTTCCTGGTCTCCTGACAAGACCCTTCTTGCTGATATGTAGAACATTTCAGTTTTTGATTTTAGTTTTTATTGTGCATGCATATCAAGTATCAACAAGCTGTCCAAGGTTTTTAAGACACTATTGTACAACTCTCACCCGTTTCCCTCAACCCTGTGTCAACTCAGGTTTCTCGAACTGTTTATGTTGTCATTTCATTTTCTAGCACATTTCCCTGGGATTCATGACTTTGCCTTAATTTCCCCTTACAATGCTCAGTCATCCAACACAGAACTCTTGGCCCAGGGTCTAGATCTGCTCCTTCAAGATGTTCAGAGAGGTCATGTGTTCAGTTCAACATTACCTTCACCAATCAGTCCCTCCCCTGACTTCTCTCTGGGTCTGGGGTTCAGCTGTCATTCCATGTTTTCCCTGTGTAATAAACCTACAGAAATCCAGGTTTCTCCCAAGCTGAATTTCCTAGATTCAGGTCTGCCTTTTGTATATCTTGGGGGTGGAGCATATTCTCTATCAACTTTGAGAGATGTGGGAACCCAGGCATTCTCGTGAGCCTTGGCCTTCCTAATTCCATAGTAATCTTACTCTCCAGTTTGATTTTGAATAGGCTGGCTCAAGAATTCTAGGTTGGGCACCTTCTGGTACCTGGGACTGCAGTTTCTCAAGTCCTCATTCCTCGTCTTTGGTAGGCTATCTACTTTCACTTCTTTGATAGCTTGAGGACCCTCTCTGCCGTTTGAGCATTTCATGGCAACACGGATGATGTGTCATGTTCATCATTGGAGTGGGGCCAAGAGTGAGTGACCTCAAACCGGGAACTCGTAAGTTTGGTGAAGTTTTCCGTTTTACATAAAAATGTTTCTGTATTTTATGATTTCTTTGCCTGATCACATTTTCTTCCCCCTAGTCCTCTTAGCAAGGCTGGAGAGGGCATAGTACAGGCTGCTGCATTCAATCCCCCTTATTTATCCAGAGGTTCCAATGCTGCTTTTATGTCATTACCCCTGAGTGATAGTTTTTCGAATTCATTCGAATGTAATTCAGCAAAGGTCATGCCTACTCGTACTGTCCCTTTTTATTTGTGTTTCTTGTAAGGAAAAAAGTCTTCCAGGATTTAATGCTCTCTCTTCCATGAGAGAAAAACAAGCCATCCCCCCTCCATTTCTAGAACACATTTCCATTTCTACCAGTTAACACATTCTCAGGTGCCATGTACAGTGCTAACCCAGGATAGGAGACGATTTTAAGGTTATCATAGGCCAGCCTGCTGTTCATTCGAAGAACCTAACGTGTTTTAAAAGACCTAGGCTTGGGGTGCCTGGGTAGCTCAAATGGTTAAGCATCCATTCCACTCTTCATTTTGGCTCAGGTTATCATGTCATGGGTTGGGATCTTGAGCCCTACACTGGGCTCTATGGTGACAGCTGAGAGCCTGCCTGGGATTCTGTCCCTCCCCTGCTTTCCTGTAGACTCTCAAAATACATGGGGGCTTGCTAGTGTTGCCACATGGCTAGATCTACTTATTCAACAGAAGAGTGCCACCAAATGTCTCAGAAAAACAAGCACATGTAGAGGAACCTTTCCAGAATTCCTAAACCCAAAATAGGTTTTCAGGGCAGGAAGGATGGAGGCTGGTATGTGCCCAAGACAGGGCTGGATACTAGAGGGGAACAAGCCATGTAGACACAAACAAGAGGACTTGTGGGGACCTTCAACAGCCATGGTAGCAAAGCCCGGGCCCAGACAGAACACCCTTCTGGACTGCTGGAGGCTAGAGAGGCACTCAGACCTACACAGCCCTCCTCCTCGGACCCAGCCCTCCATCACTCCAAGAGGGGGAGATCCAAGGTACAAGCGGGGGCGGGGGGGGGGAGTTACTGTAATTTTGCTTAAGAAAACATATGGGCCAGATGGAATTACAGATCGTTGTAACAGCTCACTACTATCCCAACAGGGTTGAACGATGTACTCAATGCCATTTACAGAAAAGGTTGGGCGAGTTTTTCAAGCATGGGGCTGAGCTACAGGAAAGTTACTGGAGACAGTTTTGGGGATGCTGGTCAGGGTGATTCGGTTCTGTAATTAGTGCTTAAGCTAGGCTCCGATGGAGACCAGGAGATAGACACACCCTGTCTCCCTTCAAGAGGTCAGGTCCAAACAGTTGGCTTCTGGGTCTTTGTAAAAGTATCAAGACACTGAAGACTTACATCTTAGCCTTAAGAAAATCTTAAGGTTTGATTGCCAATTTTCTTAAGTAAATGCTCTGGGGGAAAAAAAAATTGGAGGTCAGGACTTCTAGTTGGGAGGAAACCAGTGTAAAGTTTAGCCAAGCCAAGATGACCGTCCATCTTGGTTCATCCCAGGCAGGTGTGTGGCCTCCTTCCTCCAATGTGCCTGCCTGTACGTGAAGTCTAGGAAACAGCATCCTTGTGCTTAGCCTCAGGGAGAAGGCCTTGACCCCATCAGGTCTGTCTCCTAACATGCAGAACCTGAAACCACATCAACTCCACTTATCCCATTCACAGGTGAAAGGTAGGCTGGTGATGCCAGGCCAGGATTAAGTCAGGAATGGAGGGATCTGAACCAACTACAATTGAAGAGCTTCAAAGACGGCTCTTTAGCACAGTCAAGGACAAAGTTCAGGTGGAGTTGTCTAAGAACTTAAATATGGAAGATTGCCAAGAGACCAATAGACAGACTGTAGTCATGATACTACGTTTTTTCCAGTAAGGAGGGAAGAAAACTCTGGATTGGGATCCCAGGTCCCCCCCCCCACCCCCCATCATCCATTTGCTCAATTCGGTTCATCTGGGCAGAATCGTGCCCTACCCTCGAGGTAGTCCCGAAGCTGAAGGGTGGGTCTTCACTTAAAATCTTTCAAGAAGCTTCTTAGAGGTTTAACAACTTTGTAAGGCCATTCTTCGGCACTTCCCCCATTTTCAGCCCAGAGGCAGGAGTCTGGATACAAAAGAGCTTGTCTAGGTGAGCCAAAAGGCTACCCAGGGGGACGAAAAAGTCCAGGGTCAACTTGACTACTGTGGGGAATTAGCCTGAAACTGCTCCACAATTAAGTTCTTTAAATTAGAAAAAAAGGCACAGCAACTTTGCCCAGCCACCACCCCTGCCCTTTAAGACAAGAACACCTTGTATGTGCCCTTGTGGAAAACGGTGATTAGTACCCTCAGGGTTTTTTAGCATACAGTAGGCATTTAATTAACATTAGTTCCTCCCCACATTCCTGTTTACAACTGTTTTAGTTTCTATCAACACTTTTCATGAAACTTCAACTCTAGTATGGTTACTATACAGTGTTTAGGTTTAAGGAATACACCCTGATCCCTGGGCAAACTTTAGAGATTGCTGAACACAGAAGTTGCAACAGTAAATTAGGAGTTAATTGGATGCACTTTTGGCCCCTTTCTCAGCTGCCCCACGGCTACTCATGCGTATTTGTCCTCAGGTTGCTTAATGACCCCTTTCTGCCTGGATCTCTTAACTCCTCCCCCCACAGGGTGATCTGCGCAGGAGCTCAGAATTGGTCTCCTCCTAGATTAGATCCTATGCGCCCTAGGACTTCTACTTTAGTCACATCATGGCGTGGTACTGTGCTTCAGGACTTGGGTTTGGAGTTAGACTTAGCTCGCGCTGGAACTCTTATGTTCACATATGACTGGACCTCTCTGAACTGCACTTTTAGCCCAACACCAAGGGGCGACTGGGCCTTTCCGTTTCGACATTTAAGTAGCAGAATAGATGCAAAATGCTTAGCCAAGTACACCTGGATTCTAGAAGGGATAGCTTGGAGCCCATGTCTAGATCAGGCTCCCAGTAACCCCAGGAGGTAGGCCGAATCGCTCTAGTTAGTGGATCAATGAGGACAGAAACAGGACAGGGGTATAAAAAAGCCTAGGACACACGGAGTTTTCAACACGTTGTTTCTGGCCTTTCATCTGGGAGAAGTAGGACAAAGTCAGGAACTCAGGTAAAGGAAGGCCTAAGTTTAGGCCTGAAAACATAATTAGGGTCAGGTGGACACATGAACTGCTTTCCAAAAATTAAGGTTTCATAGGGGCGCTTGGAGGGGGCGGGGGCTCAGTCGGTTGACTGATCAGTTTCAGCTCAGGTCGTGATCTCCTGTTTCAGGAGTTTGAGCCCCACACTGGGTTTTACGCTGGCAGCTCAGAGCCTGCCTATGCCGCTCTGCCCCTCCCCCACTTGCACTCTCAAAAAATGAGCCTTCACGGAAGTAATTAAGGTTTGAAAGCACACAATAGCCTTCAACCAGCCCCAGGGCCTTCTGATTGGGAATGAAGGCAAGGCTTCACACGGGCTCTTCGAGGAACCTGAGCTGCCGTTTTACTTAAAATCCTAGTGATTCTTCCGTCTTGTAAGAGCGGTCTTCTTTAAACCGCTCAAAAACGCCAGGGACTCAAACACCTACGGACTAGGGGAGGGAATCACGTATACTCTTCCCAGAGCCAAACAGACGAGGGGAGTTTGAAAGGCCAAAGGCAGAGCCCAAAAGGAGAAAGGCAATAGCAAGGACTAGGTTCTAGGTCCCAGGAAAAGTCCTTCCCTAACGCTGGCCTGTGTCCCCAGTCCCAACAAGACAGACCCAAGGCGCTCCCAGGTGGTTGAAACCACACAAAAAAAGTAGAATCTAAAAAAGCCAACAGTCAGGAACGTTAGCTTTAACTAGTCACCCCGCTCTTGAAAAAAACGTTTGGGCCTTTTGAAACAAAGTAGGTAGAGATTTCGAGGCAGATAAAGACACAGAGTAGCTTGAAACCCTTCCTACAGAAGCTAACACAGCTCCTTTTTAACGGATTATGCCAAAGTTAGAAATGAAGCTCCAGCAAGTCTAAGAGGCTCCTTCCTGCAGGTGGCCTCTGTAGAAAGTGCCAGAAAAATTAGGGCCCTTCCTGTGAAAAAGATTAACACTCCTATCCCACACTCAAAGCTGGTTAATCCCAGGCCCAGATTTTCCAACAGCCCTCAACTAACAAGCAAAGACCCAGAAGAAAAGAGCAGGGCCCGACATAGCACTTCTGGCGTTTTCTTGGCCCAAGGAAGTTCTTCAGTACTAAACAGGGCTTTCTCTATAGCACAAACAGGGGATGTTGGTGCCCAGATCGTGACTTGAGAATTTGTGATTCTAAGAAAGGAGAGGAAAGTTCCCTACTTATCTTTCCTCCCTGTCCCACAGCCAGGCAGCAGGAAACTCCTTGCCCCTCAAAGAAAGCAGAAACAGAAAAGCAGACACTAAAAACACAGAGACCCCAGTCCCGACCCACCCCAGCCCCATGCCTTCTCAGGCTACAGTTTAAGAAACAGCCGAGCCCTGGGGATGTCCCTTAAATAGAAGGTGGAACGAGGATGATTGGTCAGATTGTCGCGTGCAGATTGGCCCTGATTGGCCAGAGCCAAAGAGCTTTCTGGACACATCAAAAGAAGTCAGGTAGCAGCTGAGAGCTGGGCTGATGTGTTAATTGAGAGATGCGTGTTTCCACCTGTAAGGACGCTGTGCTGATTCACACTCCAACGTGGTCATTGGGATTCACAAGGCAAAAAAGTGGCACCTGTCGAAATGGGCTAGAATACTAAATTTGACAGAAAAGAAACTAACTCCGCAAAGGGGAACATTACACCGTCCCACGTGAAAAACAATAAATATTTCTTTTCTTGAATGGCCTGGAGGAAGACCCAAGCCACATGACTTTCTGTGTGTGCACGGAGCCCTGCTGACGCCTTCCGTTTTAGGGCTTTTTGCTGGTTTCTTTCTTACCAGCTGTCGCATTCTCCTTCCAGAAACTTGACAGAGCAAAACAAGACGGTGTAGCCTGTGGCCGCGGGATCACTTCCGGACCTCAAGTGGGCCTCTGGATGGCCACAGTGGATGTCTAAATCCACTCTCTATGCTTGGAGTTTTTCTCATCGAGAGCCTCAGCCTCAAGCTTAGGAAAATCGATGGAATGTCCGACGATGATGCTGGACAGCAACCGTTTCTGTTACCTTGAGAAAATCCACGTGACGTGGAGAGTGTTCATGCTGCCAGAACATTCGTGTGTGTGTGTCTGTGTGTGTTTTAGGAATGCTGGTCTGACGACTAGAGCGGCAGGTGGGAAGGGTAGAAAGGCAGGCAAGGGTTATTCTTTTTCAGTGTCTTTTTAAAAACAGTGGTAAAATTCGGAACATAATATTTGCCATCGTCACCATGTTAAACATACAGTTCGGGGGCATCCGGTCTATTCCCATTGTCGCGTGCAGGCATCCAGAACTGTTTGTCTTGTAGACCCGAGAATCCCGCCACCTGAACGGCCCTTTTTCCCGGGTCCCTCCCTCTGGCGACCACCATTCCACCTGCCGATTCTGAGTCTGACCACTGTAGATACCTCATGTGAGTGAAATTATGCCGTGCTTTTGGGGACTGGCTTATTTCGCTTGGGATAATGTCCTCAAGATTCACCCGTGGTGGCTCATGGGAGAGGATGTCTGTTTCCAAAGCAGCATCACACAGCACTGTATGTAAGCCTCACGTTTTCCTTACCCACTTCTCCACCCGTGGCCTGCGGCTCGCTTCTACCTGTTGGCTGTTGTGAATAATGCGAACGAACGTGGGTGTGCCGACACCTCGTCACCTGTCTCTCTAGTTTCTTCTAGAACGTGGAAGCCTGTGCGAGCACACAGAATTGCAGGCGGACACGTATTCAAACTTAATGAAAACGTGGATTTTATAAATGGATAAGTAAATCTGGATTCGACTCAAACTTCTTTAAAGCAGAAGGTCAGTACTTTTTCTTTTCACTGAGGACTAACTGACGTATTCATTCTGCGTGCACCACACAATGATTTGATATTTGTATACATTGTGAACTGATCACCAAAATCAGCCACGTTGATACTTGTCACTGTACATAATGGCAAATTTTTCCTGTCATACAATCTTTTAAGATTGCGTCTTAGTGGGGCGCCTGGGTGGCGCAGTCAGTCAAGCCGAAGTCAGACTTCGGCTCAGGTCATGATCTCCTGGTTTGTGAGTTCGAGCCCAGCATCGGACTCTGTGCTGACAGCTCGGAGCCTGGAGCCTGCTTCGGATTCTGCGTCTCCCTCGCTCTCTGCCCCTCCCCCACTCCCTCGCGTGCCCTGTCTCTCAAAAATAAATAAATACGAAAGAACAGATCTACTCTGACACCTTTCAAATACACGACTGCAGTATTTTCCACCGCAGTTGCCAAGTGGCTGTGCTGTACCTGCAGCCCCACGGCTTATGTTATAACTGGAACTTTGTGCCTTTGGACTTTCTTACCCATTTGCCCACCCACCAGCCCCCACTCCTGGCAGCCCCCAGCCTGGTCTCTGCGTCTGAGTTTGCTTTGTTTGTGTAGATTCCACAAGTAAGTGAGAACATACGGTCTGTGTCTTTCTCCAACTTCTTTTACTCAGGGCACTGCCCTCAGGTTCTAGCCACGTTGTCACAAATGTCAAGGTTTCACTCTTCTGGCTGAGTAGTACGTCATAGTGTAAGTATATGCATTTCCTCTATCTGTTCACCCATCGATGGACACCCAGGTGTTTCCGGCTCTCACCCACTGTCCGTGATGCTGCTGTGGATGCGAGGGTGCACATATCTTGTTGAATTCATATTTTCACGTCCTTTGGATCTTTTCCCAGAATTGCTATTGCTCGACAACATGCAAGTCCCATTTGCAGTTTTGTGAGGAACTCCATTCTGCTTTCCGCCGTACCTGCCCCAATTTACATGCACACCGAGACACAAGGGTGCCTTTTCCCCTCCATCTTTCCCACTACTTGTTGTTTCTTGTCTTTTTGGTAATAGCCATTGTCACAGGTGTGAGGTGGTAATCTTGTGGCTTTGATGTGCATTTCCCTGATGGTTAACGATGCTATTTTTTCATGTGCCGATTGGCGATCTGTAGGTCATCTTTGGGGGAAAAAAAGCTATTCGGACACTGGCCATTTTTTAATTAGATTGTTTTGTTTTTGCTGTTGATTTCTATGATTTCTTTATATATTTTGTGTATTAACCCCTTATCAGATATAGGACTTGCAAATATCCCATTATGTTCCCTTCGTCGTGCAGAAGCTTTTTAATTTGATGTCCTCTAACCTCTTTATTTTTGTTTTTGTTGCTTTTAATTTTGGAGTCAGATCCAAAAAAAAGGATCAAGACCCATGCCAATGAGCTTACCATCTGTTTCCTTTCAGGAGGCTTAGGATTTGAGGTCGTACATTCAAGCCTTTAATCCATTCTGAGTTACTATTGGCTCATGTGGATCTCTTTAGGTTCATTTTATAGGGAATTCTCTGGGCTTACGGGTCCTAGATGTCTGTTTTCTTCCCCAGGTCAGGGAAGTTTTTAGCTTTGATTTCTTCAAGTAACTTTTCTGCCCCCTCTTCTCTGTCTTCTCCTTCTGAAACCCTCCTGGACGATGTGAATGTTAGTCTAGTTCGTGTTGCCGCATAAATCCCTTAAACTATCTTAGTGTCAGAGTTTGTTATTCATATCAGGTTATTTTGGAAAATTGGCTAAAATGAGAAATAATAAGGTTAAAGCCACATAGACGTGTTCATCCAATCTTACGACAGAAGTTACCCATGACTTTAAAGACCTGAGCTCCGGTGCTATTCTAATCCCTTTCGGACTATTACTATCGTAATGAGAAGCCATTTAGCAGGATGGATTCTTTCATATTTGCTATCATACAATACGATTTACTAGGAAAGCAACTGGAGAGTGTCTTGAATTTATGGTGCAGATTTGCAAATCAGCCACTGGTACGTGAGGTTTGAAGGAAGAACGTGTCCAACACCCAAACCCAAAAGTGACGCCAAACAAAAATGGTGCCACGCCTTGAAGGGAGAGGTCTGGGGCCATCCCTGTAAGCTGTGCCTCCCTGGGCCCGAGATCATTTCCCTCCCCTGCGTTTCTCCCGCCGGTCAACGTGCACACTGGCCAAGAAGTAAGCAAGACCGCAGGCCTTCCAGAAAACAAGACAATTTATTGTAAGTCCAAGTAAAAGCTTCCTTAAAATTCTTTTATCTGAGGAGCTGGGGGCTCCGGTTTGTGGGGGTGTCTTGTTCATCATTTCCTGATACTTGAGGCCTGTGGCACTGTGGCCACCACACGGTGTGTGGGGAGGAGCCTGTGGCCACGTGCTGCCGGCCTGTCAGCCCATCGCCCCACGGGAGCAGGGTCACGGTGGGGACTCATGGTTCTGCAGGGGCCCACGGCCCTGCTGGATTCTCGGCATTTCTTAGTGTTCCCGGCCGGCCTCCTCCTTACTCTTTCTCCAGCTCTCACATCGCTCCTGGGAAATTAAGCTCTCCCTTTTTTTCTTTTCATTTAGGTAACGATCCTCGTGTAGTATTGCACGGTAATATTAGACACTTCACTGAGTAGACACTGAAATGGTCATAATTCACCTTTCTGGTTTAAGAAAAGAAGGATCTGGTGATTCAGTGCTTTTTTCTCCTTTACTGAAACATGCGTGGGTGCCACGAACCCACCAACCGCAAACAACGGCTCCTATCTCCTACTGCTGCCCGTGTCCCTGTGGTTATTTTCTGGAAAGGAACGGGTGTGTGAGGAGTACTAAA
The DNA here is from genome assembly GCF_024362965.1 of Panthera pardus. Lineage (NCBI taxonomy): Eukaryota > Metazoa > Chordata > Mammalia > Carnivora > Felidae > Panthera > Panthera pardus. Next base: position 112,908,737 of record NW_026526677.1, on the reverse strand, counting down.
TCAGTTTCTTCCTTTGGGATTTTATAAATTAGAAGTTCAGCCACACAGCCCTCAGAGTGGGAAATACAAGGATCAAGGTGGGACAGAAATAAGTTTTGGCAACATCCACGGGTCACTCATTTAACAATACCGCTGCGTCCCCACCACGTCTCAGGCGCTGTGCTTGCCTGGGGCCACACGGCCCTTCCTTGCGCAGACCTTAGAGTCTGACGGGGGAACGCAGAGACTAGACACGTCTGAAGAGGTCGTGGAAAGTACATTAGGACGCGTCTTTGTGAAACAACAAAGAAATCGTTAACGATCATAATCTTATTCTCTCAGTATGTAAAACACAACACATACCTAGATTTTATGACATTTACTGACATGAAAGGTTAGTACCCAGGGTAAATTCCACTTGTTTAACCGTCTTGGGGCGCCTGCGTGGCTCAGTCGGTGGAGCGTCCGACTCGGCTCAGGTCATGATCTCGCAATTCGTGAGTTCGAGCCCCGCATCGGGCTCTGTGGTAAACAGCTCAGAGCCTGGAGCCTGCTTCAGATTCTGTGTCTCCCTCTCTCTCTCTCCCCCTCCCCTGCTCATGCTCTGTCTCCCTCTGTCTCTCAAAAATAAATAAATGTTAAAAAAAAATTAAAAAAAAACAACGACGACTCCTATGGACAACCTTTGACCTCTTAATGTATACTGCCTCCAAACTGAATCCCAATATTATGCCTTTTTATCTAAGAAATCTGAAGCAATTCATTATAACCTGAATTAATAATATCATAAATACTGAAAGTTTGTCTGTGAATATTGATTAGAAAGCATTCTTTCCATGCAAGGAACGAGGCTAGGAGGCCGTCACCTGTAGCGCTGGCTGCTTAAATAAATTCTTGAACCTTTCCAGGCCTTAGAATATATGACGCAGATGAACTAAATGATTTGTAATTACACTGCAGCTCTAAAATTAATGATATTGTGATTTTTATTAACTTGCAGGAGATCTAATATTCTTGTCAGGGAAATGCAATTTCACAGCAGAACAAGACACAATTGTCCGTGTTTCCTCCTTGGAATCTTTAGTTAGTGTCACTGTGTGCGTGACAAGTGAGCCTCCTCACCCAGGGGGTCCCTCGTACATACCCACTTGCCTTGCCTTTCTGACTCAGATCCCAACCGACGAAGCCAGCCTTGATGACACTCCATCACTCTTCTGTGTTGTTCCTCAAAAGCCTTGTTTTCCCCGAGGAAGGGTATTCTCCCCGAGAGCCGTGTCAGAACAAGAACAGTCAGTACCCGGGAGGCTGGGTGAGGAGGCTTAGAGATTTTTTAGACTTCCTTGGGGAGATCTGTTCTCTCTCCGTGCTTGGTTCAAGAGATCATACTCTACACATATTTTTTTCTCGCCTGTCTTCTGCATCATGTTTACCACGGTTTCAACATAACCCACAAAATCTATTTGCATCTTGATTTGTATCCAGTGTATTAATTTTGCTGAACCTCCAGCCTCTTAGCTCACGTAAGTTTACTCTTCTGTTGTGTATGTGGCAAAAATCCATCATGGTTAAGTCCTCCTGGAGAACGATATACTGTGAGGCTAAGGGGGACATGTATTTCTAGCCCTTCAACAAGCAAAAACTTCTGACTGGTGACAGAAGTTCGTTTTAACCCTTCGAGCACGTACTCCCAGAAGATTTACTTGTTTATAATGGGGGAGGCTGAACAAACTCCTGGAGGCATTCTTTTAATAAATATTTGTCTGAGAAGCTACTGTGTGTAAGGCACTGTGTTGGGTCTACATCTATAGCAGACGAGGTCCCTGCCTTCCTGATGTTTAGTCTTCTAGTTCTGACAGAGTGTGTTTGCAATGGAGCCTGAGAATCAGCATTCCTGATGAGCCTCTGGGTGAAGCCACAGGTCTGTGGACCACACGGTGAGGAGCACGGTTTCAGCCAAGGTTGACACACCTTTGGTATGCCTCATGAGCTAAGAGTGGTTAGCGATTTTAAGAAATCACAAGAAAAACAGTATTTCTTGACATAGGCAAATTCCGTGAAGTTCAAATCCCAGTGCCCAGAAGTACAGGCATAAGAAAGGCTAGAAAAAATACGTTTAGGGTATGATCTCTGTTCCGTTGAAACAGAGTCATGTTCATTCACTTTTTGGCAGACGGCTGCTTTTGCGCTCTAATGGGAGAGTCGAGTTGTCGCAAAAGGTACTAAATGACCCACAAAGACTAAAATATTTTCCATCTGACCCTTTAGAGAAAAAGTCTGCCAACTTCTGGGGTAGAAGGAAACTTGAACTCACATAGGAGTCAGCCTCTAGAATTTTTTTTTTTTTCATTGCTATTAGGACCTCACAGGATCAGCCTTCTCATTGGGAGCAGACTCAATGACACGGACCTTCTCTCTCACCAAGGTCCTGTGTGGCGCCCTGCAGGCCTTCAAGGCCGTGAACCTAGGGCTTGTGCAATGGTTCCTCTTACAGAATGATGGGCCGAGTCACCCCCTCTGGCTCTTGTTCACCCTCACACCTTGCTAGGGTCCGAATATTCACGTCTCCCCAAAATTCTTCTGTGGGAATTCTAACCCCAAAGGTGATGGGGCTCTGGGGGGTGTGGTTAGATCACGAATGTTCTGCCTTTTGCGGCAACACAGCGAGCTAGCGTGTCCCTTCCACCGTGGGAGGACACGGCAAGGAGTCTGCAGCCTGCAGCCCGGAGGAGGGTCTTTGCCAGAACCCAGCCGTGCTGATGCCCCGAGAGCGGACCTTCCAGCCTCCAGAGCTGTGAGCAATGAACTTCTGTGGTGTAGGTGCCACCCAGTCCGTGGCATTTGGTTATGGCAGCATAAATGGACTGAGACCTACTATCACAGCATCGGGGTATTGTCACACGCATGGGACTTGTCCAATGTGCAGAGGAAAACTGTGACTTACAGCTTTCAAAACAAACGTTTCTATTTGTTAATTGACAATCTCTTGAAACTGGACATTAAAATCGATGTTTCTCTGCTACACACAGATTCGTCTCCCCTGCTTTGAAATAAAACGATAGAATGTCTATGGAGATTTTTCATCACTGTGAGGGCTTGCTATCTTCAGACAGAACCTGCAATACAATTCTTCATCACTGCAGTCGGCCTGACACCTGCCACAAGAGAAAATGCTGTAAGGTTTCTATCCACCTCTCTCACCAGTATCTTAATATCTAATATGTTTGCAGAAGATCGCACGCTTGGATTACTCAAGAATAAACTGCAGTTAATAAGTGAGTGAAAAGAATCTGGGAAGCGGAAGAGAGAAAAATTACCGCCAAGCACGCTCTGTGAGTTCACAGACAACTGGCTACGGACACACCGATACCGTGGCTCTTCCCTATTCAGAGCGATAGCCACAGCCACTTCTCACACAGTGGTGACCTTGAAACTACCTTAAAAGGTAACTTGAGGGGGCGCCGGGGTGTCTCAGTATGTTTGTCTGACTCCTGACCTCTGCTCAGGGCATGACCTCGTAGTTCGTGAGATTGAGTCCTGCATCAGACTCTATGCCGACGGCACGGATCCCGCTTGTGATTCTCTCTCTCCTCTCTCTGCCCCTCTCCCGCTAATACCCTTTCTCTCAAAATAAATGGGCACACTTAAAAAAACAAAAGCAACTTATGAACAATCTTGAATCACATCCAAGCAAATAAATCTATTTTACTTATTCTTCTTAGTGGCTCCAGCTCAAAACTTGTCAACATAATGGTCTCTGGTTTGGGGATCGTCTGGAACTGATGGCTGCCGGGCCTAAAAGGTAAGTTCTCCGTTATTTTTTGCTCCTCACAATCATCGCAAGTCCAGACACGCGACCCAAGCTAGCCACAAAAGGGTAGCTCTCTTCCAGGTCAGTCGTTGTGAAAGCTAATGCGTCAAGAAAGATGGATTGACCCATGCTTTTCTCGGAGCCCTTGTTGTCATGGGCACATCTGCTCTTTTGTTTTGGGTATTTGCATGGTCAATAGAAATAATCAAGTAAAGATAAGTAAAGTAAAAACAAAGAAATAAAAATTTAAAACATCTTTCATTAGGTCATTCGAGCACACGTCTGTCGTAATAATCCCAAGAAATAAGTGTGGTTATTCCCCAAAACAGTGTAGCGACTTGCCCAAAGGCCTCTGGTTATGTCATGAAGGAAGGTAAATTCAACCCCAGGCCCCGTGGCTCCACAAATGAAAGCTTTCATTTGAATCTATGTTTACTCCTCACAGAGGAACTCTCAAAAACGTTCACTGGAGTCTGGTGTCACGCAGACGTAGGGAGTTCTCCAGGCTGTGTCCTCCTCTTAAAGATCTATAGCATACATTATTCTGGCAGTGGCTCCAGGCTTACTAGTGGCTTCTGTATATAAATCTATTTATATTTCCTTAATGCTGTATTTCTTAAATTTATTTATTTTTTTGGACCCCCGCTCCTCCTTGCCGTTTTTTCCAGAACAACTATGAGCAATCTGCACGGAGTCATTCAGGTCCCGGTGTGGATGCGGTGAGCACTTGAAATCAATTCAGAAAATATTCCAGGACAAAAAAGAAACAAAGAAGAGAGTGTGGTTGGGAAGATGGGTAAAGGTGGAATAATGAAGGGAAAAAAAGAGGAGGAGGAAGAAGAAAAAGAGAAAAGAAAGAAAAGACAAAGAAAGACAAGGGTACCTCCTAAACGACCTGAACACAGGAAGAGAAGGGAGCAGAGCATTCTGGCCAAAAACATTCATTTGGAAAATCATTCACAGATTCAACAGCATGTTGATATAAACTGAGTTTATAACATGCTGATATTTCGAAGCAATTAAAAAATGGTTTTGGTAAGTAGCAAAAACAGCTCTCGGCCTTGTGAGGCCCTAACAGAGGGACAGTGAGATTCAGATGACTCTGTCTGACCCGTCCAGGGGAACATAAGGTGTTCGGGAGGACAAGACAAAGGTAGAGACAGCACTAACAGCATGGAGACACAGACTGGGCGAGCCATGGTGGTTTAGGGGAGGCCTGTTTGGACGTGTGATTGTGGGGGACCCTCACCAGCATCCTGGTCCTAGGAAACTGCTCCCACAGCTGCATATCCGGAGCTCAAACCATGTCTCGATTCTGTGTCCTTTGCCAACTGACTTAACTCATTTGTGCCTCAGTTTCCTTATCTGTAAAGTGGCGATCACAGGAGAATCTACGTCACAGGGTTGTCACCAAGATTCAAGTGCTCAGAACATTCCGGTGCATGTATGTTTTAGGAGTCTCAGTCATTCTGATGCATGAAATTACTCTTTCGGAACACATCGGTTGAGATCCAAGAAACAGACAAAGGGGCTGCGAATGTGCCCTGGGAAATGAGGAGGCACACATTTATAAGTCACGTTTTGTCCTGACTACGTGCATCAGAGAAGGCGGCGTGGGAGGAACTCAGGGACTGAACGGCCCGAGAGAGCGTGTCGCTCTAGAACTGGGTTCTGGCAGCTCAGACAGGGAGGCATGATGGCCAAGTGTCCCAAAGATTGTACAGACACCACTAGCAGGCTGGCCTGCAGGTGCAGCGCCAGGGAACAGGACACTGGGAGGCGTCAGGCTTGGGAAGCCCAGGCTGCTGGAACCATCCACCCCAGACTGTGGGCCCAGCATCCTTGCACTGACCCCAGCCAGCTGCACCTGCGGAAGGAGAGGCTGGGGCGGAAGGTGCCAGAAAGAGGGCGTAAACTCGAGAGAGAATCCATCCTCAGGGACGGGAGGACTGGTCTTGACTTCATCTCGAAAAACAAGCAATACGTTCAGTCCAATCGTGATTCTGCTTGTTTTTTTGAAAAAACCGGGGGTGGCTTATCATTGTTTGTCCCACAGATGGGTTTGCAAATTGTCAGCCAATTAAAATACACAAAGTTAGCAAAACCGGTTACTCACGTTCCCAAAACTGCACACTGAATGTGCTGTAAATGAGCTTGCTTTCAAAAGTTCAGTGAGGTATACAGATTCCAGTTACTGGTAATGACTTAAAATAGAGCAGTACAAAAAAAAAAAAACCCACAAAATGCCACGGCAGACTCTGGTGGTTCACCCTATACTTTTGGTTCTTGATGTGGCTCCCTGAGAAGTATAATTGAAATGACGGGTTGAGTTATGGCTGCTGAAATCTGTCTTTGTTGACGTGGAAGCCAGAGAAGGCATGGAGTTAGGCACGGGTGGGAAGGGGGCCTGGGGGTGGGGCGGGCTTCTACAGATGGAGTAGAAGACCCCCTTGTATCTTCATCCCTCATCAGGATTAGTGGTGGGCTAATGCCCGGGGTGTCCTGCCAATCTGTGTGTCTCATAAGGACTGAGATTAGAGTCTCTCGAACATCAGCTGGTTCCCACTGGCATGGCATTCCATTTTAAAATATCTCCCCTTGAGCGATGGTACCAAAACTTGCACCATGGTATTTACAATAATTATGAGAGGCATTTGCCCGTTCCTCAAGTCACATGGGTCCGTGTAGCTGACGAACAAGTTACGGAGGAATGAATCTCAGGGGGGTTGCAAGTAAACGGCCAGAGAAAACTGGAAGAGAGTGATGAGCACAAGGTAACAGAAAACTCCAAAACACAGAACTCTTGAGAAGGCTACTCTAGAAAATGTGTAACCAGAGCACAGAAAAGCAACACCTCAAGTGTTAATTGCTCCAAGACAGTGGTTCTCCGCCAGCTGTCACAATTAGGGGAGCGGGTGACTCTGGCATCTGGTGGGTAGACATGAGAGATGGGATTCTGTTATCTGGGGTGTAGACGTCAGAGACCGTGCTGACCATCTTACAATGCACAGCGCACACTCCCACACAAAAAGTTACCCACTTATTCACCCCCAAATGTCAGGCGGATCGGGATGGAGAGTTCCTGCCTTGTAGGACACATAATTTCTGCAAACCCAATGTTTTTCTAGTTGGAGAAAATGATGGCTGCTGTAGTGTCTAAGTCCTTCACAGTCCTCTGCTTTGGACAGTGTTGGTAACCCAGTGTTGTAAAGCCATCGCATAAAACATAAGTGTACAGATTAATGGATGGCTGTGCCCTGGACACTTGCATGACCCCCGGCCAGGTCAAGAAATGGGGCTTTGGCCAAGAGCCGAGAACCTCGCCATCCACTGTGGGGCTCCTCGACGGCGCAGACACTTCCTTTCTCTGCATTCTCCTTTCTTGGCTCCTAGGTTTTCTTTGTAGATTACCAGGCAATTATTTACCCCTAGACCTTTTTTGGTTTTATCTGTTTTTGACCTTGATGTACATGAAGCGTGTGTTCTTATCTTTCTTCCCTCATCATTTTGGTGCATTCTGTCTACGCCGCTGCATGTAGCAGCAGTAGGTGCCATTCACTGCCGTGTGGTATTGTGTTGTGTGGCCACACCGCATCCTTCGTAGGGTTGACGGGTGTTTGGGTTGTTTCGAGTTTGGGGCTATCGCGCTTATTGCTGCGGACATTTTTGTAGGTCTGCTCTGACGCGCACATGCACGCTGGTCTATTGGGTTCATACTTAGGGATGCAGCTCCTGTTAAATAAACTTTAAAACAATTTAAAAAAAACAAAAAAGGGGGCACCTGGGTGGCTCAGTTGCTCACCTGTCTGACTCAGTTTCAGCTCAGGTCGTGCTCTCAGGATTCTTGAGTTCGAGCCCCACATCAGGCTCTGCGCTGACGGTGAGGTGCAGAGCCCGCTTGGGATGCTCTCTCTCCCACTCTCTCTCTCTCAAAATAAAGAAATAAACCTTAAAAATTTTATATATAAAAAAAGGAATGCAGCCCCTGAGCCACAGAGTGTAAGCGTCCTCAACATCAGTAGAGAACGTCAAATTCTTTTCAGAAGTGCTTGGTAGAAACTTCCGCGTCCACACGCTGTACTTGAGCAGCAATTATGGCACGTTTTCTTCATTAGTTGGTATTGTCAGTCTTTTTAATCGTAGCCATTCTGGTGACCAGTGGACGGATCATACTGTGGCTTTGATCTGCGTTCCTCCGACGACCAAGAGGGTTCAGTAGCTTCTCATGTGTTTATTGGCCACTGAAATATCCTCTCTTTGTGATGTGCCTCGTCAGGTCCCCTATCCACTTTTCCACAGGGATGTCTTTTTCTTGTAGTGTAGTTCTGTATATATTTTTGACATGAGTCCTTTGTAGCTTATTCAAGTTCACATATTTTCTCCCTATCTGTGGCTTGCTTTTCACCTTCATGATTGTGTCTTTAATGAACGTTTTTTTTAAGTTTCTTTATTTACTTTGAGAGAGAGAGAGAGAGCATGAGCAGGGGAGGGGCAAAGAAAGAAGGAAAGGGAGAGGGAGAGGGAGAGGGAGAGAGAAAGAGAGAGAGAGAATCCCAACCAGGCTATACACTGTCAGCACAGAGCCCAATTTGGGGATCGATCTCACAAATCCACGAACTGTGAGATCATGTCCCAGGTCGAAATCAAGAGTCAGATGCTCAACAGACTAAGCAACTCAGGTGCCCCTGAACATAAGTTTTTAACTGTAATGTAGTTGATGAAATGTATACATTTTCTACGTCCTGTTGAAGAAATTTTTCTACCTTGCAATCATGAAGACAATCATTTATGTTATTTTACACAGCTTTTATTGTTTTGTCCTTCGTTTTAGGACTGTAATCCACTTGGAATGTTTGGATATATGGGTGAGAAAGAGGTTTTATGTGTTATATGTATATTTATTTTAGTGCATACTCCCCGGGATAGTTGTTGAAATAACTGTTTTTTCCCCACTGCTTTGTGGTGACACGTTTGTCGTAAATCAAATGTCCCTAAATATGCAGTCCTGGCCTTTGGGTTTTTATTTCAGTCATGAGTTGATTTTTTAGTCTATGCCACATTATCTTAATGAGTACAGGCTTACAGCAATCTTAATATCTGTACAGCAAGCCCTGATACTCCTTCGTTGTCAATAATGTCTGGGCTGCCTTCAGCCTTTTCATTTTCAAATGAATCTTACAGTCAGCCTTTCAAGTTTTCTTATACGCACACATTTCAGAAATGTTAATGCCACTGCAAGGAATCTATACCTTTTCAGTGTCAGGTTTTGCAATCCATAACACAATACACCTGTCCACATAGGAAGGCCTTCTTTAAAATACCTCATTAATGTTTGATGGTGTTCTGTACAGGTCTAATAGAACACAAAGGGTAGAATTGTCAACTCAGGCATATGTGAATTATAGATTGGATTCAACAGAAAACATTACTCATAATTCAAAGGATGCAGGATAAGAATACAAGACGCAGGCAATGTGTTCTTCCTTTGGAAACGTCCAAAGCCATCCACAGAGCTCCAGAGAGATTCTTCTTCCTCCGGGCTCGAGTGTGTGGGGGCTCAGATTCACCACGTGATGTGTCAGCGATGCCTGTGGAATATTGCTTATGTAAAGGAGACCATGCTGGTTAGAGATCGTTCCCATCGTACACTCAACAAATTGTGTAGCTCATGTGACATTCTCCGGTCTATCATGCCCTCAAAACACAATATGTTCCAGGGTGTTTGTTTGTTTTTACAAGAGGTAAATAGCACTACAAGCAATTTATTAGAAAAAGACTCTCATTTATCTTTCTGCTGCGAAATACCAGGAGCACGCTGACCAGGAGGCCGGTTACTGGTGTGTTTACCAGGGGACTGATCTCCATTATTCTCCTTTCTGGGAAAGCCTGCTATATATAAGCCCACTATTACCATTTTTCCTGCCAGGTATCTTTGTTAGATATGCCTTCTACCTCGTTGATGATACTGCTGTTATTTCATTTTATTTTTTTAATTTTTTAATGTTTTTATTTATTTTTGAGTCAGAGAGAGACAGAGCATGAGCAGGGGAGGGGCAGAGAGAGAGGGAGACGCAGAATCCGAAGCAGGCTCCAGGCTCCGAGCTGTCAGCACAGAGCCCGACGTGGGGCTCGAACTCACAGACTGTGAGGTCATGACCTGAGCTGACGTTGGACGCTTAAATGACTGAGCCCCCCAGGCGCCCCACATTGCTGTTATTTTAAATGATGTATTTCTTTGAAATATCATTTCTAACTGCTCATGGTTGGTACGGAGAAATCCAGGTATTAAATTTATATCGACTTTGTAATAAAAACTTAAAAATGTATTAAGTTTTATAAGTTTCTTATGAATCTATTCATTCTAATCATCTGTAGCTTATGTTAGATTTTCTACTACCTGGCCATATAATTGGCTGTAATGAAAGCTTTCTTTCTTCCTTTTTTTCTTCAGTCCTTATATTTTTCATTTATTTGTCTCATCTTATTTCACAGGCTGGAGCCTCGGATACAAGGCTGAACACCAGTGATGAGAGCTGCTTCCTTTCTGATTCCAAAAGAAAATGTGTCAATCATTCATGAGTCAGTAGGATGCTTGGTGTAGTTTTGGGAAGATGACATTTATCAGGTTAAAGAATATACTTTCTACTACTAATGTGCTGAAAGTTTCATAATAAAGAGATGTTGAATTTTATCAAACACCTGTTTTTTGGTGCCCATTGAGATCTATACCTTTTTTGAGGTGCCCATTGAGATCTTCCCTTATTTATGTGACTTACCACATTGACAGCAAGTTCGCATTTCTAGAATAAATCCAACTTGACCATGACAATGTATACTTACACGTTGCTGAAATCAATTTGCTAATATTTTGATTAGCATTTTTGCATCTGTATTCATGGGTGAGATTGGCCCATAGATCTTGTTTCTTGCATTACCCTTGTGAGTTTATGGCAATTCATAAAACAAAGTGGTTAATATTCTTTCTTTTCTTATTCTATGGGAAATTTTGTGTACATCGGTAGTATTGTTTCCTTAAATGTTTGTGAAATTTGCTGGTGAAACCATCTGGGTTTCACAGACTCTTTCATTGAAACTTCCAACCATCCAGTGACTTCGGGGCCATCCCAGTGTTACAAACATATGTAGCAGCAGGAAATAGAAGAGAAAAATAAAATATGGCGACCACTACAGTTAATTGGAAAGCACTTCAATGTGTTCCAGAGCAGGTAAACCTACCTATGGCCGCACACGCAGATGGACAGGCCAGCCACGGCTGCTGCCCCATTTCCTGAGGGCCTCCTTCAAAACTCGGGCATTTGGTGAGTGATAGAAGATATAGGGCCTTCAACAGCCTCTTCCTATGTGAGGCCTTAATCTTAAATCATTTGTTTATCTTACTCTACATAGCACATTCCCACCTGTTCCTTAGCCTAGATATTTCCGAAGAAACTGCCTTCTGGATGGCCCCTGGGGGACTGAGATGAAGACTGATCTGGACGGGACCCTTTAAGACCTCAGTATTTCTATACCTCTCTGAAAAGATAGACCCAAAGCTAACAGATAAAAATGACTGGCTTTCCTAAAAGGAGCATTCCTAAAGACACAGTCTTCAGGAACGCCTTCTTGATGGCCTTCAATAACCCGTATGTGGGAACTATAACCTGGAGTTGAGGGCAAGTTTATTTTGTTCAAGGTTGCCGATAAAAATAGCCTTACATAATGGGTTTTACCCAGTAGCTGAGGCACGCAGGGAGGAATGCTGAGCCACAGCAGAATGGCTAACACACTACAATTATTTGCTGACCGTCTCTTTCTCTAAGCTTTTCCCACATTGTGGGGTTTTCATTCTCAAGTGTTCTCACTGAATACAAATTTCCACAGTGGAGACTTTCAATTACACCCATCCTGCAGATTCAGCTCAAATTCTCATGTCTTCACGGAGCCTTTGAGAACCAGCTCTATCACGTCTTCTGTCCATATTGTCTATACTCGCTATAATAACGCACATACTACGGAGACATGCTTCCTACTTCTGACACCGCCTACACCAACCGCGAGTAAATGGCTGGAACCCAGACCTTCTGACCCAGCCCGGCCGTCTTTCCGGTAGAATTCTCCAACCTCTGACATTCTTGACATTGTACGTTCAGGGGCCTGGCCTCGTAGGGGGTGAGTCCTGACATGAAGTTCAAGGCAAGTGGGCACAGCAGGGAGAGAGGAGAGAGAAATTCTCGAGATTGTGCATAAGGATTACGCTTTACGTGTTCCGTGGCACGAAGGATCCGGGAGTAAAGGGACCCTTCTTCCAAACCTCAGGAATGAACTTGCCACCTGCTCCAGGGGAGAAGCGGTTTACAATTTCCTCACTGCAGCCGGACTGTAGGCGATCACTTTTCAGAACTGATAATGATCCTTTTCCTTTTGATAAGCACCTGGGCTTTCCTGCACAATTCTGTCCTTCACCCAGCTGTTAAACAGTTTGTAAAATAAAATCACATCATACTAATGGATGGGATTGCTTGACTCTCCCTGATAAGCCCACGTTGGCCGCTTTCTCTTCTGACAACCATGTCAATGACGGGAAGAGGAAGGAAGGTACAGAGGCAGCTACCGCGTGTGGTGAGACGCCCTCATAAATGGCTGCATAATGAAGATTTAATCACAAAACAGCTATAATGAGGCTTTTAAACAGCCTATTCATGATTCTGAATCTTTTTTTCACCAGACTCCTACCAAATTCTGCAGCAGGCAGTGGGGAGACTGAATTTATGGCTCATTAATAAAGATTGCTTTCTCAAAAGCAGGTCTTTTACATAATCATGAAGACGAGGGAACTTTTACAGGAATTGTATATCATTGCAAAAGTGACTGATGGGTCTGATCAGCAATGATTCCATTCTTAACCCAGCTGACGGTTTCTATTTGAATAATTCCTGCAAGTATATCTTCTGTGCAAATACATTTTTGATTGGTAATAAATGTAACTAGTTATTTCGTTTGCAACCTACGGTCTGCTCTGATACGATCCTCGTTTATATGTGGCCTTGATTGGTGTTCCAAAAGTTCCTGTCGGGGGACTGTGGAAAAGACGAGATGACGTAGCGCCCGAGGGGATAATGTGGAGAAAGTGCAGGCGGGAGAGGAAGCCATCACTCTGGTGATTCTGGGACCTGAGAAAAATATGCTTCTTCCCTGTGTTTGAGAGCAGGGAGACAAAGTTCCACTTTCCACATGACTTATCAAAAACAGATCCAAGTACCTCCCCGAAGCTCCTGTTTGCCAGTTTGTAAACTGGTTCCATTAAAAAGCCCTTATTAACATTGCCAAAGCTGTGTTTCTGAAGAAAATTCTGAAGCGCAAAAAAATGTAATTATGGATCTTGACATTTGGCTTTGAGGCTGCCTGGCTATTAATGACCATCTAGCATCTTCACAGCTCCTGTCATGGCTGCAGTCATGCCATCACCTGCTGGACTACCACCAGCTGCCATGGCTGGGAACTCACTGCGTCCAACACACCAGTGTCCTTTGCATGCATTATATCTCATTAAATCCTAAGTTCTCTGTGGACCTTCTATATGTGAGAGATCACATTTGGATAAGTTAATTCACCTGAGCAAGATAACCGAGGTACAAAGTTGGCATTGCCTGGGATTAGACTAAGGCACTCTGATATCAAAATCCAAGGTTTTTAATGACTGAGATGCTCTGCTTATAATCTTCTTATAATCTGCTTATAACCGTGGAGTTAAAAACCAGGTGGTCAAGCTCATTGCCACTGTATCTGAAGATAAAGTATGTAAGTGCTGCATTATGATTAAGAAACTCTCCTGATAGCAATGTATCTGGGCTTTGGAGTGGTGGGTTCCAGTCGGTGTTGGGGAAGGCAGGAGCATTGGGTCTATGAAACTAGGTAAAATAGCTTGCAATACACGTATCACCACTTTTCAGATGTATGTATTTTTTTTTTAAGTCCCTTTGGAACGGCACTCACCCGTCTCTCAGGACCAACTGACCGGTGGTGAACCATTGTTCACAGATGTATGTATTTAAAGCTAATGATTTAGGGGCGCCTGGTTGGCTCAGTTGGTTGAGCCTTTCATTCTTGGTTTTGGCTCAGGTCAAGATCTCATGGTTTGTGAGTTTGAGCCCCACGTGGGGCTCTGTGCTGACAGCATGGAGTCTGCATGGGATTCCCTCTCCCTCTCTCTTTGCCTCTCCCCTGCTCTCTCTCTCAAAATAAATAAGCATTTAAAAATAAACAAAGGTACTGATTAGAATGTGCTCATAGATTCATAGCCTGTCTTGTGTATTAGTGGAGAGAAGGATAGCACAGCGGTGTGGATATGCCACAGACTCGGAAGCTATATTTCCTGAGTTCAGATCCCAGCTCTATCACTGTCCAGCTGGGAGGCCTTGGTTACCTAGTCTCTCTGTCTCAGTTCCCTCTCATGTACAATGAGGTTAACAATGGTAAATATCTACCCATAGGACCTTTGTGAGGATGAAAGAAATCAGACAAGGAACACTGAGAATGCTTCCGAGTACCCATGGTGGGCCCCACACTCATCCCGGATGCCAAAGGCTCACTACATAACAAGCTGTCCTTAAGAGGGTCTGTCACTATTTTGGGTTAACTGAAACCGTTAAGAACCATGGCTCTGGAACAGATAAATTGAGACATCTTGTTTGGTTGTTTCAGAGAAAATCCTAAAGCCCTTCCAGGTTCTGACTTGTGTTCTGGGTGGTTCAGAATATTCTGTAAAGAGATGCCTCTACAGTGTGTTAGGAATTTACATGCATATGATTTGCACGTAGGGGCTGAATCAAAGTCTGTACGAAATAACACCACCTCTGGGGATTGACATTTAATGTAAAGGCAACATAATAGACATAATCTAAAGATAACAGAGAAAAAATTTAAGGAAATATATTTTCCTTTTTTTACTGTTTCATTTTTATGTTTGGAGAAGTAGACCATTATTCTCACTCTTTGGGGGGTTTCATTAACCCAGTTTATATAATGTATTTCTCTCCCTGCCCACACATCTATATATTAATTCTCTCATCAGCTGAATTTTCAACTCAGATTCCTCATTAATTGTTATTTTTCTTCTCAAGCGGAAACTGGGGTATGCTCTGAATGCTATTTGATAAGCCCTGTCTTTATTTGTATTCACAGATTCTGCTGCAGTCTACTAAAAGTCATTTCTTGGCAGCCGTGGGTAATTGCAGATGAAAAGGCTATGCAAGTAATTTCCCCCTACAGGAAAGTGAGGAAGGATGCTGCTGGAACTAGGTAGGAGGATTCCAACCCAGACAAATAAGGAAATAATTAAAGGCAGGAAAAACAATTTGGCTCTATCGTATCTCATGCAAATTAGAGAGCCCCAGGATTCTCTAAGAAAACCTTCACTCCCTCACCACCCCCACACATACCAGCACAGACTCAGAGCAGAAACAAACAAACAAACAAACAAACAAAACCCCCCCCAACAAGGTGGTAGGTAGCTCACAAGTGAGCCTCCCAAAGCTTGAAACCTGACATGTGGGTTGCACAGTCCTCACCTGGACAGACTGAGGGTCCTGTGGGATTTGTTCACAAAGTCTGCACCATGAACAGGAACTCCATGAGGTGATGCAAATAACATGCTGAACGTTTCCTACTTGCACGTCCTCTCACGTGGAAGGATGATACAGTCATCTTTGATACGGGAACAGGAAACAAAACTGTACGATATGGGAACAGGAAACAAAACTGTACACGTGATGTGCGCTCTGAAAGAACACCCCACCTGTGTGTGTGTGTGTGTGTGTGGCACGACACAGAACAGAGTGGCCCTCCCCTGGCCCCTGGCTGCTCTTTACAGTATGTTACATGCCCACGTGGATGCCACCCTCAGCGTCCGAAGGACACTTAGTCTCCCCGTTCCACAAGGACAAAACTGAGGGTGCACTACTTCTCAACGATTTGTTTCATGCATCGCCAAGAGCTCTTTTTTAGAGAACACTGAATCTCAAAATCGAATGTACATTAATCCAAAGATCTTGCTCAGGTCTTTATCCTCAGGGATTCTGATTCTGTAGGTTTCAGGCAGGCCTGAGAACTGCCACTTTTAACAGGTTCCCGGGTGATACAGAGCTTCATGCTAAGAGTGCAGGGGTTTCCAAACTATTCTGCACTTTGGAATCACGTAGAGATCTACAAAATCACTGCTGCCTGGCACCGTCCCCAGCAATTCCAATTTCGTTGCTATGGGGTGTGAACTGAGCATTAGGATTTTACAAAGCTCCCTTTGAGATTTGAAAAGGCAGCAAAGTTTGGGAACTGGTAATGACAGGTATAGCTCTCTCTGCCTCTCCTGCAAAAGTTTAAAAAATTTTTTTAACGTTTATTTATTTTTGAGAAGAGAGAGACAGCATGAGCAGGGGAGGAGAAAGAAAGAGGGAGACACAGAATCTGAAACAGGCTCCAGGCTCTGAGCTGTCAGCACAGAGCCCAACGTGGGGCTCGAACTCACGGACTGTGAGATCATGACCTGAGCTGAAGTTGGACACTAAACCAACTGAACCACCCAGGCACCCCAGAAGTTTAAAGCCCTTATTCTCACCCTAGTGTTTCACTGGCGTTTGGTAAGCAAAAGTCCCAAGCTTGGGCTAGTACATGAGCTGTATTTTTAACTTCTTTAGCCATGTCGTGCACTTCCACAGAAAATAATGCACTTGCAAATCCCGATGTGTTGGGGCACCACAAAGTCACTGGCCCAGATCGTCAGGGCCCTCAATTGTTTCTAACTGTCATTAGATGAGACCTGATTCCATTCATTTATTGTCATCCTCATTTTCTCTCTCACGTATGAGCTCTTTTTCTTCCTCTCGTTTCTCTTAATATTTTTTTTTCATGCTCTCTCAACATCAGATCTATTTCAGTGGTGCTCAGTCTGGGGCAATTTTGCCCCCCAAGGGACATTGGGCAGTGTCGGGAGCCAATTTGGTTGTCACAAATGGCGATGGATATGTCTGCTACGGGCATCCAGTAGGTACAGTCCAAGGATGGTACTGAACATCCTACAAGGGACAGGAAGCCCCCCAAACATGGAATTATTCAGCCAAAACGTCCGTAGAGCTGTGGATGAGAAACCCTAGTATTTCCATGCCACCTTCCCCAACTCCGCAGAGGACATCACGTGAGCTTCAAAGAGGAAAGAGAGCCCACTGCCCCCTCCGACCTCACTCTCGCGTATGCAAACATGTTCTTACCTGTTCAGTTGGGTTTCTGTGACAGGTGAGACCTCCGTGGCTAGCAGCACACAACTGCTCCTCCTACCATCTATGATCTCGTCGATCACTCCGGCAAGATAGAAAAATGTTAAACGAGTCCTCATTTACTCACTGATTTATTATTTTGTTCGCTTAGAAAATGTTTATTATCTACTGTGTGTCAGGTGTTATGCAAGGTGCTAGGAACATAATCCTGAGCAAACCAGACATTCTCTGTCTTCAATGATTTTCATGTCCAGTAGAAGCAACACACGTTAATGAAATAATCCTCCAAACAAATATTAATTACAAAATGTGGTCAACGCTAAGCAAGCCTCTCGCTGGTGAACTTGACCTAGTAGGACGGGTCACAGAAAGTTTTTGTGAGGTACTGTTGGCCTCTGCATGAGTTTGGTTAGCTGGGCAGCAAGGTTGAGAATGGAGAGGAGACAGACCCCAGGCAGAGGGACCAGCATGCACTGAGGTCCTGAGGCCCGATGTATAAAGCTTGTCTCATTGGAGGATGTAAAAGAAGGCCATTGCTACTGGAGAACAGATGAGAGGGAAAAAATGCACAAATGCGAGCCAGGGGGCATTTCTTTAATTATTGCATTCATTTGACATGTAAGTATTGAAATTTACTAGATGCCAAGCTCCACTCTAGACACAGGAGATCTAGCAGTTGAGTTTTTTTTTTTTTTAATTTTTTAATGTTTATTCATGTTTGAGAGACAAAGCATGCAAGGGTGGGGCAGAGAGAGACAGGGAGACATAGAATCTGAAGCAGGCTCCAGGCTGTGAGCTGTCAGCACAGGGCCCAATGCGGGCTCAAACTCATGAACCATGAGATCATGACCTGAGCAGAAGTCGGATGCTTAACTGACTGAGCCACCCAGGTGCCCAGCAGCCGAGTTTTATTATGCTGGGTGCCACAGACTGTAAACAAAAGAAGTAGAAAAACTATGTTTTGTGGTCACTGACGAAGAGATGACTACATTGGGGAAGGAGTGTGGGAACATGGTAGGAGTGGTAAGTTTCTATTTTATGTAGGGTGCTGACATTTGGGTAAACCTGAGGAGGATGAAGGAGCAGCCTCTGCCACAGGACACACCTTTCCTGGCGGAGGGACCAGAGAAAGCAAAAGCCCTGAGGAGATGCCTGTTCAGTTTGAGGAAGAGTGGTAGGGTCTGTGTGACTGAGGCAGAACAAGCGAAAGGGGATGACAGAAGAAGGAATGGATAAAAAAAGGTAAGGGTAACAGAGATTGGCAGAGGGGGTTACAAACAGGACCCAACAATTATGCTGTCTAAAAAAACAAAAACAAAAACCACATCTCACTTCAAATATAATGACATAAGCAGGTTGCCAGCAAAAGGATGAAAAAAGATATGTTAGCAAGCATTAAGCAAAGAAAAGCAGAAGTGGCTACATTAATATCAGATAAACTTTGGAGCAAAAAGAACCACTAGACACAAAGAGGAGCACTGTATAATGATTAAAGGGCCAATCAACTAGGAAGACATAGGAATCCTAAACGTGTATGCACCAAACAACAGAGCTACAAAATACATGAAACAAAAAGTAATCAAACTAAAAAGAGAAATAGACATATCCACAGTTGTGGGTGGAGACTTGAACAATTGATAAAACAACTAGACAGGACATCACCCAGTATATAAAATAATTCAATACCATCAATCAAGATTTTACTGACAGTTATAGTACACTTCACCTAACGGCAGCAGAATACACATTCTTCTCCATTGCTCGCAAATCCTAAAACAAACCTGAATATATTTAGAGATGGAAATCATATAGACTGTGTTCTCTGACCGCATTGGGATTGAATTATAATCAGTACAAGAAAGATAAAGGGAAAATTTCAAACACGCAGAAAGTAAAGAACACACTGCTCAATAATCCACAGGTCAAAGAAAAAGTCTAAAGGAAAACAAAAAAACGCAAGGAATTTAATGAACATGAAACACAAGACATCAAAAATCGCAGGATACAGCTAAAACCACTGCTGTAAAAGTAGTTTATAGCATTATATACACACATTAGAAATAAGAGAAGTCTCAATAATAGAAATTCTCATGTCATGGATCTAGAAAAAATGCAAGATAGACTAGAAATGATCAGAAGGAAGGAAATGACAAATGTAAGAGCTGAGATCAATGAAGGTAAAAAACAGAACAATAGAGAAAATCAATGAAACAGAGTTGGTTCTTCAAAAAGATCAATAAAACCAACAGATCTCCAGGAAGAGGAACAAGAGGGGGGAACAGGCTGAGAATTTACCAATATCAGGAATGAAGCAAGGAATATCACTACAGACTCTACAGATAATAAAAGGATAACCAAGGAATACTATGAACAACTCCACATGCATAAATTTGACAGTATAGATGCAATGGACTAATTCCTCAAAAGCAAAAACTAATACAATTCACCCAATATGAAATATACCATTTGAATAGCTCTATAAAGATTAAGAAAATTGAATTCATAACTTTGAAACCCCCAAAAAAGAAATTTTTAGTCACAGATGGTGTCACTGAAGTATTCTCCCGAACATTTAAAAACAGAACTAACACCACCAATTCTACACAATGTCTTCCAGAAATCAGAAGAAGGAGTACTTTTTAATTCATCACATAAAGCTATTACTACTCTGATGGCAAAAACTAAATGAAGATATAACACTCACAAAAAAGCAAAAAAGAATGAAAGAAAACCCCAGACCAATATCCTGCATGTATATGGATGTTCAAAACCTTAATGAGATATTAACAAACAGAATTTAGCAATATATATAAAAAAATTATACACCATTATAAGTTTATTCCAGGCATGTAAGGTGGGTTAAATAGTTGAAAATCAACCAATGTAATTCACCACATTAATAGGCTAAAGTAGAAAATCACATGATTGATATCAATCAATGCAGCAAAGGCATTTGATGAGATTTGACATCCATGCATGATAAAAACCGCTCAGAAGACTAAAAATAGAGGGAAAGTTTCTCTATCTGATAAAAAGCAAATACAAAAATCCTGCAGGCATCATTATACTTAATGTTGCAAAATTGAATGCTTCTCCTCCCAGGATGAGGGACACAGTGAAGATGTAACTCTCACCACTCTTATGTAACATAATACTAGAAGTTCTAGCCAGTGCACTAGTGCAAGAGAAGGAAATAAAAGCATACAGGTGAGAAAGGAATAAACAGAAGAAAATAAGAGGCATACAGATACGAAAAAAAGATGGATGATGCCCTTGTCGACATAAAAAACTTTAAGAGATATCTACCAAAAAAACCTCTAAGAACTAAAATGTGAGCTCAGTAAAGTCACAGTTTAGCAGATCAATATACAAAAATCAAATGTAGTTTTATATCCTAACGGTAAGCATGTGGACACCAAAATCAAAAATATATAACGTTTACAATTGCTCAAAAAATGCAATACTTTGGTGTGTGTCTAATAAAAGCACACACAGGACTTTTCCACTGACAACTGCAAAGCACTAATGAAAGAAATAAAGAAAAAGATCTAAAGAAATGAAAAGACATACAAGGTCTTTGGATTGGAAGGCTCAATATAGTGTAGATGTCAATTCTTCCCAAATGGCATAAAGGTCTTAACACAATTCCTATGAAAATCCTAGCAAGAGTTTTTGTAAATAAAGACCAGATTATTTTAAAATGTATATGAAAACCAAAGGAAACTACAATAGGTAAAATAATCTTGCCAAGAAGAAAGTAGGATGAATTATTCAACTTCAAGACTTATTATATAACTACAGTAATCAAAATTACTTGATATTGTCAGAAACATGAATGGAACAGATCTCATTTTTGACAAAGGTGTAAAGACAGTTCACTAGAAGAAAGATGGTCTTTTCAACAAATGGTGCTTGAACAATTGGACTTCCATAAGCAAAAAACAAACACAAAACAAAACAAAAACAAAAAACCTTGACCTAAGGTATAAAAAAGCTTAGCTCAAAAGGGGTCACAAACTTCAATTAAAATGTAAGATTATAAAACTTTTAGAGTAAAATACAGGAAATCTTTGGAACCTCTACCAAGTCAAATAGTTTTAAAACATGACACCCAAAGGACAATCCATAAAAGAAAAATTAGTAAGTTGGATTTTATCAAAATAAAAAATTTTACACTGTCAAAGGCCAAACTATCCAGTGGAAAATGGACAAAAGTAATAAAGAGACATTTCATCAGAGAGGATATGCAAATGGAAAATAAGCACATGAAAAAATGTGTAACATCATTAGCCACCAGAGAAATGCAAGTTGAAACCACAATCAAATATTGATACACACCTATGAGAGTGGCTAAAAAAACCCCAAACCAAAAACAAAACAGTAGCAACACTAAGTTTTGGTGAGGATGCAGAGACAGCAGGTCACTCCTATCCTGATGACATGAATGTAAAATGACACAGCCCCTCTGGAAAACAGGTAACTACGCGGGGCGCCTGGGTGGCTCAGTCGGTTGAGCGTCCTACTTCAGCTCAGGTCATGATCTCACAGCTTGTGAGTTCGAACCCCATGTTGGGCTCTGTGCTGACAGCTCAGAGCCTGGAGCCTGCTTCGGATTCTCTGTCTCCCTCTCTCTCTGCCCCTCCCCTGCTCGCACTCTGTCTCTCTCTCCCTCAAAATAAATCAACATTAAAAAAAAATTTAAATACAGTATGATCCATCAAGTTGACTTCTGGGCATTCACCCCAGAGAAATAAAGATTTATGTTCATACATAGAAACCTAAGCATGAATGTTCATACCAGCTTTACTAATAAGGGACCCAAATTGGAAACAACCCTGATGTCCTTGAACAGGTAAATGGTTAACAAACTGCGGTATGTCCATAGGACAGAACAGCACTCAGCAATGAAGAGGAGTGAACTATTGGTATGCACAGCTACCTGGTTCAATCTCCAGAGAATAAAGCTGATTAAATATTGACAGCTGATGTATTAAGCTGATATACTGACATCACATAAGTCATAATTCCATTTGGATAACATTCTTAAAAATGACAAAATATATATCTGGAGAACAAGTTAGTGATTGTCAGGGTTGAGGCGATGCCGGGGGAAAGAGACAAGTGAGTGTGGCTTTAAAAAGGTAAAATGAGGGATCTTCGCGGTGACATAAATGTTCGCTATCCTGACCATATCAGTGTCAACATCCTGGTGTGATATTGTACTATGTTTGTGCAACATGTTATCACTGGAGGAAACTAGGTAAAGGGCTCGTAGGATCTCTCTGTATTATTTCTCAGAATTGCAAGTGAATCTACAATGATCTCAAAATAAAAAGTTTAAGTAAGGGGCGCCCGGGTGGCTCAGTCGGTTAAGCGTCCGACTTTGGCTCAGGTCACGATCTCGCGGTTTGTGAGTCCGAGCCCCGCGTCGGGCTCTGTGCTGACAGCTCGGAGCCTAGAGCCTGCTTCGGATTCTGTCTCCTCCTTTCTTTGTCTCCTCCTCTCGCTGCCCCTCCCATGCTCATGCTCTCTCAATAAATAAACGTTAAAAAAAAAATTTTTTAAGTTTAATTAAAAGAGTATGTATCTCATATTAACATATAGATATGTTGGCGTGCCTACTATATGGCACAATGATTAGCTAGTAAGCGCCCTGCTACCCTCTTCCTGCCCTCCTACCTCTCCCTCCCTCCAGCAAAAATAGAGGTTTACTTTGAAATGTGGCTTCTCCACTGTGGATCATACCCAACTACTCAGTTGCTTAAACTTAAAGCCATCGCAAGATGAAATTTTGCAGGACATGATTTACGATTAGAGTTGGCCTTAACTTTACTAAAAACTGAGGGAAGACATTAGACCGATGACTCATTTTATTTAAGAATTCTTGTCCTCATTTTTCTTGACTTTTCATATTCAGTATCATACTGTGAGAAAATCAAGTGCCAGATATTCTGAAAGAATGAAAAATGAGATGATGTAATATTTAAGGAAAAAAAATTACTCTCTGGAGCATAGTACAGTCTGGTTTTTTTTTTTCTTTCATTTTTCTTTCAGTTTTTTAAATGTTTATTTGAGAGGGAGAGACAGAGCATGAGCTGGGCAGGGACAGAGAGAGAAACAGAGAGAGAGAGAGAGAGAGAGAGAGAGAGAGAGAATCCCATGAACTGTGAGATTGTGACCTGTGCTGAAATCACGAGTCAGATGCTTACCTGACTGAGCCACCCAGGTATCCCTATAATGTAAATAATGTTTAAAGAGCACATTCCAAGGGTTCACAGCCACGAGATTTTCTCATAGGTTGTATACAGAAATTTTTTAAGTTGTAACTATTAAGTTACTATTAAATTACAACTATTAAGTTGTAATTTATTAAGTTGTAATGGTAAGGAAATTAAAATGAAAAGTAAGTTAACTTCTAGGGGTAATAAAAGCAACACCTTACTAGTAGGAAATACACGACACCAGAGTTTATGTGACCATAGTGAGAAATGACACGAGCAGAGATGGAAATAACACCGAATGTAGCCACATTCCCGCTCTGGTTTATGGAAGAAAGTTGACCTTGAGACTTACAGAATTGGAAAAAATTAGGAAAAAAAAACACCCACACAAAGAACAGAGAACGCGTAATAGGAATAAAAGTCTTTTTCTTGAGGTTCTTTCGACTGTAAAACGTATTTTATCATTTCTCACTTGGGTGTTACGTCTTCGGTCAAGCTGAAGAGCTCTAAGAGAAGAAAGCAGAGAAACAGCTTCTCGAGAAAAGCCAAGTTTACCGCATACACCCGAACATTCTCCAGTCAACGCCAATCACGAGGACCACAGCACGTCCGAGTGTCCCTCCACAAAACACGAACTTTCCCCCACCCCCAGAACTGAAGGAAAACTGGTGCGTTTTCACGTTGAATACTGACAGATAAGTCCTCATTCCCTCGTTCTCTCTCTACCTCTCTCTCTCCCTCCACCCGCCCTCTCTCTCTCTCTCACACACACACACCCCCCTCAATGGGGATCATTCAACCTCTTTTTAGTCACCGGTACATCCTACAGGCTACTGTGTCCTCCTTGCTCACGATCCAGATCTATAATTATGCCCCTACAGTTTATATTTACAGAGCATTTCGTGTGTTGTAAAGTCTTCACAAATATATTTTATTTACCGTTTTTAGTCACAGCACTTGTCTTGCGTGAGCTTGAAGATGCTGACCTGGTTCATAGGTGACGGCACAGGACGAGTGACGCGGATCGTGCCTCTCACAGGGCACAGCGTCCTCGGGAGGAGCACACAAGTGAAAGAAGAAAGGAAATTGTAAGCCACCCTCTCTGGAGATGACTCTACATTTCCACCCTCAACACGGCCCCTGAGCTCCGCGAGAGGCTTAGCCGTACATGTGTGTGTCCACAGCTCCACGTGTGTGTTTCGTTGGCACCTGCACCCAAACCTCAGGTTCCCTCTTCCCCTTGGCCTCCGTATCGTGCTATTTAGCAGCACCTATTCCGTAAACCCAGATGGCAACATAAACTTTGGTTGCACTCAGTATGTTCTTGTTCACCTTTGATCCATCTGCTGCCTATCACCTTTTATCTAATCCATGCCGCGGATTGTAGCCTTTGCCTATAAAACACCTTACCTGCCTCGCTTTCCTCACGGCAGTCCCCAGTGCCGCCTCCGACCAGCTGGGCCTCCTACAGGTGGTGCAAACGGGGCTCTCAACTTCTCTGCCACTTCTGGACACCCGCGTGTCATGACATCCCTCTGCCCGCGGGTGGCTACCTTCAGCATCTCTCCGTCAACCACTGGCTGAGGCACAGACTCCTCAACCTCAGGGTCGCTTTCCTGGCTTGTCTTTGCCTCAGACTGTACTACATGCACTCTAGCCTTCTGGATCCTGACTTTCTTGAAAACACACCTCAGTGTCTGGCTGGCACTCCTGTCAACATCCACGGCAGCCGCAGAGGCCAGTTCCAAATGCCTCACCCCCAAAACCTCTTCCCGCCTCCTGTTACCCGCTGTCTGTTACAGACTGTTACACGGTCTGTCAGTTTTTCCTCTTACTTCCCTAATTCTCCAGTCACTTGTGCACGTGTCTTTCCTTTTCTTCTAGATTGTAAGCTTCTTTTTAAACAATTTGTTTTAAGTTTCTTTATTTATTTTGAGAGAGAACGAGAAAGGCAGAGAGAGGGGAGAGAATCCCAAGCAGGCTCTGCACTGTCGGCACGGAGCCCGATGTGGGGCTTGACCTCACGGACCGTGAGATCGCGACCTGAGCAGAAATCAAGAGTCAGGGCTCAACTGACTGAGTCACCCAGGTGCCCCTAGATTGTAAGCTTCTTGAGGACGGACATGCATTAACATTTTATTTTCTCAAACAACCAGATCTGAGAATCCAATATCTTGGAAATTGGAAATCACCACCCAGACAAGGAGGTAACAGCGTTCTAGGGAAATGAGATGGGTGTGAAAAGGCACAGTGCGGGAGGCGCCATGTCAAACTTTGAGATCGTGGTTGAATAGAACTTGAACTCAAGGAAGACAGGGGTCGCATGTTAGCGGGCTGTATGAGTCAGCTGAGGGAAGGTACAGATGGCTGAGATTTTTGGATTTGGTACAGACCTCAAGATCCCGAACGAGGGGATTTTCCAGACTTCATTGAAGGAATGGCAATCTGTGATATTTGGGTACCAGGGCAGAGGGGTGTGAATGAACAAGCCCACACCTTAGCAGCGATCGAGGAAAAGTTGAGCCGCGGCATCAGCAGAAAAGTCCTTGCTCAGGACATAATAAGGGTCTCCGTCTGGACCAAAGTTTTTAGGCAGGAGAGAGTAAATTATATCAAAGCGACATCAGGCATGTTTCAAAATACAGAAATATCCAAGCACTTGATCCCAGCTGGGCTATGGAGAATTCAGCTCTATCCGTGTCCCAGACAAGGTCAGAGGAGGAAATGCCACCACCACCGGGCTTGCTGCGTCCACAGCCCTCAGTCTGGAAATCCCTTTGGTCTAACCTAAATTTATTTTCCTGTAGTTTAAGCTCATTTCCTTTCTTCCATCCTTGGGGAAGGTAAGGAACAGATGGCCGTAAACCACCAGATAATGACCCTTTATAGACTCGACACACATATTAAATCATCTCTCAGCCAGCACTCAGATGAACAATACAAACTCCCAACCAGTTATTCTTGGATTTGTTGTCCTGAATCCGTAGCTTTGTGTTCTTACGGTGACTGTCCGGTGGCCTTCTCTTCTTGCTGACATGATCATCCACAGACAGGACAAGAGTCTTCAAAAAATGGATAACGATTTCCAAGTTCACTGGAAGCATTTCTTTGGGGAACTCTGTCCTGTCACAGTGGAGTGTCATGTTACGTTAAAAACAAAGAAACAGGATCTCAATGTTACTGATGGACATCGTGAGACCACTAGGATTTTCACATACTTTTGATAAATTTGTACCGGGCCATTCTTCCCATCTTATGCATGTGAACTTCAAACTTTTTGTCGTTGTGATTGTTGCAGTAGGAATTTGCCTCTTCGAATCTCTCTGGCCCTGGCCATTGATTTCTGGCATTCTTCTCCTTCTCTGGCCTTGCTTGACAGTATTATTTATTTTACCTTGAGTTACAGTCAGAAATAGTTCAGATTTTCCACATCTCTGCACTTCTAAAGATCGGACAAGTCTGTGCCCTTTTGAAAGTGTCCCAGATTTCCCTTTGTACCAGGCTTCTCTGCAGACCTTCTCTGAGGTCTTTCGTGTGTGCTGTTCCCCTGCCCCACCCCACGCTTCCTGACTCCCTGAAAGAACCACTGAAGATCCATAATGACTCACTTTGGGCCAGACACTGGGATGGTTGGGGTGTGGGGGACAAGTGAATCACGCCATCAATCCCTGTTCTCTGGGAGTTCAGAGCCCAGTAGGGGCTGGTCTAGTGCATTCTTCGCGGGGTATGGATACAGCTGAATATCTCAGAAGCTTGAACTCCAGATGATTACCTGAGATGCAAATTATTCCTGGAGTTATCTGAAGAGCCAGAAAACGGTAATTGCCACCTATTATACCCTTGAAAAGGCTGAAATGGAGGCCTCCTTACTTGTCCATTAACAATTCTAGTTTTGAAATGAGCTAAGCTTTTTTTGTTGTTGTTTATTTATTTTTGAGAGAGAGAGAGAGAGAGAGAGACGCAGAGTGCGAGTAGGGGAGAGGCAGAGAGAGAGATGGAGACACAGAATCTGAAGCAGGCTCCAGGCTCTGAGCTGTCAGCACAGAGCCTGATGTGGGACTCGAACTTGTCAACCACAAGATCATGACCTGAGCCGAACTCAGAGGCGTAACTGACAGAGCCACCCAGGCGCCCCAAATAAGCTAAGGTTTTTAAATACTCTCTTCTCAGAAGATCGGTGTTTAATAAAATATAAGAAATAAGAGGGCAATTCTCGGATGAACACTTAAAATAGGCTCAGAATAAATCCTAGAGCCCGTGCAGACCTCTTAACCCAAGAGTTGAAAAAGAGAAAGTAACCCCACCCCCCTTTTGTCCCTTCAATCCTCACCATCCCTCTGGGTCCTTGTAGGTTCAGACACTCGAGAAAAGCCCAGAAAGAGCTCAGAAGGGAACGTGTTCCCTGGTCTTCCATTCAGGTGACCCCCGTCTCTGAAGGGACAGTGAGCGCCATGGTCGCCTTTCCCCGAGGGCCTCAACATGACAGAAGGAGGCTCCCCTGTGGCCAAAGTTCATGACTGAGGAGTATCCTGATCAAGAGCTCATCCAGAGGGACGATGGAGTCAGACACCAGGAGTTTCCATCTGGTAACCACAAAGCAGGGCCGAAGGGGGGCAGTGAATGAAAATCTAGAGCGCTTGGAGGTCCCAGGTGGGCTGTTTCTACTTGTATCTGATGGAGCCCTGGGATGGAGCATCAGACAGAAAGACAAACAGAGCTGTACGTGGTCAAACCAGGAGAGAAGTGGGAAAATGTGGACGTGAGTGACCCTGAGGACCACCCCAACCCCCCTGCCACCACCCAAGTACAGCACAAAGGGATAAAAGGAGGCGGTGAACCTGTTACCCTCATCTCGTTTGCACCAGAAGTTTGTGAGTGCAGAGAGAGCGGGAAGGCGTGATCGTGTCCTCAGAATCTGTGGACTGTGCAGCGGGCACGACAGATCCCGCTTCGTAGAGGACGCTATCCTCGCAGCCTGTGGGGCCCCCGCCGACACCCCCGGGCTCCAGGTTGGACAAGCTTGCCTGCTAGGAGCCCAGGCCGCCGGGATGGAGGCCATCGCTCTCTTCTGGAACTAACCAACCAGGGAGCCGAGCGGGACCCTCACTCAGTGGGTCCATGGGGTCCCCGTCACAGCGACACTGCTGAGGAAGTTCCTGATTTCCCGGGGTCTGGGGGAGGAGATCATCCCCTTGTGGAAGTGACTTTGGTGATGGGTTTCCTTCTAGAAGATCTCAGCCTGGAGTCTCCTTTGCTTGTTCCTCTTCTGCATCCTTGGTTTTCTTCTCAGGCATACTGCCCCCTCTACTCCCTTCCTGGAGCCCCAGCCCGAGGGAGCGGCCCCTTTACCCTCAGCGCACACGGTGGACGTTTCAGGGCCTCGACGCTGCCAGGGCCTGTGGTCAGGGGGGCCGCCTGTGGTTCTCCTCCCTCCACCACTGGACCACGTCAGCCTGATGTCTCTGGGCTAAGGGTGTGGGCAGGCGGGCAGAGTCTGCTGGAGGAGGAAGGCAAAAGCGAGAACAATGCCACTTTTTTTTTGCGGTATTTGTAGCATGTATTATCTCACCGTACAAGCCTGATGGAGGCTTATGAAGGGGGCGTGAGGACGAGCCTACAGGGGTGTGAGAGGTGGCCTCCCCCCTGCCCTGGGCTGTTGCAATTCTCCTGCTTCCTTGGCGCAGAGACTAAGGCTTCTGTCGGCTCCCCCAGGTTCCTGTGGGTGGGAGACTCCTTCCTGTGGTGCTGGCTTCCTCCAAGACTCGAAGCCTGCTTCTCCGAGCACAGGCCAGAAGGCAGCTTCCATCTTGGACCTCCTCCTCCGCAAGTGCCCCTGCCCTGCGTTCCGTGGCCAGGTCCCCCCTGCCACAACACCTCCAACCTCCACCCACCTCTTTGCTTCGCCTGCTTCTGCATCAGGGGCCCCATGTGTGAATTCTGCCCTTCCTAAATGGTATTATTTCATCATTTTTATTCTCCACCCCTCTGGAGCTACCTTTTGGGCAGGTTGCCACGTTGCCCGCATTATTTCTTCTGCTTAGGACGCCTCTTGACAAAGGACGGGATGCAGGCTTGCGTGTTGCAATTCGCAGCTGTACCTTTCTCTTCCGTGAGACCGTGAGTTCCTGACAGGTAGGAAGGAGATCAGATGAGCACTGAAATTCAGCACCCTGTGCGGAGGCAAACACACGGCGGGTACTCAATGCACGTTCAGCGCACCATAAATGAAGGCTTCCTCTCCGCCGGTAGGAGCATGTCAGGTACCCTTTAAAAGACTCCGCTGCATACGGTGCTGACAGTCAAGGTGAAAGCCAAAGGCAATCAACAGTCATTTAAATAATTTATCATTAATTACTGATGTGCTGTAAAAGGGGATATTGTCTAATCTTCTTCCAAGCACGGATTCAAAGCCTGCAGATCCGGAGCTTTGAGACTCCTACAAGAAGATAAGAGTCAACTCCCTGGCTGAACCCGTCAGAAGCTGCCGATTTACTAACATCACAATAAAGCCACAACAACAAAACGGTTTCCCAAGCTACCCTGGGGTTCCCCTCCCCCATCTTCTGGGAATGAACTACGCAATAGGTGTCACGAACTCAGTCCCCTGCTTGCTGTCCCTCTGTTACCTTATACCCAGAAATCAAGGCAGCAAACGGAAAAATTAGCAGAACGTCACAGTCTGCCCACCATTTGCAGAGAGACTAAACTTGACACATAGCCAGCCCTTTGTGCGTTTATAGATCCCTTTCAAATTCTTTGAATTATATATTAACTTTCACTTAGAGTTGAATAAACTAACACTTGTTTTAGGAGGAACTTGCTCAGCGTCGTGTGTGGTGGGCAGTAGAGAAACAAGTAGCGTCTAAATTCTGAAAATGTAAAAACCCAACCTAGCGCACTCTTTGTCTGACTGTTATATTGTCTCTTGAAAGCTACGTGCACCGAGAAACACTTTAGCGATACTTCCCCGAAAGAATTAAAAATAGGCTACACTGAGTTTCCAAATTCAGTTCACTTCAGACAAAAGAAAAACAGCTAGACTCTCACCAGCTCCAAAATCACAAAAGCTGTGAAAACTACCGCAAACACTCAGAAGTCATGTTTTCCACCGTGTTTTCAGGTTCACATTTAAATATTTACTGAACGCCTACTGCTTCACTCTGACTCCCTGAAATAACAAAAAGATATGACTCAGCGTCAAGCCAAAACTAAAGTCACTGTAGCTGATGAGGTCCTGTTAAGTAAGCCTAGTGAACTATTATCTACATTCAAAATGTTAACAAACACCAAGTGACCTTTACTAGGGTGAAGTGAAAGAGAAGAATGTTACGTATCAATGACTTCACCCACTAATGAATAGAAGCTATTCTAGTTGTCTAGAATATGTAGTTTTTTCTAGTATAGTTTTCACAAACTAAACACACATTACTCAGAGGTGGGACTTTAGTTAGAATGTTTCATAATTTCTAAGACTGTGGCAACAAAACTATTGGAAACAATTGGTATTTGTGCAGCTATCAGTGATTTTGAAATTTTCCCAATGAGTAACCTCCAAAATGCGTGGCCATTACTCACTGCATCTGACTTGACCTTTAGGACTTGTGTAATTGGATCATGCCAGCTTATAAGAATATTCAGCCCCCCGCTGTCACAACATCATGAGCTACAGAGATGTAGGACAGCTTGGTGACTAGAGCTGGAGCGTTAACCCTCCCTCGCTCATCACTTTACTGGCTGTGTGGTCCCGAGGAAGTTGCTTAATCTCTCTGAGCCCTACTTTCCCAACCTGTACAATGGAGTTAAGGATCTTTGTTCTTCTGTGTGAATTAAATAAAATAATATAAATGAAGGACTTAGTATGGGATCATTAACAATCCATAGAAGATATTTAGTACGCAAGTTTTACTGAGACGTGCCTCTCACTCTAAATCACTGGAGACAGACGTGACAGTCTGGTGTCAACGTGAGAAGTCAAGAATCATTCGGTTAATGGCTCGATAATAGTTACATTAGGTAGACAAGGTCAGTATCAGAAGGGGGGGTAAGAGGCTTGGGAAGCTTTAAGAGGAAAGTATTTCGTAAATATCCAAGAAGATTTTAATCTAAAATCTTAATGAAGGGACAAGCTCATTGCACCAGAAGAACAAATATTTCCTGGAGACTTACGTGTCCAAAGCCAGACACTATAAGAGACACCTAGGAATTCGACAAGTTCCTTCAGTAAATGTGTATTTAGTGTCTACTCTGCCAGGTACTGCTTATGTCCTGGAGCAACAACCATGAATCACAGAATCACATCCTCTACTCTCTTTCTAGAAATAAGAAATATGAAGAAAGTATTATTTTCTTTAAGGCATTTACTACTTAGTTAAGGATGCGTGAACTTTTATATTTTTAAAAAAGTTTAACAACAATAATTGCAACAAAGGATGCAAGGAATGTCACTAGGAGACTGGCAGGAACTCACGGTGTCCAAGAAACCTGAGTTCAAATCCAGATTCTGATAACACCTCCGGACTTTGAGACAAGATGCATGGTGGCAGAGTCTCGTACGCTTTTAGCTGTAAAATGAGCATGTTTTATAAATATACTTTATAAAATACCTCCGGTAACTGAAGGGAGTTGCAGGTGTAAATCCCTCCAGGGAGTGATAAGGATACATACACGCTTTCATTGAGGAGGACACCTGACCAGTGCCTTGAAGGATATGCAGGATTTGCTAGACAGACAGGGACAGAGAGTGCATCCTGGGCCAAGGAAAGAGCCTGATGAAAAGACTGATGGGGAAGAAAGGGAGTTGAACAATGTGGCTACAGCAGAGTCCGTGTGGATAAGCAGGTAGAGAAACGACTCCAGCGATGGGTGGGCCTTGGATCGCACAGAAAGAATTTCAGAGGCGTCGCACAGCTCTCCCACGTGTGCAGACACGGAAACACAGACGATGAGGTGAGTGTCTCAAGGTTACATCATTAATAGCAAAGTAGAATCCCAATACCCATCTGGCGCTCTGTCTCCCCGATGGCCCAGCCCACGGTTGAGACAACATCGTGTCATACTCCTGGTCGATTCGTATCGGAACATGTACAGCCTGTTAGACATTTTTCATAATATACAGCAGAAATCCTACCCGACCCTCTAGTTTAAGTGTTGCGTTTATGGCAAGGAAAAGCTATTCTGAAACGACCAAGGGGAATGGAAAACAAGGGGCTATTTCTCAAAAATGAGATGGTGCTTTGCAAAAATGAACTGACTTTATGATGCCATCTGGAAAATGTTTCTGTATTCCCGACGCACTGCGCTGAGCATAACTTACAGTTGACCAACCAGTTCTGAAATGCTCTCTTCTGCTTCCTCACATATGGATGGAGCCCTACAGGAATAGACGCTGTTAGTCCTTGGACAGGACATCTGGTGTGACTCCTGAAAAAGAAGGTGCACAGCTCTTGGGTGGTTTTCAGCACAGCACAACAGCCTAATGTTGGAAACTTTTCAGGGTTGCGCCCTTGGTGATTGGCCTTGTTCGGAAACCAGTGCTGTGAAATCATATTCCCATCAAGGAGATTTTTTTTCTTCCTCACTCTTGCCCTCCTTCCCTCCCTCCCTCCCTTTCTTTTTTCCTTCCTCTCAACCTGCCCAGAATGTCTGGGATGTGTAGTGACCTGTGGAATACTCAGACAGAATTCCAAGTGGACTGAACCCTAAGACATCGTATCACAGTCAGACCTGTCACCTCATAGGGTTGGCAGATGTTCTTCACAGTTTCTTCCAGAACAACAGTTCTTTTGCATAATTTATTGTAATTGGATAGTGGAATTATGGGCAGAGAAATGCTCCTTTCTCAAATTTGGGAATGGAACCTAATTTTAACACCAGCGGAGGAGATTTAGAATCTCATAAATGAAGGAAACTTTCATTAATTTGGATAGGAATTAAGCCGAAGCTAGCTTTGCTTTATAAAAAAAAAGTCGTCAATAAAATAGTCTAACACTTGCAGAGAGGAACATTTAATTTGCTGAAGAAAACAAATTGCTTCTAAACAATTAAAAACACCAATTTATGTGTAAACAACCAGTATGTTAAGTACAAATCATTCTCCTCTATTTGTTAAAGCAGCCAACTCCCTTGCCTGACCATACTTAATTAGCCTAACGCACATTACTTTATTTAATTGAAATTAAAAGACAAAAATATTATTTTGTTGAAAGTGACTTCCCCCATTTGGCCACGGGGTGAAAATTAACAAATCTGCTTTTAGAAATGATTCCTTTTTTCCCTTGGTCAACACATTACATGTTTAGATGGCTGATCATATACCTTGGCTCCACCATTTACTACCTCTACGACCCTTGAGGATTCAAACTTCTCTGAGCCTGACTTGGGTATGAAGTGCAGACAATAGCTATTTAGCAATTGCCACATCACATTTATTGGGTGCTTAAAACGTGCCAGGCTTGATGAACGGATAAAGAAATTGTGGCTTATGTACACAATGGAATACTACGGGGCAATGAGAAAGAATGAAATCTGGCCTTTTGTAGCAACATGGATGGAACTGGAGAGTGTTACGCTAAGTGAAATAAGTCATACAGAGAAAGACAGATACCATATGTTTTCACTCTTATGTGGATCCTGAGAAACTTAACAGAAACCCATGGGGGAGGGGAAGAAAAAAAAAAGAGGTTAGAGTGGGAGAGAGCCAAAGCATAAGAGACTCTTAAAAAACTGAGAACAAACTGAGGGTTGATGGGGGGGTGGGAGGGAGGGGAGGGTGGGTGATGGATATTGAGGAGGGCACCTGTTGGGATGAGCGCTGGGTGTCATATGGAAACCAATTTGACAATAAATTTCATATTTAAAAAAAAAACGTGCCAGGCTCTATTCTAGGGGCTTTGTCCACATTAATCCAGTTAATCCAACCATCAAGCCTATGACATAGCTACTTTTTAAAGTTTATTTATTTAAGGTGGGGATAGTGGCAGAAAGAGAGAGAGACAGAACCCCAAGCAGGTTCTGTGCTGTCAGCACGGAGTCCAATGCGGGACTCGAATTCACAGACACGAGATCATGATCTGAGCTGAAGGCAAGAGTCAGACGCTCAACCTAGCCACCCAGGCACCCCCGTGACATAGATATTTTTATAAATCCATTTTGCACGTGAGGAAACTAAGTTACAGACAGGGTAGCTGATTTGCCCAAGATCACACAGTTGGCCAGCGGAGGGCCTCAGGTCCCAAGAAGACAGTCTGATGCCAGACTTCACTTTCTACCTAGTTACAGAAGTTGAAGTAAAGACTAGCATGTGACAGGACACACAATAAGGCATGTACATTTGTGACCACTGCTAAGCCTTCAAGATACTGACATACCTCAGAGGTCTCTCCTGCCCCTTCCCTACCCATACTTTCCCCATGCGAACTCCTTCACTCCACACCTGTAGACACCATCCTGGTGCAGATGGCTCTGAGAAGAAAGACACAGTCCTGTGTTTTTCCTGTGTTCATAAGCTGGTAATACTTCTGACACCTGATGTGTGTTTTCCACTCACCAACCAATTCTCAGGCACCAACTGCATGACCTACCATTTAGCTCAACTCTGACACTATCCACCTGATAATGGCCTCCGATCCCACAGATTAAGGGCTCAGTCCCACAAGATGGCCCCCGACTCCCACCTTGGATACCACCTACAAGAGTACATAGGGCGAGATCCAGAAGGGTCCCGAGTACAGGACCTTCTGTCACATGGAGTTGGGGTGCACCACCGTCCCAGCATGTGGATTTGTTCACCTGCCCCTACCTAGAAGTTCTCCATACCCTGTAATCTGGGGATTTTTATGGAGGCTTCATCATGTAGGCATGTTAATCACTAACTCAATTTTGAAACCCCCCCCTCCCCTTCCAGGAGATGGGGGATGGGACTGAAAATTCCAAGGCTCTATTTAGGGCTTTGTATCTCTGATGACCAGCTCCCATCCAGAAGCTATCCAGGGGCCCACAAGGAGTCGCCTCATCACAACAAAAGACCCAGGAAATTCCAGGGGATTTAGGAGCTCTGTGTCAGGAACCAGGATTTATTTATTTATTTATTTATTTATTTATTTCCCAGTTCTCAGCTTCTGTTTCCAACCCTGACATCTACCAGTCCTTCCGATCCATACACTGTACTGCCTATTTGTCATGTTACATCATCTAAGGGGCAACTCAAACTTCTGCAGCCAAAAACAGCCCTCTAGATTTTTCTCCTTCCTCTATCTTCTCCATCCTCAGAAAATGAGCCACCATCAGCCCTTCTGCTCATGATAAAGATCTAAGATTCTTGATCCCATGTCAACTCCTTCTCTAAGTCCTCCAGATTCTTTCTTACCTTTTCTCCATTTGTACATATATAGTCTAGTCCAAACCACCCTCCTGCTTAACTACCCCAGGAGCCACCTAAAGAGTCTCTCAACGTTCTCCAGGGCCTTCCTATAACTCCCATCTGCCCAGAAGTGGTAAGCTCATTGACTACAAATCAAAACCACACAGAGACACCACCTCACACTGGTCAGAATGGCTAAAATGAACAACTCAGGAAACAATAGATGTTGGCGAGGGTGCAGAGAAAGGGGAACCCTCTTGCACTGCTGGTGGGAATGCAAACTGGTGCAGCCACTCTGGAAAACAGTATGGAGGCTCCTCAAAAAGTTAAAAATAGAACTACCCTACTATCCAGCAACTGCACTACTATTTACCCAAAGAATACAAAATCCTGATTCGAAGGGGCACATGCACCCCAATGTTTACAGCAGCGCCACTGACAATAGCCAAAGTATGGAAAGAGCCCAAATGTCCATCGACGGATGAATGGATAAGGAAGATGTGGTTTATACACACGATGAAGTATTACTCAGCCATCAAAAATAATGAAATCTTGCATTTGCAACAACGTGGATGGAAGGTATTATGCTAAGCAAAATAAGTCAGAAAAAGGCAGATATCATATGATTTCACTCATATGTGGAATGTGAGAAACTTAACAGATGATCATAAGGGAAGGGAAGGAAAAGTAAGATAAAAACAGAGAGGGAGGCAAAACATAAGACCGTCTTAAACACAGAGAGTATCCTGAGGGTTGATGGGGGTTGGGGGGATGGGTTAAATGGGTGGTGGGTTTTAAGGAGGACACTAGTTGGGTTGAGCACTGGGTGTTCTATGTAAGTGATGAATCACTGGGTTCTACTGAAGCCAAGACCACACTGTATATTAACTAACTTGAGAATAAAAAATAAAATAAAATAAAAAATATGTATAAATAAAATGTAACTCAGATTAAGTTACTCATCTCCTTAAAATCCTCAAGTTTCTTCTCACTCTATGTATGTATGTATGTATGTATGTATTTTGATAAAGAATTTTATTTTTTATTTAGAAAATGGAAAGCATGTATTTATAATGTGTTCTTTTTTAACATAATTTGTTGTCAAGCTCATTAGCATACAGTGTATACAGGGTGCTCTTGGCTTCAGGAGTAGATTCCCATGATTTATCACTTACAAACAACACCCAGTGTTCACCCAACAAGTGCCCTCCTCAATGCCCATTACTCCTTCTTCCCTGTCTCCCGCCCCCCACCATCAACCCTCAGTTTGTTCTCTGTATTTAAGAGTCTTGCGGTTTGTCTCCCTCTCGGTTTGTAACTATTTTTTTTTCCCTTCTCCCCCATGGCCTTCTGTTAAGTTTCTCAAATTACACATATGAGTGAAAACATATGATATCTGTCTTTCTCTGACTGACTTACTTCACTTAGCATGACACCCTCCAGTTCCATCCACATTGTTGCAAATAGCAAGATTTAATTCTTTCTTATTGCCAAGTAGCATTCCAGTGTATATATAAACCACATCTTTATCCATTCGTCAGTTGATGGACATTTGGGCTCTTTCCATAATTTGGCTATTGTTGAAAGTGCTGCTATAAACATTGGAGTACATGTGCCCCTATGCATCAGCGCTCCTGTATCCTTTGGGTAAATTCCTAGCAGTGCTATTGCTGGGTCATAGCGTAGTTCTAGTTTTACCTTTTTTGAGGAAGCTCCACACTGTTTTCCAGAGCAGCTGCACCAGTTTGCATTCCAACCAACAGTGCAAGAGGGCTCCATTTCGGCACATCCTCTCCAGGATTTGCTGTTTCCTGATTTGTTCATTTTAGCCATTCTGACCGGTGTGAGGTGGTATCTGAATTGCCATGTATTTTCTTCTTAGGACTGCCTTTGCTGCGTCCCAAAGAGTTTGGACTGCATCTTTTCATTTTCATTTGCCTCCATATAGTTTTTTAGTTTCTTCTTTAATTGCCCATTTGAGCCATTTGTTCTTTAGTAGGATGTTCTTTAACCTCTACTCATTTGGGAGCTTTCCCAATTTTGTCTTGTGGTTGATTTCAAGTTTCATAGCATTGCGATCTGAAAACATGCATGGTATGTTCTCAATTTTTTAATATTTATTGAGGGCTGTTTTATGACCCAGTATGTGACCTATCTTGAAGAATGTTCCATGTGCACTCGAGGAGAATGTGTATTCTTCCGCTTTAGTCTGAAAAGTTCTGAATATTTCTGTCAAGTCCATCTGGTCCAGTGTATCATTCAGGGCCATGGTTTCTCTACCGATTTTCTGCCTAGATGATCTGTCCATTGTTGTAAGGGGAGTATTAGAGTCCTCTGAAATTACCATATTCTTATGAATAAGATTGCTTATGTTTGTGATATGCATTTGGGTTCTTTCATGTTGGGGGCATAAAGATTTATAATTGTTAGCTCTTCTTGATGGATAGATCCCCATAATTATGATATAAGACACTTCTTCAACTCTTGTTATAGTCTTTAGTTTAAAATCGAGTTTGTCAGATATAAGCTTGGCTACTCCAGCTTTCTTTTGACTTCCAGTAGCATGACAGATAGTTCCCCATCCCCTCACTTTCAATCTGAAGGTGTCCTCAAGTCTAAAATGAGTCTCTTGTAGAAAATATATAGATGGATCTTGTTTTTATTTTTTTAATCCATTCTGATACCCTCTGTCTTTTGATTGGGACATTTAGTCCATTTCAAGTTATTATTGAAAGATACAGATTTAGTGTCATTGTGTTATCTGTAGGTTTCATGTTTGTGGTGATGTCTCTGGTCTTTCGTGGTCTTTGCAACATTCCACTCACAGAATCCCCCTTAGGATCTCTTGCAGGGCTGGCTTAGTTGTCATCAACTCCTTCAGTTTTTGTTTATCTGGGAAAGCCTTATCTCTCCTATTCTGAATGACAGGGTTGCTGGATAAAGGATTCTTGGATGCATATTTTTCCTATTAAACACTTTGAATATTTCCTGCCACTCCCTCTGGCCTGCCAAGTTTCAGTGGACAGGTCTGCTACTCCCGTTATGTGTCTACCCTTATAGGTTAAGGCCTATTTGTCCCTAACTGCTTTTAGAATTCTCTCTTTATATTTTGCCAGTTTCACTATGATATGCTGTGTTCCTGATATGATATTCCTGTTGAATCTGAAGGGAGTTCTCTGTGCCCCCTGGATTTGGATGTCTGCTTCCTTCCCCAGATTGGGGAAGTTCTCAGCTATAATTTGTTCAAGTAAACCTTCTGCCCCTTTCTCTCTCTCTCTCTCTCTCCATCTTCTGGAACTCCTATGATATGGATATTAGTACATTTCATTGAATCACTTAGTTCTCTAATTCTCCCCTTGTGGTCTAGTATTTTCTTCTCTCTCTTTTTCCCCGGCTTCATCATTTTCCATAATTTTATCTTCTATTTCACTTATTCTCCCTTCTGCTTCCTCCATCCTTGCTGTCACTGCAGCTAGTTTCTTTTCCGCCTCATTCACAGCATTTCTTAATTCGTTGTGACTATTTCTTAGTTCCTTGTTCTCTGTAGCAATAGATTCCCTGCCATCTTCTATGCTTTTTTTCAAGCTCAGCTATTAATCTTAGGATTATTTTTCCAAATTCTTGCTTAAATATATTGTTTACATCTGTCTTGAGCAATTCTTTAGCTTTCATTTCTTCCTAGGATTTCTTTTGAGGAGAATTCTTCCATTTCATCATTTTGGCTTGTTTTCTGTCCTTTGCATGTTTTAATAGCTTGTTATGTGTCCTGCCTGTGAGCACT
Organism: Panthera pardus; assembly: GCF_024362965.1. Taxonomy (NCBI): domain Eukaryota; kingdom Metazoa; phylum Chordata; class Mammalia; order Carnivora; family Felidae; genus Panthera; species Panthera pardus. The sequence continues at coordinate 112,869,325 of NW_026526677.1, read as the reverse complement.
GCTATATTAAAAAGGGGTCATACGTTGTCTAGGGCCGGGCCCTTCAGGAGGTGTTTTTGCGGTGTGTAGCATGCTCTCTGTTGTTGTGACTCTGGTTGCTTTATCTTCGTACTCATAGTGGTGGTTTGGATCTTCCACAGTGTGCTTTGATATGCTCATTGAAGCAACTCTGTGGAGCCACTCAACTTGGCAGGGCACACGTCTGCCGACTCAGGTCCTCTATACAAGGAATTCTGCCCACCTTGGAGTGGAGTCCTTGCAGGCTCCGGCCAGGTGCTGAGTCATAGCCACACCCTTGTGGAGGAGAATGTCTCTGGTCTCCTTCCCACTGTATTTAAGTTAAGATCAAGCTCTTTACCACGGTGCATAAAGCCACTCAACATCCAGCCTCAGGCAAAGCCTCCAGCCTCATCCCAACCACCTCTTTTCTTGTCCACTATCTCCAGTCACTGTGAGTCTCAGATCTTCAGGATCATTCCTGGTTTTGGACTTTTGCCCAGCCTTTCCTCACTCTGGAAACATGTTCTATTTGATCATCGAATTACTGGCTCTTTCATGTCACTTCAAAGGTCTACTTCAAATGATACCTCGACAGAAACGCTTCCTCACCACCCAGTATGAACTTGCTCTATCACTCCTTCCAACAAGAGTGCCACAGACATGCATGCCTGCATGCACACCTGAAAATATAAGTTCCACGAGGGTGGGAGTCTTGCTGTTTGTTCTTGGTGCTCTGATTCCCAACATTTAGGGTGTGGTAGCTAATAAAAGGTACTCACTGAATTAATGACTGCACTAAATTGTAGTTGCTGTTATTAATGGTCCTTCTTAATGTGAAGGACAATTTGCATCTTCTATACCTCTTACCATATTCTGTGACAGGATGGGGTGTGGCCCAAGTGCAAAAGGGGGAAACACCCTCTTTGTAGAAAGTGAGCAGCCCGCTACACAGAATTCAGCATCTGGTGAGAGTGGCTCTAAACCACCAACGATACTTGGTCTACAGTTAGCATCTATAGTCCAACTTGAAGTAGTCGTTAGTCCCCAAGCCAGAGGACAGAACCTAGTGATGGAGAGGCAGCAGGTAACATGGGGAGGCACATGCAGGCAGGTGTGCATGATGGGTTTTGAGCAGGAGCCCAGCCAGTTGACAAGGAATTGGGATTGATAGACAAAAAGGACAGAGGCTCATTTCTAGAAGGAATGGACATCAAATTTGCTGACAAACTTCAGAAACCTGAGGTCAAAGAACAAAGTAAGGTTACCCATATTCACATAAGGTACAAAAGAGGGAAGTGGCTCAAGGGTCAGGCAGAAGCCCACCCTCAAGGGTGGAGACGGTGAGGGGACTTGATGACAAGTGTCAAGCTAAAAGCAGACTTGAGAGTGAATGAGTTATAATGTGAGGCTGTGTTCCACGCCGTGGGTGGTCCAGTCTGCTAGGAGGTCCCACGGATTGCTTTTCACTGCATCAGAACACTGTCAGCCACAAGACCCAAAAGCCCAGCTTTCTGCCTGCTGGTTTCGATCAATATGATAGATCTTCCGCCTCAGAGGCCTGTCTGAATCCTATTATTCTGCCTACACACATGTGGAGCTAAATTAATGATGATGACTCCAGGCTTCAGAGCATCTGTAAACTGTTATTATCACCGTCCACACCGCTGCTTTATTGATCTCCTCCATTAGGCACTGACTCAGTTTATGACCACTCTTTTTTAGGAAGCCAATAGGTTAACCTCCTTCTTTGTGTCTACCCATAGTCGGGATAAATGTAGACCCAGTAAAACTTGATATCCTTTCCTCCAGGCTCAGGGCAAAAAGGAATCTGCCTGGGGGTAAATTCATCACACTGGTTATATGAAATGAATTTACCATACACTTCAATGAAACATCCTAACTCATTATGAAAATACAAGAACAAATTTAGGACTGACCACTGACCACACTTGGTGCACAGATAGTTCAACGTTCTCTCATTGGCGGGGGGGGGGGGGGGGGGGGGGCGGGCGGGCGCGTGTGTGTTTCAGTCGGTTAAGCGTCTGACTCTTGGTTTCAGCTCAGGTCATGATCTCATGGGTTGTGAATTTGAGCCTTGGATCAGTTCCGTGCTGACAGCTCAGATCATGCTTAGGGTTTTCACTCTCTCTCCCTGCCTTTTTGCCACTCCCCAACTTTCTCTCTCTCTCTCTCTCTCTCAGAATAAATAAATACACAACTACAAAAAAGAAAACATTCTCTCATCAAGGATGATTAGGAAAATGTCTCACTCCTTCTATTCTGAACTACTGTAACCTTTAATTTTGATGTTTTCTTGTGATGTTGGCAGGGGACCTACAGACTCCCTCTGGTGACTCAGTGCTTAGTTTTTACTGTTTCAATCCGGCTTGTGGGGCCTTCTCTACACACACATATCACCTTCCACACAATGGGCCCCCATCAGCATCTGGCACACAGTAGATGCTCCAGAAATGATGCCGAGAGATTGTACGAATGTTCCTTCTTAGGGAGAGGTGACTCTCTGGGACACATACATGGGACTTCTGTGATCAAAGCTGTGACCCATGGTTTTCTGAGCATTGTAGAAATGGAGTGGCCTGGTTGCTGCAAAGAAAATCTTTAACAACCACTGGATAAAACAGGAATTCATTAATTCTGGGAGGCGCGTGTGGAGACACGCACACATATAAATGCACAGACACATAACAGCAGGAGCACTTAGTGAATGCATGCAGGCATGTCCAGTGTGTGTTCTACATGGCTCATCTAAATGGAGGGGTAGGACTGTGTGACGTTCATTCGTGTTATGTCCTCTCTTACACGCAGCAAAGCATTGGGGGCTATAATCCAGTGCACGAGCAATGCTCAAGGGAGAGCAAACTAATGACAAGTTTGCTGCTCTTTTCACCTGTGCTTCTTTATTCTTCCAAACACTAATCTTTTCTCAAAATCCAATATTCGTGTAAATGTTTTTGGAAGAGAGCCCAGTAGAAGGATTAGAGGGTCTTTGGGTGTGAGGGGAAAATCTAGAGTGCTTCTGCATGATGTCCACAGAAGGGGTTGAAGTAGACAGGATGATGTGTCCCAAGCAGTGGTCAATGAATGCCATCATCAAATGAAGGCAGCCACATAGGGGAAGACATAAGAGTCGGTTTCCATCTCAGTCACGGGTAGAGTCTTCACCCAGCCAAAGTCTTATGTCATTAAAATATCAGCAACTATTTAACAGCTCGCTTAAACATTCCCCACTTTTTCAGAAAGTGCTGATGCATAGTATAGATGAGGAGATTATAACATTACAAAACCTATTGTCTCTGGAGATTTCTTGTTATGAAATTTGAGGGAGTTCTGACTCCTAAGCAGGGAACTTTGGATGTGACATTCTATTTAAACATCTGTTCAGCCAATATGTGATTACATATAATCTGCTTCAATCACATTTGGTTCACTGTTAATCAAAACCCAAAAGCTTTACCTTGTGCAATAGCTTTTTCTGTGTGTTTCCATAGTTTGAATCTAACGAAGCACATTTAAATGACTGCCAGGTGGTAAGCCCGTATGAAAGTTTCTGCTGTGCAATGTCCAAATTATGGATTTCTTGATTAAAAGGTGTTAATCATTATAAAAGTAACCTGAAAGCCAGGGAAAACAGTAAATGAACAGTTATATAATCATTCTTTCCATCTAAGTTGTTCAATATATTAAAAATGAAATTCTCTGTTGGAAGAACCAATGGATAGAAATACGCTGTATTAATGCTTCCTCTCTTCTTTCAGATTTTCTAAATAACATCAGATTGAAAAATGTATACACTTTTAAAGTTTTTGTTTCTATACTGCATTGTGTTTAAGAAAGCAAATCAGCAGTATCTTAATCCGTAGGATTTTCTTCCCTTGCTTACCAGTCAATATTGAGATCAAAAGGTCTCACAGATAAACCCAAATGAAAGTCTTCTACTCCAAGAGTCCTCAGCCCTTTATCAATCATCAGTTTCCAGATTCAGCAACAAAAAAGGACAATTTGGTGTGTGTGTGTTTTTTTGTTTTTTTTCCTATCACTTGGGCTTGTTCCTTTGGCCAATTTCTGCAGAAATAGTTAGAACTTCTCTTATCACTCTCTGAATAGATTTTTCTAGTTTCTTCTTGCAGAGGAGGGGAATCATTTCATGAGCACTTATGGGAAGTTTTGTGGCCACAAAATGAGGTGACAGGAGCCTGTTCCAGTGAGAAACCCCTGTTTTCAGGGAGGAGAGAGAGAAGAAGAAACAAAGGAGCCCAAAAGAATTTAAACTTAAGGGCACCTGGGTGGCTCACTCGGTTCAGCATCCATATCTCGATCTCAGCTCAGATCGTGATCTCATGGTTCATGAGATCGAGCCCCGGGTTGGGCTCTGTGCTGAGAGCACAGAGCCTGCTTGGGATTCTGTCTCTCCCTCTCTGTCCTTCCTCCACTCATGCTCTTTCTCTCTCAAAATAAGTAAATAAACACACAAAAAATAAACCTAAACATTTTATCAAACGTGTATTAACAGCAAGTATTTGTGTATCTGTTTGAAGCACAGTTTTCTGTGTCAAAGAAACCATGGATTTTATTTCTACTGAAGATGACAGACGTTGGGGGTAAATCATCCTCAGGCTGAATCCTATCTGCTCTCCATACCTGTGAAGATGATGTTCACCTGTCAGGAAGGGTCTCAGTGGCCACTGGGCTCTGCGATTTCCTCAACTAGAGCTTAGATTATCCAGCAATGACTTTTAACCAACGATCAGATTATTTTCTCACTTAAGGAATCACTTTCTTATAAGTGGAAGGTAAATTGCATAGGACATTAATAAATATTGCTTCTTTCCTAAACTTATTTAAAAAAATCTGGAGTTTCTCAAGCATGATGTGTATTACTGATGAATCCTAACACCAAAAGGAAGAAACAATGACAATTTAGGTACATACACAGATTACGCACACAAGTACAAACACACACACACACACACACACACACACACACACACACACACACAGTTCTTCAGTACAGATACTAACGAAACAAGGGCTTTTTGGTGCGTGTGTATCACCCATTTATTGGGCCATCACAACTTGCTCAGAAGCAAGAAGACAACTTTACCATTTTTCACGGCTTTTGCTTTACACCCATTTTTTCTTCCCTTTCTCCAAATGGAATCTTAGTCCCCATAACAGTTTAAACCATATTTAGATAATTAACAAGATGTGTCTAAATCCAGGTCATTCTAATATCTGTCTTCAGATTCTCATCATTTGCAAACTCCTTCCTGCCCTCAGCTTGCACCTGACTCAGCGAAGGAGGGTGAGGTAATCTCTCCATCCTCATACTTGCTCTCCCACTGTATTCCTTCCACTCCCCAGCCATCCCCGACCCTATAGGATTGGACAGGACGGGAAAGGGGCAGAGAGAATCGGGTCTGACTCTGGAACCCTCCACATATGCCAGAGGTCCAAGTACTAAGTTCTCCTCTCTTGGGTGATTCTGGCAGATTTTTAGAACCGCAACCACTGAGGACCTCATACTTAAAGTTCTAGGGGGGCAATGCCCCGATGCCTGTCCTCCTAGTTTCTCACAACTTTCCCCCTTAGCCTCCAGCCTCAGCCAGTCTACCCCACACAGAATACCTCTGTTAGGATCATCTAATCCTCCTGGGCAATGTCTCCTTTGGGAAAAATCAAGCCCAGTTTTCTTTCCACTAATTGGACTGTAGCTCCCTCCCTCCGTAACCTCTTCGCCCCTTCCTGCCAGTTCCAGGAAGCTTCTTACTTTTAACATTTCTGAGGATGAGCTCCAAATTCCTAAACTCCACATGAGCTTTGAATGATTCTTTGAAATCCCGTCTCTTGTGAGAAAAGGAAAGCACCCCTCTTCCCAAAGGAATGGAGGGGAAATGTGGCAGTGCTCCAGGAACATCTCTCTCTTTACCAAAGAAACTTCTCCCCATCTTGCACAACTACTCCAGGGTCTCACTTGCTGCTCTACACCCTGGAGGTGGGTGATGGATACATGCCAGCAGAATCTGTCTTTGGCTGCCTGATTTGGAAGTCCTGTACGTGGCAGGAGATGGGCAATGAGAAACGGGTCTCCAATTCCTTCCCTCCCTTTATGGTGGGGTTAAGGAGATGCCTTTAAGAGAAAAGGTTACCCAGGTGACAGACCTCCTGAAAAACACTGACAGATGCTTGCAGGGGCTACCGATGGAAGACTTTTGGCAGGATATATCTGATCTCTCTAGGGTTGTGGATGGAAAGCAAACCTGGAATCCATGGATTTATCGTAGATCCTTGGAAATGTCATGTGAGCTAAATATTGATCTAGATATGAAATGGAGCTGTTGTGGGGTGCCTGGGTGGCCCAGTTGTTTAAGTGTCTGACTCAGGTCATGATCTCAGAGTTTGTGAGTTTGAGCCCTGCACATTGGGCTCTGTGCTGGCAGTGCGGAGCCTGCTTGGGATTCTCTCTGTCTCTCTCTCTCTGCCCCTCCCCTTCTCTCTCTCTCTCTCTCTCTCTCTCTCTCTCTCTCTCAAAATAAATAAATAAACTATAGAAGACATAAAAAATAAAATGGATATGTTTCACTGACTGAAACACCACCTTCCTGTGTAAGTAAGATCTCTGCACACACAATTGAGAGCCCCCTTACTCTGGGCCAAAGTGCAAGTCCATGCAGTAAGAAAGAGCCTGGGGACCAGCCTTGGCAGTCCCGGATGTCTCTCTGCTTTGGCTCTGCCTCATGATTACCTGTAGCCTTGAAATTATTATTAAAGCTTGAATTTGCATAAGATCTCCGATTCGTGGGAGTCTGAACGAACAAACTGACATTTGATTAATAACTTAAATGTAAAAGTCAAAACTTGAAAACTTAAAAAAAATTTTTTTAACGTTTTTTAATTTACTTTTGAGACAGAGAGAGACAGAGGATGAACGGGGGAGGGTCAGAGAGAGAGAGGGAGACACAGAATCTGAAACAGGCTCCAGGCTCTGAGCTGTCAGCACAGAGCCCGACGCTGGGCTCGAACTCACGAGCTGTGAGATCATGACCTGAGCCGAAGTCGGACGCTTAACCAACTGAGCCACCCAGGCGCCCCAAAACTTCAAAACTTTTAAAAGGAAACATTGGAGAATATTTTTCTGGGCTTTGTAGAGAAGGGTTTCTACATAACAGCCAAAACTGTAATTCATTAAGGAAAGTATTAACACGTCTACTTCATGAAAATAAAGACATCACCGAAGAAGTGAAACTGTGAGCCACTTTGATACACAACTCCTCACTAATGCACAACTACCAGAAGTACCAGAATTAGTCAGAACAAGACCACACTAAGATGGCGGCGTAGGAGGCTCCACCCTTCCCTCCTCCCACGGATGCACAGAGTGTAACATATGGATCGATTTCTTCTGAGACAAAATCAGAAACTACTCAGGTTGTTTCTCCCAAGTATCAGGCCACTGAGAAAACACCCACACTGGAATGGATAGGGTAAGGAAAGGCCTTACCCTAAACACCACTCCAGGACAGAGCGTCATAATTGAGAGGGAATGGCCAGCTTCTCCTTGAGGAGCTGTGTGTTGAAACCACTTACTTGGTGCCCCAACTCCTAAGGCCACTACCTAAGGGGTGGACCCCCACATCACTTAGCTCTGAGATCCAACTGGGGCTTGTATTCTCAAGTCCTATGGGACTATAGTGAACAAAGGTACACCAACACTCCCTGAGGCTATCCTCCCCAGGCTCAGTGGAAGGATCAGACAGAAATACCCACCTCTCAGTTTTTCAGTGGAGGGGGTTTAAGTGCCTGTTTCCCCAGCTGCTGCCTGAGGATCCAGCTTCTCATGAGCCAGCATTGGGGTGTTGATTGGGATCCTCCCCAGGAGACCAAAAGACATGGTGGGTACTCCCCCTGGCTTTTCCCTCTAGCTTGTTCCAACAATAAAATCAAGTTACCAGCTTCTCCCCAGAAGGAGCTGGTCCACACATTTATCATCCCAGCATTTGTGGTCGCCACACAAGGGACAGGGTCTCAAATCATCTCACTTTGATGGTAAATGGGGTTTGTCATGCACAAGTATGAAAGAACCATATCAAACAACAAAAACAATGTTATTAAATGAGCACACAAACATATTCTATAGTTACCCTCTTGGACTCAGCACAGGAAGCGGGCAAAAGTGCCCACATCCATATCCCAGTTTCTTCCTGGAAGGAATATCACTGTGTACTGTCCCAGCTTCAGCCTGAGATCCCAGCTTCAAACAATCCAAACAATCTGCAGGTGGAAGGTGACTGGGATGCTCCCAGGAGCCCAGAAGAGCTGGGCAGCTCATCCCCTACCATCTCCCTTAGTAAAACTCCAACAGTAAAACCACATCTCCACCTTCTCCATGGAAGGAGGTTGTCCACACAGCTAGCCACCCAACTATTACAGCTGCCACCCAGAGGACTGGGTTCCAAATCACCTAGTTCTAGGAGCTGATGTGGTTTGACATTCAGAAGTCCCCCAGGACCAGAGAAAACAAACACGTGGTTCTATTTGGGCACAAAAGCCATTCCAGAAGCTCAGTACAGAGTGAGGAGGCAAAAACACTCAGCTTCCAGTTTCTTCCCCAGAGCGGCAAGATGCATATCTAACCTTGTGACATTCCCAAGTGCTTACTGAAGGTCAACCTTCAAATTAGCCTTCACTGGGGAGTGTAAGTGTCAGGCAGTCAAGGGTCCTCTGGGAGCCTTAACAAGAATTACGGGCATTTCCCGAGCCTGTGTATCACTGAAAACTCTTGGTACACCCTCATCTACTGGGAGCTACTGAAAACAAATATGGTAGCCTGGATAACTACACAGATTTAATAGGCAACTGGCAGTGCAGGCTGGGCTGCTGAAGAGGTTCCTGTCTTCTAGGAGGCTGGTCTGTCAGGACTAAGACAGGTGCATGTTTTATCTAACACACAGAAACCAACACAGAGTCAAAAAAAAAAGAAAGAAAAAGGAAAGCTCTCAAATAAAGAACCTCAATTCACAACTCGAAATACTAGAAAAAGAACAAATGAAGCCCAAAGTTATGGGGAGGGGGGAACAGCAAAGAAAGGTCGGAGCAGAAATAAAATGGAGACTGGAAAGGCAGTAGAAATGATCAGAACAATAAGAGTTGGTTGTTTAAAAACATGACAAAACTTTAGCTGGAGTAACTAAGAAAAACAAGAGCCTCAAATAAATCAAAATCAAAAAGGGAGGAGGAGACATTACAATTGTAAGAAAGAAACAGTAAGGGTCATAAGAAACTATTAGGAATGATCACATGCCAACAGATTAGGTAACTTGAAAGAAATGGATAAATTCCTAGAAAAATGCAGCCTACAAAAATTGAATCATGAGGAAATAGGAAATCTGAATATACCATCCCTCTCCCTCCATCCCTCCCCAACTTGTGCTCTCTCTCTCAAAAGAAATACACTTTATATACAAACGACCAAACAAAACTCATTTTGGGAGGCCAGCATTGCCTTGATGTCCCTAGTAAACAAGGATGTCACAAGGAAAGAAAATTACAGACCAATACTTCTGATGAAAAGAAATGCAAAAATTCTCAGCAAAAATATGAGCAAACTGAATGCAACAGTATAGAAAAATGGTCACACACCACGACTGACACATAGGCAAATCAATCCATGTGATACACTGCACTAACTGAATGAAGCATAAAAATCATATCATCATCTCAATAGATGCAGAAAAAGCATTTGACAAAATGCAACATTCTTTCACAACAAAAACTCTTACCAAAGTAGGTACCGAGGGAATGTGTCTCAACATAATAAAGGCCATGTACGGCAAGCCTACCAGCTAACATTATAGTTGGTGATGAAAAGCTAAGAACTTTTTCTTGAAAACAGGAATGAGACAAAGATACACATTCTTGTTACTTTCACTCAACACAATATTGGAAGTCCTATGTAGAGTAAAGAAATGGAAATATATTTCATGCTCATGGGTTTGAAGAATGAATATTGTTGAAAATGTCCATACTACCCAAAACAATCTACAGATTCAATGTAATCCCTATCAAAATTCCAATGGCAGAAAGAAATGGAAGTAACGATTCTAAAATTCATATGGAACCACAAAAGACCCCACAGTGCTAAAGCAACCTTGAGAAAGAAGAACAAAGCCAGAGGAACCACACTTTCAGATTTATTTTTTTAATGTTTTTTAAATTTATTTTTGAGACAGAGAGAGATAGAGCATGAGCAGGGGAGGGGCAGAGAGAGGGGGAGACACAGAATCTGAAGCAGGCTCCAGGCTCCCAGCTGTCAGCACAGAGCCCGACGTGGGGCTCAAACTCACAGAGCGTGAGATCATGACCTGAGCTGAAGTTGGTCACTCAACCGACTGAGCCACCCAGGTGCCCCACACGCTTTCAGATTTAAAACCGTATTACAAACCTGTAGTAATCACAACAGTATGGTGTTGGGATAAAAACACACACATATATCAACAGAGCAGAGCAGAGAGCCCAAAAACAACCCCATGTATATATGGTCAGTTAATTTTCCACAAAGGCACCAAAAACACACAGTGGAAAAGGTAGTTTCTTCAATAAATGATTCTGGGAATATTGATAAATGGGAAAATTGGACAACACCCAAAAGAATGAAACAGGAACCTTCTTTCTACCATACACAAAAATCAGCTCAAAATGGATTAATTACTTGAATATAAGACCTGAAACCACAAAAATCCAAGAAAAAACTATGTGCAGCAAAACTCAGTGCAGCAAAGGAAATTATCAACAAAATTAAAAAGGCAAATGTATGGAATAGGAGGAAATATTTGCAAACCACAAAGCCAATAAGGGCTGTTACCCAAAATATACAAGAAATTCATAAAACTCAATGGCAAAAAAAAATTAAAACATGCAAAGAACATGAATACACACTCCCCCCACCCCATAAAAGCCACACAGATGGCCAACAGGTACATGAAAAGGAGTTCAACTCGTCATCAGGGGATTACGAATCAAAACCACAATGATGTATCACCTCACATCTGTTAGGATGTCTCTTATCAAAAACACCAAAGATAATAAATGATGGTGAGGAGGCAGACAAGAGAAACCCTTGACACCTTTGGAAGGAATGTAAACTGGTGCGTCCACTGTGCAAACAGTGTGGAGGCTCATCGAGAAATTTAAGACAGAAGGACCACATGATCTAGCAATCCGCTGTCGGGGTAAATATCCAAACACAAGTCCTATCTTGAAGAAATTTCTATACTCTCATGTTCACTGAAGTCCATGGATTATGAAATCGATGATGTGAAACTCACACAAGTGTCTGTCAATGGATGAATGGGTAAGGAAAAGATGTATAAGATATATGATAGATGGTGTGATATGTGATACATATATAAGTCTGTCTTTAAAAAGAAGGATGAATGTGGAGGGCATTATGTTGAGTGAAATAAACCAGTCAGAGTAAGACGAACGTGGCATGATATCACTTATATGTGGAATCTTAAAAAAAAAAAGTCAGACTTACAGAAACAGTGTAGATGGATGGCTGTTGGGGCTGAGGGCAGGGGTCGGGGAGAGCATGGGGAGAGTCTGGTAAAAGATATAAACTTTCAGTTATGGCTGAATAAATTCTGAGGGTCTAGTGTAGTTTGGACGTAACGGAGTTTACAATCCTGTATTGCCTCAATGAAGTTTGCTAAAAGAAATCTGGAACATTCTCGAAAGAAAGAAAGAAAGAAAGAAAAGAAAGAAAGAAGGAAAGAAGGAAAGAAAAGAAAGGAAGGAAGGAAGGAAGGAAGGAAGAAGGAAGGAAGGAAAGGAAGGAAGGAAGGAAGGAAGGAAGGAAGAAAAAAGGAAAGAAAGAAAAGTATATCAAAACATCCCATTGTATACTTTAATATATTATAATTTTGTCAGTTACACCTCAATTTAGCCCAGAAAAGGCCATGAGAAGGACACTGTATCCTAATATAGAAAATGAGCAACTAAGGAACAGAGAATTCACAGCGTACATATGAATATGTGATCGGTGTGATCATTAACCAGAAAAATGTGTAAGACAATGAGATACCAGTTCAAACCCAAGAGATGGAGGAGAATTTACATCGTCTAGGAATGGAAAGTTCCAGAGGAGATACAGATTGAGAGCCACGCATGGCCGGTGGAGGGGTGATTTAGGAGAGCCATTTTGGAGAAGAGTCTCACAATTGCAGGTAAAATCACACATGTACATTCCCTATGACTCAACATTGAGCTATCAGGTGTATGCTGCAGGGACAGCTTGGTACCTGTGCACCAGGACTCGTGTGCAAGAGTCTTTCTTGCTGGATTACGGATAAGAGCAGAAACTAGAATATGAGTACCCACTAAAAAGCGGGCGTACGAATGGATTTGTCATTTGCAGCATCACACAACGGAATGTTAAGCAGCTCTACCCACCAACACGGATGATGCATAGAAAGCTTATTCTGAGAGAAGAACATTTCAAGTGTTTGAAGATTAAAACCGATATAAAGCTCAAAGCAAGCCAAACTAAACTTATTACTGTTTAGGCAAAAATACACACATCGTTGAACAGTTTTTAAAGGAACCGATGGATGTACACAAACACCAAGTATCAGATGATTATTAGGCATGGAGAGGGAGTAAAATCATCTGACACAAGAGATATCATGGTAACAAATAATGTTCTCTTCCTTTTGGTGGCCTGCGAGTAGGTAAGTGTTTCTTTAACGTTATTCTCTAAACTGGGCATGTGTGTCTATATATTATTTCTTTCACCAGGGAATATTTCAAAAGAAATGAAGGAAAGTATTCTTCTAACAATTTAAAAGATTCACTGTGGCTGGGGCACCTGGGTGGCTCAGTCGGTTGAACATCCAACTGGGTTTCAGGTCATGAGCTCGCGGTTTGTGAGTTTGAGCCCCGCATCGGGCTCTGCGCTGACGGCTCAGAGCCTGGAACCTGCTTTGGATTCTGTGTCTGTCTCTCTCTCTCTCGGCCCCTCCCCTGCTCATGCTCTGTCTCTCTCTTTCAAAAATGAATAAACTTAAAAAAAATTTTTTTAATGATTCAGTGTGGCTGATTTTCACAATACTGTACAAATCTCTAGAACAAAGAACTACGTTATGCATTAGGGAAATTTCTACATTTCTATTGTCTCATTTATTTCGTAACATGAAGATGTTCTGACTGATTTTTTAAGGTCTGGTTTTCAATTTCTCTTTCTGCAGTTCACCAGGCCTTTCATTGTGTGACACTTGTGTTTCAGATTTAAGATGAATTTAGCTTCTTAAAAACTGCCATTCTTCCAAATAGAAATATACGAGCAGATTGTCTTCCAAATTACTGTCAGGATGTTTTCAATAATCTCTTCATTAATGTCGAAGCTAGAATTATTTAAATGCCTTAAGCCAAAGGCATGTATCTGGCAAAATCATTGTGTGGCCTCCCCAGGGACAGTGCACGTCACCATGAGATAACCCAAAGCACCAGTTCCAACTCCCCTCTTATATGACGGGAGGTGCTCCTTCGCCAAAGAAGATTTGTAGTAAAATACCGAAGTCGTGTGGACTTATTTTTATTTTAAGATTATTGAAGCACTCACATCCACAACTCCAGCGACTCAGTGGCTTTCACTCATTGCTGCAGAAGGCAGGGAACATAATTTTTTGGTGATATTCACGACAAGATGTTTCTCAAAGGGTCGGGGGAGGGAAGGTACTGTAAGACATTTTGTCTCAAGAGTGGTCACCGGGAGCCTCTGCAGATCGGTAAGGACACCTGCTTCGGTGACACAGATTCCCATTCTGGCTCTTCTCATTTAAAAGGGATGCTAAGATTCTGCGGGCCATGCAGCAGATACATTCACTACTATTCCGGTGTTTTCTGTAAGAGCGGTGTTTAGCCACCTGTCCTGTTTCGAACGACTGTCCTGTTCCCATAACAGTTACTTAGGAAAATCATCAGGGGACCATAATATCCAAGTGTTTGGCTGTTCAGAGCACACGGGGCAGTGTGCTGGGGATGCTAAATGCCACAGAATAAACACAGCACATCATCCAGGAGTTTGAACGTCACTCAGAAATGTGGAGGTGAAAATTGAGGTGATTTAATCTGGTATGAAATTCAAATCATGCCGACAGTGAGACAAAGACACATTTTGTGAGAATAGTCCTAATTTGTGTGCGTTTTAAAAGATTCAACTTCAGGCTTCAAATAAATTTCACATTTGTATGCTCCCATAAAATAACTTTTCTTTTCCTACACCAGGGGTCATTTCACTTCCAAAATTCTGCATACCTGGATGATGAATCACTCGCAGGAGGTGAGAGAAGCTTCTTATCCGAGCAGTGGGCACGGAGAGAAGGAAGAAGTCCAGACCAGCAGGTGTTCTTAGCCAACAAGTCCTTCCCAAAAGAGAAAGGGAGGGACAGCACAATCCATGAAATGTTCTGTGGGGAGAGAGAGAGGGTCTGCCTCAGTCTGGTGGAGACAAGACAAGGGTGTGTTTGAAAGAACCCAGGGTTACCCCAAGGCAAGGAATGGCAACTGGTCAGGGGACAGATGACAAAGCAGAGCCAAGATGCTGGTTGTGGACAAACCGACGGAAAAGACAGACTGACTGCAGGAGGGGAACCAGCAAGAACAATCGCCGATTTCTCCAAACAAATCAAATGGTTTGGGGCAAAATTTAAAAAGTAGTGCCTGTGTCTCAGGTCCCTCATTTATAAGATGGGAGAATGGCTCCTTGGTGGGGGTGGGGGGGGGGCTCATGTGGGTTTAAACAGCTACTTCAGGCCATCTGGGATGGTGTCTGATATAAAGTAGATGCTTTGTCATGGAAGCTACTGTTCTTAGCAGTGATATGTACTTGTGTGAGACCTATGTTAATTTGTATACTGCAAAATAAACCCAAGAATTTAATGATCTGTATAGAAAAAGTGCAAAAATGGTCAGTCAGACACCAGCTAGGAGCCACCAGGAGGGCTCTATAGAATCCAAGCCGACAGGGATCAGCCAGCTTGCCAAGTCCTGCATGGCCCAGTCTGTAGCCAAAAATACACCAGAAGATGTCTTTCCTCCTCTCTTCCTCCCAGATGCTCAGTCCTCAGGAATCCTCCAGCCTTCACCTCCCCTGAACCTCAGGGCTATGGACGCCCTTCATGAAAATTCCCAGAAATCTAAGAATGGTTTCATCTACCACCAAGTCTCCCTTAACTAAGGGTACGTGCCCATCGAGCCAGAGAGCCCTGCGAGCCCCTTCTTGCTGAGAAGGGCTGTCCCATTTTTGAAGGCTCACCTCTGCTTCGTGTATGTATCCGGTACCTCCTCCTGGTCACGAGGACGGCTTTGAAAGCCCAGGCTCGTGGGCGCCATGTTCTCGAACTCTTGCGTGTATCGGAATCATCAGGGGTCTAGTCACAACGGAGACTGTGCCTCAGGAGGTCTGGAGTGGGGTCTGAGATTCTACAAGTCTTGCAGGCTCCCGGGAGTTGCTAACATTGCTGGTCCCAGAGCACACTTGGCAGAGCAGGGTCTGGGGCTACACAGAAGGAGGCGGGGAGAGGGGGTGTCTTCTCGGCTTCCTGGCACCTTGAATTTTTTGTCATCTCTGAGCAGCGCAGCAATGCCTCTGAGCTGCCCCCCAGGAGAGTCCCACCTAGCTATGACCTTTGGCCAGTTGTTAAAAACCAAAAAGGCCCAGCTGACTCACACGGCAGGGACTCACAGATGCACACGGGGTCAGCGAAACCAGGGAGTCTGTGGATTTCGCTGCCCGGTGACGTCTGTCCTCACACCCGTTGACAGGGAAAACGACACGCAAATTTTATGCAAGCGCACTGAATTCTGTATCCGTGATTCCCAAAGATTAAGAAGAAAGTCGACTCCGAGGAAAATTCCGGGAGCTACTAGGGGTTGAGCTGACTCGCTTGGTTCTTCCTCTCTTTCATCTTTCAGAAAAACCTGGCCAGCCAACCACAAAATGGCTCTGGGATACTCAGCGCCCAGCAGGACAAGAGGACCCGCATTTTCCTCTCCACGAACATGCCCTTTCTTTCAACGGTATTTCTTTGAAATCTCTCTTTGCTATTTTCACATCAGCCCTGAAGTGATCTTCCAGAAGTGTGTCCGTACATGTTAATCGGCATCATCTCAAGAGGCAACGCTGGACTCTACTTAGTGGCTCAGGCGGTTGTGCCGAATGTAACACTACCGGATGGTCACAGCTTTGTGTTAACTGTATGGCTGCTGTGGGGCCTTTGTTGACTCACAAGTCCTCTTAGTATCATCTGCAGACACTCAGCGTCTCCTGCAGCCCCGAGACACAGGCGAGAGGCTGCCACACAGCCGGGCAACTATGTTTCACGTGTCACACTACGGCGCGTCCACGGTCACCACGAGGACATCGTGTCTACCTGGTGCCACTCCGTGTGATGCAGACAGTGAGACGCACAGGTTGTGCTTTATGAGGCTTTAGGGAAATGGAACCAGTGAAAGGGAAATCGTGTGGGGCCCAATATATTCTACGAGACGCGGCACCTGTCCTGTCTCTGTTCTCATTCTTCCTGTTTCAGCCTTCCACGGGAGAAACCACCCCTGGATTGCGCTGCAAACTGCAGGCGGGAAGAATATTGAAGCATAAGACAGCAGAAGGCAGCACATTTTCCAGTGCTGGGCCAAGCCATCCCGAAGCCTGAGGCGAAGGGAGAGTCCCTCGTGCTGATGCAGCCTTCATTTATGCTCGCGACACTTCATTCCTTATGGACGTTTGGGCATTTCAACGTTTAAAAACATCACACTGGGGCATCTGGGTGGCTCAGTCGATTGAGCGTCTGACTTCAGCTCAGGTCGTAATCTCGCAGTTCGAGGGTTTGAGCCCCGCATCCGGCTCTGTGCTGACAGTTCGGAGCCTGGAGCCTGCTTCGGGTTCTGTGTCTCCCTCTCTCTCTGCCCCTCTGCACTTGCTCTCACTCAAAATAATAAATAAACTTCATTAAAAAAAAATTGGGGCACCTGGGTGGCTCAGTCGGTTAAGCGTCCAACTTCAGCTCAGGTCATGATCCTGCAGTTTATGGGTTCGATCCCTGTGTTGGGCTCTGTGCCGACAGCTCGGAGCCCGGATCCTGCTTCGGGTTCTGTGTCTCCCTCTCTCTCTGCCCCTTCCCTGCTCATACTCTGTCTCTCAAAAATAAACATGCTAAAAAAATCAGATGAAAATATTCCTTATTTTGAGTTCTAGTTTTTTAATGCCCTGCCCCCTAAACTTTGTGCCCAAGACCAGTACCTGGCCTTCGTCTTGGCCCTGCCATTAGAGAGGAGATCATCTATGTAACTTATAAGAAGATTCATAAAGGCTGAGTTAGTGTCACTGCATATTGAACAAAAAGAAAAAAACGATGGGTTTTCATGAACTGGAAACCAAAGCCAATAGGGTGCGGATGCTTTGCTGATTCCTGAAGCTGCAGAGAGTGGTGGAAAATACTTTGAACTCTTTCTAAAAAGGTCCTTCTGTGTCAGACCTTAAAATCACCTTACAAAAGGAAAGCCTTTGTTGGAAGCGACTGAATGAGATTTTAGTTTATTTGGCTTTTCCTCATCTTTGCGAGTCTTCCTATAGCAGTTTGCAGCTTTGGTCGGAGCTGAACTTGTAAGGCAAGTAATTTAACGGCCGTTACGAGAGGCGGGTGTCCCCCCCAGACGACCACCAAGAGGGTTGCCGGGCGCGGGCTATGACACCGACATCTTCGGGGAGGCCGAAATTCGTCACCTCGTTTTCCGTGGTCATCTCCAGATGTTGCTTGTCACAAGCTGAGTCGGGAGCTGGGTGTGGGGGACAAAGGACCGCCTTCCGACCCGTTCCTGTGACCCGGGTCGGGTCAGCCTGCGTGTTCACTGCTTTCATCCTCTCTTGTGTCCGGTGGCAGGAATAAAGTGTGACTGACCAGCTTCCCTGATCGGGCTGCTTCCAAAACAATTCACGAGAAGTTGCTTTGTAAGATATGCAGGGTCACGCTTATCCCCATGGGCTGACCATGAATGTTCCGAAGCGCGCAAAGATAACGTTCATTGAGACGCGTGCACATGTTGTACATTGTAACGAGGGAGCACACACAGCTGCAACAGCGTCCCGTAAATCCGTGTGGCATCACTCACCACGTCCTCCCCACACGTAGGACAGATGCAGGAATGCCCATCGAGTAGGGTCAGTCTACACCCGGCATCCGTTTGGTGACCCGGCGCCCCGTCCCGCTGGGCTGCGTTCCTGCGTGGCTCCACTCTTGATCCACACGCCTTGCCCGTCACCCCCAGCCCTGCTTCCCATTTCTTCTCACCCTCGCAGCTGGAAGAATGATATTCTAATGTGGGTCACACCCCAGGACCCTTCTCAAAACGCTCCGGTGGTCTACTATGTCACTCCACGTAAAAGCCACATTTCTTGCGATGGCCCCGTGAGACCCTCCAGGATCATGTCTTGTTGTTTCTCTACATCCCTTTTCCATCTTCTCTCACTTGTTTCCGGCCACATGGGGCTCCTCACCCTTCCCGTCCCTGCCCTTCCTTGGGCCAAATTACTTAACTCCTCAGCACCTCCATTTCCTTGTCTGTAAAATGGGTATAATAAGAGTAAGAGCTTCAGAAGATGTTTGTTAGGATTCAATCAGTTCAACAGTAGATTGAATGCTCAATATTGTATCATTACCGTCATACTTTTTATTACCTTCATCTGATTTTCCCGAAGTCTCTAATGATTGGACTCCTGAACTGACAATAATCTCTGACAGCGTCCTGTTAATCCGTGGCTTCTTCCTAGGAAGCATCTGTACAACCCCTCGCCGCAGAGACCTACAACTCACAGACTTCAAATACTGCTGGGTTCTGGAGCCCTTGCTGGCGTGTCTTCTGCACTTGGACTTTGTGCTGAATCTTCTTCCTTACTCATCGTTTGGCGGGAGTGGTTTTGTGCTTGTCTACTCTGCTGATCTTGCCTGTTCATTTCGCTGTAATGTCATTTTCTATATTCCAGCCTGTCCCCACACTGGCCCCTGCCCTCCACTCCATTGTCAATTCGTCCTGCAATTTTCACTATGCCCTCTTTCCCCTCCTATGTGGGAGCAAGGGCACATTTATTCCACCTCTCTGGAAATCTTGTGTTTTGGTGGGGAAAGACTGGCTTTCAGGCAGTTCTAAATATGGAGAAATCCCTCAAGCACTTTTGCTGTCTTAGCCTGGGTGGGAGATTGGAGCTGAGGGAGGGGCCCGCTGTGGTGTAGGGGCTCACTAGCTGGGGAACGTAGTGTGAGGGCTGGGAGGACAAGCTGAGAATACGGCCCATTTCTTCAAAACAAAGGCCAGAGATAGCTTCACTCAGTTTGTCTTTTATAAAAGAAAGAGTGTAAGCTTCATGTTGGAAGACTCAAAGCCGAATGAGATTCTTCAAAGGCATGGTTACGTGGAAAGCAGCACCCTTGCTGGCTGCTACCTGTAAGAGACGAAATGGGTTTGGTCGAAATCCTTTAGGCAAGGTGCCAACATCGGCCTGTACCATTCAAATTCTAAGGACAGACCAAGCAATGTAGAGGACACAGCATCACTTGGGAGTGGGTCTTACAAATTCAAGGAAAGTGAGGGGGACACAGCAAGATTTCAGGAAGCAATCTTTGCCAGTTCTGTCCACTGGGCCAGGCTTCAGTCTTCTTCTCCTAGTGGTGGACACAGTGATGGCCTCAAGGGTTGCTACAGGAATGAAATGAGCATTCTTTACCACAATGTTCAGCATGTGGATGAGTGCCCCTACTTACTTTTATGATGCACAACAAATTACCATAAATCTAGTGGTTTAAGATAACCAGGCTCTTTGTGGCTGATTTCTCCATGCCTTTCCCCCTAGAGACTTGACTAGGGAAGGATCCTTTCCAAGCTACCTCAAGTTCTCCACAGAATTCAGTTCCTTGCTGGTTTTTGCTGGGGACTGCTCTCACCCGCTAGGAGCCATGCTCAAGTTGCTGTCATGGGTCCCCTTCACAGTCAGAGTCCACGACAGAGACCTCCCCCAACCACCATCCACATTGAATCTCACTCATCCTTTCAATATCTGTGACTTCAGAAAGGGCTCGCCTGATTAGGCCAGGACCACCAGAATCCTCCCCACTGCGGTTAGCTCAAAGTCAGCTGAGGTGCACCCTAGTCACAGGAGTGACTGCCACCCACAGGCCTGCCTTCACTCAGGGGAAAGGGATTGATTCTACAGGTGCATATGGGGCCAGGAATCTCGGCAGCCTTCTTAGAATTCTGCCCAGGAAACCACTGCTATTGTATGTTATGAGGCATAAATAAAGGAGACTGCCTGGGTGGAAAGAATGACATTCTTACGTGGTGAGGCAGTCCGGGCAAGCAGGACACCGACACAGGAGATCCCCGTGGGTTAGAGAACCTGGTACAACTAATGGATGAGGGCTTCTCAACTTAGAGATCTAAGGGGCAGCCCAAAGATGGCCCGATGACCATACATGAAGTCACGTGTGGCCACAAATCCATAGAGGGCAGGAGAGGAGACAGCATCTAAACCAGAGAGCACAGTGAGGGGGTCGTCCAGAGGGAGGGCTAGAGCTTGTCCCCAGAAGGGAGACTAAAGGGTCTGTGGTTCCTTCCAGCCCTGGGACTCCATCCCTGAGGGGGCCATGGGACCCCTGGCTCGGTTCTCCACCCAGGGGCCCTGAAAGCACTAAGTGGTGTCTAGAGGCAAATAGGTAGAGTGAGGATTCCTCCATTAGGACCAGTTACATCAACACCAAAAAGCCTGTGTGCTTCCAGCACAGAGTTTGGCAGCAGTAATAGAAAGAAGGGCTACAACAGAACAACAACAAAAAAATCACTCTGGTCCTCTCTGCCCCCCACCCCCCAAACCCCACGTGGTGGGATGAGGACCAGAACGGCCCAGAACTCGGATGCTTGGCTGTCTCACGTCACTGTTGCTCTGAGCCTTTCCAGGCATGCACAGAGCTCGCTGCTCAGGAGATTAGCTTTGCAAACTGAAAATGCCTGATCCACTTGAAATCTATTTGTGGAACTTACTTTCGTCACTGAACCGTGAAAAATAAATTCAACAAATAGAGTCTTAAAACCCTCGCCCTATCATGAAATTGCTCAAACTTTTCCAAATGTCCAAGACTCAGAGGGAGGCAGGAGATGCACCGTTTGTTACCTTAGTCTATGCCTATATAATTTTTTCCTTTCTCTTTTCTAATATCTGGGATTTTTTACCTGAGAAGGAGCTTTGTTGCTGGGATTACTGTCAGTTTTCATGACTACTGTGGTTTTCTCACCAGAAATCTTGAACATTTGTTTAACTTGAAAGCAAAGAGAAATTGTGATAGCTTTTTCTGCCATCATTTAAACAATGAAATAATAGTAATCTGTCAACTAGTAGAATAAGAAGTCACTGTATACGAGTAAAACAACTGGTATTCTTCATTCTAATGAGGCATATGATTTTTCTCCTACTATTGAACATTCAAACATCTGGTCTTGAACTTCAATAAGAATTTATGACTTGTTGATCTACTTACGGAGCTAAAAGAATATTCTACCAAATAGTGTCCCTGCTGTTAACTCATTAAAGAGTTAAAAGGGACAGAAAATTAACACGAACATGACAGTTACTAAGAACTTGTGGACACCAAAGAAGGATCCTGAATAAATGAACCCAAAGAAAGTTCTAAGTATGCCTCAGACTAATGATTGACTGGGAATTCTCTGGGAATCCACTATCTCTGGGATAGTGGGTCCAAAAGAAAAAAATAGCATCAGCAAAATATCTAGAGTCTATGGAATCTTTCTTACCAAGATCCTATCACTTAATGGAAGGATGGCAGAGAGAAGGAGCATTTAATGAGAGCTGTTGATGTACAGACACGTGAGGCACTGTTCTGACACCACGTCCTTAATTCCTCACATCAACCCTGTGAAGGAGGTGGTACTTGGGTTTTACAGATAATCTCCCAGAGCCTCCTAGTTCTTAAGTGACTTGTTGCTCAATTACTATTGTTGCCTAAGAATGTGTCCCAAAATGTAGGAGTTTAAAACAACATTCTTTCTCTCTTTCTCAAGATACATTTGTCAGAAATTTGGAAGAAGCCCGGCTCGGCAGTTCTCATTGCCTCTTGGGGGTAGAAGTCAGATGTCAGTGGGGCTTCAGTCCTTGAAAGGCTAGGCTGGACTGGGACTCCAGGCTGGCTCACTCACAGGACCGCCCATCAGCTGGGAGCTGTTGACCAGACACCCGCACGTAGCCTCTCCAGCCAGAGTGGTGGTCTCAGGACAAGTGGACTTCTTACATGGTTTCTGGCTTCCCCCATAATGAGTGTTCCACAGGACCGAGTCTGAGCTATGTAACCCTTTGTGACCAGCTTCAGGAATCACATAGCATCACTCTGCTGTACTCGACTGGATGGAACACTGAGAAGCCCGCCAAGACTCCAAAGAAAAGCACATAAACCCTCTTTTTGGTAAAAACAATGTCAGACTCTGCTGGGGCTGTATTTTAAAATTATCATACTTGCTCAGAAACAGCCAGAAAGAGCTCACTCAAATGTATTATAAACAACACAACCTCTGATTGCAATTCAAGGTAGATAGAGGAAAGGAATATTTTTATTCGCAAATGACGAAACTTAATGCTACTGAGGCCAAGACTAAAAGAGTGACAGGTTTGTGAGGCAGATCATAGGAAAGAAAGGATGAATGCGGCTTTCCTTAAGAGTGGTGACCAGTGGGAGTTTCATCCTGAAACCACATCTGCCTCTCTCTGCATGTTGGCCCCTTGTCATGCACTGTGACCCTTACCCTCACAATACTCTCAGCACCAGCCAATGCCACCCAGAAGGTTCTCCTGCTCCTGGTTCACATTCGACACGTTGAAGGTAATGCTTCAGACACCCCCTTCGTGTTGCATCTGCCCACCTGTTCAAGACATACGACAGGTCCTATTTGAGCCACGCGGTTGGAAGTCATTACTAGAGGATTGGAAGGGAAATGGAATGGGGAAGGGGAATAGTGGGAAAATGTGCACCTTAGAGGAATCAAGAGTCTACAGTGATTACTGAGCTAGTGACTTCTCTTGCTGGGACTGCTTTGTGAAAGTCCCATAAACCTCGCACAGAAGGTAATCAGTCTTTAGCTCTCGACAACAAACCTTTGTAGTCCAAAGAATCCACAGAAGACTGAATGAAAGCCTATTTGATTTTGCTGATAAAGTAACGAGCCAGAAGTCGGAGCTGACACACACAGGCTTTCATCCGTACTCCAATGATTGAGCATTTTCACTTGATGATCTCGTTTATTCCCATAACAGCTAAGTGTTATAGGGCAGGTTTTATCTTCCCTTTGCAGGTGAGAAACCTGAGACCCAGGAATTTTAAGGGACTTGATCCCACTCATGAAGGGAATAAATAGTAGTGCTAGGGCTTAAATTCACATTCCCCCAGGCCTAGTACACTTTCCACTTTGCCACGGATTCTCCTGATGTACAACTTCGGGTTCCTTGGTGGCATGATGGATAGGTAAGGTCGTCTCTACTGGAGGGCCCAGCAACTCAACTACTGAATCTCGGAGTACCTGCCAATTGGAGTATTGTGGCTTCTACAGCCTAAATTAAACGGGTCATTTTCATTGATGTAACTCACCAAAGTAAACTTCTCTTGGCAAGATCATCCTTCTTGAACATGTCACTCCTGTCCATAGACACTGCCCATGGGCTTCCACTCATGGCATGCAGGATGGAGTCCAGCCTCCTGAGCAAGCTTCACAAAGCCCTCATCACCTGGTCACAACTCACTGTCAACCCACTGTCTCTCCTTCTCACCTGATGCTCTTAAATAGGTCAAGGATGCAATCTGAGGGTAAACTCAATTCTTTCTCTGTACACTCTGTCAACCTCGTCACCTCTCCCATGTAAGAAAAAGGAAAAAGGCCCCTGTATGAGTCAATAACTGAATGGCCTTCCAGGAACAATAGCGGACCCTGTGCCTTGGGAGCGGTCTTCTAGCAGGAAAAACAAGGATTTTACTATCACAACCGAGCAATGCTTACTGGGCTCTCTCGTGGATTGCCTTAAGTTCTCAACTATGTTTTGTTCACATTTGACCAAGATGGAAAGATATGACTCTGCCTACAATGGACACCTGGAATGCCTACAAGGACCAGCACAGGATCTAGGAGAGAAGACATGGAGAACATATCTTAGAAAGCTTTTACTGGCTCTCACAGAGAATATAAATAAATAAGCTTCTCTTTCTCCATTCCTTTGCCTTTTCTTTTCTCACTAAGAGGATGGCCAAGTCTAGAGTACCAAGATCAGGGTATAAGCTTGAGGCAAGGGCCCTAGGTGAGGTCATTCAGTCCACCTCCACTTATAGACTCTGCTAAAGGAGCAAAAGGAGTCACATCGATGTTGAGAAATACAGGAGTTCCCTGGGTTTGGGAAACACAGAGGGTGGTAAGAACCACGAGGGAGCTAGAAATAAAACAAGCTCCATCATTTTTGAATGCCCTCTGTACACAATTGCCTTTTTGGAAATTCTGGAAGTAGTTGGACCTACAGAAAGAAAATGCAGCAGAGAAGGATGTAGCAGTTTGCCTCATGGGGGGCTTACAATTGCAGACCTTGTGCTCCAGCAGGAGAGCCCAGAACACACTGCAAAACTGATTGAAGCCACGTTTAGGGTTGTGTAGATCATAAAAGTTTGTTGACTACACGAGTCAGCAAATGCTAAATAAATAAGGTGCATTAACTTCAACACCAGAATTGGTCAGTTGGGTTCCATGACACGTTGAGGAACTGACCTCAGACTGGCCTCAGGAATTATCTGTAGCTCCCAAAGTTGATGCACGGCCATTTCATAAGTCCTCGGATCCTTGCCTAAAGGGAATCCAAGAGCCTCTCAAAACTTTCTACGCTCAAAATGAAAAACGAGGTCAAAACAGTGAAAAGAACATACAGCCACTTTTGCTTCCATTGGTCATGTATTGTTTTCTTTTTGAAAGACCTCTTAAGAATCAAGGGCTTGGAATGTGACTGGTGGCGACTTTGATATCAATGTAACCGTCACTGAGGATTTCTTGAACTCAGGGATGTACATTTTAATTCTTGAGCCATGAATCCATAAGCATCTTGGTTTGGCCAATACATAAGCCGGAACCAATCATCCACCTAACTATGAAGTATGAGGTTTGCCTTTGACGCCCCAGGTCTTGTCTGCTCCTGGTTTCCTTCTTACGTCCTGCTCCTCTTACGTCCTGCTCCAGGAAGACCCATCCTTCACTGGGAAGACACTGTTTCAAGTAGACACATGTCCAGAAATGATGAGGACCCCAGTGGTGATGATGAGGACAGTGCCTTCTATTTACTCAGTGCTCACCATTCGCACGTTATTTACTCAGTGCTGATTCAGGTCAGGGTTTGCACCATATTTCATGTAATCCTATCCATCCTATGAGACAGATACTCTGTTTTCCCATTTTACAGTTGATAAAACTGACACTCCCAGGTGGAAATAATTTGTAAGAAGCCCCGCAGCGTGTGAGTGGGAGAGTGGAGGGAGACTCATTCTCCCATTTGTGTGACTTCCGAGTCCATCTCCTTTATTATTTCAAATTTTTTTTTCAACGTTTTTTATTTATTTTTGGGACAGAGAGAGACAGAGCATGAACGGCTCGAACTCACGGACCGCGAGATCGTGACCTGGCTGAAGTCGGACGCTTAACCGACTGTGCCACCCAGGTGCCCCCTTTATTATTTCAATAAACGCCTCCATGGTTGCTAAATCCATCTCGTGACTGTCTTCCAGATACTTCCATGTTACAACAGGATGTGCAGTAGCAAGTAGTGCCTAATGGAAAGTTAAGAATTACAAGTGGTGTGGTTCCTAGCATGGGTAACAGCCTAGTACCTAAGATATTTTCAAGTCACTGAGAAAGGGCTTCCCAGAATCTCCCAAATCACACCATGTAGAGAGATTTCCTGTGCTTTCTATGATCCAAATGAGTACAATAAGACCCTTATGACAGCCCTGAGCTCCAGGCTCTCAGTTCCTCAACTGTAAAATGAGGAAGGGAGACCGTATCACTTCCAGGGACCGTTCCAGCCCCAACACCCCATCTGTGAAGGATTGGTTACGTATCGAGTGAGTACGGTGAGCTTAACCCAGGGCCAGTTGGTAATCCTAAAACCTCGTTACCTCTCCCTTCAGAGATCCAATTTCTTGGCCTTATATAAGTTTCCTCTGAGGTGAAAGATACCCTGTAACACACAGCGAAGGCAGTTTTAAAGTGAATGTTGTTACAAATCACAGCCCTGAAACAAATTCATCTCTCAGCCTACGTTCCCAGGAATTTATAGGAAAGATGTAAAACCATTTCCAGCCCCTTTCATCTTTCAAGCTCTTACTAAAACATGGAATTAATCTTCAACATGTCACTAAGGTAGGCACAACCCTAGTGCTGTCCTCTCCTCTTGCGCTCCCTTCAATTTTCCTTGTCCGCCATGTTGTTAGAGTGGCATCAGAGGAGACTTGCAAAGTCATTTGCTTGAAAATCACATCTGATGCCTGATTGTCACAAACATTTTTGCCAGGTGCTCATACAGTGTGGGGGATGATTTTGGAGGATCTTCCAAGCTCAAGGACCAAGAATTGCCCATCTGTCTACACGTTTTATCCACTGAAGTCGTGAGGTGAAGACACCCAAATGATGGCTCAGGTTGGACACCGGCAGGAATCTGGGCCAATCAGACGACCCTCCTCCAGAGCAAAAATGGGAATGAAGCTACTATAGCGTCAGCCTGGACTGTTTCCTTGGATGGAGCTGATCACATCGGAAGTGAGGGTACGTTTATCTACCAATCTGCAGAAGTAGAAACACGAGGCAAATGTACAGCAGGGAACAGAGCTGTGACATGGAGAAGACAGTACTTCCTGGATCTCCACCATTTTTCATTTACTGGTTCCATTCCTTGACTGCAACTTCACATTATGTCAAATTCACATCTTCACTAATACCTGCAGCCTGTGCATGAACAACTACAGCAGCAGACGACTCCCTGGATGCTTCTCCAGGGCTTCTTCCAACTCCCTATTCTTTCTTTCTGGAATTCTTGGGGTCCACAGGCTCAGGATTCAGAAAAGTTGTGCCTTCCTCCAAATGGGGGTGGGGGTGGAAAAAAGAGGTAAGCG
Source organism: Panthera pardus (assembly GCF_024362965.1). NCBI lineage: Eukaryota > Metazoa > Chordata > Mammalia > Carnivora > Felidae > Panthera > Panthera pardus. The sequence continues at coordinate 112,842,065 of NW_026526677.1, read as the reverse complement.
TGGGGGGGGAAAGAACTGCGTATTTTTGTCTATTTTTCCTGCCTTCTTCTGAATTTGCTTGCTGATAGCAAATGGATATCTGCCTCCTTTCCAGGATGACTGTCACAGAGTTACATCCATTCTCTGCGGTGCTATAATAGAAAACCTAACGACAGAAGTCCACTGTCTAACTGACTTGCAGCTAGCCATCTAAGGAGAAAGAACAGAAATTTTGAAACAGCAGTAAGGCTAATATTTTCTCACCTTCCCGAATTCATGCCTCGACCTTTCTATCTAATTTCGTTGATCATTTTGAGGTTGTGCTGTGTCACAGAATCATGGACTATCAGACTAAATCAAAAGCAGACCATTATTTAAAGTGTACACAACTGTACATAACCCCTTGCTGGGTCCCCTGACTGATGCACCTTGGGGACAGCTCTCAATAAAGCCTGCACAATGGGTTTTCCATTGGGAGCAATGACTCGGGAAATGAGTTGGGAAATTTAGCCCTTAACCCATGGCTAGCTGTCAAAACGTCCTTTTGCTTGACTCGAAAATCCCAAGACAGGCTCTTATTGGCCCAGAGAAGTCATGTGACCATCCCTGAAGCAGTCACTGTTGCTCTGGAGTGGTCAGGACCCTACCTAGAGCTGGCCTTAGAGGGGTTCCCCAGAGGAAAGTCCAGGTGTCCTTAGCCAGAGGAAGGAAATGGAAACTGAGTAGAGTTAAGCAGTAGGTTGAGGGGTGTGGGGGTGGAGGGGGAGGGGCTTGTTCACACAGGGCCTCATGGGCCAAAAGGCCTATTACCTTCACTCCCATCCATCTCTGAGGGGGGCTGAGGAGGCCGGGTCCCAGTGGCATCACTATAGGAACAGACTCGGTGGCATTCCAGTCAAGGATGCTAAGAATGGTAGGGGATGGGTGGAGGACAGAACAGAGGCCTCTGGAACCAAATCGAAATTGAACCTCTTTTGTGCTTGTGTCCTGCCCCTGGAGCATGGAAATGGACATCAGAGCCCCAGTGACCCCAACATCTGCCTCAAATATGTCATCTTGTCACGAGCAACAGAGAGCTGAGCCCACCCAACGTGAGCGATAAAGTGCCCCTTAAAAAGACAAAGGATAAGAGATTCCTCTTCAATATGCCCCTCAGTATACTTACCAGCTGACCTTGGCTCTAGGACATTTCATTTACTCACTCAGTGACCAAAAGCATTTTCCTTGAAATGAGCTCCTGTTATGGATGCTATTGGCTTATTATCCAGAGAGCTGTCACCATGAGAGTTCTTACATGTGGTCCCTACATCAGCAGGAGCCCTGTCACCCAGACCTGCTAAATCAGCAATTCTAGGCTTGGGGTTGAGCAATCTGTGCTCCCCCAAGCCTTCCAGGTGACTCTGATACACAGTACGGACGATGAACCACCACACGCTTCTGGAGACCACAAACTTCAGACAGGAAGTCTGCGTCACGTAATCCCTGGAAAGGAGATTGGACCCCCTCGGCAGGACAATGAGGAGCTATGGCAGGGCTTCAGGCAAAAGTTAAAATCAAGAAATCAATCCTGGCTTCATTTAGAAGGTAGGCATTTTGTCCACCATAAATTTTTGGCCTTCGTTCGGAGTTTTGAAAATACCTGTCCTTCTTACAGAGGCTTTTGGCGATCCCCTAAAGTTTGAGGCTATGATGGGCATCTCAAGTGCAGGCTGTGGTCCTGCCCTTTGAGAAGCCATGTACACCAGAGAGTAGCCTGCTCACTGCCGCCCGGGTCCTGAGGGACAGCAGGACCGTCATCCAGAAGGGCACGTGCAGGGCTCCCACCGCAGCCCCCAGCTGTGGGTGGAGAGGGTGGAAATTCTGTAGGATCGCAAGGTCACAAGATAGTTTTTCCATTCCAGGGATTTAGACAACCCCTTCAGAAGTGGTCCTGGGACTTTTCTCGTCATGAGCACAGTTGTGGCCAGAGGCGATGACTGATGTATTGGCTTCCGAGGGAACCCATGTTAATCAGGATGAACTAACTTGATTTAACGTTGAGTGTCACGCGGGCCCACAGTTACGTTCCATTTTCTTCTCCCGTCATGGTGGATTACTCACGGCCCTGCAACAAGAGGGCAGGAATTCATGCTGTGGGTCTGGAGCTCGTCCCCACCTTTGGTTGTATCTACGCAAGGGCAGAGGTGCCAAGGACAGGGCCTCATGCCACAGTGGTCCACAAACCAACCACCTTTCCCGTCTTCCTTCTTTCCATGACTCTTGCCTCTCAAACCACAGGAATAAAAAGGAGAGTACAAAATCTGTGTGTACAGAAATTATGATTTCATCAAACGAAGTCAGTACCTGCACAAGCTTTGACTTTGGAATAGATGCCAAGTCCTCTATTCGGCTGAGCCCATCTGTGGGCACGGAGGACACCGAGCCTGCCTGCTGGCTGTAGAACAAATTCTGATCCAAGATGGCAGCCTGCCTGGCAGGACATGACTCAGCACATCCCCATATCCCTTTTGCAACTATGAGGCCCCCAGTCCCTGACCTGCGGGTCTCTCAGGGTGATGCCTCGAGGGTGCGGCTCTCACTGGAATTGCCCTCAGCCATCAGGATCGGCCTCACCCAAAGCTACACCACCTCCAGGAAGGCATCCCACAAGCAACAATATGCCGAAGCAGGGAGACCCAGCCCCGGCCCCTGTAGGACCCCATTTGGGACACTGTGAAAGTCCTCCCAGCTCCAAAATGCTCAACAGAATCAGCTGAGGCCTCAGCTGCAAATTGGCATCTCCTTCTGCTTGCTTCTCTTTCCCTCACTTCCTTAAAGCTGTGTCTCCTGAGAGACTTCCGGCCTCTCCCCAGCAAGCGGCCATCTCTCAGTGATGTCTCAGCATCTGCTCTCATGGAATTCATCGTGACTATCAGGCAAGGTTCTAGGACGCGAACTGTAACGGGATTTTGGAAATAGATCCGATGCTGGCTGACTGGCAAGGCAGACTCCATTGCGAGTGGCAGGGAGAAGACAAAGAGCCCCTGGAATGCTGTCTCAGTGCACGTGTTCAGACTTTCACTGGCAGTGACCTGGGATGAGAGTTGGGTCACAAAGGATGCAACGGCCTAAGTGACATTTCTGGAGCTTGGGGCTTGATAGCCGTAAGAACCATGGAGCGGGTGGTTAATGCTGAGGACCCGTGGTTTACTCCACAGGGTGATGAGTCACCGAGTCAAGATGGCATGGGAAGGCAAGAAAGGACTCTTTGCAACATTTATGATATCTCCTGTGGCAAGAGGTTCAGACTCAAGACCAGGTTGAAGACTTAGTCATGAAAGTACTTAAGAGAAACACGTAAGAGAAAAGTGAATTCTCTACCGTAGCAGGCTTCCGGTGCCAAAATTAGGGCTCTAATAGCGAAGGAAGTGAGACCCTGAAAGTTGGAACAGGGATAGCTGGGTAGATGCATTTGGGAAAACCTTGACATCCCAGATTCCTCTGAGTGTTCTGGGCCTAAGGAAGAGACCCACTCTTCACGTGAAGATAATATAGAAGCCTCAAGGGAGGCAGGCGCCTTATAAGATAAGGTCCCCTTATGTCCTCCTGGAAACCAGAGTAAGAACAAGGATGTGAAATGGGCCATGTGCTGGGCCTGTGGCGGGAAGAGAGAAACTATCCACTGAAGGAGTTGTGGAATTTGGCTAATGTGTTCTGGTAGGAACTGGAAAAAATATCTCTGGCTATTTTTAGGCTGGCCACGGGAGAGTTTTGAGATATGGAGCACTGTAGGACATAACACCCTAGCAAGGACCCCATGAGACGTGCTAACGCACTCCTAGAGTGGCTCTTGGAAGCTTGGCAAAAGTACAGGCATGCACTGAATGAAGTAGAAATGGCTGACAATAGAATAGTGAACACAAGATTCAGGGAAGGGCACGTGTTAGGGTGGATTTACTATGGAGGGCTGGAAAAGTCACTAGCAGGACAGACTCCTCACGGGGGTCAGGAGACACTCCCTTTAGGCAGGCAAGATGCAACTGTGTGAGTCAGAGAACGGGGAGCCCACATTGCAGCAGGACGGTGTGAGGACTAAGCTGTGTAGTGCCTGTCGGGAGGTAGGGCATGCTGAGGTGGTTACTGGGCCCAGGGCAATGGATGTGAACTTTCAAGGACCTGCTTGCCCTGGGTGAGCAGCAAGACTGGAGCCCCGCCCTACTTTTGCCACATGCACGGCTGGAGGCCAAGTGGTGGGAGCAAGAAAGACACAACAAGAAGCCTCCTGGAACCAAGAAAAAGAGCATCTCCGTCCTGCTGTATCCCATCACCCTCTCCTCACACGCTTGCCATAGAGGCAAAATGCTTGGAGTCCAGCCCAATGATCACAGAGAGGGCAATACGGGACACACCTGGAGATGAAGAACAGATTGGTGTCACAGCCCACTCTTCGGTGACTCAGATTCCACATGCACACATGCTACACATTTCACGCAACGTTTCAACAATGCTGTATTTCCGCCCTGGGAAGACACAGTCATCTTTACAGGTTATCTGTACGAGTTGCCTTTACAAGCCACGTCTGGTGTATGAATGAGTCCCAAATTCCATCACATTCCCACTGCATATTCTGTGAGCTAATGAGCACAGTTTACAATTAACCCAGAACAACTTGTATATAAAATCAAAACTGGGCAAAGGAACAAGAAGAAAACAATCTATGCAAGTGAACACATATAACGAGGAAAGAAAAATACACAAAGCTATTCTAGTTCTTATTCCTGTAATTGACTATTAGACTCTAGTGGGTACTTAATTATTGCATTTTTCAATATGATTTCTGTATTTCCCCCTATTCAGCCAGGATCTCAGCTGATTTGGGTTATTTACCAGGTAGAACGACTCAAACAATTCTCAAAGGGTCTAGGTCATCAATCGATGTGTCTCTTTTTGGTTGCCATACTTTTCATTGACTTTTCCTACTGGATATGGAGGTACTAAGAGGCACTCCAGAGAGTCCAGTGGATTGTAGATAAAATCTCCCTTGTGCAGCAGTGACTCAGTTTCCTCTTGGCGTTCAAGATCAACTACTCCAACAAACATGGTAACTCTCCCACCTGTCTGCTCAAGGGGCATCAGGAGCCCAAAACGGTCAGGTAGAAGTCTCATCTTCCAATTTAGGGGGAGCACCATTGTGTCCTCTGATGGAAGTATATGTCCCCTTTAGGGACTAAGACATCCAAACACACACAGCCCAAAGCTTCTCAGACGATAAGCAGAGATTAAGCATCATCGTGAGAAGAACCATCCTCATTCGTTGATTCTGGGAATTCATACTCAGAGAAGAACTGGTTGAGCCCTGATGAAGGATTGTGAAGGCATACTGTTTGCCCCGCCAAGTGAAAGCAGAGATCATTTTGTGTTCCTTCCAAATTGGTGCGGAAATAAAGGCTTGGCGGGGTCCCTAGCCTCGTACCAAGTGTCAGAGTTCCCATGGATTTGTTCCAGTGAAGATGATACACTGGAAACAGAAGCACCTGCAGTCACTATCTGAGTTAAGTTGGCAGTAGCCCCCGTCATCCTCCAAGATCTATCCGACGTGATTGCAGGGTAAGTCAGATGGGAACGTGACAGATGCCATCACCCCTTATGTTTTCAAATCTTTGGCGGCAATATCAATCACTGCAGTTTTTCCAGAGAGGAGGTATTGCTTCTAGTTCACAATCCTGATAAGGAGAGGACATTCCATGGACTTTCACTTGGACATTCCGGCCATCATGACAGCACCCCATGGTCAGAGAGTTACTTTGGGGGCAAATGAAGCCCCCTGTGAGTCAGATTTGAACTAAGTCTCTATTATTTCACTGCTGTAAGCCCCACTTTGACTGTTGAGTCATAGTGGCATCAGCTCGGAACTACGACCTAATAATCCCATAAGGATCATCGCATTATGCCCCAGTGAGCTCTCATAAAGGACTACAAGACTCTTGTTACACTGGGTGTTTGCAGCAACGGCACAGGGTCCTTCCTCAGGTTACTTGGCTTCTCCTTCAGTCGAAGAGCTCTGGGTCTGTGAACCGACTGAGGTCTGGAAACTCATTGAGAGGCCACGATTCTTCACTGTGGTGATTCAAGTCAGGGTTGTGGCTCCAGATCTAGAGTTTATTAACTCAGTCAAGCAAGTTACTGGTGGGTTACAAATCTATGTAATTCTTACAGACACTACGATCAATCAGCCTCCTGGGGATATCCTTGTGGTTAAAGCATTTTGGTGACTGGGACACTTTATGCCACCCTTTACGGTAACTATTTCTGTTTTATCTTTGTAGCTGAAGGCTGCACCTGGTCTAACACCCTTAGAATTCCCTCCTGCCTGTCTTTTCCAGGCTTTCTGTCCATATGTAAAATTCTTGCAATTCTTTGAGTATGCAAGCTACCTTCTCCTGGGTTATAGTGTGTTCTGGTCCCTTAGAACATGGTGAGATTTGGGGGCGTCTGGGTGGCTCAGTCGGTTGAGTGTCTGACTTCTGGCTGAGGTCATGATCTCATGGTTTGGGGGTTTGAGCCCCATGTCAGGCTTTGGAGCCTAGAGCCTGCTTCCCATTCTGTGTCTCCTTCTCTCTGCCCCTCCCCCACTCACACTCTGTCTCTCTCTCAAAAATAAACAAACATTAAAAAAAAAAAGAACACAGTGAGACTTGATCCTGGGCCTAGCAGCAGCAGAGCATCTTGGTGTGTTGAGGGACAGGAGAATCTACTCCCCAAGGCTTGCCCCAGGTGAGTGGTCACAAGGCTTCCAAGCAAAGGCAGGATATCCTCCTCAGGCAGTAGAGGGAAAGCTAATTCTTCTGGCTCAGGGAGGCTCTGAATGACACAGCAATTCACTTGGCAGCTTTATTTGGGTCCAACCAGTTGTTCCCATTCAAAGTTTCATGATTCCGTTCTTTTCTAGCCAATGTCCTAAAATGCACACGAGACACTTGATGACACTGTGAACTTAAGAATCACTGTAATTCAGCAACCCACACAATTAAATGTTCCATTTTTATTTCCAGCAATCTTAGCCTGCTGCCATAAGAAAATGGAGATCTTTCTGAGGCCATCGTGGAAGCTCTCGGACAGCCACTGAAGCTGAAAGCTAAAGGAAGTGACTGTGTCATTTTCTTTTCGGAAATGCTCAAGTGCCCTGAAAGAAATCACTCCCAGATCGCGGGGCTCATAGTTGTCATTTGAGCCATAAAGTCAAGTGCTTACTTCAACTGGCACCTCCTCAGAATCAAACACAGGTTACAGTTTGCTTAATTCTAATGCCACCGTCTGCCACGGGTTACCGGTATCCCTGTCCCCACTATCAGGGGGCTTAGCAGGGCACTGTGGCCCACAGGCAGGACCAAACCGATCTCCGGATCCCATCTTTGAGGGGCTGCGGCCTCTCCCAATCCCGTATCAGTCAGGTTCCCGTTTGGAGACAGAAACACACAGGGGAAGTTCAATATCAAACCTTATTAACAGGGGAGAGACTCTAAAGAATTCTCAGAGGCCAAGAGACGATACCTAAAGAAGGAACACACTTAGAGAGGAGGACCCAGCGTAAAGTTGGTGTTTAGACCTTGTTGGAGGCACGTCAGTCCTCTGAACGGAAAAGAAGTTCCCTGGGCTGCTCCAGGACCGGGGAAGTGGGAGATAACCCTCTGAGGTGTGGCTGCATGATGCTGGTGATGGGTACCCGGGGGGAGTCAAGGGTGGGAGGGCCACACGGAGCGGTCCACAGAGAGGTGACCGCCCGGCCAGGGTCAGGGCTGGGGCTACAAGCCCACAGGGGGCTGAGGCTCCAGAACACTGGCTGGAGAAGAGTGCCAATGGAGTTTCCTCACACATACGGCTGCCACCAGGAGTCAGAACCACTCCAGTGTCAGAAAGAGAAGCCCTGCCTCCTAAAACGCCTACCCGTGCTCTCTGCAGAAGGGACGTGTTCCATCGTCACAGAAGCAGGTGATGGGAGCAGAATTTCGGGCCGGGGATCCTGGCACAGATCCTGGTCCTCGAGCCCCGTCTCCTGCTTGAACCTGACCATTCCCACCCTCCCTGGGTTCCTTGTTCCCCTTCTCCTCTCCTCTGCGGCCTGAGTCTGGCCACACATACCACCTACAACCGCTGCTGAGGTTTTCCGAGAGGGGAAGCTCCAGGGGGAGATGGAGGGAGAGAGTCCAACACGTTCACTTACGTTCTTTAATACATCATCTCTTTGGGTGATGCTGAGACCCGGTCCCGGGTAAGCATGCGGTTGTGGTCTCAGTTCTCTTCCCCTTCGTCCCATATCCCACATCACACAGTTGTCAGGTCGTGTCTCCAATCCCTTCTGATCTGCAGCAGCGATGGCTGCAAGTTGCCTGGTTCCCAGATGGCCTGTGGGAGCGTTAGCAACTTAACACGCGGGATTCTCCTAATATTGGCTGCCTGATTATGTCGCTCCCAGAGAGCTGGGCAGGGGCGGGGGTGGGGGGTTGCTGGCTCAGATTCTGCATGTGAAGTCGCCCCAATGCGAATCCCCGATTAAACGATTAAACATTCCAGGAATGGCTTGTAGGAGGTGATCACTGCCAGGAGGTTGCGGGAGACTCCCGTGACAAGTCTTTCCTGTTAAACTGTGTTCACTTACAGCTACAAATAAAAATTTTCCCATTTCTGAGTCAGTAAGCAATATGGTTTTCTAGAGGTGGAAACCAGTGTCTCAGACTCTGCCACTGAATGCTGTTCTTTCTTTTCTTTTCTTTTTTAAACGTTCATTTATTTTTGAGAGAGGGAGGGAGCCAGAACATGAGCAGGGGAGGGGTAGAGGGAGGGGGAGACACAGAATCCGAAGCAGGCTCCAGGCTCTAAGCTGTCAGCATGGAGCCCGACGCGGGGCTTGAACTCATGAACCGTGAGATCATGACCTGAGCCGAAGTCAGATGCTTAACTGACTGAGCCACCCAGGTGCCCAACCCTGTGATTTCTATAGGAAGGAACCACACGGCGATTTCAGTACCACACTTACTGAGGTAGAAGCTTCTGGAAGAGTTGCTGTAGTGGGCATACACACTAATGCGGGGCTCTGGCTTCTGGGGTACAGCCTTTATGGCTGGGGCACTGGTGAGGGCTAAATACGGAGAGTTTTCTTCCCCTGCTCCTCCATTCCCAGCGACTTGCACAATTTGTACCCTCAGAGTTCTTGATTCCAATGGGTAAGCCAGGAAGGGAATGTGTTGGGAGAGGAACGCAGACCCCCAGAACTAGGCGGAGCCCGGAGGCTCAGAGAACAAGGTCTGCAGACCCTGCGACCGACATCAAGGGCAGGCACACACCGTCCCACGGCTGCTAAGGAGATGACCTCCACCAGCCGGGAGACCCCAGGCCACCCACGAGGGACACACAGTCACAGGCCAGCACATCTGGCCCCGGCCACTGGCTCAGGGGAAGCAGAAAGCAGAGAACTCGGGCTGCCTTTGGAGAGAGGGGCCTTGCCGACACCGAGTGGAGTGAGGGATTACTACGAGGTCCTGGGCGATAATAGGAATGGGGATCGGACGCTAGACAGTCGCAGACTGACCAAGGTCCCACAGTACCCCCTTTTGGGCACCTGGAAGATACATCAGGCATGTGTAGACGAGAAATCAGCCAAGGTGGAATGGCTTCAAGTCCTTTACATGCTTCTGAGGCCCATCACACACCCAGCAAACAGGTGGTGGGCGTAGCCGAAGCACCTGTCCTGTGCTGTCCTGTCTACGCACACACCTGTCCTCCCTTGCTCCTCTCCTGCCCGCTCTCAGCCTTTGAGGACCTCACGTATCGGAGGCGGGACTCCTCCCTTACCCTCTCCTGCAGCTACCGTCAGGCTCCCCTGTCCTCAGCACCTGCCCCCCAGAGCTCCTCCTGGGAGCTGGTCCCAGTCCTGGTCACCGGGCAGCTGGGCTGAGACTCCATCCCGGGAAGGAAGGGAAGGGACGCAGTAGTTACGCCGGGGTATCTTAACACAGGACCTTTTACCAAATACATTTTACAGATTATTTTCCGATCTCAGTGACCTGTGTTCTCCCTGGCCCCCATCCTCAGAGCTGATGGAAAGCTGGGGTGATGCAGGGTCCTCAGGAAAGGGGTCGTGAAGGACACGAGGCGTGATTCAGCTTCTGGAGGGGCCTCTAGCCAACTGCACGAGCTTTCTTCCTGCTGCATGAAACACAGTAGAGTACGATGCACACAGGTGAACACCCACCCGCGTGCACACGTGCGTGCTCCTGTAAGCAGTGGAGTGGGAGAGGCCACAGAAGCGGCGGTGGGGGGCCCTGGACCCACATGGACCTGGGGCTAACTCGGTCCACCCCCACTGGTTGTGCAACTGTGTGCAGGTACTCACCTCTTTGTGTTAAGTTCTTCCGATACTGCGTGGGAGTAACGATCGTACCCATGTCACGGGGTTCTTGCAAGAATGAGAGGATCTAATGCTTGCAGACGTCTGAGCGCCCGCTCGGCATCACAGACGGTGGCCCCTCCGTATACGTCCATACACACCCGCGTCCTCGAGTTACTAGCTCTGAAGCCTTTGATAATCCCTTCTCTCTGAGCTGCCTGCACAATGGCGTATGAATTGCCACCTCCCAGGTTTGTTGTCAGGATTAAAGGAGACGGGCAGCTAACAGCACAGAGGCCCCAGTGCCGTGAGCGAAAGGGCTCAGAGCACCGAGAGGGGGGAGCCCGTGCACACAGCAGTGGGGCGGGGGCGGGGGGTGGTGTTCAAGAGAGGCTTGAGATCCACATTCATGTCACCATCGCCTCTGATTAAAATGCCACTTGGGAAGTCCAGACCTTTCCTTCTGAAGGGATCCACGTCACCAGCAAAAGGTTAAATGGCGACTCACCACTGTGACTTTGCAATCAAAGGGAAGATCCACCTGCCAGCCTGTATTTACGAGGGAGAGAGGGCGCAGCGACAATACTCCGAAATGAAGTTCACCTTGTTCGAGAGACACTCTTCTGGGGAACACTACAAGGCCCCACTGTGCAGCCTGGCTCGGCCGACCTGTCCCCAGGAGAGGGAGCGCGGGGCCACTCGGGGACAATGCCAGGGTCCGCAGGGGGAGAGCAGTCTAGCGGACAACGACTGAACAGCTCTGACCCTGCGGGTCCCTGAGCTGGGCTCCGGAGGGACGCGGCTCGACATCCTGAAACATCACACACAGGGACTGTTCGCGCAAGTCTGTGACAAGGGAGGTGAAGGGAGCTCGGCGTGAGTGGCGAGGGGCCAAGAGGCTTCGCCCGAGAGCGGGGGAGGTCCGGAGGGACCGCTGGCGCTTGCAGAGACAGCAGCCTTGCCCTTTGAACGGACAGGTGTTTGAGGATGGAGTTCGGAGGAGACACACACTGTGCAAGCTAGAGATTTTCCGTCTCTGCCCTGCGGAACAGGCCAGGGGCCTTCAGCAGCGCCTTCCGCCCTTCACCCCGGGAATAAGGCAGACGCCTCCACTAACTGGGAAGCCTCCCGCTCCCGTGAGCTCCTCATCATCCTAACTTCGAGCTAAATGAAAGTGGCGGTGTGTCAGTCAGGTGTCTTAGGGTTATCCAGAGAAACAGCCCATAGGGAGGCAGGAGGGAGAAGGAGAGAGAAAGGAAATGGCTCACGAAGGTGGGGCAAGTTTGAGATTCATAGAGCGGGCCAGCAGGCTGGAGATTCAGGTGAGAGCTGTTACTACTGTCTTGTGTCTGAAATCTGCAGGGAGGGCCTGCAGGCAGGACACTCAGGCAGGATTTTTATGTTAAAATCTTGAAGAATTCCTTCTTGGGGGAACCTCCGTTTTGGCTCTCAAACTTTCACCTGATTAGAGGAGGCCCACCCACACTACAGAAGGTAATCTGATTTCCTTCAAGTCAACCAATCATAAATATTAATCACATTCACAAATACCTTCACAGCAACATCTAGCCTAGTGTTTGACCAAACAACTGAGCATCGCAGCCTAGCCAAGTGGACACATAAGATTAATCATCATCGCAGGAAAGAATAGTGACTAATTTTGCATGGGGTGGTTATAAAAACTCACAGAGAGGGTAATATGTCAGATTTGGTCATTAAGAAACAGTGGAAGTTTGTTCTGTAAGAAAGCAAGGAGAGCAAAAAAATTCCTCTCAGAAGGAGCCAGAAAGCCATGGAGGCAAAGAGAGTGTGCTCTAGGAAGAGGCCATTTCTCCGTGTGGCTGAGCAGTGAAGTCCACAAGGCGGGGAAAAGGAGGCTGGACAGGATGTGAGCCACCAATAAAGATGTATTGACCAAGTAGAATTTTTTTTGCAAACAACAGAAAACCACTGAAAAATGAGTATGAGGGCACCAGGGTAAAATCTAACTTCTAGAATAACACTTCTCAAACTTGAGCGCATTTAAGAATCATCTAATAGTTGATACAAAATGCCAACAATTCTCAGGATATTCACCTCAACTTTGCTAGTCTGTAGGCCCCGTTTGAGGTCCAGCCCTGGAAGAGATTTTGAACAAGCATCTGATGCTTCCTCTGCAAGTAATCAGAAACTTCCCTTTGGGAAGCACTGTTCTAGAAAGACCATGAACAGAGGAAGCAGAGAGAGCTGGCTGTGCTCAGGCCGTGGTTAGTCCTGTGGTTAGTCCTGGACGTGACCTCTGCTCTCATGCCTGAGTCCTTTGGGGGCAGGGGACCAGCAGCATTCTCTGGAGACAGAGAGCGTCTGTCTCTGGCACACAGACCATCTCTCTCCTCACTTGGATATCGTTTCATTACATATTAACGGTATAAAGTAGTGTTTTATCTGCTTTGATGGTAAAACCATCCTTGAGTTTAGAATTGAGCCCCTCAGATAGAAGTCCTTGGAAGGACAAGGACGGGAGACAGACCCAAGGAGCAGACACGGTGCGGAAACAGAACGCCTACCTGCTGTCCGACTCCGTCCACGGGTTGGTGAAGGGGCAGAACCGAACACCTTTGTTCTCTTCTCACAGACGCCCTTTGCTCCCAGGTTCCTTGGCTCCTGGTAAGAGTACGTTCCTGATGGTCACTTTTCACTAGTTGATCCCAGACGACCAGACGTTTCTGGATCCCAGGAGGGAAGACTTAGGCTTTCGTAGCAACTCCCAGCCCACACACGTACCAGTAATTCTGCACACTATGTGAGGAACGCCTGTGTCTTCTTGCCTCTTCCCTGTAAAGTCACCTGCCTTTCCTATAAAATGAATCGGGTCTAAGTAAACATCTGAAGACCATCAACATCAGTGTTGTTTCAAAAAAAAAAAAAAGTGCAAGACACAGCTTCTGTGTTCACAAAGTTAACGACCTCGGTAGGGAAGAGACACACACAGCAGGAAGTATGAACAAATATCATATCCGAATTGTCACACTGAATGATGATTATAATAAATGCCAAAAGGTAGCTGAATTAGGAAGTAAAAAATGAAAGGAAAGGAAGGAAATGAAATGAAATGAAATGAAATAAGATAAAATAAAATGAAACAAAATAATAAAATAAAACAAAATAAAATGAAATAAGATAAAATAAAATAATAAATAAAATAAAATAAAAGAGTAAAATAAAATAATAAAATAAAAACAATAAAATAAATAAATAAAATAGTAAAATAAAATAAAATAAATAAAATAGTAAAATAAAATAATAAAATGAAATAAAATGAAATAAAATAAAATGAAATAAAATGAAATGAAATGAAATAAAATAAATAAAACAAAACAAAACAAAACAAAACAAAACAAAACAATAAAATAAAAGTTCATCCTGCTGCCAGGGTCCCTAAGCTGAGCCCTCGGGACGGCTTCACTGACCATGTCTTATTTTTCTCTCTCATTCCTACCATGGAGGCTCACCTCGCTGACGGGCCCTCGTGTGTCTGCCTCGAGACAGGCGCTCTGCCCTGAACCACGTCCACTTACTCAGGGCACTGACGCAGGGCCTGGCTCTCTGCAGCTTCTTACCGTACAGGCCAGGCTGGGCCCCAAACCCAAGGGTCACCGGAGTCTCCGTGCTGTGATTGGCCTCCCCGTGTGGCCGGAACGTGCCCGGAGTCATACTGGCTTCGAGCTTTGGAAGGTCATTTTGGCCTGGGTGTACCATCTGTTTGTCTCCTTCCTCAAGACACTGTCATTTGCATTTCTGGTCACTTCGCCCCACAGCCCCCTTAGCCCTCAGAATAAGCCAGTGGGTTTACCTGGAAGCCCAGAGAGGACATGGCAGGACACGAGCCATCAAAATGCTGTGGTGCCTCGCACACAGGAAGGTTTCACACGACATTTAAGTAGACTCGCGGTTCAGATCCACATACGATTTCATGAAATACCTGAGAGAAAATTCAAACCTGCAAACTGCCTTTCTGGGAAGACCCAACCCCAGCTACCTGTCCCTTCCTGCCTTGAAATGAGGGCGGCAGGTCAGAGTCCAGCCTGTTCTGCAAACACTCTTAAATTCAGGGGACGATAAAGAAGACTTTCCGGTCACACTTCCTAATCTGGGCTGTGCGTTCCAGCACAGATGTTAATAAAATGGTATTTTCCTTCTGGTTTGACAATTATTCTTGTTCAACCAACTCTTTGGGGTTTGGACCCCAGGGAGAGACAGGGTCAGCGGTAGGATGTGGCTACAAAACCCCACTCGAAAGTCACATATGTGAACATTAGCACGTAGGTGATGGGAAGAATGGCCAACCCGTCCTTGATAACAGAGCCTACCATGGCCCCTCAGCAAGGCTTTGGCGGTGTCCTTAACTCAGTCTTTAGGGGAGACAAGATGGTCACTTTCGATAGAGTCCTAGAGAGGAAACAGAGCGAGGAGACACAGCACAAATGCTCTGAACTGTTTGGCAGGAAGCGACCACATGAACGCTGAGGTTATTACTTTCCAATGTGCACAAAGGGAACACCTTTGCTCTGTCACCTTGGGCCAGGGAAGAAGCAACCGCTTTATTATCACCTATGACATTCTGCCTGTGGACTCCTTCTCCGGAGAAGTTACCGCATTTTGATAGACCATCAGTTTCAGCTGTTGGGCAACTGGCCTCCACCGACGCTGATGTGGAAAACCAATCTCGAGTCCCAGAAGGCAGAGCGACTATTGCCAAAGGTCACAGAACTTAGGCAGCAGGTGTCACTCTCTCTCTCTTCGGCCCTCAGCTCCTCTCCTGGTCAATGCAGGAGAAGGAATGACGGAATGAGAGACTCAAATAAAAGGCTGTCATCTTTTAAAAACAAAGAAAGGTTAAACTGACCTTAGAAATATGGAACATCATTCTATTTCAAGTTTCTCCCACCTCTAGGATTCAGCCTAAAGCCAGATTCAACACAGCTCTTCCTGATTTCCAACCACAGTTAGTGTCACTGGATCTGGCCACTTGTAATCAACTGGCCGTTCATCCCACCCTTCCTTCGCTCAGTCTAGCCGACTGCCAACCCCTGTCACTTTTTCCTTTCCAGGACATCTCTCCCATCTACCCCCTACTTTTCCTTTCCTTCTAGTGAAATAATAATCCAGAATTACACCTACATTATTGAAACAACTTGCCTAGAGAATTCCTACTTTAAGACTCACCCCTCCAATCCATTCGTTTAACTCACCACAGCAGTCGTGTTGACGCTGGGCATTTCTCCCATGCACACATATCATATCCCCATTTAACTGAGAAGAATATTAAGGCTCAGAAGAGTTAATTGTGTAAAAGACTCAAAGTCCCACACCTAATACTTGGCAGATCTGAATTTGACTCTGGATCTGAGTCTGCTGTTTTGCATTTCACCACACCCATGTTCCTTCCACTTGACTTCCCCAGGGACCTTCCCCACTCTCACAAGTCTCCGATGGCTGACCCATCGCCAGGTTCCTGTCTGCCATTTATATAACCTGTGTTTCCATTTCCTCTTTCTTAGAAACTTTTCACTGGAAAAGGCGGATGACAAATTCATGTTGGACAGTCCACATGTTTTGCCACTTCTGGACCACTGGTCTTCTAGTAACACCTTAATGTGAAATGCCTTTCCAACTCCTACCATTTCAATTCACATTCATCCTTGACGACTGCACTTCATCCCCCATCTTCTAAAAAGTTTTAGAACTGTGACCCCTAATGACTTTTCCTTACTCTGAGCTCTGGAAACTCTCTCCATACAGATGGCTGCATTCAGTTGATAGACACTTGATCTCACTGCAGATCCCTCTAGGGGAGCATCTTGCCAACAAATCCTCACTGCCCATGAGGCATCTATGTGTGGACGGCTTCATGTTACTTGACATAATGTGGACTAACGACTTCCTGAACTCCACTGCCTGCGTCCTCTACAATGTTTCCTTTCTCATGATAGATCTGGTTTCCGTGAGGCTCACTAACACAGAGTCTCCTGGACTCTTTTTCTTCCCGCCTACTTCTAATGCATCCTTAAATCACGATTTTTTTTTTCCGTAATGTTTCTGTCCACTGGCTCTTTCTTTTTCCAAGGCTGCCATCTTAATTTAATTTCTTTTTACCTCACCTAGACAGAGCAGCCGGCATCTGATCTGTCCCCATTTTAATTTGCTCAGTGTATCCCAGTCAGACGCGCGTCCGTCTGTGATGCTTTGTTCCATTTACAGTCCTTCATGCTTGGGTTGGCTCTTGACTTCATCGCCTCTGCTTCGGCAGTTTGAACACGTGTGCGAGTATGAGCTGATACCACCAGTTATAAATTACATAAGACCTTTTGCTGCTTTTGTACAAATGGCTCATGCTTCATAACGTGTTGCTTGGGTGAACGACGCTCTCCTCATTTCGCCCCTCATCTTGATGCCCCCAGTTTAGCCACTGCCCATTTTGGTGTCACATTTCTACTTGCTCGGGTCATTGTGAAAACAGAAGATCAATTACCTGCCTTCACGATTTTCAGTCGTGTGTTACTAACCCCTTCCACACTGGTTCCTAACCACAACTTCACTGCTCCCAATAAGTGAATCTGTACACTCTTCCTCCCCCTAGCCCTCTGTCTTCCCTAAGGGACCCCACACTTGCCTCGCAGCTGGATATCAGAATTCCTGACTGCTACGAATGGAGTATATTTATAGCCTCACCGTGATTTATGTGGAAACGTCATCCTGAAAATGGTGGTACGGGAGGTGGAGCCTTCGGGGGTGAGTCGATCATGAGGGCAGAGCCCAAGAATGGGATGACTGTACTTATAAAAGAGACCCCAGAGAGATCCCCTGCCCCTCTGCCATGTGAGGACACAGCAGAAAGAGGAGGAAGTGAGCTCTCATCAGGCGCCTAAACTTGTTGGCGCATTGACCTTGGCCTGCCCAGCCTCCAGAACTATCAGAAATCCATCTGTGTTGTGTATGAGCCACCCAGTTCATGGTGTTTTGGGTATGGCTGCCCGAATCGATGAGAACGCTGATGTCCCGGCGGCATATTCAATAGCGACCGTGAGCTTGTTGTCGTGTGCTAAAAGAAGACAAAAATGGCCTCAAGCCACCGTGAAAGATGACAATGCCACAACAGCACAAAGAGCAAAAAGTGACAGGATCTCTTCTGAATGCTTCCTGATAATTCAATTAGGAAGTGTCCAAATGGACCCCTGGCTCCTGGATCTAATCCTCAAACCAGGCAGAGCATAGTCACATTTTACACAGGGGTTGGGTTTTAGAGGCAGGACGTAGGGTGCAAACTATGAGGAACGTTTCCCAGAAAACGTCGCCCCAACACATAGCCCCCTGTCCAGTAGCTCACGATCATTTTTCCTATTTTTCTTTAACTGGAGACTAGATGACATCGTTGGCTTGAGCTTAGGACACATGTTATAGAAAAAACACGATAACCGTAAACAACTAGTATTATTCAGCTCAGCGACATGCTCGCCTTACGAAAGGCACGTGAGAAACGACACTGGTCTTGGGAAGAGATCTGCGTTCATCAAGGGCATAAATTCATTGTCGGGAATGGCATGGTGTGCCCATGCCTCATGCTGTACAGAGACTTGGCCACTCATTTTTCTGAAGCACCATGAAGATCACATAGCTTGTACTCAATAAATGCTTGTGACTAAATCCATTAGTGTCACCCTTGTATGTGGGCGACCAGGCTCTTCCCTGACCTCTCCCCTGACCACACTCCCCCACTTTTGTGCCTTCAGGCACCTGTGGGCAGCAGTGACCCCACGTGATCTGCCCGCACAGCACTGCGGGGCATCAGGACCACGCCACGCAGGAGCATTTCCTGTGTGGCTGGGGCGAAGGCAACAGATGTACTCACTTTCTTCATGCTAAAGACAGAAAAAAAGAACTAAAGCCTCACCCAGTTCGAGTCCATGGGAGAACACTTGCTAAGGGGAGTGGTTAATGGAAGCATTCCTGGTGATCGAGTTCTGTGATACCTACTACAGTTTTATGGGTCTTAGAAAAAGCACATTACCCTCGTGTGAGTGGTAAAAGCCCACGGAATCTTTAAATTTCCTAACTCTGAGCAGGATTCATGGAGTGATCGCACCCTAAGATTTTCATTAAAGTAGAAAAAAAATAGATGCTCTTGTCAGACCTATATAGCCTATCCAAAATTTATAAATGGAAGAGTCCCCCAAATTTACTTGTACGTCACCTCTTTGGAGTCTGGGACTACTTGTCCATAAGAACAGCATCATCTACAGTAGTTCAGGGCCTAGCCCAGCCCACAATGGCCTTGCAAACCCACAGGAGGTGAAATCAGACAGACGAAAACCCCAAGTCTTGAGTGAGTGGCCTTCTGCCCAGTCTTAGCTCTCTGGGGCCAACGCTTGGCATCCAGCCCTGAATCCCTATCTCTGGACATGGGATCCCAAGAAGGAGGTTAGATGCTGGCTGGAGGGTCCTTCAGCTGGGTCTCAGGGCAGCGGAACAGGCTCCAAAGGAAGCTGGGGGTTGAAGCAGCAGCCAGGAGGACCGGTACAAGGAAAGCAAGCTCTCCTGCACGGAACAGGTGCTGGGATTGTCACAATGGTGAGGACTCTCCCATTCTTTCTCCTTTCCTGTCTTTCTGTGTTATCTTGGGTATTCCTGGAAGAACAGAGACTTTGAAACCTTCCCTTTCTACTTGGGAGACCTTAGTTACCTTTTTGGTGCTTGTGTTTCATCACACGGCAGGTTGTAATACATAACGGTTATCTGGCACGAATTCACACTAATGTTACTACAATGATGCTTTTCCTACTAAAGTGTACAGGAATTTGAAAGCATGGACAGTTTGCACAGGCAGGCAGCTTCACTAATGCACTATTTCTTTAAGCTTATTGTGTTAGGTCCCAATGCAATGCACAGGCAGCCTTGGAGAGGAACGGACAGAATCACTTGGAATGTAAAATACGCATATTGCTCGACTCTCACTGAGGACCACTCTGCTGACCTTGCTAATGACAAGCAGCCTCTGCAAATGAGACGGCCCTGGGCAGCTGGCCCTCTGTTAGGGGCCTGGGTTGACCAGACCCCTGCATCGTCATGCGGTGGCCTCTCACTGAGATTGCTTGTGACTCGAACCTTGTCTCAATGACCCTCAACATCCCCTCATCTTCTCCACCAGCCGGCTGGACAGGCTACATCTACACGTTGAACGGAGCCTCGTAGCACTTTCAGCTTGCCAACACCCTCATATAAATAAAGCCCTGGTCTCTGCTCATCCCAGGTCAGGGAGTCCTAGGAGCTAAAACTGCTTCCGGTTTCCTATTTGTTGCTCAGAACTCAAGTCTGGCTTTCTTTGTTTTCTATTAACCTGGCCTGTGGGGATAAGCTTAGGAGTCCCCCAGGCTTACACCGATGGCTTAACAAGGCACAAAGAAATACAAAGTCAATATAATGCTCACACCCGAGTATAGGTAAACCAGATTGGCACTCCAAGAATGGGGAGGTGCAAAGACACGCTGAGAATAGGGAAGCACAATGGTGCCAGGAATAGGGAAATGCAAAGGCACCCCACAATAAGGAGGGGGTGCTAAGCCCCCCAAAAGAGAGAGAGGCAAAGGTCTGAAATAGGAACGGCACTAAGGAGCCCAAAGCACAGGAATAACAAGATTATATATTCAGGGTGAAAGCACCCCAAATTTAGTAGTATAGCAGAAAGCTGCTTTCATAGGAGGAGAGGACCAGTTTAGGTAAACTGGTTAATTGGACTATGGACCACTGCACTGCAGGCAAAGCAGCCCTGAGCGGAGATGGTTAACAAAAGAAAAGGTGGCTTATTAACCCTGAGGTTATTTCCCGTCTGTCTTATCCCCTAGGCTGGCAAAGATAAACAGGCACGCGGCCTCCTGTCTGCTATTAACAACCATCTACCCATCTGCCCGGCGCCTGGATTTTGTTTTATATTGACCAAAACCCCAAACACCGTATATCTTCAAAATTCTCTTCCCCCGCTCACATCCACAAGTTAATGTTCCTAGTTTCTTTGTCTCTTTGTACACGCCCATCATGTTTGCAAGCCTTCTGATCAGAATAAATACAGGGCAAGGACCCTCACTCAGGGCTCTTGTCTTTTTCCCGGACACGAGCCATCTCTCGTTTGAATCCTGTGTCCGCTCTTTTGCTAGGCAAAAGAGAACTTTAGACTTGCAGTCTATGACACTGGCCATTTCTCTCAGACCTCAGAGGTGGGGCCATCCCACCAACAAGAGTAAGAGCCTTAGGAATTCACCAACCAGTGTAGCTGGATTGGATGCTGGGACAACAGCCCCCTTCACTGTATTAGCCTATTCCATGTGCTGAGAATCTCCCGAGACGCACAGACGACAGGTCTGAGTCACGAGGCGGTGCAGAAAAACAGCCTACCGACTGTAGGAAAGTGGGCTCTGATCCCACCAGTCAGTAAGGTGAGACCACGAGCAAAGTCTTAATTTGGCTGGAATTCAATTTCATCAGTTGGAATAGAAATGGCGATGCCTGCTCTGACTGTCTTGGTACCATTTCCAGGATCAAATTAGAGGTAGGTAATGCCGTATTTTAGAAAACAGAAGGCCTACGACGCAATCACGAGGCATTACACGGTTCATCGTCACCATCAGGATAAAGCTTCAGTAGCCTTGGAGCTGAAGACATGCGCCACGCTGACCTCCACGTACCCCAGCTTCTCTCCCAGAGGACACTGTGGCCTTTTCGAAACCGTATCCTGTCTTGCTCTATCACATTCCCTATCTGTTGGCCGGTGCCCTGCCTTCCCCAGCGGTGATCAGCTCCCAGCTTGGTTTGCAAGCTTCTAATTCCACTTACTTTTCTTTACTGCAGACTAGAGTCAATTTGCAGATGTTGACCGAGGACCTACTTCGTGTGTTAGACACCTTACCAGTCTCTTCAGAATGCAGAGAGGACGAAGGCACAGCCCACGAACTTAAGGAATTCACAAGAGCTGTGAGGCCATCACAGGCAGGAAAGAACGGTCAGGTTCATCGGGATACCCTCAAGGGCTGCGTTCGGGAACAGCTTCCACATGCGCCACATTGGCGAAGAGACACATGACCCCAACATGGCAATAAAAGAAGCCGGGAAATGCGCTTCTTCCCCGGGAAGAAGCAACATGGGATAGAACGCGCTGGCTGCTTCACACGGTCCCCACCACGCGATGCGCTCGGGAAGCGTGATGCTGGAGGTCGTGTGCGTGCGGCGCTAAGGGACCAGAGGCGATCGCTGTCATTCGAATCTGCCGAGAGCTTGGGGCCGCGGACGGTAAAGCAGAGGCTTGAGAGCCAGGTGCACCTTGCCAGATGAGCCGGAGAGAGGAAGGATGCTTTTCACGGGGAACAGCATGGCGTCACCGTCGAGGCGTGGAAATGCACGTGCTTTCGGCGAGAACAGAAGGTGTATTAAATGGGGCAGCACAGCTTTAGACAATATAGCAAAATGCAGAACTAGGAAAAGAGGGCGAAGTAGATTTCTAAGGCTCTGGGACGCCAGGTTAGAATCTGATGAAGCCATGGAAAGCTATTCATTAGTTTTACTGAGAAACTTTGATGTCAACTGAAAAGAAGGTCTTCTGGTGGCCAAGTACAGGTAAAACGTAGTGTGGGAGAGTAAGAGAGGAGCAAGACTGACAGATTTCACACTAGAATTTCCTGAGGCGCTTTAAAAATACAGATGTATGGGCCCTTTACTCACCAACTCAATCACAATTTCTAGGACAAGTACTGTATTTTTCAAAGCCGCTCAGGTAACACTCATGCAGAGCCAAGGCTGACAGTCACTAGGATACGGCAATGAAATTATAAGGGCTTGAAGGGCGGTCTTGTTTGTTACACATTTTAAAAGTCTGAATTTGGCAGATGAGACGAGGACACGATAATTTAATTGACTGATGGGTACTTGGGGTCATGAGTAGAGCTCTTCTAGCGCAGGCTGACGTAAAACCTTGGCTGGGCTCCCTTCGCGGGAGTAAATGACAGGACAGCATGCGACTATGTCCCACCTTGTGCAAGGCATTTTTCCACACTACCGATGTCATTCTCCAATGTTCTTTAAGCGTGCATTAGCTGTTATTGAGGGTAGGATTCATTGGCAATGTTTAAACACTTTCCAAAGTCACTTCTGTTTTGAAATGATCTCCTTTAACAGCAGAAAAAAGGCTCTCAGTCCATCTCCTAATCGTTCTTCACACCTGTCCCACCAGGAATGTGTGGGGCCGGGGGTTGGGGGTGGATTCCAGCTCACAGCCTTGACATCCACCCCAGGTTCTTGGATCACCAACCGTCCTGGTCACCAGCTTCCTTTTCACGGTGGATGAAAGGCACGACCCCCGTCCTCAGGACAATCGCAATCAAGAAGAGGAGACTGGCATTTTCCACTTAAGAATGGGGTCCTCTAGCCCCGGGACCCACTCTGGAAATTCGGGAGGCAGACGACTTGTGGGTGTGTTTGAGGCTGTTTCTCCCTGGATTCCACATACACCTTGGACGCGCCTCCCTGCGTGGCTTTTGCCGCCTTGTTCTACGGCGGCCCCAGGGAGTGGAACACCTTGTTGCATCCACCATAGGCCCCAAGTTCACATGTGCTTCTAATAGTTCCCAGGATCCACACTTGCCATCTGGTCCCGGAGGGTCTCTCCTGGGCTACTGGACTGCTTGGCAGTGAGACT
Organism: Panthera pardus; assembly: GCF_024362965.1. Taxonomy (NCBI): domain Eukaryota; kingdom Metazoa; phylum Chordata; class Mammalia; order Carnivora; family Felidae; genus Panthera; species Panthera pardus. The sequence continues at coordinate 112,819,005 of NW_026526677.1, read as the reverse complement.
GCCGTCTTCAGCTCTCAAAAGCAGTAGCTCCGGGGAGTTCCTGGGACATTCCCCTGACCCTGCCCCCACACCGTCCCTGAGGAGTCCAGAATGTGGCCACACGGTCTTCTTCTCCAGGCGGCCCTGCCCTGCATCGGCCGCCACGAAGCCCTCGGGGCCAGTTTGGCAAGTGCCCACGTGTCCTCCTCACCACCCCCCTTCGGGCCACACGCCACTCGTACATGCTGACCGTCTGGAACACCACCGGGCATCTCCAGCTCCCCCAGCAAAAGGCAAACGCCAACCCACTAACGCCCCGCCCGCAGCCGTATTTCTCCATCACATCAGCCCCGTCGGCACTGCTGGCTTGGGATTTGAACTTTACACCCTCCGTTTCAGAGCGGAGACCTGACGAACACGCTTTCCCTAAACCAGGGTCGCACGGTTTCTGACCCAAACTTCTGTCTGTGGTCCTTGGGAGGTGGTGCCAGATGCTGCTGAGGCTGCTGAAGTTGTACCGTGCGTGTGTGCGTGTGCACGTGTGTGTGTGTGCGTGTGTCCATGTGTCCATGTATGCGAGGCTGCAAAATGTGTAGTCGTGCGCGCGTGTGTCCAGCAGCTTGTGATCATGTGTCACCTCCCGCAGGGTGTGAGGTGGGGCAGACTTGCAGCGGCTCTGGCCCCAGGGCTCTGCCGAGGGAACCCGGGGACGGCTGCGGGTTCCGGGGCTGAGCAGCCAGAAACAAGGCGGCACTCAAGCGCGCACTACGCTTATGCAACATATCACGGGTCCTCGGGTCCCGGCTTTCGAGAAAACAGGTGTGGAACACGAACGGACGACATCGCACTGGCACCTCTTACGAGTTTTCGGCACTGCTTTCAAAGTACACAATCTGCACTTCACGGGGGTGCCAAGTGCTCGGGTGAGGCCGGTGTGCTCATTTGCATGCAAGTCCCCGAATGCCCTTCCGGCCCCGGCCCCTCCAGCTGCCGTTCCTGCAGAATAAAGGCTGACGTGCCCTGTGCTGTTCCAGGTTTGTGCACATTATCCCTCTGATATGCAAACAAGAGGAGGAGGAAGTTCTCCCTCTGCCCTAAGCATCGGGGGACTTCGAATGAAAAGGAAGAGGCTGGACTAAGCAGAAATGGTAATATGTTCACTCAGCACCCGTTTGAAGTCACCTTTGAGCGGCTGAATTATCTAGCTCCTTCCAAACCACTTCTTGGCTCATTTCAGCGGCAGAGATCACAGATTCGGAGATGTGGAGCACTGAAATGGATTTTGGGGATCTAACGTAGGGTACTCCTGTCGATGGGTCATCATCTCTGGGCGATCACTCACCTGGTCACTGCTGCCACCGTCCGGTGCCCTCGGTGACAGCTGGAGCAGGGACACCATCAGCAGGGGCCACGCTTCGCCGACCCTCGGTGGCCAGAAGCACGTTTGACCATTCTACCCCCAGCATCTGCTTCAAGTCTCAAGGACGTACACCCACCCAAGTAAAACCTATACCTTTCTCGATCTCGATCGCTACTGTAAGGGGAAGAAAGGTGAGACCGGAGTGGCGGAGGCTTCCCCGAGGTTTTGTGGAGCGTTGGTGGCTGATTTGGATATGAACCTAGGGCTCTCATTCTTAGAGCTCATTCTGCACCATCTAAGTGGCCTTGAGCACATACCATGGGCCAGTCACTGCCCGGGACTGGGGACACAGCAGTGACCAAGACAGAAACCAGAAGAGCTTTTTCAGAGACACTCCCAGCCCCCCCCCCCCCCCCCCCCCCCAGCACAGACACTGGTCACGGGTCATCACCATCACAGCACAGATGATCAGAACCGTTGAAATTTCGTTGTGGAATCGTCCATCTGCCAGCGAGGGAGGGGAACATTCTCCTCCATGTGTTTTTCTTGCAAAGTATCCAGTTAGGGAAACACAGTCTTCACAGTGTAAATGCCAGGAAAGACCAGGATTTTCAGCACGGTCGACTGATTGTTTCATTAAGTCAGTTGATTGCACACCTTTTATTTGTGACACGCTGTCTTAGGTGAAAGGTCTGGGGGGGGGGGGGGGTGGCGGTGGTGCTCTGAGCGTCAGTGAAAGCCCAGTCAGCGGTGGAGGGCAGGGGACAAATAAGACCTGTGAGGTGGTGGCATTCAGGTGGCCTTGGGAGGACGCGCTGTGGCTCAGCAAACACAGAAGGCGTACTGGGGGTGAGCCGGGCCCCAAACCAGAGTGCAGAGCATGAGCGAATTGTACAGGCAGGAGGCGTGCTCTCGGCCCTTGGTGCGGGTCTCAATTCTGCGGTTCTGAACCCACCGGTACCCACTCCTGCCCGAGTGAGGACCAGCTCTCCCCAGCGGCCCGTGGGGTCCCGTGCTCCCTGGTTAGGAACACAGGCCCTGAAAGCAGACCTCCTTACGTTCCGGCTTGGAACCTTTTTCGCTTTGGGATCTCAAATTTTCTCTCACCTGTCTCGTCTTTGAAGTGTGCACAGGAGAGGCCTAGGATTTCTGCAGGAGTCCAGTGAATGCCTGGCGTGAAGTCCTTACAGCACTTGCGGGGACATCCTCGATGTGTGTTCGTGATTACTGCGTGGACCGCAGGGAGAACTGCGTGCGGTATTAAAGGCTCCTGTTCAGAGGGCAGGTGTCCTACTCTCCACTCGGAACCCTGAGGAACCCTGAAGGACCCTGAGGGACCCTGAAGGACCCTGAGGGACCCTGAAGGGACCCTGAGGACCCTGACGGGCGAGGCGCTGTTGCAGCGATCATGGCTTGGGCCATACGCTCCGTGGGGAAAATCGTAGAAATGTTTCCTGAAAACTGTGTGCTGCCTGCCACCCCCTGGGATGGGGCTGGGGGTTGAAATGGGTTTTCCCCTTCCCCACTTCTATTTTGGCTGTTTTTACCACCATCTATTACAATGCATGAAATACCTGAGTAGGATTTGTGGGCAGTTCGGTCCACCCACCAGGAGGTTCTGCAAATGGTCTGCGGTCTCCTGAGGTCCGTGTCCACTCTGCTCAGCTGGCGATGGTACCAGCCCCACTCCCCTGGGGCTCCTTGTCCTTCCCTCCCCGCCCCCAACAGCTTTGCTGTGTGGGATCCTTGTCCCACCTCCCGGTGTTTTTGGTCCATGAAACGTAAGAAGCTTTCTGCCAGCTTGACAGAGAGCCCTGGGCTCCTTCTCGGCCTGAGAGCAAAACTGCACTCACGGGTTGCCATCCAAAGCCTATGTGGGGCCCCTCTCCCCGGACCAGGCCCCTCTCGCGTCTGTGCACTGAGCCCCCCAATCCAGCACTGCCCCCAGCATCACCATCCAACGTGCCCGCCCACATTGTCACCTGACCAAAGACACAGCCTATAAAAATTACGCTGATGATCCTCTCCCTGTAGCTCGTGAGGTACGTCCGATGGAACCACTTGTGCTAAATCATTAGGTTTTGCATAAACCCATCTACCATGAAACAAAACGCAAATTACTTCTGAAAGGAAACATTTACTTTTTTACCAACAATAATTTCCCTCTCTGGGCAGGACACCTGGGACCCTGATGATCGAACTTTTACGGGTCACCCCTCCACCCCCCACTTTGGTCCCTGGCCGTTGGCTCTGCTTGGTTGACTTTTAACACAACTGTCCGCCTCTCTACTAATTCCAGGCTTGGTTTTGGCCAATTGGAGGAATGATCCTAAGTCAAAAGACAAATTTTGGAAGGTGGACGATTTCTCAGAGGACTTGAACCAGGTTCGCACAAGATTGGCCGACTATCCGAGTAACGGCTGCATCCCATGGGCAACACGGGAGCAGGCAGTAACCCTGGAGAGGTGACGTCGCTCGGGGCCTTGCAGAAAGCTGACTGTTTTTTTTTCCCCTTGAAACACCAAGCTCCATGTCACTGGAACATTGCACCTTTTTGTACAAGGCGGGTTCTGAAGGAGCAACTTTGAAACAGGGAAGAACCACGTAGCTGGTACGAAAAATGGTTAAAGGACTTAGAATGATTTAAAAAACCCCTTAAGCCTAATCGTTCTCCAGAGAGATTCGAAACCACGTTGGGAGACAAATAAACAGCTCGAGTCTAGCATTGTTCTTCCATTTCCTAAAGGCGACTGAACATTGACCTTCATACCGTTCCCAGGCAGGCGATGAGCCTCCCCGTGGCCTGTGAAGTCAGAAATTGCACACGCACGTGTGCGTGCACACACACACACACACACCTACACACTCAGAAGAAAACCAAAGAACTAAAGCACAAAAGCCATCCGATTCCCACAACTTGACTTTTTGGACTCACCTACCTGTGACAAGATGGTGTGGACGATGTGGTGGCCATTCAGGGACATGTCACGAGAGCCTGGACTGGCCAAGGACGGAAAGGGAAGGTGGAACAGGAGACTTCTCCTCCAACAGAGCAGTGAGAGCTAAGGCGTGGTCCCGTGAGCAGCGAAGTTAGCATCACCTGGGGCCCTGCTGAAGGGCCAGCGACTGGGCTCCCTCCCACACCTATCGAATCAGAACTCTGGGTCAACAAGCCCTCCAGGTGATCCCAACACATCACGAAGTTGCAAAACCCCACCCCCTGCCCCCGCCCCCCACTCCGGCTCGATTCAGAAGGTATGGAACTGTCCAGATGTTAGGAAAGCGGGTGTGGGAGGCCTCCCAGGTGTGAGTGTCTGCTTCAGTCATTAACTAACTCAGGCACTGATGGCCGAGTCCTGAGTCCCCGGCCTCCTGCTACTTAGGATCTTTAAGGGGACTGGATGTATTTGCAGATACATACCTCCTACCACTCTTCCTCAAATGCACCCTGGCTGGCTTGTCTCCGACACTCCACAGTGGCCTCCAAATGCTGAATGGGATGGCCATTTCTAAATCTTCACCCTGTCTGTCCCTGCAGGAGCTCTGGGCACAATTGGCCACACGTGCCTTTTAAAGCCACGTGTTCACTTTTCTCCAAGACTCTTACATCAGTGACCCTGATGACTCACTCCAATCAGGAACATTCAAAAAAAACTAATTACCGAGCTCTGAGTAGGGTGCTGGGGACAGACAGGGGATAGAGCAGGATCCTGGGGCCATCGGGAGGGAAGCTGCCACCAGCTTCGAAAAGTGGAGGGCAGGAGGAAGTTGCTGGAACCCCAGAGGGCACTGAACCACTCAGTCCAGGCGCCGCAGGCTGGGACCACGTTCTGTGGGCACAGGTGAGCACAGGTGCACTGAGCACAGGGTAACGCAAACTAGCAGCCCCCACGTTGTACACCTGAAACTCAGGTAACCTTGGGTGGCAACCCTACTCCAACACCAAACAAGTACAGTCACCTGCTCCTGGCACTTCCAGCGGGGTGGGGGGGGGGGGGGAGCCCAGCCAAATTCCACTTGCTGGTGGCACTGTCATTTTCGGGAGATTTCCTGTCCATTTCTTTCTTCTTCATTCACTTGGATTCACTTCCAAGAATACTGGTTAGTAAGGTAACTATTTTAAATCTAACTGGAAGTGAAAGTGTTTACAGCTGTACGTCCTACACAGATAAAAATATTCCAAATGAAGAAGAAGAAAAAATACAGATAGATAGATTGATCGATCTGCCTCCTGGGACAGAGACCCAGGTGGAGAATTTGGAGGAGCTGAAGGCACGCAGGTGACGCGTTCACCACCACCACACACGCATTACGTGTTGTTTCACCAACTGTTCCTGCCGGTCATTTGCTGTCCCTTGACCCCAAGGTCAAGCAGGCCCCAGGGCTCTAACCTCTTTTCCATCTGCTGTCACCCCCATCGTGATGTCCTGCAGTTTCCTGGCTCTGCACACCCACTCAGAGTCATGTCTCTGCCAGAGCCCTGGACCCCCTCTCCACCTGCTTCCCGACTTCCACACGACTGGTCCGGTCAGGTTGCAGACTTTGGTTCATGCAGCTCCCCCCACCTCCACTCAGCCCCAGATTGTGGGAGCACAACCATCCGTCCTCTGACACCCGCATCCCATCCACAGACAAATCTCGGCAGCTCTGTTTCCCAAACATTCCAGGATCGGAGCACCTGCTACTCTCCCACGGTGTCTGGGCCACCATCACCTGTTGCCTGTGCTAAGGTGGCATCAGCCACCCCCTAACTTGTGTCCAAGCCGCTGCCCCACCCCCTTCAGCCCATCCTTAACAGACCCGGGGTGAAATCACAATTCCTCACCTCAAACCCCGGGGAGGCTCCCTGCACCAGCCAAGCCAGGATGTGCTGCAGAATCGGAAACCACAGCAGCTATTCCCACGGAGTTTTCTTTGTTTCTCAGGATCTACAGCTAGTATGCGTCATCAGGGGCTCTGCTCAGCACATCCCTCAGAACCAGGGTGATACACGCTCGGCCTTGGCGTGTGCTAACGTCGTCCCTGCAGTACGGATGGGGTGGGAAGATGGGCAGCGTCTTCTCAAGATTCCTCGTCTGCTTCCGTCTCACTGGCTAAGCCAGGTGTGTGGCAGCACAGCACAATTCTGCTCTAAAATCTCCATGGCATGAGAACGGTCGGCCTTCATTGGTCGAGCATCTGCAGGCCAGCAGGGGTCTGCTGATCTCCACTAGGCTGGTGGGGGGGGTGAGGTCAGCTGACCTCCACCAGGCTGGCTGGGGGTCAGCTGGTCTCCAGTAGGCTGGTGGGGGATCAGCTGATCTCTACTGGGTTGGCGGGGGCAGGGTGGGGTTCAGCTGGTCTCCAGTAGGTTGGTGGGGGATCAGCTGATCTCTACTGGGTTGGCGGGGCTGGGGGGGGGGTTCAGCTGGTCTCCAGTAGGCTGGTGGGGGTCAGCTGATCTTCACCAGGCTGGCTGGGGGTCAGCTGGTCTCCAGTAGGCTGGTGGGGCATCAGCTGATCTCTACTGGGTTGGCGGGGTTCAGCTGGTCTCCACTGGGCTGGCTGGGGGTCAGCTGGTCTCCACTGGGCTGGTTGGGGGTCAGCTGGTCTCCACTAGGTTGGTGGGGGTCAGAGGGGGGTTCAGCTGGTCTCCACTGGGCTGGCTGGGGGTCAGCTGGCCTCCAGTAGGCTGGTGGGGTTCAGCTGGTCTCCACTGGGCTGGTTGGGGGTCAGCTGGTCTCCACTAGGTTGGTGGGGGTCAGAGGGGGGTTCAGCTGGTCTCCACTGGGCTGGTTGGGGGTCAGCTGGTCTCCACTAGGTTGGTGGGGGTCAGAGGGGGGTTCAGCTGGTCTCCACTGGGCTGGCTGGGGGTCAGCTGGCCTCCAGTAGGCTGGTGGGGTTCAGTTGGTCTCCACTGGACTGGTTGGGGGTCAGCTGGTCTCCACTAGGTTGGTGGGGGTCAGAGGGGGGTTCAGCTGGTCTCCACTGGGCTGGTTGGGGGTCAGCTGGTCTCCACTAGGTTGGTGGGGGTCAGAGGGGGGGTCAGCTGGTCTCCACTGGGCTGGCTGGGGGTCAGCTGGCCTCCAGTAGGCTGGTGGGGATCAGCTGGTCTCCACTGGGTTGGGGGGGGCGGGGTTCAGCTGGTCTCCAGTAGGCTGGTGAGGGTCAGCTAGTCTGCACTGGGCTGGCTGGGGGTCAGCTGGTCTCCACTGGGTTGGGGGGGGCAGAGTTCAGCTCATCTCCAGTAGGCTGGTGGGGGTTAGCTGATCTCCACTGGGTTGGTGGGGGCCGGTGGGGGGGGGGAGTCAGCTGGTCTCCAGTAGGCTGGTGGGGGTCAGCTGATCTCCACTGGGCTGGATGGGGTTCAGCTGGTCTCCACTGGGTTGGCGGGGGGGGGGGGGGGGGGGGGGGGGGGGGGGGGGGGGTGTCAGCTGGTCTCCATCGGGCCCAGCAGGGTCAGCTTCAAGCTGCAGGTCGTGTGGGGTAGCTCTGTTAGGCAGGTTCATCCTCCTCCTGCAGTCAGTGGACTGGCCAAGGCACGTGGTTTGACTTTGTTTTGTTTTCGCTCTAGAGAGCGAGCCCCACTCGGCAAGTCCTTGCTGGCGTCGCAGCCACTTATATCCCGTTGTCTGAAGCAGACCGCGTGGCCAAAACCACGTGAGGAGAGATCTCCTCCGTCTATGGTGAAGCTGGGACATGTATGTAGATGAAAGAAGGAGTGAAGACTTGGGGTGGGTGATCCAACCTGGCACACGTGGCCACACCCAACTTGAAGGGAGCAGGGAAATGCAATCCTCCCATGTGCTAGGACATTCCGGAATGTCTGTAGGGCACCAGTAAGGATCTTCGGTGGTACGGACTAGAGTCTCATAATGGCCTAAAACGTTCAATAAAATCTGGCTTCTGTGAGCTTCCTCCCTTCATCTCTGACCACGCAACCTCGCTTACCCCATTCCAGCCCCACACCAAGCAAACTTCTACCTCAGGGCCTTTGCACTTGCTGTCCATTCTGCCAGGAATTCTCTTTTATCAGATATTGACACGGCTTTCTCACTCCGCCTCCCGAGTCTGGGGCCTCATGGGTCTGTCAGCTTCTACTCTGGTTTCCTACATCAACTCGATACCCAGTAAGAGGCCTTTTAACTGCCTGTCCTACCATTTCGCTCCCTGGATCAAAAACCCCGAGGACTTCTCAACACATGACGAACCCCATCCTTGCCATGACCTAGAAGACTCACGTGAATTAGTGCTGCCTACTTCTCTCCCTTCCGTGTTCTTGCCACTGAGTTCCTTGCCCACAATACCCTAGTCCTCTCGCTGTTCCTTACACCATCCCTAGCTTGCTTCTGCCTCAGGACCTTTGCACGTGCTATTTCCTTTGCCTGGAGTGCTCCTCCCCAGGGTGTTTCCACCTATTTTCACTTCTTTTAGATCTCAGCAAAACTGTCACCTCCTTAGGAGAGACCTTCCTTCGTCTCTCTCAGTAGCTTTGTTCTTTAACAGCACTGATCATTAAATGAAGCTACATGTGTGATTATTTTCTGCATCTACCTTGCTGCAAAGTCCACAAAATCTAGAACATTGTATTCTCGGTGGTCCTCTTCATTGGCCCTTGTGCCTAAAAGTGTGCCTGTCCTATAATGGATGTTCAATTATTATTAATTAAATAATGAAACTTGACCAGAATAGTCAATGATGACCTCTGGATCCATGCTCAGGATTGTGGGTGACAAGACTCTATGAGGAAATCCTTTACCGCTGCCCCCCATCCACTGGCCGAGACAGCGGGCGTACGTTGTGATTAAGGATACTGGCCGTACAGGAATGGCCTGGAGGTCACCACTGGTTGACCTCGGGCACTTTGTTTGAAGTCTCTGGGCTTCACGTTTTCACCTTCATGAACCATAATAAATATAATAACAGGGTTGCATAATAAAAACTTTATGCATACTCACTCTTCAATTTCAGAAAACTCATTTGTCATTGGGTTATTATGAAAATTAAATATAGGTAAGCTTCAGAAAACTTCGGGGATACTGTAAGCGTTCAATGAACAGACACTATTATTTTTTATTTATCTTCTTACAATTTCTTAATGTTTATTTCTTTTTGAAAGAGAGAGAGAGAGCGCGTGCGCGAGCAGGGGAGGGGCAGAGAGAGAGAAAGAAGGAGATACAGAATCCGAAGCAGGCTCCAGGCTCTGAGCAGTGAGCACAGAGCCCGACGCAGGGCTCGAACCTGAGAACCAGGAGATCATGACCGGAGCCAAAGTCAGACGCTTAAACCCCTGAGCCCCCCAGGCGCCCCAACAGACACTATGATTAGTCAGTATTCATTATTTGTAGCTTCTGTCTTTGCAAACGTGCCCACTCCGCACGATTTATACGTAACTCCAAAGTCAAATCAACGTGGCGCTTCTGTGCGGTCATTCGGGGACAGGGTGAGAGCGGTGAAGCACCTGACGTGTCCCCCACGGTCCCAGCTGCGGTTGAGCCGGGGGCCTCTGTGCTCTTGCCCCAGCTCTCAGACCGTCTTTGTGGCCTTTTCAGCGTCCCGTCTTTTGCAGGTCTGTGCTTTTTGGTGGTGCATGTTGCCATTGAAAGAGGCACCCAGGCAGGTGCCGGAGTGCTGTGTGCCCTCAGTGTGAGAGGCTGCGGTGACGAATTAGAGCGCTCTGGCTGGCAGCTCAACGCTCGTGGCTCAGTAATCCATGGTAGATGAGATGTCTCTAAGCAGAGACTCCTGCAAACAAGGGGATGCGTTTGCCAGTGGAGGGAAATGTGACCAGAGGCTCCCAGAACGAGCCTCCCGTTTCCTGGCCGCGGGGCTGGCGATCAGTGCTCCCTGATCCCATGTGTGTGGCGGTGCTGGGGCAGCTAGGGACGGCAAAGAACGAGGATCTGCCCTCGCCCCCCACCCCCTGATCAATCAGCTTCTCCAACGGGCGGTTTTCACGCAAAATCCTCTGTCTCCACAGGCTTCTTCCCTCCCCGATGCCCCCGATTCACGCCTCTGCCATCTGACATTCCCAGAGGAGCCAAGAGTGGGATCTGGCCGGACCTCGGGACCCAGCGGAGCGAGGGGCTCCCTCACGGCCCCTCTGCATGGTGGGGTCATTCTTCTCTCCCCTCCTTTGCGGTCTGACCCTTGCCGGGCTTTACGATCGGTGTAGACGGATCACGGCTGCCATGTAACTGGGGAGACATCTTCGAGTCTTCTCAGTTCCGTACGTCCTGACACGGACTCAGGTCCCAGTTTGGGTCAGGTGCGGCTACCCTGGCTATTCGGCCGAGGCGTGTGTGTGTGTGTGTGTGTGTGTGTGTGTGTGCTGTGAAGTGTTATTGGGGCTGCAGGCCTGTGGGGGGAGCCCTAGACCCCCAGTCACGTGTGGCTGTTTACCCTTACACCTAGACTCCCTACCGCTGGCACAACGAAGGTGTCTTTGGCCACGCCAGCCACATTTCACGTGCTCAGCAGCTACATGCTTCCGCCCCATTCCCAGACCCTCCTCTGAGCTGCAGACCCACAGACCTAACTGCCTACCTCATGTCTCCAGCCGTTTGGCATTAGTATCTCATATGGATTTCTCGATCTAATGCAAACCTCTCCCCCTCCCTGGCTCCCCATCTCAGTAAATGGCGTCTTTGTCTGCCTAGTTCGTTATGCCAGAAGCCCCCAGAACATTCCGTGACATCCTCCCACTGCACGCTCGATCCACACCAACTGTGGCCAATTAAACATTTAAAATGTGCTCCTCTTCGAGCCACAATCTTGTTGTCATTTCTGATGCCACCAACTTAAATCCTGATGCCTCAGTCTCCTTCCCCTTTCCCGCTGGCTGACGGGTATTCAAATTTCGGTTCCTGCTCCAGTGTCTTAAGAAGACCAATTCTTAAAGGATCTCTTCCTGCCCCTGCTCTACACTCTACCGTTTGACATCGTCTCACGTCAGGCTTCTGCTGTTCACGAACACAGCGGGTTGTTTATGTGTTTGTGTCGCACCCACCAGCCCTCTCTCGTTTGATCAGAGCATTAGACGCGGCCGCTTAGTCGTTCTCCGAATCTGGTCCGTCTGGCACCGCCCTCAGCGACGTGTTTTCCGAATTCTGGAGCACTCACTTGTGAGCTTTGTGAACTGCTGTTGTCTCGTCTCCTCTGCGGTCACGGGTGTCCTTCAGCTTCCGCCCTTTATCATCCTTCTTACGGGGTCACCCTCGCTCCCCGAAGGACAGTACCCGGTCAGCGTCACCAGCCCTGGCTCTGCAGACGGGTGTGATTTCTTCTCTCGAAATGAGCCTCCCCCTCCCTGCCTCCCTAAGAGTTCTGAGTGAGGAGAGTCCTCCCAAGCATGCAGCCCACACGACTTCTTCCTCTGGGACGCGCCCGGAGCCTGCACTGCTCTCCCACCGCGTCGCCAAGGCCCTGAATCCTCTCGAGAACTTTTCTCACAGCACTCCTAGAGATTTGCCCTTGACGGTCCGTGCACCCACAGGGGATCCACCCCTTCCCGTCTCTACGGCCTGAGCCCGGGGAGAAGCTTCCTAATTCGCATTCCCACCCCATCCTTCCCGCACGGGGCCATCTGCCAAAGTGCAGAATCTGCCAAAGTGCGGAAAGGCTCTCTGTCGCCCTTCTGGTTTTGTAAACGAGGACGCACAGGTCCAGAAAGGGAGGGCCTTCTGAGGTTCTCTCTCCTCCATTATGACACCTGCAGGCCCGTATGCTTACAGCCCCAGGCTTCCTCTCCTCCACATAAAGGACACAACTCCCTGCCAGCCAGCCACACAAGAGGATTCCTCTGTGACCACAGGATTTTCTACCTTTTCAAGCTTCCCTCCAGTTGTGCCTCTAGGACATTCCTTCCTGCCACTTCGCTTGTGAATCCCACCTACATTATCTGTCTCTACGTTTACCTTGTGTTGCAGGCCCTGGGTTGGGACCCCAAAGCACACCTGATACGTAGCGTGTTTTAACACGTTTTGTTGAATGAATGAACGAAGCACATAGTCAGTTTTCCCCATATTGATGGCGGCTAGGTATCCGTTCATAGAAGGCGATAAATACTCTGAAGTTCGTACCAAAAGGGGCCATAATGGCAAACATTTCCTTGATGTGTTCGACGCTCACGGAGCAGTGATTTCTTCACATTTGGCAATTTAAGCCTGTAAAGTGCTCCCTCAGGAAACCACCCGCTCTCCCGGTCTCCTCGAACGGCCCCCACCTCCTGCGCCTTCCCAACGCACACACGGACCCTGATTATGACCCTGAGACTGGTGTGTAGAGACCAGTGAGAACGAGAAGGAACGTGGAAGTCACAGGGAGAGAGGAAAGGCTAGAAAACACTGGAAGAGAAGGAATTTGTAATATGGCCTCCACCAAAGACTAGAGAATATGACCCAGAACACATTCTCAAAACAGAATCGGTATTACATGAATTATGTAAAATATAAATTGAATCCAAGAGTAATTTTAACATTTGGTTCCTGGCCACTAAACCTGGCAGCTGGTATCCAACAGTTTAAAATAATGAGAAAGTCAAATGGTTTTATTAGAAAATGAAGATTTCTTGGCCCATAACTTGCTGCCCTAGGAACATGAAGCGTTGGTTCCGGACTCAGCCCCACTCTCTTCTGATGTGGTCTGCTAAGGAATTGTTACGGATCGCTATAGAAATGAAATTTATTTTGAAAAAGATACAAGTTAACTTGCAAATTCAGGACTGTAACAGGAAGAACAAGCCTGAAGTCTTAAATTAAGTGTCTGGCCATTATGTTCAGGAGATACCCCCGTGTTTTATGGTAAGTTTTGCAGACCTCTGTAGGCTTCAACTCGATTTTTGTAAACAACAAAATTTAAGTGGGTGTCAGTAAAAACCAGTGAGTTATAAATGTTCTCTCTTCTAGCATATTTGATCAAAGCTGTCAATAAACAACATTGTATTTCCTGCAATTTCAGGCATGAATACTAATCTATGAATTTTAGTTTAACATGCTATCAGAGGACCCTGGGAGGCTATGAACAATTTGGACATCTGTTAAGTTATTCTCGGAGTAAAAGTGGACACATGTACATTTCAGGAAACAAAATAAGATTATTAATGTATTTGCATTAAGATACTGTGTAAACACACACACACACACACACACACACACACACACAGCTACCATGATTTTTATATAAAAATCCAAGTTATCTGAATTGACAAGTATCTGCTTCCTTCCTGCCCCTTCCCCACACTTTGACTCACACATTACTGGTACTTCTGATGGTAAAATTGATCCTTTTTAATGTTTATTTTTTGTTTTTGAAAGAGAGAGAGAGAACGCAGGTGGGACAGGGCAAAGAGAGAGGGAGCACAGAATCCGAACCAGGCTCCAGATTCTGAGCCATCAGCACAGAGCCCGATGCGGGGCTTGAACTCACGAGGCCAAAGATAGGCTGCCAGCAACAGCACCAGATCCTGCAGTGAGAAGAGCTCCCCTTCCACTCGCCTCTGCCCCCTCGCCCGCCCCTGCTCAGAAGCCAGTGTCTGCACTCCTGTAGCCCCTGGCCTGGTCTTCTGGAGTGGGTAGGCCTGCTGTGGGAAAAGGTTCCCAGGCGTCTGGGTGGTACCGACGTCAGGCCCCTAAGGAAGAGACAGGCCGTGCGCTTGTAGGGATGGAGGTCAGACGAGACCGTGTTTTATTAAAAGGCCAGCGGGGAAAACAGTCCAAGAAGCAAACAGCAAAACAGCAAAGCCTCCGGTCCCGCCCTGCTGCCCAGCTCGGGGATAGGGACCCGGTGAGAACCTGCCACCAAGGCCAGGCCTTGCCCTGTTCCTGCCTTCTGAGCCCCGGCCCTCGGAAATCACCCGGCCTGGTCACCCCAAACAGCCGCAGGCGTTCTGAAAGTCAATGTGTAACACTGCACATTGGGGAGCTGCAATTGGGGAGGAAATGATGAAGGAGTTTTGTTCAAAAGCAATATATATTTTTCATGGAGATAAGAGGCATATTACATTTGCTACAGAAAAATGCCACGAGACGAAAAAGCTGCGTGCTGCCGATATGACAAAAAGCATAAAAAATTCTACTTACGAAAGTGTTCTGCCCTATGAGGTCACACGGAATGAAAGGCATTATTCCAGGTGAGTGAACCACGCAGAAATGCGGATTTATTAGGGTTTGTTTTGAAATGTAATTTGTACAGCGAGCTTTTTATTCCTTTGATGGCAATGAAACATTTATCTGCTCCATGTTGGAAAGGCAAGAGATAACAGATAACCGAGGGAGACGTTTCAATAAAACACTCAGGAAAGAGGAAAGAAACGTGAGTGAATACGACTGCTTGCATTTCAGCTAATAAATAAAAAGGGCAGACAGGGCTTTAACTGGAAACCGACCCGGTTGATGCAGCCCGGAAGGTTTATTAAAAATTGGGTAGAACACTGATTCTTCCTACTTACAGCTACGATGGGAGCTGCCCAAGATGACGCCACGTGCACCCACTTTGAGTTGGGGTGCACAGGCCAACGTCTTCATGGGGCAACCTGCCAGTGGCCGTGATGGGGACACAGGTCCTCACGACGAGTGCGCCTGCCTCGGCCATTTGTGATCGCGTCTGGGATCTGGACAAGCGACCAATACGGCGATCTTTCCACTCCCCCGTCGCGGTACAAACACTGGAGGTTTCTAGGGACGTTTTCAAGGTGCATCTGCCATGAGCCTTCCCTCTCAAAGGGCTGAGAAAAGATGAAGTTACCACTAAGGAGAGGTGAGAACCTGGTCCAGGCTCAGAAGTGCAAGCATATTTAGGCCACTCGCCTGACCCCAGCGCTAACCCAGCCTGTCACACAGCCCTCACTCAGACGGTGTTAGCACACAGGGCCCCAGACTCACAGAAGAAATCAGCTCTTGATTCAAGGCAGAAACGGAGCCCTCTCTGAACAGCCCCACGGCTCTCTGGAGTCCAGTGCGTTCTCCCAAGAGTCTTGCTTTGGAGAACGAGGAGTCACTCACTACTCTGTGGATTCAGTCTCCTTGAAAACAGACACTGAGGAGCCGGGGAGGGAAAATGACTCGAAACCCCAGGAATGAAACCCTGGTGGAGCAGGGCCACGTTCGTGGGCCTGTGATTTGCAGGTGGCTTCTCACAACACAGCTCCACAGATGTGGCAAGAACCACAGCCCCCAGATCTGACTTCACTTGGTCCGGAAGCCGGAATTCAGACTGGGGAGTGAGGATGTGATCGGGAATTTACGTCAGCAAAATTGGGTTGTTCTGATACATGAAAGCTTTCAGGCTGTAAATAATTCATGACGTTTGGCAGATATAAAACGCCATCGTAAATCCATATTTGTGTATCAGAGAGATAGGAACAGAAAAGCAAGATACATAAAACGAATTGGCCTAACCCGGGGAGTTTGGATCCATTATTAAACAGGGAGCCAATTAAACATTCCATCCAATCTCCAGTTACGTTAGTAATTCTGTGATCACCGTTTTCACTTTCAACTACCCAAACCTTCCGACCAACACCATTTTGAAAGGCTCCTACGGACTCCCCAGGCCATTCTCCAAAGGCGTTATTTCTGTGGACGGGCTTTCAGAAAGAAACCGTTCAAAGTTCTGTGACAGTTGATAAATTGTCTCTGGAAGGATTATAATAATAAACCTTCTGAGAAATTTTTTTGCGACAGGTGTTAAATGAATTTGCATGCCTCAGCAGGATGCATGAAAAGAAGACTTAATGACTTAATTTCTAAGGCATCTATATTATTACCGCATGCTTCTGCAGACAGGTAATTACTGTCTACATAGGTAAGCGTGTAGTGCGTCCCTCGGGAAAAATGGTCAGGTCTCTGCCTTTTTCCCAGAAACCGTATTTTTCCTTCTTCTTCTTCTCCTTCTTTTTTTTATAATTAGGATGTATCTATAAGAAAAGCCCATTTATTGGTTTTTTAGTATACACAGCGCTTTCTTTAAAAGACCAAGATCCAAAACTGTTTTGTGATTCAAATTTAGAAGTAAACAAAGTGATCTTCTGAATCTTCCAAGGACGCATTTCATGTATTTAATTTGTCCCTTAATGTGTCAAAAGATTTTAAGGGTCTATAGGCCTGTAGCATACGTAAGCTCTGGGGTACACGGAAGAAACCAGCTGATATATGTACACGTAGACACGGAGAGCGTACACACGTATGTGTACACGGGCACGCTCTCTGACACGATCATTACACGCCATCCTGTGTTCTGGGGGACAGAAGCTGATGAGGGGCCTTTCCACCTGCTGTGGCTGAGCGAGCCAGGCGGTGGTTCAGCACCCACCGGCTCTCACTGCTCTACGGGCCGGTCCTAAGTGCGGCTGCTGGTGGAACAGGGCCTCTCACAACCCCCCGCCCCCCCGCCCCCTGACACTAAAGGTTCCCTCACGCGCGAGGGGATTTGGCACACGTTCTCCTATCGCGGCGGTCTTGAGCTGCAGACGCAGTCGCAGCGCTCATGGTGATCCAGCTGGATGTCGACAAGAGCCATGTGCTTGGCTCTGGCCCTCCTCCTGAAATGGCCAGGCTCGAACTGTAACACCTAGGACGAGAAGTGCGTGTCCCGTTAGCAAGCCCTTGGGTTCACGGTCACCACATCCCCTTCTTCTCTTCGTGACAACCGGTTCCCAACCCCTGGAGAAACCAAGGAACACGACAGGCTGCCTGTCATGATGCACTCGTGTAAATATTGTTACAGTCATCGGCTCCCTGATGTGGAGGCTCTGGGGTCACAGGGTAATGCCTCCTGTGTTTGTTACCAACCTGCAGCACCGTGGGGAGCTCACGTGTCCCGACAGGGGCCTCTCGGTAGCTTTCTAAGGGCCCGATTTGGGCCAAGTGCTACTCCAAATACTGTCACAACTATCCCTCAGAACAGACGTATGTTACAGATAAATCCAACACTCAGCATTTATTACTTCCTGCAGACAGAACAGGGCATATGCTCTTGTGGCTGAAAGTGGGATGGATGCAGAATGTTTTTCCCTGCGGAAGGGGATTAGTGGCCATAATTAAGCGGAAATACATTTACGCTCTGACGTATCTGTTGATATATAATGCCTTTTACGATTTAAAACAGATCAGACTTCACCATATTCTTTTTTTTTTTAAATTTTTAATGTTTATTTATTACTGAGAGACAGAGAGAGACAGAACATGAGCATGGGAGGGGCAGAGAGAGGAGGAGACACAGAATCCGAAGCAGGCTCCAGGCTCCGAGCTGTGAGCACAGAGCCCGACGTGGGGCTCGAACTCACAAACCGCAAGATCGTGACCTGAGCCGAAGTCGGACACTTAACCCACTGAGCCACCCAGGCGCCCCTTACCATATTCTTTCTACATTAATACCTGCGAATCAGTACAGCATTTCTTCGTGAAGTGCATCCTCGATTTCTTACATTAATAAGTTGATTGCAATGACATGAACGGAGCTGGAGAGATTAAGCTAAGTGAAATAAGTGAGAGAAAGACAAACACCGTACGATTTCGCCTGTGTGGGACTGAAGAAACAAAACGAGTGAGCAAAGAGGGGAAAAAGGAGAGACAAACCAAGAACAGACTCTTAACAACAGAGAACACACGGGTGGTCCCCGGAGGGGAGGTGGGGGGAGGGGTACGATGGTACACCTGTCGCGATGAGCACCAGGGATGCAGGGAAGTGTGGAACCATCGTATTGTACTCCTGAAACTCCAAGTACTCTGTACGTTAACTGGAGTCTCAATACACGCTTAGAAAAGTAAGGTGAAACCGAACTTCAGCGAAGTTTAAAGAGAAGCTGTCTTCTCTCCTGCTTCTCCCCTGCTGCGGCCTTCGGGTAGGCGGGCCTTCACCATCGCAGGCAGAATCCCCTGGAGCGTCCTACTGTCACTTTCACATACACTGTCTGGTCGGTTCGATTACTTCTCTCGTTTATGCCCTCAGGTTCCCGCTAGCCATGACTTCTGCCTTCCTTCTACTGTCCCTTCACGGAGGTATCCTGTCCCCACCCTGGAGGACTGAGATGCTCCAGGAGGCCGTGCGCCCCATTCAGGGTCTTCTGGGCACCGAGAGCCAGGTCCAAGGACAGGGTCCCGTCCTCCAGCATCCTTGCCCCCGGGGGCCACTGCCTCTTCAGCGTGCCTGTGATTTCCTTCTGCGTCTCCAAGGGGTGTGGGGCTCCACGTGTGCACTGAGTGGGGACGCAATATGCTTTGCCTCGTTTACTGCCATCCCGGGTGAAGGCCAGACGTGGCAAAATCCTGCCTCAGTGTCTGCACGACTATTCCTGGCATCCCTGCAAGGGGATCCCTGGCATTCCTTTACTATGGATTCTCTCCCCAGAAGTTTTCTCGGATGACCAGCTTCAAGTCATAAACCAAAACCATCTACTAGGAAACGGGGGTCCAGACTGCTCAGCCCTTGGCCCCCCTTCTTCAGCCATGCCGCCCACGGGGGCTCCAGAGAGGACAAGAATGGATGCTCTCGTTTGCTCAGTGTTCAGTCAAGCCGCAGAGCCTGGACCCTAAAGTGGGGCAGAGAATCCCACGTGCAGGGGACCCCCAGGAGGACTCGTCCCCGAGGCACAGAGACTCACAAGTGCTTGCTGTCGGTAAAGCTGGTCCAAAGGGCAGTTCCGACAACCACGTATATCGTATCCTTCTCCTCCTGCAATTCTAGGACACGTACAGCAGGGATCACACGCTCTCCCACAATTTGTTATGCATTCTACTCGCTGGATCATAAGCGCATGGAGAACAGAGAAGCAGAAGGCATTACTAATGTCAATGAGGATGTTCTAGATGCTGCACACTGTTGTAAGTGACTTTGCAAATGACAAATTATTTGCACTTCACTCCAGCCCTCTTAGGTACTCTCCTAGGTCTCCATCCATGAGGGAAGAGAGACACGAAGTTGCCCCCGGTTACACAGCCGACATCCACTGGTGCCAGGACGTGACTCCCCCTGGACCAGCTGACGCTCCCACCCGTGCGTATTTGGTCAGAGGGCCTCGGAGAGAGTCAGAGGTTTGCGTCCTCCAGCTTCACCGAGAATTTCTCCACTGCGAGCCGGTCACTATCACCCAAGACCATACGGAAAGCACACCCAGGGGCTTGCAGGGCAGGGGAGTGACTTCTGAGACGATGCGCAGGGGACAAATATGTCTGCTCAGGCCACTCCGACCGGCGCCTGCTCTGTCGCGCTGAGTTCTCGTTGATGGCAGACAGCAGCGCGTGCCCTCGGCTGACGGCAGAGACCAGGCACTTTCCAACGGCTCTCTTGCTTGTTCGGGGACTTTCCCGGTGTTTTATATTAAGCAGCGTGGGCACAGGGGCCAACGTGCTTTGCTGATAAGCCGGGAAAAGTGAATTGGCAGATGCCTTCCCAGACAAGGCAGGAAAAGCCGCGTCTGAACGGAGCGGAGGCTGGCCCACTTCGCCGGCTGATGGCAGCGCTGAGGCTCAAAGCGTTAACGGTCTTGGGTTCAGGCACACGGCGCTCAGAGGGAGAAGAAAGCAGAGACAACCTGATGAAACTGGGGAGGCGAAGAGGGAGACGGAAAGCCTTTATGTGGGAAGGAAGCCCGGCTGCTCGGGGGAGGTCTGGTCACTTTTCAAGGCAAGAGCCACCGCACGAATTATAGCCGCCCGAGGCCACTCGCGAATGGGCCTGTTCCCCGAGCGGTGGGACACCCAGAAACACAAATCCAGCCAGGAGGACCCAGCCACTTCTTGTCACCTGCGGGTGAGAACGGAAATCCTGACCCCTCTGTGTCACCTGGAAAGCCACACGAAGCCGGGAGGACTTGACTTCTGCCCACCGGAGAACATTCTGCCGGAGTCGGCTGGTGGCTTTCGTAACACGACACAAAGTCAGAGAGGCTCCGCTGGCAAACTACCATATCACAAAAGATACTTCACCACAGTTACGCGCCTCGTAGCCGAGAAACCACTGAGTGAATCATTGCCGTGAAGCTATTAACACTAATAAAACACTGGGCAGGAAAACTATGTGCTGAGTTGGGTCCTTCTTTATTGGGAAGATAAAAAGACGTTGTTAAGGCCTTGTGACACTTCTCAAATTAATGGCTGACAAAGGAATATAAGGGCATATTCCAGGACAAATGCGGTGTATAAACCACAATCATTAAGAGTTAAAAAAAATTTTTTTAATGTTGATTTAATTTTGAGAGAGAGAGTGCGAGTGGGGGAGGGGCAGAGAGAGAGGGAGACACGGAATCCGAAGCAGGCTCCAGGCTCCGAGCGGGAGGGCTCGAACTCAGGAACCCTGAGATGATGACCAGAGCCGAAGTTGGACAGTTAACTGACTGACCCACCCAGGTGCCCGCATAGAGTTTATCTTAAAAAAAAAAGCTGCCTATTTTTGCTTTCAGTTTGACTTCTTCCCTGCTCATAAGACTTTATGAAAGATGTGCAGAGGGTTAAGATTTTTAAGGGCTGGTAGTCAAGTTTTGTGATGAAACCTCAGTGATTACAAGCAAAAGTATTTGGAGGAGGGAAAATGTACTATTTTCTGCCCGGGTAACTGCTGAACTTGTGGACAATGGTCCCAGCAGAAGCAGAGCGTTGTGGTGGGAGGACTGGTACCGGGTCAGAAGACACGGTCCTCGGTAAGAAAGACAGGGGTGACAGCGTTTAACACTGTGTCCCTGGCAGAGTAAGTCTGAAGGTGATGTGACAGTGAGGGTCCGTAAAGCTCTCCTCAATACTGAAAATGCAGTCTTGCTACTGGAGACATGGAGTTTTCTGGAAGCACTCTGGGGTTCCTCTGGGAGCACCCTGGGAGGACTCTGGGGTTCCTCTGGGAGCACCCTGGGAGCACTCTGGGGTTCCTGTGGGAGCACCCTGGGAGCACTCTGGGGTTCCTGTGGGAGCGCCCTGGGGTTCCTCTGGGAGCACCCTGGGAGCACTCTGGGGTTCCTCTGGGAGCACCCTGGGAGCACTCTGGGGTTCCTCTGGGAGCACCCTGGGAGCACTCTGGGGTTCCTATGGGAACGCCTTGGGGTTCCTCTGGGAGCACCCTGGGAGCATTCTGGGGTTCCTGTGGGAGCGCCCTGGGGTTCCTGTGGGAGCACCCTGGGAGCACTCTGGGGTTCCTCTGGGAGCACCCTGGGAGCATTCTGGGGTTCCTGTGGGAGCACCCTGGGAGCACTCGGGTTCCTGTGGGAACGCCCTGGGGTTCCTCTGGGAGCACCCTGGGAGCATTCTGGGGTTCCTGTGGGAGCACCCTGGGAGCACTCGGGTTCCTGTGGGAACGCCCTGGGGTTCCTGTGGGAGCACCCTGGGAGCACTCGGGTTCCTGTGGGAATGCCCTGGGGTTCCTCTGGGAGCACCCTGGGAGCATTCTGGGGTTCCTGTGGGAGCACCCTGGGAGCAATCGGGTTCCTGTGGGAACGCCCTGGGGTTCCTCTGGGAGCACCCTGGGAGCACTCTGGGGTTCCTCTGGGAGCACTCTGGGGTTCCTCTGGGAGCACCCTGGGAGCATTCTGGGGTTCCTGTGGGAGCGGCCTGGGGTTCCTCTGGGAGCACCCTGGGAGCACTCTGGGGTTCCTCTGGGAGCACTCAGCCGCAGTCCCACCTCTAAAGAACAAAGAAGTCACTGTGTCGGCACCATACAGGCTGAAAGACTGCATGCTCAGCCTACGTGCTGTGGAAGATGTAACAGGGGCCTCACCAGGCACCGCATTTCTGAGCAGGGAATCAGAGGGTCGTGTCGCCAACGGGTCTGGTCTACCTGAAGGGCGGCACGCCCCAAGGCAGGAAGGCCGGACACGGAGCGCAATCCAGAAGGGAAGGAATGTGCACATTCTGTAGCTCTCAGTGGATGAGCGAGGAGTCGGTGGGCCACACGGAGGCCAGACAACCCCACCCAACTCCGCTTCGCACTCTACGCCTTCAGATGCTCTCATGGATCGGCATCCCCGGGAGGGGAGCATCCCGGCATGATGTCCGAGAGGTGGACGGGCCATCCTAGCCACAGTAACCGCCCCAGATCGTATCTCTGAGTCTCTCGCATGTGCCCGGTGCTCCCCCCACCAATTTGTTAGAGTCCTCACATGATTTCAGGCAGGCAGGACTCTGGCGGGAGGACGGTGCCACGGCTAACAGAGACCGGGGAATCTCGGGTCTGGGAACCCTAAATTGCAGGTGATTGTGGGGACGAAGGGAGGAAATCCGAGGCCCCACGGGGCTTCAAGTGCCTGGCCCTGGGGTGCCTCCCATGTGGCAAAGCTGGAACCGGAGGCCGTATCTTCCTTCCAGCCTCAACGGTGTCCCTGGAAAGCACAGGGAAAGTCTGCAGAATGCGCTCACGGCTCACCCAAAGACAGAAGCGGAAGGAAGCAGGGAGGCTCTGTACCAGCTCAGAAATGCTATTTCCAGAAACAGAAGAGAAATGTTCTTGACTGTTGCTGGGTTGGCTACCCTCACAACCCCAAACCTCACCGCTTTTGCCACAGAGGAGAATGTCTTTGGAAACCAATCTTTTCTCTGTCTCCTCGCCCTCAACTTGCAATTTTAGCTGAATCTGTTTCTACGGCAGATGCTTAAAACACGTCAAAACTCAAAGTACTATTCTTTTCTCCCAAGTCTGAGGCTCGACCTTTTAAAACCTCTAATCAATCTTTTGGTTCATATATAAATATCTACATTTTCTGACTCTTAAACTGTAACAGAAAGCAATCTTTAATATAAAATTTTACAGTGAAATAAGAGTAATGCTCTAAAGTCTTGCCCCCGCCCCCCGCTGCCCGGCTGCCGTTTTGTCCAGAGACAGGAACAACTGTGCCAGAAACAGAGGCTGGTCCAGGCTGTGCTCTGTAGTGTGGTAGCTACTACCTGTGTGGAGCTATCTACGTTTGAATTAGTTAAAATAAAATGAAATGACAAGTCCAGTCCTCCATTTGTGTGGCATACACATCAAGTGCCCCATAACCGCACATTGCCAGTGACCACCGCCCTGCACAGCCCAGGCTGGAAATGTGTCCATCCCTGCAGAAAATTCTACCACGTCATACAGGTGGTTGTGGGGGCCTCGTGACAAAATCATGAGAAGCAGCACAGAGAAAACTGACTTTGCTCTCTCTCTCTGCTACTTCGTGAGTTTTTGGCTGTTGCCTGAATGGACACAGATAGGGGACCAGATGATGAAAACCATCATCTAATTTAAAAGGTCGCTGGGGCACCTGGGTGGCTCAGTTGGTTAAGCATCCGACTTCGGCTCAGGTCATGATCTCATGGTTCGTGGGTTCGAGCCCCACGTCAGGCTCTGTGCTGACAGCTTGGAGCCTGGAGCCTGGAGCCTGGAGCCTGCTTCCGATTCTGTGTCTCCCTCTCTCTCTCTCTCTCTCTGCCCTGCTCACACTCTTTCTCTCTCTCAAAAATAAACATTAAACAATTTTTTAAAAGGCACTGTATTTCTAGAGAAGATCCTATCCCTTCATGCACATTATCAAGGCAGATGAGAACTGAAATAACATCATCTCACTGTCTACACAATATGTTTTCTGGAACCTTCCCTTTTGAAAAAATTACCACCTCAAAGTTATCTTTTGTATCCTATACATTCCAAGAGGCATAAAGGACCTACTATTACCAAAAGGAAAAACACCTTAACAGGATACTTACAAGTACTTTTGAGAACAGAAAGTCATAAAGAAGGTAACACTGCATCGCACAGAGAAGAATGCTCCGGGGAAACAGCATGACCCGTGGAAAGAGCAATTATATCAGCTCCATTAGGGGCTTCATAATTTTTCAGATTTTATTCCCTAAACGCCGAGTGCTGAAATATTTGTGCAGAGTCGCACAGTTCTGCTTATGTGATGGGTTCCAGTTGCCCCCGTAAGGCAGCTCGTGCCCCATAGAAACTCATTTCACATCTCATCGGTTACCAGCAGAAGCTAGGGACCCTGGCGTCTCTTTTTTCTGGGGTAAGAATACAGTCACAGAAGAGAACAAGAACAGGGATTTCCCCCTAATGAGCCTCGCTCAAGCAACCCCCGTGTCTGGAAAGGGAGCCAGCCTCTCTTCTCTTCCACGGTGCAGCCCACAGAGTGGTCACGGGGACACATTTCAAGGGTGTTTTAGGAGTCCAGGGGCAATACGCCAGGCGCCTTGGTTCTGGCTGTGCAGTGGCCGAGTGATTGATGCTGTTTGGTCCCTTGGTCCAGCGCTTGGCAGAGCGATTTTGTCTAGAGCTCTGCAGACTCCTGGATGTCAAAACACTAGGAGACGAGGTTTCAGAGATGCTGACATCTTAGACCCACTCATGTGATGGGCAGAGAACCAAGGGCTTCCCTTTCTCAATGTTAACTGTGCACAGAAATGTACAGGTAATGGCTCCCGGGTACAGAGACAAGAAGAGGAGGCGAGAAGGACCCTTCAGAGTTCTCCAGTGTGAACTGTCTGGGAGGTGAGGGGTTTGGGGGCGGGGGGGGGGGCATATGTTTAACTCTGCCATTTCTGCCATAAACCATTTAAACAATGAAGCTGTACCTTCTATCTGAGCAGAGTCCAGAAGGAAATAAAGCACTCTACAGATAGATCAAGGGCCTGGACGTGAATCTTCTTCCGCGGCATGATGTCTGCGTAGACATCGTGTCACCTGCTAGATTATTTTAACTCTGTTCTGATTACTGCATTCTGCATGGACCCTCAGGGTGTGCCTAAACATTACAAAGTTCTGAGATGCAAAGGACAACGTCCAATCTGGACTTCACCGGGTCATACAAAAATAAAACACAATGAACACAGACCGTAGCGTTCTCTGGCCATGAGGACATTATGTTCCCCCGTGAAAACTGCAGGGTGGAGTAAGAAATTCTTACGCCTAAGGAAATAGCTCTGTGTGGGTCTAAAATAATGTGTTTCCCTCCTGAGGTAAGCACGGCCATTGTGACAGCTGACTTCCTGCACTTCCCAAGTCGAAAATACCACGTATGACACAGCCATTTTCATTTAGCTCCGAGGCTGCCTCCTTCGACCTGCTATTATTGTTGTGTGGGCAGGATAAAAAAGAAACAGCTTCACAAAGCTGGACGTTTTATTTAGGGACCACCCTCGACTCCTTTGTTTGGGTGGGTACTGGGGAAAAGTAGCTCAAACAATAATGTCTAATAATAACGTCTGCTTCATTGTTTCCATTCTCAGATTCCTGCGTGATGTTTGGCATCTTCCAAGGTGTGCTTCCTTCATGCTGCGAACCACCCTGTAAGTGGTTATCTGAGAGATTTCCTTGTCGCATGTCACATATGTGAACGCTTGAGTCTCTACGCTTGGTGATGTGGGCCCCCACGACTGGGAGGAAACCGGGCACCGCCATGGTCAGGACCGCGAACTCCCCCCAAGCCTGCTCTTACTCTGATGCTCAGTAATGAGCCGTATGTTTAAAAGGAAAAAAGCACAGTGTCACGAGTGACAGGAACACAGACTTGGCTCTCCTTAAAGGTTTGCTCCCTCTTTTACCCTCATATTTACTTTTTGTTCATTGTTGCCTCCTTTCAGAGCTGACGCCCCAGGGAGCACCCAGCAGTAGTCAGGAAAAACTGGTATTTTTAGCAGAAAGATATTATCATACTTAGAGAATTGAGAAGCCTCTAACTATATATGTTTTCTGCCAATTTACATTTTGCTGTCTTCACTCTGCCTAATCTTTTAAATTGTTTTTTTAAAGTCTATTTATTTTTGAGAGAGACAGAGACAGAATGCGAGTGGGTTACGGGCACAGAGAGAGGGAGACACAGAATTCGAAGCAGGCTCCAGGCTCCGAGCTGTCAGCACAGAGCCCGACACGGGGCTCGAACTCACCAGCCATGAGATCGTGACCTGAGCTGAAGTCGGATGCTCAACCGACTGAGCCACCCAGGAGCCCCTACTCTGCCTAATTTTTTTAAGTTTATTTATTTACTTTGAGACCGAGAGACTGGGGCAGGGGCAGAGAGAGGGGCAGAGAGAGAATCCCAAGCATCAAACTCACGAACTGTGGGATCATGACCTGAGCAGAAATCAAGAGTCGGACGCTTAACTGACTGAGCCACCCAGGTGCACCTATCTCTGCTTAATTTTTTAATGACTTGATTGACTTCAAGTTTGGCCCTTAGAATTTTTTTTTTCAATATATGAAATTGATTGTCAAATTGGTTTCCATACAACACCCAGTGCTCATCACAACAGGTGCCCTCCTCAATACCCATCACCCACCTTTCCCTCCCTCCCACCCCCCCATGAACCCTCAGTTCTCAGTTTTTAAGAGTCTCTTAGGCTTTGGCTCTCTCCCACTCTAACCTCTTTTTTTTTCCTTCCCCTCCCCCATGGGTTTCTGTTAAGTTTCTCAGGATCCACATAAGAGTGAAACCATATGGTATCTGTCTTTCTCTGTATGGCTTATTTCACTTAGCATCACACTCTCCAGTTCCATGCACGTTGCTACAAAGGGCCGTATTTCATTCTTTCTCATTGCCACGTAGTACTCCATTGTGTATATAAACCACAATTCCTTAGAATTTTTTTAAAGCGGCCCGGATTTTTCAGTTATGGCCTTTAGGAATACCACCATATCACTACAAGGAGGCTAGTTAAGCTGTGCCTCACGGCATCATACATTTGATTGCATAATCTACCAAGGGGGCTGTCGCCCACAGGTGGTATTATGTGATTAGGAAAAAGAGTCCCTTCTTCAGGAATGACTTAGCCCCGCCCCAAGGCACGTGGCTTGGCAAGGTTAGCACACGTATAATTTCAGCTCCCCGTCGACCCTCCGGCTGGGTGCCCTTGTGCAGTGAACAACCCCAACAACTGTGTGCACCCTGGAGACTGCATCACATTTGCAGCTGCAAAGAGCTTCCGTGTGGTAGTGTTGCAGGATTGCAACCAAGACGGTTGACGGCGACTCACCTCATGATACTTCCTCACAGTTTTCCCTGAATTGCAGGAGCAGGACTTCCAGCTGACGGTCCCACAGCCACAGTTACCGCCACAGCGCTGCACGAGGAGGCAGCGTGGAAAGAAAACCACGTTGGTCAGCTTCAGCTCCTCTCGTAAGTTGACGGAGTAATTCCTGGGGGTGCAGCTGTAGCGCTTGACCTCGTCATTGAGCCTGTCCAGGTCAACTGTAAGAGACACAGGCACCATGTGAGGCGGCAGACCGCCCTCAGCAAGCACCCTCTCGGCAGGCATTTCTGGGCAAGGGGCCGGAAGGTTCTGCCAGGACAGGACAGCCTCACTCCAGGGATCAAATCTGCCCTCGGGATCTCAGTTATCAGCCCACACACTGAAGGGGGAAAATCTAATTCTCTTTTGATCCGATCTGCCCTGCAATGATAGTAATAACAATAAATAGAATGATCAACGACAACGAAGAAGAAAACAAAAAGATTCCGGAAACTTTGGCTCAATCTTTACCTTGGTTCAAATTTCTTGGCATCTTAAAAAAAATTTTTGTCTTAACGTGTGTTTATTCTTGAGAGAGAGAGAGAGACAGAGTGCGAGTTGGGGAGGGGCAGAGAGAGAGGGAGACAGAGAATCTGAAGCAGACTCCAGGTTCCAGGCTGTCAGCACAGAGCCCGAAATGAGGCTCAAACTCACAGGCTGCAAGATCATGACCTGAGCCGAAGCTGGACGCTCAACCGACTGAGCCACCCAGGTACCCCCTTTTAAAAAAAAATTTTTTTTAATGTTTATTTATTTTTGAGAGAGGCAGAGACAGAGAGAGAGAGAGAGATGGAGTGTGAGTGGGGAAGGGGCATAGAGAGAGGGAGACACAGAATCCAAAGCAGCTCCAGGCTCTGAACTGTCAGCACAGAGCCCGACGTGGGGCTCGAACTCACAAGCTGTGAGATCATGACCTGAGCCGAAGTCAGATGCTTCACCAACTGAGCCACCCAGGTGCCCCATCACTGCATCTTTTTTTTAATGTAAAAAAAATTTTTTTTCTGAGGAAATAAAATGAAATGTTCAGCCATCTAAGATAACTGCCTTTACCTTAAAAACAAAATAGATCCCCTCCTGATTGTAAAGAAACCACTATGTAAATATGACTTGAATTCTATCAGAGACTCATTAGGACAACCGCTGTAGTATATTTAGCTGGTGATGAAATCTTACAAAGAAGTGTAATGCAGGAAAAGGTTTTGGCTTCATTTTAACTCCAAGATCAACGAAAACGTCAAAGAAAATGGCGTCTTCGGGCCGCACCGGATGCGTATTTCGCACCGGATCCTGGACGGCAGTACAGCACAGTGGTTAAGGGCCGGGCTCTGCACGAACCACGCTGACTGTGCGTCCTGGTAGCCGGAAAGTGACCTACGTGCTGGCAGCCTCGGCTGCCACAGCACAACATTACCTATTTCACAGCAATAGTCCAAGGACTGAATCTCGTGTCCCCGGCACTCGCTTCTCCTTATTCATCCTGACTCGCTTCCCGTTTCCCTCCATCCTTCCCTTTAAAGTCAAAGGCTCAAAAGTCAAGGTTAAAAAAAAAAAGGCTCAAGCCTTTCTCCTCTATCTCTCTTTTGGTCGTGGCTCTGGGTAAATGATTGCTAAGGGGGTGTGGTTATTGGGACCTCCATGAATTAAGAGCATCGCCCTAAATTCTCACAGTTTAGTCACGAACATTTACTTGAATTGAAGTTCTATCACCGGGTCACGTGAGTTACAGTGAACGTCCTCAAAAATCCACGTGAGCTTCCCGGTAGGTGCTCGGTGTCCAAACCGCGGGCTGGCGGCCACGGCCGCAGCTGGCTTGGCCCAAGAACGCAGGGAGGAGGAAGTCCTCCGACCACACTGGCCCCCACACCACGTCACCATGCTCCTGTCACCGGCCGGGGACGCGTGGGAGGAGTCCCACGGAGTCTGGACTCCAGCGCCCCCCCCCCCCCCCCGGGGTCTTAGTCTTAAACCCCAAGGGCCTGAGGAGCAGTTCACGTGCTCTCTGGGGGCAGAGGCCAAGGCTGTTGTCCAGACTACACATCAGCGGGAAACCAAAGAAGCTCACAGTGGACAGAGGGTCCCCCAAATAGCGCGAGGTCAGCTGAAATCCGGCCACATGGCCGGGGGACCTCTCGAAGGAGTTAAAGGGCACTGAGGTGCCCCAAGAGGCTTTCCACCTGGGCAAGTAGGTGCTGAGTCTCAAGGCCAGGGATCCCTCCCCCAGCTGCGGTGCGCTGAGCCCGCGGCACGGGGGGGGGCGGGGGGCAGGGGGGCGGTGGTGAAGACATGCTGAATAATTTCCGTGCATAATTCATGGCTGTTTCTTCCTTCCTCTGTGAAGACATGTCGTAAGTTTAGCCACAATCAATCCGGATTTAAATCGAATGAACTCCGTCTTGGGAAAGGAACCATTTTATTGCTGCTGAAGCCCTGGGAATAAGTGCGAGCCAAGCAGGAAGGGTTACATAAATGCATCAGGAAGTGCGGCCATCATCCATGACAAGTGTCACCTTCGCATCAATGGTGACGCCGGCCTGGGCATCACTGTGCGGTGACCGGGGCTGATGCGGAGGGCTGCACCTGCAGCCCGCGATGGTGGGGTCTGTGTGGTCCGCCCCGGAGGAGTGAAGAGGGCCTAGTGGCGAGAGGGGGTGGAGGGTGCGGGGGCAGAGAGGGATAGGAAGTCAGCATGGGCACCGAGCCGTTGAGGGTCTGCAGCTCGGCCCCCCGCGGGTCCCCTCACACTTGAGGCCCCATTTGTGGTTCCCATGCTTTCCCAGGGAGCAGTGAGTGCGAAACTAGCATCTGAAGCTCTTCTCCCCGTCGCTCGGGTTTCTAGCACATCAAGCAGGGAGGGGGCATGACAGGTGCCGAAGGAGGAAGCCGGGGCCTGCCTGTGCCGCACTGGGGAGGCGTGGTGAGGAGCTTCAGGCCTTGCAGAATAATAACCTGGGCAATGGCACAGCAGATGCTTCCTAGCAGGATTTGGCCAAACCCCAAGGCGCCCTCCACAACTCAGGGTGACGGACACGTCTGCCTTCCTCGTCTGGAAGCAAGACTCTTCATGTCCTTGGATGACCGTTTCCCCAATGGCAGTGGCAGAGTCCCCCCGCCCTGGCCACAAAGGGGCTAACAGCACACTCACGTTTATGCATCATCGGTTCACTGATGGGACTAGAACCTGCGGCCCTGGGCGGCTGCCGTGGACTCCGGCCGCCCTGCTTCCTGGGGCGTGGAGGCCACTGCGGCCCTCGATTTAGAGCCAGCAACAAAGGTTCCTCTGGCCGGATGCCAGTAACTGCAAGGCGTGACTGCAGCCGTCCTGCGGGGTGAGGGAGCTTCTAGTCAAGGGCTGGTCAGGCTGTGCAGCTGGTAGGCAGGCAGGAGGATGAGGGGCCAGGAAGGCTGGCGGGGGGCGGGGGGACTTCTGAGGAGGGGGCTCTGGCGTGGAGCCTCAGGGAGGCAGGGCCCGGGGACAGGCCGCCCCTTCCATTCCTGCGTCAGTCTCCACAGAGGAACACTGAGGGCGGCCAGGATGCTCCCGGGTTCATTCAAGGGCCCCGTTAATTTCAGTCCTTTACCCTCACGTCACCTGCTGTGCATCACGTCATAATCCCGCCTTCGCCGTCCTTGGGAGTTTGGGCCCGGTCTTTTCATGGGTCTTCCACATCAGTTCGGTTTTCCAGGCTGTGTGCACAACCTGCTGGAGAGGCTGACACGTGGTCACAGAGCTGCACACGTGAATCCAGCGTGGGGCACCGCACCTACGGTGGGAGCACCGTCTTCTCGCAACCCTGGCCTCACAGCCCAGGCCGGGTGCAGCGGGTCCGTGCGCGGGGATGGGTCCTGGGGCTGAGCACCGGGAGGGGAGGCGGAGGGCGGAGGCACGGTGTTCGCTCTGCACTCTGCTGAGGCTCAGGTGCGGGAGGATGGAGAGCCGGGCTGGCCTGTTGGATCCCGGCCACTGCAGCCCGAGAACCAGGCAGCGTGAACATCTCTTCACACGCACGCCTGCCGCACTCGCCATCCGTGCTATGAATTACACACCCCTCCCGGTCTCACTTCCACCGTGGAGGACACTGAGCCTCTGTCAGGTCCACAGCCGCACCCGCAGTCAGTGCTGGAGCTGGACCCTGAATCCAGGCTTTTCCAAGCCTGCGGGCGCTGGGAGCCGCAGCCCGAAGATCTGAAGGGACAGGCAAAGACTACCTCCCCCCAGCCATGCTGGAGCCTCCCACTGGGGGACTGCGTGCTGACCCAGTGACCGGGCTTCCCAGGCGCGTGGTCAATCCCGACCTGTCATTTTCAAGACGTTGCCAATGACAGACACCCGAGCATGTGCTCCGTGCCCACACACCCATTTATCAGATTCTGCTAGAAAAGTACACTGTCCTTTAGCAAACGGCAGAGAGCCTCTGTCTTCTTCAGTATTTTTAAAAAAATTTTTTTTAACGTTTATTTGTTTTTGAGACAGAGAGAGACAGAGCATGAGTGGGGGAGGGGCAGAGAGAGAGGGAGACACAGAATCTGAAACAGGCTTTAGGCTCTGAGCTGTCAGCACAGAGCCCGACGCGGGGCTCAAACTCATGAGCCGTGAGATCATGACCTGAGCCGAAGTTGGACGCTGAACCTACTGAGCCACCCAGGCGCCCCAACAGGGCCATTTTCAAAGCAAAAGTGAAGCATCTTACAGAATTTTGTTAGTGGCTACAAATTAAATCAACACCTATGTACCAGATTTTTAGGGCATTAACTTCCTAGACTTACTTTGCAAGTTCTTAGTACCTTACAAAGTGCCTGGTAGGTCACTTTTTGGAGTTGTGCCATCCATTGGTCATAGATTTCTGATGTTAAAAAATGACCATTTCAGATCCCCACTTGAAACCCCACAGCCAAGAAGAAGGGGAGTGAGTGGAGAGCGACTCATACATTGAGAAATCCCCATCTGTTTTATGGGCACGGATCAATTTAGTGTATTTGTCTTTTTAGAAATAACTGCTAAGCACCTATTGAACTAGTTTAAAAAAAATATTTTTTACATTTATTTATTTTTGATAGACAGAGGCAGAGTACAACTGGGGGAGGAGCAGAGAGAGAGAAGGAGACACAGAATCCAAAGCAGGCTCCAGGCTCTGAGCTGTCAGCACAGAGCCCATCGCGGGGCTCGAACTCACAAACCGCAGGATCATGACCTGAGTGGAAGTCGGACGCTCAACCGACTGAGCCACCCAGGCGCCCCTCTTCTTCAGTATTTGAACAGCATAGTGAGTATCATCTCCCTCCCCGAAGTGAGGGAACCTATGTCTGTTCACAATCTTCATTTTGTCCCCACTCCTTCTTGACCTCCTTCTTGCCCCCACCTATAAGCAGTCTTAGCCATGAAAACCAATCGGAAGCCATGCAAAGAGCTGAATGGATTGATAATTATTTGCCTTCAGAGGGAACCAATGCTGGGATTGCAGAGATTCTGTCTATAGGACAGACAAAGCCAAGACAGGCACATCTTGTTTTACTGTGTCTCGCTTGATTATGCTTTGCAGATACCGTGATTTTCCACCAATTGGAGGTCTGTGGCAACCCTGAGTTGGGCAAGTCTACTGGCGCCATTGTAAACATTTATTTGTTTGTGTTTGAGAGACAGAGGGAGAGTGGGGGCAGAGAGAGGGGGAGAGAGAGAATCCCAAGCAGGCTCCACACTGTCGGAACAGAGCCCAACACGGGGCTCAATCCCATGAACCGTGACAACATGACCTGAGCCAAAATCAAGAGTCAGATGCTCAACCGACTGAACGACTCCGGCGCCCCTAACTGGCCCCATTTTTCCAGGAGCATTTGCTCACTTTATGTCTCTCTGTCACACTCTGATAATTCTTAACGGTACTTCAAACGTTTTTCACTATTATTATATTTGTTTTGGGGATCTATCATAAGTGGTTATGAGTTATAGAAAGCGCAGATGATGGTTAGTATTTTCTAGCAAGAAAGCGTATTTTAACGAAGCTATGAACACTGCCTTGTGGACACGATCCTGTGGGACACCTGACAGACTGAAGCACAGTATATAAACCAAGCTCTCACATGCACTGGGAAACCCAAGCATTCGTGTGACTTGTCCTATCGAGGTCTTTGCTTTGTGGCTGTGGACCAACCGGTCCGGAGCCGAACCTGCGGGATCTCTGCCGTAGGCCTGTATCGTGCCTCCCAGGCTGGGCAGCCATGGCAGGGTGGTGATCCGCTTGGGATAAAGTGGAGTTAGGATAAAGCTGGGTTTCCCAGGACAGGTAGTTTGGGCAGGGGACTGCGCTCTAGGAAGAAGGCTCTTCTCCCTCAGTCCACGGGGGCACAGAGCAAACGGAGGCCAGGTGGGCATCCCCAGTGCTTCACAGGAAGAGCCAGCAAGGGAACAACGAGGCTGAAACATCCACCACGAGCCACAGCGACTGATGTGGAAAAGGCACATGTGCCTGTCTCACACTTACTCCGGCTCTCCACTGCTAATTGGAGCTTGCTGACCAACGTGAATTGAGTCACCTGCCCCGACGGGGGCGGGGGGGGGGGTGGTGGTCACCGGGCTGGGAGGACGATGGGTCAGGGCTTCCACAAAGATGGGCCAAAAGGAGAAAAGCAGGGGCACCAGGAGGAAAAGAACTAAAAGGGTCGCCGTCCCTGTGCTGACACCTCCCTCAACTGCCTCACTTGTGGCCGCACAGACGCACACGACACCATGGGACAATACGGTTTCTATTAATGCTCTCTGGCGAACCGAGCAGGAAATCCAGATGCTTACAAGTCACATGGGTCATACACAGTGGCTAGAGTCTAAAAAAAAAGAAGCAGCAGAAGAAGCTTTGCAAAGGAAACAGGCACCGAGCAAAACGGGGCCAGGAAAGTTTCTGGGTAAACAGATCCTAGAAAAGTTGACTACTTGCTGATTAGACTTCTAAGGAGTGAACTGATTTCACAGATACTTCAATCTGATGATATCTGGCTCCGATGCAGGAGACTCTCCAGATTCCTCATGATGGCCTCAGGGAAGGGAGCGAAAGGGTGCACAGAGACATCCTGCTTCTGCACAGTGTTGTTTGAGTAATCACAGTAGGGGTCGCTTCCTGAGGGCCCACTGGCTTAGACAGTCTGCTCTCACGAATCCTCACACAACTTTGCAAGGCGGTTATAATTAGAGCCATTCTGCAGGGACTTGGGGGTCTACAAGTGACCTCCCCGAGGCCCCTGTTCTTAGGACATGAGCGAGAATTTTATCGCAAGTTTCCCTGACTCCCACTAAAGCATCCTCTCCTTTGTTCTATTTCTATCAAATTTGTGGTAGACAATTTTCACAATCATGAAGACAGCTTTTACTTGGTGCAAACTATGTGGTTCAGGAAGTTGAATGAAGCCATCTCTCTTTTGAGGTTACAAATTAGAAAAATAAATCCATTTTGATTTAATGTCCCCAGTATCTCTGTTTAATGTCCAGAGAGGTGGTTACAGGGGGATGTTATCTCAAGACTGATTTATCTGATTCATTGCCAGGGTCAGCCAAAAGCCTTTTGCAAGTTCCTACGCAGACATCAGATAGGCAGACAAAGAAATTTCCAAGCAATCAACATGTGATGACTTCAGCTCGTTCTAAGCTATGTTCACGTCTTAATATATTATGAAATTATTTCCCTCATCTTAAGTCATGTTTGAAAGAGCAAAACCTGTATTTTCCTAGTCACTACACAAG
Organism: Panthera pardus; assembly: GCF_024362965.1. Lineage (NCBI taxonomy): Eukaryota > Metazoa > Chordata > Mammalia > Carnivora > Felidae > Panthera > Panthera pardus. The sequence goes on along the minus strand of NW_026526677.1, from coordinate 112,784,009 downwards.
AACATGATATAGAAGCAGCAACAAGTAACTAATTTAAAAATAAAAAGTATTCTGATCTATGATCTAGAAGAATTCAGAACCAATTCAAACAGTTTGATAGTAAACATATTTATTTCATTTAGTCCTCAGCTACTATGCCTGGTATTTACCTATAAATAGTTTTCAAATTAAAAAGGCAAGTGTTTTAGATCTTAGAGCTAAACAATGTCACGTAAGAAATCACAGAACTGGTATTGGAGCCTATGAGATGGGCTGATAACTGTCCCAGAGTTAGAACATCTAACCATTTAGAGGCTGTAAAAATGATGTATTTCAAACCCTGTCACTTTGAATCAATTTAGTATCAATATATTTGCTCCACTCAGTGTGGAAACAGTGATTTTTTTTTTTTTTTAAAGAGGAGTGCATGTCAATTTTGGCACATGCACTAAAAAAAGGCCAACTCTTTGGGGAAGAATTTACTTCTGGTAAGTAAAACTGTAGTTCAAACCTATTAAGTTGGGGTGCCTGAACAATTATACCCGTATTCTAATGACAACCTTTAATGTTGTAACAACAGCCTTCCCCCTTGCTATCATGTGTTGGATTTTTTTCTATGACAAACACACTATCATTTGGGAAAGTCAAGTTCTCCTGGAATTAAGTAAAAACACAGATCTCTTTTACATTGTTAATCTCCATTTGTAAATGGCGTCTCAAAGCCCACTCCGGTAGAGTTTGAGACTGATCATTTCTGAATTTAAAGTCGTCCAATTTCATGCTATGAACTGGGACAAAGAGGCACTGCCCTAAAGGTAAAGGACTGTGTTTCTGTTTTGTTTTTAACCAGGCTCCACGCCCAGTGTGGGGCTTGAACTCACAACCCTGATATTAAGAGTTGCGCGCACTACCAGCTGAGCCAGCCAGGCGCCCCTAAAGGATTGTGTTTTAAAGAAATCACAGCTTTCAGTTAGGCCACAATAGTTACGACATGATTATACAGTTTGTAGAAGATCCATACAGCTGTTTACCTAACTAGGGACAAGTTTGCTATATGATTAGCATATTCGTTAGAAAAAGTAATGCAACTTGAACTTGAAACAACTTTTTTTTTTAAACTTTAAGGCAGCTTTGAGGTGAAAGTATGAGGCTGAAATTACTGGTAAAAATTGGATTTGGGAATTGCAGTTATGTATGGATTTCGATTATCCGTGCTACCGTTTTCTCCATACCCTCTAAGAAACTTAACGTTAGATATGTTAACTTGTTCTATCTTCAGACCAGAAGCTTTTACAGGCAAGTCTGAGCTTACCTATTACCCATGAGTTTTAGAAGTGTAGACAGTGAGGGGCGCCTGGGTGGCTCAGTCGGTTAAGCGTCCGACTTCGGCTCAGGTCATGATCTCGCAGTTTGTGAGTTCGAGCCCCGCGTCGGGCTCTGTGCTGACAGCTCGGAGCCTGGAGCCTGCTTCAGATTCTGTGTCTCCCTCTCTCTCTGCCCCTCCCCTGCTCACGCTTTGTCTCTCTCTGTCTCTCAATAATAAACAAACGTTAAAAAACAATGTAAAAAATGTAGACAGCGAGGTCACCAAATCCGCCTTGCAATAAACCATAGAAGCAAAGCATACAGTTTTCTACCCAATATTAATCGTTTCTACTTTATTATAACAGTTCTTCACCCAGTGTGTGCGTGCTTTATTTTACAATTATAAAACTCTGTGTTTTCTACATTTGCATTTAAGGCTCATCTTTGAGCACCTCTCTTGGGTATCAAGAGAAGTGCCCCTTTGATGAGCATAGGCAATCAGAAGAATGGAAATTCCATAGTTACCCAGAACTGATGTTTGTTTTTGCACAACATTGTTAAAAAATGATCACATCCACGAGAGGGAACGCTTTTAGGAATCCTAGCAAGTTCACTCTTTATTTGGCATCCAGTGGACCTCCCTTGTCTGTAACCATTTTTCTATTCCTGCTGTTCCTTCACCGCTCCCTTTCCTCTACACCAGAATATAAACCATGAATTTGTATTTTTAAGTTCTCAAAGCTGAGAACGACAGCTGGAATATTAAACGGGACTTGTCTGTGTGTGTGAGAGAGATACACACAGGTGGCCCAGCATCAGTGGAATGATAAACAACCAACCGGCACATTTAGAACAGTGCACAGACAGTGGTGACTCACCAGTGTTAAGTGACAAAGCACAGATCTGCCTTCGAGCCGTTTTAAACAAGAGCTTAAGAAGTCAGACCTGAGCCAACAACGGAAAGAAATGTTTACTCTGTCAGAAATAACTGGAATGTCACCTTGAATGCTCTCGCAAGGTTCTATCAGTAACCAAAGGCATTCTTAACAAAGCCTCCTTCATCAGTCTGTGGGGTGGGTTTCTATAAACTTTGGAAATATGCTTATGCTGGATTATTAGTATCTTCAATTCACAAACATTAACTGAGCACCTAAAACGTGTCTGAGGCTATGCCAAGTACCCGACATAACGGGATGAACAATGCCTAAAACGGTGGCTCTCAACCCTGGCGGCCTCTCAGGATCAATCTCCATTGGCCTCCCCGCGGGAGGCATGAGTCGGGGTGTCTGGGACTGGACACCTGCAGCTTCTCACAGCTCCCCAGTCGAGTGGAGACGAGACCCTTAGGTCCTGGGATCTCCCATTCCCTCAGAGAAAACCCCACGCCACAATAACAGTGCAGGAGCAGGACACAGAAATGCTGTGATGTCCCAAGTACTCCAAACGCTGGGGTGGTGGACTGCACAGGGAGGGGACGAGGGACAAGGAAGGCTTCGCCAGTGATGTGATACTAACATCCTTCAGGATTCTACGTAGCCAGAGTGAGCTAACACTTCTTGAACAAGCGCGCGGGGCTGGCTGTTCTCGACAGCACCACTAACAATCATTGAAGGCCAGTGTGGTCACACTCATGGTGCCAATGAGGAAACTGAGGCACGGGAAGGCCAGGGACTCACTGAAAAATCACCAAACTTGTAAGTGGTAGTGGTAGGATCTGAACCCAGACGCTCTGCCTCCAACACGACATAACTTCCAAGGGAAAGAACGTAATGGATTTCGATGATTTTTAAATTGTAAGAATCCAACAACCACGTGTCAGGAAGAACCACCCCTCAGATAGTCGTGGTGACTAAGACCCTTGAAGACAGAGTGGGAGCTTATCATTTCCTTGTCTGACACCATGGCTCCTATTCTTCTGGAGGTTTCACAGCACCGTGAACGTTTCACTTTCCTTCGAGTTGACCGTAGAAGAGACTCAAAGACAACAGCACCACAGAGATGCAATTTCTCCTCTGTTGAATCCCACCTGAGCCCTGGGGACACTGTATGAGCTACAGTGACCTGCCTATTAGGGTACATCTCTGTAATGTCAGGGGCACCGGTGACTCTCCTGCCCACCCTTGAACTCTACCTTTCAAGTATCCAGGATGTCAGACGTGAGCCATAAGCAACAGACCCAGCGGGCGGTTAACGGATTGGCCATTCCAGCCCAAACGCTCTGAGGGGCTGTGCTCACTAACACACACATTACCTGTGCCAGCTGGCCAGGCTCACAGTTCTTACAAGGACCCCTGACATTCTGAAATGTACCAAACGAGCCCTATTTTAGCTAAATACCTTCACATCTACGATGCAAACGAGGCAGATGAGACTTTGAGAGATAAAACTTTCACGACAAATTTTAGCAAATAAAGCAAGAACATAATAGGCTAGAAATTACCATGTTATTCAAAAAAAGGTAACGACAAGATAGTTCTCTATTAATTTCATTTAAACATTCAAAGAAACATTATCAGATCACATCACTCAGATGTACAAGGAAGATATGATTTTTTTGAGTTTCAGTATTACAGTGTTAACTCAAGATGTTTTCTCATGAATGTTCTTCTCCCCTCCCTTCGTTATACTTTCCTGGAACCCCCAGTTGAATGCATACCCACACTTGTGCAAACCATCCCAGGTCTTCTGTTTCTTTTTTGGGACATTTATATCCTATGAAGAGTCCAGAGTACCGAGCACACAGGAGACCCTCTTGAAAACCCCTTTTAGAGTAGACACTGAATGGGGACGGGTGAAATCCTCTAGAAGTTCTGACTACTGCTTAACCAGGAGCCTATCCTGCTGGCTGAGTCCTGAGTGAAAAGACTCCTATCCATCAGAGAAGCACAGGAGGCAAGAAACTGTGACTCCCACTTCCTCTCTGCTGCCTACTGGCCACACAGCCTGTGCCAAATTATCTACCTCCCTTGACGGTGAGGCTAGTCATACCTTGCTTGCCGAGAAGCAAGAAGCTGGTCCAGAAGATTTTACAAGGGTTTTTTCCCAGCTCCTAACGACGACGTGTCTTTGAACCAAACCTTTCGTAATCACATACACACAACACAGTTTGGGATTAAACACGGAACTTCCTTAGAAGGTACTATGGAAAAGGTATGTGATAAATCTGGCAGGAATCCTCTCATTTTAGTGAGTTAAAAAGATTCCATTTTTTCGCTCTTGCTGAGTACTGCTATCTATGTTCCTATCGGCTTACAAAGAACCTCTGGGGCTGCGTTTCTTACCTTTTGACTTCCTGTCATGGTAGGACCTCCCTCGATAACGGGGGGTTTCCAAGTAGAGATTCTCAAGGTCTTCTCGCCACGATTCTGGATTGAAGTGCTTCAGCAGGTCCTCCACGGTATCGAATTCTGCAACTGTTTTGTCCAGAGCGTCCGCAGTGAGAGTGGGGTCCGTTACTGATGGAGAGTGATAGGATACCCCCTAGGAGTGACACACAGCTCAGTGTACTCAGAAAAAGTCCAGTGCTACGAAATACAACGGTCACGCAACTACACGGGAGGAACATCGACAGGCTTTTGATCCTAAGACGTTATGTGCGTAAATATCACGTGAAAGTGCTCTGCCAGAGTCTTGAATGACAGCAACTGACTGGGAAGTGAGAGTCATTCACAGTTTTGCAAATCACAACCAGGGAGGTTATAAAACTTCTAGTTCACCTGAAATATAATCATTACGAAGGTATTGACTAAATGGCAAGATCAAAATGACACCATCTCATTTCTTGGTTCAAGGTCCCAAATCATCCATGTTGGCATCAACAAACAACGATTAGGATTTCAATTCTGAACTCCTTCCGTGGCAACTTTGGCAGAATCCATTCTATTCCCCCATGTTTAGCCTCCATGTCTCCCCTGCACAGGTCACCTGGCATGACAGGGGTTGTGTGAGTGGGGTTTGAATGTCCTCTGGAGACAATCTGATACACTGTGGTACTTTAGCCAGGTTATTTACTGTCAACAAGGATAGTTAGTCTTCACCAAGACTGGGAGATTCTCACGGGAAGCACACATATATATTTTTAAAGTGCTGTTGCTTGCTAGTGATCCCAGCTGTCGTTAAAATATTCTCAGAAATACTCTTTAAATAGGGACTACAACATCACAGAGAGTCTGGAAGAGATCACGCATTTTGCCATGGGTTATGTCCCCACAGAAGTTTCCAAGCACTTACTTCACTAACCCTTGTATAATCTAGAGGCAAATGAGCCATGATTCAAACATCTCTGTAAAGATTCATGACCCATTAACAGGGAGATAGAGAGCACAGAGCCTCAAATGGTTTCAAAGTGTCTTTAAAGAAACTGCCAGACAAATAAGAAGCCTCAAGGGCAAACATCTATCACTTCGGGAAAAGGGGAAATAACAAAAACCTTTCGGGTAATGTTGTCTCTTTTTAGCCAGTCAAGGTCCAAGGTGTGTCAACAATGATGAATGACCGCCTGCCTCCAGAGGAATGGTGGTCCCTCTTCAGCAAGACTAAGGGGTCTTGTAAAAGCACGAACCTGCCCCTGGTGCATCTTAGGAGCGGTTTTCAAATAGGTCCTGTAGCGGAAAGGGGGTGAGGGGAGGTGGAGTTTGGGGAAGAGGCAGCGAGACCTGAGCTCCGCTGGTGAAGGTAGGAGGCCAGCTCTCTAATCCAGGTGTGTGTGTGTGTGTGTGTGTGTGTGCTCATGTGGGTGTGTATATGAGTGGGTACGTGTGCATGCGTGTGTACATACATGTATGTGTGGGTATCTGCGTGCGTGTCTGTCTTCCTGTGTGTGTGCGTGTATGTGTGGGTATGTATGTGCGTGTCTGTGTGGGTACACGTGTGCACGTGTGTGTGTGGATGGGTACGTGTGCATGCGTGTGTGCATGTGTGTGCGTGTCTGATACAAACTGCATCCCGGCTATGCCACATCATTCCTGTTTCCATCCCTCTTGGCATCAGGTGCTAGAGTCAGATATTATGCTTCCGTATCAAAATTTCAAATTCCCATCCAACTTTGTATTATCTGGATAATCTACAGTCTACCTGGCTCATATTCACCAGGTGATTTACATTTAGCCTTGCATCATGATCATGTGGGTCTAAAATCCAAAAATTCACAAAGAGCTGGCCAAATTTGGGTGCAGGGCAGCATATAAAAGCTTTGAAATTAAAACACCTCCCTCTTTTTCTGAAACCAAAGCAGGAACACGAATGAAGCCATGCTCATGCACATGGAAGGAAGCCTCTTATGATGGATCTGGGGGGCTCCGGGCAAAACGTTTCCTGGGCTTGCTCCTGACTGTGCCGAGAGCTTGTGTGTCCCTAGACATCGCTTCAGGAGAAAGCCCTGGGTGGGGGCTCTTAGTCCCTGAGGGGGGTGGGAATCTAATGTCTCCCAACATTAGTCTGAAAAGCAAGTCTGAACAAACCGTAGGTAAAATGTGAAACCGTCCTCGTGTGACAGAAACACCAGGTTAGGAAATGAGGTGAAGGACGACTAGATGACCTCATAAACCCACTGGAACATTTGTATTTCTGGGGTAATCGTTTAAAAATTATTTTTATGGGAGAGAACTCACTGGGTATGCCCCCTCTCTGTGGCACCGTAGATCTGATTTCATTACAACCAAATGACTTTAAAATGTTAACGATTTATAAAAAAGAGAAAAATACCCTGAAAATGATAAGCCATTCAAGAAACACAAAATACGGCTTATACAAAGTTCATGGCGGGTCCAAGGGTCCTTACTCGTATTCCAGAGGGTTCCTGAGAACCAGAACGCTGAGGGACACGACTCTGGGTCCCTGCTATTTCTAGAGGGCTGAGCAGCACCTGGCCTTGGAACTGGGCCCAGAAAAGTGACCAGGGGATGCCGACCCAGCAATGAGCTTCTGGAGATCCTCCCGATGGACGGCACAATCTTGCTCTCAAGAGGACCCGGGTTATCCTGAATTCGCTAGGGGTCCCTGAAGCATGTAAGCTTCCGCACTTGGGGCAGGAATGTCTACACCGCTCCGAGCCATCACATGTACGATGCTGGAGAAGCCAGGGGACTTGACAGAACAGCACGCTGGGGTCCGGGGGCAAAAGCGGCCACCGGCATCCACTTGGAATTGCCAGTCCCAGAATGCCACCTGGCCAAGCTTTCCACCGAGCCTGCTCCCGGGACTAAGGTATCACCTGCCTCGGTTCCATTTTCGCCTGCCTGACAATGACTCCTGCACTTAGCTAGGTTCAGAGTGTGCATTCGGGACTATCACAAACAAATAAAACACTCTCAATATCGCCATTAGAAGCCTCACCGACCTCTTGAATCGGTCATGTTGTTCTAGTCCAGTGGACACACCAGGTGAACGAAAGAGCCACAGAATCCATAGCTAAGGAAACCCTGCCACCTGAAGGAAGTTTCTCAAAAATTCCCCAGAGAGCAAGGGAGCCCATCACATGAAAAAAGAATCAACTCTGACTCGGCCGCACGGACCCAGGTTGAGAGCCACGGGCAGGCTTTCGCCACGCTTTTGTGCCGCTAATGAACACCTGCATTTATGACCTTGTATTTTACTGCTACACGGGTGCTACTCACAGGACTGGCGAAAACAAGGTCTGTTCTTTCTGAACAAAGGGAAGTAGCTTACAGAGGAATGACTACATTCGCGGGGAAGAACATGGGGGTGTGGACCACGTTACGGTTTCAGGGGGGGTTATGTTTCATTTCCCAGTCAGAGGGCACATGCCTGGTTTGCACTTAAGCTGTCTTGCTGTAAACACTGGGATTTCTCACATCTGAAAAGATCCCTGAAAAGGCGAAGGTTCCAAGTGTGTCCTGGATTATCCAGAAACACTCTAGCAAAATTCCCCACTTGAGCCTATGCCACGGACCAGTCTGATGTGTCTGCTGTGCCTGGACGCTCCTCTAGCTGGAACCTTCCGCCCTGAAATGGATAGATACTGAAGTCCTTGTCCGTCCCTTGTTCCTGCAGTGGGTACTGGGGTTTCCTGGTGCATGGCATCGCCCGCTATAATCTACGTGAAATGGTAGAGCTCATCGTGACTGCAACATGGCTTCTGGTGAAGCTAACAGATCCTTCCACAGCTGGAGCTGTTCTGGGCTTGACCTTAGCTTCCCCATCAGTTTTTTTTTTTTTTTTTCTGGCAATAGAAAACTAAATTACTTACGGAGATAGAGCTAGTGACGGACTCCCAGTTGGTCTCTGAGGCTGCTGCGGGTTGGAAATCTTCCTAGAAGGCAAGAAACATCCATGTGAGTCCATCAGACCTCTGTTTTCGTTCATTATGTGCACAGTTTCAGTATCTCAGCCATCTAAAGCTTCTTCCAACTAAGTGACAACAGAAATGAGGGTGCCGTCTTGCTGGACAGGTCACCATTTGTCTTAGGCACCTCTCCTCAGGAACGCTTCTCATTCAAGACACGGACATTTATGGACATAATGGATACAGTCACATTCACTCATAAGGGCTGGTGAAATGGAAAACGTGCAGACAGGAGCTCAGATTTTAACTCGGTCACCTGCAGGCTGTGTGAGCTCAGGCAATCTACTTAACCTCTCCGATCCTTCTCTTCCTCATCTGTAAAAGGCTGGTGTGGGATGCTCCAAGAAGAGGGTAGTTTTGAGAGGTGCATGCACTAATTATGTAATTATAACTCGCACTTAATAAGGTGCCTCATAAAGAGTAATAACAGTCATTATCAGTATTGTTTATCTGGTTTGAACTCGGTTCTGCATCATGTTCAATCCTGCCGACTGAGCTGGTCTATGGTATCAGCGATCTTTCCAAAGATAAATTAACCGACAACGGGCCATTCCTGACTCTATCAAGAAATGTCAGGCAGAACGGCAGGGGAAGGAAATGGCTGTGGAGTGACAAAGTGCTACCCGAGGAAAGAAGGTAATGGGCAGACCTGAGACAGTTATCTCAGAGAAACCTCAAAGGGTTGGTGACAGCAATGGATCTCGGAGAAAGAAACTTCTCCTAAAAGACAAATGGGTCTCCAATTGGTATGTGACTGTCTTGCTAATTACTCTAGCAGCAGTAACTGTAAAAAACAGAGTGGGAAGGAAAGCTGATTCTACCATTTTTACACATCACAGACGGTTTCTTGAACCTGCTAAAATAAAGCGAGTCAGGTGAGGTCTCCTAGCCAGACCAGAGCGTATGTGAAGATGATGTTGAGGAAAATTCTGATACTCAAATCTGCCGGCTTATTTACCCAAGTATACTTACAGAACGAGAGCTAAGTATCAGGTCTAAATTTCATTAACATTTTGAGGAGCTAGAAATGCACATGTTAATTGCTCATGATGAGACTGGTTTATGTATAAATGCCTGTGTTAGAAAAATTTAGTTGTTTACTAAGAGAGAACTAAGTCAAGCGTGGGGTTCAAGGAATGAACATCTATTAAAAACTGGCTAGATGTCATCATTCTGGTCTCAACTTCAGGAAACATGAGACAGAAAGAGAAATTGGGTCTCTGCACTCTGCAAGACAGGATTCTCATAAAAAGGACATGGAGATCCCACAGGAAACGGATGCATGCAAACAAATGAAGGTTGGTATTTATGGAAGTCTTCCGAGCAGGTGAGCAGGTGACGTTGGGCAAGAGAGACAACAGCTTCTCCATGTCTTGAAGGGGCTCCTGGTGGGAGGACAGATACCAGGTAGGATAAGTACCTGAGGAACCCTCACATCGTGGGATTTTCATTTTCATTCATTCATTCAATATTTGCTAATCACCAATTATGTGATACATTCTAAGCGGAGGGTAGAATCACGGAACTAAGAAACGACACCTTCCCTCTAGGATGTCAAAAGGTAAACACATAAACGAACAGGTAAGTAACATGTGCAATAAACTTATGTGGGACCTGAGAAGAAGTGGGCTTAGAAAAATCTGACCCAAGAAGGTGACTCTTGAGCTGAGTCTTATAGACTCAGGTAAGTAGATAAGGGAGGAGAGCGTCACTTGTAAGAAAGGTGGGGTACAACACTCAAGGAGAGACTGATGTCTAGACAAGGGTGAGGAACATACACAGAAAAAAGTTGTTCCTGGGGAAAGTTAACAAGTCCTGTTGGGCACGGCATGTTTGAGGTGCCCATGCAACATCCAGGTAGAGATGCTGAGGAGGCGATTTGCTAAATGAGAGTGGGCCATGTGAGGGAGACCAGGACTTTGGAGAGAGATTTGAGAGTCACCAGCACAAAAATCCAGTGATGGGTTATGTTGACCATGCATGAAAATCACAAGAGCGACAATCTTAAAATCTTGTAGCTGGAAAGAAGTTTACTATTATCTAGTGCAATCTTTTCATTTTAATGATCAGAAAACCAATTCTCAGAGACATAAACGGTATGGGTGTGCTCCATAGCATGTGGCCAACTTCTTGCAAAGCTAGGAGCACTAGAACTCGTTTCTAAGTACGAGCTGGGTGATGATCTTTCACATCATTGTAGCTGGCTTGGACGAAACAGTGTCCAAAGGGAAGTTAAAAGAAAAACAGGAGAGGCATAGAGCAGAATATTGGTGGAAGCTTCTATGGGGATACCCTTTGAGGTATTCTTAGTTAGATTTTATATCTATACTTCCTAAATTGTGTGACTTCAATTTACTTCATTTTCTTGCATAGGTATATGGTAAAAATGTCTGTTAAGCACTTTTTAAATATAAAGTGTCTTTATGCCCACACACCTAGACAAATACTACACAAAAACACTTTTCTCTTCTTTACTGTCTGGGCTACAGGATTCCAGCTAAAAACTTTAACATGTAAAAATGACAGAGGATTTCATTAACCTCCAGATAAAAAGTAAATTTATCTTCTCTTAGCAACATGATTATTAGACACTTAAAAGAAACCAACCTTCTTTTAGGTTATTTCAAAATTTGCCATTAATTATAAATGGCATATTTAAAATGAGCTTATAAAAAGGAAAAATGCCTCTCCAAGGAATAAAATGTAGAACCTATGAATTTTAGAGCTGAAAGGTCAGTCTTGGCAGGGTAAGGAACATAACCATTTGCTGTCTAAATCTATCCTTGACATGATGATCTCCTCCACCATAATCTCCTAAGGCCGTGCTTCTCAGTCACTAGCTTTCTCCAGGCTACACTGTCTCCAGAGCCCAGAGTCTGTACTCCACAGGATGGCCATGGTGGCCTTGTCTTTTGCCACCTTACTGAAAAATAACTGACATAGAACACCATGTAGGTTTAAGGTGCACAAAAAGATGATCTGATACGTGTATATGTTGCTAGATGGTTACCACAAGAAGGTTGGTTAACACGTTGAGGGCTTCACATAATTAAAAGTGTGTGTGGGTGTGTGTAGTGAGACTATTTGAGAATACTCTCTCTTGGCGACTTTCAAGTATATAATACAGCATCGTTAATTACATCAGCATGCTGTGCATTAGACCCCTACACTTTTATTCACCTTATAATGGGAAGTTCATGCCTTTGGGCCAACAACTGCCCGCTTTCCTACTTTCTTGACCCTGGAAACCACCACATGACTTTATTTCTGTGAGTCTGGCTTTTTTTTTAATCTTAAAAAACATTTTAAGGAACCTCTATGCCCAACGTGGGGCTCAAGTTCACGACCCAAGCCCAAGAGTTGCACGCTCCTCCAATTGAGACAGCCTTTTTTTTTTTTTTACAGTATGCATATAAGTGAGATTTATACAGTTTTGTCTTTTTCTACCTGACTTACTTTACTCAGCCTAGTGTCCTCAAGGCCCATCTGTGTTGTCTCAAATGCAGGATTTCCTTCTGCCTCATGGCTGAATATATACATCTCACATCTTCTTTACCCATTCCTCTGTCAGTGGGCACCGGGTTGTTTCCACATCTTGGCCATTGTGAATAATGCTGCAGCGCACGTGGAGGGTGAAGGTACCTCCTCAATACCGTGATTTAGTTTCTTTCAATCGTATAACTACAAGCAGAATTGCCGGGTCGTACGATAGGCTTTTAATTTCTTGAGGAACCTCCCTACTGTTCTCCACAGTGGCTGGACCAGTCTGCATTCCCACCAGCAGTGCACTAAGGTTCCATTTGTCCACATCCTCACCAACATCTGTCACCTCTTGTCTTTTGGATACTTGTCATTCTAACAGGTGTGACGTGATACCTAATTGTGCTTACGATGTGCATTCCCTTGCTGGTTAGTAATGGTGAGCATCTTTTCACGTCCCTGTTGAGCATTTATAGGTCTTCTTTGGAAAAGAAATGTCTCTTCAGGTCCTCTTCCCATTGTTAAATCAGATATTTATTTATTTATTTATTTATTTAATTTTTGCTATTGAGTTACATGAGTTCCTTATATATTTTGGATGTTAACCTCTTTTCAGATATGTGGTTTGTAAATACTTTCTCCCATCCCATAGGCTGCCTCTTCATTCTTCTGTTTCTTTTGCTGTGTAGAAGCTTTTATAGTTTGATGTAGTCTCGCCGCTTATTCATTGCCTTTGCTTTTGATATCATCTCCAAAGAAAATCATCACCACGACCAATGTCTAGGAGCTTTTCCCTTATGCTTTCTTGTAGGAGTTTTCCAGTTTCAGGTCTTATATTTAACTTGACTCTATTTTGAGTTAGTGTTTGTGAGTGGCGTTAAGATACGGGTCCAACTACATTCTTTTACATTTGAGTATCCAGTTTTCCCAACACCATTTCTTGAACGGAGTACCTTTCCCCATCAAGTATTTTTAGCTACTCTGTGAAAAATTAGCTAACTGTAGATGGATGGGTTAATTTCTGGGCTATTTGACTCTACTGGTATCTTTTAAACGTGTAGATCAACTCACTTCTCTCTTCTGCTTAAATCCCTCCAACAGCTTTCCACTGTACTTGGGATCTGGTCTTGTACAAGGTGGCCCCTGCTTGCCTCATCTGCAGCGTCTCTCTCTGATTTGAGGTTCCACGTTTCCCACATACTCTACTCCCACCAAAATGGCCTCTTACCATCTTTCAAATAACACTCGGGGGTCCTCCCTTAGGTCAAAATCTGCTGCTGTTCCCTACATCTGGGATGCACTTTCTGCAAGTGTTACAGGGACTGGCTCCTCATTATTTTATGCTCAGATAGCACATCTGTAGAGAACCCTCCTTGAACATTTTATTTAAGATACCCCCACTCTTGGCCACTCAAGCCACTTCATTTGCTTCATTTTCTTTCAAGCATTTACGACAGTCTGAAATGGTGTTGTATTTGGTTTTCTGTTCATTATCTCTTTCCCCAGCTGGAGTGCATGCTCTGGAATGGCAGGGAGCTGATCTCTTCTGTGCTCTATGCCAAATTCTTAGCTGAGTTTTGGGTACATGCTCCCATGTCACTGGGCCCCAGGGTACATTCAGGGATGACGTCCGCCCGCTTTCCCGGCCACCCCGTCCGGGCAAAGCAGCACTTTCCAGTCGGAGCCCATTCTGATCAGCTGTGCCTGTGTCACACTGCCTCCTGCATATTTTTAGTATCATCCTGGGTAGACAGCTTGCTTTTGCAAGCTCCAGGCTAACACGAGACGAACTCCTCTACTGTGGGGTCTCTTGACAGAGCAGTGCCTTTAGCATTACTTAAATGCTAAAATAGAACCAACAGTGAATCATCACTTAAAATGCATCACAACGGTCCAGCCTACAAAAACACGTCTCTGTCCTTTGTGACAACAAATTGGGATTCATGCTTTAGAAGCCGTGTCCCATCCTTCCAAGGAGAGGGAACTATTCGCTGGCTCTAAGAGGTAGGTACCAATTCAGCGCTTCGTTTCCTTACCTCCTGCTGCTCCACTGGAGTCTGTTTCATCCTGAAAGGAAGGAGATGCTATTTTGGCTACTTGGTTCCCTCAGTCCCTGCAGGGACAGCCGTGGGTGACTCATTAAGATGGTATCTAGGGGTCCAAGCCCTCCCTGGACCGAAGAGCAAACTGCAGTCCCGAGAGCCAGAGGGACTGTCGAGCATCTCTGAGCTAATCACGGCTGCAGTCAGGACTACAGTCCAAGAAGCTATTGATCTCTGAGCCGCATGCTTTCCAAGCCGCCCAGCGACGGCATGCGGCATCCTGTCGGCACCATCTGAGTCCACGAAGAATTCATTTATGGCATCACAAATAACTTATTCTCAGTTTACGTCCTCACGTCATAATACTTCAGGACCACATTCTGGCAGTGAAACTCATTATTTGGGAGTTTGAAATGAAACCCGCTCCCTTAAGAGTCTATTTGGAGTAGTTTTGAAAACATGGACATGATTCTGAGATCTGTATTTTTTAAATGGCTTGGTTTTGAAAGATTGATTTGTGTGAGAAAACAGTTACATACTAGGAAGTTGGGGAGGTACGTAAAAACAAAAACTTAAAAGTATACGAAAACATAGATGGGTATTTGTATAACTGCAGTGTGGAAGAGATAAAATCCTAAGCATGAGCGCGAAAGTGAGAAAGCGTAAAAGTCGATACACCTCACGCATACTAAACGTTGCACAAATCCAAAAATACCAACAACAAAACTGAAAGCATAAACCGGCAGATATACTTGTACCAGACATAACAGAGAAACAGTTAATATCCTTACATGAAATCGTTACATCCTTAAAATGAAACGAGTTCTTATACATGAAAAGTTGTGAGAGTATGCTTCATATCATACAAATCTGCTAGAAAAATGTACCGACAGCTGATTGAAGCACGACTGAAAATACATTCACAACAATACTGACATTGTTGGCACTAAATGTTGCTTGCTTTCTTCTTCCTTTTGTCTCCTTATGTGTCCTAAAATGTTCATAATACATACCTACTTTTAATAAGAGAACGATACATTTCTGAAACAACAATGCAATAGATTGCAGCGTGTGTGAGCACTTACCTCTAAAAGCCTTATGTTATATTATTAGATTGAATAGTGTTACCCATGTATTCTCTGGTGGAAAATAGAAGCATCTTTGGTAGAGATAATTCTCATCAGTTACGACAGAGAACTGTTCAAAGTGGGACAATAAAGAAGTGTTCTAGAATTATGACATTTGATTCCACCTAAAATGTGGCTAATGCAACACCAACTTTTGATGATATAAAAACGGCCAGGGAAACAGGCAGGGAGCCATCAGCTCAGGGCCGGACAGGCGCCCATCCAGCTCCGTGTCAGGACGGCTGACTCACAGGCTGGAGACCAATCAAGCCGCGGGTCCGGTAACACTACAGGCCATGGGTATTCTCACCGATCATCTTCACTATCAGAGACTGAGACATGATTGGGAACTTCATTCCAGACAGGACATGGCCGGATAACCCCTCCTGGCCATCAGTCACCCTGGGGTCATCCCAGAGCGAGGTGCTATATTCCACGTGGACACGGGGAACATCCCCTCCCTCGCCCACCAAGGCGACCAGTCACGGAATGCCGACGGCGGGTGTCCACGTTGAGTCCCCGTCCTGAACCTTGACAGTGGATCTGGGAACAAGTGTCTTTGGAGACAGTTGTTGGCAGGCCAGGACTCTAGCCTGGAAGCTAACTGGCTGTACCACCTGTTCCCGGATCTCAACAGGGGATGGCTGTTCACTCTCAGCCTGGGTGGCTACACTGTATGTGAGTAGATGAGCCATAACCGGTTCACTGCTTGGGAGGATGATTTCTTCCACCTCTTAGAGCAAAAAATACGCGCTTACTTGGAGATTTTAAACAGCTTTCAGCCAAAACAATGCTTAACTTACCAAGGATGACTTATTTGGGGAAAGTTTTGAAGGACATTTGTCAGGGCATTTTCTTTTATTGTGAAAATTTTTCTTGGGTGTGAGGTTTCATATTTCTTCCTCAGAGACACAGAACACAGAATTTCCTCTCCTAACTCTGTCTGTGCTTCTTGGGTAAGTGCGTACGTAGAGGTCTTTCTTTTCAAATGTGAAAGAAATAGAGGGATTTGTCTGGATTCATAAAACGGTAACAAACAAATACACTATCACAATTTATTCCTTAAGTGATTTTTCATTTGTTCGTCCCGCTCTGCTCATGACCCACTGAGGAAAATCAAATAAAGCTAAAATTGGAGGCTGTGCCCTGAGATGACTCTATGGGAAAGATGTTTTAGAAGAAAGACTTCTGAGACTTTAGTACATGAATTTCTGGCATACAGTGCCATCAGTGCGCATGCAAATAATAACACGTCCATGATTCAACGTCTATGGGAACAGAATAAAACAAAAATGAAAATCCTTAGATTCGATCCTAGTCTGTGATCCAACCAAACCTTTACAAGTGTATCTCATTATATGCTCATCATCGAATCAGCTCTTTTCTAAGTAATATGGGAAAGGCCAGCTTTTATTGGCAACAACATCTAGTACAAGTATATCGAGAGTTCAAGAATCAATAATTAACAAGAATCAAGGAGCGTATTTCAAAGTTAGAGAATTGGCCTCTGAAATTATTAACATAACTTCTTAGAGCTCTGAGAAGTCCTGGGTATGAGTCATCTGCTACTGGAAATAAAATGTTAATAAAATAAATAATCTTTAATAACAAATATCCCCCACAGATAGGACACACTTGCAGCTTTCCACTAATTCAAGAGTTGGTTTCACAACTTTTCAACCATATTATAATTTCTACTTTTTAGAGAGAAAGAGTGTATGAGGGTGGAGAGACACAAAGGGAGAGAAAGAGAGGGAGGGGGGAGGGAGAGAGAGAGACAGGGGGAGAGGCAGAGAGAAAGAGAGAGAGAGAGAGAGAGTGAGAGAATCTCAAGGAGGCTCCATGCTTACCACAGAGCCTGACACAGGGCTAAATCCTACACCCATTACTGACGATAGAGTAAAATGGTTTAATTTAGATCTAGGGTTCGTCAACAAATCATCCATGAAATTTTGATGCCAATGTCCAAGTATTTTTTTAAAAGGCATTTTTCCTCCTATGTTGTAAGACCAGGTACTTTCTATATCTGATTTCTTTAGACCGGACTTAGCGTGGCGAGCTATTACAACAAGATGAGCAAAGATTAGACCAAACTCAAGTGCAATGGCCAAAGAGGAAAGGCTTCAGCAGGCAGCGAAGAAGACATCAACTCAGCGAGGGCATCATGGGGGCCACAATACAAAGCTAGAGAAGGGTGCAGGTGTGTTTGTAGACCGAGAGTGAATCTACCGTGATAGAAAACAATGAACAGCCTCCAGTTAGTGCTTGTGTACTACGGCCAGATGAAAACATAATGAGCCTCGAGAGGAGAGATGGATAGGCTAGAAGCTTGATGAAATTAACTCTGTGTTACCCAAACAAGGACAAAATGCAACTCTGCTCATAGCTTTCGCTGTGCTTGATACGGACCAAATGATAAACGAACATTTAATTTTCATCTAGAAAGATCCTGCCAGAGGTCTTTCTTCAACGTGTTGCTGGAGAGCTAGGTGCACATTTCAATTTGGTTAACGGCTCTTGTGAACGCGATCAAGTTGTTTGGTATTAAGAAAGCTCTACGACTCATCACTCTGCAGTGACAGCTGCCTTTTATGGAGCACCGATCACACGCTGGGCACTGTCTGAAACGCTTTGAGTACATCATGCCATCCATCATTTCTGCAGCTTTAGGACATGAGGAAGCGGGGAGACAGGATGCGGACAGAACCTGTCTCGGAAGAGGGTCTGCAGGGACCAGGACCCCAGGCTGCAGCTACCTGGACCCCAGGCTGACCCACCACGCCTTTGTCTCTGCTCCTGGGCTCACCCTTTCAGTTATCAAGAGTCCTTTCATACAATAAACAAACACCCTTGATTTGTGCTACGGACAGGTCTTCACACATTCCTTAAATGCATTTCGGAAAGAACATTTGGTTCAGTTCACCAGGAGCCTGAAAATTGTTAACGATGGTACTTGTGACATCGCTAAGCTAATCTTCCAGATAGTTACAGGCCCAAGCCAAAATGGATGGCTGAGGATAGGAAAAATTACAGGTTCGAAGTGAAAAGAAGAAATCCTGGCCGCAATTATTAAATGTTTTCATTTCCTTGCGCTTAGCGTACCTCCTGGTATACAGAAGGCACTCGTTTTACTTTCCGTGTTGCTTCCCTTGTTGAGGAGGAAAGACTGTGTCATACTCAAAATCCAACAAAGCATTTAATTTTGATTGGATAACTGTGCTAAAATTCACACTCCCAAGGACGATGTTATATGAACGGATTATCTTCATCTTGGCCAGAAGCTAATTATATTATTACAACAAATATTAGGAAAAATGGAAATCGCACACACACAATGAAGATTAAGGCCGCATCACCAAAATCCCTTGGCTAAAATCATTTCCTTTACAAACTCCAATTATCCCACTGCTAATTAAAACTTCTAAGATCTCACAGCAGGGAGAAAATGCCCTTTGAAATGTAATAGACAAAGCCATAGTCAACACAACCCATCATACTGGCAGGAAAAGGTGCTCATGAAACCTTGTTCAGCAAGTGACAGGTTTATAAAGCAAACAAGAACATCTAAAGAGGGACTCAGGGACTAAGGAGGGGCCCAGGGACGGGCCAGTCATAAAGCATTCAGAAAGCTAGTTGCTCTATTTAAAAATGTGAATATTGCCTAGGCGGGTGGGTTGGTGTTTTGGTGAAACATTTTCCTTGTGGGCAGTCACCCTGTCCCCACACTGGACCCCATGCGCTCAGCAGAACCCCCACCCATCACAATGATCACGTGGCCCTACAAGCTGCCCGGATGTGAAGCATTTAATAGCCGTGTTCATCCTGCAGTAGTACGGAAATGAACTAACCGTTAATTAAAAGCACAACCTTCTTCTCTGCCTGAATTGACCTGACCGTAGGGGATTTCCCGACACAGCTATGTGGTTAAACCAGCAAGTTGGGTAATGTCTAGTCTGAAACGGAAGGGCAGCCTTCACTTGCAAATCACTCGTGACAAAAGGTGAGATTAGCACATGCTTGACCTCCAGGTTCCTCTTTCCATCCCCACTCAACTAGCAACTAAGGACAGCAGCTGGCAGGTGTCAGATCCCGAAGAAGCAGGCCTTCAGCCAAGCTTCTTGGTGCTGAGTTCCTCGTGGGTGTCTTTCTGATAAGGGCTGGGAAAGCGCCACAGAGAGGAACACTCGATCCTGTGGCCAGGCTCCGTGGCTGAAGCCGGTGAAGACGTCCCTGGGTCCACATAACTTCATCATGACTCCCGAGTGAACAACGGGCGTCTTTTCCTACAGGTGCGAAAAGTCACTTCTGAGCAGGACAAGAGGCGTTTACATGAGAGATCCCGCGATCTCAGTCCCAGGAGTTCATGTTTACGGACTCTGGCCTGTCACCAATTTCTCCTCTTGCCTGGGATGACATCAGCCGTGTTCGGCGGCAGTGTTCGGAAGTGAAAACACGAGGCTGGGCACAGCAAGGCTTTAATCCTAGACCGGCCCTCCTTTGCTTCTTGCTTGACTGTTTCTGTAGGATCGTGTGCTGCGTCCCGTACAGAATGCAAGTTCAAGGCTGCATTCCTCTAAGCCAAACAGAATCACCAAGGTGATTTCTACTGCCGGAAGAATTAAAAGTACGATGCGCTCCAAAGGCAAAGGGAGAGAACACGCCCGGGGTTGGGTAAACCACGGCTTCTGCTCTGCAGGAGGGAAACGTCAGAGCTGACCGCTCCTCGGCTCAGTCGCCAGGCAGCCTGATACAGCCCCTGAACACCTGACATCTCACACGTACACCGTATTCCTACTTCCTTCATTCTCAGCGGCACGCTCTGGGGACAGAAGGTGCTGACAGATCACCAAGTTCACCGTTCTAGTCACAACCTTAAGACTTCTGAATGACAACAAGCTGGACCTCACCGTGCTGGGCCCCTGGCAATGCCCGGATGCATGAGAGGTGCAAATGCCCTGGAGGAAGATCTCACCTAGGTTAATTCTCCTTCCCCTGTTGACATTCCCTTTCAGGTCAGCAACTTCTATTAACATCATTTACTTTTCTGAATGGCTTACCATTACGTGACATTATCTTACTTATTTCTGGACCTGTTTCCAAGTCTGCGTCTCTCCATTAGGTAGAGGGTAAACGCCCTCGGAGGGTGAGATGCTTTCTAACTTGCACAGTGCTCAACCCCAGCACCTATGACAGAGTCTGGTAACTAAGAGGCATTCGTAAGTACTAGTTAAATGAAAGAATGAATACCGAGTGGACTGCTTTGAGGGGCAAATGAGAGGATTCACCTAAAGCCCTAGCATACTGGCTGGTACGCAGCTGAGGGTGAATAGATATTTGTGGAATAAATACACCAATAATGCAAGACCTATGGAAATAAATGCTCTATTAGGGCCATAAGCAAAGTCCTGTAGGTCTACAGAGGAAGGAATGGCTCAAGTCTATGTAGGCAGACTGGAGAAAGGATTCAGAAGAAGGGGCCTTGGAGTTGACCCTAAATGACAATCAGGGATTTTGACAGTCAGGAGAGCAGACAGGTAGACAGGAGAGTGAGAATCTACTAACAGTAGGCCATGCAGGACAAATCAGAGGGTCCTGAATGCCATGCTGAGCATGTTTTTGTTTTGTTTTGCTTTGTGTTTTTGTTTTTTGGTGTGGCATTTAACCATTCCTTCACCAGACATTTAAAGACTTCCACTATTTCTGACCGAGTGGTTCAAAGTGGTGGAGATCCAGAAAAGAACACCAAGGTCACTGCTCTCAGGGCGTTCTCGTTCTGACCACCCTTGACCTAAATACAAGGAAACCAGGCTCCCAGAAAGTCAGGCATCAGTATCACGGTCAGATTTGGTGCCTGGAGCCTACGTGTCCAGACATATTGGACCGCACCTGTCCTAGCTCGTAGGGAGCCAGATTTTCACACAGCCACATCTCTCAGGCCCCTGCTGACATGCCTCCCTTTCTGTGTGTATGAAAACAAGAAAAAAGAACAATGTTTTATCCTCTCGAATTCTGTGATCTTCAGCAGCATAATGGAGTTCCTAGAAAACGCACAGGAAACAACAGATCACTGTTCGGAGAGACGAGAGCAGTTGAAAAAATTGGAACCAAGAAATCCAATGCTGTTGGTATGGAAAACCGTTCTGGGATGTCCACAGTCTTCTAGGGCAAGCTTAGAATTAAGAGTCCTTCCTCATGTTGGTAATCAAATCCCTAACATGATAACAGCATTCTCCACTCAAATATAATTTAGTTCTATCTCGTTTCTCAGCAGGGTACAAAATTACCTTTCTTCCTCATAGAAGAGTTAGAATGTTTGCCTGATGAGAACTTTCAACAGATGAGGATCCCTTAAGCACTTTACGGTGACCCCTGAGGTCGGTCAGCAGGGGCTGATTTGGTGGGATTACTAAAAGCTATCTCGCAACCCGGCAGGGATCATAAAGACACCAGAAT
The DNA here is from genome assembly GCF_024362965.1 of Panthera pardus. Lineage (NCBI taxonomy): Eukaryota > Metazoa > Chordata > Mammalia > Carnivora > Felidae > Panthera > Panthera pardus. Next base: position 112,762,320 of record NW_026526677.1, on the reverse strand, counting down.
ACAAATGGGCTCGATGGCTTTCATCACAGGATCTGTAAGAACAAACTAAATGAAGAGGAAGGGAGTGGTGAGCCTCCTTTGCTGAATAAGGATGGCAACACTTTGGCTGGTGGCAGGGGTTTAGTGATCCGTGGGCTAAAGCATTTTCACATCCCGGCTTTGGACACAGAGCACTCCGATTTGAATTCCACGTGGAACGCTGACTGGGTGACCTTGGACAAAGTAGACTCTATGCTTGAGGCTCCTGATTCATAAAATGGGAAAAACACCTTTTTTTTTTTTTAATCCCCCACAGGGGTGGTTGGGGATTAAATTAGATACCTCATGTGAAACTAACTGGCCCACGTGGACATTCACCGCACTCTTTCCAAAACTAGTACAGTCTTTCCAATATGTTATCTGTCTCCTGAAAAGATGGCCATGCTAATTTAATACCTCTGCAGAGGGTAGGCAGGGGGTAGGGGGGCCACGAGACACTAGCTCTGGAGTCAGATGCTCTGGGTCCAATCCCAACTCCATCCCTGACCAGCTGGAGTCCTTGCACCAAGTACTTAGTCTCTCTGGGCCTCACTATTTTCTTGTCAAAACGGAGGCAACAGCCATCGCTATCTCAGAGGAATGTTTGAATATAAATAGATCATTCCATGGAAAGCTGCAAGAAAAACACTGGATGCATCGAAAGGCTGAGACAGAAACCGTCTGCACATTTCTGTCCTAGGAAACATTGCTGATTGGGCCACCCAACCTATAGTGGCCAAACCTTTCTTCACCTCAAATGGGCCCTGAGGTTTTCAAGTCTTCAGGAAGCTTTAACATCCCTCATCTTACTCCCACTCTCACCACCACCGCGTGAGCAGGTATGGGCACAGATACCTTCCATAAAATAAAGGTCTGCAGCCTCTGAGAGGAGATTTTCTGATTTCCTGAGCGGTCATTTCTGTAAAACCAGCAAGCAAGGGCTGTGCCTTCTGGAACTTTCCCCAAGGGGATGGAATGCATTCCTCCAGCACCTTGACTCTATCCAGCAGTCTCTCTACAAAAGGAGTTCTACCCCAGCCTCCAGGAAATTACCGAGTGCTTCCTACTTGCTCGACATGTTCTAGGCATTGGAAAAACAGAGTCAACAAACCAAACACGGTCAATACAGTCACGTCAGGAACAGGTGTATGTATTTTGCCCACTACAAATTGTTATACCTACTTAAAGGACCATTATTCATGCATTCTTCACAACAGCAAACACAAAATTTCAAAAGGGCAAGAAATCGCTTTAAAACAGTTGAAGGAATTTATAGACAAAAACTATGTATGCACAGTCGCCTGGGTGGTTCACTAGATTGAGCCTCTGACTTGGGCTCAGGTCATGATCTTGTGGTTTGTGAGTTCAAGCCCTGAATCGGGCTCTGGGCTGACAGCTTGGAGCCTGGAGCCTGTTTCAGATTCTGTGTCTCCCTCTGTCCCTGCCCCTCCCCTGTTCACGCTCTGTCTCTGTCTCTCCCTCTCAAAAATAAATAAACATTTACAGATGGGGGAGGCGCCTGGGTGGCTCAGTCAGTTAAGTGTCCAACTCTTGATTTCGGCTCAGGTCATGATCTCATGATCGGTTCATGAGATCGAGCCCCACATCGGGTTCGATCTCATGATCGGTTCATGAGATCGAGCCCCACATCGGGCCCCGTGCTGACAGTGCAGAGCAGCTTGGGACTCTCCCTCTCTCTCTGCTCCTCTCCCCCACTCACTCACTCTCTCTCTCTCTCTCTCCCAAAATAAATAAATGAACTTAAAAAAAAAACCCAAAAACTATGTATGCATATGTAAGCCACTAATTCGCGCAGGCTCCGATCTGGTAAGACATCTATCTCTACATCCAAACTACTTACTGCCATTTCTAACTTACGAATTAAAGCTTGTAATTCTGAAGCTCAACGAGACTTTACAAATCCCTGAGCAGTGCCTTCAACTCAGAGGCACTGGGCTGCCCCTGGGTACTGGGCCTGTCCTCTGAGGGCTTGTCCCCAGCGCCCCCACATGGGAGGAGGGTACTTCCTGCCCCCAGAAGGCAGGCTTGGCCGCGTGACTTCCTCTAACCAACTGAATGGGAGAAGCAGCTTTAGGACATACTGGGGCTCACGCTTGCTCTTTTCCCACTGCTGCCTGTCTGCAGGGGGACTGACCCTTCGGGCTGGACTTCCACATGGAGTGACATTAGCGCCTACACGAGTGGGAAGCCACTGGGATTTCAGGGATGTTCATTTCAGGGATGTTCGCAGCTTAACTTAGAGAACCATAGCTATTGCTGGAGTAAGTGTCCAAAGTCATGACATTCTAAAGGGGCCACAGCCTACTGGTGACAAAGCCAGAGCTAGACTCCACGTCTCCCGGCGCCTGGTCCAAGGTGTTCTCCACGCTGGCGCATGCTTGAAGAAAGGACGCTCCAAGAAAGGAGAGTCCTTGTCTCCATCATTCTGCAGACCTCCAGGGTGATTCTGGTCACTCTTCATTTTCCTCTCCAAACCCCCCGGGGGGAAACCACGCGTACTACTCCCAAGTACCCTTCTGGTATCTACTCAGCTCTGGCCCAATTCTGTCGGTGCTGAAGAAAGAGAAGGAAAATCAGCTCAGTTTCAGAGGCAACCGACCGTCCTGGAAGGCTGAGTGGGTGTCCTCTCTGATGCGCACAGGGAACAGGGGAGGCCCACGGGGCACATGTCCAGAGGCCGTGGTCCTCTTGGTCCTGGGGGGGAGTGAGGTATGCATTCACCTTGAATCCAAGGTCTACTCCAAAATGTATCCCAGCCTGTGTTCTGAGACAAATAACACCTGCCGTGCGGTGTGCACTTGTCACAATGTGTCACCCGCTATCATCTCACGTAATATGTATATTTAGATTTTCAAAGGGAGAAATAGTCCACAGGGTGGTGGAATGCAGAGGGAGGTAATCCCACGCTAGATGCATGTGCAAAACAATGTTTCTTCTTCTAATATCAGTTCTCCCCAGGAAGAATCACTGGCATTTAAAAGAAATCATCTGTAAAGGAAAACCTTATTTTATATGAAATGATACAGAAGCCTTGAATGCACAGACATCAAATTGCATTTACTGTGCTCTCTCTGCATTTGACGTGTGAGAACCAAGAGGAAACTTTGCATCATTTAGGAAGACTCTTTAACAGTCATCTTTTAAAGTAATCTTCTGAAGCTATAGTAAACATGTACTCCATAACCATATTATCTTTCCTTTTTAAAAATGTTTATATATCTTGAGAAAGTGAGAGTGTGAGCAGAGGAGAGGCAGAGAAAGGACAGAGGATCCCAAGCAGGGTCTACACTGTCAGCGCAGAGCCAGACTCGGGGCTTGAACTCACAAACTGTGAGATCATGACCTGAGCCGAAGTCGGACGCTCAACTGGGGCCACCCAGGTGCCCCATGTTATCTTTCCTTCTATGCAAAGCATTAAGAAGTTAGCAAGGACGCCCGGGGTCATGCCCTGCAAACTGCCACAATTATTTTTCTCATCCAAAGTGGTCAGCCACTAGTCTTTAGTTCTAGCTATGGGAGTTCTATTTTAAAATAAATCCAACATGGAGCACCTGGCTGGCTCAGTCAGTTGAGTGTCTGACTTCGGCCCAGGTCACAATCTCGTGGTTTGTGGGTTCGAGCCCTGAGCTGGGCTGTGCTGACAGCTCAGAGCCTGGAGCCTGCTTGGGATTCTGTCTCTCTCTCTGCCACTCCCCCACTCGTGCTCTGTCTCTCTCTCTCTCTCTCAAAAGTAAATAAACATTATAAAATTAATATAAATCCAAGAGTTGCAAAATCCCCCTTTGGTTGTATCTGAACTGGATGAAAGTTGTACAATGTTGTGTGTGCTGTGTTAATGGAATACTTACTGTAGAAATAATGCATTTGAAACGCAAAGCTCTTGTCTCTGTGCAGAAATGCACCTGCACCCTGATGGGGTGGGAGGGGGGGTAGTGGTGGTGTTGGGTAGGATTAATGATGCAGCTCCCAGCTCTACCGTATGCAAACGTTGACCACAGCAGTCTCCACTCTAAGGTGAAATTCACCTTCAACTCCCTTTCAAGAAGTCTTTGGTGAACTCCTCTCATTCTGCCTGACATTTCACAGCTTCCTGCCTTCCAGGCTGCAGGAAAGGGATTCCCCACCCCAGACACCGTTTCCCCCAGCAGAGGCTGCACAGGAAACCCTGGCAGAAGGCATGGCTGGTCTTGGGGGCTCCCGCACAGAACCTGTCCCTGCAAGGTGACGGTACTGAGTGCTCCCTCTAGCACTGAGCTCTTCTCAGAGAGAACAGGATGCAGAGGGGGGGACTGTGCAATAATATTTAATATACAGTCACTACTCAGCCAATGCAGAGATCAGATTTCATCAGAATAAAAAAAAAATCCTTCACTCTCCTGCGTTAAGGGGAAGATAGTATTCTTTTAGGCGCAACAGCAACAACAACAAAAAAGCCATAAACTTTTATAGAAAATAACGATGTAAGTGGAGAAGAATCTTTATTCCCAGGAGAACACTACATTATCCTCTGCCAACCTCTTCGTTCACGGACGGGACAGAGAGCGGACGATTTACCGTACGTAGCCAAGAATGTTGCTTTTGGGAACCGTTTTAGCCTGGCCTCTGTATTCTCCGCAAAAATAAAAGGGAAACTTTAAATTGATTTTCTGACACTGGTTGAGCGTTCTCAGTCTAAAAACTACTGAGCAGAATAATTTCAAAATGGAGCAGCATAAGCATGATATGTTCTGGGAGGCGCCTTGTGGACCCACAGTGCTGTTACCCCTAGAACCTCACTGACGCCCCACTTAGGGTCCTCTGAAGACCCTGCTTCCCTCTGGGCCTAAATCACGACAGCGGCTGCTGGGAAGGCCCCGCTAGGCTGGGACGTGTGGGTGCCTCCGTTCTGGCACTTTCAAACCACTGTGATTTTTTTATACAGGACAGTCCTATGGCCCTGAATCCGTAACAGGTGCCGGCCAGAGGCGATCAACATTATCGGGAAAGATACCGCAGGCTTACAAGCCACTTTATATACAGTCACCCCCTCGGAAACGCAGGAAGCTCGGCTGTTATCAGTAAGGAAATTCTTCTTCCTTCCAGCTGTGGCTCTCTGTATCGCTGCTTCTGCTGGAGACCCAGCCACCTCCCCACAGTCACTAACTAGGGAGGCACCTGTGCTCCCGCATCTGTAGTCACTCACCTCCTGCCACCGGCATCCTGAATGACACCCGTGTCCACGTGGATGGCAGGGCGAGTACCCAGTGACTCCTGCGTCTCTTCTGTGCCCACACTTGAGCAGCCCCTGTCCACCTGCAATCTGGAACCTCACATGCCCTTGGGTTCTTGCTGCTGTCCCTCTCTCCTGAACCTCAGCGAGCCCTCTAGATGCTTCCTACCTCCATACTCCGCCACAGGCTCAGCCTTCCGTCGACCTTAGGGGCCTCACTGTCCATCACCTCAAATCCTCTCTCATCAGTGCTCATCAGCCCCCCAGCTGTCCTGTGGCACTCAGCCCTCCTCTGGAGCACTCCAATCTTTCTAGCATTTACTGTTGTCGATGATGCCCCCATAATCCTCTCTTCCTTTGCTTTTGTGATAGTATGCATGCCCTGATGTTCTTTTTTTTAATGTTTATTTATTTTTGAGAGAGCGAGAGAGACGGAGTGTGAGTCGGGGAGGGCAGAGAGAGAGAGGGAGACACAAAATCGGAAGCAGGCTCCAGGCTCCGAGCCGTCAGCACAGAGCCCGACGCGGGGCTTGAACTCACAGACTGTGAGATCAAGACCTGAACTGAAGTCGGACACCCCACCAACTGAGCCACCCAGGCGCCCCATATCCCACCTCTTGATTTCAGCACAGGTCATGATCTCACAGTTCATGAGATCAAGCCCCATGACAGGCTCTGTGCTCACAGTGCAGAACCTGCTTGGGATTCTCTTTCCCTCTGTCTCTGCCTCTCCCCCCACCATCAAAATAAATAAACGAACATTTAGAAAATGTTTTAATGTTTATTCATTTTTGAGAGACAGAGAGACAGAGCATGAGTGGGGGAGGGGGAGGGAGACACAGAATCCGAAGCAGGCCCCAGGCTCCGAGCCGTCAGCACAGAGCCCAACGCGGGGCTTGAACTCAAGAACCGTGCAATCGTGACCTGAGCTGAAGTTGGACGCTCAACCGACTGAGCCGCCCGGGGGCTCCTGGTGTTCTTCCTTTTACTTCTCCAGGTATTTCTTCCCTGGATTCCCGTCTTTTAACACCTTTTTGAGTGTTAGTGTTTTCCAGGATTCTGATACTTGATACTTAGGACCTGAGTAAACTGTGCAATAATATTTAATATAGAGAAGCCAAAACTATTATTTCCTGGCTTCAGCAATAATACGTACATGAATGACACCCAACTGCACATCCCAAGCCACGAAATCTTGGCCAGAGAATCAGATCATTTTGCCAAAGTCCTCTGGCCACCCCCCGGTGGGTCCCCTAAGCTCTTCAAACTCAACATGTCCAAAACGGTATTTGCCAATACTCCCACGAAACCTGCTCATCTTCCTGTGTCCCTTTTCCTAGAAAATTATAACCACCTTCACCTAATTTGCGTATCATCAACCTAGTCACTACATTCTTCAGATCATCATTTTCTAATCCTTCAAAACCAGGTGTTCTACCTGACTTTCAATTCAGACGTTCATCACATCTCTTCTGGATGTCTATGATAGTTGCCTAGCCAAGTCTTTTTTTCTATCTTGCCCAAGTGCAGTCTATCCTCTGCTGGTCTGTCACATGGGTTTTCAAAAGTAAAATCAGAACAGAAAGTGCTACAATACCCACACGATGTCTAAGCCCCATATCCTTCAGGTTGTCCACAGCTTGTGGCCTGTTGTGGAGTACGGCAAAACCTTCGGTATCCGGTTCCCTCTTCCTCTGCGACATGATTTCCAGCTAGTCACTCGAATTTCTCTGGGCTCCCAGAATTATTTTGTGCCTTATCAGCCCTTTTAAATCCGTAGGGGCTATTCCCTTGGCTGGGAGGTTTCCCTCTAGCTGACTTTGCCTTATCATTTGGAACACAAATGAAATCACTTCCTTGGGATCACTATTAGGTCTGAGGTAGAGTCTGTCTCCTCCATGTTCCCAGAGTATAGAAGGACTTTCCGCGTACCTTCCATCAACTGTCCTGCTGTCACAGGAGCAGACAAAGAGCCTGGAAGATACCAGGCTCTCCACAAAGACCTGAATCATGGCTGAGCTCCACAGGCATGATGGGACCCTTGTCCTTCTCGAGTTCTTAATGACAATCCTTCATCGGTGCAATGGGAATTCGATGAGTACGTTGAGAGATCACATTTTCAAGTGGCCAACTCATTCTTAAGCTATTTGTATTCATGCAGGTGGCTTAAAGGTAAATGTTGGCTTATGGGTTAATGATTATATCTCTTCGTAAACATTTCCAAATGTGTGACAACTATACAGTCACTGTTTTGGCTGCAAGACGGGGGTTGACATTTAGTTTTATCTCCAAAAGTGTTTTTCTTCTTATTGAACTATCAAGGTATTGCCTTAAAATGAATGCCACAAAGGTGGGGGTAGCAGGTGACTACTTCAATTATTTTAAGGCCGTGTGAAAAGAATATTTTTTCTATACTTCTGTCCTTTGATTTCCGAGTTACTCCTTCAGGGGCTTTTAGTATTGAAATTCAAGATATAGCAAAGGTTCTCATAGATTTAACTCAGCTAACAGGGTCAAAGTCTTTTTAAAAATTTATTCACTACACATATTTGGTTTCTTTTAAGGGAAAAAACATAGATCCGGGTAGCAATAAAATATTAACATACAACAGTAACCATGGTTTGCAAAATAATGTTAATTCTGGAACTTGAGAACTCTAAAATTCACATGCTGTGAAAAGAAAAGATCATCTTATAAAACAGGAAATATTTATATTTAAAAAGTCTTAAGATTTTAAAAGAGAGTTTGCCTGACAGAGATAATCATGCTTAATCAATTTTATTATTTAAAAAAATTTTTTCCACATATATTTATTTTTGAGAGAGACAGAGCATGAGCGGGTGAGGGTCAGAGAGAGAGGGAGGCACAGAATCTGAAGCAGGTTCCAGGCTCCGAGCTGTCAGTACAGACCCCGACGCGGGGCTTGAACTCACAAACCATGAGATCCTGACCTGAGCCGAAGTCAGATGCTTAACCTACTAAGCCACCCAGGCACCCCGTGCTTAATCAATTTTAGAGAAACGAGCAACAACAACAAAAAATGGCTGTGCTAATTGTACACACTATACATTTCAGAGGAATTAAATTATTCATCCAACAAAGGTCCTTCAGTAACTTTGCTAACTTGTAAATGCGCATGGGTAGGGTCCTCGCGCGGGGAAGAGTTAGCAGTGTATTTCAGACATTCTTTACATGGAAATGTCAGTATTACGTTTAGATGTAGGACATCTCATACTTGAAAGAACACAGAAATCAGTGAAATCACCTGTAAATATCAACGATTGATGCCAAGTCCCTATTACAATAGATCACGTATTATATGGAGTAAATGAGCTTTTACAAAAAGTTACGACTTCTTTGGTATCACTGAGTCTAGAACTGTACCTACTTTACCTGGTATTTTAAAGGGGAGGGTTCCACTGTGAAATAGGGCAAGTGACAAAAAGCTGTGGACGGGACTGTTGAGATATCTCCAAGGTGCCAAAACACAACAGTGCTACAGCATGAAACTCGGAATTGGGGCACCCGGGTGGTTCAGCTGGGAAAGCGTTTGACTTAGGCTCAGGCCATGATCTCACGGTTTGTGGGTTTGAGCCCTGTGTCGGGCTCTGTGCTGACAGCTCAGAGCCTGGAGCCTCCTTTGGATTCTGTGTCTCCCTCTCTCTCCACACCTCCCCTGCTCATGCTCTGTCTCTCTCTGTCATAATTAAATAAACATTAAGAAAAAAATTTTTTTTAATAAAAAAAAAAGGAAACTTGGAATCAACTGTTGGTCTGCGCAGTGCAATGATAAGATGGGAGTCAGATTACCAAATCATTTCGTGAGTACTTTACTATAAGGTGTTGACAAACTTGTGAGAATTGTGAGAAGAGATGACTGATTAACGGACTGAGGAAAATGACGTGTGAGACAAGATTATACAAACGAAAGATATTGTTCACTGACAAAGGAATTAAGTACTCGATGTACACTACCTATAAAATATTTCAGAGACTTACTTAGGGGGAGACGGTACAAATTTCCAAGAATTCAAAATGCATCACCATGAAGGGAAAGAATTGTTTACAATGCTCCCTGGGGGCAATAACGAGAAGTCAGGGCATGAAATTGAGTAATGGGAAATGTAGGCTCCGTATCTACAAAGTTTTCCCAATAGTAATATCTATTAAATTGCAGAATGGCCTCACAGTGAAAGGAGTGGGAACGCCATGCTGTAAGTCATTTCACACCAGAGTGGACAAAGTGTTCACAGATACACCTTTGGAAAGAAATCTACCCAACTGCTGGGGTGGAGATTATACTGAACGACCCACTGGGGTTTCCCTTTCTGCCTCTAGAAGCGTTACGTGTTTTCCACTGAGCATCTGTCTTCTGTTGTGAATATATTCCTATCCTGGCTTTAGTTTTATGTTTATTATTTCAATCTCTTTTGATTTTATTTTTCTCCAAGAACTCTAGTTTGTAAATCCTTTGGTTTGCCTGGATTATATTTTATGAACATCATGCTTCTAAATTAATGTCCTGAGCTCTCTAGAAGGAAACTGCTCGGAGGAAAAAGCAATAAAACAGTCAGAATTTTAATCCATTTTACAAAGCACGTGGAAGTGTATATATCCAGTTGTAAACTTGTTGCCTTTAAAAGCTGATGAGGGAGCAGAAAGGAATTTTCTTATTTTTTTTATTGGTATCAATCCTGTCATAGAATCTTGTCTTTTAACCATTCATGAATCTGTCAGTATTTTGTGTTTTACTAAACCCTAATTCTTTTGCTATGGGTATTTAAAAATTTTTTTAATGATTATTTATTTTTGAGAGAGAGAGACAGAGAGACAGAGCACAAGTAGGGGAGGGACAGAGAGAGAAGGAGACACAGAATCCAAGGCAGTCTCCAGGCTCTGAGCTGTCAGCACAGAGCCCGACGTGGGGCTCGAACTCACCAGCCATGAGATCATGACCTAAGCTGAAGTCGGACACCCGACGGACTGAGCCACCCAGGCGCCCCTATGGGCATTTATTAATACTCATTTTCTCTGACATGACAATTTATGGGCGAAACGAAGAGCTATGTGATAGCTTTACACACTGAAAATAACTGCTGAATAGTTTATACCCAGTTATATTACACATATGTTTACATCTCCTGGAACCCTTGGCTAAGCAAACATTTATTGTACGTTTCAAACACTTGGGCAAAGGAACAAGAGCCTAGCAGGTTATCTTTGTGTCTGTATTCCATCTCACGTGTAAGACCCTTTTGAACTATTCAGGAATTCTCTGCCCATAAAGTGGTTTCTTACATCACAAATAAGACACAGCAAAGAGTGCTTCGGTTGTAATGTTTAGGAGCCCCAGGTCCTCTGTTAGTTCTCTCAGCCTCAGACTGCCCACCTTGGGAAAACTCACAGCATGAATATATGGCATAAAGCACGCTCACGGTAAAGAGGGTCATATGAGTGAAGAAATGGTTAAGGGAGGTTGTGATTTGTGCCACTGTCCCCAGTGTTCTCTTACATTGCATAACCCATCCCCTTCCTGCCTTTTTGTTTAAGTCCTATGCTGGCGCCATCTCTCCTCAAAGCCCTGTGTCTAAAATACTCCGGGAAATCACAAGGGAGGCTTAGTAAAGTATATACATGAGGCTTAGAGCAGAGTTGCTCAAACTCAGCACGACTGACTCCTTGAGCTGGGGCGGGGGTCACACTGTAAAACAGTGACCAGCATTCCAGGCCCTTCATGTGCTGGATGACAGTGGATTCCCTCGACGGTCCTCACCCTCTGTGACAGTCGGGAATGTTTCCAGATACTAATATCTCACGGCTGGGGGACAGGAGGGAGGAAAGAACACCCCTGGCTGAGAACCACGGTGGGAACAAGGTGGGCAAGCTCCGGGGGGGGGGGGGGGGGGGCGGGAGGGGGCAATGGATGCTTGGCCTTTTGGTTCTCCCCCTTGGACATCTCCAGGGTCCTGTGGATGGTTCTTCCCGCCTTGGACATCCGCAGGGTCCTATGGAGAAGGCCGTTCTCCCCAGAAGGAGTCAGTCTATACCCCTTACTGAGAATGTCCCAGTGACAGGTTCACATCTAATTCTATGAGCCAATGACAGGAGGTGAAACGAACTGGTGCAAATGTTCACACATGTTAAGACATTATCAACTAGGGTAAGAAGTCCACTATCTAGGAGGATAAATATGCCTCCATTTATTTCACGCACCGCATGCAACACGGGCATGTTCTAAAGGGTGCACCTGGTTTCTGCCCGTCTAGCTTCAACGCACTGGCCAGTGTCAAAAGAAACAGTCGCGAAAGCCTGACAGTAACCATTCACTTGATCATAAACACTGAGAGCAGCAACACTACAAGGAACTTGGCCATGGGGCTGGCACACAGAAATGAGTAAGACAGGACTCCTGCCTTTGTTACATTTTCGGGCTAGATGATACGTAAACAACTCTTGCAAATGGTTGGGGGTGCTAATTAGAAGAAGGCGTCTCACGTAGGCAGGAGGAGGTGGTCACTTCCAGCAGGGAAGGCGGAAGGGCCCCACCTGCAGAGGTGGTGCTGGGAAAGGAGTGTTGAAAGACCAGAAGGTGGGGACGGCCCCGCACGCCCACGGTGCCCCAGTCTCTGCACCAGCACGTACCATCCCAGACTCGGCAACGCGCTGTTCGCGCTTTCTGAGAAAACTCAAGCATGGAGATGTGAAAGTCTCTCTGAATGTCGACGCTGCTTAAGCAGCAGAGCCTGCATTGAGTTTCTGGAGACCTTACGGAGCCTGCTTGCAGCTCTTCTTAGAAATCCACCATGCCCGGTGTGGCTGGAGACCCAGGAGAGGAGCCAGGCTGGAGGTGAGAAGCAGGTATGGACCAAACCCAAGTGCTCTGTGGCTCGGGTTTGGATTTTCCCACAGGCAACGGATAACCGTGCAGGGTTTAAGGGAGGAGAATGGTGTATGTGTTTGGATTTGAGACCCAGAAAGGTCTCTTAGGCTGGGGTACAGAAGAAAGGAGGGGTTCAAAGACAATCCTGCAGGCAGAGAAACAGGAAGGAGAGAGATTCTTGGGTGTTGCCCAGCGAAGAGATGACGTAGCCATATGCACACTGACAGAAAAGAGAGAAAAAAGGGCTCACAGAGAAATAGATTAAAAAGGTTAAAAGGGGGGCACCTAGGTGTCTCAGTTAAGTGTCCGACTTCAGGTCAGATCATGATTTCACGACTTGTGGGTCGGAGCTCCTCGTCGGGCTCTGTGCTGACAGCTCAGAGCCTGGAGCCTGCTTCGCATTCTGTGTCTCCCTTGCTCTGCTCCTCCTGCCCCTCCCCTCCCTCTCCCTCTCTCTCTCTCAAAAATAAACATTAAACAATTTTTAAAAAAAATGTTAAAAAGGGGGTTGCACTTCCCCAAACAAAAAGAGAAAATACAAAGCCTGTATTCTCCCAATGTTCTCTCTGGCAGCCCATGTGGTACAGGACAGAATGGGGACTCAAAGTGGCAGGCCCTGAGCGTTCTGTGGGAGGGGCGTGCTCTCCTGAGGACCCGCGGCCTCCAGGGACGGAGGGAATGCTGTCCATGCCCAAGGGTGACTGCAGGGCAACGTCTGTACTTCCTTCACCGTCCCTGTCCTGTCCTCACTGGTGATCCTCTAAAGTGTTGTTGTGATTGCTCTTCACAAGCTCGACCGGGTCCCCTGAGCCCCCAACGTACCCAGCACACAGCGGTTACCCACAATTCTCTGTTGGATCAACCACCTCAAATCGTCTTGGTAGTTGGCGTGTGTGAGCATCACAGAGGAGCCAAACACTATGAGAAGTGCTTGGCACCCCCTTGATATTTTCACTCCTATATACTATCCGTGTCTAGAAAGGCAGCCTAGAGGCAGGTGTCCTCCACCTAGAAAATCAGGGCAGGGCTGGGCGGGCCAAGCGTCACTTACGTACACGAGGATCATGTGACATATTCCATATAGAGATTTGTCTTTTCCTTTAAACTTGTGGCTGCCGAGACCGCCAGCCTAAACAAGAGGCAGGAGCCATTCAAACTGAAAGGTGGGGAGAAGCAGAGTTTACGGGACGTAAAGGTTATAAATCAGGCGGACAGCGAGAAGGAGGCCGGTACCACACGCGAGTGCCGACAGACCCCCACCAGCAAGGAGGTGGTGGGGAGAGGGGACCACAGCAGGTGCCGGCCCAAAACATCACACACCGGTACGTGCGTTTTCCCTACACAAGTAGAGAAGTGCAACGTCTACGGAAGTCTTTTAAATGGCAAAATAGAAGACATTTTCTCTTAAGTCAGGGTCGGAAAAACAATGTCTTCAGAATGAAATCCGGTTTACCGGCAGAATGGGCAAGGAATCAGGACCGCGTCTATAAGGTACGCAGCTGTTTTGTTTTCTTTCTCGTGGACGTTATCCCAAGAGGAGTATCGTCTTTTAAAGTGGCACCTCTCCCAACGCCTCCCCACAGGACATGAAGTGATGAAGTAACGGGAGACACGAACGAGCCAGCAGCTTGATTTGGAAGTAAGAGAACTAATTAATGACGAGGTCTCTTTTTATGCAGTGTAAATATATTTACAGTGATGTAAAGTGCGAATTCAATTTTAACGGAATGAAGAAGCACTCTCTGTTATAATACCTCAAAAACGTGCTGCATTTACATTTTACAAAGTGCTTTCCCATGTCTTATGTCATCTCATCCTACCATGGGCTGGCTACATAGTAGATGTTCATGGCGTGTTTCAGAAGCTTACAGAACGTGAATTCCTTTAGGGACATTTCCTATTACAGGATGAGGTGGGGTGGGGGGAGACACAGTAAGATTAAGGCTTATCACTGTCTCTGAAGTGAGATGCGAGTCCTGTGACACCTCAACAGGATGTGTCCACCCACAAGGCATAAGCACTGCAAAATCGCAAGGGTGAACTCAGCACGTTCAAGTGAAGTGAGTAGCAGGCACGAGCTTAGGGATGGTATCGTCAGAGAACAGTATGAATTCTGGAGCTCCACTGATAGGGTAAGAATTCTTGTAAAAGGATACACCACAATCAGCCCAAGGGCCTTCACGGAGAAGAGTTCTGAACACCCTCTCCCTGAGATTCTGGTTCCGTAAGTCTGGGGTAAGTTCTGAGCACCTATATTCAAAGAAATAAAAATCCTTCTATGGTTCTAACGCAAACACTTGATTAGGGGTCATTTTCTTCCAACCTGGATGCTTCAAGCTGTCTAAATCATTCTCTGTGGCTTAAGCCTAAACTGCCTTTGGCTGATTTCCTTCCTTTTAGCTTTAGGATTTATTGCTTTTAAATGCAAATAACTTGGGACGGGTAAGGCTTTAAGCTGTTATCAGTCAGTGACTCATTTTGTTCCCTCTGCTTGGATTGAATGATTCCCCACCTCTGCCTTGGTCCTGGGACTGCTCCCTTTGTGACTCATTTCCTGACCACCTTCTCTTTCCATCAGACACAGTTACCTTTTCTTTCCTCCCCTCCCCGACCTCGGGCTTTGCATTTCAGTCACTGCTTATCCGCCTGTCTTAACTGTACTGTCTGGGGGCAGAGTTCCCATCTTCTTTGCACCCCCAGGACCTACTGTGAAACCTGATGGAGAGACAGAGATCTGCCAAATGCATGTAGCATAAAGGAGTGACCTAGTTCATTAGAGAACTAATTTGAGCCTGGCCTACGCGAAAGATTTGGCAGTGGTTTCAATTTGTGAGGAAAGAGCCTTTGGGGCAAAGGTGAGATGACATGGGAGTCCGGGCTATAGACAATTCCAAATCCTTTTGGAGGCACAAAAAGATCTTTGTCATTCTGCCTACACCCAGCCTTAGAAATAGCCATTTTATTTTCATATTGATGATAGCATATATTTTTGTTACACAAGGGAAACTCTCAAAACGCACAGAAGAAAATGGATCATTTACAGTTGTTTGTTCTAACTAATGAAATCAAAAATAAAGCACTGGTCTGAAATTTGAATTTAGACCTCTGCCTTTATAACTGATTTTTCTTTGGAAATGATTTTTTTTTTTTTTTTTGGTTAAGACTATATGTTTATATTTATAAATATTTTTTAACAATTAAAAAAACCTTTCCAGGGCACCTGGGTGGCTCAGTTGGTTAAATGTCTGACTCTCTTGATTTCAGCTCAAGTTCATGTGGGATCGAGCCCCATATGTTGGGCTCAAGATGAGTGTGGAACCTGCTTAAGATTCTCTCTCTCTCTCTCTCTCTCTCTCTCTCTAGGTTACGACTATTGCTAAATGAAGTAAGTTTCTATTACAAATTCATATTTCTTTTTTGTCTGTTCTAAAGATATTTATTGTAGAGATTAAAAATACTTGGTTTAGTATTTTTTTTTCTCCAGGAAAATAGCCAGTTTTAGTATTTCGGGGCCAGGGTGGGGAGGGGAATGCCAGAAGATCACATTGGGTACTTGTAGCCTCGAACGGCTCCACGCTTCAGACATCTGACTTGTCTTTGAGCCAAAGGAATATTTTAGGTGCTATTTGCAGAGTGTTTTGTAGAATTAGGTGAGGCATGAATGTCTTCCTACAGCCGTGACCTCAAGGAATTTTTCAAGTCTAAATATACTACTAAAATTAGAATCTTCAAATTGAAAGTATAGTTCCAGATATTTTCAGGAAGAGTTCAAGGGGGACAAAGGGATTGTGTATCTAAAAGAGCGTAACGGAAAAGAGCCAGTAAGGGTTTACCGTCCCACAACCGACTCAGGGCGTACCCAGGTTTCCCACCCGGCACCGGAATCACACCACACGGCTGCTCCTAGGTCTGACCTCACTCTTAGTCCAAGATCTCCGGTGTCCATCTGGTTTAACACGCTGCACACTCACTGTTGGGTCCCCCCTACAAATTAATATATTGTGACCCGACCCCCAGTGAGATGTACTGGGGCCCCAGGGGGGTGACGAGGTCATGAATGGGATTAGTGCCCTGATAAAAGAGCCTCCAGAGAGCTTCCTCACCCCTCTGCCATGTGAAGTTATTGCAAAAAGACGGCCAGCTATGAATTAAGTGGGCCCTCATCAGACACCAAATCTGCCAGGGCCTTGAACCTGGACTTCCCAGGCTCCAAACCTGTGAAAAATAAAAATTTTTTAAGCCACCCAGGCTATGGTGTTCTGTTATGGCGGCAAATATGGACTGAGACGCAAGACCCCTTAACCTTGGACTACGTAATTCGATTCTAACCTTCCAAGGCATTTGAACGGTAACAGTAGCAGTAGTAATAATATAATAGTTCCACCTGGTACATACCAAGTGCACATCAAGCCCCTACGTCTCACAGGTAATCCTCACGCAGTTTTACGATGCAGGTGGTTCCTTCTGACTTTGCAAATGAAGAAACAGCAGCGGGGGCAGTTTAAATGTATGTCCTGGGTCTCACAGATCATACACAGATGTGAACTTGAGTGTTTCTGATTCATAGGTCCTCTATCCTATACAGAAAACCTCAAAAAAAAAAAAAAATCAAACAAGGGGCCTTGGAGTGTCTTGAAAACCTGGAAAGCTCTCGAGGCCTTCGCAGAGACCCTCAGAATAAGAGGCCGTCAAGACCTCAAAGACATTTTTGCCACCGCGTTTTTTAAAAAGATTTTTAACGTTTATTTATTTTTGAGACAGAGAAACAAAGTGTGAGCAGGGGAGGGGCAGAGAGAGAGGGAGATACAGAATGCAAAGCAGGTTCCAGGCCCCGAGCTGTCAGCACAGAGCCCGATGTGGGGCTGGAATCCACGAACCGTGAGATCGTGACCTGAGCTGAAACTGGACGCTTAACTGACTGAGCTCCCCGAGCGCCCCCATTTTTGCCATTATTACGAAGCCCTTCGTCTTTCCAGGCCGCTGACATTCTGCATGAGAGAGGCCACCTCAGCAAGTGCATCAACAGAGGACCAAGCCATGTCTGCTCTGATGTCACAATGACATAGTCCGAAGTGAGAGCTGCTGAAGTCAGGCTCTTACGGATGCAACTATATGCTCCTTGAGGTGCCAACGTGGTGGAGACAGACTTCAGAAGCGGAATACCCGCCTCCCCTCCACAGCTCCCTTGACGTTTGACCCCAACAATGGCCCCCACTCTTCCATTCTCACAGTCCCCATCCCCCCCCGCCAGTGCCCAGTGAATCCTGGGCCATCGGTAGGTTGGTACAACTTAAGACTTAAGTCTGGAAAAACACAGGCAATTTGCTGTTAGAGCATCTTTATAATCTCTGGCAACTGCTTTTATAGTTTTTACTCCAAATTATCAGATGCGTCATAGGAACTCAATACTTGCTGGTTCAGCTCAATTAAACATTTCCAGACCTACTTAGAACAACACCCTGTGAAGAACCTTCAGGAATAAGCCAATTCCCTGCCTTCAAGGAGAGTCAGTGAGGCCTGTACAACAGTTCATTAAAAAAAAAAAAAAAAAAAAGACTGGAAAGAAAGGCATCAAAATATTCATAGTACTTATATTTGGGTGATGGGAACTTCTGGCATTTGTTTTTTCTCTTTTTCTTTATTACTATTCTACATATTTCCAGAAGTATGTGGGATGTGTGTATCTTATTTTTTCTTTGAAAAACCATAGTGTTGGGGCGCCGGGTGGCTCAGTCGGTTGAGCGTCCGACTTCGGCTCAGGTCATGATCTCACAGCTCGAAGGCTCGTGGGTTCAAGCCCCGCGTCGGGCTCTGTGCTGACAGCTCAGAGCCTGGAGCCTGTTTCGGATTCTGTGTCTCCCTCTTTCTCTGACCCTCCCCTGTTCATGCTCTCTCTCTCTCTCTCTGTCTCAAAAATAAGTAAAATGTTAAAAAAAATTAAAAAAAAAAAAAAGAAAAACCATAGTGTTGATAAAGACCGACAATCTGGGTGCCTGATGGGGGGGGGCAGCATATATGGTTGAGGAGCTAAGGAGGAGGAGTTTTGACATGAATACGCTTTGACAGAGGAGGGCTTGGAGTTCTGAGGACAGATATGATACAGATATGAAAATTAAATGCCAGGGATTAGAGGCAGAAAATCCGGTGTTAGTTAGGGAGAAGAGAGAATTGGATGTCAGGCTGAGGTCAGAACACGGAAGGCTTTCAGTTTGAGATGCTTCATAGGAAACTGGAGGTCATTCGCAAGTTTTTAAGTGGGGAAATGATTCGGCCACAGTTCTCCTTTAGCAAGGAACACACTCAGGACAGACTGGAGGTGAGGGACAGGAGGTGGAAATACCAATCGGGAAGTGATCAGCAGGGCCTAGCCAAGAAGCAATGATTACTTGATTCTTTATTCGTGTATCTCTCTCTGTCAGGGGTGCCTCCATGCCTTTTTTAATCTTTTTGATTTATTTTTTTGCCTGCCTGACTCCAATTTTCCATTGCAAAATAAGGACGAGTCACTTTGAACCGGTGGCTCAATATTTTCACAGGTGACAGAAGCAATGTTGAGTGGAGGGCAGCCTTCATGGGTCACATTCCCACGAATAAAGGGAACAGCAAGGGCAGGTGTTTTCAATGCTACATGAGTCCTGTCTACGTGATTAATTTCTAATCCCTTTGTTCAGCTAGGACGGGAGGCTGGTGTTTCCCTTAAGTTCCAGGGACCTTCGACTTGCCAAAGTGGCTGATTCCTACAGAGATGAAGCAGGTCGACCAGCTCTCCTTAGAGCCGGAGCAGAGGGGGGACTGAGTTCCCAAGGACTGTTACCGGAGATGCCCGACTGAAAAACCAAACCATTAATCACTGTGGGCTTGAACCCTTCATGGAACACACAGCTCTCTGCTTGCTCTTCCGTAGGGGAAACGCTTCTGTCTCTATTCCTGCCTCAGTTCACAGATATGGAGATATCAACAAACATTTCTGGTGTCTTTCATCCCAAAGTTCTTCCCTTCATCGCTTCTTCCCTCCTCCTGTTCTTCCTCCACCACATCCCCTTTCCTCGTTTCTCTCTTGGGCTGCCTGCCTTGGACCCCAACCATCAGGAAGGGTCTCCCCTCCCCTCCACTTGCTGGGCCCACCTGCTAAGCATGGGTGGGCATGAAATTGGCCATCCTCACCGGCTCTCCTGCCTGTTTGACTCTTTATGACCAGACCTACATCGTCCCTGCAGGGGGAGGGGCCTGTAAGTGTTCCCCGGTCTCTTCTAAGGACCCTGGACTCCTTAAAAGAATCTTTGGGTGTGAATTTGCATCACAGAAGTACACATGCCTTCTGGCTCTGGGTACCAGACACATTGTCTACTCTAGTTTTACAAGACAGCCTTGAGCTTTGGTGTTTCTTGGAACATCATTAATACAGCTGGTCTTCTGGTGATTTTTTGGCTTCTGTGTCTCTTCTGTACTGGCTAGAATAAAGAAACTACAGTAAGGGGTTAGCAACCTTCACCTCCAACACTTTGAATGTATGCCACAGAATATTCTGAAATGCCTTGTATGTATGTATGTATGTATGTATGTACGTACGTATTTATTTATTTATTTTATTGTCTTTGTGCCTTTATCTAGGCAACACCCCACCTGACCCAGTCCAGTGAAGGGGAACAGAATATGTGACCCTAAGATATGTCGCTTTGGCATAAAGATTATTTTGAGCTGAAGGCAGCTGAACAGAAGAGACAAAGGGCAAGCTCTCTGCCCTCCCCTATATGCCTAGAAGCAGGATACAAATTTGTAAACGTGTCCCCCTTCCCCTCTTTACCAGAAAGGACAAGGTCCGTCACCAGCGATAACTCTAGACCCTTATCACCCTAGAGCAGCACCAGAGCCATCTACCCATCAAACCTGACTCACTGGCCCTCACATTCCATGAGTCTCCGAGTATTCATCTTCCACAATTTGCTGTCCTGCAAACTCAGGGTGCTTTTCCTTTGTCTTGTTCCTTCTCCAAAGATGTGCTGTTCTCTCGTTAAGATGTTGAACCGCCCCTCTGAGTTACTCATCACTGAGGGCTCCCAAGTGTATGCGAGATGCCCGTGTTAATACAGTGCTTTTCTCTTGCTGTTGTCGCTTTTGTTGGTGTAACCTGGGGGCCCCCAGACCCAGAACCTCGGAAGACAGGGGGGCATTCTCTTCTACCCACAATGTCCGTCTGCACGAAGTCAAGTGCTCCCCTTGCCCGTGGGCCCTGAATGCCCCCACACGTCATCACTGCGATGCCCAGGGCCATCCTGGTGTGCCTTTCTCCCGCACAGGATTATCATTTTCTTATTAGCCACACCAAGGTCTCAGAAATATCTCCTGAATTTATAAGTGAACATTAGGCAGAGATATTTTTTTACTGAGGTTCGCTTCATAGCTCTTCAGGGAAGAAATACTGCTCTGTTTTAGGCATGTCTTAAATATGCAAGCCTTTTCTAATTTAGTCAAATGGCTTTTTCCTTCATTTTTCTTTTTGGCTCCAGCTACGAAAATATTAGTGCATCAAAGAGCCTGGTTATAGAGAGAAAGTTATGGGTATATAGAGAGGCACAGCCATTTAAAGTTGTGACGACTTTCTGGTTCTCAAGGACGAAAGTCGACTTGTAGCGTGCCCACGTAATTAAATACTAGATCAACAGGATGCTGGACCATCCAAGTGTCATTAAACAGCCTCTCTCTCAAAGCTGAAAATGTGTTTACTCAGCACATGGGGAGTCATCTGCTCATGTGATTAGCACATGGGGTTTATGAGGAAAATTAATTACAGTAGTAAAGGATTATTTCAACACTGTGTTGGAAAGGACTCATCAGCGTGGAAGAACATAACCCCAAAGTCAGATAACACCTACAGATAATATGCATGGGGCTCTTTGCTGCCTCCATGGACCCACAGGACATCATGGATGAAACATGGGTATTCCCTGAGATTTTATGCACAATTTTATACACATCTATTTTTTTCTGGAGGGTCCACAGCTTTCATAGTTCATGGATGGCGCCTATGTGTGAGCTCTGTGACCACAGGCAAACTCCTAACCTCTCTCATTCGCAAAGTTATGCCACCTGTGTTCACCGCCTCACTTGTAAAAATAAGACGGTTGGCCAAGCACTAGGTATCTAAGATACTGTGACTCCCTTCCACATTTTTCTTGAAACCCGTCTTCCCGTAGTGCATAGGTCCGTAGCAGAATAGTGATTACTGGGGCGCCTGGGTGGCGCAGTCGGTTAAGCGTCCGACTTCAGCCAGGTCACGATCTCGCGGTCCGTGAGTTCGAGCCCCGCGTCAGGCTCTGGGCTGATGGCTCAGAGCCTGGAGCCTGTTTCCGATTCTGTGTCTCCCTCTCTCTCTGCCCCTCCCCCGTTCATGCTCTGTCTCTCTCTGTCCCAAAAAAAATAAATAAACGTTGAAAAAAAAAAAAAAAAAAAAAAAAGAATAGTGATTACTGAGGACGTGCCAGGGCCTGCGTTAGACTCTGCACACGCGATGCCTCATACGTTTAATCCTCACGGTCACCCAGATGGTTGGATGCTATCGTTATTGTATTTTCATTATTATTATTTTAAAATATATTCTCCTCCTCCTCCTCAGGACTGTGCCAAATTATAAGTTCTATGACAGCAGGACCATAAAGCATTTCTTCACTACGCTCTATCCAGTACGGACCCTACTGCACAGCACATAATATGCGCTCAGTAAAAAGCCTGTTGAATAATGCATTGAAATAAGAGTTGGGCAGGGCCACGTGCTATTATCATGGGACTTCATTCCACCTCACTTTTCTGTCTCCTCCTGTTTCCTTAAACTTTTTTTTTTAAATCTATCTCCTCCTCTTCTGCTCCCCACCCCCACCTCCTGCAAGAGCTCAACCTGCCCTTCATTCCCCTTACCCACAATGTGTTTCTGGACCTGGCCACACCCTTTCAGAAATCATCCTTCGCTCCAAGATTATACTAAATTTTGCTCTTCAGTCCTTCACGAATTCTATTAAAGTTCTCATTATGTGTTCAGGTTTTAGGAAAGCAATCTGATTAAAACCAGTTCACTCACCCTTTCCAAAGAGACTCCTGGTTCCTCAAAATGTTCTACATAATTAGTGACACTTTAGGACATTAAAATTTCACTAAGAACATTTATCTCCCCTTGCCTACGAAGGGCCACAAAAGGGAGACTCTGTCCTAAAGAATGTGCTTCGCCCCACAGCCTCTGAACCCCCTGCCAGGCTCGCCAACGTGGCAGGCCGGGGCAACCTCGGGCTTCTAGAGCCCACGTCTGTCCCTCCTGCTCTGCTCCCCTCCTGCTGGACCCTGTCCCTGCCCCACACGTTGTCTGAAACCTTGTTGACACTTTCTCGGTGTCTGGACTTAGCTGACCCCTGGTCCAAGCGCTGGGACCCTTGAGAGACGCACGAGAAGATGGGCTGAGATGGGAAATCTCCTTTCTCACTCTTGACTGAGGGCCGTTAGGTGCTGTTGTGTTCCCCCCCTTACGTCTGCTCCCTTCCAGCAGCCTGCATCCCAAGACAGCAAGAGAACTATTACTGTCACGCGAAAGACATCTTCTCGTTTCTGTGCTATGGTCTTACGATCTGCTGTTCTTTTCTCCCACAGCTTCTCACGGTGCCTCCCGCCATGACACTCTAGCTGTCCATCACTCTCCATCACACTACCCACGTCTATCTTCTTTCCTGCCTTTACCGAACGGCAAATAATTGGTTTGTGAATGCATCCTGACTTCCCTAGTTACTTAGGCATTTATTGTCCGTTTCTTCCCACTACCAGGCGACGTCCTGAGGGCAGACACACTGTCTTTTTCAGGCTGGATCTCCAGGGCGCTGGACGTAGCTGGGTCTAGCTCACAGTAGGTATTCAATGAACAATCTCACAGCCCCCAAACCTTCAGTAGGATCTATTTGAAAGGAAGAAACTGATGGGGAGAGCTGCTGTGTGGTCACCACCCTGACCACAACAGTCCTTTGATCTACACATAGTCCTGGCTGTGTGGCCAGAGCACCCGTACATGTTCAGGATGTCCAACGATTTCATCTGCGAAAATTAGGACAGCATTTCCACACATTTTACAGAGAAAGTGAAGGCGTCCTTCGCTCTCCAGCTCCTTCTGAGAATTCGGCTTAGGGGAATAGAATGAACTGCCCACACCATTAGTTTGTTTTTCTTTAACCAACTGGTAAGCCTTAGACTAAACAAAATTAGAATCTGCAAAAGGTGCTACAATTGGGAACCCTATCTTTTGCAGTTCCTGGGTTTTATTCCTCCTTTTGCTCTCCTTCTTCCCCTTCTTCCTTTTCTTTTTCTATTTGGAATAATTACTTACAAGGCAAAACCATGCTTCATGCAGAGTTTCAATCTCAGTGGAAATCCTAACTTCACTGCTAGAAATTCAAACTATAGAGATATATAGTTAAGCAACTAACCTGATAAAATTGCTTTTTTGTTTGTAATAGGTACTAGCAGATTTCAAGTTATGAAATAAACTAGAATTATTTCATAAAAAGAAAGTTTTTGAGTAGCTTTAAAATGACTTCATTTTTTGTTTTTGAATGAAAAAAAATGGCCCTTACATTAAACACATGTGTGCGCCGTGCACAAACTCACTCACACCAATAAACGTTTTTAGGTTTGTTACAACGTTTTTAGGTTTGTTACAACGTACAACGTAGAAAATATTCCTACCATGGACAAAGGAAGTGGTGTGCATGCACGTGCCCACCTACACAGGACAGCTGGGCCGTTTGCGTGGGAATGTCGAGTTCACCTGTCATCCGATGTGTTAATAACACCAGTGATGACGACAGTAGTCAGAACAGCGGATATTTGAGGAATGAATAAGTTCCAGGCAGAACACTCTACAAAAGTTGTCTAATTTCATCCTCACGACTACTTCATCTCAGGCAGTATGACCATCACTTTACGGGTGAACAAACCGTAGTAAATAGTAGAGTTGAGATTCACACTCATGCCGGGTGCCTTCTGGGAATCCAATGGGAGCCTTGTAATTGGATACCTTTCCAAAGACCTACTTAACAGATTCCTGACATTCCCCAACAAAGTGAGTTGGAGGTGGGAGAGCCTGATTTATTTAGACAACCATATCTTGCTAACAAGGATTTGATAACATTATCCATTCTGCCTAATTATGCCCTCTGACGTTTACCTCTTCTCCACAGTAGAGTGAAATGAAGGAAAAAAGCCTGAGCAGGAGAGCAAAAACTGAAATCAAGCAGTTCTAACGAATCATATTTTACCTGGAAAGAGTCAACTCAACAAACGGGCTAGCTAGCGGTGTATAAGGCACTGTGTAGAATACACACAGCAAGAAGACCCTTGAATAGTTCATTATGAATGCTGAAAATAAGACAGCAGGCTTAAAATGGAGTCACTCATGCTAAGGCCCATGTGACCGAACTGAGACCTGCTTATAGTTCTGGTTTCCCCCCAAATGGATTCTTAAAGCAGTCAGTCAGGAATCTCCTCATCAGCTCTAGTGCATCATCTACCTGACAGATCCCTGCTGTCTTCTAAACACAAGTAACTTTGCACTAACTCACTCAGCTTTTTGCCCAGTAGAACTCCCTTGTTCCCGCTCCCTTCTGCGTATATGAGACTTTCTGTTCGCATACCTCCTTGCAGCTCCTTCCTGTCGGCTAGCTTGGGGGCTGCCTCATGAGCAAATCATTGAATACAGCCAACAAGACGTCTAAAATTTACTCAGCTGAATTTTTTAAACACCGTTAACTTGGAAGACACATATATACACAATTAGTGACTGTAAAGGTGGGATAATTAGCATCATTATTTATTGACCATTTACTACATCCCAGGCGAGGCACGAAGTATTTGGTACCATTTAAAAGCCTCACACCAGTGCCAATTACCATCATTTGATACATGTGACAGGAAAGGGGAAGAGACTTGTTTAATATCAGACCATTAGTAAGTAGGGAAACCTTAGTCGATCCAAAGTGAGCTTTACAGCAAAACTCTGTTCCCATGAGGCTGTGCTCTAGGAGAGACTGAGACAGGTACTGTGAAAAAAAAAAAAAAGGTACAAGATCGAATCCCAAGCACATCACACAAAATTGTAACTTGTGAACCACTCGTGACCACAAATAAGTGATCGTGATGTGAACCATGAGTCACCCACCCTTTGGTGGAATGAAAACCTAAGCAAAGATGCACATGGGACTGGGTACCGCAAAGATGCGATGAGTACAGATCACGTAGATATGATTCCAGGGCACAGGGCTCCTGTGGCCCCGTGCACCTGCGAGTTGCATCTAGGGCAACTCCTTCTGCACCCGGAGAGTCACTGAGGTACCCAGTTAGGAGGATGTCCCATGCGAAGCAGACAGGCGAAAAGGTAGAGATGAGAAGGGGGGTGGTCCCGACCTACCCAGAGAGCTAGCTGCCATTTTCCAAGAGGACACTCACTCCTCAGGAACTATTCTCTGCTCAAATTTCCCTAGATCTAGCATGCCTGAAGGTAGGCATGGCAAAAAACAGCTGCCTGTGACCCTTACAAGTTTTGTGGGGCTGCGTAACATTGTAAAAATAGTCGCTCAGATATACTCAGAGAGTGTCTGCTGTGTTTAATCCCTTGTCTCTGTATTAGCTTAGGGGTGGTCAACTTTAGGTTTTAGGCCCAGTCTCTGTAGCATCTGGCTTTAGAAACACTGCCCTTTTAAAGTCTCTGCAAGTACAGTTTAAACACAAATAAAATGATCTTCCCGGAACACCTGGGTGGCTCAGTCGGTTGAGCGTCCAACTCTAGATTTTGGCTCAGGTCGTAATCTAACAGTTGGTGAATTTGAGCCCTACATCGGACTCTGTGCTGGCAGTGCAGTCTGCTTGGGATTCTTTCTCTCTCTCTTTCTCTCTCTCTCTGTCTCCCCTCCCCCTCACTGCCCCTCTCTCTGCCTCTCCCCAGAGCGTGCTCTCTCTCTCTCCAAGTAAATAAATACACTTAAAAAAGTAAAATAAAATGATCTCTCCAATACACTGGTCAAGCCATAGTGACCTTCTATCCCTGTTGAGCAAGAAACAGGCTTTTATCAAAAGCCACACAGATCTTTGGGGCGCCTGAGGGGATTAGTCGGTTAAACGTCCAACTTCAGCTCAGGTCATGATCTCACAGTTCCTGAGTTCGAGCCCTGCGTCGGGCTCTGTGCTGACAGCTCAGGGCCTAGAGCCTGCTTCGGATCCTGTCTCTCTCTCTCTCTCTCTCCCTCTCTCTCTCTCTGCTCCTCCCCTGCTCACGCGCGCACTCTCTCTCTCTAAAATAAGTAAACATTAAAAAAAAAAAGCCCACCTATCTATAGTCCACACACCCCTGTAGGTGAAGCTCATTCCACCTCTTGGAATTCAGCCACCAAAGCTCTCTGGCTCTAGTTGATGCTATTTGGTGCCAGAGGCCTTGAGAAACCAAAAAGGAGCCTGGAACTGTTCTCAAAAACGCAGACCAAGAGATCAGTAGGGAAATACACCAAAAATTATAAGTATTCTCGCTCCTAAAACCCACAATTAATGTCCTGGCGGAGGTGAGCGAGTGAGTGATGCCAGTTTCCAGCCAGACTCAGAGGCCACTCAACATGCCGCTTAATGCTGGCCACTCAACGGGTGATGGGCTGGCACCGTGAGCTCGAACACCTCCAAAAAGGACTATTCATTCCCCCCAAATCCATACCTGTGCTGCCTCTTCCACAGAAAAGGAGTTATTTTGCCTGAATGACACTGTATGAGAGGGTGTTTCTAACTGACTTACGGACCGTTCAGTTTAGTCATCAAGTTTCACAGAAAGTCTATCCGTTAGCACTAACACTTCTTGATGTTTTAAGGGAAAAAAGGTCTTTCCCTGAGCCTATCCATCACCATCCCAACGTGCCCAGCCTGTGCAGCCCATGAACAGTGGAGAACAGAACAGCACTGAACACATTAAAAGACAGAAACAGAGAAACCAAAGGTTCGCCCTTGAGTTTTAACGCTGAGCAGTACTGATGTGTTTGCAGTAACGTAAGTCATGCCTGATGGATTATTTTCAAATTAAAACTGGGAGCGGTGTCGCCTCATGCTATTTTTTCATTTATTCTGATGTAGAATTCACTTAGCATTTAATAGCTCACTATTATGCAAAAAAGAAAAAAAAAACCCACAGGAGGGGAGACAAAACACACAGTGACTCCATCCGTAGCCCTGGGTTCGATTTTGACATCCGTGCTTTGAAGACGGATAAAGACAGACTGAACAGGAATGAAGCGTGCTCATGGGAGAATAAAAGGTCACACACTACGAACACAAGAAGGGTTCAGGGACAGCCAAGGTCACAGACAGGTAAAATTATGCCAATGTCTCCCTGAGCCTAACTCACAGAACCCGGTACTTGTGCCTTTGTTCACTGTTCTCCCTTATTACAGCTTTTTAATAGGCTGCCATCCCCACCAGATTATGAGCTCCCAGGGGCTCAAGAACCCTGTCTGTCTTGCTCACCGTGGTATCTACTGCACCTGTCAGAGGCTGACAGTGAGCAGGAACCTTATAGAGTCTTATCAGTACCTGACTGAGTAAAGGAGACACCTGATCGCATGTGCCCAACAACGAGAATTAACTACCATGCAGATTTTGACTCAATAAGAGGTTGAGCATTTTCCAACGGTTAGATCCGCTTAAACCTGGGAAGGGCTGTGGAGGTGTTAAGCAGGGGTGAGACACTCCTGGGTCTACTGGAGGAAGTTCACGAACTTTACGACTCTTGACAACGCTAAGGCTCCATGATCATGACAGAGACCCCTCCCACGTCTGGGTGATGACTCTTCTCTGTGGCTGGAATGACACAGACAACTCTTTGAACTAAAGATACTCAACTCTCACATGCCTTTTATTTGGCTGTGCATTTACCTTGCATCAGCTGAACCAGAGGTAACACTGCGTTACTAATATCAACCATTTCCCTTTTTCTGTTTACTATGCGTAGACCCAAGCGTTGACCTAATAGATCAAAACAGTGCTCCTTACTCCAGAAAGCTTTATACCATGTTGGCCGTAGGGCAGTAATGCAGCATCCCACGGAGAATTAACACAGTTCACCCTCACACCACTGCGTTTCATCATAGAAAACGATCTCTGTACTTCGTGAAACCAGTGTCTGCTTTTAATCACAGGGCGGTTAGGATACTTACCACAAAAGAATAATAGATCTTGAATCCAGGTTTAGCCACGAAGTAGTCATCAGACTTGAATGTTATTTTAATTTGGTTTGTTCTTGATGTTATTCTGGGGGGAGCGTCTTTGTGTCCACACCACCGCCCTCTAATTACGGTACTGGTCTCAGATACATCTTCAACCTCCACAAAATCATACCTAGTTTCAATGTGACAGAAATAAGCAAATTTTGATTACAGCACGCTTTGACATTCATCCTTCCCCGGAGAAATTAAAAGTAACATATGTGATTTCTCATGACTACCACCTAACATGAAAATTAAAGCCTACAGAAATTTTTACAGGAAAGCCAGTCTTTGGGTTCAGTCTTTCAAATTCAAACGTCAATAATCTGAAAGAACGTTATGCACATTTAGCCATGAGTATTCCCAAATCAACAGTCATCAAAATGGGCCACTTTCTGAACATCTGGCTTGGAAGGGTTTCCTAGGAAAAGTAATAATTATAATCTGTTGTCCTATTTTTGGAGATCCAGCTTTAATTATATGCGCAAATATTTACTATATAAAGGTTTTCAAACCAATTCCCACTTTTAATTAATTCGCCACATCCAGTGGTCCCTTAAGAAATGATCCGTATCTATACAGCATGTGGAATCGGCATTATGTTACATCATCTCATTACAGAAAATAAATGGTAAAATAAAATAAAAAGCTCTCTTCCCTTTTGGAAACTGTCTTTTGCAAGGATCCTATAATAAACTAGGATGGTTATCATAGTGAAAAGCATTACGATTTGGGAGAGGGAGGTGCCCTAAGAAATACTGGAGGTATCTGGTTAAACTAGGGTGTGGATGAGGTGACGACCATGGATGGTTCGGCTCTGATGCTGGTCAGAGAAACACAGAATGCCAGGACTGAGGAGGTGGGGAAGGCCTCTTTCAATGTTCCATATAACCTTTCCATCACACAGTAGACTCTCTTCAGGGACACAGTGGACATCTTCCAGGGATCATCGACTTTATTTTCAGGACACCCCAAATCTCGGGACATTCTACTTGTGAGCTGAACTATCTGCCCTTCAGTTCTGGCCATCAGTCACTCTGCCTCTCCCCGAATGTCTTTGAATGCTAAAGTCACAACGCAAAGGATGGGCACTCTGGGCGAACAGTGGTCGTAGACTCAACCCTCTTGATATGTTCTTCACAACTGCCCTTGCGGGATCAGCACGAGAAACATGGCGGCTGAATATGGAGAAAGTCCACCAGGAGGCACAGAGCTTTTACTGGACCGGGCGGGACCGTGTAACGACTGGGCGACTACACTTCGTTGACAGCGATTTATGGGCCCTTCCGTCCTTTTGCCTCAGTTTCCCTCTGAGCAAAGTAAGAGGTTTACACAAATTCACCGGCTGGGTATCTCTTGGGTGGTGTGTAAATTAATTACTTAATGTTTATGCGGTGCTTGGAAGGTGAGAAGCACTCACAAAGAATCATTATTCAAGCAATAAAATATTACAATGTAAACATCAAGGAGGCTTGGGAACAGATGGCAGGAAATCAAGCGCATTGCATTTTATAAACAATATGTGTAAATCACAGTTACCGCGCAAAGAATGAGTGTACTTGAAACTTTGTTAATACCACCAAAGGTCACTTTCTTGCGGTGTAAATCCATCAGTGTAGTTTTTCCCTGAGATGAAGTCAGTCTGTCTCTTCCTTCTTCCTGTCCCCTTCCCTGCCTCTTACTCCTCTATCTGCCTCCATAAATTTTGAGCCACAATTGGATTGGCTGAAAGGTCCCGAAAGGAAACCACCCTTAGCGTCTTCCATTTTCAAGGCATGGGTGCTGACACAGCTCCCATCTACCCGGATCAAAACCTCACCTCATCATGGAGACCTGGCTTCCCTTTCATGCCATCACCCCTTAACAATCCTCAAAAAAACATTTTTTTTTCCCCGCACCAACTCTTTCCCCAGCACAGAAAATCAGTTCTCCCTTTCAAGGGTGACAAGACACAAAACCCGCTGGAGTGTGTTCTCTCTGTAAACGTGAACCGGCTCTTGGGGCACGTATTTGTGTCTGCTTTCTGGCATACATTACCCTCTGTGGTCCTAGAAAGTAACAGGCACTGCTGTTATTCTGGAAGAAACAGCCACACAACAAAAGCTGTCAGCATAATCAACATGCAACAAAGGACAGCCAAATTTGAGGCACCCTCTTCTTATTCAGAGGAAAATAAACCTGCTGAAAGGATTTGGCATTGCAGAACCGTGCATGCGGGAAGCACAGAAAGGAAACAAAGCCCTCCCTCCGATACATACGCTTAGAAGGCACAAGATGATCGAGCAGACCCAGAAAAGGACGGCAAACGGACCATCTGAGGGGGGGTGATGTTTCTTTCTTCTCTGAGGCCCAGGATTTCAGGGTAAGGCCCTGACATGGTCCTCACCATCACCACCTTCCAGTGCACGGGCTACAATGACCAGGGTCAGTTCCCAGAGCCCTACAGGGGCTCCTTACACGCTCCTTACAGCCACATGATGTGGCTGCGGGTATCGTGGGATGCTGGATGCATCTATGTGCTCCCAAAGGCTGCTCGAGGCCCGGCCAAGACAGGGGCCCTTCCCCGGCGGCCCGGCTCTGACGGGTGCGTACCTGGGGTTCTGTGACCGGGCCCTCTGCAGACAAAGCCTGTGCCCCCTGTATTTTGTCCGCTCGGATCTGGGCGGGTCCCCAAAGGAAAGCACGATTCGAGGTTTTACATCCATCGTTTCTTCCCCTTGGACGTGACCCCTGACCTGCGTTTCTCCCCACTCACCTGCAGATATCATTTTCCGCCTCCTCTAATCCGAACTGACTGTCAAAGGCCAGCTGTATTCTTGTTTTCTCCTGGGAACGCAGGCGCCACGTCAGAAGCAGGTTCCTGGGGTAGCTGTTGGGGAAGCGAGGGCTCTGCACATGGCCGTTTCCTGTCACCTGGATGGTCTCGTCTCTTCGGTACAAGTCTGTGAGGTGATTGCTGTCTGTTAGTAGTCACAAACTTGTAGAAATTAGTATGTTGTTCCAATTACGAGAAAGCAAAAAAACAAACAACAACAAAAAAACACAGCAGTTGAAAACATCACATTTCAAAGCACGTCGCGATTTCGTCTAACAACCTGAGACCAAGCGGCCGCTTTCTGGTTCTTTCTACACAGAACGGACAGACTCCTTCTCTTACCCCCAGTCCCCTGAGTCCTCACAAGTCTGTACTTGCTGGCGATATTTTGTGATTGGAGACCTCTTTTAACATAGTTTTCGACAAGGCACATGAAGTCACCTCAGAACTCAGGTTCGTTTAGATCGACATTAAAATGAGTAAATAATTTCAAATAGTTCATTAACCCTTCCATTTTTCCCTATGACACAAAAAGCCCCCCAAAAAGCAAAACAACAACTTTCTGTTTTTCTCTACCCTTACAGCATTGATACTATAGCTTCAGCAACGAGCGCAGGTAGAACTCCAGAAATATCACTGAACAAATGACCGAGGGAGTGAAAAATATGAAAGGATCCAATGGTGCTTAATGACTACTCATTTTTAAAAAATTTTTTTAATGTTTATTTATTTTTGAGAGACAGAGAAAGAGTGTGAGCAGGCAAGGGACAGAGAGAGAGGGAGACACAGAATCGGAAGCAGGCTCCAGGCTCTGAGCTGTCAGCACAGAGCCTGACACGGGGCTCGAACTCATGAGCCGTAAGATCATGACCTGAGCCGACGTTGGACGCTTAACCAACCGCCACCCAGGTGCCCCTAATAACTACTCATTTTTTATTCAAATGACATTTTCCAGTGGTTTCTGTATCACAAAAATCATTAGTTCTTTGCCTTAGTTTTTGGTGACTTGTGGGCCCAATTCTTGTATTTTCCGCGTGTCGTATGATAAAGAACTTGTGTGGTCTTTGTGCCGGGGTCTTGACCGGGAAATCCTACCCACTTAGAACTTCCCAGGTGACTGAAGGGTCTTTGTTATTCACCGTGGGCCCTGGGGCCATGTCTGGGTTTACACTAATGAGGCAATTAACTGTGCCCCCTCCCCACCAGTTTCCGGAAGTGGGCTGGCTATACAGTAAGACCAACCCAACCGTGTGTTGAAAGGCAGAGGGTTTGGAGCCCTGACATCAGCCTGACCTCACAACCTCCCTGGAGGAAAGGAGCACTGTAGATGGAGTCTGGTCCCATCAGCAGTCATTCTCCCAGTCCTACCTGCAGAATGAAACCCCGGGAAAAGTCTGGTCCTGGAAGCTTGAGTAAACCTCCCGGCTGTTGGTGCACGTGCACTTGCTGGGGAGGGCGCTTCGTGCTTGGGAACCCCCCCCCCCCCCCCCCCCCCGCCGCCAGCCCCCAGATCTCACCCTGTGTGTCCTCATTGGGCTGGTCCTGAAATGCACTCTTTACAATAAAACTCAGCAGTAAAACTGTCATTGTAACTCTAGTGCCTTCGTGAGTTCTACAAGTTGTTCTACCAAATCATCAAACTTGACGGGTTTACGGGGGGACCCTGAATTGATAGCCTGTTGGTTATGGCGCCCCAAAATCTGCAGCTGGCGTCTGAAGTGCAGGGGGTACGAGCCGTGCCCATAAGCCGTGAACTCTGACCTAAGGCTGGGAGACCTGTGTCAGCCTGACAGCCGAGGCGGGTCCGTTTCTACATCCTTCCCACACGCTGAGTTCTTTGCACTTTGGATTCTGGCTGTGCGGACCCTGCCGGTGCTGCATCCAACCACAGTCCATTTGTGCTTGCCCGCAGAGCGTTTACTCGAGGCCTGTAATTCAGCGAGCCGGGTCAGGGAGGCTTACGTGGTTGCTGGAAGCCACGGGAAGGCTGGGATGCGGAGGGCGGCTGGAGGCTCCCCACGTACCAGAGGGAGGAGGAGGACACAGCCCGCGAGATGCAGAAGCGTCTTGCATGGGAACTGCAGACTTGAACCCAGGACGCGAGAGCACAGCTCTGTGCCCCCTCCAGTGAGCCCAGCCACACTCCCTCCCCGGGAACGACAACCACTCTTCCTGGCTGGCCTTCCCCTCTTCTCTTCCCTTCACCTGACACTGCAAATGTAGCCGTGAAAATTGCCCATCTGCCCAACTGTCATCTGGGGCTTGTAGGAAATGGGGGAGGGCTGTTTGCGAGGAAGAGAAATGTCAACCATCCACCAGTCAATCAACAGTCAGTCACCGAGCACAGGATCTAAACATGATGTTTTGCGGTGTCTTCAACACTTCCATCACTGCAGATTTACCGTCATAATCCGTGCCGTGTTTCCTCCAGTAGCATTATTTGCTTAATAGTTCTCTAACTTAGTATTTTTACTGTGTAAGGTCATTTACTTATTTTGAGAGAGAGCGAGAGGAGCAGAGACAAAGGGAGACAGAGAATCCCAAGCAGGTTCCGAGTGTCAGCGTGGAGCCCGACGCGGGGCTTGAACTCACAAACCGTGAGATTTGAAGCCGAAGTCGGCTGCTGAACTGACTGAGCCGCCCAGGCGTCCCAGGAGATGCTTATTCCACTCTTAAGAAAGCAGGGGTGGGGTGGAGTTTCCTTCTGATACAGTGTGGTTAGGACAAACTGGTTTCCAGTACTACAAATTTACTACAGACCTATACTGCACTGTATTGAACTATGTCAACCTGAAAAAAAATTTTTTTTGTCAAGTTTCCCCATTTATTTTCCCTTAAATATCAAAATCCTGGGGCGCCTGGGTGGCTCAGTCAGTTAAGCATCTGACTTCAGCTCAGGTCATGATCTCACAGTTTGTGAGTTCAAACGCCGTGTCGGGCTCTGTGACAACAGCTCAGAGCCTAGAGCCTGCTTCAGATTCCATGTCCCCTCTCTTTCTGCCCCTCCCCTGCTCATGCTGTCTCTCTCAAAAATAAACATTAAAAAATTAAAAAAAAATCAAAATCCTGCCAAAATATACATACACACACACATGAATGATAGTGACCCCATTTATACCGCTCACTTTGGGCCAGACATTGTTGAAGCACTTTGCATGTAAACTGTTTACAAATAGGACACGGTATGCGTATGTGAGCGTTTGTAACAACTCTGCGACGTGGCTATCACTGCCCTTCTACAGATGAAGATTCTGAGGCACAGAGAGGTCAAGGAATTTGTTTAAAGTCAGAGAGCAGGTAAAGGATGGAGTCAGAGCACTAACCCGGGCTCTCCGGCCCCAGACCTGATGCTTTTAACCACTCTTCCTTAGTCTTAAATTTGGTAGACGCAGTTTTAGACTCTTTGCTATCTGTAATCTGCTCTGACTTGTGAATCACACTGTTTACATATAGTGTATAACTTCATGCCGACTCAGGGCTGTTCTCAGCAGAAGAGTTACAATGAATTACAGTACAGACCCAACATACCGGGTTTACCCCGAATTACCACCAAGTCTTATAGATGAAGTCACCCTTCTGAATGAGAGCATTTACTGTGGTGTGCAATCATGCTAACATTGATGGGGCAATTATTACGTGCCAGGTACCCCAGTAAGCATATGACAGTCACTCAATCTTGCGACAACCCTATGATATTAGTAAATATCCCCCACGTGACCGAGGAAGTTCAGAGCATGTAAGAAACTTGTTAGCTCCGGGCACAGAGCTAGTGGTGAATCACAATTTGACCCTAGGCATTGACTCTTCAGAGCACACACCTTTAACCAGAGCGTCGTGGGAGCTGTTGAGCCACAAAAATATGAAACACATCACTTTTCATAGACAACAGTTTCCATGCAAGTTTATATGGCAAGAATGTGACTTCTTATTTTATATTCTCACACAGAAG
Source organism: Panthera pardus (assembly GCF_024362965.1). Lineage (NCBI taxonomy): Eukaryota > Metazoa > Chordata > Mammalia > Carnivora > Felidae > Panthera > Panthera pardus. The sequence continues at coordinate 112,727,166 of NW_026526677.1, read as the reverse complement.
GAAGTTTACATCCTCATAAACTCTGAGTTACGCATTTCACCTTTTTTTTAAAACCAATTAAAATGGAAAAAAAACCCACGCCAAATGTTGTATTTGTTGATTCTGTCCCCAACCCTTTAAACAAACTCAACTCATCCAACCGAGTGTCAAAGGAGCCCCTGAAAAGTCACTGCAGGCCTCATCACTTCTGTCTGGGATTCATCTAGAACAGCCAAGTGGGGTTCCCAAATCAGACTCATTAACATCACCTGGGAGCTTGTTAGAAATGCACATGATTGGGCCCTACCCAGACCTACTGAGGCAGCAAAGCTGGGGGTAGAGACCAGCACTATGTGTTGTAATGGCCCTCCAGGTGATGCAAACGCTCCCTAGCTGGAGAACCACTCACCTCGAGGACCATCTCATGTGCTCTACTACTTTGCTTCTTATTCTTGACTTTCCTGGTTCCTGCACCTCCTTGCTATGATTCCACACCTCAAGTTCAGTTTTCCATCTGACCTCACCAGCTGCTGACCTGTTTGGGACTTGCTTTCCTGTCTTTGACCTCGGAGCCTCCTCCACCTCATCATTTCTGGTCCACAGGAGCCTACCCACCGACTCTGCGGGTCAACCCCTGACCTAGCTTTCTCCATTTCATGGAATCGAGTTGCCTACCCACCGACTCTGCGGGTCAACCCCCGACCTAGCTTTCTCCATTTCATGGAATCGAGTCGCCTACCCACCAACTCTGCGGGTCAACCCCCGACCTAGCTTTCTCCATTTCATGGAATCGAGTCCTTCCTGGTCCCAACAGAGATACATGGTGATCCATAACGTAATGTTTAAGAACAGATGAAATCATGAATAATGCTAATGCTTTTATTTCTTCTCAGGTCGTAATATTATCTATGACAACCTAAAATGCAGAGGCCAAATGCTCAGTGGCTACATAAAGATGAAAATGCTTGATCAACGATTCCATCGGAACACAATGGTAGAATTACAGACTGCACCTGGTGCTCCCACAAATTCAGCACAACAGTCCAGGCCTACCCGTTTGCCCCACTGTCCCAGTCCAGGAGCCAGAGGCACGACTGATATCACAAACTCTATTCTGCAGCCAAGAGGCAAAAACAAAAAGCGTTCACTGAGTCAGGAAAGTCCTACCTTGCAAAGGGATATATTACAAAACTTCATTTGTAAAATGCCTACTCTGTAATTATGCACTAGATCACAGAAATGGCGCTGGCCCAGACTATAGCTGAATGATATACAAACGAAGAAGTCCCACTTCCAATGCTAAACGACCACAACGAGGCTACTTGATTTTTGCAGGGAGCAACAGTGGTTGTAAGAATCCAATTTTGTAAGTCCATCATAAATATAAGTTTATGTAACAAAAAAGGAGGCAGTAAATATCATTGCTCTCATTCTGCTTTTTCTTTTAAATTTAATTTTGTTTTGTGACTTCAACAGGTAATGAAACCAGCAGCGAGAAGTTAAAGTGATTTGCTGCAGAGGCCGGCGTGTGTAAGAGTGGACTTCAGTCCAACCCCACGGTCGGTGTTCTCACCCTGGTGGCTTTCCCACCATGATGAACTCCAGGATTCCACACACCATGTCCTCTTTGTGGCTCCTGGTTCTTAAACTCATACTTCAGGGTCTGTGTAATGTGGCACTCAAGATTCACTTCGGGTCCAAGTGACATGACCATTTTCTTTCAAGAGGATGCACCTGCCAGTGGTCTGACCATGACTAAGTAGTCAAGGGCAAGGCAGAGATGGGGAAATGGAATCTCAAGTCCAAAATCTCCAATGGGATAGACACTTCTGTCTGACAATAATTTTATACACAGTTGTACCTTGTCATCTAAAATAAGAGTACAAGTGGGTAACTCTAACGAGTTGTTCCAACACACATTTAGAACAACCTTTTTTTTTCTTATTTTAATGTTTATTTATTTATTTTGAGAGACAGAGAGAGAAAGGGTGAGCAAGGGAGGGGCAGAGAGAGAGGGAGAGACAGAATCCCAAGCAGGCCCATGTGGGGCTCGATCTCACACACCATGAGGTCGTGACCTGAGCTGAAATCCAGAGTCAGGCCCTAACCCACTGACCACCCAGGCACCCGGAAAATTTTTATTTCTTATATACTAGAAAAGTATTCCAGGCACCTAAGTAGCTCCTTCATACATCAATCTGTGCTGAACACATTATGGAAGAGTTTGAGTAAATCTTTTAATGCGGGAACAATGTACCCTGTGTTTAGCCCTTTTTAAAGCTAAGTGAGGCTGGTTAGGTACAGGAGACAAACACTGAAGATACTGAAAGGTGCTTTATAATTTCTTTGAAGGTCTCGTAGGAGAGTAGAAAGAAAAAATCATACGCAGAATGCTACATTCCTTGAGGAAAAGGAATGCCAGTGCCTGCTAGTGTGGGCAAGGGGAGACTCTCAAAATATATCTGAGGGGTGTGGGGGGGGCTCAGTCGGTTAAGTGTCCAGCTCTTGATTTCAGCTCAGGTCACGATCTCACGGTTCGTGGGATTGAGCCCACCGTCGGCTCTGTGCTGACAGTGCAAACAGAGCCTGCTTGAGATTCTCTCTCTCCCTCTCTCTGTCCCTCTCCGGCTCATGCTGTCTCTGTCTCTCTCAAAATAAATACATAACCTTAAAAAATGTAAAAGATGTATCCGTTACATCCACACACGGATGGATGTTCCTGCATAAAATGCGTATTCGGACTTCTTAAAAACTGAAGGGTATCTCGAAGTAAGACAACACATAAAAGGGAGCTTTATCAGAAATAAAGCAGAAAAATGTATTTCTAAGATGTCCATTTTGATGTACCCAGTGGGCCTGACATTGTGGGGGCTACATTGTGGGGAGAGCTCCACTGAAAGGTCCTTCCTCCTATTCTGTACTATTTCCATCAAAATCTGTGCCACCGTGTTGACTATGCAAGCAGGCTGTACCACGCTGAAAAAGCCAGGGACCAAGAAAAAGAAGGACAACACTGGGAGAAAAAAAAGCAGGAGAATCTGCTGTTGCGCGTGGGGGCCACGCTCAGATCTACCTGACAACCTGCAGAGTCGGGTGACTGATGTAAGCATGGAATTTACAGCAGTGAGCCCAGCTTTGCCTAATGTGTTAAGATCAGGATTACCACAATTATCTTCGCATTCTCCCTCAGTGGCTAACAACACAGTATAGAAAGATAGAAAAACATCCTAGCATGCAAAATGGTACCTTCATTAGCAAGAGGCAGTGCAGGGCACATTGAAGACGCAAACAAGAAAGAGGGAGAGGTGGAAAGTACGGAAGAGTGTAGGGCACGGAGTCCCTAATTCTAAAACAAGTAGGTCGATGTGTAGGACAGACCCTAAGACACATAATGGGGATGAAGTGGAATTTAATTAGGAGACAATTTATGCAAAATCATCTAACTTCAAAAGCACAGGGCTGTGGTGCTAAAGGTGTAAGTTAGACTTCATTAGAAACGTTAGTTTAAAAATCAGCACGAGAGCATTCTTAACATCTCTCCCCTCCGTGTTTCCTAAGGCACCGAAGCGTGCCATCACTGAACTAACGCCTTGCTGGGTGTCTTGGTGGGGCCATGCTCACAAAGGAGACTCAGGCACACCTGTCCCATGTTCCTGGTGAGCACGAGGCCCCCCCAGACCCCCGATCAGCTCTCCAACAAGTCACCTGTGCTCACTCTGCTTTTAAGCAACTCGGGCACAAAGCAGATTAAATGTCAGCCGTTTATTTTCAATTCTCCAGCAGAGATTTTTCTAGGAACTCCAGCCGTAATACAAAACCTTTCTAATTATGAAGGTTCAGGGAGGAGGGAGTTGGTTGTCTGCCAGTTCGGCATCTTTTTTTTTTTTTTTTTTTAATTACAGTTCCTTTTGGCACGCGCCAAAGTGTTAATGTTTTGTAAACAAACTTCCTCAGAGTAACAATTTGGAGAGTGTTTCTGGAGACTAACCTCACTTGATAATTCTCTGAGCTCAAAATTGTTCTTCTTGAAGAATCTGAGTCGAGCAACATAGGAAAATACAAAGTACCATGAATTCTTTTTTGCACATTTGCCAGAAACCGTCACCAGGAGTGTGGCGATGGCCAAAGTACCACGTGAGAGTGATTATTCCTCACCTCACGAGATCTTTTAACACACGAGGTTTTGTTGGGTCATTACACAATGGTGAGCGATTTCGGTAGCCTCTTGGAGCCACAGGCCACATGTTCCAAGACCTCCATGGATGCCTGGAACCACAGATCGTATTGAACCCTATCTACACTATGTTTTCTCTAAACATGCATACCTCTGATAAAGCCTCCTTTATAATTAGACACAGTTAAAGATCAACAGCAGATACTAATGAAATAAAACAATTATAACAAGATACTGTGACGAAACTTACATGAATGTGGGCATTCTCTCTCTTTCCCTCAAAATATCTTATTCTGTACTCACACTTCTCACGATGATGTGAGGTGATAAAACGCAGCGAGGTAAATGACACAGGCTTGTGATAAAGCATGAGGTTGGTTACCCCTGACCTTTCAACTTTACATCAGAACTTTACAACTTTATATCACCTGCTTCCTGACCACAGGTGACCCGCTCACCAAAATCGTGGAAAGTGAGATGGCAAGTAAGGGGCCGGGGGATTACTCTATACTCTTTCCTGCAAAATGGCTTCTACTTTATAGGTATATTACAGAAGTGATTGTAAAATTATAATCAAATGGAAATTATTTTTGGTCTAGATTTAGAAAATTAAAGTCAGTGAAATTAAAGATTGCCCTAAAATAGCCATACTGTATTCTATCACATTAGGATAATTCATATTAAAGGGGCACCTGGGTGGCTCAGTCGGTTAAGCATCTGACTTCGGCTCAGGTCATGATCTCACGGTTCGTGCCTTCAAGCCCTGCATCGGACTCTTTGCTGACAGCTCAGTGCCTGGAGCCTGCTTCGGATTCTCTGTCTCCCTCTCTCTTTGCCCCTCCCCTGCTCACGCTTTGTCTCTCTCTCTCTCTCTCTCAAAAATAAACATTAAAAAACAATAAATAAAAATTAAAACAAAGGATAATTCATATTAATTATTTCCCCAATAATTCTTTTCTTCTACTGTAGACCTTTGTTTTCTGATGTTGTTGAGACGTGAAGGATGTGAAGAGGAATGAATAATACCACTCAGAACTGTGGTAGGTGGGGATGGGCACTGCTGGGTGGCATGACAGAAAGCATTACAGAATCAGAGAACTTTTCACTTATCCTAATGTGAACCTAGAAAACAAGACAATCCTAACGACAAAAATTATCTGCTTTAATCATTGGCAACACAGATCAGAGACACAGAAAGATAACAGACAAAACAGAAAGGAAAGTCATACCCAGGAAAAAGTAGTTTCAGCCTTTTCTCTAGGAAACACTAATTATATGAAAAATCGTATCCTTACATCGTCAGGAAGACTGAAGTATGAACTCTGAGTATGCACAGAGAGTAAGAAGTTTCTGAAGTTATTTTACAGGGTAAGTTTCAGGAGGAAGCAGTCAGTCCAACAAAACCACCGCGGAATCTGAACAGGGGGGAACAAAGACAATGATTCTGAAAAAGCCCAGAGATTAAAAACGCGATTCATGTGACAAAGAGAAAGCATTTTCCTAATCACATGTGACTAAAGATTCATCAAATCCAAGAAGAAAACTGGGAGTTAATATAAGGATCCTTATGATCTGTGTTCTGTGTATACCTATGTCTATGTTTGATATGTGCATTAATCACCTCCCATGTAATAATTACATAGATCTATAATTAGGCTTATGTGTTTATTAAGCTGCATGGCCTTGGTGCTACTTACAGATTGAGTCACTTTTCAATACCAAAAAAACACTTTTTTTGCATATTAATGTTTCTTTCTTCCTTTTTTTTTTTGAGAGAGAGAGAGAGGAAGCAAATGAGCAAGGGACAGAGAGAGGGAGAGAGAAAGAGAGAGAGGGAGAAATGGGGCTCGCCCGAAGTGGGGCTCAAGTACACCCGATGTGGGACTCGAACTCATGAACCATGAGATCATGACCCGAGCCAAAGGCAGATGCTTAACTGACTGAGCCACCCAGGTGCCCCTCGAATATTAATATTTCAAAATAGGGAAATAGTGTAGGACGGTCCAACTGTTAGGAAATGGAGCAGGTTGGGACAGAGTTTTGTGTAAGTTTAGTCATGCTTAAGAGAGAACTATCCACCTTACTTCAAATTCATATATTTTCATGTACAGCACCATTTATGGATGAAGTATAATTTACATTTGGATATCTAACTGTCACTTCAAATGCCTTTATAAAGTTCGCATTAAAATGGAGCTCTAAAATTAAAGGGTTTTTATGCATACAAATGAGTGTGGAAAAAGAAATGAAAAATATACATACAATAAAAAGCAGAGAAATGATAGCTCATCCATATTCTCTTGTAAAGAAAGAATCAAGCACTTTACAGGACCAAAGCTGAGAAGATATATACAAGTACATAAAGCTAAATTTTGACCTGTCACTGGGCCTTAAGAAAATAAATTCCCTCCCTACCTCAGACAATAAAATTAAAGGCAGTAGAAATTACTATATATCTCAGAATAGGTCAAAGAATTGTCAAAGCTATGACATATTAATGCAAATAATTCATACATTGTGATGGTGATAAACATCTATCTGTCAAAAGCTGATAGCTTTCAAGAGAATCGTTTGCTCTAGAGATCAGTAACTCACAGGAGCCAAAAATGAGAGGACAATTAATTAAGCAGGAAATGCACACAGATTTCCAGCATTCCTCAATCTTTCTGGAAATTCTTGAGGCCTGGGGGTGCCTGGGTGGCTCAGTCAGTTGAGCGTCCGACTTCAGCTCAGGCCATGATCTCACAGTTCTTGGGTTCGAGCCCCGCGTCGGGCTCTGTGCTGACAGCTCGGAGCCTGGAGCCTGCTTCAGATTCTGTATCTCCCTCTCTCTCTGCCCTTCCCCCGCTCATACTCTGTCTCTCTCACAAAAATTAATAAACATTAAAAAAATTCTGAGTCCAAAAGTGCTAAGCTAAGCAAATCAGGAAAACACACACACACACACACACACACACACACACACACACACACACACACACACTGGTTACAAGAAAGGTCACTGGCTCTCCGTCTCAATACTGAAGGAGAGAAATAATTTTGAAGACTTTTGAGACGCAATTGAGAAAAGGCATGAACTTGGGACTTTCATGGGGACAATGCACCAAAAGAGGTTATACTTTTATGGATCGATTCATGCTATCACCATTTTGTTAAAACAAGTTTTGTTTCAAAGCGGATGTGTTTTCCCCACAGAAGCTCCTGCTATGAAGCCACATCGGGTTTTACAGCAGGTGGAGCTTGGGAGCGGAGCCAGCCTTCTGTTTCTCGTCCAATCTCATGTGAACAAGTCTCACCAGTACCTTTACCGGATCTGGTGGGCCTCCTCCAGATTCTTCCCTCAACCCATGCACACTCAGGAAAGGTTAGACTGCGCCAGCCAAAGTCTCACTGGTTCTAACAAAAGGTTATTTCTTGCTCATACTACACATCCATCAACTTTGGGCTGGTGGGGGGGGGCCTGCTTCCTGTTTTCTCACTCAGGGGCCCCAGCTAATGAGGCATCACGATTGTAATATTAACAGTCACAGCAGGGGGAGCCTGGGGGGTGAAGAATTATCCACTGGTGTTCATGTGGCCAGACCTAACCTCCAGCAGGTGGAGTGACCTGGAAGTGACCACCACAAGGCTCTTCTTGCTTACTCCATGGTGAAGGGAAGGCCTGACTTGTGTCTGTGTTTCCCAACCAGTACCATGATCTATCCATACATGGAATAACATCCCGTTGCTTTTTCAAGATAAATCATTGTTAACGGTGGTGGGAGATGCAGTCGGGAGAGAAATGGGTAGGGGCAGAGAGTTCCTAGATGATCCCTAGATGGCTACGGAAAAAGAAAAATGTTGCTGAGTTGCGAGAAAAATACATTTGAGTAAGTGACCTTGACCTTTTTTTTTTTTTTTACATTTTATTTACTTTTGAGAGACAGACAGAGCACAAGTAGGGGAGGGGCAGGGCTAGAGGGAGACAGAGAATCCGAAGCAGTCTCCAGGCTCTGAGCTGTCAGCACAGAGCCCAATGCAGGGCTCGAACCCACGAACTGTGAGATCATGACCTGAGCTGAAGCTCAACCGACTAAGCCACCCAGGCGTCCTGTGACCTTGACCTTCTTTAGAACTTGTCTTGTTAGAGATAGCAAATGAGTTTCACCTAGTGAGTAAACTTAAATGGTGTTGACTTCCTGAAATTCTCTCTTAGGATTCTGAGCCAGCATCCGTCGGAAATGATGAACAACGTCTGTCACGGGTCCTGAATTATAGGGACAGAAGCATGTTTTTGCCAATCCTGGTTTGCACCACTCCACCACTGACTCATACTCTACATTTAGGCTTCCTCTTACCTGTTCAACCAGATTATACACTACAAATACTTGTTGAGTGAATATTTGCTTGGGAGTGACACGGAAACACTGGGTGGTTTTCCTGTCTCAGTTAAAGACATTTGTGGGCAAATTAAATTTGTGTAGCACGTTATTTACACGTTCTCCAGAATATCTGTAAATGTTCGATTACAATAATAATTTTCACAAAGAGTTAGTATTTACTAAACACGTCCCAGGTACGACAACAAGCGCTGAACGTTTACTGGTCTGTTAAGAGCTCAAGGGAGCCTTATTGGTCCTCATTATGATCCCATATTCACAAACAGAAACTGCCTTGCTTAGACATAACAGAGACGATTCTGTTCTATATTCTTCACTGACTCTATGACTTATCTTAATTGTATCAACCAACTCTTTAAATAGTAGACATCAGATGTCTGTAACCAGTAAGCCGATTGAGGGGAAACACGGGAACGCGTGTGTTAATATCCCCTGGATTTTATTCTGCCCTCATCTCAAGGCTGTGCACGTCCAGTGGCTCTGGTGCTGGTCACCGCCAAGCTTATGACGGTCCTCAGCACCACCCGCTGTCCCTATGATCAAGTGGATGTTGCAAGAGTGAATGAATGAACAAGTACAGGAATTATCGGAGTTGGTAGATGACACTGCAGAATAAACTGTTCTCCATCTCAAGTAGGATTACCCTGCTTACTCTCTGTAACCATCATTTTAAAGCATAACTGTCATAGCAAATAACATCATCCATGAAAGGGCAAACTAAGTTAAACAATTAACACATGGAGATTATATATATATGTATATATATATATATATATATATACATATATATATACATATATATACACACACACACACACACACATATATATATATGTGTGTGTGTATATATATATGTATGAGAGAGAGACGGGGGTGGGTAGAGAGTCAAACTAGAAACTTGTAAATACTCTAATACATATTGTCCTTTAGAGATTAAGACACTTGCAATATCCCCTTGGCGTATGAAGTATATGTCAATATAAGGCAAGCTCGCTCTCTTGTTGGACCACACCTGGGATCATCTAGAATCATTTTTTCAGATGTGATAGAAAAAAAGGTCTGCGCTCTAATAAAGGACAGTTCATCCGAGCATTTAATGAGTATTGAGAATGCTAATGGTGTGTACATGCATTGCTAAAGGGAATCAATTTGTGAACTCACATGGGCATCTTCGTACTGTGGTTTACGCTACAAAACTGGAAGGCTACACGGAAAAAAAATGACGAATGATATACCAGCATCTGTCTGGCTTCCCTGGGAGTGCATATATTAAAAATACTTAGTCCGTCCCACAACTAGCAGAAAAGAATCTGAAGTTATTTTCTGGGACAAGACCCAAAGCAGCCCATCAATCTTTAAGCATTTACCCAGATCTCAGAGAGCACCTGCCAGGAACCCGGAGTTACTCTCAGACTGTGCACCAGGTCGATGTTTTTCACCCTAAGTACGACGCCCTGCGGGAGAAGGCGCAACCTCTGGGTTCTTCTGTGACGGTGGATTTTGCAAAAGAGGAAAAAATACACTTTTCCTCTGCTGTCATCTAAGGCTTCAAGGATATTGCCATTGGATCTGTTGTTCTGAACTCCTATTACGATATTGTTTATTTCATTCATAAACCATGACCAATTTCTCTTACACTTTATTAGATTTTCTCCTGAAACACACTCAGTAAAATTCTAACTTTTACACTGGCTAATCCTTTGTGAGCAATCCTTTGTGAGACTGCTGCAGAGACCTGCTAGGAGAAGCCAGCGACGGAAAGACGGTGCAGTTTGTTTTTCAGATTGACAGGCTACTGCTTGAAAAAGAAAGGCACATTTTGTTTATTCTCCAGGGGTCTCAGGTGTGAAGGAAGCGACATTTTTTTCAAAGTTAATCTTAGAAAAAGACCAGTTGCAGAGGCAAGCAGCACTATAGGTCATCTCTTGGTACTTCAAAATAAAAAATAAAAGACAGCATTGTCTTTGCAGCTGGAATATTAAAAAACCACTTTAAAGCACCTGTGCACAAAGGAAAATGATATATTTGACATTTTCCTTAAATAAAACAGTACATGCAAAAGCAGGGTTTTCTAACTAGTATATGTTCTCTCCATTAGACCTAAAGATATGTGTGTATACACACACACACACACACACACACACACACACACACAGAACAAAACAGGGTTTTAGGAAGTGAGACCTCTGAATAAAGTAAAAAGTACCGGTGTATTAAGATGCATTAGACTATTGAGAATGTCATGTTTCACCAAATCACGGTGTCGTGTAAGTTTTGCATGTGTGTCCAATGTAGCTATTCTCATACTTTCTACGTCTAATTTCTCTTTTGGTTAAACACAGGGACCCAGAGACAATCCTTTCATGCATATAAGGAGCTCATGTGGAAACTACACTGAATACCAGCTGGTTTTTACTATTCACTTCATGTTCGTGCCACAGAGTCCCCAATCTCCACAGAAATACATTCCCTCTCAATTTATCAATTTTTGAAGAGGGGTAAGCTCTCCAGAAATATTTGCGGCTGGAATCCTGCTGAAATTCTGCATGGCACCACACGCTGCAATCAATTCACAGATCCCGTAAGCTAATTAAGGCTGCAGGTACCAGAGGAACAAACACAAAAATGACTTGGCAATAAGGCAAACGTGTCACCTCGAATAAGAAGTCTGGACATAGAACATTTTCAGGGTTGGTTAAGTCAAGGCTTTGAGATCGCGTCATGGGCTCCCACCTCTCTGCTCTGCTAGCCTGGGACTGCAGGCTGTTCTCAGAGTCTGACAGATGGCTCCAGAAACTCCAGCCATCTCCTCACAGGGTGGTGCAGAGGCCAAGGAAGGGCTTTTCCCCACAGGAGTCTCCCTTTAAGGAAGCAGAAACCTTGGTGAGCCCAGGTGGCTCGTCCGTGAAGCGTCTGACTCTTGATTCCGGCTCAGGTCACGGTCCCACGGTTTGTGGGGTAGAGTCCTACATTGGGCTCTGTGTGCACAGCACACAGCCTGCTTGGGACTCTCTCTCCCTCTATTTCTCTCTCTCTCTGCCCCTCCCCCTGCTCACTCTCTCTCTCAACTAAATGAATAAACTTAAAAGTAGAATGGAATAAAAAATACAATAAAATAGTAAAATAATAAAATAAAATTAAATAGAATTAAATATGGCCTCTACTCCTGGCCACTACGGTCAAATCGTAGTCCGCCGTTCGTGTGCTCTCCAGGCCCGGTTTCCAGTCTGGCCCTCAACACGGTCCTCACTGTTACATGAACCCAAGTGCACAGCCCCTCACCTGCCTCCGTGACGAAAAGGGTAGTCCTTTCGATTAGCAATCTCCATACACCCCAAATGCTTCAACACGGAAGTGTTTAATAACAAAGTGGAGAGGTCTTGTATCTTCTCCCACGTGTGGGATTTTCTGTGGGTTCCTGACACGTGTCTTATAAAGCCTGACTCGGCAGACCCTGTCTACACCTGGCAGGATGCTAATCTGGGGGCAGAAGCGCTGAAGCCTTATCCGGCGATCCCCAGGAGAGCCTCCCAGAAAGAAAGTGCACAATATTTGCTACAAGTGTCAGTGACGGGATGCTTGGCATTTGCTAAAAAGGCCCTTTTGTAAACGTGTGTCACAGTCACTTGTACCTCAAGAAAGATCTGAAAACTAGTAGCGACTGCTGCTGTTCCCCGAGACAGAGGATTTTTAATTATAAGAGAATCAAGAGGACCTTATGACGGTAGATGGTAAGTGGGGATGATGGGAGGACTATCACATTTCTCGGGTCAGACACTGTGACAGAAAACTTCACATGTGTTTTGCTTCACTGACTTTGCCTGAAGCATTCATTCTTTTCCTGTCCTCCATTTCCGAGACAAGAAGCTTCTGGAAAATAAAGACTGGTTCTCATTCACTGTGGTATCGAGACCCAGTGGGAGATAATAAAAGGCTTTCACCCTATACTGAACAAGTGAGTGAAATCCAGAATATTCTAAAGCAAGATACTTGTGTGCATTTTCCTAGACGGAGGCAGTACAGGAAAAGGGAAGCAATCAGTCTATCTGTTGACCGAGTTGGTTCATCTGCAGCGTTGAAGCCAGGATTCACAAACCGTGCAGGCAAACCCCCCGACCTGTGCCCCTGCTAGGCTGCCTCTGTGAACTACAACGTTTTCTGTGGGGACAGGGGGTCTGTCCAACTCCCATGATACCCCGTGGGGCTCCCACTTCTCAGGGGTGAGATACAGCAGTGTCTGCACCACATAGCTCGGGCCCTGGCCCTCACACACCTGTCTGCTCTGGTATCCCCTTCTCTGCCTCCCTTTTATGCCCCAGTGAATGGATTCATCCTGAAACTCCACCGCATAGAGCGGTGCCTGGCACGACATGAGGCCCATTATAACTCATACCGATTTAACCATAAACCATCAACAGTTACTTAGCATTTATTATTTTGTGCAAAGTACAACAATACAGGTTATGGGGCATAAGTACAAAAAAAAATCATAAAACCTAACAAAGCAAGGTACAGAGATGGAAAATCAAAATGCATTTCATCCTAAATGCCAACTCCAAAAAATTACGTGACTTTCCCTGGAGCAGTGCACCGAGAATCATGTTTCTGAGACCGCCGTGGGCCCTGCGGACAGAGCCTCAGGACAATTATGATCAATCCTGAGCACTGAGCGGGGTAGGTGGCTATTCACGCCTGTTCTATCTGCTACCCTGACTGTAAAAGGGCTAATATGAATGAGTTTTGTTTTTTTTTTAAAGGTGTGTTTGAATGGACTGTTTGGTACTCCTTTCTAGCTGTGTGTCTTTGGGAAAAATCATCGATTCTGGGAGGCATTTTCTTCATCTGCAAAACAGTGATAACATTGGCTTTCCTGTGGGAGGGTTACAAAACCCCCTAACCCCCTTAATAAAAGTGGAAATGCTTTTCAAAATCTAGAGCAGAAATAAGAGACGTCACGTAATGAAGCAGATGCGCAGAAAAATAACACAAAGGGGTAAATGAACAATGAATTCTAGCAGCAAACATTTCAGGAGTTCAGAAATGTGAGGCAGTTTTGGAGGCCGATTTATTGCTTCGGAGAGAAGTAACATATGTAATAAAATGTAGACACGGAGACATACGCTTAAATATTTTATATCTGGCTTTCCTTGACTATTTCTAGAAATGTTAGGCCCTGAAGCTATTTCATTAATTTTTTTTCTAATAAGTTTGACATGACTGTGACTGTGCACTGAAAACATAAATCCCAGAAAATGTGACACGATCTTATCCATTCAATGTGCCAAAGATATTACTCATAATTTATTGATAGCTCCTAAATGAAAATAAAAAATGGAAAATATGTTCCAATCTAGCAAGAATGAGATAATATGGATGCCAAAACAGAAAAGTATTAATAATTATTTTATTCTGCCACCGCTGTAATTTGATAGGTACCTTGTACACGTCAGGGAACATGATAAATTGTTTCTAAAGTATATTGAAAAGGCAATGGAAGACATATTTTTCTATTTAAATCTAAGGGAACAACTATATTTTAAGAGTACGGAGCAGGATGTGGTCATATTTCGTAGTCCATTCTTCCTGTGCCTTTACGTAAGTGCCGAGTTTGATATCTATCCTAATATTACAATATTCCCTGTGTGGATCTATCCTACTAATGGAACAGTTTCAAATAGACAAGACCGTTAATACGAATATAAAGGTATTGAATTTCCTATGGTTTAACTTCAGTGCTGGGGATTTACGTATAATCGAGAATTAGTGAAAGAATTGAAATATTGGATTAAGGGATCCATTTTTCTAGACAAGTTCCAGGGTAAGGCTACTTAAAATGCCATGTAATGAGTAGCATGGGCCAGGTTGACAATCAGAATATAGATTCCTTCGTCAAAAATTTCTTGCTACAATAAACAATTCCAGTAGACTAATAGTGCACATAGGGTCAGAGTTAATCTACATTTGGCACAAGTTCCTTATCTTATTGTGGACGAACAGCAAAGGATTTCTGGGAATGAGAGCAGGTCCGTGGCTCACATTGAGTTTTCTAAAGAAAACTAGAAACGGATTGATTCTCTTCGGTCTGACCTACTGAATCACGAGCATTAGTAAGAAGTATTCTAGAGCCTCCTTGCATAGCAGTGTTTTGGGAGAGAAAAGGGCACTGGGGTCGATTCTTAAGTGTGTCACGGTTACTATCGTTTCACTTATTCACCCTCCTACAGGGTCCTCCATATTTGCCATATGACTTTCTAGCAGCACCCCCAGAGTCACCCGCTTCATTCTCCCACCCTGGTGAGGCTGGGCTTGGGAATTCAAACGGATTGAGACGACAGAACACAGGAGGAAGTGCTGATGGGCCAACTCTGAGCCTAGACCTTAGGGGTCCCCCTATGACTCCATACAACGCTCCTGTGCTTCTTTATTGCCATTAAAAGCACATGTATCGGGCAGCCTATTAGGACAAACATGGGAGACACACGGAGCAGATGTGGATCGAACCTAACGCAGAAGGCAACACCGCACAAGCCTAGTCTAGGTCTGTCAAATCCACTTGACCCCAGACACATGAGAACAAGTCAAGCCACTTAGTTTTGGGATGGCTGTTACACAGCTTATTCTTCAAATAGCTAGCAAATACATGTACGTAGGGAACCTTCCAAGGTCAGGAGGGCTGCTGAGATGGACAGTGTTGGAGAAGCTATGGTCACACCCTGGGTCCGAGCATGGTGGAAGAGGGGTGAGTAACTAAGTATATGAGCAGTGCAGACAAAGTACAGAGTCCTGACCAGGGCTCTGATACAAGGGAGAGAGCATCCTTCCTTATTTTCTTCCCCACTTAATGTAGCAAAAAAACAAAAACAGAATGTAATACACAAAGACCAGAAATTTGTTAAAGAGGAACGTTGCAAACTAGGATAGAACAGATTTTAACCATTAACTAAAGAGGCAGAATTTGTATTGTATTGTATTGTATTGTATCCTAATGTTTATTTATATTTGAGAGAGAGGGAGCAAGCAGGGGAGGGGCAGACAGCGGGAGACACAGAATCCAAAGCAGGCTCCAGGCTCTGGGCTGTCCGCACAGAGCCCGATGCAGGGCTTGAACCCAGGAACCGTGAGATCATGACCTGAGCCGAAGCTGGACGTTTAACCGACTGAGCCCCACGAGGGGGAGTTTTATGCTAATAGTAGAAAACATGTAGGCTGACATGAATAAACCTGCAGACTTCAGTTTGTTTTCTTAAAACAGTCGGGCTACAGTCAAAGTAGAGTTCTTATCCCACGGTGTGGACCCAACTGATTTCCTACTATTCTTAGTATTTTCAAGTTCTAACTTCATGGATCCCATCAGGATAGTGTTCAAGACTGACATCTGGACTCGACACCTCAGAGAGACAGCTACGCTAAGTTCTGTGGCTTTCGTGAACAGACTGGACAAAAGGACTGCTTACAGAGTAATGTTTTCCCAATTACTGTTCAGGGTGTGACAGTACAATAACTGTACTTTCTACGTCACTATCAAAGCACGGCTCTTACCCGTCTGAGGTCCTCAATTTCCCAAAACGCTTGGTTCCCTCCACACTGTGAGGAAGGAGAAAATCTGACCTTGACATTTACAACAAAGAAAGTAAGATCATATTTTATCCTGGTTTCTGTTTGTAGAGTGTCAAGGCAAAATGCAGCGTATACATCTGAACCTTAACAAACTTTTAAATTTAGGTATGTCCACACATACTAAGTTTATAGGACACTTTGCTGTTTTGTTAAATTTTCCTGGATACTATTTGCGTAACAATTATAGAAGAATGTAAAAACTGCTTTTATTTTTTCAAAGGTCCATTGGTAGGTACCTCCAGTTGGTCAAAAATGAAAACAATGCAAATGATTCTAGCCCGAAGTAACAAAACACGTCCACAGACTTTTGATTTAGCAGCCTTAATGAAGTGGCTACAGCCATTCCGGGGGGAATCCCTGGGGTGAAACGTTCCACTTTGGATAGCTTTGTATACAATCAAAAATCTGCCACAACTATGGCCTTGAATATCTTGGAATAAGGTATAATGAAATACCCAGGATCTAGTAAATAACAGTAGCAAGATGATCGATAAATATGTCTTCTGAGCAGCGATTTACATCTTTCTAAACTGCAAAGTTCTTCGCCCCAGTCCGTTTCAGACAGAATGTCAGCCATTCTGGCTTTGCAGGAAGCTCTTGGCCTCAAGAAATTCAATCTTCCTTTTGCAGTTAAGGCCAAGTCCTTCCAACTCACTCAATTCAGCAAAGACAGACTCATACTATCATTCTACAAATGCCCCTACCTACTGAGCGACATTTGAGACGTGTTGATTTTGAGTACAAGGGGAAAAAGGATGGCATTGACTCTTCTTATCAATACTTCTTGCTTTTTTGTTTAAAAAAAAAAAGTACACTATTGATCCATTCTTAGTAAACTTTGCATTTCTGCTAATGTCTAGTCTTAGTCATGTAAAGATAACCCGCTGTTAAGAAATGTCACCTATAGGGGCGCCTGGGTGGCTCAGTCGGTTAAGGATCCAACTTCAGCTCAGGTCATGATCTCCCGGTTTGTGGGTTCAAGCCCTGCATCGGGCTCTGTGCTGACAGCTCCTGGAACCTGCTTCAGATTCTGTGTCTCCCTCTCTCTCTGCCCCTCCCTCACTCGTGCTCTGTCTCTCAAAAATAAATAAACATTAAAAATTAAAAAAAAAGATAGAAATGTCACCTATCTTTTCCATGAAACAAAGGCCAAAGTAAATATGACCTTCAGATGTGCTATGCAGAGGCTTAGCATTTCCCTTCCAACAACGGGCTGGTATTACAGCCACCGTGAACTCTCCAGGGGAATTCTACAGCCTGGCAAAATGCCTATTGTAACTTTCACATTTGCTGTTGACATTCTTATAGACTATTTCCCTATTACATCTAAAAGTCAAATTCGCAGTGAAATTACCACAACCTGCATCTCTAACATCAGCCATATTTTAATACACAAATACTGATACTGTAAGTAAAAAGGGTGTGCAAAGCTGGGACACTTTGGCTGCGTTAACATGATCTCAAACATCTCTTCAATATCTTTGCTTTTGACAACCTCTTGGAAACTCTCTCTTTTTAAATTTTTTTAAATATTTATTTATTTTGAGAGACAGAGAGCACACAAGCACACATGCACACAACTGGGGGAGGGGCAGAGAGAGAGGGAGACACAGAGTCTGAAGCAGGCTCCAGGCTCTGAGCTGTCGGCACAGAGCCCGACGCGGGGCTCGAACTCATGGACTGTGAGATCATGACCTGAGCCTAAGTCGGACACTTAACCGGCTGAGCCACCCAGGCGCCCCGACAACCTCTTAGAAACGTAAACGCATGTCATACAGGTCGTATTAACTAAGGCTGTGAGGGAAGAAATATCACTTGTGAGTGAAGGCGGGCTTTCCTTTAAGTCCCTAGTGAACAAAAAGGTCTTACAAAACGCACATTTTGGCAGTGAGTTTCAAGAAGTAGTTTTCATCTTGGGCTGTAAGTTAGGATGATCAAATAGGCAAATCAAAGGATTAAAATCTCCAAGTATACGCTTAAGAACACATCTCAGCGTGGTGATGGCACACCAAAAGAATGAAAGAAAATTACCTGTCAGGCCCCTATTCTAGCCACCTTTCACATGTAAAACAAATTAATTGGCCATGGAATATGATTTTTTTTCAAAGCACCACAATAAGTCGACTGAATTGCATACAAAGAACGGATATTTAAGTCAGTGTCTAATGTTTTGCTAATATTGTCAAAACAATGAGAGATAAACATAAGGCTTCTGTCAAAAATGTGCATACAAATGACCTATTTGCACATATAAGTGTCAAATTTGTATAATCTGTGCTTGAAGAACTGATCTCAAGACGTTGTGGGCAGAATGGGGAGCACATCCTTAACCAAGGATCATACCATGATTGATGCTTTAAAATAAGCCCCCAGTCAATGCCAAGTGGATTTCTCAGAAGTCAACGGGATAGCAACACGGAGAGCCTTTAAAATGTAAAAGCATCTATGCACAGTACCAGAAGTGTGCAAGGAGGGAACTGAACCTTGTTATATCCAAAGTCCACGCCCTTCAGACTTAGGTCAAACTGCCTGCCAGCCACATTTGATTATATATTGTAATTATAAAATACATAAAACTGTAAGAGTTACGGACAGGGCGCTTCTGAATCCGAATCGGTCAATTCAGAGCATCGGTTGAAAACACTGTCACAGAACACAGAGAATTCATAAAAGCCACCTTGAACCCAGAGCCAGGTCCCAAGGCCCTGCCCGGATGGTGTGAGGCATAAGTCCACTGCCTTTTTGTAAAATCGACATGTGTCGTGAGACTCCAGAAGTCCTTTGAGGACAGCACCCGTAGCACGATACTAAATATGGGACTGGCCCTAATGGTTTTTGTGAGGGGGCTGTGCCCTGAGATACAGACGACGTGCAGGTTATCTTCATTCGGGGGCTCGTTGCAGGGGGCGCAGAGGAAGTCGATAAACTGAGACCAAGCAGGAGAAGGCGTAGCTCAAGGTCACTGTGAGCACCCACATTTCAGCCCCCCGCCCCCGGAGGAACCACCCAGAACGGCCTTCAGAACGGCCCCCCAGACAGACAGGGAAGCCGGGCTGCGTGTCCCCCGAATCACGTCTTGCACGACCTGAGGCTTCTGTGCGTCCAGGCTGATGAGGGAGGCCAAGGCACACGGTGCGAAGTGTGGGAAGATGTCAGCACTTCTGGGAACACAAGCGTGGGCCCAGGGGGCACAGATGGGGAGCAAGAGGGTCTGCTTCCCAAGCACAACATCACACAATCTCAGCCTGGCGTTCGGCTGTCAAGGCAGGAGGAACTGTTCTAGCCACTGGGAAGCAGAGGTGAGGTCTTTCTGAGCCTGCTTTCTTCTGTCGCCCTTTGCTCTGGGACCCATCCTTATCCACAGACGCCCCCGAGGCCCCGTGCCCTTCTGCCCCACATGCCAGTACAGCAGGGGAGGAGGCCAGGCCTGCCGCTGCCCCTGTCATCCCTGAGGTCACCCACCCTGCTCCATGCCCGAGGCTGTCCACCACCTTCTCCTGACCCGCACCCAACTGGACATGCCCATCAGGGTGCCATCACATGTGTGGATCTCCGCATGCCTCTTGCCCTCCGACTTTGACTCTAACCCACTGCATCCTCAAAGGAAGCTGTCCCCTGGCCGTACCTCAGAGCCTCAGACACAGAGGTGTCTTCTAACGGCATCCAAGGTGACCGAATCTTGCCCCTCCAGCACTGGTGATGGAGGGAGAAGAAGAGTAGAAATTCTGTTGGTATTTATTTTAACAGATCCATTTAAAAAAGTGAGAGTGTGATCAAAGTCATTTTTGTTTTTTAAGTAATGAGGTTCACCATCAAAAAGGTTTGAAGGTCCTTCTCCGAAAGACTGGATGTGTTGACCAACAGCCACGGGACCAATGACCCCTGTCAACACACTGGTTCTTCAAGGGAACCTTCAGATGCTGCTATAAACCATGCCATGGAGCCCCCAGGCTTGCAACCCCGTGGCCTCATGGTTACACGGGCCAGTGCTAATGACTCTGGGCTTTCACGCCAAGGGTTTCACTTCCTCAGCTGCGTAATTTGGGTATTTGGTTTCTGGGTTTTTTTTTTAAAGGTCTTTGAGAAAGGTGTCCTACGGAAAGAGGCTCACTCACTGTCCCATCTAACACATACCTGCCGACAACAGGGATTCTAAATCATACTTTTGGGTAAAGACAATACTTAAATTCTCAGCATCAACCTCAACCCTTTGGTTGCACGTGACGTAAGCGTTACTCACCTTATTTACTATGCAACACTTTTTCACTCCTAATTAGGGCGGATGGATTGTCTTTACACTATGTTCTGTCTGCTTAATAATCCTGTAAGCATGTTATGAGCAAGGACTTTATTGTTGACTTTCTTTAACCTACAAGAACACCCTGCAGATTGCTATGGTTAAAAATGACACTGAACAAATGGTTGAAATAATGCACTATTAAATGATTTTCTTAGCCAACCTTTGAAGCACACTTCCTGGTTTTCAAACAGGTTGGTGATCAAGTCTTGCTACCATCTTGGGGAGCCTAGAGTTCAAGGCCCAAGGGAGTAGGGATGGCTTTAAAGACACAATGGCATCTGATCCGCGTCAAGAAGGGGCTAAAATTAACGTACATATTTCCTTCGGGATTTATAACCTGCATCATCTCTTCTGACTTCTCCAGGTTGTTAATTACTGTTACTACTCATAGAAAAAACAGTAACTTACTTCAGTGGAGTGTTTTTCTGTTTACAAGACAAATTCAAATTATCCATGAAGTCCATACCAAAATCCTATGCAAAAGAGATTATCATCACCATCCCCATTTTACAGAAGAGGATTATGAAGCTCAGAGAAATTAACGCTTTGTCCAAGGGCATTCAGATAATAAGTGACACATTCAGGGAACTTAAACCCTATTTTTATGACTTCAAAGCTACAACAGGCTTTTGTGGCACCTGGGTGGCTCAGTTGGTTAAGTGTCCGACTTTGACTCAGGTCATAATCTCACAGTCTGTGGGTCCAAGCCCCAGGATGAACCCAACACAGGGCTCTGTGATGATGGCTTGGGGCTTGGAGCCTGCTTCAGATTCTGTGTCTCCCTCTGTCTGCCCCTCCCTGCTTGCACTCTTTCTCTCTCTCTCTCTCTCTCAAAAATAAATAAACATGAAAACATTTTTTTTTAAAAAGCTACAACAGGCTTTCTGTCTTACTGATCTGTATATCTTAACCAGTGCACGTGCATGCACGTGTGTGTGTGGGTGTGTGAGAGAGGAGGAGAGAGAGAGAGAGACTGTTTTCCATAACTGCAGGTACAAAACACTGTTGTTTTATGTAAGGATAGAATAACATATCTTAATTAAATTTTTATACTAGTTTTTGAAGATGCCTGTGTTTTGTTGATTTTCTTTTTGGTCACAGAGGGAAGAATGAGTCAATATTTTCAAAGAACAAAACTCACAGCTCTTTTTAAGAAATGATTCACTTAGAGCCTATTTTATTAAAAGTAGAGCATGACTTTTTCCCTCTAATTGAGGTATTTTGTATCTAGGATGGTCACAGTTATTCTAGATGAAAAGCTCATACTGTAAGGGAATGCTCTCACCTAGGACTCTGAAAGGGAAGAGGGAACCACGGTTAATTGCTGGGCAGATGTGCTACACATCCATCCCAACAACACAAATCACACCCCTACACGAGGCCATCACTGGTTTTGTTGTTGTTCGTGTGTGTGTGAGGTTGTTTGCTGCAAATTCAAAAGACGATGATCCTGTTTGCTTTAAACTTTTCTAAAAAGTAGTCTCAGATACTATTTTAATATCCGAAACCATGACTACAGTGCGGCTCCACATTTTAATTTTAATTCAATGCCAGTTTATCTCATGTTGCATAAGCAGTAATTTACGAGTTATCCTTAGAACATTTGGTCCCGTGTCTCTTAGCCACAGGCACGAAGGGTCCAGCACAACTCTCAAGTCTACATGAAAAACATTGCAGTAAGAACGTAAGATAAATCAAGACTTTGTTCAAAATGAACAGTGCCTTAAGTTGTTTTGAAGAAAAACGAGTTAATACTGAAAAATAAAAGTTTTGTCAGGGTTGTCTAGACATTTCTGTTCCATTTCATTTACAGTTTGTAAAGAAAAAAAAAATCAATGATCGTATCTTCTTTGTCTTCAACATCAGAAATGGGGCGTCTGGTTTTGAAAGCCAGGGTACCCATGTACTCTGGTTAGTTCCTGTCCTCCAGAGGTCACCAGAAAGAGGCTACTTACATTCTGTGTGTAACCAGCACTGAAATGTTTCACCAATACGTCAGTAAACAAGCGCATATCGGCAGTGAAGCCCATTTTATGAGCTGAATGGAACAGAATATTCCTAAGTGGAATACAAATGTGGAACAGGACAGGCAGGGGCGGCTCTATGTCTCAGCATAGAGAGAGAGCCCATGGAGATGCTAACACGCCCAAACCTTTCTAATAGTAAGAAGGAAAATGCTCTGTACCTGATGCCATTGAGATAGCCTAAAAAAGAATCCTTGTATCTGGGCTGCTCAATTTAATTTTTCTGAGAAAAACAGAAGGTGAGTTGATTTCTCTTTTATTTGCTGTTTTTTTTAATGAAGCTTTTGTTTACCAGACTTGTTTCTCATTTTCATGGTTGGAATACAATTAAATCCTATTGACAGATGGGATTCAGCCATGCTAATTACCATGGTGATCAATTAACTCGGCTGCTGTTTGGAACAGAAAAAGCTACATAAACAACAATCTGGAAATTCTGTCTTTTATGAGACCACTGTAGAGACATCACCTATGATGCATACACTTCATGAAATATCCAATTGACCATGTTATGGTGGCACAAGTGGCTTTTGTATTTATTGCAGATCTTCTCACTCTAGCTTTGTCCCATCAGAAAACCAGCATACATCCTGCTGCAAAGATGGGTGGACCCAAAGTGTCAGCTTAAATAAAGTGACTTGCCACATAACTAGCTTTTGAGGCGGCATGGCCGGTGGCTAGAGCCATCAGATCCTTCGTGTTTGGTAGGACTGCATGCTATTACTTCGTGCCCTACAGTGAGAAGTCTCCTGTGTCAGGGCTAAATTTGTATGGACAATGTAAACACTGGTTACTTTCAGAAAGTTCTGCATCAGCTTACCAATATGTGCGTAGCTCCATCAACACCTTTATATTACAGGATGATATGCACCAGTTATATGCGTTTATATAAACATACACTAAAAGCACCCACCCCAGAAAGACCTTTGGATATTCCTGAATTAGCCTCTACCCATTTTCTAATAAAATACCTGCACAGGCTGGGGAGTAACGTAAGCTAAGACGGATGGACAACGTCATGCCGAAGACTGGAAGGAATCTTTCCCTAACTATAAACCAGATGAAGTGAACTGAGAAAAACACCCATGCAGATTTCAACCCAGGCACCACCTGAGCTCTTCCTCCTGGAGCTATGACTGCCCCTTCCCCAGCAAGGCTTGGGACCGGAAGGAAGCACGGGTGTCTATTCTATGTGCGGATGCTGGGGACAGGGAGACTACTGGTCCCTCCCTGCACCAATCCTACCACCCACAGCATCTACAAGGACAACAGTGAACAGTAAGATGTGTGCGTGAGGAGAACGGAGTCAAGTGAGTGGTGTGATACCTCAAGGAAAGGACTGTCCCTCCAAACCCAGGCAGGAAAAACTTCACCATGACCAAATCCTTCTTCCGGACCCAATGCCATTGCACTTTCTGCAGCGAGCCTTTGGGCACAGTCCTATCCACGTCTGGCACAACAACCCAACAAGGAACGTTGATCGCTTCCAAGCAAGGTGCCTATGTGTGTCTTCTCTCTCCTACTAGGTATCTTGTTCTTTGAAAGAAGAAAGTGACTCCTACTCATCCGTCTGTCCCAGAAGCCACCAGCCCAGTGACTTGCTTATAGAGGGTGGCCATGACATCTTCATTGTGAAAAATGATTAACATGTTTACGAGCTCATCTCCAAATGGCGTGTAAACTTAACTAACACGTAAATAATAAACAAGTCTGTAACTTTCCAAATACATCTACTTCTGGGCAATTAATGGGACAAGACACTGCCAAAGATTTCCCACCAAGAATGACTCTACAGGAAGAACAAAGAGGAAGAGTAGAGAAGTCACAAGTAAATCAGAAAAAAAAAAAACAAACACCACAACCAAAAACCCCAATACAAGTAGTGGGTTCAGGCCTTAGAAGCATGCTCCTAGCAGCAGTAGGAAAGGACTCATGAAGATCCAGGATGCTGGTGCCATTGTGATGTGGACTCTTGTCCAATCTGTGGCTGCTTCCCCATTCATTCCAGCACTTTCGCTTACACATCATGATGGAGGCCCTTTGTTAGGAATTTGGGAGGGTTCACAGTTGAGTAAGACAGGTGATGCACAAACATCTCACACAGTAGTTGTAATGAAATAAAGATACAATTTTTAAAATAAAAGTTTAAAAAATGCTAACTCTTGGCTGTCCCCTAGCTGATATTTGGTCAAATGTATGCCATTGTTCTCCGAACTTGAGGAGTACGCTCAGAAGCATACTGTCTTTTCTACCAACTACCATAGAAAAGACAGATACCTAGAAAATGTTTACAAAAGAACACTGTGTTGATTGAATATTAACACCACACGAGCGAAAAATTATTTTCTCATTTTCAGGATAACACATAATTACCTAAATGTAATGAGGAATGACGATGCTAGTGTTAATATTTTGACGAAGAAAATTTATGTTTGAGTTATTATGGTGTATTTGAACTTATGAATAGGTCACGATGGTATTTCTAAACTACAGTGTTTTTGAAATGTGCTGATTACAAGTTTGCTATAAAAGAGTAAACATTTAAAAAGGTTTGAATGATTTTCCCCAATCACAGCTCAAATGAAAACATCTTAAGGCTCTATTATCATTACTGTTACTATTTTGTGTAACTTGGTTATTCTCCATAGAGCAAAAATTTTTAAATGGAAACGTTCTTTTTCTAGTTAAGTTTCTAGAAAGTTAAGAAACAAGTATCAACCCACAAAATCGTAAGTTGTTTTCATCCTGTCTTTATTACCTTAAATTTATTTAATCTGTAAGTGTTTCTCTCACAAATTACAAGTGATCTTCAGACTTTCAGTAATAAGGTGTGCATCCTACAGATCTGAGTTAATTTTTAAATGATTAAGACAGTGAAGGGATCATACGGCACAAAATTATAGCAGCAAACTTTCTTAAAAATAAGTAAATCACATGTATATTTAGATTTGGGAAGTCTATATTTTGAAGCAGCCAAAAGCTATCAAGACATTGTGTTATTCTCAACATGCAATATATACTTAAAACATATTTCTTATGATTAAATGTTAAAACAGTAATCTATAAAACAAAGCAATAATACAACGTGCCATAAAAGTGCTCCCTGCTGGAAAAGTGTATATCTTTTTAATTGCACATTCTAAGTGATTGAGAACATGTCCTCACTACGTGTGCACTTGCTCTCTCCTCACACGTGTATATTTGTGCAGTGCAGGTCTTCTGTCCATATTCTGCCTCCTCACAATAAAGAAAAACACCAGCTGAGTTGCCAGCAGGTTGATACAGACCATGTTCTCAGGTCTCATGAGTTTCTTCAATTACATATCTGTTTATACATTTAAGTTAGAGGTCTTATCATGGTGTTTAAGCCTCAAAGATGGGCAATGCTAAACCTCTCAAATGGGAAACCTTCCAACGTACGAACAAAAGCTTGAACTTTCATCGGAGTACTATTAATGTGTGTACCGAACAATTATCTGAGGAAATAAATGTTGTTCATTTGTGACAATGTATTGTATTATTGTAAAGCAAATGGAAGAATAGTAAGAAAATTAGTGGTTTAACCTCTGAATCAGCTTTGCAAATTCTGCATCTTTCCCAAGTTGCTTTGAGAATTTCAAGGAACAATTGCCCTGTCTTAATAAGTACTTTATTTTTAAAGTGATACCAGGCACATATTTCAAGCAAGGAATCCAAACACAGCAAGCTGATATGTGTGCTTAATGTGGTTTAATTATTATATATGCTACATACTAGACATTTACGAAGCTACTCCTTTTTCACAAAAAGACGTCTGCTCTGTAACGAGCAAGACATAGCGCTTTAAACATCAACTGACTTCACTGACACCATAATTATCTGGATTTTTTACTGCATTAAGGTTTTATCAAGAGGCAAATTATAAAGGGAATTGTTGTGGATTTATTCCAAAAAAATAACCTCGGGGCTGTTTAGTGGGTTGGCCTGAAATCAGCGTCATCGTTTCTATTTTCTGGGTATTTAGGCTGTACAAGGAGAATCGATTTTCTGAGTGATCGCCCTGAGACCTTGTAGGGAGTCTCACTTATCAAAGGAAGATTCAATTATGTTCCCATACTGTACTTATGAAAGAAGAGAAGTGAGAGAATATATTCACAGAAACTCGTCAGGAGAAGTTACAAGAACCCCCAGTTACCTGGATTTGTGCACCTAGAGAATTCAGAGCACCCGTCATTTCTCACCAGGCTGTGCAACAGGAATTCATGCTGTGGGATCATTTTTATATTTAGGCGTATTTATATAGACTCCCGATGATCCCTGAGTTTATTATACAATCAGAGTAAGTTTGTCATTACAGTTTTGAGGGAAGATAATTACACATATGGCATCTCAAACACCCACGGTGCTGAGAGAAATGAAAGAATCAAACCACATATATGTAGTCCCAGAAGGCTGTGTTTAGCGTTTTAGATTCCAGGCTGCTTGCTTTGCAACAGAGGCGAGGTCTGCATAAGTGGCTAGACTGGAGGACCCTAGATCCCAGCTAATCCTGACATCCTGTGTGATACTGTGGGGAATGATGACACTGAATTGGCCAGACCTTGAGGCTTTCGTCTTTCCACCGCGTATTCTCAGAAAAGACTATACTAGGAAAAATGGCATTAATGCAAAATGCCACCAAAAGTAAAGAGTCACAGCAAGCTAATAGAACACATGGCATGAAGGTTAATTATGTTCAGTAACAAAGCAATGGTAACATGAACAAAAAGAACGTTAGCTTCTTCTTTGGATGTGAACCCTGGATCCTTGCTGTGCCAAAAAATCGAAAGCTTACTCTGCAAAAATGATCTCGCCCACTGTTTATAAAACACAAAACCATAGCATTATCTCCCTGACAACCAACCGTCCAAAGCTGGTTGGTAAGACGTAGAATCTGAGCCTTGCTGGCTGGGTCTCACCTTACACTTGTTCTCAAGGTCAGCACGACCAATGCTGATCTCTGATGACTCACCAGGACATCAACAACTACAGGAGTTTGTGAACTTAACATTTTGAGTCAAAAGGCCATCCCTCTCCACAAAGAGTGGAAAATAGCCCTAAGTAATTCACAATTTTCTACAGGAAAATTACAATGCAAGATTCCGCCCACCCCCCCCCCCCCCAAAACTATTACAAAATCCTCCTCATCCTGAAGAGCCGCTCCCTTTCCGGTTAAAGGTGTGAAGGGAGGCCACGCACTTCTCAGCCCCCGGTTCTCCACCATGTCCACCCCCACGCGGCTGCCTTTTCGCCACCTTTCCGGAAGCCTTCCTGGCCCGACCCCCTCTCCGCATCCTGCATTTGTTCCCCAGACATTATTCGCTCCACCCGAGTTGTGTGGACTTGTCTGGTGTTTTTTCAACCCGCTGACTTTGTGTGGGGGTGTGTGTGTGTGTGTGTGTCCACCTACACCCCCCTTTCAAAGACCGCGGGGTCCTCTACGAACACAGCTGTCACTTCACATTATCCCCGGAACTCAGCTCATGCTTCGCACACACTGGGCATTTACTCCACGTTCTGATATGAATGAACAGGAGTGTGGAAAGATAATGACAGTCAGAGCAACGGGTGAGAGGCCATCCTTTCTTGGAGACAAACGAGGCCAAAACAAAGCATTTCTGTAGGCTGATGCAACCTAGAACAAACGGTGCAGGTGTTCCGACAGAACTTGCAATAAAGAGGCGGGGAGGGACAGGGCCGACGATGCAGACTACCTTGCGGTTGGTAAGGACACACACCTGGGAGGCAGGAGTTCCTCACTGAAATACAGACACAAAGAGTGGCATTCGAGGACTTCTCCACGGCCACCGTTGGCCCTGGAGGTCCTGTCTACCCTGACCCCGCGAGCCTCCGCTCAGGTGCCTGTGGGAGGGAACGGGCCCTCTGTCGGAGAGGAAGCCAGAGACACCCCCAGAGAGGCATTCATGACACTTTTGACTCCAGAACTGATGTCAGGTTGGTTTCCTCGAAGACGCATTTCATGCATCCACTGGAGGAAAGGGCCTATTTCTAACCAGGCCTCCATTTGAGAGCCTCCGTGTCACCCACGCATTCTGGGGTTTTCCACTCCCCGCATCCGATGGGTAGACACGTGCGGTCCATTCTAGTCAGGGAACACTCTTGTTCCCCACAGAGCGGGCTGGAGCCTTCCTCGTATTTGTTCCTTCGACCCACAGTCCCCTGTCTGCACCATCGAGAACCCTTTACCTGGCTCTCTCCCCACCTGTCCCCATGAAGCGTGAGAGACCTCTTCCTTAAGTCAATTAAATGAAATACACACACACACACACACACACACACACACACCTGCTTCAAATCTTCCCCGCTTCCTTTCTCTTTTTTCTCTCTTTGCTGCCCTTCCTTTTTTATATTTTTGGAGGGAGGACTCTTCCTTATTGATAATATTGCCATTCCTTGGACTCACGTGTGACTCTGTAAACCAGATTCAGTCATCTTCTTTCCAGCCTCACATCCTGCCACTCGAAACCACGTACAAATTTCTCCTATTACATTGGATGGCTCACATCCCTGGACAGAAAGCAGGCCGCGTCATGAATTCTGGCTTTTTTAATTCTTTTCGTCCGGAGTGACTCTCACCATTTTTCCCACGGAAAATGTGCATCCGTCAGGACCTGCCTGGTCTCCTCTGGAGCTCAACGTGTCTCAGCAGAAGCCCTTGCCTCCAGTACTGCGATTTCCCCGTTCACCATCGAGCCCTCCCGAGAGCGTGAGGTCATGGAGCTCAGGCACCGAGTCTGACCCCCACCCCACCCAGAGCTCAGGCACTGAGTCTGACCCCTGTCTTTTGCCCCAGGCACACAGGGAGATGCTGGCCGTGGAGGCGACCCGCACTCCCTGCCCGCAGAGTGACGAAGAGCACACAGACTATAGCTCTCAGAGGGCCCGATGAAACCTTTCCCTGCTATTCGGGAAGAGCTCATCATTCCCAGAGGACGGATGGGCAGGGCTGGAAGGGCTGGCCTGGGAACCACACGGCGGGACCGGAGAGACCTGGCTTCTGGGGGAGCGGGCGTTCCAAGTTCCAAGCAGCACCACACAAACAGGGTCTGGAACACACACGTGCCCTCGAGGTTCCGTGGGGCTGGTGAGCAGCTGGGCCTCCCCGACAAGCGAATGAACGAGAGCCGGGGCACCAGGGGAGGACACCGGTGAGCCCGCCACGCGGCTGATCCCCTGCGCCGACCCGGGGCCCATGCCATGCTGGTCACCGTGTACTGTGTGCGGAGGGACCTGTCGGAGGTGACCTTCTCCCTCCAGGTCAGCCCTGACTTCGAGCTGCACAACTTCCGCATGCTGTGCGAGCTGGAGTCGGGGGTCCCCGCCAACGAGATCCAGATCATCCACATGGAGCAGGTCCTGGCCGACGACCACAGCTCGCTGGGCTCCTACGGCCTCCGCGACGGTGACGTGGTGGTACTGCTGCAGAAGGAGAGCGTGGGGTCCCGGACGCCGGGCCGCACGGCCAGCCTGCCCCACGTGGAGCTGGCCGGGCCGGCAGAGCCGGGCACGTCGGGCGGCCGCCAGCATCCCCCCCCGCAGCACCTGCAGCGCCGGGTGCAGCCCCGCGGCCTCAGCTCCGGGGAGAAGAGGGTGTCCACACAGAGCCTGGACAGCCCTGTGCTGATTCGGAGCATGCTGCTATCCAGCCCCCACGACCTGTCGCTGCTGAAGGAGCGCAACCCCCGCCTGGCCGAGGCCCTGCTCAGTGGGAACCTCGAGACGTTTTCGCGCGTCCTGATGGAGCAGCAGAGGGAGAGGGCCCTGCGGGAGCAGGAGAGGATTCGTCTCTACTCCGCGGACCCATTCGACTTGGAAGCTCAGGCCAGAATCGAAGAAGAGATCCGGCAGCAGAACATCGAGGAGAACATGAACATAGCGATGGAGGAGGCCCCGGAGAGTTTCGGGCAAGTGGCCATGCTCTACATCAACTGCAAAGTCAACGGGCACCCTCTGAAGGCCTTTGTGGACTCGGGGGCCCAGATGACCATCATGAGCCAGGCTTGTGCCGAGAGGTGCAATATCATCCGGCTGGTGGACCGGCGCTGGGCTGGCATCGCCAAGGGGGTGGGCACACAGAGGATCATGGGCCGGGTCCATCTGGCTCAGATTCAGATCGAAGGGGATTTCCTTCAGTGCTCGTTCTCTATCCTCGAGGACCAGCCCATGGACATGCTTCTCGGGCTGGACATGCTCAGGAGACATCAGTGTTCCATCGACTTGAAGAAAAACGTGCTGGTGATTGGCACCACGGGCACGCAGACTTCCTTCCTTCCCGAGGGGGAGTTACCCCTGTGTGCCAAGCTGGTGAGCGGTGCTGGGCAAGAAGAGTCTTCAGACAAGGAAGCAGTGGACACTATTAAGCGTTCGGTCAAGGATTTAGGACGGAAAAAGCACTGAAATGGGTTATAAATATGCCACCACCTTGAGGGAGCCTCAGGTCCCGGGAAATTCTAAAATACGAGCTCACTGGCCATGTAATCATTAAAAACATCAGTAACAACCAAACCTGGCTTCAGCACTACCTTCTGAGATCCATCACTGTGTAAGTCATGATTGCTTGATCTCAGCCCCTCATCCATTCCCTTATCCCAACGTCACTGAGCCTCAGCCCAGGAAGGCTCTGGAGGTTCCACGTGATTTCCAGAGAATCCATCAAAGAAAATCAATCTCCTCCTTTAGAGACACTGTCCTATCAGATCACGGGGTGGCTCGTCTAAACCACATGCTGTTTGCTCATTCCCTAGAAAGAGCCATCGCTACAGACCCCACAGAACATCTGTAACAAAACAATTTCCAATCAGCACTAACAACTATTTGGTTCAGGTCATGATCTCATAGTTCATGAGTTTGAATCCCCACATCAGGCTTGCTGCTGTGCGCCTGTCAGTGCAGAGCCCATTTTGGATCCTCTGTGCCCCTCTCTCTGCCCTTTCCCCACTTACACTCTGCCAAAAATGAATATATATTAAAAAAAAAAAAGAACAGTAGATTCTAAGTCAAGAAGTACATGTTCTGATTCTAGCTCAATGGTACTTAGGCATATCGGTTCACATCTGACACAACTCAGATTTCTCATCAATAAATCACTTTGGAGCAGAGAGCCATTGTCAGGTGCCTGGGCTTCATTATGATCTAGGGCATTCTTTAAATTAAAATTTCCCAACAAAATCTAAAGCCACTGAAAGCATTTCCCAAAAGTTACAGGAAAACAAAACGCTCCCTGTCATCACCATATGCCTTTCTTGGTTGGCTGCTTGGTGACACCAACCATCTTATTTCTAAAGAGTCACCTCTTCCTTCCAGACACCTGTTCACCGCCTGTTTTCTTCTTAATAGATGTTCCCATGCTCAGATGCCCCAACCTTGTCTGCATTCGCGCCAATGGCAGCATCCACTGAACTGCTAAAAATGAGCAATGGACAGACCTCTTCTCTACTTTTGCTCCTAAGTAGTCAGCAAACGTAACTAACAAAAGGAAGAAATTCAGAGTAAAGTCAGGGATAATCAATTAAATGCCTGTGATGAAAACTGACTGAATAAATACAATGAATCCTTCACTGATAAAAATATGCATGTTCCAGGGTGCCTGGGGAGCTCCGTCAGTTGAGCGTCCAACTTTGGCTCAGGTCATGATCTCACGGTTTGTGAGTTCGAGCCCCGCGTCGGGTTTGCTGCTGCCAGTGAGGAGCCTGCTTGGCATCCTCCGTCCCCCTCTCTCTCGGCCCCTCCACCGCTCACACACATACTCTCTCTCACTCTCTCAAAAATAAACATTAAAAAAAAATAAGCACATTGCTCAGCAGTTTCTACAGGGTTCTGTTTTCAAGTCTGAGTGTCCTGAGTGCATGTCATGTGGAAATGCTCGACATAAAAGTTTGGTATTTGGCCTATCAGGATGTCTCACCCATAAAAACCAACCTGAAAAACATCAGATCTTTAAACTAAAAGGTAGCTTGCACGATATCACATCCCAACATACCCACCTTGCCTTCTTGGAGGAACATCCCTTGTAAAGTAGCTACAGTGACTCAGGACCAGTCTCAAGAATAATTCTGTTTCTGATTTTGAACTGAACTCTACTATTCCATAACTTCCAATAAATAGGTCTTCAAGTTTCCTTCTTCCAAGAACATATGTAATTAATGGGATTTCTCTGGCATGAAATAACCCTTTAAATACGTGAAACCAGTGTCACTTAAGTTTTAACTTAATTCTTTTAGCTGTCTCTCACAGCGTAAGTTTGGACCCATGTAAAAATTTCTGTCATGTTCCTCTGGACATGTTCTAGCTTCTAAAAATATTACTTGAGTAAATGGGTTGATAAATTAAAAATACTTTTATTGAGCTAAAAAGCAATGATCTCCAAGAAAAATCAATAAGCAGAGTG
Source organism: Panthera pardus (assembly GCF_024362965.1). Classification (NCBI taxonomy): domain Eukaryota; kingdom Metazoa; phylum Chordata; class Mammalia; order Carnivora; family Felidae; genus Panthera; species Panthera pardus. The sequence goes on along the minus strand of NW_026526677.1, from coordinate 112,694,267 downwards.
GATGAATTAAGCAGTGTCCTTCCTGATTAATTTTTAACATCACTGTCTTTCAAATCAGATAGGATTTTAATAATTAGTTTCATGGATCGAAATCCTGACTCAGTCCTGTGTGCACTTGAATAGACCCTTGTCGATTAAATTTTAAATGGATTAGTTTTAGGAAAAGGTTACATCTTTTGCATATCTATCAAGTAAATTAGATGCTATGCAATGTGCCTTCATATGTGACTGCCTTTAATCCTCAGGGTAAATCCTCAAAATAGCCACCAACCGCATTTTACAGATGAGACATTCAAGGCTCAGAATAATGAAACATTCAGATATCCAAAGCTTAGTGTTCTTTAAACTCTTTCTTGACGACAATCTACATTTTTTTTTAATGCTTGTTTTTAAGAGAAAGATAGCGGGGGAGGGGCAGAGAGAGAAGGAGACACAGAATCCTAAGCAGGCTGCGGGCTGTGAGCTATCAGCACAGACCGGAGGCGGGGCTCCAACTCATGAACCACAAGATCATGACCAAGTTGAAGTCAGACGCTTTGCCTCCCAGGTGCCCTGACAATCTGCATTTTAGACTGCGACTCAGTTTCACATCGCACACTCACACACACGCGCACACTCACACGCGTAAGTCTATTTTTCCGAAACAAAAAAATTCTTGAAATAATATGAAATGTTTTACCCTTTCCCAGGCTATTACTTCGAAAAACTGTATTTTATTACTTAAGAAAATACATTTAGACATGTCCCACTAATTATCTCACCAAGGTATCCTGACCCACAATGTGAAAAAACTGACCCGCCGGCCTGCCGAGTTCAGGTCTTTCTGATTTCAACCTCCGTGATGCGACACATTTGAGTCCTAGCTACCAGTAAAAATCGTCACAAAATGTCACCAACTCGGATTCTTGCTACTGGACGTGAGTAAGCCTTGTAAGGAAGACGGAGAGTCTCATCTTGAATTTGCATATGACTGGTGACCTGGGCTCCCCCCCTGCTTAAAGGAATGCTTGCCAAATGCGGATAAATGACCCCCCTGCTCTGCAAACAAAACCAAAACAAAATCTATGGAAATTAAACACCACTGGCAGAAAGGACAACAGAGGAGCAGTGGACAGAAGAGGGTCAACAATTATTTACTGAACACCCACGAAATAAGCACTGAGCCACACTCTCACAAACGTGCACATGTGCGAGTTATTTCCAGACCTCAAGGGGAGCACAGCCTGGCAGAGCCAGGGGAAAGACTTGTAATCAAGTGAGGCCAGAAAGGGTGGACGTGGAATGTGTTGGTGCAAATGAAGGAATGAATCTTATTACGGGGGGTATTTTAAAAGAAAAAACAAGCCACTGAGTGCACTCTCAATATGTCTAAAATGACCGACGCTGATTCTGGACAACAAACATCCTCTCCTCCTACAGTTCAGGCTGCTAACGTACAACTTCTACAGCGTCTGCTGTTGGGAATTATCGACTACGGGGAATGTACTACCTGGAAAACGAACAAATCTTCATTTTCCTTCTTCCGGTTAGAAATCAGGATAAAGCACGCCACTCGAGGAAGCTGACCTAACCCCGTTTAAGATGACAAGCCATTTAAAGAAATCCATTAATCCCTTGGTTTCACCTAACGTCCATGTAAATGCCCGTTTCACCTAAAAGGAAATCACTATTGTCGATAAGCATGCATTTCGAGAAGGCAGTAATGCATTCTGCTGCAGGTAAACCAGAAGACTGGTGACTGAGATTTGGAGAGCACACAGCCTCAATTTTTTTCCTAAAGCACCAGGTCGTAAAATTTCTCTTGTTCCTAGGGGAAAACCCACTCCCCAAAAGAAAAAGAAACGGGTGTGTGCATGTATGAATTCCTCTTCACTGCAGGCATTAAATGTTGCCCTTTAAAAAAAAATGTTTATTTTTCAGAGAGAGAGAGAGAGAGAGAGAGAGAGAGAAAACGCATGTGAGGGGGAAGGGGCGGGGGGGGGGGGGTACAGAGGATCCGAAGCAGGCTCTGTGCTGTCAGTGCAGAGCCCAATGCAGGGCTTGAACTCCCAAACCCTGAGATCCTGACCTGAGCCAAAATCAGGAGTCAGAGGTTCAGCCCACTGAGCCACCCAGGTGCCCCTAAATGCTGCCTTTCTAGGAGAACAAGGCACTTCGTACAGAGGGTCATTGCTGACATCCAACATTCCATAAAGAAACATTTGAGGGAGTGGTTGGACAGTGATCTGGGACTCACTGCTGGGGAAGACACTGTTAAAGTGCTAACATTCAGAGTGGTTCTTGGAGACTGACAAGAGCCTGGAAAACCGAAGAAGAGGAACAAAGGTAAAGAAAGGGTAAACAAGGACGAGGGGAGGGGGAAAAACCCTAAAGGTCTATTGTGCTTTTAAAACTACATCTCCCTGGGTTTAAGGGCTGTTTTATAAGGTGGGTGGGGACTGGGCTGAGATTAAGTATTGGCTGTTAGGTCCACACTACTTTATTTGTCACTGGCCAGGTATTTAAAGTGAAGCCTTCCTCACTTTGGAGCCTGAGTCAAACTTGCTTTTGTGCCCCTGCTTGTTTGCACGTCTGGCTCCACCTGTCAGAATCAGACTTTCTAAAGAGTCTGTATCAGAGGAGCGGGGTCTGCAGTCCCGCTGTGGCTTTTGGTACAGGGTCCGTGTGACGGGCTGTGGAGCTGGGCACACCTGTGGTGGCTTCCTCTCATTACCCCAAAGGACTCTTTTCTGATGGTGGCTCCCCTCCCCTTCCCCCTCCCTCTGCCCCTCCCCGCCCCTCCCCCCACTTCTTTTTTTGAGGAAAGACTTTTATCAAGCCAGCTTTTCTATTTCTAATCAGTAAGGCTTATTTTAAGAACACCATTAGAAAAATCATAAGGTAATCTCCTCCTGTGTGAACATCCATACGAGGCCACACAGGCTGTGCTACAGAGGAGAGCAAAATGTCTATTTTCTACTGGTAACTGATATATGGATGCTGCGTCCAAATAAAGTAGACACTGAGGACCAACAAAGGCATTTTCCAGGTAATGTAATCACTTAATGCCATCAAATTCTTAGGCTACAACATCAGTCACTATTCTAAAATCTTACTCTACTAGCCCTTTGTTGCAAGGACCTTGAGATGAAGAGGAAAATTCATTTAAATTTTTTTTAACATTTATTTATTATTGAGAGACAGAGAGACCCAGAGCGTGAGCAGGGGAGGGGTAGAGAGAGGGGGAGACATAGAACCCGAGGCAGGCTCCAGGCTCCGAGCTGTCGGCACAGAGCCCGACGCGGGGCTTGAACTCACAAACTATGAGATCACGACCTGAGCCGAAGTCGGTCGCTTAACCGACTGAGCCACCCAGGCGCCCCCATTTACAATTACATTAATTCGCATATTCTCCCTTCAAACCCATGTCAAGTCTAGAGATTCAATGAGTCTGTCAGTCAGAAAGTATCAATGTCTTGCATGCATCAACATCACTAAAAATTCAATATATTTTTTCAAGAGTCCGGTCACTGTCGTATGTCATGCAGAGACACAAGGAAATGTGACAGTCTGAGCCGTTAAAAGAAGTCAGATGAGCTGGAAAAAAATACCAAGTAAATGATTCAAAAAAAATATTCCATTCGGTGCTGACTCGTGACATATAGAACATCAGTGCAGGGGATGGTCTCCCGCGCCCGATCTGAGCTGCTGACCGCAACATGGCAGAATCCCTGGGAGAAAATTTTATCAAGCAGCTACTGTGTGTCAGCCACGATCCCGGTGCTGGATGTGCAACAGTTTTTGGTGCTCAACCGGTACTTGGCGCTGCAGCCAGGCAAACAGGAGAATCTGTCCCCTCCTCAAAGATGAGTCATTCAGTGGTGAGGTGACCCAGCTAACCAAAGCAGTTCTCAGGGCGAACTTCAAGGTGAAGTCTGCGGTCTGCTCTTGCCTTGACCCGCGGTGGGTGGCACCGTGCCCAAATTCCTTCCTGGTGCGGGCTTAGTCTCCCAGCACAGTTTGACAGCTGTAAACAGATACTGACTGGGCTCACAGGACCACGAACAACAGCACTGCGGGCAGAAGAAGTTAACTCCTAGAGATGAGTCAGCAGAATGGAACACTGTCACATACTTAACCTCCAGGGAATAAGAAGTGGGCTTCTCCGGGCCAACCAGATGGCAATTCTACAAATGTTTGGGGACTGTGAAAACCTGTAATGGGGCCCAAGTTACTAAGGAAAATCTAGCAGGTGTTGGGATTTTCCGAAGCGATAATGATCTTGTTCGTAATGTTATCTTTGGTATTCGGTATTTTGTACAAGGCAAAGAGTACCTGCTTAATACATATAGATTATATGAATGAATAAATGGACAAAGTCCCACATTTATTAATAAGGTGATGCAGAGAAAGTGTGACTTTTTATTTTTTATATAAAATATTTAAGGTAGGTATGACTAAATTATATATAGTCAGATTACCTTTGTTTTTTTAAAAAAATTTTTAACGTTGTATTATTTATTTTTGAGAAAGAGAGAAAGTACGAGCAGGGGAGGGGCAGAAAGTGAGGGAGACACAGAATCCGAAGCAGGCTCCAGGCTCTGAACGGTCAGCACGGAGCCCGACGTGGGGCGTGAACCCACGGACTGGGGGATCGTGACCTGAGCCAAAGTTGGAGCTTAACCAACTGAGCCACCCAGGCACCTCTAGACGAATTATCCTTGTATAATTAGAATAAATACGTTCTGAATTAACAATATAGTTGATATTCACATGTACAGATTTAAATGTAAGTGATCCAAGAAGTAAATCCTTAGGGTGCTTTTAATCTGGGTAAGTTGCCAACTGTTGCATTCCAAGGACAATCTAACTAGTTGGTTTGTGTGGCCGAATCCCCCCTTTGTAAAAACCAACAGTCTAACCTCATGGCAACACTCTGCATTTCAGGGAAACCAGAACATCTGGTCACCCTACAAGGGTTGGAACCAGATTTTTAATGTAAAGCACGAGAAAGAGGATACTGTGGACACCTCCAAACAGGGTGCACATTTAATGGGCCTGAATGATCGACGACCCGTGTTACCAGCATATGTCCAAATATACCTTGAAAGGAGAATGTCCTAGTCTATTTGCGGAAGAGAACTAACCCTATTTAAACTGATTCATCAAATGCTTCTGGACCGGAAAATGAATCATTTAATTTTTTTTTAATTTTTTTTTTTTTTAATTTTTTTTTTTTTTAATTTTTTTTTTCAACGTTTTTTATTTTTTATTTTTGGGACAGAGAGAGACAGAGCATGAACGGGGGAGGGGCAGAGAGAGAGAGGGAGACACAGAATCGGAAACAGGCTCCAGGCTCCGAGCCATCAGCCCAGAGCCTGACGCGGGGCTCGAACTCACGGACCGCGAGATCGTGACCTGGCTGAAGTCGGACGCTTAACCGACTGCGCCACCCAGGCGCCCCTTTTTTAATTTTTTTTAATGTTTACTTAGTTTAGAGAGAGAGAGAGACACAATGCAAGTGGGGGAGGGGCAGAGAGAGGGAGACACAGAATCCAAAGCAGGCTCCAGGCTCCGAGATGTCAGCACAGAGCCCGACATGGGGCTCGAACTCACGAGCTGAGAGATCATGACCTGAGCCAAAGTCAAATGCTTAACCTACTGAGCTACCCAGGCACCCCGAAAATGAATCCTTTTAAATATCATAGGAAAACCACATCTTAAGTACTAAAATACTTTAATGAAAGAACCCTAAATATTTTTTCAAGAAAACCCACAATACAACTGAAGGTGAAGAAGCCGCTTTAATTGTCAGGACCCCTTAGAAGTGGTTTATGTTTACACCACTATAAAAATGAAATCAATGGAAATGGATTTCAGAAAATAGGAGCAAAATAAATATTTCAAATAATTATGAACTTTGATTATCCTGAAGAAGCCCCGATAAGACAAAATTATACCATTTTTCACCCCGAGAGTAAGGTTAGTGGTGGAATGAATTTAAGCCTCAAAGTAAATCCCAGGTTGGGCATTTTCAGGGACTGTCTGAACAGAGGAGCAGAAACGACAAAAAGGAACACAAATAACGATGTTGCCTCCACATTTATTTTAAGTCACCACGTAACTGGCAGAAAGACAAGATGCACTGAATAGAACATAAGGTAGGACTGCACGGTGGGAAACCAGCAGATTTTGGACAAAAAGTTGTGCTTACAGACAGCAGATGATGTCCAGAAGCAGCAGCTTGGCCCAGGATGTGATTGAGGGGTGGGAGAAACATGGGGGGACCCCTGATCTGGCAGAAAGTTGTAGAGAGTTGGGGGCTGGGCGGAAGGAGAGGGAGATACCACCAGCCGATCACACTGCCACAGCAGCAGAGGCGTGAGAAGGTTCCAGGGAAAAGAGGTCAGCCACTGAGGCTCAGTGTGCCAAACAACGCAAAGAAAAGCCAAATGGCAAAGCGGGACCTTTCCCTCTGTCACCGCAAGGACAACAGAATCTGTGACAAGAGTGGCTTTCACAGACCTGAGCGGCGTGGGGGGAGCAGATGACTTCCGTAGAGCACCAGCAACATGTGGACAAGGACCTCGTCTTATCCGAGAGGCCCATTCTTCACTCCCTGTTTAATCACTCCCCTTCTGACCCACCTCCTCAAAAGTTTAGAGAGAAACGCTGTTAAGAAAAATGTTATATAAATATCCCAGAGCCAGGGCTGCAGGCTGTATTCTACCAGGAACAACTGCATGAAGTGAGAGCAACAGATGGGCAGTTGGGGTAAAACAGAAACAGAGATCTCTGTTCAAGCCCTGCCACCTGCTATCCCTTGGCGTCCGAAGCCAGAAATGACGGAAAACAATCTCGCTGATTGGAGATAAGCTGTAGGAGTTTACATATGGCAAGGTCTCCACTGTCAAAGCCTCATTATGTAATGACTCTTAAGTGCCTGGTCTCAAATTCTCTTCATTGACACAAGGCACAACCACACGGCTTGCTCTTTCTCTAGGTGTTCAATACGTTTCACGAGAAATGCAAAAACCTTTCCTGGCACCCAGCTCTTCACCATGATTCAAGCTCCACTGCTTTTGAAAAACTCATGCCGCAGAATTTCCAAAAGAACAGCAAGAATATACTGTTAATTGCTTGATTTTTACATATTTCGATGTACAGCTACTACTAGAAAGGCACGTGTGGAAGTTTCACATTTCCATGTGCACTGGAACTTTCCATGGGTTTGTGAAGGTCTAAAAACCCTGGCAACCAACTCAACAGATGAGTTTAGGTCCTGGAGGAAGTTAAGAGAATAGGGCAGAGATACAGCATCCTATAGCTGAAATGCCAAGGTCACGAGGTGAAGGTGACCGGTCAGGTTAAACATATAACGTCCACTAACAGGTGGCCAAAATGACTCTAGTATGTAACTCAGGTAAATCTGCTTGGTGAGTGACAGGGATTAAGAAGCACGGCCTTATTTCAGTCTCCCAAGATACACATGAATAATCTGGGCCACACTTTCGAGGACGACTATAGCTTCCTGGACCCCCTATGTGGAGGAGTCCCCGGTGAAAACCTGTGGGTACTGTGTTGAGGGAAATAAAGAAATCACATTTGGCTCTAGAAGCCAAAGGAAACAGACGTTTCCTGAAGAGCAGGGGGTCCCACAGCGCTGAGAGGTTAGGAAGAGGGCTGAGAATTCAAGGCGAGATTTGGCAAGATGGAGGTCGTCGGTGACTTGGGCAGGAGTGACGCTGTGGGTGCGGTGAAGAAAGAAAGGTTCCTCGGAGGAGGTCCAGGAGTCAGCTGGCGTGAAGGAGATGGGGAGAGCTAGATCCTGAGAGCTCCCTCAGGAAGGGGTTCTTCCAGGGAAGAGGGCCACACCATCGTGGATGAAAGGGCCACAAGACCAAGTGTTTTACTATGGAAGTTACTGGGTGTATTTACATGTTGATGAGAATAATCCAGGGTGGGGAGGAAAATGAAGAAACTACAGAACAAGGGTAACCCAGGACCCAGATCCTTGTGCCTGAGGGGCAGTGGAGCCCGAAGAACAGGAATTTCTGGCTTGGGACCACATCAGGCAGATCGGACAGCCTGAAGACGGCCACTTATGCCCTCTTGTCTTCTCCTAACGACCTCAGCAAGGCCACGAGCAAGCTTGAGATGAGGGCAGGGAGCTGGCGAAAGACCTAGGAGGGAGGGCACGGGTGAGAGACTCATTAGTCAGAAAGGTAGCTGAGTGTTGGAGTGACCCTGAAGGCCCACTGAAGATTCCGGGTCCAGGATGAGAAAGAAAACCAGCCGTGCTGATGGAAGGCGACACTAGACAGAGGCTGTGCCTACGGAAGGGACCCTAGACAGAGGCCGTGGACGTTCTGGTTCCTGCACCCATTGTGCTATGCTCTCTGGGCGCTCTGTCCCCAGGATAAAGGAGAAGGTGGTGCGCCCGTCCCGCTGGGAGGCAGCCAGCCTTGGGTGCGGCCCCCTGAGTTGACTACAGCTTCTAGAACCCTAGGTGGGGGAGTACTCAGTGTCTGTTCACCTGCGCCAGAGTCCTCAAGGCAAATGGCCACCCCTCCAAGTGCCCCTGTGCCCACCCTTGGGGGCACATGTAACCAGCAGTGCCCCCACGTCTGAGACTCTAACTGTAGGTGTTGGCATCGGGGGAATCAGACACCCATTTAATTCACCACCACTGCTCTACACCCCCGTCCCCCAGAGCAGTTTTTAGACAGAAAATGGGCCGCGCGCCAGGCCACACAAGCAGAAGCTGGGTTTGCCCTTGTTTCTTCCTCAGGCCCGAGAGGTACTAACAAGCGGCCCAACAGGCTACAGATGAAAGCCAGGAACGGGGACAGCCGGCACAGGGTGGTCGGGAAGCGAAAACCCAGCTCTCCGTTATTACGGAAACCGCTGTCATGAGCTATCGTCATAATGAAACAGAAGTACAGGCCCAGGAGCAGCCAAAAAAAAAAAAAAAAAAAAAAGTTTGGTATTCAGGTATCGCCAGTACGGCATTAAATAGCATCCCACTACCATAAAACGGGAAAAATTAATTTTAATTGTATTGACCACAGGGCCTCCAACATGAACTGAGAATTAGTTGACAAGGACAGGGCAATAATTAAAGGCAATATATCAGATGCCGCTCAAATGATCAGCGGGGGGCTTCAGGCATCACGGTGAGTGACCTTTCTAGTTTGACACCTTCATTAATGATGTGTAGGAGGAAAGCCAGCATGTGACCAGGCTTTCCAAAACGATTCCACCTTAGGAGCTATTCCAAATGCGAGCTGCCAGCATCACGGTAATGACTTAAGTAGAAGTGAATACAAAGGTTCTTGGGAAGACTGAAAATTCAAGACAGGCAATTATACAGTGAGATAACAGAGGTATATGAGGAAAGTCCCAGGTCAAAATATTGAAGGGTGGCAGGATGAAGGGGAGCGGACTATACTACCCCCAAATCTGCCACTTTGACGTACTGATTTTTTTTAATTAAAGTTACTTAAGAAAGAGCCAGAGTAAGAAAAACACCCTGACCCTCCTTTGTCCCCATGAAGCAGGAACTGAATCTCCCACGTGAAAGGGACCCTCGTTGTACAAAGAGGATAGACGGCATTGCCATCACCAGAGATAAGGGATTCGGGGCTGAGAAGTCTGTATACGTAAACCTTGTTGCTTCTTTACGCATTTGCTAGCCTATGCCCAAACTTCTTGGACTGGTCAATTCTTCGCGAATTTACTGTTTCCTTGTCCAAAAGGTGTAACAGCTGCCTTCCTCGGTCACTTGTTCGCATCTCATGTTTTTATGGGCTTCCACATATACCGAATTAAATTTGTTTTCCTCTTGTTAATTTGTCTTATGTCTAATTATTAGACCAGGCAAAGAACCTAGAAGGGGAAATGAGAAGAGCTTTCCTCCCCTACAATGGCGATTCCCGGGACAACCCATAGTTCTATTACTGACATTTATTGAATAAAAATGCCTGCCAGATATTACAAGCACTATTCTTGCACCTAGAGAGTGTAATCAAACATAGCACAAGTATACAAATAGTCATGGGCTTTTTTTTGTTTAAAAAATCTTTTAAACATTTTTGTATAAATTTTAAACTGGACTTAAATCCCTGTAACATAAAATTAACTCTTTTAAAGCGACCAATCCAGTGGCAATCAATACAGTCACGCCGTGGTTACAACCACCACCTCCATCCAGTTCCGAGATATTATCACCTCTCAAAAAGAAGACCCTGGACACATTCGGCATTTGCTCTGCTCCCTGGCCCCCAGCCTCCTAGCCTCTGGCAACCACCAGTCTGTGTCTGTCTTCATGGATTTACGGGTTCTGTACGTTCCATCTAAATAGAACCATACGCTCTGTCACCATGCGGCCAGGCTTCATTCACTTAGCTGAGAAGCATGTATCAGTATTCATTCCTTGCGGCTGAAGCCAGCATGCTTGTGAATTAACCACGTTAATTTCCAAGCACCCCCTGGACCTACCTCCCAGTTCTGAGTGGCGACAACGTGGCAGAACCCAGCAGAAATCCACAAAACCTAGGATCTTCCGATTAATAACAACTCCTAAGGAAAGACCAGCCCACAAGAGTTTATTTTGCTAATTTTACTACAAGGGATCACTCAAGAAACTGACGATGCTACTGTTAGAAAACATTCCCTTGAGCGACATTGTGATCTTTACTAACGAGACAGGCTACATACTCACTAATGATTGATGAGCTGGAATCTTCAGAACTCCTTAGCTAGGATGATCTGGAGCTGAGTGGATTGCAGTGGGAATTGAGGAGACTTTGGGTGGTTTTTTTTTTGCTACTTGTTTTCCATCCAACCTCCAGGGTTGACATGGGCAGATGAAGTTGATTCTCTTTCTGGTGGGTTCCCAGAATTTTCATGAACCGGCTTCTCAACTGGTAACCGACCCACATCAGGGACGGATGAACACCTGTTCTATGAAATGTCCTGAGGAGCCTGTAGAAAAAGTCAGAAAAGATCTTCCTTTTTCCTGTTTTCATCTACGTCTCCATTCTGTGGGATCTTTACTCTATGTCGGGCAGAGAATTTCTATGTTCTTATTCACTGGCAGAAACAGAGCGAAGTAATTTATGAGACAGAATATTGGTCTTAATTGTAATTTTCCAGGCTAGGATTTTAAGTCATACTTTCTTCTACTATTTGGTTTATATGCTTATGATTTAATTGACCAGATACCCCCTTGCTATGAAATCTGGAATGGTGAGCTTCTCTTAAAAATCTCAGTCCACTGAACTGAAGTAGGAGAACAATTTCCTAATGATGCCTTTGAGGAAAAAATAGGTGCTTTTTCTACTGCAAGAGTTTTCAGAAAGAATACTAAGAAGTGGAGATCCCATTTACAAAGCACAAATTTTCCTCTGAGGAGACATTATTTTGTTCTCTCTTGTACTTCAGATAGTTGGGTAAAAACACTATGCAAAATAACTGAAATTTCACTTTTTGCTGTGTCTGTTTTTCTCACAAATGTGTATTTTAAAATTTGTGGTCATTTTATTTACTCACTTAATTTAAATGAGATGGCAGTTCATTCCTGCAGAAACTGATTGCTGCCCAAAGAGCTTTTAGACTGCAATTAGCTTATTACAAAAATGCTCCAGATGGGTATACTGTTCCTATGAAAATGGGTTAAATAGCTGTAATCGCTATAAACTGAAGAGAAATTATTTATATCTTGTGACATAAGTGTAGTCATCTATAAAACTAAACTACATCCACATAAAAGTAACCTTTTTGTGTGCCACATCAGTTATTGGGTACATAGTTTGGAATAGAAGGTACAGAATGAGAAGTGCATATAGTGAACAGAGCGGGATTTTATCAACGCTTGCATAATGCAGAGAGATCAAACGAGACGTGATGCTGAGACCCAACACAACACATGCTCAATGTAAAATTTGAGGAATTCATAAATGCGGATGAAACAATGGCCCCAAATTCCCGAGGCTTGTCCTCTGTCACATGACAGAGATCAGGGAGATTTGCACGTGTGGGAAGAGGCAAGACAGAGACAGTTATGAGGGAGGAAGATTCATGGACCACAGAAGAAGAAGGGAGGCCGGCAGAAAAGGAGGCAGGATGCTTCTCCGGAGCCCAGCCCGCCAGGAGCCCGCGATGTCCACGGTGTAGACGCCACACCGGAGCCGGACGGGGGTCCCCAGGGGGCTCCACGTCACCTACCACAGCAGCAAACACCACCACGTGTGGATTACGTGTTTGCCTCATAACTGGATTTCTGCTGCTGGGAAAGGATTCCTGGAAAGGAGGAAGAAGGGGTCCTGTTTCTGGGAATGAGGCTCCCGGAAAATGGCACCTGTGTTATTGCACAAGGCCCCCCACCGCACGGGGGTCGCACACCCGCTGCTGGCCTTCACCAGCGACACTGTGTTAGCGTCTTCATTCCACCGGATGGATGCTGGTCAAAGAGTGAGGAAATTATGTACTTTCCCCATTAAATAACCTAAACGAAATGGGGCAGTGCTAACAAGGAAGCGGGCAAACGTGATCGGCGGGCAATACAGACACGTACGGGAAGTGGGTAAGAAACGTGAACTAACGTCCAGCCTCATCAGACACAAAATGAACACGTGGGCAAGGAGGGATCCGGGGACACGCGCCTGGCCAAGTCTCTGGAGACAGCACTTGGAGGAGAAACGGAGAGAAGGGGATCAAGGTGGTGACGAATCAACAGGAGAGGAGAAAGGTGGTGAGTGGGGAGGACATTTTCCAAGGCTTTAGTTCCAGAGGAAGAGGGGGAGGGCGCTGGAGGTGCCAGGAGGGCAAAGGCACAAGTGCACGTGTTCAGTTTCCCTCGGGAGGTACCTGCGGGAGGTGACAGGTCAAAGCAGCCACCAGCAACAGAGACAGACAAGACAGACACGGCACGAGGCAAGAGTCCTGGTGGCGAGCAGACGGCACGGAAGGGACAGGTGCAGGGATGTGTCTCGGGAAGGAGGACTGGACAGTTGCCCAGCCCCATGCTCCTCCTCCCACTAAGAACAGCAGGAATCCCTTAGAAAACACGACACAAAGAGCATCTGGCATACTTAACATATTTTAATTTAACATGTTTAATACAAACACTACCTGCTCCTACCAAGGGCTTTGACGCAAATGTCATGTATGGTCAAAAGCAAATTCTGACAGGAGAAAGGATCCCTGCTCTGTTGTAACACAAAACAGCAATTCCTTTCAAAGAATTCACAATAAGGAACTAACACATATATCACACGGTCACACAGAAGCACGCATATTTATTTACACATACACGTTTAACACACACACAGAGTCTCACCAGCAGAGTGAGATTCAGCAGAGGTAGAAGGGAGATTTTAGAGCCAACTCAGACATGGGTTTTAATCCTGGCCCTGCCCACTTCTAGCTCATTCTTATTCCCTGCTGTATGCTAGACATTCAGTGTAGTCTCTGGGTTAATAAACATTTCTAGAAGGAATAAATGAATAACATTTTTTGAGTTGTGAGATTTGGATCCCTTTTCTATAAACAGAACTAATCATCCTTCGAACTCAAGTGTGTTACAAGGAATAGAAATAACATATGAATGTGGTAATACGGTGTCTGGAAGTTAATTGGAAATACGTGGTAAATATCCATCTTTAGGGGTAAAAGTAAAAAAAAATAAGTACTATTTGAAAAATTAAGAGAAAGCTTAAATAAATAAAAAACTTTCTTTTTCTTAAAATCTGAAATTCGCCTTTAGTGTGATCAGTTTAAAACTATTTTTTACTTGCAGAAACCTTTGCAGAATTTTTACTGAAGGGACATACCAGGTATCGATGTGTTGTTTTCCCAGTTTGAGTTCTCTGCAGGTGTCAAGTGAGATGATCCAACGTGCTACAGAAATTACGAAGGAAGCACAAGCGCGATAGAACTGTTGCCATGGAAACGCTATTTCTTCACTTTGCTCTCTTCATTTGGATGTTTGTTTCCCTTCACATGAGAGTAAGGAAGCACACACACAAATAACACCACTGAAAACGCTTTCTCCTCTCATTTAAACTTTCCTTTTCCTTTTTCCTTTTAAAATAACATGCCTAATAAAATCAACCAGCAGAAGCCGATTATTCACCCTGACCTCAAAGTTAAGAGATTAATCTACAACGTGGATATATACTTGGTAAAAACCCTGTTACCCTAAAACTGATCCCGAGTTCTACTCTACAAAATCTACCAAACACGAAAGGTTTCTAAAACGTAGAATAGAAGAGAGAGTCATCCATACATATGTCAGATGACGTACAAATGTAAAACCATCATGCGTCTAAAGTGTATCTTTTCCGTATGGTTTACCTGTGTTGTACATGAGTGTACATTTAACACGAAGCAATGCCCTTATTTAGACACACCTTTGTCTGGACATTCGTCCTGGGCTGAGGAGTGTCCAGGAATAGTTACATTCAAGTCCTAACCCTGGGTACCTGTGAATGTGACTTTATTTGGAAAGACGGTCTTTGCAGATGTAATTAAATTAAAGATCTTGGGATCAGGCCATGGATTTAGGGTGTCCTTGTAGAAGAAAGGAACAAAATATCTGGGACCAAGAGGAAGGCCGAGTGAGGACCAGGCAGACACTGAGTACTGCGGCTACAAGCAGGGGACGCGGGGATCGTGGGGAGACACCAGAAGCTGGGAGACAGGCCGGGAACGGAATCCTCTCCCAGCCTCTGAAAGGAACCGACATGGCCGACACTTTGACTTTGAACTACAGGCCTGGGCAACTGTGAAGGCACAGATGTCTGCTGTTTGTGGTAATCTGTCACGGTCAACCTAGGACACTAACGTGGCATTCAACAGGAAAGGAAGGTGAGGGAAAGGGAACATTGCTGAGTGCTAAGTGCTCTGCATTTAATCACATTTAACCTCACAAACCTTGGGGGGGAAATACCCCCTTTGACAGAGGAAGGATTTCAGGATCAGAGAAGCGATGTTCTCGAGTATTATCAACACTCTCAGATTCTAAGAGAATACTAGTTCTGATTAATTATGGAGGAAAGTGAAAAATAATTCGATCGAGGGGTGTTACAACTATTATGCATTTTAGGAATTACATTCTTCTTCAATAGCATGACAGTTTTTCTGTAAACTCATCAAAAATTGCATTTTAAACAATATTTTCTGTCCATATTTATATTTTAATAAGTTTATAAATCAATGATCTCATACAAAAATCAACTGCATTTTTAATGTACTAGCATAAACATTTGGAAACTAAATTGTAAAATTTCCGACATCGAAAACTACAAAGTTCTTATGAATGAATCAAACAAAATATATGCAAGATTTGTATGCAGAAAACCAAAAAACACTGGTAAGAAAAGTTAAAGAACACTGAGTTGGGAGACTCAATATTATGAAGTTGTCAATTCTTCATAGTTTCCCACATAGAAACAAAGCAATCCCAATCAAACTCAGCAGCATTTTTTTTGGCTAACACAGACAATATGATTCTTTAACTTATACATAAAACACAGGGCCTAGAGCCGAGGATAGCTAAAATAATTTGGAAAAAAGAAAAACAAAAGCTGGAAATTCCATAATACCTGATTTCACGACCAAGCTACAGTAATCAAGATAATTTGGTATTAGCATGTAAGTAGTCATATACACGTATGGAACACAATACAGAGTCCAGAAATAACCCCATACATATCCAGTCAGTTGATTTTCAACCCATTCACATATGGTCAAAATATGAAAATGAAAAAATGAAAATATGAAAATTTATCTTTCCAGCAAATGGTACTTGAGCCAAAAGGTATCCACACATTAAAAAAAAAGAAAAAAAAACAACTCAAAATGGATCATAGACCCAAAGGTAAAGCCTATAAAACTTCTAGAAAACACAGGAGAAAATTTTCATGACAAAGATTAGGTAAAGATTTCTTAGATATACCACAAAAAGCATGAACCATAAAAGAAACAAAAAATGATAAACGACCTCATCAAAATTAAAAATTTCTCTGAAACATATTTCAAAAGCAGAAAAGATAAATCTCAGACTGGGAGAAGTTATGTGCAAAATGTGTACCTGGTAAACATTATGTATTCTACATAAGATAAATATTACATAGATACAACTTTTATGATTTAACGATGAGAAGAAAAATCCACTACGAGAGGGGCAAACGATGCAAAGAGACAGCTAACTACAGACGGGGGTGTGAGAGCTTGTGAGCACACGAAAGTCTTTTGGGGGAATGCAAATACAACCACAAAGGTAACATCAAGGCACATATGCTAGAACGGCTAAAACGATGCATCAGCCACTGGCCACACAGAGAGCTGGCATCACATCACAGAATCTCCATACAATGGGAAACCACTCAGCAAGAAAACGAACGAACTACGGACACACACAACGGCAGCCGCGGGTCTGCAAAGCAAGTGCTAAGTGAGGGAGCCCGGACACCCCGACGGCACTCGGCATCAGTCCATCTATATGACAGGAACTGCAGAGGCGGGAGACATATCAGGGACTGCCACACAGGGAGGTGGGAGAGGGGCAGACGCCCGAGGAGCTCCAGGTAACATCCTCACGTGACACACACGTTCCGTATCCTGATGGCGATCATGGCTATGCAACAGGTGACATCTGCCGAAAAGTGGCCTGTACGACTAGAAGGGGTGAATTTTACTGTGTGTAAGTTACAGTTCAATGAAACATCTGGCTAAAAAAAATACATTTTAATAGAGGCGCCTGGGTGGCTCCGTCGGCTGGGTATCCGACTTCGGCTCAGGTCATGATCTCGCGGTTCGTGAGTTTGAGCCCTGCATCCGGCTCTGTGCTGTCAGCTCGGAGCCCAGAGCCTGCTTCGGATTCTGTGTCTCCCTCTTTCTCCGCCCCTCCCCTGCTCATGTTCTGTCTCTGTCTCTCTCAAAAATTAAATGGACATTAAAAGAAAATTTTTAAAAAATAACATTTTAATGGCAAAATGGAGGGTCTGATGGTAGGGACATTCAGAACAGCCGTAAAATCCTATGTGCCCTTCTGAAGTTTTATTTATTTATTTTTTTTAACATTTATTTATTTTTGAGACAGAGAGAGAGCATGAACAGGGGAGGGTCAGAGAAAGAGGGAGACACAGAATCTGAAACAGGCTCCAGGCTCTGAGCTGTCAGCACAGAGCCCGAGGCGGGGCTCGAACCCACGGACATGAGATCATGACCTGAGCCAAAGTCAGACGCTTAACCGACTGAGCCACCCAGGTGCCCCTCTGAAGTTTTATTAACCTAGATGTGTCCTTCGAAAAGCCTGACACTCCCAAGCAAAGATAAATCCTAAACATCCCTAAACAAATATAATTTTTATATGTATCTTTTACTAAAAAATTAACACCTTTTAAATGTAACTGTCAACACGCTGATACCCAGCACCCATGATTCTTACACATCCTTCATTGTCCACTGTTGTGACAAACTAAGCACCAAGTGCCTCTTTACAAGGGAAACACCCCTCTCCCAGGTGGACACAGCCCACAGAGTTTTTAGCTCTACACTGTTGCGGTATTGTTATTATTCGAAAAGCAGTTCATTCACATCCAGTTCTCAAGCTGATGCAGCTTTTCCAATTCACATTGTAAAAATTCCCATTTTACAGCTAACGAGCTACAACTAACTCTTTACAACTGCTGGCACCTGCTTCCCGGGCAAGCCTGCTTCCGTGTCAGGTTCATCCACCAATTCTGCCTGTGCCCCAGGGCATCGAATTCAGTCCCCGGACGGTGCCCGTGTGACCTGTTTGTCTCTGCAGCTACCCCGAGAGCAGCAATTTTAGTTTACGCATCCTTACGTGTCCAACTCTCAGCAAAGCGCGTAACACCTAGATGGTGCTGAACACACGTATGCGGCAAAAATAAATCATTTTCAACAACGGCTGTCATTTCTCTGAATGGGCCTCAGTGAACGGTAGGCAGGCCCAGGAGGGACTACAGAATGCAACGGCATCTGAAGGACAACAAACCGAATCTCTCTTTTTTTTCTAATATTTATTTATTTTTGAGAGACACGGAGGGCCAGTGGCGGAGGGGCAGAGACAGAGGGAGACACAGAATCCGAAGCAGGCTCCAGGCTCCGAGCCGTCAGCACGGAGCCGGACGCGGGGCTTGAACTCATGAACCGTGAGATCATGACCTGAGCCAAAGTCGGGTGCCCCACCGACTGAGCCGCCCAACGCCCCATCAGACTAAATCTTACTTGGGTTTCGCATGCATGCCATTTGTCGATTTTTCGTTAAGGCCTCGGGTCACCCCCAATGACATACTAATGGGGGTTGCATCAGAAAGAGGCAGAGTTTGAGTGGCAAAGACTACACCAATCTGCTAAGTTATAAATCACATTTTGACAGTGTCCTGACCTACGTGGCCTCCTCTGCCCTGAGCCAGAATTTATCGCCTCTTGTAGACCAGGAGAGCATGATTCTCTGGCCCAGAAGTCTGGAGAAGCACGGTCCTGTTTATCCTGGGTCTCGGGACCCACCCAGTAGTAGGAGCACAAAGTAGGTACGAGCACTCTCGTAAGGAAGGGCTGCAACACCGTGTCCAGGCTGCTGACCCCCTCCCGTTGACACCGCTCCTGCCTCAGTACCACAAAGGTCCGCAGCCAGGGGACATTCTGAGCGGCTCACGAGGGGAGAGTCCAGCTTCCCAGCAGAACACTAAATGCTGAACATTTGTGAGATGAGTCAACAAACCTGCTACGTGCCGGGCGTGTTTCAGGAGCCACACTTCCCACACAGTATGTTCGGGTGTGTATTTTTGATATGCTGTAAATTAAGATTTTCTGGTATTTTCTTGTTTCCAGTAGTTATGACCTGAAAATCAACCTTCTGGAGTTCAGTTGAGTCCAGACCTCTCCTCTCTTCGTACGATCCAGGCTTACACGGGGCGTCTATTTTCTGTTCACATTCTGTGTCACGTTTCATAGACCGACTCCTAATTGAGATACCACCTGGTATCATCGAAGCTATGCTTTTCTGAAGTGAGAGGGAAGGGGAGGCTTGTCTGTGACCCTGTGTTTGGACACGGGGCCTGGGGGATGGCACCAGCTGGATCCCTCCTCCACCAGCATCCGGGTCCAGCTGGCTTTTCCACAGATGCTTCTCATCCCTGCTCTTCCTGGTCCCGGAAAAGGCAGACTCCTCCCTCTGTTCCTGCCTCCTCTGACATCCCAACCGGCTCCGTGCATCCTTCACCCCGACTCCATCACACAAAAAAGACTTTTCCGAATTCAAATAAAATACAAGAGAGTGCATAACCGATGTATCCACTTGCTATGAAAAGGCCCATTAGAGTTTTGAATTAAATGATGTATTTTGGTTAGATTGCAAAAATATCCAGTTGGCGGCTGGCCGCCTCAGAGTATCTTAGAATTAATTGCCTATATTAATTAAATATGCGTTTCTCCCCAACGAAACCCTCAACGTACTGCACCGCGACCCAGCTGAGAAATGACGCAGAGAGAGGATACCTCATGATGTTACCACAAACATCACCTAAATGGTGCAATAACAGGAAAAAAAAAAGTAAATTCAAACCTACTTCCTGGGCACAAAGGGGCATACTGGAAAATTCGTATTAAGAGGAAAACACAAAAAAGTCTTCAATCAGATTAATTACCATTATCCACAACAGATATGCTAATGAATTTGTTCATCAGATACGCAGCCTTCTCTAGAGGCACAGAGTATCGAGCAGCGCTATTAATTTTCTCTCCCACGCATTCTTACAAAACTTTGTGAACATCCATCGTCCCGGAACCACAACAAAGACGAAACCCCTCTAATTTCAAACCTCCCTGTGGCTGCGTTATGTAAATGAGGAGCCTTCCTGGGGACCCAGCAAACTAGGGCAACTGCCCCAGGCTCCAAGCTTTGAAAAGGATGGACAACCAGACATCCCTCCAGCTACACTGCTAAGTATTAGAGAACGAGGGTGGAGTGTGGCGGTCAGGCTGTTGGCCAACGAAGGTAGTTCTGCCCTAAAGCAAAAGATCTTGAGGCCTTTCTAGAAATACGAGCACTCAGGACACAGACTCCCACATCGTTACCAACACTAAGTGAGAGAGGACGCCTCTCAGCAGGTCTTTCAATGATGTGTCGTTAAGTCATGCTGTGTTAGAGGTGTGTGTGTGTGTGTGTGTGTGTGTGTGCGCGCACGCGTGTGCGCAGGTGTGAGATGCAGTGGTGAGGGGGAGACAGAGATAGAGAAAGAGAGATAGACAGAGACACACAAATAGATACAGATAGATGGCGCTAAACGTGCCCCCCCCACCTCCCAAATCCTGTTGTCTCAAAGGGCAGAGGAGAAGGAGAGGACCAACTAGGGAGGGAGAGGGATTTCGTTCGGCCAATGTGGGTCGTCTGCTCAGAACTTTATGGTAAGGGGTGGAGTCTGGACTGGGGACCCAGGCGGCAGGAGTTTAAAGCCTTCGCTTCGAAGCTATCCCCAAACATGCCATGACGTTGGGGTCTTCAACATGAAGTCACTGAACGTAAGCACAAGCACACTGTCAACACGCACAAAATATCCCTCCTGGCGGAGTCTGCTACAGGCATGAAGACGGAGCCATGCGGACTTCACAACGCGTCCTTCCCCACCGACCTCAAGCACCTCACATATGCCACCGGGAACTGACCTTGTTGAGCTGGATTTATTCAAATCACCATGTAAAAAGCACCTTGACTGGGGGTCAAGTAAGTGTAAGTGCTGATGGGCGTGTGCTGTACAAATTCAACCTCCAAGCATTCTGTACGGATGCCGAAGTCCCCTCAAAAGCACATGGGACAAACCCCGTCCTGCAGGGCGGCTGGATGAGCTCCTCGTGGCCCCCCAGGAGGGGCGCGCCATCACAACTCAGCACAATCACTTTCCACGAAAGTATTTTGGACTTTATGGAGTGGAGAATCTTGTATTTATAAAATAAAAGAGGCAAAAACAAAACAAAACAAAACCACCAGGTAAAAAGGAAGTGAAACAGAGGCAGGAAAGCAAAGAAGACACAGGACAGCAGTCTGTAGCAGCCATGTTCTGGTATCCCACACTTCCACGTTTGGTCCCGTAAATGTTGCCTCTCTGTCCATTGCACGTTCTGATTTTCACTTCCGTGAGGCAATTAGGGGCGCCCGGATGGCTCAGTCGGTTAAGCGTCCGACTTCAGTTCAGGTCATGATCTCACGGTCCGGGAGTTCGAGCCCCGCATCGGGCTCTGTGCTGACAGCTCTGAGCCTGGAGCCTGCTTTGGATTCTGTGCCTTCCTCTTTCTCTCTTCCCCTCCCCCGCTCATGCTCGCTCTCTCTCTCTCTCTCTCTCTCTCTCAAAAATAAACATTAAAAGAATTTTTAAAACAGAAGCAAATATACCTTAAGCTAAAGGAGATATGTCTACATGTAGACATTCTGGGGGAGTGTCACAGATTTTTTTTTTGAGGCAAGATCAAAAAAGGCTTAGTGTGTTCTCAATTATGCTCTGAAAATATGTCTTTTCAAAGAGTAGACCCCTGCTAAAGGCTTCTTGGTGGCTTGAATAATTATTCTCCCAATATTAAAATAGCCAGTTGAAAGGGGTACTAAGCAATTTTTCTTGTTTCACTTGTATTGAAGAGTAAAGGTACTTCAAAACGTTAAATCTTTTCTATTGGAAATCAACCAAATTACACACACACACACACACACACACACACACACACACACCCCTACCTATGCATGCACCTTTCAATTTAATTCGAAGAATTACCAATGTGCCATACAAAGTGTCCTATTTCCCCAATGGTAAGATGGGAGGCTGAAAGAAACACGGAGCCAGCCAGGTGCACTGTCTCCTAATTTAGCAACTCAAGATAATTCTAAAGAATGTAAGATTCAGATAGAAAAACAGGAATTTTAAGATATTTTAAAGGATAAGTGGTCTTTGCTCATGCATGTGGCCTAACGAGAGCTAAATGAATTTTTGCTTTGAATTTCCTACAGTCTCCTCCCTTTGATCAACTCAAAGATTTCTGAACACACAGAGCAATTCTGTTCATCTGGTACCTGCAGCAATGGCAGATAAGGAAAATGTATTAAATCTGAGTTAATTAAAATGCTTTTTGCTTTATTTCTTTGGTTGTCTCATGGGAAAAAAAATGCTAATAAGATTTCAGGGGAGAGAGAATTCTACGTGCAGAATTGCCAAGAAAATTCCAGTTAAGTGAAAGAGAATCATGGGCGATCACATACTTAGATGCTAACCCAAAGAAGAAGGTTTCTTTTCCATGTAATTGTTTTTAACATGTGAGATCAGAAAGCAACTCCTTTGCTTGGATCACTTCTCCATCCAGAAAATGGAAACTGTAACCATAATGGCAACGCTGCGTTCCTGGAGGCCACACCTTGTCCAGCCACAGCCACACGCCAGCTGCAGAAATCAAAGCCTTCATTTGGCAGATACCCACAGAGTCGGGATTTGAACCCGGATCCGTCTGGCTCCGAGTTTCGTAACCAACCCCCAACCTGTCTGCTTCTGACTCCTTTGTGTAGGCAGTGCACACACGCTTAACCCCAAAGGAGGGACTTTTCATTCAGGTATCATCAAACGATAATGATTATTTCCTTTTGCTGTCTCTCCTCGTGTAGCTTTTGTAATTTGGGATTAAAAAAAAGGTCTCAGGACTTCATTACGTACAGTCACGCTGTGTTTCCAACGGGGGGATGGAACCAGAATGCAACTTAAAAATTCCTCTTACGTTCCCAACAGTGACAACAATGACATAAACAATGTCATACAACGATGACATAAACATCTTAGGATATGATAGATAAGACATTAACTCTATTCAGATTATGATTTACTAAAGCATAGAATTCCAGTGATGACTTATCAAAGGCAGACAGCAGCTAATGCCCACTGGATGCCTCTGGCAGAAACCAAACAAACAAAACACAGAAAAACAAACAACAACAACATGGCTTCGGGATCTGGGGAAAGATCAACCTCACCTACTTACACAAAGTCTCTTCACTCCAAAAGTAGAAAAGGCCAAGATGTGGGGTGCTACCTAAATTGGTCTGACCAAAATCCCACTCTTCAGGTTAATACAGCTGCCAATTTAAATAGAGTAACACAGGTATTATATAGTTTTCTCATGTCATGTGGTGTTAAATTGGTTAATTTATGTCTTCAGTATATTTATGAGAAACGGGAAATTATATATGTATATATTGTGGATCCACCACTTTTTAAAATACTGAGATCCAATGTGAACATGAAAAGAATAGTACAGTTTATGAAGACCCTTCACGGAGATTTTGACATTTCGTGACAGTTGATTCACGCTTTTTGCTTTCTTTTCCCTTTCCTCCTTAGGCACATATGTGTATTTTTCCCCAAAACTCTTTTAGCGTGCCTGGTGCACGTGATGCACATTTACTAAGATTTCCATGTGTATTTTCTGAAAGTAAGAAATTCTCCCGCACAATCACGGTCCAATTGTTAAAATCAGGAAACTGACATTGATACAATACTGTTATCTAATCTACAGACACAACAGGCCTTATTCAGTTTCTGAATTGTCCCAATAATGTCCTTAGGAGCAAATGGAAACCCAGGGTAATGCACTGTGTTACTGGCACGCCCCCTCTAGCCCCCTTTCCATCTCGGTCTCTACTCTTCTCTTTCGCGACACCGACGTCTTCGAAGGGTGCTGGCCAATTACTTTGCAGGATACCAGTGACTGGGTTTGCTGTGCTTTCTTCATGATTAGACTCGATTGGTACCCTTCTGGAAGGAATCCCGCAGAAGTTCTGCTGTCCTTTCCCAGGGCATCCTTTTCAGAAGCCCATTGTGTCCATTACAGACTCACAGCTGACAGTCCTTTTTTACTACTCGGTTAAGGTGCTATCTGCTAGGTATTTCTGCTGAAGGTCATCCTTTTACTTGTTGTTATAAATATACATCTGCTGAGATATATTCTGAGGCTTAGTGTTCCGTCACTTGTGAAACTTTCACCCGTTTCTTTGAGTATCCATTGATGTTTCTTATCTGAAACAATTACTATCATGATGGCTGACAAATGGTGGTTTTCCAATTCCATCATTCCTTCTACATTTACCAGATGGCTTGCTACTAAAACAAAAACTTCCCCAGATGGGCTCACAGTCTCTACCTGTATTTAACACTTGTAATCCTCCAGTATCATCATTTTGACATTCATATTACACCAGTTTTAGCCAGTGGGAATGCCTTCATGTTGACCCCCGTTTCCTTCTGACACGACCCCATCATTCTCTGAACACTTTACCATTTGGCACGCACGATTTTCCTGGCTATTCTTGGACGTTCTCTGCCCCAGCCATGGAATTGGCCATTTCGCCAGGGAACCTTGGTCCTTTTTAGTGGAGAATGGTATATAGAAACCAGGAACGAGGTCATGGATTCCAGGCCTTCCCAGAGAACAGGGGTAGGGAACAGATGTAGATGTCTGTTAACGCCATCCCTCAGTTCACACGATTCCTCAAATACAAATCCCCAAACACAGGGTTTCTTCCTCCTTTCACTGTTTCTGTGTCTGTAACACCCTTCTCCACAGTGGGAAACCTGGCTTCCATCATCTGTAATATATTTGCTTATTTGCTGACTCAGAATGAATAGAAAGTAGTTTCATAAGGTAAATGAGAATACCTGATTTAAAAAAAAACGTGTGGCCAACTAATTGCCTCGGTGGCAGCGACCTCCAACCCACACTTCTAGTTAGTGCACCTGCCCCCTTGGGCTCTGGTTCTGGCCAGCAGGTCCACGGAGAGAGCCACGGGAAAAGCATGAGGTGTGGCCATTTCCACTTCCTCTTTCGGACTCCTGCCATCATGGCAAGACTGGGCTAGTCTGTGCAGGGAGGAGGAGCTGGGAGGAGTCCGGCTGGGTCAGCCCCAGCCCACCTGACCCCAGGTAACCCATCGTGTGGTCGCAGATGTCAGGCTGAGCCCCGCCGACAAGAGTCGATCCAGCTGAGATGCGCTCGGCTGACCTGTGACCTCGTGAGAACAAAGGCTGTGATCTCCCAACAGTGAACGGTAATGTGTTTTATATTATTATTGTGACAAGGGACAACGGATACAAAGTGCCAAAATATCCTTGAAAAAGGGGCATTTTTAATGTTTCTTGGTGTCGGGATCTCGAAAATGCTGCGTCATTTCCAACAGGGCTCTTTAAGAGAAACTTGGTAGGTGTGATTATAAACTTTAAACATGTAAGTAAGGGATCACAAATACACCCTCGAAGAAAAGCAGGTATGAAGGCTGACTGCCACAAGGTGTGGTCCGGCTCAGGAACACGCAACTAACCAGGGAAGAGTGGAGGTGTAAGTTACAGCTGTGTGTGAATGAACCAAACAGGTAACAATATGGTTGAGTCTTAGCAAAATCATACTAAGTGAAAAGTCCAGAGTAAGTCCAGAAAAGGTCATCCACAGTGTGATACCTATTTTCTGTAATGAGCAACTTGCAACAAAATTACGTAACAAGAAAAGCAAGGCGATGGTGAACAGGAGGTGGAGGAAGCTATTACCTTGGTTGGAGTAATCAGGTAGGTGGAAAAATCATACACAGCACCCCGCAAAACTTCTAGCTTCTGTTTTGTGGGATGGGCCCACAGATTCTTATTATACCACTGCAAACTTAAATACACTAATTTAAAGTCAACCACTAAAGAAAGTAGTCCACACACGGCCCCAAAATGCTCTGCTGTATGCAACCTGTGACCTGTGGTAATTTATGCAACAGATATTAGCTGCCATCTAACTTTCTCTTAGATGACCCAGCGTTCTCATTTTGTAACATGGTAACGTGAAAATGTGGTTGCAGATATGGCTGCGGTGAGAACGGTCAAGGTCACTGGAGACTCTTGTAGTAGGCTCTTTCTAAAGGGAGTCCAGGGGCGCCTGGGTGGCTCAGTCGGTTAAGTGTCTGACTTCAGCTCAGGTCATGATCTTGCATTCCATGAGTTCGAGCGCCCCGTTGGGCTCTGTGCTGACAGCTCCGAGTCTGGATCTGCTTCAGATTCTGTGTCTCCCTCTGCCCCTCCCCTGCTCACACTCTGTCTCTCTCTCAAAAAATAAACATTAAAAAACTTAAAAAAAAAATAAAGGGAGTCCATATACCTTGGCCATCTCTTTCTCACAATCAATCAAGTGGACAGCGCTATTGACAAATTTGCAAACCTCATTGTTCTAATGAACCATTAGCTGCATTTAGCTCCATAAGCCTTTGGCAAAATACACGAGGTCTATTTGAATTCACCATTCAAGTTTTCAGCTTTTTAAAAAATCCATACTGTGTCTGAAGGACTCATTTTGCCTCTCTGTCCAGTTAGTACCTAATAAGAGACGTGCTTAGGTGGTAGAATACTTTTGATACTTAAAGAAATAAAGAACAACGTGGTTTATGTCCCCAAGCTGAGTGGTCTACCTGGCTCCTCTGTGGCATGATGCCATCATACCTGATTCATTCCCCCCCCCCCACCCACGCCTAACTGCCCAGGTACTATGATCGTCTCTCTTTCCTCCTGGAAGAGCTCCATGATGACTTCTCCATGGCTCATCTATCTTTATATAGGTAGCATTTAACACCTAGATTATTGCAAAACCCTCGTAGCACAACTTCCTCCTAATAGCTCTGTGCTCTCTGTATTCACGATTATGACTATTCCCAGACTTACTATTTATTATTATTATTCATTACCATTATTATTTAGTGTGATCAAATTGCTCTTCAGCTTACAACCGTCAAATGTTTTCCATGAGAGGACAGAATGCATTTCTGCAGCTTCTTGCATGAATGAGCCTCAGGGGCTGCAAGTTCTACGAGACAATTTTTAAATTCTGTGTTTTGATTTCAGGTTCATCTTTGGAAAAAACAGAAACTTATTCTGAATTATCTAGATAACTTTTTAACCCTGCATCATACTGGCATCTCCAAGGAGGCTTTGAAAAAAAAACATCAGTCCATAGAGATTCACACCCAGATGTATTCTGATGTATTTGTTCCCAGAAAAGGGATGTGTCCTGTGTAGGAATTTGGACTGTGTATTTTCTAGGTGACGAGTTGTCTTGGGAGATTGTCAAGGAAGGGGCACAACAACGGTGGAAGGCATTCCTAACAGCTCCGGGGATGATGGATTACTGGTCAGGAGCCTGCAGGCTGGGGGCCCAGAAGGAGGTACTGAGGACAAGCAGGCGGGAGAGGAAGTTTGCCAGATCGAAGGCATTATAAAAGGGAACAGAGAGTAAATTAAGAGAGAGAGAGAGAGAGAGAGAGAGAGAGAGATGAAGGAGTGAAGAAAACAGAGTTAGAAGGACTCCGGTTTGGGAACTGCTGGCGTCATTCTCCCGAAAAAGAGAACAGCAGAGGGAGTGGGGATTTGGAAGGCAGGAAGTCAGAAATAAACGAGTTCAACGCTGCCTGCAGGTTTCTGGCCTGGGGGGCAGGACACCCAGGTGCACAGGCCCAGAAGAGCCTGGCTTAAAAACACAACTCGAGGGGCGCCTGGGTGGCGCAGTCGGTTAAGCGTCCGACTTCAGCCAGGTCACGATCTCGCGGCCCGTGAGTTCGAGCCCCGCGTCAGGCTCTGGGCTGATGGCTCGGAGCCTGGAGCCTGTTTCCGATTCTGTGTCTCCCTCTCTCTCTGCCCCTCCCCCGTTCATGCTCTGTCTCTCTCTGTCCCAAAAATAAATAAAAAACGTTGAAAAAAAAAAAAAAAAACACAACTCGATTTCTAGTGTCCGTGATCGTACCAACTGTTACAGCTTCCTTCCCTGTCTGTCATGGATCCAGATTTTCTCATGATCCTCTATCCCAAAGGAGAGGAAAGGAAGAGTTTCCCGTGCTACCTAAATGCGTTTCAGTGTCTGCGGTAAGCACGAAGTCTTCCAACCAATCTGTTACAGGTAAATGTTCCATCAATGCCAAGTGCAGATTCCTTAACGATGTTTGTTGGACTGGTTTTGTTTTCTGTCCTTCAAAATGGCATGTGGGAGAGGGGGTAGCTTCTGGGCCTCGGGAGCTGGGCTGGGCTGGTCTATGCAGTCCTAAGGGCCTTGCAGACGCACCGAGGGGCCCCCTGTCTCTGAGCCCAGCCCTGGAGATATCCTGGCAATGTGACAGGTCCTCTCTGGGCTGTTTCACGTCGCTTTGCACCTGCTGCGGTGGGTCTGGACCTTGGCATCGTCTTCGGGTCTCTCAGTCTGGGGGTTCTTCTGGAACCCCAGGAGCTAGCCCACGAGGCGGGTCCTGGTGTCCGAAGCTGGCCGAAGGACACGGTAGCCTTATCATGGGGAACTTCTGCATCGAGGGCACAACCCACATACTGTCGGACCACCTACCTATCCAGGCTGCTTATGTGGACTCTTCTTCCCTGACTGCTTCCCCATTGCTTTTGAGACAGGTTAGCATCGCTGGGAAAGGCTGGTGGGCCCGCCGACACTGTGCCCCAGGACACCAGCCGCTGAGTACCAAGTTCTCGGATTCCTCCCTTCCATCCTGGCTGTTTTTAACCTGATGCCTTCCCCTAGCTCTTCTTTTTCACTCACTCCCTCACCCCGCCCCTGTCTCCCACTCTCCCCGATTCAGGCCTTCTTCTCCCTCCCTCGTGGGTCTTCTAGGGGCTCCCCGTATTTGCCTCCTTCCCCAGGTGGTGTTTTCCCCGCCCTCTCCCTGGGGTCACACTGTGCATGAGGTACAGGTGGACAAAAGAACTTACCCCTCCAGGAGGGCCTGGGAGGAACTTCAAAATTTGAAAACAGCCTTATCATCCTCACAACGATTTTATGAGGTTAACAAGAGTCATGTTCACGGCACAGATGAAGAAAGCAGGATGCGACACGATGAAGGAGATCCCCACTTTGGCACAGCGGGCGTTTCAGAAATAGAGCCGGGGGTGTCTGGGGGCCCACTGAGGCAGGACACGGCTCGCTGCGTCGCTGCAGCTGTAAACGTAACTGCCCACAGAAGGCGACGTCACCACTTGAACCGGGTTGAGCACAGCACTGGGCACGGCCCCTCCTCCCTGCCCCTCTGTTGCCCCCACACCGTAGAGATGCTCCACGCCTTCACGGCCCTACCATTTTCATGTTTTCCGTATTTTGTTAAAGTTTTATTTATTCTGAGAGAGAGAATGGGGGAGGCGTCGGAGGGAGAGCCCGTGCGCGCAGGGGAGGGCGAGAGGGACAGAGAGAATCTCAAGCAGGGTCTGTGCTGTCAGCACAGAGCCCTACGTGGGGCTCCATCCCATGAACCGTAAGATCATGACCTGAGCCAAAACCAAGAGTCGGACGCTCAACCGACTGAGCTCCCCCACGCATCCTGGCCCTAGCAACTTAGTGACATCTGCTCTCTTTGGACTATAACTCTCTACTTTGAAAGCATCTGTCTCCTACTTCTCTTTTTCTGAGTGACCTTATTATGCGTTCCGTGTGGTTTACCTCCTCCACCTGAAAGGCCCAGAAAACCCCATCCAAAACGCTTTTGAGGGTGTTAGCGTGGGCTAGTCGATACGTAATCCATGTTGATTTTGGAAGCGGCCCACCAAAATATTCTTTCATTTCAGTAAGTTGATTATACTCTGACCAAATATAAGGCCTTTCAAATAATTATGTCGATGGAACAAACATTTAGAATTTAGGTAATCGGCTGCTTACCAAGAAGGGCCGAAATATTATGAGAAGTCGCCTTATTTAGTCACTTTCTACAGTTCATGTTTCCTCAATAAATACAACGTTTAACATCGCCGGGGCTCGCCTGCACGTTAAGAAAGCATTCACTTAGCAACTGTCATGCTAAGAAATGTTTTTGCCTGTGATGCTTAAGGTCTGCTTCGCGTACTGCTTAAAAAGAACTGGGTAAATTGCTATTTTCACGTTAGTAGATAGCATTATTTACTTTTTCTCCCTTCTGACAGTAGCATGCGCAAATCAAAAACCTGAAAAAGCTCACCCACTGAATTAAAAACAATGGAGATGCAGTAGCTGAATAATTCAGGTTCTACCACCCAGGCAACTGGAGGAAGCAGCCTGCCTCACCATCCCCGTATCTTTAATTACCTCAGCACAATGTGGTGGTGACAGTATTTACTCAAGAAAGATCTATGGCACTGCAATCGGCCTATCTGTCCACCTCACTCTCCTGCTAAAATTATCAGGGTGGTACCTGAATTCTTGAACAGATATGCTAATTCTCGACTAAGGGCCACTTTAAAAGTCTGTCGACAATTCCCTTTACGAACGCTCTGTCTAGGTTATCCAACACATGTAAGGTAATAGAGTAGCTGTAATCTGAAAAATTAATCTTTACATAAATGCCCATATATCACCACGTCCGTGAAGGAAGGATTAATAGCAAGGATATAAAGAAAAAGGCTGAAAATATGACTGAATGGCATTTATGCACAGTATAAATGCACAATTCTGGGCAGAGCAATGAACCTCTAAAAATTTACACATTTTGTACGTGCTTTGAAGTATATGTCACATCGTTGAACATAATGGTGCTGACAGTGTTACCGCCTGTGAGCAGGAACGCGGCCGAGAAGCGTGAGGAGTCACTCTCCCTCTTCCCCACTCAGCACCTGGCGTTAAATGAAGTGACAAGAGGACTGGTATAGTGTGTCCCCTACCAAGAGAAGACAGCACTCTACCCGTCTGAATCATTAAGGTCCACCCTCAGCACGGCCCCGACTGAAAGCAGAATTTCCCAAGACTGGCATTCATCACTCTCTGGTCTTTAACACCACGGCCCACTGGCATTACCAACAAGGGGATACGTTATGATAACGTGTGCTTATCAACAGTAAACAAATAGTGCTTAAAACAGAAAACAGAGGTCCCTCAAGTAATACCAATCATCACCAGGTTTGAACTACAGGGCAGAAATTCAAGTACTTTAAAATCACACATGGCATTCAGTAATTCAATAGTTAAGAACGATCCATCTAATTTGCTCATTCATTGAACACGCATCTACAAACACATGCTTTATTCAGGCACTGTATTAGATGTAGAAATACATAATGAACTAAGTACAGTGCTTGTCCTAAAGAAGCTTAGAGACTTGTGAGTTTCCAAAATTGAAGCAAGTTCTATGCCACAAAGGGTCAATGTGACCCTAAATTGTTCACCTTATATGAGGAAGGAAAGAGGGATGGGTGGGTGGATGGATGGATGGATGGATGGATGGATGGAAGAAGGGAGGGAGGGAGGGAGGGAGGAAGGAAGGAAAGAAGGAAGGAGGGGGAAGGAGAGAGGGAGGGAGGGAGGAAGGGAGGGAGGGAAGGAGGGACAGAAAAAAGGAGGGAGGGAGGGAGGAAGGGAGGAAGGAAGGAGGGGGAAGGAGAGAGGGAGGGAGGAAGGGAGGGAGGGAAGGAGGGACAGAAAGAAGGAGGGAGGGAAGGAGGGAGGAAGGAAGGAGGGGGAAGGAGAGAGGGAGGGAGGAAGGAAGGGAGGGAAGGAGGGACAGAAGGAAGGAGGGAGGGAGGGAGGGAGGAAAGGAGGAAAGAAGAAGGGGAAGAAGGAAGGAAGGAAGGAAGGAAGGAAGGAAGGAAGGAAGGAAGGAAGGCGAAGGAGAGAGGGAAGGAGGAAGGGTGGGAGGGAAGGAGGGACAGAAGGAAGGAGGGAAGGAGGAAGGAAGGAAGGAAGGAAGGAAGGAAGGAAGGAAGGAAGGAGACAGAAGGAACAGGAGTTGATCTGAATGAAGCCACTTAAAACAGAAACAAGCCTTTAGCAAGGGAAGTTAAACCATGTTGGTAGTTCAAAACCTGTGCAATCCAATTAATCCACAAAAATATACTGTATTTGGTGCTTCCGGGAGTCTAAAGAATAAGTTTGTCTCACAATATTTTATCGTTTAATAGGAAATGGAGGAGTATTCAAGGCACACACTCCACTTAACTGTTGAACGGGTGGCAGGGGCAGCGAGTTCTACAGGCAACGGAGTCAGCGATCACAGGTGTTCCTTTCTCGTAGCGTGACAGTAGGGCTGACTGCGAAAGCGGTAAGGCCAATGGTTGTGTGGGATGAAGAAGAACAGCAGCAAATCTTAAACACAAGAAAACCAGGTGCAGAGTCTAAACGAAGATCAGTGAATGACAAACCAGAAAGTTGAACTTTTTTATTTGTGAGTTTTCTCGTCTTCGAAGAGAATCCAGAAAAGCACGGACACGAAATGCCTTTCATACCATGATAGCACATCAGTAAGAGAACAGTAAGCCATTTTCTGAGCACAGGCTTATGTCCCCGCCTTCACTCAACACACCATCCCTGAGCATCTCACGTGTGACTTCAACTCACAAGACAGGTATTAGTAACAGATGTGAAAGTAGTAACACAAAAGCCACGGGAGGGATTTCAGACAAACCTGTTGTTACTTCTAACTTATCGCCAACCCTCCCCCATCACAACCCCATTCATTCCATGGCCCCCTCCCCACCTGGAGGGGACGGGAATTGGTAGTACGAGGGGGTTATCGAGGCCAAATGGAAAGGCTCTGTGGAAAATAAAGCTACTTCTTCTTTTTTTTAATGTTTATGTATTTATTTTTGACAGAGAGAGCTTGGTGCATGGGCAGGGGAGGGGCAGAGACAAAGGAGGAGAGAGAGAATCCCAAGTAGGTTCGTGCTGTCAGCACAGAGCCCAATGTGGGGCTTGAACTCAGAAACCATGAGGTCATGACCTGAGCGGAAACTAAGAGTCCGACGCTTAACCATCTGAACCACCCAGGCGCCCCAGAAAATGAATCTTCTAATAGTGGTTTTGAAATGTGGAAAAATTTGCACACAGGTAGATGAGAAATGAATGAAGAGAACTGGGGCCACAGAGAAGTACAAAAAACCAAAAACCGTAAGATATACAGGGCGCATGTTCATGACTGAAGCACTAAGAAAGAATGGCTGGCTGCTGCACCTTTTTAATTCAGATGTTTAGGATTAGTTATGTGGCCAAACTGTCTAAAGGCAAGTTTCCTAAAGGAAAACACTTCTCAAACTTTCCTACCAAGAACCACGAAAGGCAGAAGGGAGTAAATGTCGGGGCAGCCAGACCTAACTGTGGTCCTTTTTCAAAGTCCCCTGGGAATCTCGTTTAAAATTTAAACTGGACCCCATCATCTACCAATTAAGTCCTAATATGAAAATCATGGCTTGGGGCATCTGGGTGGCTCAGTCGATTAAGCATCCGGCTTCAGCTCAGGTCAGGATCTTGTGGTTTGTGAGTTCAAGCCTCACGTCGGCCTCTGTGCTGACAGCTCAGAGCCCGGAGCCTGCTTCAGATTCTGTCTCCCTCTCTCTCTGCCATACCCTGCTTGTGTTCTGTTTCTGTCTCTGAAAAATTAATAAACATTAAAATTTTTTTTAAATAAAACAAAATAAAATCATGGCTTCAATACCTTCTGGAAAAGAGCCAGACATCATGACATCATTCTGGTTCATATGCAAGATAGACTAGAACAGAGTTGAAAATGTCTAGAAATTGGGGGAAACCAGCTGTCGTGTCACAAGGAAGCTTATGTGACCCGGTGGAGAAGCCCACCTGGGGAAAAACTGATGTCTCCGCTCAACAACCAGCACCAACTCCCCAGCTATGTGTCAGTCACGGTGAAAACAGAGTCAGGTACTCCCACAGATGACTATAGCCCTGGCTGATGTCTTAACTGCAATTTCGTAAAGAATCAGAGTTAGAAACGCCCAGCTAAGCCATTCCAAAGTCTTGACTTACAAAAACTCTATGAAATAATACATATTTCTTGCTGTTTTTTAAGCCACCAAGTTTTGGGATATTGTGTTACACACAACAGATAAATAATACACAAGAGGATACGGATGGCAAATTATTTTACTTCTTCACGAACTATGCCAAGGCATTACCTGAGAACTGTGCACAGCCCCTAGCAATAAGCTGGTGGAGTTGGATTTTCAAGCTACTGTTGACAGAAAATTCATTGAGTTAATCTTCTTGGTAAGAGGTAAAATTGCTTGTTTTATGTGACAGATTGAAATATTCTCTGAATCACTATTCAGTTTGTTTTTTAATGTCTTGGAAAATTAAGTCATCAGAAGCTATTTTTCTTTCACCAAGAAACCTATAATTTCTGGCAAATTCAAACGAAGTAAGAGCCACAAAGAACATGCACGCCGTCCATATGATCAACTCTCTTCATCCAACTACAAAATTTCACTTTTATTATACTAATGTGGATAGAAACAGTACAAAAAAGTTGTTTTGCAACTGCAGCTGTTGGTAAGAATATTCAGCTACAAAAATATGCAAAATAAACCAAATTTATGAGAACAACAAGATCAGCCATTGATTCAGGTCTTTGTCTTGTCATGATTATCCCATATTTTCCCTTTCAAAAAAAAAAAAAAAAGCCACAATTCAAAACCAAGTTTGAGTTCTTCAACAACATTTCTCACCTTGACATATACATAAGCTTTGAATAAGCTTTGAATCATGTTGCTCTTCACCATAAATTTGTCTAAAATGATAGCTATTTGAAGCCCTTGACTTTATAAAATAGTATTTTTGAAGTTTATTTATTTTGAGAGAGGGGGCTTGAACTCGTGAGCTATGAGCCGAAGTTGGATGTTTAACCAACTGAACCAACCAGGCGCCCAATAACATTTTTTCATGATCGCACTGAAAACACAAAGAGAACCATGGGCTGAGGTCAATACAGCAGTCAATTCTCAGCAAATGTAGCAACAGCCTCAATACAGTTTACTGAGTTTTGCTTTTCATAGAACTGCCAGTTACGGCCAAACTTTTTCCCAGCTGCTTACAACTGGGCAATATTTGAAGTTTAACATATCTTTGCTGATAACATTATAAATATAAACAAAGTCCACTAAAGTGTTAATTTTAATAGCTTTTATTGACACACGGAGAAGAATTTGAGCTCTAGGTATGTAGTCTCTGATGATGGCAGACAAGGGTGTCTGAGTGGCTACCTCTTTTTGACCCAAAAGATTTTCAATCTTATCGGTGACATGGTTTCACAAAATTTCTCGCATTATGTGAATCGTACTTTCAACGATCTTTCCAAAATAACTCTTAAAGGAGGTTCCAAGAAAAATGTTATTTTCTGCATCTGGTTGTATTTTTTACCACAGTGATTATATTCATAATTTATTTTGTTTGTTTTAGTTACCCAAAGACAGTAGTGACTGTTGTTCAAAATGCACGTGCTTAGGGGCACCTGGGTGGCTCAGTCGGTTGGGCGTCTGGCTTCAGCTCAGGTCATGATCTGATAGGTCGTGAGTTCGAGCCCCGCATCGGTCTCTGTGCTAACAGCTCAGAGCCTGGAGCCTGCTTTGGATTCTGTGTCTCCCTCTCTCTCTGCCCCTCCCCTGCTCACGCTCTGTCTCTCTCTCTCTCAAAACTGATTAAACGTTAAAATTTTTTTTTTGCAAATGTCTGTAATTTTTTGGTTCACCTATTTGAAAGATCAATTCAAAACACTAAGGTTTAAGCTTATTTGTATCATCGCAGCTAATTAACACACATAAAATTCAAGTTTTAAGGACATCCTACAATTGTCTCTTAAAGCAAATATACTAGTTGCGGCCAGCTGTAAGCATCCTCAGGACCCTCTTTTTGTTAGTCATGACCCTGTATATTTCAGGTTGTGGTAAGTTGTCTGTATAACATATTGGTTTCAAAAAAATTGGATTCATATTTATATTCTAGTAGAAAATGAGACCTAGCAAATTTTTAAGACTTAGATAAAGAATGGCATATAAATTATACCAAATATCTTGGCTCAGTTTTTGACCAACTGCAGAGAAAAGGAGAACACATAGATGATGGTTTTCATACAAAATATTTGATCTGGCCCAAGTCGGAGAAAAGCTGAAATGATGTGTGGGAGCAGAATTTTCAACAGAAAGTTTTAAAGCACCTGGCTTATAAGAGACAAAGACATAATTCAAAAGTTGCCTGTGAGGGTGCCTGGGTGGCTCAGTTGATTCAGAGTCCAACTGTTGGTTTCAGCTCAGGTCATGATTTCACAGTTCGTGGGTTCAAGCCCTGCGTCGGGCTCTGTGCTGACACGGCAGAGCCTGCTTGGGATTCTCTCTCTCCCTCTCTCTCTGCCACTCCCCTGTTTACTCTCTCTGTCTCTCTCTCTCAAAATAAATGAATAAACTTAAAAAAAATTTTTTTTACATTGTATGTGAAGGTTTTCACAATGAACAGAAGCCGCATTATCTCTCAAGTTCCTGAGCCCTGATCACATCTCCTCTATAGCTTGTGATTCTAACACTACAACACCTGACAGCACAAAAGCATCAAATTTTCCAATCACTATTCACACAGAAAGTTTGTCTATTCTCTAGGCTTTCAAACAACCAAAAAATAAAGCAAAATGCGACATTGTCGCAACAGAGAAAAAAGTGAATTATGTGGATGTAATTAGAGCATGCAGATGACAAACTCTTGCAAGACTGCTTGATGAGCACTGGGTGTTGTGTGTTAGAGATGGGTCACTAAATTCTACTCCTGAATCCAACACTGCACTGTATGTTAACTCACCAGAATTTAAATAAGAACTTAAAACATTAAAAAAACAAAACATATCCTCAAACTTCTAATTAATAAATCGCTGACAGTGCAAACATGCATCATATCATTCTGAGCCTCAGCCTGCCTGCCCTCAGGCAGGTCGGTCCATCTCACTTGGAGAAGATGAGGATTGTCTGGGTCGTACTGTTAGATAAAACACAAGACAGTTAAATTTTAACTTCAGATAAGCGACAAGCAATTAGTTTACGTATGTCCCAAATATCACATGGGAAATACTTATACTAAAAATTACTCACTGGTGATATGAAATTTAAATTCGTTTGTGTGGTTCATTTTATGTGTGAACTTGACCAGACCCAGGCGCGTACTTATTCTAAGTATGTCCGTGAGGGTGTCCTTGGATGAGATTACAATGAAATCTGTTGCCTGAGCAAAGAAGACTGTGCTCCCTGATGTGGGAGGCCCTCATCCAGTCAGTAGATGGCTTGAGCAGAACAAAGAGGCTGACATTCCAGCTAGTCAGGGGGACCTTCTCTTGCCTGACTGCCTTCTAGCTCAAGGCATTGGTGTTTTCTGGCCTTCAGACTCAACTGAAACACAGGTTCCTCTTGGATCCCAGGCCTTTGGATTCAGACTAGAACTACACCATTGGCTCTCCTAGGTTTTAAAGCTTCCTGACTGCATACCTTGGGGTTTCTCAGCCTTTATAATCGCAGGAACCAATCCCCTATAGTAAATCTTTACACACACACACACACACACACACACACACACACTGTTGGTACTATGTTCATTCTATTTCTCTGGAGAACCCTAATACAGTCTATATTTTTATTTTCTAAAGCTTGCAACCTTACCTCTGGGTTTGCATGACTCAAGTAACAACGACTATATTAAAACAATTTTAAAATGTACTTTGTGTCAAAATTTAGTATTTCAAATGTTGTGATGTTTATAATAATCAACATCAAAAGAAACTTGCCTGACACCAGGCGTAAGTATGAGTTGTGACGAGCTAAGACTGACAGGCCAGAACTTAGCTGTGTGAATTTACTGTTGCATAGAGATTGTTAAATTATTTCCACTTGGAGTGTCACATAACTTAAATTAAGATCTTTAATTACTGTATAATATATTCAAATAAATTACTCTCTAATCTAGCAGAGGAATAAAAAACAAGTCGATTAAAAGCAACAGAAAATGCCAAATATCTCAGAATTAGTCAGTGGAAGCTGAAAACTAGAAGGAGTAGGTCTGAATAATTTATAGATCAAAGAAAAGATGAGTTATTCAATCACCAGACTTTTTAAATCAAAACTTTGCATATTATTTTCAAAGTACTTGTGTTTTCTGCCATGTATATATAGTTACAGTTACAATACAAGCAGGAAAATCCACAAATTTAACCGAGGTTCCTAATCTGGACACCCACGGAACCTGACCCACAGATACGTGTTATCTTCTCCTGCAGTCTTTTCTAAAAATTCAACTTAATTGAAAAATATGCTAAAATTGATTTCAACAGAATTGTAGATTCTTGGCCCTCATGTGCAACCTGGCCGTTACAGATCACCTCCACAGGCTGACTTTGGTCTGGCTCTTCTGCACCCGATCCCAAAAAGTCCTCTCAATCTACACAGAGTGCCTGGACCCCACAGGCATTTGAGTTTGTAGTTCTTGGTTTTACAAGGGAGGAAATGCTGTTAAGGCTTCAGAATTCTTTAACGTGCTTCACAAGTATACTACCAATTCTGAAGGTACCAGAGAGGTCAAGATCCCACACTTGGGTTACAGCAAGCAAGCACACATCCGTGCGAGCTGAGCTCCTGGGCCCTGCAGACGTAAAGCTGCACGTGAAGAAAGCCTGACCTCAAGCTCTGGGAGGAGAGTAAGGAAGAATGCACCTGAACTAGTGCGTCCCCTCAACAAGTGTGCACCGGGTTCCTGTGCGAGTCCCCGTATGATTCTGGGCACCGGAGAGAACAGCAGTGGGAGCTCAGACAAGACGCCCACACTCAACAGAGCTCACATCCTGGCTCACAGGCTACCGACCAATCTGTAAGCAACGCAGGTCCGGGAGCGGCAGCCGTCAGGGTCAAGACCGGAGAGAAGAGAACACAGCGCTGAACGAGAAACTAATTTACACTGCGTGGTTGCAGCCCTGTTGAGAAAATGGTGCTTAAGCTGAGATTGAGCGGTGGGGACAGAGACGTATGAATAATATAGAAACAATAACATATACAACACTAATGTAGTAATATATAATGCATACACACACTATTATGTATATATTCGGTGCCCTTCACCAACTCCCAGAAATCGCAATACCTCCCATCACCAGAGAACATTTCAAAACAAGGAAACTGAGATGGGTAGAATACTATCCGCTCAGACATAGACCTCACTCATTCATCGGTCACCAGTTTGCGCTTTCTGGGTAGACGTGTCTATGAAGCTTTATCACGTGTACATCTGTAACTACAAACACCATCATGACACAACTATTCCATCACCAGCAAGAACACTGCTTGTTTGCTCCTTAATTATCATAGTTTCTGCAACCTTAACCGCTGGCAACCACCAGTATGCGTGTTTGTAATTTTTCAAAATTTCTTTAATTTCATTTTGTTTCTAGACAGAGAGTGGCAGAGGGGAGAGGGAGAGACAGAATCCCAAGCAGGCTCCACATTCAGCACACAGAGCCTGATGTGGGGCTTAAACTCACGAACCATGAGACCATGACCTGAGCCGAAATCGAGTCAGTCATTCAACCAACTGAATTATCAAGTGCCCCTGTTCTCTATGATTTTATCACCCTAAGAATATCATATAAACGTGCTATAAATCGACCTTTTAATCTCACTCAGCAAAATGTCCTTGAGATCCATCCAAACGTCTGATGTTTACTCATTTACTCCTTGAAGGACATTTGTGTCACTTTTATGTCCCGAAAAATTACTGAAGACTCCAAATTGCTTTTGTGTACGTGTATTATATGTATGGAAAATGTACCATGCTGGAAATTCCATTGGAAGCATTTAAAAACATTTATTAATTCCCTTGAAATTAGCATTAACAAACCCATTATCTGTTCGTAGGGATCTTCTGTTTTTCCGAGAAATGGCTGTATCTGTGCAACTCTGTCTAACGGAAGGCCTGCCAGACTCACACACTGGCCTCGGCATTCAGTGCGCTGTGAGATCACAGGTCACGTGACCTCTGAGAGCCTCCTCTAAACATTCACGACAGAATGAGGGAGAAAAACTAACATCTTGCACGATGATGAAAAGCCTTGTGACCTTGTGGACATCCTGAAGAGATCTCCAGGGCCCCCCGGATTTCCTGGAGAACCACTGAGCGAGTGTCTTGGATGATAAAGAGGTCGGAGTTCACATGGAAGGAAGTTCAGTGTAGGGTTTTAAGCGAAGAGAGTGACAGAATCTGATTTTTAACTTTCTGCAAAATCACCCCTCTGGGTTTGGCGACCATCATGAACGCCTCGGGCGGTGGAGGATGGCCAACAGTGGCACAGGAGGCCTCAGGGGCAGTGGAGGGACTGATCGGGAGGCGACAGAACAGTGAGAGGAAGACAGACACAGTGTCCAAGGCGCCGTGAGGAAGCAGAGGAGGGAGATGAGGGAAGGAGAGGAAGCAGGGATCTCTCATCATTCTGTACCTACACTGGTGTTGGTAACTCTGGCAGAAACAGAACACTCTAGGGTGAATTTGGCAAAAGAGAAAAGTGTGCATTTAATGGGACGTTCCCTCCCTCTCTCCCTCCTTTCCTTCCTTTTTCCTTCCCTTGCCTTCCCTTCCTTTCCCTTCCCTCCCCTTCCCTCCCCATCCCTTCCCAAGCTGCTATCTCATTGATGGTGCAAGTTAAAATCAATGACATCTTACATGTAAAGGACCATACTTCTTCTCCATTCCACTACTCTCCAAACATAGATTAGGACAGACTACAGATTTCACAGGCAGTTCCGTAACAGCTCTTATAACGAAGAAGGCACCAACGTTTAATGATTCCATTTGCCTCTCCGTGTTGTTGGAGCCTTCGTTAGGAATAAACACAGGAGAGTTCAGACCAGAGGACAGTAACGTTAGGTAAACATATCACCCAAACAATGTAACAATACTCACTTTTTTTCCAGATACTCATCTTACCCCATTCTTTTGGAGGATACTATATAAACAAAATTATTTTATTCGAGTGAAAACGGAGGCGTTTGTTTAGACCTACACGTAAACAGAGATTCCTCAGAATCAGCAACAGATAATTAGAGGGTCCCTTGTGTGCCGAGAATGTTCTTATAACAGATTCCAAGTTACGGGAGAAGCAGCATCTGAATCCTTCAGGAATAAATTGTATATACAAGGTTAGCGGTCTTTAGTTTATAACGCAGTGCCCATCACTGCATTGATTTAGACATAGAGAAAGCCGTTCCCCTCTTGTTTGTCAGTTCGTAGGCTCCTTTCCTGCCTTCATTTTTTCAAAGGCACCAACACATGTATTCAAAACAAAGCCTTTTCCTCAGTTGTCTTATTAAGATCACATAGACTCCAAAGGCCAGCCACCTGCCCAACGTGACGCGCTCTTGAAATACTGTACCCTCAATGCAAAGAAACCTTGCTTCTAGTCAGGGTTTTGGACCCTGTCTTAGTGCCGTACCCCCGGCAGGCAGGTGTCAATGGCCTATTAAGAACAAGACCCAAAGCATTTTCATTTGGAGTAACGGGTAGAGAGACCTGGACTAATTTATAACAAAGTTCCCTGAGATGGCCGGCATATTCGACGGTCTACTCAAATTGGATAACACACCTTGCTCTCACTCTACGAAATTGTATTCTCCCGCCTAAAGGAAACTGAAGCTTCACATTCTTTGAGAAGACATCTCCGTAGAATTAACTGGGTTTTTTTTCTGTGCTGTCATTACGTCATGCTGATCGCTGTCTGTTGAGCACACTCCTGGGAGTACAGGGAGAAGAGCAAGCTCCCCCATGGCGGGTCCTGTGTCTACGTCACCTCCGTGCTGCCTGCAGGTAGCACGCGTAAGGGCGGGTGCTCGGGACATTTCCAACTAAAACTCACACAACACAGGGGACTCTGGAGAGCCATAATTACCGTTAAACAAATCATTACAAGTTCAACTGTTTACTCTGCCTCACTGAATGTTCTTCAAAAGTGAAAACGACAGAAACCATGTCTACACATACCCCATGGGGCTCAACACATGGCTTATTTATGGACTGCTTAACAATTTGCTCCTAAGCGCTGCATTCATTTCTCCGTCCTGGACCCTTCATGGCCAGGAACAGCACAAAGGGCAAATGCATGGGTACACAGAAGCACCACACAAAAGATTTCCGAAATATACGTGATACCGTGGTTTTTACGCATGACACCGGAAAATGACAATTTTTGAGTTTGGGCTGCCTGTCTGGATGCTACAGCGTGGGACAAGCTATGCCTGAATAACAGATAGATCTTGTGTGGGACAAGGGAAGGCAGCCTACCCCAACAAGGCAGGCAACTTTGGGAAGGCCTCAAAGGCAACAGTGATGGAGAAGGGGGAGACCTTCCTAGACCAACAGCCAGGCCAGGCGCATCTCGAGAGGCGGAAAGAGACCACAGCAGCCAGAATACGCTCTCAGCTGAGTAAGCACTCTTTCAACTCACTGATCCCAAACTCCTCCCTCTACATCCAGGAAAGTTCCAGGGACACAACTGTCCGTTAGCTCCTTCAAGCAGGCACGAACACCCAAGTGGAATAAAACAACGTACAAGAGCAACATCCATCAGGAAGGGAAAGAAAAGAATGAGAAGATGCTACACCCATCTATCATTAAGAAACTCCAAAAGCTCAAGTCAGAAAGGCAAGAACCCATCAGTGATTTTGAGAGCAACGAACATGGGCGTCCGTAAATGGTAAACTGTGAATCAAAGACGGCCTTCAAACACGAACCAGGAAACAGACTGTGGGGTCATCGAAGACTATTCCACGAAGACACTAGATTCGGAAAAAGACCCTGCAACATGGCAACAGCTGAACAGACGCTAAAAATCAGGGTTCATCTGGGGGTCATAAAATTAATTTACACTGGATTTGGAATCACACGGATTGTAGAAAAAAGGGGAGTCTAGAGAGCGTCTTCTCTCCTGGGAGGGGCACGCAGCTTGAACCCCTGGGAGGCCGCCATCGCAGTGCCAAAGCCACAACGGGTAAAACCAACATGGGACACCAACAATTAACAGGTGACGCCAATATTCTTGACTTTGTGGTACAGGGGATTATGCCCTTCCTATACAGGTTTGACGTTGAAAATCCCAAGTTCATACAAAGTAAACATTCCGTTGTAAGACTGAAACAAGGTCCCACGTAACTGTAGTTGCAGGAGCTCAGATTTGAGAGATTACTACGTACCTCAGTTGATCTTTCCCAACCCTCATGGCAAATGGTCTCCACTTTACAGATGCGGACACCGGTCTTGGTAAGGCTAGGAAGCGGGTCTGCAACTGGCCGGCCAAGGAGAGCACTTTGGCTTGAATCTGTGTTCATATTCTATTGTAAGGTGGAGCCTTCCTGACTTTCAG
Source organism: Panthera pardus (assembly GCF_024362965.1). Taxonomy (NCBI): domain Eukaryota; kingdom Metazoa; phylum Chordata; class Mammalia; order Carnivora; family Felidae; genus Panthera; species Panthera pardus. The sequence goes on along the minus strand of NW_026526677.1, from coordinate 112,651,099 downwards.
AAAGAGCTGACCCAAGAATGCTTTAAATAAAAGCCTCCCTGATACATGTGGAGCACAGCCCACTTGTCATAACCAAGTGAACATGACATGGCCAGTAACGTGCCTGTTATAACACAGCCAAGGGCACACAGACTGTGCAGATTCTGGGGGGGTTGCCACTCTGTCTAGACGCAGAGATAGAAGCTAGAGAGCTGCCTCAGAGCCAGACAGCAAAGGATAAAACACAGGATTCCTCACCCCAAACTGACTAAGATCAACAGGAAAAACTATTAATGTCCCTATCGATCAAATCCATGATACGGTTTTTAAAACACTGATGGGAGGGTCATCTCTTCCTTCGAAGACAACAGTGCAAGGTAGATGGAAAAGAAGAAATCTTCATTTTGCTTCCTCTCTTTCTTCCCTCAAAACAAACTTTCCCTGGAAACACGTTATGACATCAACAAGAAAGAAAAGCTACGACTCTTACAAAAATCGATTTGCCATTTTTAACATTTAGGTCAACAAAACTTTCCCACTGAAATTCGGCATTTGTGAGCTTGATCTTAGCGCTCAGTCAAAGCTAAAAGCCAAGGTCCCGTAGAGCGAGGCACTGTGGGAACATCTGCATTCACCGGAAAGCAAAACATCCACAACGCTTTTCACAAAGACTGTTGTTCAAGAAACATTTGCCTGTAATGGAGAAAGACAGCCAAATGGAATGAACGACTCTGTTTTTTGTTTGTGTCCCACATCCGAGGCGGGCCCAGCAGCTAAGAACGTGCCTCCCCTCTACCTGGAACGTGTCTCATTCCCCATCTCCAGGGTCTCTCGGGTCAGCCCCCTCGCAGGCTATGGCAATCACTCCCCACACGAGGCGGTTTACATGAAAACACATGGGGTAACTTGGCCACACCACGTCCAGCAGAAGCCCCGAAGGCGATCTACCGGGTCTCAGCTTGAGACCTCAAAGCATTCCCCAGGGCCTCTGGGCCAATCGGAACACTGTGATCTACCCAGATTTACAGCCGATGCCTCAGGAGGGAAAAGGAAAAAAGCACACTGCCAATTAGATTCTCAGACAGTCTTGGGCCAAAATCACGCTCACTTCTGGGTGTGTGAGCAGTAGAAACCATTTTGTGTGTAATTTTTAACTGGAACGTATTCAGAAATTACAATCACGCTGATCATTTATTTTCCCTTTATTCAAAAGAAATGCTTGGTACTGCAGCATCAGCTATGATTCTGGGACAGTCTGATTTGAGGGAGAGACACCATCAGGTCCTAAGTCGGCGTCTAAGGAAGAGAACCTTCCTCCATGGGACACATTTCCATATTTCAGCCCTCGTCAGCTTCTGCGTGACCCAGATAGAGCTAGTCCCAGGGAACACTCTGCCCGGCGTGATGGAGCTTACAGCCTCTGGGTGTATATTTTAACACCAACGCACATTTTCTTCACTCCCGCAGCAGTGCTCTGATGTATGGAGGAGAGACAAGCCGCCTTTTAAAGAGCCTGGTTCCACACCTTGCTGGAAAGCAGGCTCGCGGACTCTGCCCGTCAGCGAGTCAGTGAGGACCCAGCTAAGACCTACTCCAGAGGAGACAGGTCTTATGGACTTAGAGCTGAGCCTACACCATTTGTGTCATACACAGTAACAATTACCGCTACACAACCCACGGTTTCATCATCTTGATTTTGACCTGCTCCAAAACCTACACGCCATCGTGACAATGATCCAATCCTCGGGGACTTGTAGGCAGAGCAGACCACGAGCACCGAGGAAGCTGTCAGAAGGGAACTACAGTCACATGCATCAGGACTGGAAATGAATCTGGCAGGCAGTAAAGGAGGGGCTGACCTTAGGGAAGTGCCCCCAGCAGGTGTTCAAGGAAAGCTTACACAGGATGTCTTTGCAGGTATTTTCCATACATGATCCCACATCATTGTCACAAGGGCCCCATTGAAGGAAAAAGTGTATCTTCTAGCTTCAAGGTCAAGGGAGTAAAGCTAGGAGACCATGTAGGCCAGCCAAGCCAGGAAGACTATGTAAGCCAAGACTCAGGGAGCAAGGTGACAACCCTAAGATCACACAGCTCGCCAACGTCAGCGCCGGCGTCCAAAACGCGCTAACTCTGCCTAAAGACCATGACTTTTCAACCACAACACGTGGCCCCAAAAGGTCTTCCCAGGGCCACACTTGTTGACGAGTTCTGCTTACCAGGCAAGAGCCGAGGTACTGTTCGTATGCTGACTCACTAAAGCCTCACAACCACGTCATGAGGGGTGCCATTTTACAGAGGAGGAAACCGAAGCGTCTCTGATTGCACCCGCAGAAGCCCCCCGAGGCCACAGTGCCTCGACCCCTTCACCGCTCTGAACAAAACAGACCGCACATTCGACACGCCACTTTACCGTTTTCGAAGTCAGTTCGAATGACATTCTAACAAGAGCTGAGACAGATTATAAAATGGCATTGCCAGATGACCTGTTTTTATAATTAAAACACGTCCACGGGGGGAAGGAGTACTGGTTCTGATGTTCTCGAAAGAAGCAATTTCTTCTTAGGTAGATTCCTGTCACAGGCACAGGGAGTAAGCAATTATCAAAATTTTGAGAAACATAATCCCCCTTTTGAAAACCGGCATACCGACGCTGTTGGCTTCTCTGACACGAGTAATGCGCTAAATTACACAAAAAGTGGAAAATGAATAGCGATTATATGGAAAAAGCCGAATACGATCGTCTTGGGGTTTGAAACATTCGTCCTGCATTTCTCACTCCTTCTCAGATTCTGAAGGCTGACCCGAGAGGAGAATGAGTCACTCGACAGGTGGGCTGAGAACATGCCAGATCCGGCATTCTCCCGCCACAGGAAGCGACGGTGGGGGAGCGCCAGCTGTCTGCTAGGGATCGTGAGGCAGATGGGGTTTGCCGTGGTCTCCCTCCCCCCCCCCCCCCCCCCCCGCTTTCTGAGTGGCCCTCTGAGTGGCCCTCTCCACCCCCGGGGTGGGGTCCTCCATGGTCCCGGGGACACACACCCATCCCACGTTGTAGTCGCTCTTCTGGGAGAACCCAAGTCTTTGCTGGAAATCCTGTGTGCCTCCAAGATGAGAAGAGAACTGTCAGGGAGAGAGATTCGGGGAGAAGTGGGAGGGTGTGGGGGAGTTCGCAGGGGCTTCCCGGCCAACTCTGGAAGGGGCCAGCACCCACATGCATGTGCACAGTCACAGCCTGGAGGCTCAGTCGGCTCACAAGCCAGGAGCCTTCTCCCCAGGGCAGGTGTTCCTTTTTTTTTTTTTTTTAATTTTTTTTAACCTTTATGTATTTTTGACACAGAGAGAGACAGCGCATGAACGGGGGAGGGTCAGAGAGAGGGAGACACAGAATCTGAAACAGGCTCCAGGCTCTGAGCCATCAGCATAGAGCCCGACGCGGGGCTCGAACTCATGAACTGCGAGATAATGACCTGAGCCGAAGTCGGACGCTTAACCGACTGAGCCACCCAGGTGCCCCAGGGCAGGTGTTTCCAAACAAAGTGCTCTGGGGTCCGAGGGTTCGTCCAAGGCTGGCCCACGAGTGCGGAGAAAATGGAATCGACGGAACTCTGCTCCTCTCTCCTCGTCCCACAAGACATCTCTCATCCATTTGTCTACCGAGGTTCTACGGAATACTTCTCCAGGGGGTACCCTCCCCGCAGCATCCTCCCAGTAGCCTCGCTCTTCTCTCTCAACCCCCCAAACCCTCTCACCTGCTCGCTTAGCCGGTGACTTTGCTGCCCTTTTCCCAGAGAAGACAGAATCCGAGGGCTCCACTGCCTCGTCTGATTTCATCACTACATTACATAACGTTACGGGGCCCCACCATCCCCTTCTCCTTTCTCAGCAAAGCCCAATGCCTCTTCCTTTCTTTAATCCTCCCCACAAGGCCTTGCTCTTGGGGTTCTCTGCTCCTTCCATTCTACTGCCTCCCCCATCAAAAAAGAAATCGCTCTTACTCTCACAATCTCTGCCAGCTGTGGCCCAATGTCCAACTTCTCCACTCTTTCTCAGAGTAGACCTGTCACCCCAACTCTTTCTTCACCTCCCCCAGTCCTACATCAGCCCCCACCTCCCGCCCACACTCATCTTACACCCCAAAAGCTCTCAGTTGTTAACTCTATTCAGCCACACTTTGATTCCTAACTTCCCAGCCCTCTCAGCACCGTGTGGCCCATGGGCCACCCACCCTCCAACTTGATACTGTCCTTTCTCCGTCTCCAAGTCTGCACAACCTCTTGGATTCGCTCCAGTCCCTCCTGGCTCTTCCCTTGGTTATCAACCCTGGCCGTCTTCCCTCTGCACACAGTCTCCATGGGATGTCTCATCTGTACACTGGAACTTCTCTGCCAAGATGGCCAAAATCCACACCTGGAGACCAAAATAATATATCCAAAAACCTCGAGATACAAGCATCCGAAACCTGACCTTCCCTAAATTAACGTCTTCACTTTCCCCTCAAAGCTTGACCTTCTGTTCAGTAAACCGAATTATCATCTGCCTGGTTACTCATCTGCAAATTTCCCCATGACCACTTCTCTCCCTCTCCCTCTCCCTCTCCCTCTCCCTCTCCCTCTCCCTCTCCCTCTCCCTCTCCCTCTCCCTCTCCCTGTCCCTCTCTCTCTCTCTCTCTCTCTTCCTCTCCCTCTCCCTCTCTCTCTTTCTCTCTCTCTCCCCACCCTCATCCAACTGTTGGCTGGGTCCTGTCCATTCAATTATCTAAACTACATGCACGCATATTTCTTTCATTTTTTTTCTTCGACCCTCCTGCCAAAATTTTACCTGTGACGTCAACCCTTACATGGACAGATGCACTAACGTCCTAGCTGGCTTCTCCCACACACACTTCCCTGTCTATAAGGCCGAGCAATATTCTCAAAATATTTATCAGGTCAAAAGAGTCTCATTTTTCAAGCCTTCTGATGGCATGCCACAGAAGTGAAGATAAAATTAAAACTCCTATGTATGCCCACAAAATGGTGTGATCAGACTCCAGCCTCAGTTTCCACCGTCCTCCCAGCTCAGCACCCACCCACCAGAGCTAACGCCTACAGTTACTCAAATGGATCAGGATCTCTCCTGCCTCGTTTCTCCTTTTCTAGTAGGTTCCGCCACCTGGAAGTGTCTTACCTCTGGTCTTTCGCCACACTCACCTCTGCTGACTCTTCAGACATCTAAGTACCACGTCCCGCACGTCTTCTCTGACCACCCCCTCCACCTAAACTAACACCGTATTGTCTTAGTAAAATATATGTACTTATTTTGGCTTGTTCTAGGTTAACTGACCCATGATCCCCACGAGGGCAAGAAGGACATCTTTACTTCTCCGAACTACGACGCGACACCTGACCGTGCTCCCAGGAAGTGCTCAAAAATTATGTGTAAATCACGGAGCAAAAAAGATTTGACTATTAAAAACCACTCTTGCCTCTGAACTGAGTAGCCCTGTCAGCCCGAATCTGGCCCTGCACATAGGAGTTCAGGGGGAGGTTGGGAAGTTCACAGTGACACTCTGCCATCTGTGCCTTCAATTCCCATTGTAACACCTGTTGCAGTGTCACTAGCTACCTGAGAGGCAACAGCAACAAGAAAGAAACAGAAAGAAAATGAGAGGAGCAGGAGGAGGAGGGGAGGAAGAAGAAAGAGAAAAACATTTAATTTTTGTAGTTGAAGCACATTTGCTATGTAAGGAATACTCTCACCGTTTTCCTTTAAGATGTGGTCTATGAAACACGCCCCATAGAAAAGCCTATCATCTCGGTAATGAACGCTTGCGTGTGCAAAGCCTCCGTTACTGTCACTGTTTGCACAGGCCAAACACATGGCTATCTTCGGAAGGGAGCGTCCTAGGAACTCCAGGGTCACATGTACATAGAAATGAAATCCCTCTTCCTGATGTAGGAGGAAATAAAAATGCAACTTAGCTCTATTAGTTCTGGAGCAGATCGTTTCACAGCCCGTACTTTGAAACAATAACTCACTCTCCCAGAGGCATGAAAGAATTAATACAATCCGCAGATCTGCCTGAACAGGTTCCCAAGACAGTCATCTAGGCACTCGGAGAATGTGACACTGAGTTCTGTTTCCTGTTATTACAGTTTTCTGAAGTGTGTTCCCTGAAAAGATACTGATTTCAATCTAAAAATCCTAACTGCAGTTTATAAAATGAGCCACAATTTGAGTTTTCTCTTGTTCAGGAATTCAAATGTCCAGAAGCATCTCACTTTTCCTAAAAACAAAAACAAACAAAAAAAGCTACATGGTTGCAAAAAAAGAAGTTCTTTTATCTATAGCTCTTGTAATGTGGTTATTGCTCAAAATATCAGGAGTGCTGGAAAAACAGCCCATGGAGAGCAGTGCTTTATTGTACAATTTAAAGCCAAACATTAGGGAAGAATAAGAGATGTGAATGGTCTATCTATTCAACTGGAATGAGAGAAAAAAGAAGTAATGCACACATCACAGTTAACCAGTAGTCCCCAAACTCATTTCTTCATTCAGCAAACGTTTTTAGACTCTACTCAGCTTGGAGTAAGAAAAGATGAGTAGAAGATACACAGACCCCGCTCATTCAGTTTGCATCGTACATTCAGTCTTTCAAAAAGCATGTCTGGGAGACATGGGCTTCCGGCTATGGGATGAATAATTCATGGGGATGAAAGGCACAGCATAGGGGATGTAGTCAATGGTGCTGTGATAGTGTCACACAGGGATGATGGCAGCTATATGTGTGAGGAGCACAGAATCATGTGTAGTCTTGTCAAATCACCATATTGTAGGCCTGAAACTGTTGTAACATTGTGTCAACTGTATTTCAATTAAAAAAAGAGAGAGAAGGGGTGTCAGAGTGGCTAACATTAACAACTCAGGCAACGACAGATGTTGGCGAGGATGCGGAGAAAGAGGATCTCTTTGGCACTGCTGGTGGGAATGCAAGCTGGTGCAGCCACTCTGGAAAACAGTATGGAGGTTCCTCAAAAAACTAAAAATAGAACTACCCTGCGACCCAGCAGTTGCACTACTAGGCATTTATCCAAGGGATACAGGTGTGCTGTTTCGAAGGGGCACAGGCACCCCCGTGTTTATAGCAGCACTATCGACAAGAGCCAAAGTACGGAAAGAGCCCAAATGTCCATCGATGGATGAATGGATAAAGAAAAGGTGGTGTGTGTGTGTGTGTGTGTGGACACACACACACACACACACACACACACACACACACACACAATGGAATATTACTCGGCAATCAAAAAGAATGAAATCTTGCCATTTGCAACAACATGGATGGAGCTACAGTGCATTATGCTAAATGAAATTAGTCAGAGAAAGACAAATATCATAGGACTTCACTCATATGAGGACTTTTAAGAAACACAACAGATGAACATAGGGGAAGGGAAGGAAAAATAAGGTAAAAACAGAGAGGGAGGCAAACCCTAAGAGACTCTGAAATACAGAGAACACACTGAGGGTTGCTGGAGGGGTACTGGGTGGGGGGATGGGCTCAATGGGTGATGGGCAATGAGGAGGACACTTGTTCCCATGAGCACTGGGGGTCATGTATAAGAGATGAATCACTGAATTTGATTCCTGCAATCATTATCACACCATTGAACTAACCTGGACTTAAAAGAGAGAGAGAGAGAAAGGCGGGAAGAGCAGCTTTCTTACAAGTGTCACTTGTAGAGGATTCTGGGATCGCTGATTGTCTCATCTGTGTGTGACCAACATTTAATAACCTGGGCAACGGTTCAAACCAGCATCTGTACTGGGCCCGCTCCTGTGCCTAGGACAAGCATAGGCTGTAGGCAGGAGAGAAGACACCTAGAGGACAGTTAAAAACTCGAGTTGTCCTCAGGGGTGGCCGTGATCAGGCTGGTTAACAGATGAATGAGACGGGTGGGTCCTGACTCACCATGGGTTGGCTTACGTGAAGGCACTATTTACTTCCTCTTATCTTAACACAGCGTTTGATACTGAGTGGTTTGAATTTTTTTATGTTTATTTATTTTGAGAGAGAGCACATGCGTGTGAGCAGAAGAGGGGCGGAGAAAGGGGGAGAGAGGGAATCCTAAGCAGGCTCTGTGCTCTTTGCACAGAGCCCTATGTGGGGCTGGATCTCATGAATCGTGGGATCATGACAGGAGCTGAAATCAAGAGCGAGAGGCTCAGCCGACGGAGCCATCCAGGCGCCTCTTAAATAGTTTTGTTCTTCAATACGTCAGGCCTTCCAACACTTCTGGAAATCATCACTGCTCAGCTCTTGAAGGGGACGTAAAATGAGGTCAAGAGGTTTGCCCCAGACCTCCTCAAGAGCAGCACTCACCGGGGCTGCTGATTCTTTGTCCCTGGACCATAACCCAAGCCGGTTTCAAAACAGCATTCAGCACACCCGGCCGTGTACCTGTACCCAACACCTTGATGAGGCATTTGCCAGGGTGTTACTACGTCGGAAGTGCCCCTATCACAGCAATTACAAAGAAAACTGTACCGCATTCTTGCAAGAAACAGCATGTGTCACCTATCCAGGCATTTCCAAACCTTTCTAGTATGGTAGTCAGATGCGAACATTCTTGTACTCACCAGAAACCGAGGCTTCGAAATTCCTATTCTTACAGCTCACCTGGGACAAAGGGACAGGAGCACCTACCAGTCAGCACTGCTGGGGGAAGAACACTGTGCTGGAACGACGTCTGGTGCGTGCAAGGTAGTTAGCAGGTGGTTGGGACGAGCAGAAGCCCATGTTCGACCAGAGAGAAACTGCTTCGACACTTCAGGAACAATATTAACAACGATGACACAGGTGTAGTGCAGTGAGAGCACCCTTCTCCTGCGTGAAGTGCTTCACGCAGATTTTTCCAAGAATGCCCAGACCCACTCAGTGAGGAGTGTCCTTATCCCACTTTACAGATGAAGAAACCGGGGCTCAGGATACCGAGCAGCCCATCAACAGGTAAGCCACTGGGCTTTCACCCACACTAGATCTGAAGCCCTGTTCTTACTTCACAGCTAACTACACTCCCTCCAAGTGCAAGCGACTTCCAAAGGGGGGCCTGCTTGCAGGCTGATGGCCAATTTCAGACATTTAACATAGTGGATCCATTCACCTTAGAAGGAAAACTCCCAACCTTGCATTCTAGACGCCCTGAGCACTTTCTTCCGGCATGAAAATCATGCTCGACAATTAGAAAAGAGAATCTCGGCCCTCAAAATGCCTCCGCAGATATACTTTGCATGAAAATATTTTTATTATCGTGGAAATGGATCATCAACCTCTACTTGGAAACAAGCTACTTCAAACACTAAATTTGTTTGAACTTCTAACGACTACAAAGATATCCACCTGGTGCCTACTATGCGTCTGGCTTTGGGTCGGCTTCGGTTTGGCAAAGAGAAGAGCCGAGATGAGACATGGTGGCCGTTCCTGGTCAGTTCTCTGCCTCTTTGCTGGCCTTGAGGCTCTCCGAGATGCCACGGAATCTGGACCTTCCGGAAGAGATTTAAGAAAAGGAGACCATGGTGTGTCTGGAGAGGGAGGCTGTTCTCTTTAATTTCCACTTTCACCTTCTGTTATAAGAAGGATCTGCCAGTTCTAAGCAGTTTTAAAAGGCTGCAAATCATATACATAAAGGAGAAAGACTTTTCTTCTCTTTTTCTTAATTGTATCCACCAAATATGAAAAAGAAAGAAAAAGTATGTGACACAAATAGACAAGTCACACAAAATCATACAACCTGTTGGAGACCTTGTCTTATTTTTGAGGATGTCGGTGACATCGCTCATATCAATTAGTGAATGATTTCTTAAATATTTTTAATGTTTATTTACTTTTAAAAGAGAGACAGAAAGCGCAGAAAGAGAAGGAGACACAAAATCCGAAGCAGGCTCCAGGCTCTGAGCCATCAGCATAGAGCCCAACATGGGGCTCGAACGCACGATCCGTGAGATCATGACCTGAGCCGAAGTAGGACGCTTAACTGACTGAGCCACCCAGGTGCCCTGAATGATTTCTTGAAATGGTCTCCTTAATACAAGCAGCTTAAAACCAAACTAAAAGAAATTTAAGTCAAACAATGACACCTAACGTCGTGGGGGATTTTCTCGGAGTCGCTTCCGACAGTAACGTCAAGAGGTGGATACGTCTGCTGGTCTGTTGCTCAGAATGAGCTCACGATGAGCACAACACCCCCAGTTAATCAGCAGCAATGCCAGAATGTGAACCCAGGCAGTCTGGGGCCCCGCTCTCTGCCCAATTTCTCAATGACATCTTCCTTCCTAATTTACATAATGTTGCAAAACACGATCAAACAAAAACATGTAACTCTTGGTACCACCTGCGGTAGAGAAAGTGAAATCTGGATTTTATAAGATCTCAAATTTTCCTTCTGAATGTTCTTTCCCTTCCAAGGTCTATCATAAACAAATTACCAAAAAAATACAGAAGAATATCATGTGGTCACTCAAGCTCAGACTCTGTCGAATACTTAGAAATTTGAAAGAGCCTCATCCTTTGGCACAACAGGAGTAGAAATGGAGACTGAGACACAGTGCGTCTAAATATTTAAGTTATAAGTCAAGCGAACAAACTGTTCAATGAAACTTATTTCAACATAGCTTGCATTGCTTTATTGATATTTTGAAAATTTAATTAAAGCCTACACAATCTTCGTGATTATTATAAAAGTAAAACTACTTGTAAATCTAGTATTTCACGCCCATCTGGTTGCCAACGTTGGTGTCGGGCCTCACGCGTGTCATCCCTATGATTACATGCATATTTTTCAAAATACCACGAACCGTGTCTGTTTGCAAAATGCTAATTACCATGTTCTGAATAGCACCGGATTGTTAAGGCCTTTCAAAGCACAAACTGGGAACATGAAGAGCACGAATGGATGCTCACCGCGAACAGAGAACAAGGCTTCTATCCGCACGCGAATCTGCTGTGTGCATGCCCCACGCCGAGCAGAAGGGTTTGACGGGTGAATACGTCTTCTCCCTTCCTTGTGCGGCCCCACCGCCTAGCCGGGGGAGGGGGGGAGGTGGGGGGAAGTGTCCGTCCCCACCACCTAGTGGTCCGTCCGCCCCTGGCGGCCCGCACACCTGTACACGTTTGGACGCAGGTGGCTGGCTGGTGACTCAGGACAAGAAGTGCCCAGAGGCGGTTCTGGGGACCGAGCAGGCTGTGGGTCACACTTTGCCTGCATAAAGCACAGGCTCCTGAGGGACCACGTGCCCCTGTGCTATCTCCCAGCTCTGTGTGTGTGTGTGTGTGTGTGTGTGTGTGTGTGTGTGTGTGTGTCTGAGGAGCACATCCCACTAAAATGTAGGTCCCAGGTCCCGGTGCAGGGGTCTCTCTGGCTTGGGTCTAAGGCTGGACTACTTTGAAATCTATGAAATGAACTTTTCCTTTGAACTAGAAGGTTCTGGAGCCTGCAGCACGGCTTCAAACCCCAGTTCCCTATTTACTGGTCCATGTGGCCACAGACAAATCACCATTCGGTGCCTTTGTTTCATTTTTAAGATGGCAATATTAAAAATATTTTTTTTTATGTTGGTTTATTTATTTTTGAGAGAGAGAGAGACACAGCGTGAGGAGGGGAGGGGTGGACAGGGAGGGAGACACAGAATCCGAAGCGGGCTCCAGGCTCTGAGCCATCAGCAGAGAACCCCATATGGGGCTCCAATCCACGAACTGTGAGATCATCACCTGAGCAGAAGTTGGACGCTTAACTGAGCCCCCCAGGCACCCCATAAGATGGCAATATTAACAGTGTCCCCCTCCCAGAGTTGTTTGATGAAGACTAAATGAATGAACACATGGGAAGTGCTCACATGGTCACACAGGCCCTGGCATATTCTAATGGGTGCATAAATGTTATCCCTTTTTCTTCATAAATATAACCATCTCTTTTGTTTTCTTCCCCAGTCTGCTCTGTAAATCTGATCAAGTCCTATTTGTAAGTATCCATTTGTATCTAAACCTTTCACCCAAACAGATTTCTCTCTTTCTCAGTAAGGAAAATATCCAAATAAAAATGGAAAATTGTTCGTATGTGTATGAGAGAATCTATCTAACAGTATGAAAATATTTCACTCACGATTTATCACACATCTACCCAGAAACTTCCCCAAGGAAGTAGGCTCAGTCTCTAAATGCTATGCATCACTGGAAACAGGTGGTAGTATTCAAAAGGACCATGTGCAATAGCTGTCTGTTACCTGTAACATTTATACCATATGCAAATGTACATAGATCAACAGGAAGACGACACAGGGAAACTGTTATTTCCCACTAGTAAGGACTTCCTTCCTGCTGCTCACCCTATATATCAGTATCATAAAAGGTGAGACGTAATCATAATAAACGTTAACATGTCCGTGAAATGGATTATGTGCCTGTCACCTGCTAAGCCCTTTACGTGCATGGCTCGTATAAGCCACACAGCACCCCCACAAGGGGTCTCCGTGATGACCATTCAGTAGGATGGGGAAGCCGAGATCGAGACCGGCTACGAGGTAACGTGTCAGAGACTGCACAGAGAGTTAACGGCTGTGTCTGAACCCGGGTCTCTGGCTGGAAACCTCTGCGCCCCCAGATGCAGCTACAACACGAAGGGAAAGTTATATTCACAAACTTACGTCCTCATCATGGTCCCCTGTTCATTACTTGACGTTTGTTAGCAACAAGTTTTCTCAAACTACCTGAACTAACCAACGAATGACAGGCTGCTGGATTGAGTCACCCCACTTAGACTACGAGTTCAGGGCTGACAGCAAACGGGAAGAAGAAAACATAAACCGTGTTTCCGCGAGCGAAGGAAAGCGTGTGGCCAGTTACTCAACCCACCCACACAGGACTCTTCTTGTCAAAGAAGAAAGCTCTTTGTGGCTCCAGTTATTCAAACTGTCTTGGTGTAAATGTTCTCATATTTTCCAGATGCTTATTCAGCTCTCCACGCCATTTTCTCTACGCGGAGTCAGGGACACTCTGTACAGAGGTGACGGCTCATATAATTCAGCTGCGTGGGCATGTCGTTTCCAAAATGACAGTAGAAAATAATGTCCCAAGGAAACCAAAGTGGACAGAATACCGAGTTATTGCGTAAAAGAATTCCTAGACATTCTTGCTGGGTTTTGGGGGGAGAATCCATACTTCTTCAAAGAACAAAGTAAAGTTCTAAGTGTGTTACGTATAAGATGCTTATAATACCAAGAATCAGAGAAAAGAGCTTCCACTGGAGACTGGACTCTAACGAGGTCTACAATGGTACATGTGGTTGTCAGAAGCTCCTGATGCAGTGACTGTGGGAGGGAAAAGGTACAGTAACTTCTAACGGAAGGGCTTCAGAAGTACTATCAAATCTCTACCTAAAAAATTAAACCAGTACCAGGGGATAGTGTCACTCACACGTATACTAGAAACGTACGTTTTTGTAGTGGGGGCAGAAAACATCCTTGCTAGCTGGCTTAAGGGCATTCACACCAAATGCCTTAGTCTGCTGTGTAATCTCCAATTTCCAAGCAGTCCCGTTGTAAACAACACGAAGTAATTCCAATTTTTCAACACTCTGGCACTGCTTGTTTGCACAGTTCCTCGGGAACCCACTAATGGATAGCACATGCTTTCATTTTTCATCTCCGAAGAAGCTCAGCACACGACCGAGGACCGCGGCCAGACCAAGATCCCGGCACAGGCTGTTTCTTTCTTCGTTTGTTCCGGGACAAAATCGCTACCTCTGCGTCAGCACAAATTCCAAACTGTGATAGCGGGGACGGTTGTTTTTGCTTCTAAAAATAGGCGTCATTTATATTCATACAGATCATACGCTAATGAGGAGTCCGGGATTGACACACACAAGACAGAAATCCCACACATTCGGCCACCGATACCGGTGCCCGGCACCTCGTTGCAGGCTGCAAGGCAACACACAGACTGTTACTTGGGGCGAGGGGGCTGGCTCAGTGGGTAGAACAGGCAACTCTTGACGGCGGGGTCGTGAGTTTGAGCCCCACGCTGGGCGGAGAGATCACCAAAACTTAGAAACAAACGAACAAAAAAGACTAAGTTCTAGGCCTTTCACAAGCTTCAGGTACAGCAGGAGACATGAGACCACTTCTCCTTATTATAATCCATAGTGGCCAGAATTCCAAAGTGACCCCTGAGGACCCATGCCTTTGCGTGACCCCCTCCCCCGAGTGGGGGCCGGGCCACTGAAGGCGGTTAGGCCAGAACATATGACAAAAACTGAAATAACTTTGCAGATCGCTGACTTCAGATTATCCCCCAAGGACTCAGTCGGTTGAGCGCTTCGTAGAAAGGTCTAAGGCCAAAGGATGAGGGGCAGCCACATGGCAAACTGCCATGTTATGGGGACGGTCACCTGTCAGGGAGGGCGGGTGGCCCCTGCTTGCTCAAGACCTCAACCTGCCCACCGCAAAGAACGCAACTCTGCCGACAGCCAGGGAGCGTGGGAGAGAACCGCAAACGTCACATGAGACTGCGGCCCCGGCTGACACCGTCACCTGCATTCGAGCAGAGGACCCCCCCCCCCAAACCACATTCAGACCCTGCAGCTACCAACGTTCTTGGATAACGAATCCGTGTGGCTTTCGCGTGCTATGCTGGAGGTGACTGTGCAGAATCACGAAACGAAGACACAAGCCCTGGAAAAGGTAAAGTCTTGTGAATTTCACGATGAATAAAACCTTGTTTTTCTCCAGTCTCAGAATGCGCAGCAAGGCACTCTGGAGTCACATAACAGCTATGGGACCTTCGGGAAGTCACTCCACCTTGCGCCTCAGTTTCTTGGCCTACAAAACGGGGAATAATACCTGGAGTTTGTAAGGGTTCGGCGAGAGCCCAAGAATAAGCTCCCCATAAAATAGTATCACTGCTCCCGTTACCGCTGTAATTATTACTGCCAGCATTACTAATGTGACCAAGGCACACACCTGATGCCTCAGCCAGGCGAGAAAGTACGAATGGGTGAGTAAACGAGTGAGGGAGTTCTGGAAAGGCTCCACGGAAACTGCAGATGACTGTGAATGTGGCAGGCGGCAGTGGGTTTTAATCATTTATTCATTGAGACCAAATTACTGAGCCCTTCGGAATCATTTTCGTCGCAGTGCCCAAGGCAGGGACCGTTCAGTGACGACCGTCAGCCCCGAGAGGAAACGTGCCTGCGGTGTTGCAACCAGAGATTGGGAGAGACAGGAGCCTAGGAGCTTGCAGAGCTCTGTGAGGACTCGACAAGGCCGAGTCGCGGTTTTCGTGGGTACAGGAAACCGCAAACCAGAGGCCCCAGGCTGCGTCTCTCCCCCTCCCCTCCCAGCCCTTACCTGCTATTCTCCAACATCCCGTGCAGGTACTTGGAAAGCTGATGCCTGAGGGTCAGGCTTCTCAGCACACGGCTGGGGGGCGGGGAGGGGGAGAGCTGTGATAGTCCCCAGAGACCAGGAAGCTGGCTCACACCACCCCTGCCCCTGCCCCTGCCCACTCTGAGTCACCAGATCTCCTTGGGAGAAGCTCGCACACGTCTGGGGCCCTTGCTCTTGTGGCTGTCACGTGCGGGATGAGCCCGCAGTCTCCCAGCTCTGTCAACAGGGCTTTTGCATTGAGGACCGTAGCAAACAGAGAAGAGACTCTCAAAAGGCTACACAGCAACCCTGCACAGCTATGCACCTGAGCCCAGGGAAGAGGGAGCAGAAAAAAAACGGGCACCTCCCTGGAAGGGGCCTAACTGCACAGCTTCCCGGTTGCGGCCCGAGGGTCCAGTTTCTAACAAGACTGTATCTAAGTGTTAGTACCTAGTATTAATATTAGTACCTAGGTGTTAGAGCTTCAAGCCCCTCTTTGGAGCACTGACAGGTCTCAGCACACCCTCGACCACGGGGAGTCACTAAGGACAAAGAAGTCAGGGTGCACAATCACCAAGTCGAAGGACAAGCAGGCGCTCGGGCTGGGTTGCCTGACAGGCTCCATGTCCCAGACAAGGCCACTCTGTCAAGACCGGGAGACGGGGCTCCACATTTTGTCTAATGCGCAGAAACCACCAGAGAGTCAAAGGAAATGAGGAAACAGGACTATGTTTCAAAGAGGAGGAAAAGATAAAACTCGACAGTCAAAGACCTCAGCGGAACGGAGGTAAGTGACGGATCCGACTGAAAGTCTCAGGTAACGCTCACAAGGATGCTCATGGAAGTCAGGGGACAATGCCCGGACAAAGTGAAGATTTCAACAAAGAGACAAAGTGTTTCCAAAGTACCAGAAGAAATCACGGAGCCGAAACACATAATAACTGAACTGGAAAAAAATCAACAGGAGGGTTTCTTAGCAGACTAGACTGACGAGAAAAAAGGACGAGCGACGTGGGAGACAGGGCAGGGGAATTCATAAGCCGAGGGGAAAAATCCAATAAACAGAGGGAAGACGGCATAAGGGCCTTATGGGACACAATAAAGTGACCCAACACACACAGTACAGGGGTCCCAGGAGGAGAAGACAGAGAGAAAGGGGCAGAGAGCTTATTCAAAGAAATAATGTTTGAAAACTTCCCTGATCTGGGGAGAGACCCAGATATCCTGACCCAAGAAACTCAAGAGTTTCAAGTAAGACGAATCCAAAGAGACCCACGGTGAGACACAGCGTAATTAAACCGACAAAAGTTAAAGACAAGGAGAGAAGGTTAAAAACAGCCGCAGGAAGACAACGTGTTACACGGGGGAACCCCCAGGTCAAAAAGATGAGCCACACCAAGCGCCGGGGAGGTTGTGGTGAGAGGGAGCCCATGCGCCGTTGTGGGAATACAACCTGGTGTGGCCGCTGTGGACAACAGGACGACGGTTCCACTAAAAGTCAGACGTAGAAATACCATACGATCCTGCGATCCCACCTGGACATACATCCAAAGGGAGTGACAACAGACCTCAGAAGGATACATGCATTCTCGTGTTCATGGCAGCCAAGATAGGAAAATAACCTAAGCATCCGTCAGCAGACGAGTGGATATCGATAGCACACATATATATACGCATATGCATATACGTATACATCGCATTTTCTTTAGCCATTCATCTGTTGATGGACATATACACACACTGAAATATTATTATATATATACTATACTATATTTAAATATATTTAAACATACACTACATATATTTATATATACTTATGTTATATATACTATATATATTTATACTATATTTTTATTTATATGTACTTATATATATATATATACTATGTATATGCTATACATTTGCATTATATGTATAAATATACTACATGTATTTATACTACGTAGTGAATATTTAGCCATGAGAAAGTAGGAAATCCTGGCATTTGTAACAACATGGCCCTCGAGGACATTCGTGCTAGATGAAGGAAGTCAGGGAAACACAATACTGCATACCATCTACATGGAGAATCTCAAAGTGTCCAACTCATAGAAACAGAGACTAGAATGCTGCTTGCCAGGGGCCGGGGGGTCGGGACATAAGGAGATGTTGGTCAAGGAGTATAAACTTCTAGATATAAAATGAATAAATTCTGAGGATCCAGTGCACATCATGATGAATGTAGTTAATAATACTGTATTGTATACTTGAAATGCATGCACTTTAATACTTGCTAAGACAGTAAATCTGAAATGTTCTCATCACAAAAAAGAAAAGGCAAATATGGGAGGTGACAAAGGCATCAGCTAATGCTTTGGAGGCACTTGTTTTACAATATATATGTTTCTCAAATCAACACATACTTCACCTTAAACTTACACAATGTTACATGTCAAATCCATCTCAAAAAAGCTGAAAAAAATAAAATTCACAGCACCGATGTTACAAAGCTCTGATCATGGCTGAGTGATGGCAATATCCATGAGGTTGAGGGCTCTGTTTGCATTTTTGTCTCCCTTCTCAGTGGTAAGATTACGAGAATTTTAGGAAAGAGTCCAAGAATAACTAAAATCTTAGGATAAAATTTTTTGAAAGCCACTGGAATTGAAGAAGGTATACAACTAAAAAAAGAAATTCTCCTTAACCATTAAGTGCATCACCAAAAATGCTTTTTTATTCTAGTGCCAAGAGTTTTAACTCAAGAAAAATAATGCTTCTGCGTATTGAGTGAAATTCTACAGGAGGAAAATGTTCCCAGGGTGCTTATTATTATAAGTACAAGAATTCTAGGTATTTATTAATATAACAATAACAATGACTATAACCACATAAACAGTCTGATTCCTAATAGATTGAATGTTTATTTCCTATTATTCTCCAATTCTTAAAATTCCCATTCAGGAAAACTAAAATGATACAAATGAACATTAGTTACAAATCCATCCTGTGAGATCTGATTATTGATTATTTCTGCTTGAATAATTAAATCCCATCCTCTAGCCTTCTTGGCTCTGGATATCTCAAGTAACATTCTGCTGAAAGAAACTCAGGCTGGAAAAAAATAAGAAATGCAGATGAAGGTGAGGGCATTTTAGACATGTGCTCATTCTACAGTTTGGATAATTATCCATTTTCAGAGATACGCAGAAGAAGAGTAATATGCACATCCAGTTTGGATCGTTAACTATTATACGATCCATAATAAACTACGAACTGTAAAATCAAAGATGGCCGTAAGTCTTGGTAAAACATCTATTATCACTGCATCTAAACCTACTCCAGGAGGTCAGAAATATGCTTCCATAGATTCTGGGTCTCCGGACTAAGGATTTTATTCATATCCTAATTACACGTCAATCACAAGTAAGAATCTGGATAAGACCAATGTGTTTGTCACCTCCAGGATGTCTGCCATTTCAAACATTCTAAAGTGCAAAGTTATTTCCTGTATTTTCCAGTGAATTCAATTAATGAAGGAAAATATAAAGCAGAATTAGTAAGATGAGCGCCAATGACGTGTACTTAAAAATTAAGAATGGGCCTGTAACAGAAAGAGGTCTCTATTCGGTTGAAAGGTCTGGCTGACACCAACATCAGGGTTTAGTAGCAGCACCTTTAAAAATTATTTTTACGGGAGGAAACCATCTACACCAAAGGGTGTAGGTTCCTCGGGATCAAAAAGCTATCGTTAATTCATTTTCAATCATTAAAAAACACTGACTGAGCACCTCTTTTTTGCCGGACCCTGTAATGGGGACTGGAGCCATGGCGATGTCCCAGCCAAGCTCCTGGCCATGCAGAGCCTACACTTCACTGGGAGGGGCTGATAACAGATGAGGAGACAGTGACACGTATCATAAGAAAAAATTACACAAGATGTGAGTATGGGGAGTGAAGATGGCTGGGAAGGAGCCGGGTAGGAACATGGCGGTCAGACAAGACCTGTCCAAGGAGGTACTAAACCCCATGAGTAACTAAGTGACATGCAACCCTACCCTTCAGTCAACTCAACCAGTGAACGATTTAATTTATGCTCTAATTTAAAATCATTCTACAAAATCTTTTGCCAAACAATTAACACGAATCTTGTTAGCACTATACCTACTACCACTAGTTCGCAAGAATCAACATTAAACTAACTTTTTTTAAGTTTGCTGAGTTTTGAGAGAGACACAGACAGCATGAGCAGGGGAGGGGCAGAGAGAGAGGGGGGCAGACAGAGAGAATCCCCAGCAGACTTTGCACCATCAGCACAGAGCCCGACGCAGGGCTCAAACCCAAGAAACTGCAAGATCGCGACGTGAGCCAAAACCAAGAGTCGGACGCTTAACCGACTGAACCACCCAGGTGCCCCGTAAACTTGATTTTTGTAAATCAAGGAGCACGCCAGAGATTTAAGAATAACATAGAAGTAAAATTGAACTCAATGAATGTAACTGTCATTAGGGCATCAATTTTTGTCTGTTTGGTCCACTGTTGTCTCCAGTGCTTAGAACGGTACCTGGCAAATACAAGCTCTTGACAAACATTTGCAGAATGAATGAACGAATGGATGGATGAATGAATGAAACAAACAAAAAACTGAAAATCTCCTACTTATACTATATATCAAGGATAAGGCAACAACAACAACAAAAAGGTACAGGAAATCATGCCTTCTATCCCTGTAGAACTAACTTACAGGCCAGTCAGGGGAAGCGGAGCTATTTATAAAACATGGCAGAAGGTAGTCAGGATAGTTCCTTGCAAGCACATGAGAGAGGGAGAGAGAGGGAGAGAGAGGGAGGGAAGGAGAGCTGTGGGGTGATTCCAGTGGGAAGACAGGAATGACTTTAAGAAGGAGGTAACATTTATGTGGCTTGTGGAATTGGACACAGTCGTAGGAATGCCAAAGGGTACGTCAAAGATACTCATTGACCAAACAAGTTTGTCTTTAACCAGAATCACACACAAGACAGCAGGTGTTAAATTTTTTTTTTTCAACGTTTTTTATTTATTTTTTGGGACAGAGAGAGACAGAGCATGAACGGGGGAGGGGCAGAGAGAGAGGGAGACACAGAATGGGAAACCGGCTCCAGGCTCCGAGCCATCAGCCCAGAGCCTGACGCGGGGCTCGAACTCACGGACCGCGAGATCGTGACCTGGCTGAAGTCGGACGCTTAACCGACTGCGCCACCCAGGCGCCCCAAGACAGCAGGTGTTAAAAAGCACAAAGAAAAGAGCGAGCAGGTCCCTGTCCAGGGAAGAGCCAGTAGCCAGCTATGAGTGAGGTGGACATCTTATGTGAGGAGGGGGGAATGGGCCATGGAGGTCCTTCAAGGCCGCGTGTGTAACCCGAGATTGAGACTGAGGAGAATTCTACCCGAGAGCTGCTCTGCTCTCTCTCCAGTTTACCAACTTGAGTATCTCAACTCAAACTCACATCATATACACATTTGAGACAGGTGCCTCACAGAGTGCATTTCAGAACGCATGCTACTCTGCCCCTACTAATGGACAGGTGCATAGTGGACACGTAAACGACAAATCTGTATTGCACTGAGGCTACAACACCCAGTCTAGAAAAGTTATTTCTAAGTGATAACTCCACATCTTACTCTCATCTAGAGGTTTCCAACATTTTGTACCCTAAAGACGGCCAAATATTCCTGTGGTTTTCCCCATGCCCCACATCACCCTTCCACCAACAAAAAACTTTCCTAAGTTTTTGGAATTGGGGGGGGGGGGGGACTCGGTCAGTTAACCGTCCAGCTCTTAATTTTGGCTCAGGTCACAATCTCATGGCTCATGACTTCAAGCCCCACGTCGGGCTCTCTGCTGACAGTGCGGAGCCTGCTTGGGATTCTCTCTCTCCCTCTCTCTCTGGCCCTCCCCTCTCACTCTCTCTGCCTCTCTCTCAAAAATAAATAAACTTAAAAAAAAAAAAAGAAATACTGCATCACTTTTTTTCCCATTCCAAGTAACAATGTTCTCCGCTTTCCCTTCATATCTGAAAAAAGTTCTGATCCCTAAGTTTATCTAAATGACACATGGGTAGGAATATGCAAACCGACATTCTTTTAATCAGACCACAGCTACAGTAAAATGAACAACAACAACAAACCTGGAAAGCAAAGAGAGACACCTGCTTTAAGAATGTCTATCTTGCTCGAATCCAGAGAAACCACACAAAAAAGCTTCTTCAAAACAACAAAAACAAAAACAAAAAACAAAACACAACAGGTCTGCAAACTTTATCCTACTACAAAGCTGGGGCTTTCAAGGTCAAGGAGAACAGCCTATGGGAATAAATGTTTTGACCACTGCGTATGCTCCATGTTTCTCAGTTACTTCTATATTTGGAATTTCAGAATCATGGGGTGGAAACTTCAAAAACAAAAGAATTGCAAAATCCTGCCAGTGTGTGAAATAATGTACTATCAGAGATGTTTTGATTGAGAAGCTGACCCAGCTTCAGGGTCCCTCCCTTGCAAGGGCTCCTAGAAAGGTCCTGCGAGAGGCCCTAGGAATGTGTTTACCAAGTCACATGTTTTAGTAAATTTTGCAAAAGTAAGATATTTTGAATGCAATCATCTAAGACCATTGTCTCCTTCCATCAGGCCCCCCTTGTGTCAGGTGAGGATGGAGGGCTCAGTGCGTGGAGGACATATTGCCAAGTCGTCCTAAGAAAAGCTGAGCAGAGTATGCATGTAATGGACTCCATTTCTATGGGATACAGCCATGCCCTCGTATGGGCAAGTCGTTGCTACTGTGCTGGTATAGGAATATGGTTTCCAGAATTATCTTCCCACCTACTGTGCTGACTCCTCTTGCACCTGTCGTCAGGACACAGAACTGCAAAGCCAGAGGTTCTGTGGAGGTAAGAGCAGGTCCTCTGCTGCCTGTTTCCAGAATAACAAAAGTAGAGGATGAGAAGAAGGTTGGAAATATGTGGAGGCAGTAGCTGGACTATGGAACAATCTTCTATGTCTTCCAGGTGGTATATGAAAGACACCTGACAGAGATTTGCAACAATCTCAAGAAGATACTGGACATCACTAGTAATAAGTTGTGATGCTAAGAACACCTTTCCAGAGTGTTAAACAATGGGGAAAAATTGTTTTTTGATTAGCCATGCTGTAAGAAAGCTCACACAAACTTCCTGTTCTCTTTACAGAAAATGAAAGACACAGTCATGGTCATAGGTAGAACATTACGTAATTAGTTGTTATTAATGATCTCTCTCTCAATATGTATGTACTGTCATACCAAAATTTCTGTTTTTTTTCTTTTAAACAGAACCCCCAAGGAGCGCCTGGGGGGCTCAGTGGGTTGAGTGTCCAACTTGAGCTCAGGACATGATCTTGCGGTTTGTGGATTCGAGCCCCACTTCGGGCTCTGTACTGACAGCTCAGAACCTGGAGCCTGCTTCGGATTATGGGTCTCCCTCTGTCTGTGCCCCAACCCCGCTTGTACTATCTCTCTCCGTCACTCAAAAATGAATAAACATTAAAAAAATATTTAAATAGAACCCCCCAAATTATATAAGCTTACACGCACACAAAACTTGGATTACTCCTTTCCCTCAAGTCAATTTACACTTTATCTCTCTCCTGAGGACTTCACGTAAAAAATTCTGATGGGTCATTTAAAGAACGATTTTTAATTCGCACATAGATGTAGAAGAGTGAGAGGCAGGGAGA
Organism: Panthera pardus; assembly: GCF_024362965.1. NCBI lineage: Eukaryota > Metazoa > Chordata > Mammalia > Carnivora > Felidae > Panthera > Panthera pardus. Next base: position 112,628,003 of record NW_026526677.1, on the reverse strand, counting down.
GATTAGCGCATTTCTGCTGCCCTCCATTCTGTGACAGATCAATTAACAAAGCCTCTGGGAAGAAAGCGTGATTTCCAAGCTTAGGATGGGGGTCCTTCTCCCACAGGGCTGGTGTGGCCAAGCTGGAAGCCAGGACCAGCATCGCGTCTCATAAATGCCTGCCTGTACCAGCCATCCAAGAGTGCTACAAAATACTGCCCCAATCCTTGGGGCTTAATATAAATTCATGATCCCATGGTTCTGGAGGTTAGAGTCTGAGATGTACCTCACCGGGCTAAAATCAAGGTGTTGGCGGAGTTACGTTCTCTTGGTGACTGTATCTTCCAGCTCCCAGGGGCCTCCTACCTCCCTTGGGCCCTGGCCCCCTTCCTGCAATGCCAGGCTGAATTCTTCCATGCTGTCACGTCTGTGGGTCTCACCCTTCTGACTCCTCCTCCCACTTACAAGGACCCTTCTGATCGCCCTGGGCTCATCGGATTCTCCGGGAAAAGTGAACGCACGTGACCACGTGAATAAATATTGCGGGGCATATATGTGTCATTTTAATTTAGTGAAGCTATTTTCAGTCCACGAGATGTTTTCAAAACATCTGTATCTGGTGTGAGTACATCTCACGGTTCTCTGAAGAAAAGTGTATAGTTTATACACAATTACAGAAATGGAGAGCTAGAAAGAATATCTCAGAGATGGTTAGGTCTAGTGTTACTCAACCTACCTTTGGCAAAGGGCAGTTTTTCTCTTTAATGTTTGATCTGCCGTTGACAATTTTGTAATACATGATAAAAATGAATTATCAAAAAATGAAATAATTTGAAAGGAAAACATGTAAGTTCTATTGTTTAAGTAGGTTTCAGCAGACATAAAATGATTCTGGCAAATCATGTAGAATACTTTGATTTTTTGCACTTATCTCGGGAGAGATGAATTCACTGGTCATTACTGGTTCCCAAACCACACTTGGCCTGGCACTGATAAAATCCCCTTATTTTATAGAAGAGTAACATGAGAACCGTAAGAATTTCCAATTTTCTTGAGCACTGGTTATATACCAAGCATTGATCTGGATTCTTCACATAATTTATTTTACTTAGTCCTGAAAAAATCCTTTTTGATGGACACTATACTCATTTTACAGTTGAAAATAACTGACGTCCATAAAATAGGACACATCTGAGGAACCCTCTTGCACTACTGGTGGGAATGCAAACTGGTGCAGCCACTCTGGAGAACAGTATGGAAGTTCCTCAAAAAGTTATAAGTAGGGGCGCCTGGGTGGCTCAGTCGGTTGAGCGACCGACTTCGGCTCAGGTCATGATCTCACAGTCTGTGAGTTTGAGCCCCCGCGTCGGGCTCTGTGCTGACAGCTCAGAGCCTGGAGCCTGCTTCTGACTCTGTGTCTCCCTCTCTCTCTGCCTCTACCCCACTCATGCTCTGTCTCTCTCTGCCTCAGAAATAAATAAACATTAAAAAAAAATTTTTTTTAAGTTATAAATAGAACTACCCTACCATCCGGCATTGTGCTACTAGGTATCTACCCAAAGGATACAAAATTCTGATTTGAAGGGGCACATGCACCCTGATGTTTATAGCCGCACTATCAACAATAGCCAAAGTATGGAGAGAGCCCAAGTGTCCATCAACAGATGAATGGATAAAGATGGGGTTTATATATACAATGGAACATTACTTGGCAATCAAAAAGCATGAAATCTTGCCATTTGCAACTACAGGGATGGAACTGGAGAGTATTAGTCTAAGCGAAATTAGTCACAGAAATACAAATATCATATGATCATATGTGGATTTTAAGAAACAAAACAGATGAGTACAGGGGAAGGGAAGGAAAAATAAGATAAAAACAGAGAGGGAGACAAACCATAAGAGGTTCTAAGATACAGGGAACAAACTGAGGGTTGCTGGATGGGAGGTAGGTAGGGGGATGGGCCAGATGGGGGACGGGCATTAAGGAGGGCACTTGTTGGGATGAGTACCGGGTGTTGTATGTAAGTGATGAATCACTAAATTCTATTCCTGAAATCATTATTACACTACAGGTTAACTAACTTGGATTTAAATTAAAATAAGGGCGCCTGGGTGGCTCAGTCAGTCGGTTAATCTCCAACTTTGGCTCAGGTCATGATCTCGCAGTCCATGAGGTCGGGCTCTGTGCTGACAGCTCAGAGCCTGGAGCCTGCTTCGTATTCTGTGTCTCCCTCTCTCTCTGCCCCTCCCCCACTCACACTCTGTCTGTCTCTGTCTCTCTCCCTCTCAAAAATAAACGTTAAAAAATTTTTTTTAATAAAAATAAAAATAGGACACATCTGATAACATATTAACAAGCCCAGGGAAAGCTAAGCATCTCTCTTCTGGCCCTGTGTGACTGATACCTGAGACAGAACCTTCACTGAACACTTGCTCCTTTCTTTGGCTCAATGGAAAAGAAAACGTTCCCTTCTTCTCCATTTTTAGAGTAACAATCTAGGAATGTGAACAGCTTGGAATTATACCTCGATCTTGCTGATTTTGTGTGTACAAAGCACATGCGGAACAGAAGATTAGATGGAGGAAAAAAACTGATATAGAAACGAAAAAATTACGAGCTCAAGCCCAGCGACAACAGTTGTTGATACAGGACCCTGATCTCCTTCCTACGCGTTCGACACAGCTGCGTTTACATTTCTTCCCTACTCATGTTAACCCCAACAAATTAAAACACTGGGGAGTTTGGGCAGTTTTGTTATTTCTCTTTTTTCTAAAGAATGTTTTCCTGGGAACTTCCACGGTAGGGACTATCTATTAAATACGGTATCCTGTCTAGGAAACAAGTCACTAGTTTTTCCAAAAAGCCAGAAAGATAACCGAATACAAACATAAAGTAAGTACAATACTAGCAGCATTGCATTTTTAAAACTTCTGACCATCCAAGCGATTATGTGACACTTGAGAAGTCAAGCCCAGACCCTAATGATTAGTTCAGGCACTGTTTTTGAACCAAGAGGCCTTTCTTCCTTAAAATGGCCTTTAAATAAGAAAGAAAACTTTGCTTTTCATATGCAGACAAAGAGACAGAATGTAAACAGGGCATCAGGGCCATCAGCTAGACATTTCAAGTAAAAAGTTCTTGAAATGTCTAGCTAATTGCCTCAAACCACTGCTTTGTCTATGAAGACAAGTGTAGTTGCTTGGTGAATTTTAAGTAATGAGTACAAGCATCTATTATTAATAAGTGTTCTATCAATTTTTAAACCTAGTAAACTATGAGTCAATACTATCCTGAAGCCATGAATTCAGCTAATTAAATATGTTTAAAGTGGCATTCACTGCTCTTTATTTTGAATTCATGAATTCAAAGGAAAAATAAATAACTTGTTAGCAAAGCTTGCAATATGAATGCAGACTTTGAAAGGTTTTTCAAATGCCCTTTGTTTCATACACACCTGTGGTCCTTTGTGTGCTATTCCTCCTGGGATTTGGTATCAAGATCTCTAATATTACTTTTGCCTCCTCTTTTACGATTTTAGCATCTACTGTAGTCGGGGCGTGCTGACTCCACACAATCAAGTCAATAAAAATCAATTAAAAATTTGCTTGTAATTAGCAAAAGCACGACTAGCACAGTCCTTCTATAGCCCATCAGCACAACAGGCTTTGCGGTCTATCCTCTTGGCTTGGGTAAGATCAAACCAATCCAGCAAGGCTCAGTCCAGAGGGTGATCATTGATGGGTTCACCAAGAGTCAGGGACTGTCTGTCTCCTCCTTATCAAACTCCCTGCTGGGGGAACAATGGTGAAAAGCTTGCCCTTGACTCAGGCAATAGACTGTCTGGGCTTTCTGTTTGTTTTTCTAAGAAGCAAACTGCAATTGTGGAAGAGGGTTAAGGGTCCAGAAGGATGGCCAACACAAGACAGAAGGTTGCTGCAGAAGGAAGTGTGCCTGAAAGATGTGAGCTAGAAACAAACAGAATATTCAAGGAACCGGAATACGTCATCTGAAGGGACACGGGGACAAGGCCTGGAGTTGGATGTTAAGGTGTTACGGAACCAGGCTGGAACGCTGGCGGAAAAACCAAGCGGCACTCGGAGATCTTGGTGTATTGGAGATTTATTTAACACCAGTGGGTTCAGAGGAGACCGTTTCTCCAAAGATCTGAGCCCCGAATGAAGGGGGGAGAGGTAATTTATAGTTGTCAGCTTCCATATCTGCGGAGGGTTTTCTCATGCCTGGCAAACAGGGCAAGAAGAACCCGGAAGAGGGGTCTCCAAGCTGGAGACCAGAGCTTGTTTTAGTCCCACTGGCCATCTTACGGTGCAAAACTTTATTCATTTTCCCAACAAAGAGACCCACAGGGCCGCGAGCTATGGGTCACAGGAGCACAGACAGGATGTTTGCAGTAGGGATGGAGACAGAAAGCTAGTAAGGAGGTGCTTCCAGACATAAGATAGAAGAATCCAGCAGCACTCTCAAATATCCAGCTCAAGGGGCTAAGTGGCCGGACTGCTCAATAAGATACAAAAACACCGAAGGAAGAGAATACCCGGCAGGAAAACAATGACCGTTTTTGTCATGTTGAACTGATACAACATGGCGACGCTTCTATAATCTTGGTGAAATACGCGGGGCGCCTGGGTGGCTCAGTCGGTTAAGCGGCCGACTTCAGCTCAGGTCACGATCTTGCGGTCCGTGGGTTCGAGCCCCACGTCGGGCTCTGTGCTGACAGCTCAGAGCCTGGAGCCTGTTTCAGATTCTGTGTCTCCCTCTCTCTCTGACCCTCCCCCGTTCATGCTCAGTCTCTCTCTGTCTCAAAAATAAATAAATGTTTAAAAAAAAAAAAAGAAATACGCAAGAAGAGATGCCCAGTAAGCAGTTCGCAAAGTTCAGCGGCGGAGGAAAACCGAGGAATCAAGAGCAAACAGGGTCATTGCTGGGATGAGCGAGAATGCACTCACTACTAAAGGAAATACACAGAGTGGGGAGAGGCCAGGACAGAATCCTGGAGTTTATCAAACTTCGTTCTATGCTATGTTAATAGTGCTGTCAGGTGGACCATCCCAGATTCCAAACGCTGTGTGTTTCCAGGCTCAAGCCAACTCAAGTCCTTCCCCACCTCCTCCCCTCCCATGTCAGGAACAGAGAACCTGTGTGCCAGTCTGTGTCCTCCAGCACCAACGTAACTATCAAGGGCACAGAAAAAATAAATACCAAGAGATTTGAAGAGTTCTCAGGACGGAGGAAAGGGCCATTCTGTACACGTAGCTGTTAAGTCAGTGCCATCTGTGGGCATTTCTAGGGGGTAGACTCCACTTTCAGACACGAAAGAACTTTCTGATTACTGAGCGCAGAGCCGTGAAAGGCGGTGCTTAGGTACGGCGGGGCGTCCCCGTCGCGAGAAGTCCTGTAACGACACCGCAGAGATGTCAACGAGTACACGCCTCGCAGATCATCTTTAAGGCCGTGGTGCCTGCCACGTGTAACTATTACGAATTCTCATGCTCATTAGCGCAGTGGTGTTCGTGTTCATTTGTTTCCCATTCATTCAGCACAGATTTCATAAAATTCATTTCATCAACGTGGCTAGAAAAAGTTTAGATGCTTTCTACCAGTTATCGTGAAGTTTCAAAAGGCAAATGTAATTGTTTTAACGATGAACTTTTCTCAGCACTGGCTCCAGTCCAAACCATACCCTTCCTAAAGATCCTGGGAAAATCAGGTTTCTCTTGCCCAGAAAAGCCGCACGCTACATTTGGGCTTTCTTGTTCACATAAACTGTTTTAAGAATTTAAAATCAAGGATCTTAACGAATCCAGACAAATCAGTCACTTGAATGCATCTTCAAGGAGCAAACAACAAACAACGCTTTTTTTAGCTAGCATTTTTTTTTCAATTGGATGAGTCAGAAATGCTGATTTTTAGACTTACAATTGCCTTTTACTATTAAAATTGCTACAACAAAGAAGTTCTCAGATAACGACCATCTTGATTACCAAGCTCTTTGGTACTGAAAGATTTCCAGCTTCATCTGTGAGCAACTCCTTGAAGTTTCAGGAATAGCCAGAACTTTGAAAGCAGTAATGGCAGGGAAGGATCCATATGAAAGTCCTGGGTCTTCTCAGAGCCTTGGGAATGATCATAAAACTTGCCTCCTTCACAGCACGACAGAAGTCAAGAAGCATGTGATTTGGAGTCTGAATTTCCTGTCTAGCCGCTATGTGACCTCGACCCAGTTAATTAACCTCTCTAAATTCCCTCATGTGACAACAGGGCCAAAAATACACCTCTCAGGGAGGTTTTCTGGATCAAGTGAAATAATACAAATAAAGGACTTCACAACACAAGAAACACGCACGCTCGCTTTTCATTATTCATTTCGTTACACTGAGAGAATTGCTACCTTAAATAAGGTGCTTTTAAGAGATTCCAATTTCAGATTTTCAGTTGTCTATGTATGAATTCACAGGAACATATTTACTTTAAATGGGAAATCATAGATTATAGCTTTTCAGATCTAAACTGAATAAAACCACATGAAACCATCCCCCAAAGGTTTCCTATTTAGTAGATTCTCCAGAATATACCACTCTCAGGATCGTGTTAAGAATCCAGTTGCCTGAAGGGGCACCCCGGTGGCTCAGTCAGTTAAGCATCCAGCTTCGGCTCAAGTCGTGATCTCACGGTTCAAGGTTTCAAGCCCCGTGCCGGGCTTTGTGCTGACAGCTCAGAGCCTGGAGCCTGCTTTAGATTCTGTGTCTCCCTCTATCTGCCCCTCCCCATTTGCGCTGTCTCTCAAAAAATAAACATTAAAAAAGTTAAAAAAAAAAAAAAGAATCCAAAGGCATGTTATTACATTGTTGTGTATTTATCAATAAATCTTTATGTAAGAGCACAAAAAGTTCCCAAAATTGTATTTGCAAATATATAAAACGCTCTATAAATCTGTTAGCAAATGGACGACCTGAATACTCCTCATACTGAAGTCAGGCAGTGAGTAAAGGTGTTCATACTATGATCAAGAGTGACAAGGCACAGGGTATTCATTTCAGGACCCACAATAACAGTGACACCATCACAGAGAGTAGGCATCCCACATCCCATACATATCATATGATGAAGACCAAAGCTCAAAGGCTCAGGGCACGGCACCGCAGTGCTCGCATGCAGTCACTGTGGTGGGCGAGGTTCAGGGGACGAATCTCTTCCCCCATTTCTGATGGTTCCTCCCATGTGGAGACAGCTCCACGCGCATAACCCTCGCCTCTTACCATCCCTTCCTTTTTCCCCAAGAAGAGTAGCTAGGTTGACACTTAGTGAGCTTGGAATGAAAAGCAGAACGTGCACAGTCCTCGCTGTCCTGCTTAGAGCTCACTGCAGGAGGACTGTGGGAAGGCCTCCCCCAGCCCAACAGTGCTGGACCTGAGGGTGGGATTCTGCCGCCAGTAAGACCGCGCACACTCAGAAGACATCTCCAACCCCACTTCTTCTAGAATCATCTGCCGCCTCCTTTTGCTTATCTCACAGGGTTTCAAAAATCACACGGGGAAGGCACGTACTGATGATGAGGTCTCTTTAAACTCCAACAAGCTCAAGGCTATTCAGTTGATTTCTTTTTTTTTTTAAAGAATTTTTTTTTTAAACGTTTTATTTATTTTTGAGACAGAGAGAGACAGAGCATGAACAGGGGAGGGGCAGAGAGAGAGGGAGACACAGAATCGGAAGCAGGCTCCAGGCTCTGAGCCATCAGCCCAGAGCCTGACGCGGGGCTCGAACTCACGGGCCGCAAGATCGTGACCTGAGCTGAAGTCGGACGCTTAACCGACTAAGCCACCCAGGCGCCCCTATTCAGTTGATTTCTAAGGAGAAAAACAACCTTTGTTGAGCACCAACTATGAACCAGGCATGATGCCAGATACATTAGAAGAAATAATTAAAATGCAATTCCTGTTCTTCAGAAGATTATAGTCTCGTAAGAGAGGGACAGGGACACAGCACGGCGACAGAATGTGGCGAGGGCCCTACATGTGGCACTCGGGCAATCGCGTGTACGGTGAGAGAAGCTCACGCACGGGCCGCAGCTACAACGCTCCCCCCACCCCGACAGCAACACATGCTGCAGTGCAGTGAAAAGGGGCAGGAATAACTACAAAAGAACTCTAAGTCAGAAAAAAATCGTTTGCAAACCACGGTACCCTTGGCGTAGCCAATTACACGAGTTCTCCAACTGCACAGGAAGCCCACGGAAAGTGCCACGGCAACAGAGCTTCCACTTGGCTCTTCGTGGAGTTTTGGTGGCAGTTGGGGGCAATTCTCACAGACCCTCTAGCAGCAGCAACCCCATGCCCACCGCGACGCTAGCCTCCCGTTTCTTACCTTCCGTACTGTCATTCCACAAAGTAGTTCCTCTGAAAATGAAAACAGCTGAAGAAGATAAAAGAACATTATGTAAGAATTTCTGTGTAGGGCAAGAGGGTGCGAGCGCTGAGGCCCGGGGAGGGAGATGGAGAGCAGAAAAGGGAGCCTACTGTCCCGTGGGCAAGGGCCTCCCACATCCCACTACACCCTGGAACTACCTGGGCATCTCCAAAAACGCTGATGCCTAGATCCCACCCTCTGACTTCCTGGTTTACTTAGTACAGGTACCATCTGTGCTTAGGGATTTTTTTTAAGCTTCCAGGAGATTCCAGTGCACATCTAGTAAGACAGCCATTAACACACACAAAATGGCAAGGAAGTGACAACACCAGATTCCTTTTTCCAAGAGGTCAGATTTGTACTGTGTGGAAGCCTAGATTCTAATCTGGCTCTAATAAGCATGGAACGTTAACTATGCATTCATAGTTAACTCCAAACTATTTATCCAGAGGTGGCTGCACAGGATAGCTTTCAATGTCACATTCCAGCTCTGGTATGCTTGTACACCAGCCTGAGTTGTGTTTGTTGGTTTTCCAAGAGATGAAAATGATTATGGCGTAATTAAAAAATGTGTGTGTGTGTGTATGTGGTGTATGCAGATTTAATACGTGTATATATAGTCATATATGTGTAGATTTTATCTACGTCAGGGAGAGCTTTATGCGAGGGAGCTCAAAAAGCGAAAGAAGAATATGAACAGCCAACCACAGGATCCAGAGAGGATCTGACGACCTCAACACAACGATTCACGGACCTTCTCCGAGTCACCAGCACTGCCATTTATTTTGTGTTAGCATAAGTACTAGTATTTAGTATTCTGATATATTTAGTCCCAGTGCCTCTCTCCAGTCCTGGTACAAAGTCCAAGGAGAAAGTTATTAGCAGAGCTTGGGGCATAGAAAAGCCAGTGGATCGATCAGTCATGCCCAGGAACTGTCCCAAGGGAACGGCAGTGAGCCTCCCAGCATTCCAGCCTGCCCACGCCCCACCCCGGGTCTCTGTCCTCTGCAAGGTGTTTAGTGCTCAGCCTACCCTGTGCATCCAAGAAGGGGAGGAAAGTATAAACAGACATGGGGATGTCTGTCTGAGAAAATGTGGTGTAGGCTGATCAGTAATGGCTATGACAATCTGAAACCAGGGGAGAAGAGGCAGGTTAAATGGTGGTCCAGGAAGAAACGGACTAATCTATCAAAAAGTGATGCAGAATGTAAAGTTTGTGCCCACCCAGTATCACATGAAGTCCCTTCTGCTTCTGTCATCCCGACCCCTGTTGGATGAACAAAGCCTGGCCGATTTTCAGGGGAACGATTTTGCTCCTCCTCATGCTGGCCAGAGGTGTTGGGACAGTGTGATTTCTGAGTGATTTCCTACAGTGTTGGGAGGCAATGACCACCAACCCGGGAATTCTCGATAAAAAATTTTTTAAGTTAATTTTTATTTTGAGAGAGAGAGAGCATAAGCAGGGGAGAGGGCAGAGAGAAGGAGACAGACAATCCCAAACAGGCTCCACGCCATCGGCAAGGAGCCCGATGCAGGGCGCAGACTCACAAACCATGAGATCGTGACCTGAGCTGAGATCAAGAGTCAGACGCTCAACCAACGGAGCCACCCAGACACCTCCTCAATAAATTTTTATTACCTAAAAATTTAAATTAAATTAAATTTAAATAAAATAAAATTTGTGCCCAAACAGTTCTACCGAGAGAGCGGATGTGCTTCTCCTTGGCACCTGTGCACTCAACACCAAGGGTACCCTTTGTTCATCACGGCGACCCAAACACGCCTCATGTTTATAAGCATCCCTAGGGCTGTACTGTCACCCCCCAGCGGATACCCTTTAGGTACACCAAAAGGCTGGCACAAATGCATGACTCCACACACAATAACGTGTGTATTTCTCTCTTCTGTTGCAAGCCTGCCATAAAAAATAAGAAATGTTTCACTATTTTTAAAAAAAGTGCTGATTCAGAAGAGGCAGTATAGAATGTTTTGCAATGAGAAAAACGTGTTTGGCAATTTTGGCTTCCCTTGGGAAATCTAATTCATTGAACTATAAAACGAGAGCAAAAATCATATGTGCTTGGGAGATTTACAGTGAGGATTAAATGAGATAATGCACATACATAATGTGCGCGACGCTCTTGGCGTTGTCCCACCGTGCTCAAATATGCTCACTGAATGGTGGCGACTGTTGTTTTTTTTGTTGCTAGTACTGTTGCTCATAATTCTTAATTACAATGCTGCATTCCGAAATTACCCTCACGGTGACCTAAAAACGCAAAGCCCGAACATCCTGTGATTCAGTGGAGTCTCCAAATCAGTGCTGCGACCACCAAGTTTATAATCAACGTTGCAAACGTTCTGCAGGTGCATCTTGAAAGTCTGGGAATAAACTGGGAACCTGCACGAATCCTAAGAATGTAAGAGACACAGCAAACTTCAAGGAACCTGGCAGAGCACAGGCGGCAGAAAGCCACCTCCGATCTGAGTTCTGTATTTCCCCAGCGACAAAGGTCTCACTCTGCTACTGCCATTTTCTTTTGTCTATTTTGATTTTTCCTTTCTCCATTGGCAACATCAAAAAAATTTTTTTTTATCTTTCCAGGTAGCACCGCATGGCAGCTCTTTAGGCACCCTGCAGAGTGGTTTAATGATGAGGAAAGCCGGACACATTTTCCCTCCATATCCCGCAAACATCACAGCACGAAGATTTTACAGCATTCTCATCTACTTTCCCCTTAACCTGCAACGTTCCTCCTGTGATCCTCCTGAATCGTGAGCAGACACATGGAAATAAAAACATGCCTTCCCAGTCGTGTCTGTAGGAACATGCTATGTTTCTTTTTGACTTAGAACAAAGAGGAGAGGGAAAAAAGAACAGAATCAAACGTTGTTACCATGACCGTGGGGAGCCTTGCACACCAACATCAGATGCTTCCTTGAAGCAACAAGCCGCAAAATTTACCATCTTAAAAGTTGGCAACACAGTGCCTCTTACAGAAGAAACTTCGGGGGTGCCTGGGTGGCTCAGTCAGTTGAGCATCAGACTTCGGCTCAAGTCATGATCTCACGGGTTCGCGTCCTGCATTGGGCTCTGTACTAATGGCTCAGAGCTTGGAACCTGCTTGGGATTCTGTGTCTACCTCTCCCTCTCTTCTCCCCTGCTCATGCTCTGTCTCTCTCTCAAAAATAAATAAACATTAAAAAGAAGAAGGAAGAGGAATGAGGGAGGAAGAAGGAAGGAGGAGGGTGGAGGGAGAGGAAGAAGAAGGAAAAAGGAAGAAGAAGAAACTTCAAGTTAAGGACCTTGATCAGTTTCTTGATGATCAGTTTCTTGAAGGCAGAAAGCAAGACCTGAAGAGTTGAAAGGAGATACTGAAAGGAAGAAACAGCTGACCCACTCAGTACAGGACATGAAGGGCAGGGGAAGGGGGGGGGTGCAGGTGGGGACAGCAGCATGGAAGACAGAGAATGAGGGGGACAGGTGCAGTCTGCAGAAGTGTAGGTACTTGGAGGCTCAGGAAAGGTATGTAATGAGGCAGAAAGACCCTCTCTATTCTAAACTCTTTTTGAACTCCCCCTTTCTCCACCAGAACTCGGAGTGAAGTCGAATGCACCCGAACCTCCTTGCAGGCTGGCACTAGCAAGATGGAGGGCAGATGTTTGGGTGTCTAGGCGGTGAACTGCCCCAAAGGGAAGAGTAAAGGCCGTGGCCATGCTGGAGGAGCACCGAGGAGCACCGAGAAGCACCAGCACTGATCCAGGTGGGCATGAGATGAGCCCAGAGAGCCAATCTCCGCTTCTAGGAGAAGGGCAATGTGTGGGTTACGTAAGTTAACATCTCTGGCTGCTGAAACAACTAACATAGGATAAAAATATCCTTACACCTACCTTCCTGACATGCCCCTTATACTAGACTTCTTGGGGCCTGAAGAAGCCAGGTGTGTTCACCCACAGGACCCCTGACTTTGCTGTCCCTCTCTCTGGAATGCTCTTCCTGGACAGTGGCTCAGTTTTGTCTCCATTGGGTTCAAATGTCCTCAGAGGGACCTTCTCAGACCACCTCTCTAAAGTACTTCCCTTCCCTTGGATCAAAGCCATTTTCAATCACTTCATCCCACTTTATTATTTTCATAGACCCTAAAAACACCTGCTATTTTTTTGGTTTATTAACTGTATTTCATTGAATCCAAGAGGCCATCAATTACAAGATGTACTCATATTTGTTGTATTCCTAACAAAGCAAAATGCTGCCAATTAAACTAAGACACATGTTTTCCCTACAGTTTTGAATTCTGATTATATATTTAATTAAAGGATGTTCTTTTACATCTATTGAAACATTCTTATCATATATCACTTTCTCACAAACATAAATGGGAAAATATAAATGAGATAGGCTAGACATTGTTTTGCGGTTAAATACAAAGTCATCGTCATTCTGCCAAAAATGAATGTTAGCTTCATTAATATCAGTTTAAGGGCTCTGTTTCTGGCCTTCCTGCAGCAACACTAACATTTTGTTTTCATGTCATATTATACTGTCATCTTCTCAAAAGGATTTTAAGTGGCGACTAAACTCAACCTGTGGACACATGATGCAACCCAACTGGCCACAATATGGCGTCTTGTTAACAAGTCTGGGCATAAGCAGGAATTGACACCTCCCTCAGACTGCTGTCTGGTCAGTGGTGGGAAACACCTGTAACTGTGAGTCACGTCTGACGTCAACATTGAAACGGAATGTGTGTCTTAGAATCAGCCCAATATGCTCACTGATTATACACCCTCTCACCCACGGCCCCTCCATCCTGAAAACCTAAGATCTCTGAGAGCAAGAACCTTGTCTATATATCCCTAGGTATCTAGATTTAGATACCTAAATCTAGTGCCTTGGTGGCTCAGTCGGTTAAGCGTCCAACTCTTGATGTTGGCTCAAGTCATGATCTCACAGATCGTGGGTTCAAGCCCTGTGTCTGTCAGTGCAGAACCTGCTTGGAATTCTCTCTCTCTCTCCTTTTCTGCCTCTCTCTCTAATAAACTTAAAAAAACAAACAAAGAGGGGCACCTGGGTAGTTCAGTCAGTTAAGCATCTGACTGTTGGTTTTGGCTCAGGTCATGGTCTCACGATTCGTGGGTTCGAGTCCCACATCAGGCTCTGCACTGACACAGTACAAAGCCTGCTTGGGATTCTGTCTCGGTTTCTTTCTGCCCTTTCCCTGCTTGCCTGCTCTCTCTCTCTCTCTCTCTCTCTCGAAAATAAATGAACATTAAAAAAATTTTAAAAAAAGATGAAACAATATACTTAGCTACTTGCCTACAACTAGACAAAAAAATGCCCACTGTTCTCAGTCTGGTTCCCTGTAGCCTCTTTTCAAAACTCTTTTCACGGGGGCCCCGCTCTCACGGCGATTTCTTCTGGCATCTACTACTTACGTTATGTTTTCAACCATGCTACCTTTCAATGCTCTTCTACTCTGTATCAGGAGTAAGGCATGCTCACAAAGATATTCATTAAGGAAAGCAGTCTAACGAGCTAGTGACTACAGATGATATACTTCCGTACAGCATTATTTTAAAGAGTTCTTGATGCCAAATACTTATGCTCTTGTTGAGACCATTTTCTCATCTAATCAACGACTGGTCTTACAAAGAGATTTGTAAGAGCACAATTAGCTGATGTGTCAAAGTAAAACATACTTCCTCAAATACTCACCCCACCTTTCCATGATGATCTGGAAAGATACCAAATGAACAGCATGATCGCATACCATATCACACAGTGACTGTATTCATCAGGACAAGATAGTTGCTGCAGTAACAAAATACACCGCTGTGTTACAGTAACACAACAACCCGGACATCTCAATACCTTCGCTCAGAGTTTCTTGCTCACTCACATAAATTCCAAAGCAGCCTCTGGACTGCGTGACCCTCTTGTGGCTCCACTGTCTGGAACTCCCCAGTTGCCGCAGTAGGGGAAGAACCTGACGGAAGAGACACAGGCTCTCCCACCTCTGCCCAGAATTGACAGAGGTCACTTCAACTGCTGCCCAGGAACCAGAATTAGTTATGAAGATTCACTAAAGAAATAGCCCATAAAGTAATCCCTGGCTTACAGTCGTAGCACTCGAGGAGGTTAACGTATTATATTATTGTTATATCTAAATACTACCATTTCAATCCATTGTTATTGTAATAATATAATTATATAAATATTACCCTTTAATTATTATCATCTCCATTATTGTTATCATCATCACAGATTAATTTTGAATTCTGGTCATTTACATTTCACCAAAGGATGAAAAGTGAGTAATATGGGTAAGAATTTTCCTGAAATCCGTAACACATCCCACTTGAATGATGATCAAAATGTAAGTTCTCCGATTGTACCACGTATTAGTGAATTACAACAGGGGAAATTTAAGTGCTTGTAGAGATCAATGAGTTTTTCTTTATCAGTTATTTTTGTCACAATGCTCATGATCCCATCAAATGATGGTAAAACGTGAAAATGAAATTTTCCTTTAACTGTCCATGTAATATCTGTAGAGAACAGAGTCGGGGGTCATGCAAACTTCCCAAGAACCTGAGGATGAGGAGTCATGCTAAAATTTCCAGAGAGGACCGTACATAGTGGTCCATTCTGCAGCATTCGCTAACACATTTCCCCAAAATCTCCCTGAAGAGGTAGTAATTCTGCCCATCACTCTTGCACACGGTGTTGGCTCCTTACAACTGTAACTGAGCTAAAAACATCTAAAAGATTTCTTAGATAATATGAGTTACAAGTAACTCATCTCTTAGATAATGTGATTTGTTTACAAAATGAAAGAAAAATCGTTAAAGTTTGTCAGATTGCATTTCCTGTCAACAGGTTGAACAGAAACGAGAATCCTGCCCTTAGTTTTGTAATTTTACTTACACGCAGACCAAGAAACTTCTGTCATTAGATTCCACATTCAGCCCAGTAGTGAGTTCCGTCAATCTCCAAACATAATCTGAATTCATGTATTTTTCTCCATCTCTATGGCCCCCCTCCTAAACCAAGCCACCATGATCTCCTGCTTGAATTTCCGCAGCTGACCCCTAAGTAGTAGTGTCCACTCTTAACCCATCCTTATTCCCTCCCCACCATAATCTACTTCTCCCCGCGGCCAAACAGATTTGCTTAAAATAATGCAACACAGGACCTTCCCTCTGCATTTAGAAAAAACCCCATCTGTCCTCCAGCCCCCACAAGATCTGCTCACCTGCTATGACTGGTCTGGCTCTGCTCACCATGTGTCCTAGGTTACGGACTTAGGACAACAGTAATTACTCTCTCAGTTTTCGAGGCCAGAAAGCCAAAACCAAGGTGTCGCCGGGGCCAGGCTCCCTCCAGAAGCTTCCGGGGAGAATTCATTCTTTGTCCGTCCCGGCCTCTGCTGGCTGCCGGCTGTCTTTGGCTCATGGCTGCCTCCCTCCATCTCTGCCTCCTTCTGTACATTGCTTCCCCTCTTCTGTCTGCATCTCTCTTATAAGAACTCTTGGGATGGCATGAGGAGCCCACTCTGATGGTCCAAAATAATCTCCTTAGCTAAGATCCCTAACATAATCATATCTGCAAAAGCCTTACCATATAAGGGAACATTCAGAGGTTCCAGATCAAGACCTGATGTCTTTGGGTGGACATTGGCTTTCTTTCTGTTCTAACTACGGGTGTTTCCACTTGGTTCCCACTGCCTGGGATGCTCCTTTTCCCAACCTTCACGAAGCCTACTCCCGGACATCATTCAGGTCTCACTTCAAATGTCACCTCCTAAGAGTTTATTTCTGTACAGCCTCACCCAACATCACCACCTATCCACCCCACTGTTACAGCTCTCTGTTTCACTTCCCACTGTTGGAGACAATCCTGATTATTGATTAGTGTCCTTTACCTCTCCACCTCCCCAACCCTAGAAAGCTAGTTCCATGAGAGAAGGGATTTTGCCTTTCCTGGCCTTGATGGTATACCCAGGACCTAGAACCGAGCCCGGAACTATGGTAAGCACCCAACTGTTTGTTACATTAAAGAAAGATTAAATGGTTGCCGGCATCCAATAAAATGGCACCAAAGATGACTTTTTTTTTGGTTCTGATTAATATACTGAATCTTTAGAAATCATGAACAATGAAATAGGAATTCTCAATAATTTCATGGAGATTTTAGCAGGATTTTATAAACTAAGGAAGTGTTTAAAAGCTGGAGAACCTTCTATAATGGAACTTCTATGGGGCTGTTTCTTAAAAGTCATAATAATAAGCCAAGTTTCAAAGTTCTCATTACACTTCCGGCTCCCACACTGAAGAGAATACGGCAAAGATGTCCAAACATATTTACACAGTTGGGGCTGCCCAGCATGAGTGATGGAGATGCTCTCACATCCCCAAGTGTGGTGGTGTTATCAGTAACAAGTGATCTAGTTCCCACAAATGCTATCTTCATTTACACATGGGTCTCTATGGGCATCCTATTTTTAATTCATAGGAACAAACTATTTCCCCTTGAGTTACATACCAATAATAATCGCTAATATCTATTGGGATCTACTATGTCATATAATGCACTAGATAAAAAGCTATATAACCCAGTCATATGATGATGCATGAATGCAACATCAGGATTATGAGTTCTATTCTATTGATTAAAAAATAAACCAAAACAACAAGAAAACTTCAGCTCAAAGAGCTGTATCTCCTCTTGTGTGACGGAGTGCTGAGCCCTGGATTCTGCTACACCCAGCGTCTGGGCAGATTATCCACCAGGGATGTGAGGTGGTAGAACTGAAGACACCCAGCAGCCACAGGATGGTACCTCTTATTTACCAATATGGCCCCATGTTAGGACACATTCCGCACAGACCAGTCCCGTGCTTACTCGATCCACCTGATGGATCTCTGACAACCACATGCATTTCCACACCACTCATTGCTCCTATCAGCCACTAATGAAATACACAGGAAGCATCACAGTAGCAATTACACTCCCTAAGAGTTTCGTTTCCCTTACCCTTTGCATGTATAAACCCAGCTGTGTGTACATGAATGGGCGTTCAGAGGTTACACACGCACAGACACACACACACACTCACACACACGCACGACCACCTTTGGAGTACTATGTACCGAGTCACTGCTGCGAAATCAACAACGGCTTACACACATTAAACACTAGCCTTTGTTTTGTTTTCAGACGCTCGGCATTGCTAAGGAAATACATCCCATTTATCACAGTTAGAAACATCCTAAGTATACTATTAAAAGAAATTATTGTTCGGGATTAGAAAATTTATCACAGATATGAAATGGAATTCTAAGCTGGGATAATAAGCCTCATAAAAAGCCCAATTAATTCAAATGGTACAATGCCAGGGACACTGGCTATGGAGACACACGATGGCCTTGACCATCAGAAGGCACCCAGTCTGCAGCACTGACGGACCCATCCAGTCATGATGCACCTCCGGAGGCAAAGTCCTGAGAACCCTCACTCCACGTCCTTAAGAAGCCCCCAGTCAGTATTTGGATTAAGGACAATATCTTCATTAGGGATACTTGGGTTTCAAGCAGCCACTTATCTTTGGTACCAAGAGGAACTTGGGGCAGACACAGAGAAGTCTCCTGAAACCCATGGCCTCAAGGGTGTGTTTATGCAGGTCCCAAGAGGGGCCCAGAGTCACAAGCAGGTCTGCTCCCTGACTCCCCGCCCCCATGGGCGGTCTGCCTGTCCTTTCTCTGGTCTGACTGGCTTTCTGCGCTCCTGTATGCACAGAACCCCAACACTTACTCCTCAGCTTTCAATGACCTCAGATGTCAGCACAATCTTTGAGCCCAGATTCAAGCTTTCCGAGCAAGGGAATCTGGTTGGACCCAGGCTGGGCGAAGTGTCTGTCCATGCCCAATGTCCTGAGGCCAGTGGGGCAGAGCAGATAATACACTCGCTTCTCAGCAGGCACTGTGATTAAAGTCTCAGAACAGAGCCATGAATAAAGAGGAAAACTAACCACTATGCCTATTATATGAATAATGAGACAATCACAGTTAGATGGCATAATATCCACAAAACACTTAGTAAAGGTGGGTGAGAGAAGGCTTGAGGGGTCTGAAGCCAGAACCCGGGCCTTTCTCAGAAGGCTGTTCTGTTCGGTGGCAATGAAGAATTTTGGAAAAGGAGGGACCTGGTCTGACTTCCACCTGCTTCTTGTGTGTGGAAGAGACACCAGGATGGGAGCAGGGAATCTTAGAGAGGAAGAGTTCTATTCACCAAGCACACAAAACACCCCAGGGAAAGCCACTTTAGAAAAGGCTGGGGTGAGTTTAGGCCTGTGCTCGATGAATTTGAGGCACCTGCAAGACAGCTCTGAGCTGTCTACAGGGTACTGAAGGTCAGGGTCGGTGCTCAAGGGAGAGGTCTAGTAAGTGGTGGGAGGGATGATAAGTCATATAAAATACATGCACCGGGAGCTGTGAGAAATTGGAGCCAGAAGCATCAGCTCTCGGGGACGCTGGGAAGGAGTCTCAGGCAGCAGGTAAGGTAACAATGGATTTGAGTTGGAAGGAGCAGAAGGGGGGTGTCTGGGCAGACAGGTGCAATGGGGTGCCAGGGGGAAGAGAGGGAGTCCCGATAACAGTGAGCGCAAACGCAGAGGCAAGTCTGTGAGCCTCACCTCTGGAATCTGAAAAAGGAGGTTGTCAGGCACACTGAGCTCTTCTGTACACAGAAAAGGACCCAGAATCGTCTCCATGATTCAGTCTGTAGAGAATGGACAGCCAAGGGAGCCAAGGTTACACGGGACTTCGGAGCCTAGCAACTGTCCTAGAACTCTTCTCCAGAAGTAAAAGCGACCCGTCTCTAAAATCACATTGCAGGCCACCAGTTGAGCACGACAGATTGAATGAGCGCATTCACCTTCCCTTCCTCAAAAAACCCACGAAACATCACCTCCCAGGGTAAAAAGAAAATAAGTCATGTCTGAAACTGACACATCTAGAAACAGAAGTAGATGCAAAGAAATAACCAAACAAATGCCAGTTACAGAACAACACCAGCGTGCTCCAGGAATTAGGACGTGTTGACAAAAGGCATGGCAAGGGCCAACCTTCGTTACTACAACCCCGAGAGACTTTTCTGTTTGGATCTTCGACTGCAGATACGTACTGCTCCGAGAAATAAACATTTTATGAATTATGGCATCATCGATGCGAGAATGAGATTCAGGTTGCATGTAATTTTGCACAAATACACCTTTTCCAGTAATAAATAACACGGGGAACGTGCTCACATGGCACTAAATCTACGTGGACATGTGCCCTGCCAGGCGCGTTCTCCCACACCAGTACTCATCTATCAGCACTCGTGCTTTATTACAGATAAAATAGAAAGAAGCGTCCTGCCTGCCAGACTAAGGACTTTTAAGAAACACTCAAAAACATTCAGGTCAATTCCCTACAAGATTTTACACTCATATTTCACTTACGAACATCATACAATTTCAGAAGGAGAAGTGGCTTTGAGTGGAACCAGCCCCGGGCCTGACTCGGCGTCTGGAAAAGAAGGGTTGTCTGAGAGGGTGTGAGAGGATCTGCCCGAGGTCCGACAGCTTGGATGACCGTCCGGAGTCCGGCCTTTCCGTCCTTCCTGCCACTAAGCCCCGCGTTTCTCAAGCTCTGGTCTACTGGCCACTAGAGTAGGCCCATTACGCCAAACGGCCTGCACAAAACATTAACCCTGCTGTCCATGTGAAGCACATTTAGAAATGTGTCTGCTGTTCGGTAACAAGAAGGGATCTTTGAACACTGGACCAATACAGGATTGCAACCCAGATGAACAGAAAGCTCCAGAACTCCACTTAGGACACAGCGGTCAATCAGAAGGATTCATCCCTCGTTCATCCGACCCGCAGATGAATCTGACCCGCAGCTGGTCAACACAGGCTGCAGCAGGAGAGGGAATTAGACCAAAACATGTAACAAAGTGTGGCGATGGGCACTAAAACACTTCACGGGACCTGGAACACTTTGCAAAACCCTAAACTCACAAACATGCCCACAGACACAAAGATTACCGCATTGTTTCTAGAGTCGAAGTACAGCTCGATTGGTAAATTTTAATCATTAGCACAAGAAAAGGTACCAGCGCTCCCAGAAGTGCTGAATCCCCTTAGAAGCCCACTTTACGAAGTCAAGGTCGAGTTGATCTCACGTTGCTGCCGGAGACCATCGCGGCTGCTGAAAGGGTCACCGCTGATGGCACCGACGGGCTTGCACACAACAAAGTCTGTGATGACCGACAGTGAGCCTCCCCCGTACCTGAACATTCTGCCCCCGACATACATCACCTCCGTGCACCTTCTCACTTCCAGAATGTCTGCGGTTCTCTGTCTGGAATTCTGCCCTTCCCAGCAGGCCCCCCTTCCCCCCAGCTCAGGCTGCCTTCTGCAGCCTCTGCCAAACCCCATCCTACCTCCCCACAGCTCCCCGTCCAGAACTCGGAGCCTCCCCTTAGCAGAGAGATCACGGGTTTTGCTGCCACATAAGCATAAGCCTGTTTCCCCAAAAGAAAATGAGCTTCTGAGAGCAGAAAGCCGCCCACCCATCTTGCACCCTCCACCCGCAGCCAATTCTTGCTACACTGTAGGCATCCCACAGCCTGGCCTGTGTTACGGAGATGAAGCTTTTGTTATTAGGAACAAATGAGAGGCATGTGGGTGGTTCAGTCTTAGGTCAAGGGTCCAACTTCGGCTCAGGTCATGATCTCGCCGTTCGTGGTTTTGAGCCCAACTTTGGGCTCTGTGCTGACAGCTCGGGGCCTGGAGCCTGTTTCAGATTCTGTGTCTCCCTCTCTCTCTGCCCCTCCCCTGTTCTCCCTCCCTCCCTCTCTCTTTCATAAATAAATAAATAGATAAATAAACAAACAAATAAATAAATTCTTTGAAAAAAAGAACAAATGACACAAATCCCTAAGTGTGACAGCTAATGGATCACAACAATTCTACGTGTTAATGGAAAACAATGTCATGGTGTACATTACCCCTAAATGGTATTTACGGAACAGAGAAAAAATTGACAACAGATTCCGGTTTTTACCTTAACTCACTTGTCATTAAAACATAAATCCACTTTTAAGAAAACCCAAGGAGGGGATCCACATTTACAAAGCAGACACCTTAGACAGAAATTTGCAGCACAAGAGGTATCGTGACAAAGCTCCGAAACGGCAAAATCCTAAAAATCACAGTAAATAAACCAACAACCAAACAGCAAGATCCCTGGTTAAATTAATTTTGTGTAGCAGCGTTTAAAAGGCTTCGATTCTCCAACTGGCTTAGAAAAGTCGTTTCCTCCCAGCCCCGTGCGTATTCCCGGAACGTAGTGGTGTCGACACGCGATACAAATTCACGTGTACGAACTTCTACATGCTTCTGCTATTTGATGAGAGGAAGGCCAGCATCCGTGCAGCTTAAATTCTTTGCTTCCTTGCTACCCACCATGTGGTCGGCAGACGGACAGCGTGGGTAAGTGTCACCAGGGGCCTGTGCGATGCAGACCAGCAGAACTCAGCTAGACAGCCTGACTCTGCGGACCCTGCATTTCAACAGGACCCGCGGGTATTCAAATGCGCAATCCACTCCGGGAAGCACAACTCTGGTTCACTGCTCTTCCTTCTTTGTGGTCCGGATGTGCTGCTTCGAAAGAAAACAACTCAACAGCTACAGTATTTCACATACTGTAGGGTCACACCATGCATGTCACAGCGCTTTGAATTTTTCCAGACTACTTTTAAATACGCGTGTCCCCTTTCAGTCTCCATTACCCGCTCCAACACCACCAGGGAAAAGTGTACTTCCCACGCGGCAGATGAGCCAGAAGCGGGAGTTGCTGATCAAGTAAAGGGACACACGCCACACCCCGTCCTCAGAGCACTGTTACGGCAGGGGGAGAGAAAATGTAACCCGAGCGCAAGTAGCTGAAAAGTAAAATGAGACGATAAAGAGGAGAAGGGGACCACCAGGTGTCCCTGGAGAAGCTACTAGTTACTAAGTGGTGACAGAACAAGTCTATGCGGGTCTGAGCTGACCCGGAAATCAGCTTCGGGGACCGCAATCCAGTCACGCACGTGGAAGACTGAAGAATGATGCAGATGCAGACTGATGCAGACTTAACGTGTACAAGCTACGGCTTTCAGTGGGACAAAGGATACTACAGTGGTTTTCGCCCGAAACAATCACAGCTTCGGAAACAGTAACATAATTGGAATCTACTGCGCAGTTCCTCGGGTAATAAAGAAAGCTCTCTTCCCTAAAAACCAGCGTTGACACTGCACACGGTGACAAAGCTTGGGGCCCTTGCCACATTTTAATAAATAACACTGTCCGATCGCAAAAGAAGTAGCAGCACAGACAACCGCTCAGGCTGGTGTGCAAATTAAATCCTCATTAAACCATTTGAATATCAGAACAAATATAGCACCAAATTGTAATGCCAATTAGAATTTCGTTTCTCAGTCATCACCATAAAACAAAGAGCAACTACAACCATGTTATTTCAATAAAGTCGTAATTAGGCGAAAACGCGCCAGCACAAAATGCAAAGACTCACAGCAAGATGTATATGCCAGTACTGCAGTAGAGACGACATAAAGAGATTGAGCCCACTTACAACCAGTGAGTGCACCTCAAGTCCAGTACATTAAATAATCCTCTGGCTGGAAAGGTAAGGAAACAGGGAGGTTAGTCCTCTTTGTCTTTCCTGACCTCTGCGGAAGGAGTCCTCCAAGATGGAAACCGTGGAGTCATTCTCTTCTTCCCCTTCTCCTTCCTCCTGCTGGAGCCTCACCCTTCAAAGCAGACAACTCCAATGCCACACGCTCTCTGGACACCCCCTCCCCATTTCCAACAGCACCCCCATCTGCATGTGACACAGGCTCCTGAGGCAACACATCCTACCCAATCACTGCGACCTCCAATGTCCCTACGATTAGTACTGTCCTTTCCCGGTTATCCAGGCATTTGGAATTCTCTTCCATGGAACAGAACCCAGTCCGTTCCAAACTCTGTGTATTGACTTTACGGCTGAAATACTTACCTTGCTTTCTATTCCCATGGCTAAGAGCTACTTGTTGGCTCTGGCGACATCTCCCTGGGCTACGAGAATAGCTCCCACCTGGTCCTCATCCAGTCTCCCATCATGGGAACATGGGTGCCCTGGAGAAAGGGGCTTCTGTGGTGGACCCCACCTGACCCTTGCTTCCTTCTCTCCCCGTTTCCAATGACACTGCTGCTCCACATTACTCAGCATGTCCTCTCCTTCCTGGAGAAGAGATGCCCCTATGTCCTCACCCAGTCTAGTTTCCCAACCTATAATGTTCTCCCCTGGTTCAGGTTTCAAAAACAGTCTCAGCGGGAGTGGGTTGAACGGGGACTCCGCTCAAAAAAAAGATAGGTCTACACTCTTATTTCCAAGAATTGTGAGTATTACCTTACACAGCAAGAGACATAAGTTTGGGATCTTGAGAAGAAAAGCATTCCTGGATTATTCACGTGAGTCCAGCATAAAATCTCAGGTATCCTCAAGCCAAGGGAGATCGGACAAAGGGAAGCGAAAGCAACGTGACCGTGGAAGCAGAGGCTGGAGGAATGTGGCCAAAGCTAAGGAAAGTCCAAGGCCAAAGAAAGGCGAGGGGCAGATTTTCCCATAGAACCTCTGTAGTGTGTGTAACCCTGCTGACACCTCGACCTTGGACTTCTGACCTCCGGAACAGGGAAAGAATAAATTCCTGTTGTTTTAAGCCACCAAAGTTGTTGTAACTGAGTGTACATATATATGTAAAACATTAACCTGCCTCTGGGTATACATATGTCCTTAGATGATCTAGTTATTTTTTATCTTACTTTGGTTTTTTTTTCTGGGTTTTTTAGTTGTTTTTTAAAATCTCCATCTTATTTACCTAGTAGAGTACTTTACTAACAACAGAGGCCCGGTACATATTCATCAACTAAATCAATGACTTTTCAAGTCTTCTGTGGGTTCTCCAACAAGAGAAGTAAGTGTCCAGAGGCACCCGGCGGCTCAGTCAATTAAGCAGCCACCTCTTGGTTTTCGGCTCAGGTCACGATCTCACAGTCTGTGAGTTCAAGCCCCATGTCAGGCTCTGTGCTGACAGTTCGGAGCCTGCTTGAGATTCTCTCTCTCATAGACTTTAAAAAGAGAGAGAAGTCTCATGTTCTTGAGGTAGTTAAATGAGAGTCAGATGGGACTGATCACATTTCAGAAAAGTCGAAGGTCCTAAGAACTTCTTTGTGACTAGAACAAGGGAGAGGTTTCCAGAAAGAGATGACAGTGCTGCTAAAATCCTCTAGGAAATGCAGACTGTTCAGAGGTCACCCATGACGGCCTCCCGTGAGATTCAACATCATGCTGCGTCAAGGAGCAACAAAACGGGCCTGACTACTGCATCCCCATCACGACCGCCTGCTCTCAGCATGTCCTGCGCGAGGCCCGGAAGTCACTCCTGGAACCACAGGGAATGCTCCAGCAAACAGAGCTGTTCTCGGAAAGCAATGAGCCTGGGGCTCGGGCTCCCAGCTCTGTAAGAATGAGGGCCTCAATGTTAGGGAGCTGTGGAGATTTTCCTTATCATGCTTATTTCAAAAATAAGGTTTTATCAGGACTAATTCTGTGTAAGGAAAATGAATTGCTTTCTCTATTAAACATGCTTTTTCACAGGTCTGCTATACTTTTGTATGTACTTTTTTTTTTTTTTTTTTTGGATAAAAAGCTGTAACTTTCGGGATGGCTGGAGCTCAGTCTGTTGAGCATCCAACTCTTGATTTCGGCTCAGGTCATGATCGTGGGATCAAGCCCCATATTGGGCTCTGCTTGGATTCTCTCTCTCTCTCTCCCTCTGCCCCTCCCCTGCTTGCTCTCTCTCTCTCTCATTCTGAAATAAAATTAAAAGAAAAACAACAAAGCCACTCCCTCCTTGGTATGAGGAACACTCCAGATCACGAATCGTCTGCTGGGGCTATTTTAGAGAACTACTGATTAGATAGCAACGTTTATCCTACAGCCAATATCTGTGTGTAGCCTCCACATTTCTGAACATGCTTGAGGGGAGCAAACATGGATTAGAAGGGGTTCTTGAACCAATGCTTGTAGAAGAAAGAAGAAAGCCTGACCGTCTTGGAACTCTCTTTCGATTTTGGCCGCCATCAAAACACAAAATCTGGCAACGGATCTGACTTGCAAGGTTTGGTTTAACCTATTTTTATCCTTGGAGGCGCCATTTATATTTCATGGCAACTCAAAGCTCTCTGAGGAAGTGATCTTGGGAGACCACCCTCGCCGTGGTTCCAGGGTAGAGACCCCTCCACATACGTCCTTGGCATGTTCAGCTCACAGCCTTATCTCTGGTGCAGTAATCTACCGGCCCCAAGAGTGTCCCCACTCGGGCGGGGGGGGGGTGGGGTGGTCAGTTATCTCTTACTCCCATATACATCTGTAGCAGCTCCTGTGCTGGGCGCATAGTACATACTCATCAAACGACTACTGAATCAGGAAAAGCTCACACCCCTAGAGCTGGATTTACATTCTCTTCCTTGGTTACATTACAAACCTGGTTCGTCTGCTTTTCAAACCCAGTTAAGATTATTTCAAGGCAGCTTCACTTTCTGTCCTTTTCCCGAAGGCTAGTTTGTATTTCCCTGCATACTGCTTTGAGACGTGAAAGGAACCTTGGGCAATTCAGGAATGGGTTTCATCCTGACTTCCAACTTTATTTAGATTTGTGTTTTTATGTACACGAAGCAGATGGCTAAAAAGTGAAGGCTCTCCCGAAAAGGCTGTAAACTGGCTCGATCCACAGCTTCGGCTTGAACACACTCCAGGAAACAGAGCACTGAAGGTTAAGATTATAAATAAAAACACAACCAAGGGAGACCCACAAGTTCTCAACTCTTACTCAACTCTTATCACCACTTTTTAGTTCCAAACGTTAAATATAGCCATTATACTGACCATAAAAAAGCCCAGACTGAACATGACTTTGCAAAAAAAGGCAGATCTACTGATGATATGACCAGTAAGGGATTGATGAAGTCACGCTCGTTCTTGCCATCATCTTTACGAAGATCGACAACTGCCGTAATTACAACAGACAGACGGCGTCTGCATAGTGTGCGACAAGCAACAGATGAGCAGTCAGAAAACCTGTACCTGCATCTCGACCCTATCATGATCCACTGTGTGACTTTAGGCAGGTCACTACACCTCTCTGTGCCAAAGAGCAAGACGGCATAGACTACCTCAAAGAACTCTTCCAGCGCTAAACTTGGCTGTAGACACAGCCATGACTACCCCTTGTATAAGGCACAATTTTCATTGTTTAAGGTATACTCTGAAAAAAAGTACTGAAAGTTGACAGAAAAAAACCTGAGAAACAACGCAGGCACCCAAACGCTCCATCTTTCATCAAGGGTTGTTTCCCCAGGGTTGTGCTAAGTGTTACGTACGGTAGTTACTGACTCTTCACATTCACCTTCTTATATAGGCGTTCTTCTTCTGGTGTGTGTGTGTGTGTGTTGCTTTCAATGTCTGAGGCCAGAGAGGGGTTGAGTACTTTCCCAAGAACACTACCTCAGCTGAGGTCTTGTTACCTTTAACTACCTTTCCACCCAGCCTCCCATAAGCCAGATTTCCTTTTCATGTTCATGAATTCGGTAGCCTCTGTTGGTACAAACTGGATGCTCCATTAGACGACACTCTTGTCCCCGTAAGACAGGACTCTTTTCTGTACGCACATTGGCAACCATCCTACCCAATACGGTCGAAAAAGTATTAGACGGGCCAACTTACAGTGCCAGTTAACATGGGGAGTTTTACATTTTATTTTATTTTTTTTAATTTTTTTTAAATTTTTTTTTAACGTTTATTTAATTTTTGAGACAGAGAGAGACAGAGCATGAATGGGGGAGGGTCAGAGAGAGGGAGACACAGAATCTGAAACAGGCTCCGGGCTCTGAGCTGTCAGCACAGGGGCCCGATGCGGGGCTCGAACTCACGGACCGCGAGATCGTGACCTGAGCCGAAGTCGGCGCTCAACCGACGGAGCCACCCAGGCGCCCCTTATTTTTTTTAATATTTTTTTAAGTTTATTTATTTATTATAAGACACAGAGGCAGAGAGAGAATCCCAAACAGGTTCTATGTTGTCAGCGCAGAGCCCAACACGGGGCTCAATCTCATCAACTGTGAGATCACGACCTGAACAGAAATCAAGAGTCAGGCGCTCAACTGGCTGAGCCACCCAGGTGCCCCTACATTTTATTTTAGCTTAAAAAACACATGTGCATGACTGTGACCAAGTTTTCATGAAGTACAGAGATCTTTCCTTTGAGTACGTCTCCTAGTATAAAACTCTTTGTAATCTTTCTTGCATAAGTCATGTCCATAATTTATCCATAATTTCCATTTCCTCTTTCTTGAAAGTAGAGAAAGACTTAAAGACACACATGAAGCAATTTATCCACGCAGCCCTTCAGGCTTTTTAGACTTATTTATTTTCACTCTTTGTAAAATAGTTGAGTTGTCTCACATGTACCTAACTGAACAACACTTAATTCAGCAACTCACCTTTAAAGTTTGGCTATTTCAACCAAGTATTTGCTGTAATAAATAATAAACTCTATTAGACTCGTGTTGCATCACACAATATTTAACTGAATTATGTAATCATATCAACAGGTACAACCAGAAGACACGTGTTTGGGAACAAACACAACAGATCCTTGTTTATCTCTGTATCTCAATGACGGAACTAGAAATGCATTCAGGGGAGCGACACAAGAGCCCTGCCATCTTGGGCATCAGTCGGTCAGATGTTTTACATTAACGCCATACCACATGGTTAGTCTACCTCATAGGATAAAAGAGGTCCTGCGGCATTAATATGTTCACCTGGTGGAGATTTTCCTACTTCTGCAGACCAAATCTCACATGACCAGATAGGTACCTCAATACCAGAGAATGACCCAGATCTTGTGGGATGTGGTGCGTATCCAATTGGGGATTCTCTCTTCAAAAAAAACAGGAGCAGCTGGGTGGCTCAGTCGGTTAAGCATCCAACTTCAGCTCAGGTCATGATCTCCCGGTTCGTGAGTTCAAGCCCCACGCTGGGCTCTGTGCTGACAGCTCGGAGCCTGGAGCCTGCTTCGGATTCTGTGTCGCCCTCTCTCTCTGTCCCTCCCCTGCTCATGCTCTTTCTCTCTGTCTCTCATTTCAAAAATGAACATTAAAAAAAAATGAAAATGAATAGATAAAATTAGGTAACAGGGCCGTGGAAGCGACCTAGTGAGGGAGGGAGCCTGAAGGTTAAGCTTCTTCAGCTTCCAAGTGGTTCCACCCCTGTATCCACAGAAACCTTCCTCTTGGGCTTCACCTGAACTGCACTCTGCTGATTCATTCGCTAGTTCAGCAAATATTTCCTGAGCCCCCTATACACCAGGCACCATTCCATAAGCCAGGGATACAATAGGGAATAAAAGAGCCCCAGTTTCCATCCTCAGAGTTCAGAAGAAGACAGGACATACACAAGCGAAGATAATTATATAATTTCAGGCAGAGGGAAGCAAGAATGTACACAGCAGGTCCCAGGGCCTAGTCAAGACGGAATTGTCTTGAAAGCCTGTTCTCTGAAAATGCAAAATGTCTCATGAACAACGTGTTTCCACGAAAATAGAGTCACGCTGTGTCCTGACACATCCAGATTTGTTGAGGCAAGTCTCAGCTTGAGAAGCAGTTCCTTCCTTAGAATAAACTTTTTCTAACCCAGGTGTTCGTCCCGAGCACTGAGTACACCTCAAAACGGGCGGCCTGAGGTGAGCCCTGCCCTCGAAGGAGAAAGAAATTTTGTGGTTTTGTTGCAATGCAAGTTCTACAGGGCATCGTTATGGAGCATGATCCAAGGAGACGGTTCGAAAGTCAGTGAGGGAAAAACAAGACAGTCTTATGAGCCACATTTTACTTGACAGAAATGCTTTTGCTTCCCCAGATTATTAACAAATTAAAAGGTCATGCCAACAAATACCCAACCCAAAGTCTGGTGGAAATATGTCACTGAACAAAAAGGAAGAATGACGTATATTTCTGTAATAACTTTTATTAATTATCTTCCACTCTGGACCATACAATGAATGGTAGATCTGAGATTTGCAAATGGAAAACATTAGTGTTCCTAACATTTAATTTTCCTTAAAAAAAAGCATACTGCAAACATATGCTGTTCAAGGCCTCTAAATCCAGGGAGATACGGGTTACTCAGTAAAAAGCTGTATCAAATCTCTAATAGGTTAAAGCCTTCCCAAGACTCAGCAGGACTCTGTTTTTCACAAATTGTTTACTCATCAGCCAGAAAGAGTCAATTTTAAAAATGGTCAAGTGATAAAAGAGAATGTTATCATTACCTAAGTCAAACTAAGTCGCAAACGGAAAAGAATGCCAATGCTGGTTAAACACAGATTTTTCCATCCGTGACAGACAAATGAAGTAGCAGCTGCTGTTTGCATAAGAAGCTTCTCAAATATCAAAAACTTTGCACCTGGCATAAAAACCGAGTAGCCTGGCTGACTGCATATCTATTAGAGGACCATAAGTTTTTTTCTTTTTAAGAGAATACATGAAAACAACCAGAAACATCAAAAGTTCCATGCTGATAAAATACGAAAGCAAAATAGAAACCCCAGGAAATTTGCCCATGTTAGATTATGAATCCCCCTAAAAAGTGACTCAGTTAATTTCAACACATTGCAAAAAAGAGCCAGAGAAATAGCTTCCATAAGTTATTTTTTATTTTGGAAAAAGACCAATGATAACTTGTGTTAGTCTAAATAAATGATATTAATGTCCCAGAACAGTGCTGTTCAAGTTGATAATGGCTAGCCACATATTAGTGCTGAGTTTCTGAAATATGTCAAGTCTGAAACAGGCTGTGTTGTAAGTATAAAATGCATATCCTATTTTGAGGACTCACATGATAAAAAGAATAGAACAAGATATCTTAACGTTTTGTTTTATCTTTTTTTTTTTTTTAATTTGAGAGAGAGAGAGTGCAACCAGGGGAGATGGGCAGGGGAAGGGAGAGACAGAGAGAGAACCTCAAGCAGGCTCTTCGCTCAGCGCAGAGCCTGATGCAGGGCTCGATCCCACAACCCTGGGAGAAGACCTGAGCTGAAATCAAGAGTCAGATGCTCAACCGACTGAACCATCCAAGTGCTCCTATCTCAACATTTTAAAATATTTACTGAACACCAAAATGATAGTATTCGGGCACTGACTGGATTAAATAAAGTATACCACTGAAATTAGTTTCATGCATTTCTTTTTTATGTGGCTGCTAAAATTCTGTAAATGACGTAGGCTGGCATCCTGTCTCTGCTGGACACTGACGCTCTGGAGGGTCGAGTGTAGAGTTCAATGTCAGGTAATGGAATTGGGCTCAGAAATTCAACTGGAATTCTCTCATTCTGTCCTGAGTTCCAAATTTCCAACAACCCTAGTATCTGCAAATATCTCATCGGGATATCCCTTTTCAATGTTCCACCACGTATCATATAATATCATCACGGTACTAACACATACTACATATATCCCTCAGCATCCTCTCCCGACTAATAAGTACTCTGTGGATGATAAGCATGACACATAGCTAATTAACAAAGGAATTATCACCACATCACTTTCAACACTGTTGCCCCACACTCTGGCCTAGAAACTAACTAACACACACTGAAGGTACAACAAAAGTCTGTAGAATAAACAAGAGCCGACCAAGGCACAAAGGACATGGGTTAAGGGAGAATTTTAAGAATCAGCGAAACTATAATGAATTAGGAACATCGCCCTTTTGATCACGTCAGGACTTAATTTGATCGGGAAAACAGATGAGAGTTGAAGCCAGAATTTTCAAAATATCCGGACATAGAACTAGGGCAAAAGTAAGGCTTGTCTTAACTAGAGAATTCTCACAGGCAGAGTTCTAAATGCACCATTACATTGTCAATACAGATTTCCTGGCCAGTGAAATGTATACACCATTAGAAAACTGAACTCAGCAAACAGTTCGACTATTCATCTTTCAAATCAAAATATCTTTCATGCCCTCCCTTAGTGTCTGCAGGTGCTGTAACAAATTGCCACAGACTGACTGGCTTAAAACAACAGATATTTATTCCCTTACGGCTCTAGAGGCCGGTGCCATGATCCAAAATCAAGGTGCTGACAAGGCCATGCTCCCTCTGGATGTTCCAGGGAAGAATCTATTCTTTGCCTCTCCTATCTTCTGCTGGTGGCTCCTGACATCCCTTAGCATGTGGCCATGTCACTCCAGTCTCTGCTGCCGTGGTCACACTGCCCTCTCTCCTGCCTGTGTCAAATCTCCCTCTGGCCCTCTCCTACAGAGACATCCACTCCAAAAATCCAAGACGATCTCCGCAGCCCAAGAACCTTAGCACCATCACACCTGCAAATTCTTTGCCACATAAAGATCATTTAGAGATGCCAGAATTAGCACACGAACCCTTTGCGGGCCACTGGTCAGCAGAAGACAGACTCCAACACATAATTTTCCTATCTGCCCTAAAGTCTTCACCCAAATTTGGCCATTTTCATACGGCACTTTGTAGTCTTTATTAAAGCCAATGGACACAACCCAACTTTTTTACGTAGCAATCATGCGCACCCATAACTGCTCACCCATAACTGATTACCGTCCCCACCTTGGTAGTGACCTATGGGTCTCGTGTTCCCATGCTGTCACGTGCTCACCACTCAGCCCACATCTCCGTAGGATCTCATAAACATTAGTATTCTGAGAGGATGATTTCTCACTTCTGATACATAATGCTTTCGTCCCCCCAAATAACTTATTTTTGATGAACGCTTGGCAACTAACGAGGAGTCTCCAGGGAATTTCTGCAAGTTTAGAGCGGCCAACCAACTGGTCTTGTGCTCAAAGGAAACTGGGTAACAAGTGGCTGTGCACATGCAAATGTTGTTCCAAAAATGACTTTCAATGTTTCTCAATTCTATTTTCATAAATTTTAGACAGGCATGCAAACTGGATGTGTAAATGGCACCAAGGAATATAATAGTCATATATAATTGATTCAACTATTTTAATTATTCTAAAATTTACTGAGATCCCATAGACTAGAAAAGTTGTATGTTAATGACAGATTATCATTACTGTTCTTTTTTTTTTTTCAGTGTATTTGAGAAGTGTGAAATTTCCATCATTGGAGTCACATTCCCAAGAGAGGGAGTTAAAAAAAAAAAAAATGGTGCCTAAAGGTGTCTTTTTTCTACTGCCATCCAGTGGTCAAATAATCATACTGCACATCACACAGTAAAATGTTAATTATTAAATATTAAAAACTTACTGGGCGTTGCGAACCGAGCCCACATTGTTGCTGTCACGGTTCAGGAGTATTTAGGCTAACATCTAAACACGTAAAAGAGAAAACCAAGCAAGTACGACTCCCAGCTCTACAATTAAGAGATCCTTTTCTGCTCGAATTTTAATTCACAGAGTGGCGCTAACCAATGAGGGTGATGTTTTTCAGCCTTTGAAGAATACCGTGCTCAACCAATGTCATTTTCTTCCGCACTCAGCACTAGGGATAGATGATTTATCGTTAAAATCAGGTCAACACGACCTTCAAACACAAAGCAGGGCGCTCAGTGGTGGCACTCAGAGGGCCACTGCCTTGCCCTGTGCTGATTCACAGGCACGTTTGATCTCTGCGGCCCGAGCATCAGCTTCAAGAGAGCAGACCCTGTGCCTCAGGCTGGACTGTTTCTGCCCCAGTGGGTCCTACAGGGCGCAGCCTGCGGGCAGCACCTGCTACACACCTGCTGGGTGAACCTTCAGTGCTTATGTTTACGGGGATCGGGCTGGGTGAAAAGCATCAAACTCAGCACTGACACAAAACAATACACAGCCACAGTAGTTCTTCTCCAGGAATGTACAGGATCCCCCCATGTGCTGTATTTAAACCAAATACCTCTCACTCTATTCTTTTATTTTTGATTAACCACTCTGCAAAAACCCTTTCAATCCATACTTACTCCATCAGGGAACTTTTTGTTTTTATAGGGAATACGCATACTTTTTATTCCATTCGATAGCACTTCTCTTGTTTCATCCTCAGTAAAATAGCATATTAGCTCAACACGCTCTCCCTATACAAACAGAATGGGAAGCATTCATCTTTCCTTAATGTCCATTAACTCATCATCCAGAGTGAGCCTTAAGACTTGTTTTCCTGGGTGGCTCAGTCGCCGACTTCAGCTCAGGTCATGATCTCACTGCTCGTGAGTTCGAGCCCCGCGTCGGGCTCTGTGCTGACAGCTCAGAGCCCGGGGCCTGCCTCAGATTCTGTGTCTTCCTCTCTCTCTCTGACCCTCTCCATTCACGCTCTGTCTCTGTCTCTCAAAAATACATAAACATAAAAAAAAATTTTTAAAGACTTGTTTCATGATCCTTCATTTATTTTTACCTCTTTCTTTTGAGCTTTTATTAATTTTGTGTAAAAGCTCTCAAATATTAACACTGGAAAGGAAAGGTATCCCTAAAAGGATTTATTCTACTCAGTACAGGTGTGGAGGTTTTTTGTGGGCAGGGGGAGGGGAAGAGTAAATTCTTCACACCCTTCCTCAGTGTTCGTCCAAATTTAACCCTCAAATGTCACGCTCATGCCCAAGGAGGCAGTCTAAAGTATGTGTCATCTTGGCATGACCCACAAAGTCGTCTGGAAACAACTCCACACCGACCACTGTTGAGACGCGCTAGGAGAGAGCACTTTGCCACGTTCCAAGTACTCCAGAAATACCAGGTATTATTATCATACGCCCACAATCAAAAAATCACTTCCTTTAAAAGTTGATTACTTCATGCTCACTGTGCCTGTATTTCCTGTAAAGAAGGGTCTCCCTCCCGCCTCCCTGCCTTTAGATTTCATCCACGTGGATACTGCACAGGCTCCCAGAGCTAAATAAATTTCCATCTCCACAGCCTTCCCCACCTACTCCTCGTCTTCTATTGCCTATCCTGTTCCCTGATACCAACAGCCCCCAGACAATGAACAGAGACCTTCAGAGTTTAAATACCCTTTCTGCCATACAGTTGCCCACACAACTGGTGTGAGGGCTCATGCAGTTCCACGACCAGGCACAAAACGAAGACACTGGCTGTGGGTGATGCAGTGACTCCTCAAACCTTGCTGAGCCCCTCCTACGTGCCAGACAGCGACACGGACAGTGAGGACGCTTGGCTTTAGTAACGACAGCAAGGGCGCTCACATCAGAAGAAGTCAGGCAGGTAAACAGATACCATTATAGGCTTCGCGATGGAAATGTGGGATAAATAAACGAGTAGTCAATTCTCCCTGGGGGGGGGTTGGAGTTGAGAAAGTCTACAGAGCGATACAGTTCCCGTCAGTACGCTCCCTCGACAGTCCATGCAAACATACTCATGCTGTGTCCGCAAGAACAGCAACGAGAAAGGATTAATACCGTGAAGGCACTCACCACTGGATGCATAAGCTCAGAGTTACAAAAACGAACTGCTTCACTTGTAGGCTTCTAACTTGGAGAGTGTCCTTTACCCGTGGGACTGCCCTCACGTTCAGAGCTCAGTCAAGAGCAGAGGCAGCACATGTGTATTCACAGGCCTTTTGACACATAAGTGGCAATCGACACTTCGGACAAAACTAAGATCTTCCAGAAACTATCAGCGAGCAAAGGGAGAAGATAAGGCTGAGGTCAGAGCCTTAAGAAAACATACAAGGAGTCACAGGGCAGAGAGTTAGATGAAGATCCTGCCAAGGAGGAAAAAAAAAGTAAATAAAAGAGTACTCCATGATCTCAGAAAACAAAATCCAGGTGTTCAAAATCCTATTTCTATAGTTATAAATATCCTATTTAGAACATTTTAAGCTTATATATATAATGTGTTTACACATATCTCCCCCCAAAACATTGCAATTGTAGCATTTACTAGGTTGTCATATATATATATATATATATATATATATATATATAAAATCTTTGAAGGCTCTTTTCTGTATTCACAAAATCCCCACTACATTCTAAGATCTTTGCTGCTTCTTTCATTATTCATAAATGGTTACAGGGACAATAACACATAAAATATACTTTTTAAGGCCTTCTCTAATCTTGCTTCTTCAAGAAACCTAAATAAACCAAGTACCATCTTGGTTCCGGCTTTATCACTATTCCAACCTTGCACTTAGGAGCACTTGAGGCAAAGGAGAGTCAGCGGCAAGCCAAGGGAAGACCAAGGTTCAAGACAAGACTAGCCCACCTGAAAGGACGCTACAAATCACAGTGACGTCACCCAGAGCAGTTCAGTGGAGCCACGGGGTGACTTCATGTTGCAGTGGGTGAGGCAGAGTACAGGAAGTGGAGACAACGAGTTGTGGTGACCCTGAAGATGCTTACATGGCGACAAAATAGAACAACAGTAAAACAGCTTGCATGTGTTGTGGGTGGTGCAAAGAAACTTGACCGTCCATGTTGGCTGAGGAGACAGAACCAGTGAGGAGGGAAACATTAAAGACAGGAAAGTAGTAAACTGTGGGTTTAGGTCATAGGACTGAAGGAGTGACAAAGAGGTGCATTCATCCACAGGAGAGAGACCCCTAGCACACACCCTCATACATGACAGACCAGAACAGAGTCTGACTTTATTCTGACACAGTATTAATGATGATGCCAGGTATAAACAGTTATCATTGTTCAGCAATCACACTGTTTGTTAAGCCATAAGCTGTGTTCACTTAAACCAGTTGGGTGACAGAGACACAGAGGTAGACATATACATCTATCCACCCATCCGTCCACCCATCCATCCATCCATCCATCCATCCATCCATCCATCCATCCGTCTATCTAACCATCCATTCACCCGTCCAACCATCTGTCCACTCATCCTTCCACCCATCCAACCAACCATCCATCCATGCATCCATCCACCCATCCATCCATCCATCCATCTATCTAACCATCCATTCATCCATCCACCCATCTGTCCATCTAACCATCTATCTATCCATCTATCCATCCATCCATCCATCCATCCATCCATCATGACATGAGCTGATATTAATCCAAGTTATTCCATTCTGTAATTATGTAGTTATTTTTGTTTTCTAGCCAAAGAACTATAGTTTGCACTTATTCCTGTTGAAGGTCATAGGATCAGCCCATTATTTCCACCTAAGAGCATGTGGATTTTCTCATTCAGCAGTCAGCAAACTACACCCTCAGGCCCCCCGCCTGTTTCTGAAAATAACATTTTATTGGAATGAACACAGCCACACCCATTCATTTATGTAATTTCAATGGCTGTTTTCATACAATGGCAGAGCTGTGTTGTTGCAACAAAGACCTTATAGCCTGAAAGCCTACAATATTTACCGTCTGGCCCCTTTATAGAAAAAGCCTGCCATTCTATGCATCTACTCCAACCTACTAACTGTTCTTTCCAGACAAAAAACCCAAGTTTGGAAGATGTGTTTTCTATGTCTTCATCCAAGTTATTGAGAATTCTGACTCCAATATGGTCTAATCCAAAGTGCCAGTAAAATCCCTCCTCACCTCCCTCTTGCCTAACACAAATCTATTAGTTACCACCAAAAGCATGACAAGAAGTTTATTATACTCCAGGCTACAATCATTCTTTCCCACAAGGCTGTCACAGAAATGCCAATTTTCTGGTTGAAATCCATACATACTTAAGCTAATATGACTTTCAGTTTAGGATACTGGTAAACCCATCAAACATATCATCTAGACTTTCTCTTATGGGTCACGGACATAATTTTAAAAATCAGCAATGTTACTGGGCTGTGATATAGTCATTCCCTGGTGGCACCCGGAGATAGGTATGTCTCAGCCTATTCAGACTGCTCTAACACCAGAGACCGAGTGGCTTTTAAACAATAGAAGTTTATTCCTCATGGTTCTAGAGGCTGGGAAATCCGAGATCAAGGGCTCAGCAGATTCGGTATCTTGCTGTGGTATCCTCACACAGCAGAAAGGATGAGGGATGTCCCTGGTGTCCCTTTGGTAAGGGTGCTAACGGTATTCATGACCTCCCAAAGGCTTCACCTGCCAGTATCATCACAATGGGGGTTAGGTTTTTAATGTATGGATTTTGGGGGGACCCAGACATTCATTCAATCCCTTGCAGGCTGGAACTTTTTTTGCCTTACTTAATAAGAAGCCTGAGCCAACTTTGCTTGCTTAGGTCTTACGAATGCTTTCCAAGGCGTGCAAGTCTGAGGAGTCAGAGGAACTGGCAGCTGTCACTTCTCCATGCCAACAGCGAGCTAACTTGTAACAGTGCTGTCCCCCAGTCTAACCTGTTCTCTAGTCTAACGTCATGCTCCTGCCTCACTGTGGATGTGCAAACCACACGAACGAGGGCGATCGAATTACACAGAAAGTAGAGGCGAATGTTCTCTCGGGGTCTACCACGTGAATCTTACGAACTCACGTCTACACTCTGCGACACCGATTTTGGCTTTTTGTAAGTGGGTCTGCTGCACACGTATTAGTTCATTTCATCGCATTTGACATAGTAGAAGCTGCCGCATAGCTAAAGTCTGCAAAAGTCGGCCGGGGCTGCACTGCTTACTGAATGTTTCAGTGAAATGCGGAACTTGTCACGTTGGGGCTGAAACGACTTGCTCGAAACTAACACAGCAGATCATACAACCTCTGCTCACAGCACACGGCCGGCAGGACTCATGGAGCTGCTTCAGCCCCCAGGCGGCATGCTGGCTTCCAAATTTCAGAAATCAGGAGTCCAAAGACACCAGATTCCAAATCTCGTCTGGCTCGTTTTTATAGGTAAAATGCTGTCCCTAAAACAATCTGCCTTCAGAAACACTCTACAAAAAAAAGTGCTGGAGTAAAAATCCAAAAATCAGAAAACATCACTCCTCGTAATGAGGGTTAAACCCTACGCCCATGCTACGATGCTTCCACAGACATCCCTGCCTCCCGATTAGACAAAAACCACTAACCTGCACTCAGCACAAATCACAAAAAAGCACAGCATTCATCTATCAATATTAAAGCTAATACATTGATGTCAGCATACCATGGCGCAGAGCAAAGATCTATTATTACACGCATCATCAACGCCCGGAAGAAACAAGGCATGCTTCATTCTCATTCTGAAAAAAAGAAAAAAATCCTTGGAAGAAAATATTTCTTCCTGTATGTGCACATGTGCACTTTAGTGTCCCGTGGGCTTATTCCTTTATTTATGACTTACATCTGGTCCTGAAATACGGTACAGGGAGGGAGAACATTTTTGCCGCAGCGTTTGTTTGGGATTCTTTCTTTGCTGGTAGTGTCATTCCCCTGGAGCTTTTTGCCAAAACTGTCCTGCACAGAAAAGTTTGTGTAAAGATGTTCCCTTTTAAACTGCATGAATTCTGAAATACAGAAGTTTGAAAGAACGTAAAACGTCACACACACGAGGCAGGCTGCCTTCACTATTTACATTACCATAAAGCAACCTCAGATACAGTGACACAATCTAGCATCTGGTGTACTGAGCTGCACACAGGCGTCCGGGGGGATGTCCCAAGGCAGCTGCACCTAACATCTGGAGATTTCGGGCAGGAAAAGTCAGCCATGTCGGCCACTGTCATGATGAGAAATTAAGCGATCCGTGTTCATGTCCCATGGGCAGTGGAGGCACAGGGAGACTGTTCCTGGCCAACTTACTGGCCTGGCTGACTTCTTAGGAACACTGGCGGTCAGTATTCAAACACAACACAGGACCTGTCTTCCTCCAAAGTAATTCTTTCAGTGGCTTCTCACTGTGCTACAAATAATGGCCAGACTCCCTAACCTTACTTCCCAGACCTTTAGTTAGTGGACCCTTGAAGGCTATGTTCTCCTGTCCAAATCGTGGCAGGCACTGTATCTCTTCACTTGCAACCTCCAGCCTCCTTCCTCACCGCCTCCAACTTCTAACTCCTACTCATCCTTCATCCCCCAGTTCAGCCGTCACTTCCTCCAGGAAGCCCTCCCCTGTGTCTCAAATGTAGCTTAGGCGCTCCTTGTGAATTCCCACACCCCTGTGTATTTCCTCCACAAAAGCAACGATCACTCTACACTGTGCCTTCACACTTCTCCGACTGCAACCCAAAGTCTTTTCAAAAAAACAAAAACAAAAACGACAAAGAACAATCTTACGATGGATTCAAATATGTGACACAGAAATGCTAAAACACACGTAGACCTGTTCTGTTGAGGAAGGGGTGGACAGCCTGAAGCGATATACGCTCAGCCCCCTGGCACACAGGCGATGACCTCTAAGGTGCTTCTAGAAAATCCTGGGGCTCTCCAGAATGCATCTGAAAGGCACGTGCAATACACTAGAACTAAGCATGGACTTGTTTCTACTGCCCAGAGACTGCAGGCTGTAAGAAGGCAGGAACCCTGCATGTTTTATTCAAAACGTGCTAGATAACCCTTCATCCGGCACAACAACTGGCAAAGATTAGGGACCCAATAAATAATTGCAAAATACATGAAGAAGTTACAGTAGGGGTCAGCAGCAGAGCTCAGGATAAAGAACTGTTTGCACGCTGGTTTTCAACCTTTCGTGTTTAGAGGACGGTCCCGGTCGAGTCAGGAATGAACTCAACAGAGACAACCTTAAAGAAAGCCAGGGAGCTTGTCCTGACTGGCATGGCTCGGATGGACCAGAAGCCTACAGCTGGTGCACTTAAAAGACGTTCTTATTCTGATATAAAGAAGAATTTCACAAAGATGTTGGCGAAGTACCCATGTACTGCGTGGGTAAGCGCGGGACAGCACGCTTATCACCGGCCATCAGAGACCAATGACTCTGGGGACCTTGCTCCATTGTCTGGCCCTACTGTTCTGAAACAATAAAGCTTTCCTCTCATTCCCTGAAAGGGAAAATCCCATGTCATGGGAAAACCTCAATGTCATTATTGTAACTCACAATCTAGTGGCATTTCCTACTACAGTGTATGTCCACCAGTTTCCACCCACCCATTTAGAAGAATTTGTATTAAACAGGCAAGTCAAAGTTATATTACATTTAAAATATGTGATCATCACTAGGCTCTATGAGATCATGAAACTTTAATATCCTCAGAGTCGAAAAGAAAATATGAACACAGAAGAACATAAGGGCTGGCCCTAATGCGATTCTTCGCTTTCAGTCACTTAAAAATAATTTATTGTGGGCGCCTGGGTGGCTCAGTCGGTTGAGCGTCCGACTTCGGCTCAGGTCATGATCTCACGGTCTGTGGGTTCGAGCCCCGCGTCGGGCTCTGTGCTGACAGCTCAGAGCCTGGAGCCCGTTTCAGATTCTGTGTCTCCCTCTCTCTCTGCCCCTCCCCTGTTCATGCTCTGTCTCTCTCTGTCTCAAAAATAAATAAACATTAAAAAAATTTAAAAAAAATAATTTATTGTAAATTAATACTGCAGTGTATAGAATAGACATCCTATAGATAGGAGCGTGTGTGTCTGTGTAT
This sequence comes from Panthera pardus, assembly GCF_024362965.1. Classification (NCBI taxonomy): domain Eukaryota; kingdom Metazoa; phylum Chordata; class Mammalia; order Carnivora; family Felidae; genus Panthera; species Panthera pardus. The sequence goes on along the minus strand of NW_026526677.1, from coordinate 112,586,967 downwards.
GTGTGTGTGTATATACATATAGGATATTGTATGTCAGTTTTACTTCAAAATACAAACCAACCCCAATCATTAATTGTCCTCTGCCTTGTCGCCTTCCCTAAAAGATCTGATGTTCACATGGAAGTCGACGTGCGGTCATCGCTGGTGACAACAGAGACCCATATTATCCAAAACACAAGCTTGACTCCTTAGAGATCCAAGGCCACAATTAGTAAAACTACAGGCCTATCACTAGACAGTGATAAAGTGACAGACACTTGAGGCACTGGCATGGTAAACAAACAAACAAAACTAAATTCAGAATCATTTCCCACCAGCACCTGAAAAAAAAAACACAGAAAACAACAAAATGGATCAAGACAACGAAGAGTATATCCCACACCAACTAGGAAGTTCTATCTAAATTTAAAAACAAATGAGTAGGGGCGCCTGGGTGGCTCAGGCGGTGGAGCGTCCGACTTCGGCTCAGGTCACCATCTGACGGTTCGTGGGTTCAAGCCCCGCGTCGGGCTCTGTGCTGACCGCTCGGAGCCTGGAACCGTGCTTCCGGTTTTGTCTCCCTCCATCGCTGCCCCTCCCCCCTCTCAAAAATAAAGATCAAAAAACCAATAAAATAAAATAAATACAAATAAAAATAAGCAAGTAATACCGTCGGTTAACTGCTACCTTTACGCTTCTGATCCACACTGAGCCAGCAACGCTGGTTGTGACCAGTTGTCACCAAAACACCAACTGTGCAGGCACGGAAATGAGAAGAGGTAGGAATGGGTGTCAAAGGCAAACCAGCGAAAGAAGAACAAATATGATACCAGGAGAAGTATAAATATGCAATTGAGTTCTGCAAACTGTTATACTGGAATCCTTCCTAGCCAGACGATCTACTTTCCCTCAGAGGCAGGGACCAAATTCCACCACCACTGGGTCACCTTCACCCATTCTGCAGCTACAGCGAACGGGTCTGCCGATATCCCTTTTACAACAAGAACACGTTGTGATGGAGAGTTCTGGAAGGCCGGGAGACCGCGGCAGACCAGCCTCCCACACTGGGTACAAGGAGATCATCCCGTATCCATTCTAACACTTCCCTGTCATTTCTAGCAATGCCGGCTATCTGGAGCTATCAGCTACAAATAGAATGAAAACAAGGTCTGTGGGTGCATCAGGCTGGACAGAACCCCCACCCCCAACCCTGCTTTCGTGCCCATGACAGGAGGCCCTCCCTGTTTGCTCCGATCTTGGCTGCAGCATTAGGGAGCAGCTAATCGGGTCAGTGGGAAGAAACTGATGGCACTCAAGTGTGAATGAAGATGCTTCCATCACCAGATGCAGGTTTCTAAAACCCCTGGCCAAGAGTCACGGCTAATTTTTGGCTGTGATTTCCTACCACTTGTAATCCGAGAGCCAGCTCATCCAAGGATGCCAAATTAACGTTTGAAAACTTTGACCTTCTGTATTTCCCCCTGTCCTCCCCAAGCTTACACCCGGTCTTAATCTGACAGTGCAAAGGGCAAGACTATCTATCGTCTCCCTTCACCAAGGAACTCTGGGGGAATAAGTTAAAAACGTCTGGAATCAGAGGTTTTAATTTAATAAGTGATTACTTTCCCTCATCACCTTAACTGTTGTGATGAAAACTTTCCAGACAACGTCTAGACTTTTTCAAAGACCCCTTATTCTCACACCCTCACCAGAACTCTGTGGCACCGTTTCTCAACTGAGTTTTGGCTTTTTTTTTTTTCCATTATCATCATTTGCCCTTCAGAAGCTTGTTTAGACTTTTTTTTTTTTTTTACTAATCACGTCCCTTCCTATCACATGCTCACACCGCAGATATACTGTCTACCTCTTCACACATATGGGCCCTTCAGAGGACCACAAACCATCATACTAGTCAAGATTTTTTCACCCTCCAAGATCTGATTTTGCTGTTTTGGGGGCAATTTTGGGTCTCTTTGAAAAAACATGCCCTGTGACACTGAAAATACGCTGCCTTTTGACAATTCCCCAAACTAAAAACCCATTATGAGTATGAACTTTGCTTTACTCTGTATATAACAATTTTTTTAATCTAACCTTCTCCACCCCCACCCCTCCTATTTTGTTTGTAAAATGAGACCGACATTGAGGAAAAGTGCTGAGCAACCCAAATTAATCAAAGTGTGTGTGTGTGTGTGTGTGTATATACTGTTAGTAAATTGCAAAACAGCTTGAACTAAAATATGAATAAATCGATCCAGGGTAGCTTTTGAACTTTTGATGAAACAAAGCATGTATTATACAGACTAGATAGATGAACAGTGTTCTAACAATGAAAACTAAGAGGCAAGCATGCTTTAAAAAAAATACTACAAGCTGCAGGACTGGGTTTTAGTTGGAATCTTGGGTTGATGGGCAATGGTTACACACTTTTCATTTTCTGTCCTTGACGTCTTGTAAGTGATACTTGGGAGGCTAAGGATTGCAAAATTATGGCTATGAAGTCATGCAAATTATACATGGCATTTTATTCGACACAGCCTAGAGGGCATATAAAGTGCAAACGTTAACAAATGTAAAATCTCAAACTAGGAGAAAAGATCGTCCCCGGTGGAAACATAAACGAGTGAGGCAAAATTGTAAAAGTTTGGTCTTGAGCCCACACCTTTTTTTTTTTTAAGTGTTAGTAAGAAAATGCTGTGCTTTCACTAAGATGGAGGGTATTCAAATAGGCACTGGTGGGGTGTTGCACATAAAAACATCGCGGTAAAGTAACGCTGGGAGTAGGGGGCATCTTCTGGCCAGGAGGTGACTCTTGAGGCTTCCCTGGGCCCCCTGCGCACGCCTACGTCACTTCCTGTGAGTTGCACACACTGAAATCCATAGTGTATCTGTCACCAGAAAATACAGTAAAGTCTTTTCAAAGTTCAAAAGCCTTTCAGCAAAGTCCAAATTCAGGGCACACCAAGAGAGAAACTGATAAGGGAACAAGATGGCCAATATAAATTCACCGAGAACACACACTGCCAAGTCAAACAGTGAAGCCAGCCTGGGGAGGAGTTCCTTGGGGATGTGTTAGAACTTCAGCGGACAGACAGACAGAAAGATACTATTACTGAAGGAAAAAAAACCCAAAAACCTAGGGGTCAGCTCGGGTAAGGTGGGAGAAACAGCTTCAGATTCCCGGGAACACGAGTTGCAGGTGAGAATAAAGGGATAGATCAAGTTCAGACCTGGGGGGTAGCCCGCCGAGAAGCTGACCTAGGTGTCCCCCAGATAAGGGACACAAACAGGCCGGCCTGGGGCCCACGGGGCTTGCTGTACAAACCCTTGTGCTTGTGCCAACACAGGGAGACCTTCTGCGCCTGGAAAGTCACCCTGCGTTGCGGTGAAAGCCCAGCGTCCCCCGGACCCTGAGCTTCGGAGCCAGCGCTGCGCCCCCAGAGGAGGGTCACTGTGGGGACAAACAGCACACATGCTGCACACGGGCACCTCCCCCACATAATCAGTACGGCTGTCACCCTGGTCCAGGCTGACTGCGGGACACAAGGACATCATTCCCTGTCCTCCCGTGGCTACAAGACACATAAGTCGCCCAGACAAAGCCCCTCCCGAGCCCCCATCTACCCGAGTCTCAAGTGCACAGAGCCTGACCCGGGGCGGCGCCGGGACGTGGGGACCTGCCCCCTCGGGGGCCCTGAGCCACCTGACCCCCCCCCCCCCCGCCACCACCCACCCCCCTCCCCCGGAACAGGGACAGCACCCGCCGCCGCGGAGCCTTACCGCGCGTCCCACGAAAGTTTCCCTGTCCCTACAGAAGCGGACGACGGCGACACGTCGGTGACCCGGCGCACGACCCGGCAAACGCGCGAGCCCCTTACCATCTCTCCGGAGGCCGGCGGCGCGCAGGGCCCGCAGGGACGCGCTCTGCGGGGCCGCGGGGGCGTCCCGACAGCCGCACAGGTTGGCGCACACCAGGGTGTAGACGAGACCGAGCGGGCGCATTGGGCCGGCGACCCGAGACGCCGGGCCTGGGCGCTCCCTGCACCGCCCGCTGGAGCGCGTGTGGCCGCCGGCAAAGCCGAGCGGGACGCACAACAGGTTGGCGCGGGCCCGCCCCCTCCGGCGCCCCGCCCCGCCCCGGCGCTCGGGACCCGGCCGGCCCCACCTGCCCTGGCCCTGGGGTCGGGGAGAAACGGCCAGCGCCACCTACCCCTCCCCGCGGGGGTGGGGAGCCCAGCAGGCCCCACCTGCCCTGGCCCCGGTAGGGGGCAGCTCCAGGCCCAGGGCCTCCCCACCAGGGCTCCGCTGTTGCTTGCACACAGTGCGGGACTCACCGCTTGGGGGGATGGGGGGGGTGCTTGGGGATGGGGGCCTAGGCGGGGGGGGGGGGGGGGGAAGGGGGGGTTGGGGGATGGGGCATTGGCTGGGGGGGGGGGGAGTACTTGGGGATGGGGGCCTTGGCATTGGGGGTGTAGGGCTTGTGGATGGGACCTGGGTGGGGGGAGTTCTTGGTGATAGGGCCTTGGCGATGTGGGTGGGGGCTTGGGGATGAGGCCGTGGGGGTGGGGGGTTTGGGGGGCTTGGGGATGGGGCCTTGGCGATGGGGGGAGGTATTGGGATGGGGCCTTGGCGGGGTGAGGGGGGACATGGGGAGGGGGCCTTGGTGGTGGGGATTGGGGGGATGCTTGGGGATGGGGCCTTGGCAGTGGGGGTGGGGATGGGGCCTCACACGGCTGGGGGTTGGGGGATGGAGCCTTGGCGGGAGGTGGGGGGGCATGTAGATGAGGCCTGCAGTTGTCAGTGTTCAGTTTGCAGTGGCTCAGATCAGATCCTGCTTAGTGAGGATGTGACCGGGTGAGGCAGCAAGAGGGTGCAAGGTTAAGGAGCTCCAGTGAGTGTGACCTTAGCAGGGTCCAGGTCATTTCTCAGGGTGGGTGAGGAGTGGGCAGGTCTTTCTTATCTCACAGGGCTCTACCCATGGGGTGTAGTGTACAAGACATGGTCAAGGGCCTTTTATATGCCCACCCACAGCCCCTGCGCATACAAGGGGTTAGAGGTCAGGGGGGCCTCAGCAGGGGTACACCGGCAAGGTGGAGTTGGGAGAGCATCACATTCTGTTCCTTCGTGGTCCTCAGCAGGAGGCAGGGACAGCAGATCTTAGGGCCTCCCTGCTCTCAGTATATGGGAGTTCAGAGGCCCAGACAACTCACTCTAGATTCTAGAAACTTCTGCGTTCACATCTACTTCCCCGGCTAACCAACTGTATTTGGAACAGGAGTGGATCTCACCTCTGCTGCTTCCTAGCTTTGTCACCTTGAGTAAAGCACTTGACCTCTGGAGCCTCAGTGTCTTTACTTAGAAAAGGAAGGTAGCAATTTTTAGTTTGTATGGTTTCGGTGAGAATTATATGAAATGATTTTAGTAGATAGCTCTGTAAGTGATTCAAATCCAAATTCACATAACTTCTCAGCGGTTCACTGGTGAGCCCTAGAAGAGACATTTTCTAGTCTCGTGTGGGCCCCCCAGTCCCTGGCAGTCTGGGGTGTGAGAAGTAAGTGATCTCCACAGAAAGAGAGCCAGAAGCAGCTGAGGAGGGTAGAAAGTTCCGGAGAAGAGACCCTTGGCCATGACACCATCCAACACTGACCAGGGTACCTGAGTTCTTTCCATTAGATTCATGTGGTTCGTCTCTTGGCATTGTGTCTGAGACACTGTTTTACAAAGGGCAGGTTTGTGGGTTGTGAGGTCAATTTCCAGAGCCGCATTATTGTTTTTTCTATTAAGACTTTATTTTTCCAGATAATTTTTAAGTTCACAGCAGAACTGAGTGGAAATTTCAAAGATTTCCCGTACGCACTCTGCCCCAACGCACGGGTAGCCTCTGCTCTCATCACAGGGCACATGGGAGTGGTATATTTGTTAAAACTGATGAACGTGCGTTGACACTTCATAATCACCCTAAGCTTACGTTACGGTACACATAATGCTTACATATGGTACACCTGATGGTTACATTATGGTTCATTCTCGGTGTTTGGACCAAACAATATGGGTTTGGACCAATAATAATGACATATATTCATTGGTAGCTGTAATACAGACTACATTCACTGTTCTAAAAATCCTCTATTCTCCAGCATGATTTTTTCCATAAATACAATCACTCTCAGACTTAATTATCAGAGTTATTATGGCAGATAATAACATTTTATGAATATTTTGTTTCAAATACTCGTAGGGATATAAAAGGTATTTCTATGGGGCATGATCAAAAAGTTTGAAAATCACTAGAAATAAGGCTGATCACATTGTCTCAAAATATAATCAATCCCTTGGGGCGCCTGGGTGGCTTGGTCGGTTAGGCATCCAACTTCGGCTCAGGTCATGATCTCACACTCCGTGAGTTCGAGTCCCGCGTCGGGCTCTGTGCTGACAGCTCAGAACCTGGAGCCTGTTTCAGATTCTGTGTCTCCCCCTCTCTCTCTGCCCCTCCCCTGTTCGTGCTCTGTCTCTCTCTGTCTCAAAAATAAATAAACGTTAAAAAAAAAAATTAAAAAAAAAAACAAAATATAATCAATCCCTTTAAGAGGCACCCAGCGGAGGCATAAGATTTGGGTTTGCATTCAATCATTGACTCATCCAACAAGTATTAATTAAGCAATAGATTTGCCCTTTGCCGTGCTCTAGTCTAAAAACCCTAGGGATAAAATACCGAACATGAGAGAGAAAGTCTGAAGCCGTCGGAGCTCACGTTTAATGAAAGAGAGAGCATAAACAAATATATAATAGAGATTTTATATTTTAATAAAAAAAGCGAGTCAAAGACTAATAAGATAGGTGTAGGGCTAATTAAAATGTATTGTACCATTTTTAAAAAGTAGTTGAAAATGCTTATTACATTTCAGGCCCATCTCCTGAAATGAGACTATAGGAAAAACTAAAAAAGTGTGCAAGAGGCTTAAGTCATGACAAGCATCAAAATGCCAAAGAGGATTATTTATCTCGATATCTTTCATAAAATACTGAATTTAAAGCATCGAAAGTAGTGTTGCCTGAGATACGAATACTGTGTGCTGTGTAAAGGCATTGTAAATTCATATTATCAAGTATTTTAGCTGGGAACAGTAGAGGACGTCACATGGAGTCTGCATTTTCTTGATCTTTAATGTCACTAAATATCCAAAATCAATAATAAAACCAAAACAACTAGGCATAGGCACTCAATAAAGATATAGTGAGAGGCTGAGGAAGGTCAGGTATGAAAATAAAAGATAAAACGATTCAACGTACTTTTTACCTGTATCTTAAACTAACAGCAAAACATTGAATTTGACACCTCATTGTTTTAAATGCTCGGTTAGAAGAGCTTGAACCAACACGATTAAATTGGATTTATAAATATTTATTACTATTCATAATAACAGAAATCCACTAATCTATATCCATTGTTCAATGACATTCATATAACTGTAAAAGTACTCTAGTGTTCAGAAACAATTTTTAAATACGAGAGTAATTTATAATAGGCGTGCAAAGTGCCATTTATCCCAAACACATGTTCTAGCAGTAACAATTTGCTAAAAGGGTAGGTCAGGATGTGACACTACTTTTTATCATATACTCTTTTCCTTAAAGTAAAACACAAGAGTGGTGTTTTCCACTACATTTTCAAATTTGCTTGGCTTTTTCACTAACTCATAAAAGCCACAGTGGAAAACAAATGAAATGGGGCTTGTGTCATTTTCGCAGGTGGCTCATACCAAGTATTTTTTTTTTTAAACTTGTATAGCCTTTAAGTTACAACTCGGTGCAGGACCTTTGTCTTGACTATGGTAACCATGGAACGAAGCCTACCGTCTTCAAAGAGGACATCTAGGCATCATCCTCCACTCACCCATCTCAGAGAAAGCCAGGCACTCTGACCTAAAACTCCCGATTTCTGCTCTGCCGGTGACCACCGAGCTTTGGCAGTATTGAACTTGCATGGGACATAGATCCGTTCCTCCAAAATGAGGGTGTTATACTAGATGACCTTCAAGATTTCTTTTGGAAATCTATTTTGTTTCCTTTGTTAAGCTTTTCCATCTCTCTCTCTCTCTCTCCCTCCTCTTCTCTGTCTCTTTCCTGCCCCACCCCCCTTTTACCACGGTCTATATATGTGGCTTTATCAAGCTCAAATGCATTTTAAATAGTTGTTGGAAAAAGCACGTGCAAGAATAACAGTATTCTGCAAACTTTAACGGGCGGATACTTGAAATATCATTCACTCATGTGTGTGTCAGCCCCCCTCATCTGCGGTTTCCCTTTCCAGAGGTCAGCCGAGGTCCAGACCCCACGAAACCTCCTCCTGCCGAATCTTTGGAAAGTCAGCAGTAGCCTAGCTCTGTGTCACCGTGCCTGCGACCGTCCTCACGTCCTACCATCTCATCTGGCAGGCATTCGCTCACGTCAACTCCTCATAAGAAGCGTGAGTCCAGCAAGATATTTGAGAGAGAGACCACATCCCCATAACTTGTAGTACCGTATAATAAAATTGTTATAATTGTTCACTAGTTACTGTTGTCAATCCCTCAATGTGCCTGGTTCATAAATTAAACTTTATCATACACTCAAAGGTTCATTTATCATCCAATCCTAATAGTTACTTTTGCTTTCAAAATTCTGTTTTCTCTACAAAACCAGTGGTTCTAAGGCATAACAATACAGACAAGGAGAATATGTTTTAGTGGTGGAAATAATGAAGGAGATGAAATATAACTGATTAAAATCACAACAGACTTAGAACAGAGACAAGATAAACTGTCTGCTTTAAGACAGTTAGCAAAACGATTTCGACCTATGCTTTGGCTCAGAAAAACCGGATTAAACTCAGTTTATTTTTGTAATTGAATAAAAGATAATGTTTCAATCGTTGGTGCCAAAAAATTAAATTGAATATTCATAAGATGACAAACCGTGGTAAATTTTCTTAGTTCCGAACAATTTGAGGGACCTAGAATACCAGCACGGTTACAGAATATTTTATATCAAGTCTGTGCAAAATATGCCATTAAATTATGACTACTCATCAACAAAAAGCACATAATTTTTTGACCCATTCAATGCCTGTCTTTTAACAATTAAGTTTTCCTCTTGTTAAACTCTGTCACATCTTTAACTGACTCGTTTGCTACATGTATCGTATTTATTCTTTTATTCCCATTATTATTAATAGTAAAATAATGTGCAAAGACTTTGAAAGCACCTTTTCTTAAAAGTATCACATTATCTGTGTTTAAAGAGGGAGGAAATGACTCTGAAAATATGTCTCTTAGGAGACTTGAAACTTAATGATTTATTTACTCTCTTCCAAAACAGCATTAATGTCTTCCTCTTCCCAATTATTAGTGAGGGAGCCCGACCTCTGAGCATTGTTCTTTCTCAATAGGCCATAGTACTGAGTTCCTTCTGGTTAAGTACTTTTAAAATTGTAACTGTGGGGTGCCTGGGGGGCTCAGTGGGTTAAATATCTGACTTCGGCTCAGGTCATGATCTCACAGTTTGTGGGTTCAAATCCCCACGTCAGGCTCTGTGCTGACAGCTCAGAGCCTGGAGCCTGCTTCCGATTCTGTGTCTCTCTGCCCCCCGCCCCCACCACTTTTGCTCTCTCTGTCTCTCTCTCTCTCTCTCAAATAAATAAACAAAATTTTTTCAACGAAGAATAAAATTATAATTGCAATGGCGCATACTAAATAAATGTATAGCATAAAATTATAAGACAACTCTTCTCTACTTGGTACCCTCAAATCGAAGCCCATTTCTATTTCCTGGGTCCTAACTTGAAGACAGTTACAGCACATGGCAATACAATCATAAACCCAGGGGTGTTCAACGTATACTACACTCTTTTACTCTGTGTGTAATGTATACGTACAATCACCACACAGTGTCTAGATTCCCAGGTAGCGATGTCACATACAATTCATCCAGCTGACATACTCTGAGCGCTAACTTCCAGATTTGATCTTTAAGAACTGGGTTTGTTGCGACGACCAGCTTGACTTTTTGACAGCTCACAGAGCCAGTCAGCCAGTCGGGTAGTCTGTCGCGTCAAGCGTCCGTTTTCTTTTATTTCATTGAATTGACCAGTGATTCCGCGTCATAGAATGAGTCGCTGAGTTATGCATCCGCCATGGAGAAGAATCGCTACATCTGGAATTTTTCTTCAGCTTAGTTGTACGTTTTATTTCCATGTATCCGTTCTTGAGCTGCAATATCTAAATTTAAGGTTTCAAAGAGGAATATGTTGCCTATCCTGCAGGATTCCTTCTTAATCGATCTGGGATGTCTGCCAGTCTCCTTCAGAATGCCTTGCTTTTATCTTTATAAGATTGGCTTACATCCAGCGAACTGTCATACTTTGCGTTCTCCTCATACCTTGGCATTTCTCGAGCAAGAAATTGGTATTCGGGTCTTTAATGTCCCTTTCCTGGAGTGAGAATTTTATTTCAATCAAGAAAATATTTTCTAATATTTATGCCCCTTGGAATTCCATATTATACATTTATTCTTTTCAGCTGAGCCCATTTTGAATTTATTAATGACAGTATTTAAAACTTGTGCATTTAATCCTTATTAATGACCAGATTCTTTTTTTCTAGCCAACTAATTTAACTCTTCTGATGTGTAATTTTCCTACATTCAAGGAGTTGCTTTTGAGGGGTTGAGACCGAGGCCATCTTTTGCGTTCTGAAATCTCAGTTATCTTTTCTGACTTCCCTCCCTACTTTTTTTTCTACAAAAGAAAATAACATTGCACCATGGAAGAGAAATAAGCATCAAAAGTCTTGCACAAAATTACTAATGCAGTTTACTTTTTTAAAAAATGATTATTTACCTATTTTGAGAGAGAGAGCAGGAGCAGGGGAGAGGCCAAGAGAGAGAGGGAGAGAGAGAATCCCAAGCAGGCTCCACATGGTCAGCGCAGAGCCTGACAGGGGGCTCAAACTCACGAACCGTGAGATCATAACCAAAGCCAAAATCAAGAGAGAGACACTCAACCAACTGAGACACCCAGGAGCCCCAATACAGTTTACTTTTAATAAGCTAACTTAATCACATCATTAGACACTAACCCTAATTTTTCTCTAAGATTTTTTTTTTCTTTTGAGGTCTCAAGGAATTTGTTTCCTGTATAAAGGCAAGAAGTGTCCCTTGTTTGAAATTGTTAAACATTTACCAGTGTGAGACTGTTTTGACAAAGTGTGGACAATATTTGCCTGTGTCATTGACATAATCTTACAAATACATTTTCGGTATTCTAATTAAAGAATCCTGCAGTGACCCTAAAGTCTAATATAATGTGGCATCTTTGCAAGGTCATGATGTGTGTTTCACGATTATATTTTTTAGGTTTGAGCATAGGCTAATAGCAAAGCTATGAAGAGTCAACACTAATTCAAGTTGTTTCTTGGCCATTTCTGTTTTAGGGTTGGCTGGAGTGACACTCCAAACCTCTCAGGAAGGTTGGAAGGAAGCAGCAACCTTGTAGAGTAGGACAATCAATGAGACGCAATTTCAGAATGGGCCGCACAGAGGGAAACACAATAAAAATTTAACAAAGAAAGGATGTGGGATACAATACCAAAGAAGTAGGTCATTTCAAGGGAACAAAGGCAAAAAAAATCCAGATCTGTCCAATTTATAGTTCCTTAAATGGCTTGGCTTTAAAATCTGCTTGGGCGCCCTATGTAAATGTCGGAAAACTAATGTGCATGGTAATGAGGCCATAGGAGCAGTGAAGTATCTGTGTGGAGACCCTGTCCTAATGATTAGGAAGATAAAAGCATGGGAGTGGGAGACCTGTGGTAGGGGTGAAGGTGCAGAGACACCGAGAGATGATCTGTAAACACTTGAAGACCCAATTTACAGAAGAGTAAACAAACTTTCCCTCCTCTGTAAAGCATGGAAAATTAGCGCAGGGGGCTGGCTAGGAGGGACATTCCAATTATTACCCTGTTTAAAAAGCACAAAAAAACCTAATGTGACCTGTTTCAGAATAGAATTAAATGTACCTGGGGGTGCCTGGGTGGCTCGGTTGAGCGTCCGGCTTCAGCTCAGGTCATGATCTCGCGGTTCATGGGTTCGAGTCCCACGTGGAGCTCTGTGCTGAACGCTTGCTCAGAGCCTGGAGCCTGCTCCAGATTCTGTCCTTCTTTCTCTGCCCTTTCCCCACTCGTGCTCTGTCTCACTGTGTCTCTCAAAAAAAAAAGAAAAAAGAATGAAATGTACCTGAAGATAGAGGTTGTTGTTCTGTTTTGTTTTGTTTTGTTTTAATTACTGAAAGCATTATCATGGGGACTTGGTAAACAGCAGGAACATTAAAAATGAAGTGGCTTCACCAAGGACAAGTTTTGGAAACTTTTTCCCAACTCTAGGATATTGTCCTTTTGTAGTTAGCTCCCCCCAAAAAATTATTTAGTTTTTGGACAATAATCCTATCATATTCGGCACAGCTGGGAATTTTAATAGTTCTGTTTCAGGTCATTTTCAAATGTTTGTAGTTATTAGGAGTGTTGGCCAGACCCCCAGGAAGCACAGCAGCATTCTTAATATGGCCCTAAGGCATATGCAGGACAACCTTATATTGAGAATAAAAAATATGCAAATTAATGATCTTAATCTGACCAACACCTTGAACAGGGCGATGACCACACATATATTTTTCCCTAATGCATTAAAGTTGACGTAATTGTTTTTCTAGTGCGATATTAATTTTACCAAGCTTGGAAAGTTGTTGAATTCACTTTTGAGGCCAAACAAAACTGCAGAAAATATGAAAACATTAAGGCCAATAAAATCTGGTATAACTTACTTTGCACGTTGTTTTGAAAATACTCATGCAGCAACTTAAGGAACTATAATAAAACCAAGGGGCCATCTCTGAACAGCCAAACTAGGTGTTCCAAAGATCATTCTCGAAAGTCTGTATACTTCACTCTGTGGGAAAACTTTAGGCCCTAAGTCAGAGCTGGCTTGGTCTTACTTTGTGCATCATTTTAAGCAGATCAAATATGAGGTTTCTCTATTAAGTAGCAAACTGGAGGGTGAAACACAAGAATAATAATATGGCAGAATTGAGAGTGAGAGAGGACTTTTACAAATGTATACAAGAAGAACCTAGAACTCAGTATGGGGTCTGTGCCTATTTACTATGCTTGCAAATATCCCGATGTATCTCTTTGGAGCTCAGAGATATCAATGGGATGTCCATTAATTGAAAAATATAACAATGGTGCTAAATTACTGTGAATACATTTGAATTCCATTGGCTATATTCTATTTAGTAGGGTAAATTTTTACATTGTCAATATAATGGAAATTTACTTTTAAAGATCAGATATTAGGGGCACCTGGGTGGCTCAGTGTGTTGGGCATCAGACTCGATTTTGGCTCAGGTCATGATCCCAGGGTCATGGGACCGAGCCCTATGCACAGCATGGAGCCTGCTTGGGACTCTCTCTCCCTCTTTCTCTCTCTGTCTCAAAAAATCAGATATTAGTATTATGACATATATGTATAGGTATACAAGTTAACTCCAACTTAAACCAAAGCAATAGTTGGTTAGCATTTGTACAAACAAATTTTGTCAGAAAGCAGCATTGCAGATTTTGAATACTTAGTTCTCACACACCTTTGTCTAAATAAACACATGAGGATTTTGTTAATTTGTATAAACAATACTAGAGATGAATTTTCATTGCTGAAGTGAATACGGTTCTAGATATGTGGTTGGTAGGAAATGTTGGTGAGACTCCCGTCTGGAATGAACGAAGTATAAGAATTTAGCAAGGTTAGCAGTCGAATGCCTTTGGTGCAGAGCACGGTCTTGACCAGACCCCATCGGACCTACATTCTCTCGCTTCACAGAGTTCCTTATCTCCTGAACTAGGTACAAGGCCAGCCAGTCCTACTTCCAGGATGCCACTGTGTTGACCTCAGAGTAAGTCTGTCATGCACGGCACCGGGAGCGTCTAAGCAGAATTAGACTGTGCCCAGAGCGGCTGTAAGAACTGGTTATTTGTTTTGTACTTGTTTACTAGTAACGTTTATCTGAAATAAAACAATTTGTGGGAAAGTTCCAGGGGGAAGAACATTTAGCCTTCATCTACCTTAACCCATTTTATTGGGTAAAAATGGGTCGCATTTACCCAATAAGCCTACCATTTGCTTCATGACCATATTAGGTCAGTTTGCAAAACAAACATATGTGATATAATTGTGTAAGCACACTGTATGATAGAAGGCCAATAATTTTGCAAAAAAATAAAATTCTATTACCTAAAATTTATATTATGACCACCTCAAATTTTGATAATACTGGATAAATATGCAATTATCTGTATTAAAATCAAACTCAACCTTTTATTTTTAGTAATTTAGAGTTCCACATAGCAAAGAGAATACACTAGAAAGAAACCTCACAAAGAATATTAGATAACTATAAAAGACTTTTTTCAAAGAGTGTTCCTTAAAGCACACATTTTATAACATATTATATTAATAATGTTCTATAATAAAATAATTTTCAGAAACACTACGTAATTTGCCACTCTTAGATAATCACAATATACATCAATTTATTACAGGCTCTGAGAAAGTTGTATTAAAGAATCCTGTTTAATTTTGCTTAATCCAGCATTTCCCCAACATATAATAGTGAATTAGAAGGAAATCTGACTTGGACGGAACTTTAAATTGAATTCTATGCTCAATATTTGGGTTGGGCACTCATAAACTAAACTTCATATATTTTTTAAAAATTTTTAATGTTTATGTATTTTTGAGAGAGAGAGAGACAGAGCATGAGCAGGGGAGGGGCAGAGAGAGAGGGAGACACAGAATCCAAAACAGGCTCCAGGCTCCGAGCTGTCAGCACAGAGCCCGACATGGGGCTGGAACCCATGAACCATGAGTTCATGACCTGAGGCAAAGTCGGACGCCCAACCAACTGAGCCTTCCAGGCGCCCTAAACTAAACTTGATATTTAAGAAGACTACCAGAAAGGTGAGGGACATGAAAATACTGAGTCACTAAAACAGAAGACATTGGAGAATACATGTAAAAGTAAGTTTCTGCACATAAAATCGTTGTCCTGGATAGGAAAGAGAAAATCTACTTGGCGTATTTGGCAAACAGTACGCCGCATATCATCAATTCTAAGATGCATTTCATTTTCTCATTTTGAACAGCTCTACAATCAGGACAAACCCTTGGTGTCTCTCAAATGCTCTTGGCCAGGGGCAGTCATAATATGGTCGACATCACTTGTGGCCTCTGGTAAGAGTAAGAACACGCAAGCATCAAACTTTATGAGATGGTGTTTGTGGATAGAAGAACGTTTCAAAGACAATAGTGGAGCATTTTGTAAACAAATGCTGTATTCTCGACACTCTTGATGACTCAGAAAATGACATTATATGGAAAAATACAGAGTTAAATCTTTCTCAACCAAAAAATTATTCAGGAGAGTTGGATTCTGAATTGGAACAAGCTTCAGGGATACTTAAACCAGTGTATTCTGCTAATAATTTCATTTTTATTTATGCACAGAAGTAATTTAAAAAATTATGTATGAATAAGTTATGTATGAAAATTATGTATGAAAGGGTTCTTTGAATAAGCATAACATTTCTAAAGATAACAAAGCATTGATTAGTTTAATTAGTAGTTTAATTGACAGCTTTTTTTTCTTTCTCAAGGGTACACAAAATAATGGCACATCTTAAGACTTTACCTTGGCTATGTTTAATTATGTTAATTCTCCAATGGATGCTAGAATTTTAAAATATCTGTCTTGCCATCAAATTTCTCAAAAGAATTCAACAATTTTTTACTAAATAGCTTTTATTTTCAGATAGACGTGTGTTCAGACTGACCATTTTTAGCAAGTCATAGAGAATTGATCAAACTGAAATATGTCTATACAATAGCTACAATGGCAATACTTGGCCTAAAATTTGGGCAGCCCAGTGGATTTTTGCCCCAGTGTGTTGGTTGGCGCCTGATAGGGATGATGGTGAAAACAATGAAGTTGACCAAAAAATGTGTTAAAGATTTACTGCCATATGAATCTGCAATTATTTGATAAGCACTTGGCCAAAAATCTGATGCATGCATTTCCTTTCTAAAATCTGCGATGAGATTTTTGTCTGCGCTGATGCATTAAGTGACTGAAGCTGCTTCCAGATTTTTTGTTTTGTCATTCTTCCTCATCACTGACTGCTGGTTGTGTTACACTTCAGTAGATTTGAAATTCAGTAGTAGGAAAGCTATGATCGCCAAAATACATACATTCTATTTTATCTATTGTATGTATTTTCCTCTTTTATAAATCAGCAACTTTAACATTTTCCTTTTAGCAGAGAGTTATTAAAAATGAAAACCCTATGGGAATGCAAGCTGGTGTAGCCACTCTGGAAAACAATATGGAGGTTCCTCAAAAAATTGAAAATAGAACTACCCTGCGACCCAGCAATTGTGCTACTAGGTGTTTATCCACGGGATACAGGTGTGCTGTTTCAAAGGGACACACGCACCCCCATGTTTATAGCAGCACTATCGACAATAGCCAAAGTATGGAAAGAGCCCAAATGTCCCTCGGATGAATGGATAAAGAAGGTGTGGTATATATACACAACGGAGTATTACTCGGCAATCAAAAAGAATGAAATCTTGCCATTTGCGACTACATGGATGGAACTGGAGGGTATTACGCTAAGTGAAATTAGTCAGAGAAAGACAAATATCATATGACTTCACTCATGTGAGGACTTTAAGAGACAAAACAGATGAGCCTAAGAGAAGGGAAACAAAAATAACATAAAAACAGGGAGGGGGACGAAACAGAAGAGACTCACAAACATGAAGAACAAACAGAGGGTTACTGGATGGCGTGTGGGAGGGGGGATGGGCTAAATGGGGAAGGGGCATTAAGGAATCTACTCCTGAAATCATTGTTGCACTACATGCTAACTAATTTGGATGTAAATTAAAAAAATAAAAAAATAAAACAGGTTAAAAACTACAAAAAAAAAAAAAAAAAAGAATGAAACCCCTAGCATATATTACGGGTTATGCCTCAGCGCAGTAGGACCATAAAATCCTTCCTTGTCTCTAGGAAATGCAGTGAATTAATAAAAGTGCCACCATCGTCTAGTGTTTCTCCCTCCCCACTTTTCTAATAAAAATGCAGAGAGAACATTGAGCGGCTCAGGCTTGCTCTAAAGAAAATAGGGATTTACAGAGCAGCTGTGTGTGGATTACGAAGGAAGAAAGGCATCTATGCTGGGAAACACGAGCATTAAAACATTCACCTCGGGGCGCCTGGGTGGCGCAGTCGGTTAAGCATCCGACTTCAGCCAGGTCACGATCTCGCGGTCTGTGAGTTCGAGCCCCGCGTCAGGCTCTGGGCTGATGGCTTGGAGCCTGGAGCCTGTTTCCGATTCTGTGTCTCCCTCTCTCTCTGCCCCTCCCCCGTTCATGCTCTGTCTCTCTCTGTCCCAAAAAAAATAAATAAAAAACGTTGAAAAAAAAAAATTAAAAAAAAAAAAAAAACAAACAAAAAAAAACATTCACCTCTACGGAGGTGCCACTGTGTTCGTCTGCAGCGTCTACATTAGGTTCATCTCGGCAAGAAGAACATGATGGATTTGGAAAATATTAAATTATCCTGATTTTTTCACTTTGTCTGGCAGTTTTTTTCCCATAAGGTCAACTAGCCGATCTTTAGTCTTTGTGATTAAAAGTGGGATGAACGTATCACGATAGAGACGCAGGTGTCCTTGTCCTCCAAAACCGTGTTAACATTTTGTCTTGGCTATGTCATTCCGATGGATGTGGTTAGCCAGCAAAAATTTAAGGGGAGATGCTTGGCATCTTTTCACTGCTACCTTTTCACTGCTCAAGTAACTTTGCCAGACTGACGCGCCAGTAATTCCATTCTGAAACAATGAGTTATCCAAATTTTCTGCTGACGTTGGCTCACACCGCCTTGCATGACACATTTTAAAAAGCAGGGTTGGATTTGAGGTTTAACTGTTGAGAGACCTGAGGAAGGAGACCGATAGGCTGAGAGAAAGGGGGAGACTTCTGGAGACAAGTGACGTAAAACTGCATAGATGAAAATCCTCCTTCCTTCAGAAAAGCTTTAGGAGAAGCGCACATGTAGGTTAAGTTTTAAGATACAACGGCTGAATGACAAAACAAAGTCAGATCTACTCAAGGACATCTTGGGAGGACAGTGCATCGTAATTAGGATCCGGGAGTGTTTCACAGACGGGACGGTTGCACATGAAGCCATGTGAAATGGCACCGGTATGAAAAGGTAGAGCATCATTTACGGAAAAAAGCCCAGGTTCAAAGGGTTCAAAGGGCGATCTCCATTACATGTGATCTCAGCCTGCTCACTCAAAGAATACTTTACTCATCTGTGGAATGGGAAGATAGCATTATATCAGAGGTTGATTGTATTAGTGCTGGGCACAGGGAAGGCGCTATAAAAGTAAAGACTACCATTTTTATAGGAAAAGAAGTTCACAGTCCAAAAAATATTAGGGTAGCAAGCAGAGAACTTTTTTGGGGGGGTCACATAAAGGTATTTGGTGTCTGGTTACTTACGGGGAAAAGACATGGGAAGATATAAGGGGAGAACTGGAGAAAATGCAGGAGGTAAATTGGGTGGATTGTGGGGCCCAAGGAATTAAATATTCATTTGTTAAGTCATCCAACCAGTATTTATAAAACATCTGCTGTGGGCCTGGCATTGTTCTAGTTGCTAGGGATATGACAATAAACTAAACACTCCAAGAACTAGCAGTCACCTGTAGCTGGTCCTGGTAAATACCTACCAAGTTATAACAAGAGCTACGAGTAGAAAAGAAAACAAGGGGTGGAAGGAGAAGAGTCAAGAGTTTAGGATGGTTGGGGGTGGGGGGTGGGACTTGACATTTTAGACAGATTAGCCAAGAAAGGTTTTTCTGAGAAAGTGACTTTTTAAGTAAAAAGCTGAAGGAAGTGAGACAGCAAGGCATGCCCATATCTGAGGGAAGCACATTCCGCAGAGGAAATGGCAGCTGCAAACACCCTGTGGCGGGAATGTCCTGCCATGTTCCCAGAACCGGGAAAGAGGCTGGTGGGCTGGAGCCGAAGGAATAAGTGGGCGAGTCTAGGGGCAAGGAGTGGCCTTGGGGGCAGATTGTTGGAGGGCTTGGGGGGGCATAGCACAGACCTTGGCATTTCCTCTGTGAGATGACAAGTCTGGGTTTTGAGCACCAATGTGGTCTCACTTATATTTTAACAAGTCCATCCCGGCTGCCGAGGTCAGAATGGCTCAGAAAAGGGACGTAGGTGTGAGAGAAAGGAGGTCAATGAGGATGCTTTGAATCTCACGGGTGAGAATTGGTGGTGACTGCTGGGGTTTGGGGTGGTTGGACGTGTCCAGATTATAAACGAATTTTTAAGCAGAACCAACGAGATTTGCTAGTGGATTGAATACAGGGTATGAGAGAAAGGGAAGAGTTTAACATAATTCCAAGAATTTTGGCAACGGGAAAGATGGAGAACACTGGAGGAGACTCGGGTTTGGAGGGATTATCGGGATCCGGGGTGGGGCATGGCAAGTTGAAAATGCTTTGTAGACATCCAAGGGGAGATGTCGAACAGTTGGACATACAAGCCGTGAGATGGATAAGATTACTTAGGGAGTGGTTTGGACAGGAAACAGAAAATATCTGAGGACCGAGGCCTGTGAGTACCAACCTGGAGAGCTTGGAGAGATGAGTAGGGACCGAGAAAGACTACTGAGAAGTGGCCAAAAATGCGAGAGAAAAAGATGCTAATGTGTGTTCTGGAAGCCAAGTGAAGATGTTTCATATTAACCAGTGTATGGATTGGAAAAGCAAAGGAGCAGTAAAGAGACAGCGAGACATCTAAGAACATTTTTTACAAATTGAAGGAAAACGTATATGTTCCCCAGGAGAAAACAGTGGTGGGAAGGCCTCATTAGAAGGAATTAACCAGAAAGAACAACAAAGCAAGTAGCAGTTTTTCAAGGCAGAGTAGGGCTGACCATCTGCACTAGAATCACCTGAGATGCTCATTAAGACATGCAGGTTCCAGGCACCTGGGGGGCTCAGACTCTTGCTTTCTACTCAGGTCATGATCTCACGGTTTGGGAGTTCGAGCCCCACGCTGGGCTCTGTGCTGATAGCATAGAACGTGCTTGGGATTCTCTTTCTCCCTTTCTCTCTGCCCCTCCCCTGCTCTCTCTCTCTCTCTCTCTCTCTCTCTCTCGAAACAAAAACTCGCGGGGCGCCTGGGTGGCTCGGTCGGTTAAGCGTCCGACTTCGGCTCAGGTCATGATCTCACGGTCCGTGAGTTCGAGCCCCGCGTCAGGCTCTGTGCTGACAGCTTGGAGCCTGGAGCCTGCTTCAGATTCTGTGTCTCCCTCTCTCTCTCTGCCCCTCCCTGTTCATGCTCTGTCTCTCTCTGTTGCAAAAATAAATAAACGTTAAAAAAAAAATTAAAAGAAAAAAAATAACTCGCAAGTCCCTGAATGAGAATTTTTCATGGAAGACTAGGAATTTGTATCTTCAGAAAGTTCTACAGACGATTCTTATACATGTTACTAAGAGTAACGAAAAATTTAAATAAGGGAATAGATCCCCAGGAACAGTTTAAAGAGTCACATGTACGTGTGCAAATGTAGGTTGTAAATATGGAGATGAGGTGACCAGTTTCAGGCTCCCACCCTCATGATCTACATTTTTATCCAAGAACAGGA
This sequence comes from Panthera pardus, assembly GCF_024362965.1. Classification (NCBI taxonomy): domain Eukaryota; kingdom Metazoa; phylum Chordata; class Mammalia; order Carnivora; family Felidae; genus Panthera; species Panthera pardus. The sequence goes on along the minus strand of NW_026526677.1, from coordinate 112,566,167 downwards.
TTAGATTACAGCCACACAGGGAAGAAATGTACTGCTTTGACTTTCAAACTTAATATCCTTTCTCCCCGAATGTATTACAAAACTCAAATTGGCAACATTTGTTTTTCCATTTCGCTTCGTGCTCTGTGGGGGAGGAATTGAAAATTGAACTTTGCAAGGCCTCCTGTGGGCTCGCTGCTGCCTCCAGAGCACACGCAGACGACAAGTACAGTAGAACCCATCATTACATCGTTATTCCACGGATGCAGCGACGTTGCAGGTCAGAAAGGATCTCCTCTTCCTTCACGCACGCACAGTGCACGCACACCCACGCACACAACGTGCACGCTCACTCACGTGCACCTGATATGCAAGCAGCATGTGCAAACCCCTACGGTAGATTTTCATGTTGGGCTTATGGAAATCCATTTTACTGCCTCGTGAGTAATTTCAGCTGCTTACGCGTCCAAGCAAGTTTCTACCCTAATCTTCAGGATCCTGAGAGATCTCAGCTCTCACGGAGCTGATCAAGGACTGGGTGTCCATGAGATGTCCGGCAGCGTGAAAAACCATCGTGTCCATTCCTGGTTCAACAAACTCTGATTGCGTGTGGGGAAAGTGCCAGGGATGAAGGGGAATGGGTGATGTCCGAAATCAAAAGTGAGAATTGTAACAAGAGCCTCTAGTAATTATCTTGTGCTTTCTGGGTTCTGAATACTGTCCCCGGTAGTTTACATTCACTGTCTGGTTTTATCTTTTTAGTCCTATGGGGTAGAACAGATGAAGAAGCTGAGGCCCATTGACCCCAAGGTAGAAAGTGACCAAATTAGATTTACAGACCGGTCCGTGAGATGGTCACTTCTGTTTTTCCACTTTGCCATCCAAGCAAGCTCTTTTGGAATGCAGCGTGACTACTGGAGTTGCCAAATTGTTCTATAGATCCTGCGTTACAGTCATATGTGCCACGCCACTCGTATGTTTGCATGTTAACCACGCAGGAAATACCTACGAGGTGCATCATGGTGGAATAACTATGGTGAGGTATCGATCTAAAGAGACTGAAGGTCCAAGAGCAGCCTGCTGTTGTTCAGGAATTCAAATATACAGAACCACAGGGACACGAGAGTTGTAATGTCCTTACAGATAGACTTTCTCCGGCTTACTGCCTCTGGGCATCCAATCCGACCCTCCCTCTGGGCTCTAAGTCACTCGGTGTTCTTCTCACAAGGGATGGATGGTTACCAGCTATGCTGCTTCAAATACCTTTCCTGGCTGAACTTGTCCTCAAAATGGATACTCTGAAGGGTTAGTAGCCAGATCAATGTATCTCAAGTCTCAAGTTATTGCTTCCTTTATTCTATGTGCTTGATTCTATCCATAGATGGTTACATTGCCGATTGAAGGTTTCTCCCTCACTCCGGGTAGATTTTTTCCTACGCATCAGAGGTTCCCCCAGTCATTTCTTCCTTCTTCTGACATATCCCTGTTACCCTGACATCGGTAATGCTGCTGTTAGGCCTAAGGAGGGGTTCTGGGATATAGGAAAATGAGAATTCAGATATGGAGGCTTTAACTGGGTGTTAGGTGTAAGTGATGAATCCCTAAATTCCATTCCTGCAACCAAGGCTATACTACATGTAACCAGAATTTAAATAAAATTCTTGGAAGAAACAAAGAAAAGAGACGGAGGCTTCAGTCTCACTGCCGCCCTTAACTCATCGTTGGGTTCTTGGAAGGTTTCATATCTTTCCTGAGTCGTAGTCTCATCATCTTTAAAACAAAGTCGTTTGACTATCTTTCTGTCCTTTCCCTGTCTAATATCCCATCTTTCTGCGATGATTCTTTTCAAAAATACATCCAGAGAACTATGCATTTCCCTTGCCTTAGTTCTGTCTCTAGCCAAAGAAGGTGTACATGCAATTCCCTATGAGGATAACCCATCAGAGGCCATTTTATAAAAAGCAAGACATTTTTGAATGCAAACTTAGTTCGAAATCACCTATAATTTTTCAACACAGTGATAATCACTTCTTACCTCTCCATGTTCCTGTTTGCTTGCTTCTTTGTTTTCTCACTAAAATTAGGGCCATTTTTCCTTTTGCATACTGCTTTTTTTCCCTTCAATGTATTGTCCTTAGTATTTACTTTCATTAAGTCATGTGAAAATACCATTTTATTTCTGCATAAATTCCCAAGCTAGTGTTCTAACCACACTAATGCAATCACCTCTGTGGTGGGACACTGGTTTGTTTTCAATATTGCGTTATTTTGAATTATAATGTACGAATATGTGTCCATATATATAGATGCAATGGTTTCATCAATAACATAAATTTCTAGAATTGGAATCACTGGTCAAATATTGTAAATATCTGTCCACATGAGCTGGACCCTCTTTCTTTCCAGCCACCTTTCCTGTCTCACTCTGTTCCAGCCACATGCACTTTGCTGCTGTTACATCGTGCGAAGGTCGTTTCTCTCTCAGAGACCTTGACCTCACTGTTGGTTTTCTCCACCCTCAGGGCATCTCTGTCTCTAGATCTCAAGGCTCACTCTATTCCTCCATCTATTCTGTTCCAATGTCACCTTCTCGGAGGAACTTTCCATGCGTCTCCGGTCCCAAATAGCCTCTCCCCCGCCATTCTCTATCTGCTCCCCTTGCTTTTGTCTAACATACGTTTGCCACCGAAAATCATGTTGTTTAATTGTGTAACTGCCTCCGTGTACTTTTTACTGTCCCCCTTCTCCTTAGATTAGAAGCTTCCCGAGCGGAAGAAGTATGGCTATCTCTTTCCTTCTGGTATGAATTCCTACCACCTAGAACCCTGTCGAGCATATACTAGTCGCTTACTTAATATTCTTCCAGTGAATTATCTGAATTTGTCATTTACCCATTTGTCTTAGTCTGGGCTGCTATACTAGAAATAACGCAGACTGGGTGGCTTGTAAGCAACAGAAACTTGTTTCCCACAGTCCTGGAGTGTGGCCAATCCCAGATCCAGGCACCTACAGATTCAGCGTCTGGTGAAGGTCCTTTCCCGGTCCATGCATACCAGTCTTCTCACACTGTCCAAACAGGACAGGAGGGGTGAGGGGGCACTCTGGCATCTCTTTTATAAAAGGGCATTACTGCCCTGATGAGGGTTCCCTGAGCACGTCCCAAAGACCCCACCTCCTAATACCGTCACACTGGACTTGAGGGTCTCGGCAGAGGAACTTTTAGGAGACAAAGATATTCAGCTCATAGCATCAGCTCTCTTTGCGGATGTTTCTCTTTTCGTTGTAGAGAATATTTCAACAAAATAAGACCACTAACCTTATTAATCTCATTTCAGTGTCATTATGCTATTAATCTCAATGTAATTATCTTATTGTAATAATAATCCATCTATATATCCCCTAGTTTTCCTAGTTAGTTTTTTGTTTTTTTAGAGTGAAGAGTGGAAGAACTTTTTTCAAAAAATTTTTTAATGCTTATTTATTTTTGAGAGAGAGACAGAGCATGAGTGGGGGAGGGGCAGAGAGAGGGAGACACAGAATCCGAAGCAGGCTCCAGGCTCCCAGCTGTCAGCACAGAGCCGATGCGGGGCTCGAACCCACAAACGGCGAGCTCGTGACCTGAGCCAAAGTCGGACGCTTAACCAACTGAGCCACCCAGGCACCCCTGGAAGTCATGTTTCTATAGCTGTTATTTTATGGTTCCCTTCTATAATATTACACTCAAAAAGTCCGCAGCCCAGTAACTGACAAATATTCACATATTATTTCTTCCAGTTTCTTTATTCCTTTTTCTTGCTTCATTCTCAAATTCTGGGATTTATTTTGATGCATGTCATTTGTCTTATCTCCCTTCTTTAAATTGAATACAATGAAACCCAGAAAGAATTTTAATAAACTATTTACCGACCCAGAGTTCCTCCTGTGAATATGTCCCTGGCTAAATGAGAGGAAAGAAATGCAGTTTGGAAATTTCTTTTTCTTCAGCTTAGTGTGTCTGCTACTGATTACAGATGTATTCCTTTCTCACACAGCAGCCCCTGGAACCATTCTGATATGAATGCAGGGACAGCAATCAACTACAAGATATAACCAGAAAAGCGGTGAAACCACATGTTTCTTAAAATGTGGCTGCTGTTCCTGGGGAGGTGTTTGAATGTCGTTCTGTCTGCTTGAATGTGACACCGTGTGTGTTAGTAATCACGCATACGTGATCTCACTTAGTGACTTCACATATTTACCCCGCGTTGCAGGTTTTACAGACGAAGAAACTGATGCTCTAAGAGGTTAAATAACACTCCCAAGGTCGTATGGATAGTAAGTGGCAGAATTGCGGGGGGCCTGATAACAAAGCCAATGATGAAAATTGCACCTCAAATGTTTGCACGACCATAGGAGAGTGTACTGAGCTAAGTCTATCCCACAGGTCTTTCTGTCAGGTACTCACAGCAATAATAACACCTATTTGATGGGCAAGGTGATTACGATTTAGGCACTTGCTCAAGACCCCACGACGCTATGTACACTGTTTCTCCTTCTTTGTTTTTCTTTGAAGATGTTATTTAAATTCAAGTTAGTTGATATATAGTGTATATTGGTTTCAGGAGTAGAATCCAGTGGTTCATCAGTTAGAGACAAAACCCAGGGCTCATCCCAACAGGTGATGCCTTCATGCCCATCACCCATCTAGCCCATCCCCCCCCTCCACCGCCCTCCATCAACCCTGTTTGTTCTCCATCATTAAGAGTCTCTTGTGGCTTGTTTCCCTCTCTGTTCCCCCCTTCCCAATATGTTCATCTGATTTGTTCCTTAAATTCCACATATGAGTAAAATCATATGATATTTGTCTTTGGCTGACTTATTTTGCTTATCATAAAACCCTCTAGTTCCATCCACGTTGCTGCAAATGGCAAGATTTCATTCTTTTTGATTGCCGAACAATATCCCATCGTATATACATATCACATCTTCTTTATCCATTCATCAGTTGAGGGACATTTGAGCTCTTTCCATTTACCAACACTTGGCTATTGTTGATAGTGCCAGTATAAACATTGGGGTGCATGTACCCCTTCAAATCACTATTCTTGTATGCTTTGGGTAAATACCTTGTAGTGCAGTTGCTGGGTCATAGGGTAGTTCTATGTTTAACTTTTTGAGGAACCTCCATACTGTTCTCCAGAGTGGCTGCACCAGTTTGCTTTCCCACCAACAGTGCAAAAGGGTTCTCCTTTCTCTGCATCCATGCCAACATCTGTTGTTTCCTGAGTTGTTAATTTTAGTCAATCTGACAGGTGTGAGGTGGTATCTCATTGTGTTTTGATCTGCAAATCCCTGATGATAAGTGACGTTGAGCATCTTTTCATGTGTCTGTTTAGCCATCTGGATGTCTTCTTTGGAGAAGTGCCTATTCATGTCTTCTCGCCATTTCTTAACTATATTATTTATTTTGAGGGTATTGAGTTTGGTAAGTTATTTATAGATTCTGGATGGTAGCCCTTTATCCAATATGTCATTTTCAAATATCTTCTCCCATTCCATAGGTTGCCTTTCAGTTTTGCGGATTGTTTCCTTCGCTGTACAGAGCATTAATCTTGATAAAGTACCAATAGTTGATTTTTCTTTTATTTCCCTTGTCTCTGGAGGCGTGTTGAGTAAGAAGTTGCTGCAGCCAAGATCAAAGAGGTTTTTGCCTGCTTTCTGCTCAAGGGTTTTGATGGCTTCCTGTCTTACATTTGGGTCTTTCATGCATTTTGAGTTTATTTTTGTGTATGGTGTAAGAAAGTGGTCCAGGTTCATTCTTCTGCATGTCGCTGTCCTGTTTTCCCAGCACCACTTGCTGAAGACACTGTCTTTATTCCATTGGATATTCTTTTCTGCTTTGTCAAAGATTAGTTGGCCATACGTTTGTGGGTCCATTTCTGGGTTCTCTATTCTGTTCCATTGATCTCAGTGTCTGTTTTACTGCCAGTACCATTACTGTCTTGATGATTACAGCTTTGTAATACAGCTTCAAGTCCGGAATTGTGATGCCTCTAGCTTTGGTTTTCTTTTTTAACATGGCTTTGGCAATTGAGGTCTTTTCTGGTAACATATAAATTTTAGAATTGTTTGCTCTAGCTCTGTTAAAAATACTAATGTTATTTGGATAGGGATTGCATTCAATGTGTATATTTCTTTGGGTAGTATAGATATTTTAACAATAAATGTTCTTCCAATCCACAAACATAGAACGTTTTTCCATTTCTTTGTGTCTTCTTCAATTCCTTTGGTGAGTGTTCCATCATTTTCAGAATACAGATTTTTTACCTCTTTGGTCAGGTGTATTTGTAGATATCTTATTGGTTTTGGTGCAATTATAAATGAGATGGATTCCTTGATTTCTCTTTCTGCTGCTTTGTTATTGCTGTATAGAAATGCAACAGATTTCTGTACATTGATTTTATATTCTGCAAATTTGCTAAATACATGTATCAGATCCAGCAAGTTTTGGTGGATTCTGTCAGGTTTTATACATAGACTATCACGTCATCTGCAAAGAGTAAAAATTTGACTTCTTCTTGCTGGTTCAGATACCTTTTAATTCCTCTCTGTTGTCTGATTGCTGAGGCTAGGACTTCTGGTCCTATGTTGAACAACAGTGGTGAGAGTGTTCCTGATCTTAGGGGTAAAGCTCTCAGTTTTTCCTCACTGAGGATGATATTAGTTGTGGATCTTTTGTATATGGCCAGAATGAATCACATACTGGGCAATAAGTCTGGCCGCAACAAGTACAAAAAGTTGAGATCATAAGCATGCATATTTTCAGACCACAACACTATGAAACTTGAAGTTAGCGACAAGAAAAAATTTGGAAAGACCACAAATACATGGAGGTTAAAGAACATCCTACTAAAGAATGAATGGGTTAACCAGAAGATTAAAGAAGAAATAAACAATACATGGAAGCAGATGAAAATGAAAACACAACAGGACAAAACCTATGGGATGCAGCAGAGGCAGTCCTAAGAGGGAAGCATATAGCAATACAGGTCTTACTCAAGAAGCAAGAAAAGTCCCAAACACAGAATATAAGCTTGCACCTAAAGGAGCTGGAAAAAGAAGAACAAGTAAAGCCCAAAACCATCAGAAGAAAGGAAATAATAAAGATTAGACCACAAATAAATAATATCAAAATTTTAAAAAAAAGATAGAACAGATCAATGAAATTAGGTGCTGGTTCTTTGAAAGAATTAACAAAATTGATAAATCCCTAACCAGACTTATCAAAAAGAAAAGAGAAAGGACCCAAATAAATAAAATCATGAATGAAAGAGGACAGATCACAACCAACACCACAGAATACAAATGATAATCAGAGAATATTATGAGCAATTATATGCCAACAAACTGGGAAATCTGGAAGAAATTCCTAGACACATAAACTATCAAAACTTAAACAGGGAGAAATAGAAAATTTGACCCATGACAAGTAAAGAAATTGAACGAGTAATCAAAAATCTCCCAAAAAACAAGAGCCCAGGGCCAGATGGCTTTCCAGAGGAATTCTACCAAACATTTAAAGAAGAGTTAACATCTATTCTCTTGAAGCTGTTCCAAAAAATAGAAATGGAAGGAAAACTTCTAAACTCATTCTATGAGTCCAGCATTACCTTGATTCCAAAACCACACAAAGACCCCACTAAAAAGGAGAATTATAGACCAATATCCCTAATGAACACAGATGTAAAAATTCTCAAGAAGATACTAATAAATCAAATCCAACAGTACATTAAAAGAATTACTCACCACGATCATGTGGGATTTATTCCTGGGCTATAGGGGTGGTTCAATATCTGCAAATCAATCAACGTGACACTTCACATTAATTAAAGAAAGGATAAGATCCCTATGATCCTCTCGGCAGATGCAGAAAAAGCACCAGGCAGGGGTGCCTGGTAGGCTCAGTTGGTTAAGTGTCCCTCCAACTCTTGGTTTTGGCTCAGGTCATGATCTCTAGGTCATAGGATCAAGCCCTGTCAGGCTCTGTGCTGAGGGTGGAACTTTCTTTGAATGTCTCTCTCAGCCCCTCCTTTGCTTGCTCTCTCTCAAAATAAATAAGCGTTAAAAAGAAGAAAAAGCATTTGACAAAATACAGCATCCTTTCTTGATTAAAAACCTTTAAGAAAGTATAGATAGAGGAACATACCTCATATGCTGCATTGGTCCTAATAGGGCTGTTTCAAAATACCTTCACCCTTTGGGTAAAAGTGATTTTAGTGAAGGATCTATGTAAACTAGAGTAGGCTAACTCTTATAACATTGAGACCCCCAAATTTATAACGGTTCAAACGCAATTAGGGTGCTATAAAAACTAAATATGACCATTTTTAAATGATCACTCATTTTACAAAGTTGCACATTAAAAGGAACAGCATGTCTTGGAAAAATAGAGATGGGAAAGACCCTTTGAAGCCTATGGAGCTTTGTAACTCGAATGCTCTAAACAGAACACTAAAAACAAGAAGAAAAAATATTAGTGCGTTCAAAACACGTTTGTAACTACATGACATCCTGAAAAGGGAAGACTGGAGAAACAGTAGAAGTGTCAGCGTTTCCCAGAGGTACAGAGGACGGTGACATGGATATGTTGGAATACACGGATATTTTTCAGCTCTTCTCGATGACACTACAGTGATGGATACATGTCACCTACTTTTGTTAAAAACCGCAGAATGTTAAGAGTGAGTCTTTATGGACTTTGGATGTAAAGTATGGACTTTGGATGATAATGATGTGTCATCGTACATTCATCAATGGTGACAAAAGCACCAATCTGATGTGGGTGTTGATAGTAGGTGGAGCCTGTGTACGTGGTGGGGGTGGTCAGGGGTAGATAGGATCTCTGTACTTTGTACTCAGTTTTGCTGTGAATCTAAAACTTTCATAACAAAATACTCTCAGGGTTTTGAAAAGAACAGGTGAAACTTCTAGTAAGTAAGAAAATACTTGGAAGGTAGTTTTGAAAAAGTGGAAGAGTAAAGGTAGAAGGGTACGAGGAATAATTGAGCTTCAGTGTCACAGACACAAAGACCAAGGAGACCATGCAACGTTTGTGATGCAGAGCAGGTGACCAAATTTAGGGCAAACGTGGAGTGGATGGAAGTCACAGTTCTGTCCTGTTCTGTCACTCTGTCCAGCCATGTTAGTGGAGTTAGTGCTCTGGAGCTGTTGTTCCATGACACGAACCACGAACACACGGGAGAAAAATCACACGCAAAGACATCACCCGGGCCTGATTCTCATCATTTCCCCATGTGGCAACCTTATAGGAGCTAGTCCATCGTAGAGACTGTGGTAGGACAGACCGGAGTGCTCTGTTCCTCCCCCAACCTACAGTAGCATTCCAGTGAACCGGCAGGGTGTCTGGCTCCATCCATCCCTCTCTTATCCTGAAAACAGGATAAGAGACTTAGGGATACCTCCAGGGGGCCCTTGGACTGATCTCCATTTCAAGCACCCTGGAGGAAAAAGAGGTCAGAGAAGCCTTTGTAAAAGATTTTCCTGGGCCAATCCTTTCTCTCACTAAATCAGATGACTGGATTTGCACTACACGTACGGGCTTTCCCTACAAGGTCTATTACAGTATCACTTGCTTTGTAAAGAGATGGTGGTCACATCAAAACTCATATTCCTAGAAGGGTCAGTCATGAATATTTACACTGTATACTGATGGCAAGAATTTAATGCCTGATGTAAAAAAAAAAAAAAAAAAAAAAAAGATGTCTTTTTTAAAAGATCTTTTGTTCTTAAAACCTTCTATTGTGATACCTTAGTGTTGGGACCGTGACTCGAGAGGTGAGGTCTCACACGGTACAGAAAGGGATTCGAAATCTGACTGCACCACATGTCACCTGTGTGATTTGGGGCAAAAGGATTGATTACGCTGAGCCTGAGGTTCCTGGTCTATAAAAACGGAGATGGTCATACTTACCCCATAGGAGTTACCCTGTAACTCACCTCTGTAAGTTACAGGCTCGATGAAAAGGCCAAAGACTTTGGAGTCTGAATAAGTGACTCCAAACGAAGTGGTGTTAGTTCTGGCTCTGCCATTTATTATTCATGCAATCCCTGGCAGATTATCTAATCCCTCTACGCTTTGGTTTCCTCACCTACAAAAGATGAATAATGAGAATACGGCATATCTGCTCTTAGGACGGATGGGTGTCACCTAATAACGTGCCTAGCGTTTGCATCCATTTAGTAAGTATTCATCGTTTGTCCCCATCAGTGGGACTCCTGCTCTGGGTGTTGGAAGACAGCAGTGAGGACAACATCCGCGTCCTTCACGGAGATTACCTTCTATTTGGAGTTAAGGAAAGGAGGTGAAGGAGATACAAAATAAACAAATAAACAAATAAGAAAAACTTCAATAGTAATTAGCAGGAAAAAGAAAAGAAACCAAGAGATAAAATACAGACTGACAGCGAGGGGAGGGCTACTTTCCAGAGGAAATCATCCTTCACGAGACGGTATCTGGTCTGAAAGCCGAAGGACGGGGAGGAGTGGAAGAAGTGAAACTGAGAGGAAGGGCTGACCGGGCAGAGGACAGAGTCAATGCCCAGGTGGAGGCTGGAGGCACGTGGAGGTAATGGGCCCACTGCTCCCGTCCAGGTGAGACGCGTTGGTGTTTTAGAACAGGAGGGCGCAGGTGGCGGCCGGGGAAGACGGGGCAGGCCCAGAAATGGTTTGGAGGCCTGGTCCCTGGAAGGTGTGCGGTGACTGAAAGAAACAGATCGATCAGGGTTGACCCCTGGAGTCTTCCCCTGAATCACGCGCCGTGACAGCGGATTGCGCGCGGTGGGTACGTTTTAAGTGGCACTTAGGTTCAAATCGGACACCGAAGCTGCTTTGCGTGAATGAAGATCGGATGAACGCAATAATTGTTTTTCCTTTCTGAATAATTCCCCTCCCTCGCTCTGCCTTCAGTTTCCCTTTCACCTTTTGAGGGGGCTTGGAAGCTTCCGGGCTCAAATGCTTCATTTTTTCTTCTCCCTGTTACTTCCTGTGGGGATCTGGGGCCACGGTGAAGCAGATACAGAGAATACAGGGGGTATTTAAGAAAATAAACACTAAAAGAAGAGACTTCTGAAGACGATGACATCAGTGCCATGACCTGTGGAGTGCTAATTCATCAAGCCTTGAAGTGAAAAATAAAGAAGGTAAAAATGATGTCGTTCTTGGCTTTGCTCCCAGTGTCTTAAAATGATGCCTCCACTGAGCCACCTGACAGTGTCCAGAACCTGTAAGACTATGGCATTTCAACAAGATTTTCCCCCACCTCCTTTTTGATAATTGCATGCTAGGGGAGGGGAGAAAAGAATTCCTCACAGTATGTAAGTAAGAAATGCCAAAGTTGGGGGGTGGGGAAGAACTGCCAGTTTTCATGATTTCCCTTTCTCCCAATTTTCCATACTCTTCCCCTTTTGGTAAAAGAAGGGAAATAATTCTCGATGAGGAACCCTTCAGGTCCCACCAAACTGTAACGTGAAAAGTACAGTCCTCGCCTTTGCCTGTGCGTCTACAGGCGTGCTGTTTTCTTCAAAACAACTTCGCTAATGCTAAGATTGCTCCTTCTCCAAAGAAATGTGTTAATGGTGAGATAAATACAATTAGAGTTGAAGATGAGAGGGACAGTGGGAACAGAAGGTACTTAATCATGCAAAGGAGACTTTCCTTAAGGCTCGAAATCCCCTCCCTGCGGTCCGCTAGGGATAAACCAATCATAAAACACACCAGCGTAATTCATTATGACCCTTCAGGATTAATAGAAATTTCAATATAGCAAAATATTAAACCAACGTCTTTTAGCAAGTTTAAATGGGAGAATGAACGAGCCCATTGTAAGTAATCATGCTGAAACATCCACCGATATAGTCGACCATAAAAATATCACCCCAGAAAATGAAAATGAAATACTTGTCTGGTCCAGATAATTGGAGCAGTTAACATGCCAGAGACTCAGGCATTCAACCTAGATGAATATAAATTATTTATGCCTAACTCAGGGTCTCCAAACTGGAAGCTTCATCTTTAAAACTGTAGTTTCTTGGTGGGGGAAGAATGTGCTGGCTTCAAGCTTTGTACCTCACAATGCTTTCTAACAGACTCCCCAGTGTTTGTTTTACGTAGGCAGTACAACTGTTTTGCCCCAAGGTAATCCTGTGCTCCTCCGGAAATTACTATTGTTGAGGCTTGGCAACAGCTATCTATTTCAGAGAAGTTTATTCTTCAATATCAAATTATAAAAACAAATGCCTCTTGTGTGGGTAATGACACTCTTAAGTATCCTACTTTTGATAAGTTCAAAATGCATCATACATATAAACAAGTTAAGTCCATAAAATGCCATTTTGATCATCAAAAGTGCATTATAGAAGCATCTTAGGCATTGTTTTCCTGCAATTTTATTCTATGCTTAAAATTTCTTTAAAACCAGAGAAATTGGCATGAATAGATCATGAGTTACATGTAGGGATCCCTGGGAAGTGTATGAAATGCTTCTTGCCATTAAGGTCCCAGTATAAATGATTACAAGTAGTGATGGTCAGCATTTCTTAACGCCGTGAGTTTCTTAGTAAATGGATGTCTTGTCAGAAATTTTCTCATCTCCTCTCTCGAAAGAGAGAAAGAAAGAAAGATAGAAAGAGGAAAGAAAGAGGAAGGAAGGAAGGAAGGAAGGAAGGAAGGAGGGAGGGAAGGAAGGAAGGAAGAGAGAAAGGAAGAGAGGAAGGAAGGAAGAGAGAGAAAGGAAGGAAAGAAGGAAGGAAGGAAGGAAGAGAGGAAGGAAAGAAGGAAGGAAGAGAGAAAGGAAGAGAGGAAGGAAGGAAGGAAGGAAGGAAGGAAGGAAGGAAGAGAGAGAAAGGAAGGAAGGAAGGAAGGAAGGAAGGAAGGAAGGAAGGGAGAAAGGAAGAGAGGAAGGAAGGAAGGAAGGGAGAGAGAGAAAGGAAGGAAGGAGGGAAGGAAGGAAGGAAGGAAGGAAAGAAGGAAGGAAGAGAGAGAGGAAGGAAGGAAGGAAGGAAGGAAGGAAGGAAGGAAGGAAGAGAGGAAGGAAGGAAGGAATAGAGAGAGAGAAAGGAAGGAAGGAAGGAAGGAGGGAAGGAAGGAAGGAAGAGAGAGAAAGGAAGAGAGGAAGGAAGGAAGGAAGGAAGGAGGGAAGGAAGGACGAGAGGATGGAAAGAAGGAAAGAAGAGAGAAAGGAAGAGAGGAAGGAAGGAAGGAAGGAGGGAAGGAAGGAAGGAAGAGAAAAAGAAAGAGAGGATGGAAGGAAGGAAGGAAGGGAGAGAGAAAGGAAGGAAAGAAGAAAGGAAGGAAGTAAGGAGGGAAGGAAGGAAGGAAGAGAGGAAGGAAAGAAGGAAAGAAGAGAGAAAGGAAGAGAGGAAGGAAGGAAGGAAGGAAGGAAGGAAGGAAGGAAGGAAGGAAGAGAGAGAGAGAAAGGAAGGAAGGAAGGAAGGAAGGAAGGAAGGAAGGAAGGAGGGAGGGAAGGAAGGAAAGAAATGAAGTTTCCTCACCTCAGTACGCGCTGATATAACTAAGATAACTTCTGCATGGCCAGTCTTGGGCCACGTGGCAAGCCGGAAGAGTGGAACTGATACCCAGTGGTGTCGAATGAAGAGGCCGGTACTTAATGCAATGATGCCAGGTTCAAGCTCCCACGCGCGTTCTCCCACAAGTGCTTTGTAAAGAGAAAAACCTCCAGGTTTTCTGATCTGAAATGCAGATCTCAATTCTTTTGCTCATGTTGATACTATCCTCTGGTTACCAATAACGTACTTTTTCAGATTTGCTGCTGCCCCCTACGTATTCTTAGACTCGGCGTGAACACCAACAGTGGACAAAATTTGCCATCGGGAATGGCAGGTATGGTCCTGACTTGTCCCAAGGTGAGTGGACTGTGTGCGTGGGACTGGCCTGCAGCAGCCCCATTAACATTTCTGGGACCTGTGTTTCTCTATGATTGGCAAGGACACGATTTATTGGTAGCAAATATATTACTGATCCTTATGTTTTATTGATTTTTTTTAATATTTAATGTTTATTTACTTTTGAAAGAGAGAGACAGACAGACTGTGAGCAGGGGACGCGCAGAGAGAGAGGGAGACACCGAATCCGAAGCAGGCTCCAGGCTCCCAGCTGTCAGCACAGAGCCCGACACGGGGCTTGAACTCACGAACCGCGAGATCATGCCCTGAGCCGAAGTCACATGCTTAACTGCCTGAGCCACCCAGGTGCCCCTCTAACTTAAAGACTTTAAAATTATGCACTTAAAATTTCATCTCATGGCAACTCTGCTATTTCTTTGTATTTCATTTCATATTAGAAATCACATTTAAATTGATGACCCATTTGCTGTACTCATGGATGGTGTAAGGCTCGTCAATAATCCATAGACACACTTTTGCAGGGGATTGTAAACTGCCATTTTCCCAAAGTTTTGATTGGGAATGATGCTGAGCTGGGCACATGACGTCATAGCATTTGCCAATATGTAAACAAACAGCGCAAGGATCAGCTGGTGTCCGCCTAAAAAAATAAGGTAAAGTCTCTTCCTAAGCTTGTTAGTTCTGAAAAAAAGTGATTATATATTTTGTATGTGTTGGTGGATAGGTCGATCATGTGAGGGCAGTCCATGCAACATGAGAGCAAATATTTATTTGATAATATGTATCAACGCTGCTTTCTGAAATTGTCAGGGGACTGTACTAACTGCAATCCTGGCACTCTGCCTGGAGGCAGCAGCTCACAGAATGCCATCCATTCCTGTGTGTGTTATGCATGCCACTGGGGACTCACATTTGAGACTGTGGAAGAACCCCTGGGTTTGAGTTTTGTTCTTTTAACTTGTTAGCAGAATAGTGTTGGACAAATCAGTTAGCCTTTCTGGGTATCCGTTTCTATGTTTCCAAAATGCTGTGTCAAATAATTTGGAGTATGTGTGAGCGCTTTGCAAGCTCTAAAAGCATTACCCAAATGCTAAACGCTTTACTCCCTTTCGAGGTGTAGATAAAGGGACGGAGGGAAAAGAGACTGTCAAGTTGAATCCCATGTTCTTGCATACACATCATTTAAAAACGGATAACCTGTTGTGTTAAAATCATTAAAAGGATTGAATATTATAATTATACCTCTGACTTGCTGTGAACTCATTTATTGCAGCATATGTATCTTAGGTGGATTTTTCAAAGCTGATGCAGTTGTTCCCGCAATGTTTTGTGAGAAAAAGAGCAACTGAAGGAAACACGGATGTCGAGCGCTCTGTGCTTTCAAAGGCAAGAGTGTTTCTTGCTAGGTCGGTGGGATCAGGTAACTGCAAAATAATCAGTGCTTTGCTTCGTTAGCACAGATTTAGTCTTGTCTCCACAGAAACCTGGAGTCTTCAAATACATGGCTTCCTCTCTGAAATTTACTTACATACGTGTCAAACATTATTTGTAAGGGGATTGGGAGAACGCTCTCCAGCTAAAATTCTAGCGACCATAACATCTCTATCCTGATGCTGTTTCTTTCTGAAATTTACTTACATACATGTCAAACATTATTTGTAAGGGGATTGGGAGAACGCTCTCCCGCTAAAATTCTAGCGACCATAACATCTCTATCCTGATGCTGTTTCTTTCCCCACATTCTACGTTTTATGGTGAAGACTTAAGGAGAGATGGCCCCGGACCGCGCAGAGCAAAAATTTTAAGACCCAAGACTTGAACCCTCAGCCTGTGGAGGCAAGGCTTTGGCTGAATTATAAATTCAAGGTCTTACACATTAAGAAGAAAATGTGTGTGGCACTAATGTGACTCGTAGGGGTGCAGGGCAGAAGCTGCACGACTCCTTGGGCCTTTGCCCTGGAGGCTCTGCTCGCGGTGAGGCTGCTGTGATCACAGAGCTGGGGGGCTCGTCCGGAGGGCACCGGGGACCACACTCTTCAGCTGTCACCAGGTCCCTTTGCTTTCCTTTGCAGGACGTTTTAGCCTCCTGGGGAGTAAACCTTGAACTGAGTCCAGTTTCTGGTTTTTATCCTCCTTGATCCGGGACCCAGACGCTGGTCTGCTCTCTTGCAGGTACTTGAAGTTCATTCTTTAAAGGGGGCATGGAAAGAATTCCTGGAAATATGTCCCTTCCCTTCCGCCGTCTCCTGCTTGCAGCAGATGTGTGTCGGAGGCAAGTCTATTTCTGCTTTTGCTCTGATATACATTTTCCAGTTCAGATGGATCGCTGAAGCCACACACAGTTTTTCAAGGGCGTATTTCTTTTAACAGCAGAAGTAATTCATTTTCGTAAAACATGAGCAGGGAACCTGAGGGCTGAGGAAAAAAATTCTAGCTGGATGTTTTCCTTCATTTAGGCTGGGGATTTCTAGAAATATGGACCTATGGCTGACCTTCTCATTTTAAATAGCGTCATTGTTACTTACTTATTCAAATATGCGGACGGTGGTGTGGATGGCAGGGTAATATTTTTATTGGCGTGAAAACGGAAAGCTCTGAGATATATTTAGCTCTATTTTACTGCTTATTATTTCTACATGGCCTGTGTCCCCTCTTAACCATAAAGAAGCAATCAAGTGGGAAAAAAAAACAAAAGGCTTCTCTCCATAATTTTAAGGACAGTCAGTTCAACTCTAGCCTTTATTCACGATCCAACAGGTATAGTGCACTAGGTTGAGAAAGACTGAAGGGAAAATGTGAAAAGCACAGAAACCGTGGTCTCAGGTTAAAAAGCTTCAGCGACTTGCCTTTGTACAAATAATGAAGTTGGACTCTCTTAACGTGGCCCAAGCCGCTCGCCATCTGGACTCTGCCTTTGTCTCCAGCAACGGCTGTTCTCACTCTTGTCCTTGCTCTCCACACGCTAGACCCACTGGCCCCCTTCCCTTTGCACGAACACGCCAGGCCCTTACGCAGCTGGGTTTGCTCACATGCTGATTCCAGTGCGCAAACACTATTCCTCCACTCTTTCTGCAGGCGGCTTCCTGTCTTTTCGAGGTCGGTGTTAACGCAACGCGGGAATTTCCCAGCTAGCATCTGAATGCACTCCTACCCTTATCTTCACTGTTACGTTTTGAGTTTTCTCCACTGTCCTTACAGCTCTGTCGATCTCTGTGTTAGTGTTGTGGTCCGTCAACTCTGTTGTGTTCCTTCTCTCCGAGAGGTTGTACCCTGTAGTGGTTCAGAGCACACGGTAGGTTCAAATTCTCGCATGACTGCCTACCCGTCCTACCATTTAATTCTTCTGCCTCGGTTTCTTCATCCGTAAAGTGGGGCTAATAAACCCCCCCCCAATCTTTTTTAACAGCCCATACTAATTTTGCTATTTTTTTAAAGCATTACAATGAAGACATTAAATTATACATTCATGTGGTGTGTGTGGTCATGGAATTATGAAATAATACTTCTAGAGTGATGTGCCGACAAAGTTGAAATTTTTCTCATTGAGTAAGATGCAGATTTCCGGTTAGGTAACTGGTTTGAAAATGGTTTGAAATGAGCAAAGGGTCCATAAAGAAGTTATTTCACAGAAATCAAAAAAGGCAATTACGTTTTCGCATGGATAAGTTAATGTCCAAACCTGTGGACCCGGAGTACAGAATATACTCTTCGATGACAGAACTGGGTTTTTGTAAGCAGCAGCAACTTTACATAAACACTTCCTGATACGTGTATTGAAGTAACATTGCATGAAGGTGAGCAGTTTCGTGTTAAAGAGTTACAGAATGGATGTGGTGTTCGCTACTCATTTCACATTACCATTTGCACTCACCTACCTCCCCCGGTTTATTAAGAACTCAGACAAGCACATCATTTGGATATTAATTTCTCAAAATTTAAACTAAGTGAATTTCTTTTGACTAATTCTTTTCCAAATCCTGGAAGCACATAAAAATACTAATGCAAAGTATTCTGCAAAGAGGTGGAGATTACTGAGTTAATACACACAAATTATTTACAATAATATTTCGTGTGCAAAAAGACCTCAACAAATCGAGCTGTTATTATCACGTGATTGGCTACATGACTCTCCAGTGTCATGAACAAGGTGTGGCACGTGTTGGCTGCTCACTGAAATCTGTAAAATGAATGAACAAACGAATGAATGAATGAATGAATGAATGAATACATGAGTCACAAACAAGGGATCAATCCATAGAACTCAGGCTTGACGATCCATGCTCCTGGGTGCTAGGTACTTTCTACCATGTTTTTCTGTGAGTTGGGGTAAATGAATTAACCTTCTTTCACATCAGTTTCCCAACTAACAAACAATATGTTCAGACTAGGTGACTCCAAATCCCTTCCAACCTAAATATTTTATGATTTGGGCACCTAAGTGGCTCAGTCAGTTAAGCATCCGACTTCAGCTCGGGTCATGATAATTACGGTTCGTGAGTTCAAGCCCCACGTCAGGCTCTGTGCTGACAGTTCAGAGCCTGGAACCTGCTTCGGATTCTGTGTCTCCCTCTCTCTCTGCCCCTCCCCTGCTCATGCTCTGTCTCTGTCTCTTTCTCAAAAGTAAACATTAGAAAATTTAAAAATGTTATGATTCTACATTAGTCACGTGGGCCATGAATTGAACGTTTTACTTTCCTTAGAATTTAAGAATTCTCTAAAAAGATAAAGCATCCCTCCTGCCCCAATCTTCCTGGATCTTTAAAGGATTTCTGATTATCTGGAGTCTACCCTAGGCACAAACAGAACTCCACCTGATTCAGTCCACTTGAAGAGTAGTCTTCTGGAATTTTCTAAGGATTATATAAGACCACAGCACACAAAAAATGAAAGAAATTAATATTTTTCAAGTGACTATTACATTACAGTTCCTATCGAGGGTCCCCTGCATATAGTTTATAATTTAAGGCAACAACCCTACAGTGTAAGTACATTTATGCCCATTTTACAGATGATGAAACAGACATGGATTAAGCAATTTGCTGGTGCTGGAACGTGAGTCAAACCCCTTTTGGAATCTGTGTTTTGTTCTGTTATTTTTTTTTTAATGTTTATTTATTTTGGAGAGAGAGAGACACACATACACACAGAATCCCAAGCAGACTCCAGGCTCTGAGCTGTCAGCACTGAGCCTGACATGAGGCTCGGACCCACAAACCGCAAGGTCGTGACCTGAGCCAAAGGTGGTCGCTCAACCGACTGAGCCACCCAGGTGCCCCCCTGTTATTGTATTTTAAAATTGAAGTATAATTGACATATAGCATTCTAATAGTTTCAGGTGTGCAACATCATGATTACATATATGTGTATGTTGCAAAATGAGCACCACGATAACTCTGGGTTATTGTTATACTTACGAAATTCTTTTCCTTGTGATAAGAACTTTTAGGTCTACCCTTTAGAAACTTTTAAATATACAAGACTGTATTATTGACCATAGTCACCATACTGTATGTTACATTATTATTATTTTAGATTCCACATGTACGTGAGGTTATATAGTATGTGTCTTTCTCTGTCTGACTTACTTCACTGTGCACAATACCTTCAAGGTCTTTCCATGTAACTAGTGGCAAGATTTTCTTTTTTCTATGGAAGAAAAATATGTCAGTGTGTGTATACGGCACATTTTCTTCATTCATCCATCCGTCCACTGATGGCTACTTAGATGGTTTCCATGTCTTGGCTATTGCACATCTGCGATGAACTTGGGGGTGCAGATATCTCCTCAACATAGTGATTTTGTGTCCTTTGAATGCATTTCCAGAAGTGGAATTGCTGGATGACATGGTTGTTCTATTTGCAGTTTTCTTGAGGAAACTCCATACTGTTTTCCACAGTGGCTGCACCAATTTACATTCCCACCAGCAGTGCACGAGGATTCACTTCTGTCCACATCCTTGCTGATCCCAGTTTTCTTCCTTTTGATAACAGATAGCCATCCCCACAGGTGTAAAGTCATATCTCATTGTGGTTTTGATCTCTATTTCCCTGATGATGAGTGAGGTTGAGCATGTTTTCATGCGTCTGTTGGCCATCTGGATGCCTCCTTTGGAAACATATCTATTCATATCCTCTGCCCATAATGTAATTGGATTGTTTGTTTTTTGCTCTTGAGTTGGAGGAGTTCTTTATATATTTTGGATATTATTCCCCTATGAGATGTGTCAGGTGGAAAAATCTTCTCCCACTCTGTAGGTTGCCTTTTCATTTCTTTTTTACTGGTGTCCTTTCCTTAGCAAAAATTGGAAGTTTGATGCCATTTCATTGGTTTACTTTTGCTTTTGTTGCCCTTGCTTTTGGTGTTAAATCCAAAAAAATCATCGCCAAGAAAGATGTCCTGGAGCTCCCTGTCTATGTTTTCTTCCAGGAGTTCTATGGTTTCAGGTCTTATATTCCACTCTTTGATTCATTTTGAGCTGATTTTTGTGTGTCCTGTAAGCTAGTGACCGAGTTTCATTCTTTGGCACGTGGCTGTCCAGCCTTCCCAGCGCGATTTGCCAAAGAAGCTGTCCTTTTTCCCTTGTGCATTTTTGGTTTCTTTGTCATAAATTAATTGACCATGTATGTACGGGTTTATTTCTGGACTCTCTATTCTGTTCCACTGATCCTGTGTCTGATTTGTGCCAATACCTACTGTTTTCATGACCACAGATTTGTAGAACTTTTCGAAATGAGGAAGTGTGATGCCACCAGCTTTGGTCTTTTTTCTCAAGATTGCTTTGGCTGTTCGTGGTCTTTTGTGGTTCCATTCAAATATTAGGCTGTTTGTTCTATTCCTGCAAAAAAAATGCTATTGGGATTTTGACAGCATTGGCATTAAATCTATAGATCGCTTTGGGTCGGTGTGGTGGCAATATTAAGTCTTCTAATTAGCGAACCCTGAATATCTTTCCATTTATTTGTGTCATCTTCCATTTCTTTCATCAATGTTGTATTGTTTTTGATACACAGGTCTTTCACCTCCTCGTTTAAGTGGAATCTGTTTTAGAATGAACAACTGAACAAGAAATGATAGGAATGAAGGAGTGGGCTAAATAATGTGTTTCCTTAAAGAGAACAGTCTATGTAAGTGTGTTTTCAAAGAGAAGCAGAACATCCCTTTGCATGGAGTTCGGTAATTCTCTGTTCAGGTCTTCACCTTAGCTTCAACCACACTCCTCCCTTTCAGATGATTTCTGAGACTCTTACCAGATTTTCTCTATCTAGGAGTTCCAGCTGTAAAGCACCAGAGAATGTAATTTGAGCAAACACTTAGATATTCTTACATACACTATAATCTGAGACCCACTAATCTAGTCTTTAAGGTTCTTCCATTATTTTTTTCCTACATTCCCCATCGTCCAGTCTGGCTGGACTTCCCAATCTACTCAGCTCTGTGTTTGTCCTTTGTCCTTTTGTTTTGTCTTCTCAAAAAATGTTGGATCCAAATGTTGTCTTGTTTTTACACCTGAGCTCATGGATGTTGTTAGAGGAATTGCCAGGTGGGCAGATGGAACCCTCCCATGAACTGTGCTCACCAACCCAGATGGATTCTCAGGAATCATTGAACTCATCCCTCATCTTTTCTGTTCCATTGTCCACACATTTTTCATACAAATACACTTTCATCCTCTTAAAGCCTCCTCCTTTCTGCCTCCCTCTTCTTTTCTGAACACGCTGTGCTCACTTGTGACCTTGGACCTTGGCCCACAACTCTCGCTCCGTCTGAAAGTCCAGCCCTCTTCCTCCTTTCCTGGCCTGTAGCTACTTACATGAGACGTTCCCTTTAAATGTTCCCTCTGTAGGGAATCGTTCTGGAGCTCCTCAGGCAGACCCAACCGCCCTGTCCTTTGAGACACTGTGAAGATTTCTATTATAGCACCACATGTATCGCCCAACGTGGGACCTTTAGAAAGTGAAAAGGTGCTGGCAAAAATGACATTATCTAGCATGTATAAATTAGGACTGTCCTGAGAACATTGGAATGTGTGGTCTCTCTGTGTATAATTCATGTATATGTTTACCTGACTGTCTTCTCCCATTCGTGTCTTCATCAACAGTGCTGTTTTTACCTTTTTACCCCCAACTCCAAGCATCGTCCCCGGCCCCTCATCTCTGGTTGGCTGAGTGAAGGTTGGGTCTGTAAAAAGCTCCAAAGAACAAAAGGCATTGGGGCCCGGGCACCCCTTGAGGCTGGCAGGGAGGTTTTCTCGGTTTCTGTTCCTCTGTCTTCCTGCTCCTCACTTCTTCCCTGGAACATTATTCATTCTGTTTATTCTTCATCTTCTGCTTTTGTTCTTTGCTCTTAAGCTGGAGACCAGGAGTTGGAAAAGATACGACCAGCGATAGCTCTTAAATGTCAAATAAAAACATTCCTCTCCTGAGGGCTTTCATAACATCGAATATTTTTTTTACTTTTGTTCTCTTTCAGCAAATATTTTTGAAGAAGATCAAAGATATTTTCCCCATAATTGCTGTACCTAAATTACTTTTTTTTTCTGTGCTCGCTTTGAAGGAAAACTGGCCAAAAATACGCTGTTAATCTTGGTCTCCTAATGCAAGCTCAGTGAATAGTTATAAAATAACTTGAACTGTTGACCATGTTCTTCTCTCTTCTCATGTCACTGTACTCTCAGCCATCCACCAGTGTAGCATGTGCTGAGTCCTGAGGATAGGATGCTGTGGTACATGCCAGGGATTCAGAGATGAGTGAGACATAGACTCTGTCCACAATGACGCAAGTAGTTGCCTCTGAGGGTTTAAACCACTAACTTCAACTGCTTCTTTCATCTCACCCTTCCCCCCCGCACGTTAGAACATATCCATCAGCTGGAACATTTGCCAAACATTTCTTTGGGAACTGACATAAACCTCATGGCAATAACTAATAAGATCAGCATTAGTTTAGATAGAGGTTGAGGTGCTCTGACAAAAAGGCTACAAAAGATAATGGTTGACTGGCAATGGGTGGGGGTCTACAAGGTGGGGAGCAGGGAAGGATTCCAAAGGCGCACCTGGAACCTTGGAGGGATGATGGATTTCTTCATGAGTGTCACTGTGGCGATGGCTTCACAGGTGACTATATAGATTAAAACATACCAAATTGCATAGTCTAAGTATGTGCAGATTATTGTATGTCAAATATACGTCAATAAATCTGTTACAAATATTGTAGCTCAGATAAGATGGGGGTTTACTTCCCTCATATACATGTTTGCTCTACGTAGTCTGTCATAGACACACAGAGACCTGAGGTCACTCAGGAACCCAGATTCCCTCCATCTTTTTGTTTCTTCGTCTTCCTGGAACGTTGTCCTCACCTGCATAGTCTGTGTTGGTTTTCTGCTGTGCCTTCTGACCTCCTTCATGAGGAGAAAAAGGCACACATCAGGGAAAGTGCGTGGTCTTCAATCAGAGATAATGTGGAAGATGCACGTATCCCTTCTACTCATCTTTCTTCTCCCGAATTTAATCATAAAGCCACAGACACCTGTCTGTGAGGGAAATTGGGAAATGTGGATCCTAACCAGATGACTTTGTGCCCAAGGAGAACTCTACTAGAAAGGAGGAGAGTGAGAAGGAGGTTTGACGAAGCAACTAGCCCTGTGTGCAGTGACCTTATTTATTGAGCGTGTACTCTGTATGAGGCCCTGTGTTCACTGCCCTAATATATTAGCTAATTTGTTCTTCTCAGTTCTTCTGCGAGAAAGATGGGACCATTCGACCTACGTAAAAGGTGGAGTTCATCTGATTCTGCTTGCATTTGCTCCATATATTTTTAAAAATTTTGGGGGCACTTGGATGGCTCAGTCGGTTAAGCTTCCGACTCTTGTTTTCAGCTCAGGTTGTGATCTCACAGTCGTGATATCGAGCCCCACGTCGGGCTGTGCACTGACAGCATGGAGCCTGGTGGTATTCTCTCTCTCCAGCTCTAAACCCCTCCCCCCCTCTCAAAATAAATAAAAAAATTTTTTTAAGTTTTATTAAAAGTGTTTAAACTAAAGAAAATAGTTTACTCATGTGTCCTACCTCCCACGCCTCCTCTTGCAACAATCAATCTGTTCCCTGTATCTATGAATTTGGTTTGGTGTATTTTTTTTAGATTCTGCATATAAGATCATACGGTATTTTTCTTGTTCAGTCTGACTTATTTCACTTAGCATAATGCCCTCAAGGTCCATCCATGTTGTCACAAATGGAGAGATTTTATTATTTTGTATATATGCCACAATGTCTTTATCCATTCACTCATTGATAGACACCTAGGTCGTTTCCATGTCTTGGTTATTGTAAATAATGCTGCAGTGAACATGGGGGTGCATGCATACTTTCAAATTATCATTTTTGTTTTCTTTGGATAAAATCACAGAAGTAGAATTGCTTGATCATACAGTAGTTCTAGTTTTAAGTTTTTGAAGAAACTCCATAATGCTTTCCATAGTGGCCGCACCGATATACATTACCACTAATGGTCCATAAATGTTCCCTTTTATCCACATCTTCAACACTACTTGGTTTTCTTGTCTTTTTGATAACAGTCATTCTAACAGGTGAGGTGATATCTCCGTGGTTTTGATTAGTACTTTCCTGATGATTAATGATGTTGAACATCTTTTCTTATACCTGCTGGTCATCACTATGTCCTTATTGGAAATATGGCTATTCAGACCTTTTGCCCATTTTTAACCAGTTTTTCTTGTTTGTTTTCACCTCTTTGCTATTGAGTTACATGCATTCTTTACATATTTTGGATTTTAGCCATTTATCAGCTATATAATTTGCAATTATTTTCTCCCATTCAGTAGGTGGCCTTTTCATTTTTTTTTGGTAGTTTCCTTTGCTGAGCAGAAGCTGAAAGTTTGATGTAGTCCCACTTGTTTATTTTTGCTTTTGTTGCTTTGGATTGAAAAAGTATCACCAAGATGTATGTTACGGGCCTTACCGCCTATGTTTTCTTCTAGGAGTTTTATGGTTTCAGGTCTTACATTTGAATCAATTCATTTTAAGTTGAATTTTGCATATGGTGTAAGACAGTGGTCCAGTTTCATTCTTTTGCATGTGGCTGTCCAGTTTTCCCAACCCCACTGTATATTCTTGGCTTCTTTGTCGTAAATATTGACTGTATACGTGTGGGTTTATTTCTGGGCTCTCTACTCTGTTCTGTTGGTCTATTTATCTGTTTGATGCCAATACCATACTGCTTTAAGTATTGTAGTTTTGTAGCATTGTTTGAAATGAGTGTGATGCAACCAGCTTTGTTTCTCTTCTGTAAGTTTGCTTTGGCTATTTGGTTAATTTTCACTTTAATTGGGATTTTATAGAGGAAAATTCTTACCTGTTAGATCAGTGGTTGGTGATTTTTTTTTCTATAAAGGATAAATAGTAAATCTTTTACCTTCAAAGCATGTAAGGTCTCTGTCACAAATACTCAAATCTACCATTATAGTGTAAAAGGGTCCATAGACAATATGTAAGTGAATGAGGACAGCTGTGTTTCAGTAAAAAATTATTTTCAAAACAAGGGCTGGGCCAAATTTGGCTCCCAAGAAGTATTTCCCAATGCCTAGATAAATAGGAATTTTGGTGCAGTGCAGGATATACTAGGGCACACTGATATTTTGGCCACACCTCGTGCACAATGAGAATGATTTGTTTTCAAAAAAATTTTTAACGTTTTTATTTTTTTTTGAGACAGAGAGAGACAGAGCATGAGCAGGGGAGGGGCAGAGAGAGAGGGAGACACAGAATCTGAAGCAGGCTTCAGGCTCTGAGCTGTCAGCATAGAACCCGATGTGGAGCTTGAACTCATGGAGTATGAGATCATGACCTGAGCTGAAGGCAGACACTCAACCAACTGAGCTACCCAGGTGCCCCGAGAATGACTTTTATCTACATGTGTTGCCACCTTGATTTACTGCTGACCCAGGGACACAGAGCTATAACCTGCATCACAGCCATTGCCCTGAGCCAAAGACTTTAACTCTCAAATTTTATTATTTATTTATTTAATGTTTATTTCTTTTTGAGAGAGAGACAAAGGCAGAGCACAAGCAGGGAAGGGGCAGAGAGAGAGAGAGAGAGGGAGACACAGAATCTGAAGCAGGTCCCAGGTTCTGAGCTGTCAGCACAGAGCCTGACACGAGACTTGAACTCACGAACTGTGAGATCATGACCTGGGCAGAAGTCAGACCCTTAACCAACTGAGCCACCCAAGTGTGCCAACTCTCACATTGTAAACTCAATTTCCAGCTTGGAAACATTCCCAAGCAAAACCTGTTAAGTCTTTTTCTCTACATATCAAGAAATGATTGTGAAAAACTGAACCTCCCAAGAGGTTGAGATCATGTGACTTAGTTTTCTATTTTCATCCGACACCATCCCTTCCAGCACATTCTAGGCTCTATGCCTTGTTTCTTCATTAGGTCTTCAACAGTCTGTGTCTTCTGATAATTCCCCCAGCCCATTAATATTCCCATTGCTTCAAATTTGAAGACTCTTTCTCTCCTCTCTGCTTGGTCAATCCCCATTCATCTTTTAAGGCCATAGGGCAAATGGTACCTCTGTTCTGAAGCTTCTCTGACTGACCCTCCTCCCACCTGCAACAACATATTATTCTTGTCTTATCTTTACTCCTAAAGAATGTCTTACACCATCATGGAGTTATCTGTGCGCATGTCTGTCCTCTGATGAAGAACAAATACCCTGATGAGCAGAACCGTGGGTGTTCATTTTCCTGTGTTGTGCATCCGGGATGGTGTGGGGGGTCACAGCAAACACAAAGGGCGTGCTCCTGAACAGGTGAACGAATGATCTATTCTAGTGGCATGGGTGCAAAAACGTCATTAACCTTATGAATTCTAGACGAATTGCTATGCTTTATTAAGATATGTTAAAATGACTCAAGGATTAATAAAAGAGATGATGACCTGGCCACTTCCCCTTTCGGTTCACAAGCGAAAATGATAAGTGGTAAATTTAGAAATTTTTTTCATATTCTAATTCTAATTCTTTTGCCTGGCCATTTAAAAACCACCAATGGTTGCTCATGCTCCCTCAAAATGAGAGCCAAAGTGTTTCGCACATTGGCTGCACATTATTGTTACCTGGGAAACTCTAAAAAGATGCTCGAGCTTGGGGGGCGCCTGGGTGGCTCAACTGGTTAAGCGTCCCACTCATGGTTTCGGTTCAGGTCATGATCTCACAGTTTGTAGGATGGAGCCCTGTGTCAGGCTCTGCATTGACAGTGTGGAGCCTGATTGGGATTCTCTCTCTCTCTCTCTCTCTCTCTCTCTGCCCCTCCCCCACTTATGATGTCTCTCTGAAAATAAATAAACTTAAAAGAAAAAAAAAAGGTGCTCATGCTTGGAGTCCAACCCAGACCAATGAAATCAAGATCTCTGTGATGGAGAGACAAGAATCAGAATGCTTTGACTCTCATTGGTGATCACAATATATGCAGTCCCCACTATGACCCACAGTGAGAGTTCTCTCCCTTAGTTATTTTGCACGGTAAAAGGTTTCATGTTAACTCAAATGCAATGGGAAGTAACATGACCTACCTTACATATTATAAGGATAAGTGCAGATGGTCGACAGGGAAGAGTGGAAGAGAAGTGGACCAGTTAGGAGGCCATCAATATAGGAAGTTATCGTAACACTCCTTGATTCTAGACGGGAAAAAAAATGTTTCCTGCCTAATTTTTAGTTACTCATGTATTTCGTCTGATGACAAAAACACATTTTGAGAGCATTCTAGTAAATTGCTGTTATATTGTGCATATATGTCACATTTGCCATGCCATATATCCCCTTTTAATTATTGAAGGAGTTCAGGCACACTAAGCATCAGAAGCGTTATATAATTATGTCTGACGTGCACACACCTCACACGTGTAATCTGAGATAGCCACTGCCTTATAAACTTTTATGGTGCATTTTAAGGCATGTAAAATTTAATATGATTTTGAATAATCACTTTCACTTAAATTTCAGCAGTTAACACGCACACAAATTAAAGTTTATTAAGAAGGTAAATGCCTAATGAGCAGAAGGGCAAAAAACAATGCTGCTGAATTAAGAAAGAAGAATTTTTATTACACATTTCATTATGTTCGGTGCATTGTGTGATTTCTGCACAGCGATGCTTACGACTGGTTCTCCCAATTCTTAAAAGCCTGCCAAGATGTGTCATGGAGCTGCGTCTTGTGTTTCTCTCCCGATCTAAACGATCCTAATTGGAACATCCTCTAATTGGAACGTCAACATGGGCCATATGGATGTCCCACCCATTGTTCACCAACCAGATGTCTCCTGAGCACCTACTATCATTAACAAAATTAGCCCAGTCTCTTCCATAATAGACAATAGAATCTGAAAGATCCACTGTCTGGTAAATTCATGCATTCATTAAATATTCATTGAACTTCTGCAATATTCAAGGTATGTCTCTAAGAGTTTGGAAACTTAAAATGGAATCTAGCATGAACACACATACAGAAAACCAGTTCTGAAGTCACGTGTGACAAGGAGTTGGAGCACGTATCTGAATCAGCAGCCCCTAGTCAAAATTGTTATCTATCAGAAGGCAGGAACATATCAAGTGCTTTGAGAGTATAGAGGAGAGGGCGATTATATCAGCTGGAGGTATGTGGGGGGTAGGGGTGGTGTTGGGAAGCACTTTGAGAAGGTGAAGTGATCAGTTGTGGACCCAGAAGGATGAGCAGGGTTGTGTATCCAGAAATAAGAGGGGTACCTTCCTTCTAACGCTGCCATGGGCAAAGGCAGGATGCAGCAAAGCCCAGAATTAAAGTAGAATTGTGTATGACTCTCGCAAACATTGTGTGACTCAAAAAGCAGTCCTATTTCCTCAAAGGCTCAGTGCTTTCCCTTGAGAAATACATCTACTAGGAGTGACAGTTTTCTTGGAAGGTTTGGCACTGTAGGAAAAGGGACTCTGATATCAAAACAGCCATTCCCCCCCCCAACAAGATATGTTTAAAATCAACAAAAGCCAGCTTGTTTGCCCCTAAATTATTACTTGACAAGTACAGACTTGCTTCATGTTAGTTGTTAACCAGACCTGATAATTTTGACACAGGGAGGGTTATTTTCCTGTGTGTGTGTGTGTGTGTGTGTGTGTGTGTGTGCGCGGTTCTTGTCCTTTTTTATTTCTGAGTGCTCTTCAATATTGCATTTATCCCAAGGTAGTCTTCTGTTTGTCCCTGTGCTGTGTGGTCAGCCCGGGCAGCGTCAGTGAAGCAGAGGAGTGCGGAGTTGATGGGAGGACCACGTGGAACCTCACGGAAACAGACAACCATAGGGCCACCCTTCTGCAGTGTGTTCTGTGGGAGGCGCTCTCCAGAGAACCTGTCACCCACGCACACAGTTACTGCCGCCCTAGCCAGGTGAGGTAAATACTGTCCTCTGTCTCTTCTGCAAAGAAGAATATCGAAACTCAGGCCACTCTAATGTCTTTCTGAAGGTCACATAGTTAGGGTATGACTAAGCTGCTGCTCAAACCCAGGTCCACCAACAGCAAATACTCATCTCCACAGCACCCTGCTGTTTCTCCTCAGAGTTCAGACCCTGTGCAAGGCTCCACTCATTTGCCTCAATCCATCTTCAGGCTTCAGTAGGAACAGTGCCCAGCTTCCCTAATGGGCACAAGACTTTTTAAACAGCCATTGTCGTTCTGTCTGAATTTAGTTCTCTCTCAAGAACCAGGCCTACGCAGGCAGTCTTTAGGGCCAAGGAGGCATTGGGAAGAAGCCAAAACTCATCCAACAAAGGAGGCCATGAGTAAATCAACATACTGATGGCCTGGGTGTGTGTGCTGTGCAGTATTCCAGCAGAATTCCACAGGAGCAACCGAATGGAACTCCGGAACAGAGCAGTCCCTGCAAGGCAAGATCTGAGGTCTGAGGGGAGTGTGCAGGGTGCATCCCTGGAAGCGTGACAGCAGTGGAATGCTGGACAAACGGTGGTTGCCAGAAGTCATCGATCCTTGTGGAAAGAGCTTTTACACTTCTGGCACTCTCTTTCTCAGGGCCCGAAACAGCAGTCTTCCAAGTGGCAAAACTGGTTCGTAAGAGAACATTAATAAGGAGACATGAGAGGACAAGACACGAAGTCATCATGGCCACAGTGAAAGGAGAGCTGGGGTTGGAGTTGGAACAAGGTCTGGAAGGGCAAGATCACAGGGGACTGTGCTGAGGTTGTGGCCAGCGGCCTCTCCATCCAAATGCCCAGCCTTACTGAGTCATGGCGTCTTGGCCCGGTGCGCACAGGACGGGCATCTGGTGAGCATTTCTGCTGTGCCATTTCTTCAGCTTCTGCTTGCCTGGTTATCATGCAGTGTGATCACTCTTTATGTCAAGAACCAATGTAAACCAGTCCAGTCAGGGCCTCACCACTCACGATCAATTTCTAAAGAAGCTTAAAAGGCTTTAGAGACAACACAATTAAGGGAAGAACATTTGCTGTTAAAAAAAAAAAGAGTGAAATTTGTCATTAGGAAAATATTTTAGACTCTGAGGTCAGTTTGGCAGAAGAATAATCACCAAGACATCAGCATTTCCACGTCAAAGAGACTCCAGTTCATGAAGGAAGGACTGGCCCAATTCTGCACTGCCGTTTTAGTTAATGGAGCTCACAACTGTCTATGACTGTAGGGAGGTCAATTCTAAACTCATGTGACACACAAAAAAATTAATAAATAACGATAAAAATGTTTTTCAGGGGTGCCTGGGTGGCTCAGTCAGTTGGGTGTCTGACTTCAGCTCCGGTCATGATCTCACAGTCTGTGAGTTCAAGCCCTGCGTCGGGCTCTGTGCTGATGCCTCGGAGCCTGGAGCCTGCTTCAGATTCTGTGTCTCCCTCTCTCTCTGCCCCTCCCCTGCTCATGTTCTGTCTCTCTCTCTCTCTCTAGCAAAAATAAATAAATATTTAAAAAAATTTTAATGTTTTTCAAATTCCTAGAAAATAATATTCTACACCCCAAAATTGTTTTTAGTAAAATATTAGTGAACATACAACACTAACATATTTGTATGCAATAACTAAATGAAGGAAATGTTTTTACATGTGTATGCAATACCAGCATTTTCGTATGCAATACCTAAATAAAAGAAGTGTTTTATGTGTTTGAGATTGTAAGTGGGCTACCACAAAAGGCTATTCCTGTCTTTTATTTTTAGAATGAGAGCAATTTTTTTAATAAAGTTTATTTATGCATTGAGAGAGAGCATGAGCAGGGGAGGGGCAGAGAGAGAGACAGAGATAGAATCTGAAGCAGGCTCCAGTCTCTGAGCCATCAGCACAGAGCCCTATGTGGGGCTCGAACCCACAAGCCATGAGATCATGACCTGAGCTGAAGTCAGACGCTCAACCGACTGAGCCACCCAGATGCCCCAGAACAAGAGCAATTTTTTTTAAATAGAGTCTATTTATGGATTGAGAAAAAGCATGAGCAGGGGAGGGGCAGAGAGAGAGAGAGAGAGAGAGACAATCCCAAGCAGGCTCCGTGCTGTCAGCGTGGAGCCTGCCACAAGGCTTGAACCCATGACCGTGAGATCAAGACCTGACTGGAAATGAAGAGCCAGATGGTTAATGGAATGAGCCACCCAGGTGCCCAAGGCTTTCCTTTCTAAGAAGATACAAGGAGAATGATTTAAATTTGAAGTTCATTTAAGTGGACAAACTTGGAGGCAATGACTTGCACTACGCTTAACACATGCTGATTATGTTTCTATGACTGCAGTTTTTGCCATACTACATTTCATGTAAAATAATTATGCCTTGATAGCATCTTAATAACTTTTAGTATGACTCCATGAGTTATTGGATCTTTATGTAGGAAAAACTCCGTCATTATTTTTTCTTTGTAAGAACACATAAGTTATCTTAAATGCATTCACTTCATTCTAGAGGTTTAATAGTTTCGAAGTGTAGTGATCTTAGAGACGGAGCGATACAATAGGAAACAAGGCACAGACTTTGGTCTCAGGGTTTACAACATAGAGGCAAGGAAAGAAAACAAAAAAGTCACTGTATGTGCTGCACTTCTAGCATAACGGACTCATCTAAATCTGAGTGGAAGGAGTGGGCCTGGCTATCAGGGATACTTTAGGATCAATGTGCTAAGAAGTAGAATGGTTTGGGTAGGAAAAATGTGCTACCATTTTGGGCACCTGGGTGCTACATAGGACAAATCTACTTATTCATCAGTTAATAATGGCTTTATATTTCTGACCAGCATCTCCCAGTTTGATGATGGAGGCACACTACCTCCTGCCTTTGCCAGCCCTTAGGAGAGGCTTATGTCCTGCTCCAGGGAGCTCTGGACTGGAGCTGTGGTGAGCTGCAGGTGCACGGAAAGGTGCTACCCACGTCTGCTCCTTCTTCTCTACTCTTCTTCTAGGTCGGTATTTAGTTGGAATTTTTGTAAGAAATGATATGGGGTGTGGCAGGGGCATGGTAGCTCTCAGGGGCCGTCACATAAACACTGGTGAGCCACTGTTTTTACACCAAATTGGTCTATATTTTCTTTGTGTACATTGCCCATGAAACAGTATTTATGCATTTGAAATTACAACAGATGAGAATTCTCTACATTTGATTACTATCAGATGTAGTAATCAATCCATATGGCGGAGAAATACACTCTACTCTCTGCTTAAGAATTATTTATAGAAAGTTATATTATAGAGAGAGGAAAGCCAAAATAGAAAATATGTAGATAAAAATAAATAGCATGGAAGCAATATTAGTGTTTGTTCCAGTCAAAGTGCTTATATAATAATAATGAGAAATACCAGTTACAAATAATGCATGCAAAGCTATTTTGTGTTTGTGTCTAATTATTGTCAGGGCTGTGTAACTCATTAATAATGGGAAAATGGTATCAAACATTCGGACGGTTCCGCCACTGTTTATATTTGATCCATAAGGTCGAACAATCTTTGTCTTATGATTAAACAAGAGAATATTTATTTCTAAATGATGTTCCTTAAAAAATGGTCAAAAGGCATATATGCAAAATGGGCCCATCTGAAGTATGAGACTGTCAAAACAAATTCTTCCAGGAGGGATAAGAATACATACATGATTTAGCTTGATAAAAATCTAAAAGTTGTTCAAAGTTATTATCCTTCAAGTGAGAGAATTTATGAAAAATGCAAAACCAGGGGATGGTAATTGGAATAAATTAATTCGATTTGATTCAAATTATATATTAAATATGCATTACGTGCTCAGTGCTGAGCTCATCATGTCAACATTTCTCTCTGTCCTTTATGTAGATGGTTTCGTTTAAAAAGGTCCTACTTCTTTACAGATTTACAGAAGCAGGAGGCATTGAAAGGCTGAATTTACTATTTAAAGTCACGAAGACACTCGGTTTAATTGTGGGCAAATATACTGAATAAGAGGACAATATAATAATAGTAATAATCAGAATCATCACCACAACCACCACCGTCATCATCACCATCATCACCATCATCATCACCATCATCATCACCATCACCATCATCATCACCATCATCACCATCATCATCACCATCATCATCACCATCATCATCACCATCATCACCATCATCACCATCACCATCACCATCATCATCACCATCACCATCATCACCACCACCATCATCATCATCACCATCACCATCATCATCATCACCATCACCATCATCATCACCATCATCATCATCACCATCACCATCATCATCACCATCATCATCACCATCACCATCATCACCATCACCATCATCAGCATCAGCATCATCATATAACAAATTGGAACTTTTCCTAGTAATGCAGTTTCCCATTATTGTTATAGACACAGGTAAACCCAAACGAATGTGTCTGCATTCAGGAAACACAAAAACATCAGGACTCAAGGATCTACCATTGAGGCAAAAATGCCCTGGTAGAGATCATTTTTTCCTCTTTACTACATTATGCACCTCATACTTCATTACCACATTCTGTTTCCTTTTTTTGTTACCAAAGGAGAGTTGACACACAATGTTACATTGCTGATAGATGTACAGCGTAGTATTCCTCCAGTTCCATTTAAATGTTGTGCTGTGCTCACCACAAGTGTAGCCAACATCTGTCACCGTGCAACACTATTTGCGACACTGTGACCGTTTTGCCTATGCTGTGCCTTTTATTCTCATGATTGATTCATTCCATCCCTGGGAGTTTAAACCTCCACCTTTTCATTACTACATTATTAATGCAGTCTCTTTAACTGGAACATCATACTTTTTGGTTTAGGATGTGTTTTGTTGCATTCGTGGCTATTGAAAATCCCAGATGAACCTATTCCGTGGGCTGCTAGACAGTTCAAGAAGGTTAAAAGCCAGGTAGAGATGGGGGTAGGCAACAAAGAGCAAGAACAGGGCAAAGAAAATGGTTCAAGCTGATTGGTATGGGGTCCAAGTTTAATTTTATTGACACCTTTCTTTTAGTGCTCAGGAAGCTGGGCCTTATTTGAAGGTGGTTGTAGATTTGGCCATTGGATGAGTAATTGCTACTTTTCCCTATGAAAATCTGTTTCTGAAATTAATGGTATCGCTTGCCACGAGAGGTAGATAGTTCTTAAAACCTTTGCAGAAATAAAACTTAGGTAATTTGACATTAACTATAGTGAGTTTCCTGCCTGAGCCTCTAGTTTAACATGGAGGCCTTAAGAATGGGCCAATGTTTTCCAAGAAAAGATGCATTGTTATACTTCATCAATTAGTTTGACAAATCATTTAGCACCTCCTCTGGGCCAGGCACCAAGCCAGGCCCTGAAATTGGGTGGTGGGTGGAGAAGATATGCTGCTCTCTTGGAATTAAAGTCAGCCCTTAGATCCTGATTAAATGTTCTTATGCCACGTTATTCAGAGGCCCATAGTTTGCATCTATTTCCTCCCATTCATGTTACAATTCCTTTCTACAGAATTCTGGACTTCACACAGTCTATTTTACCATTGGTTTTCTGTCAACCAAGTTGCTTCAAAGAAGTTTATTTGGGAAAATACACAGGCTACTCACGAAATGAAACTAATAGGGCATGGTTGAATTTTCCAAACCTCAGTGGAAAATTAAACTGAGTGTACCCTGAATTCTACTTCTGAGTTTATTTCCCAGACTGATCTATAAGCTCTGCTGAAAGGCAGACTAACTTACTTATGGATCAATAATAAAGTTCAGGAAAGATGGATGTTAATGAAATGGCTGAATATGAAACACTCTAGAAACTTCAGTAATGATTGCTGTAAAGTTGAATAAAAATATCATATTTGGTGGCAAAATATATAAGCAAAAGGAATTGACACAGAATACATTTTTAGGTATTCGTTATGAGCTACAGATTTTGACCTAGCATTTGAAGTCAGTCACTTCTTAGAAATAATCTTCCAACAGATTTTATGACTGTTACAAAATAGAATATATACATAAAACCACCAAGAGCACCCACATCTTTGCCTTTTGCAGGATATTAGTATGGTATCTTGACATAGATAAGTCTTGAAAATGCCTAATGCATCCAAAAGCCCTCCCGGTTAGTGGGGATATTCACAGCGAGACCGATGAAGAAATTGGCATATCCAGATGAAGCATAGTTGGGTGGTGTTCATCCGTGAACCCTAGATCATTTCTCTGCTCTTTTGCAGGCTATTCCTGTGAGCAACAGGGCTCAAGCCCGTAGGAGACACCACAGAAAATGCTTTAAAGTTATCGAACCAAAGGGTGAAACAGTTGAGATTTTTTTTTCCAGCTTTCCATCTGTCATTGATTTGATGGCTGCTTGCGAGGACATTAATTTTCTGGCGCTTCTGGCTTGCTCTGCGTGTCGGCCACGTGTGTTCCCTCAGCCAGAAAAATAAAAATAGCCCTTATGTGATTGCAGTAAGAAAACTTGATCTTTTAGAGGTGAATTCTGAGGGGATATGAACACTGATACCACAACATCTACTACAGAGGCACATACCTGAAATACGTCTGTCATAAGGCAGATTCAAGCTGGCGGGCCTGGGTTTGAACGCTGATTTGCTACGTAATCTTGATTAAAGCTCGTAAATTTTTATAGCCTCGGTGTCATCTATAAACAAAAACAATGCCTCCATTAAAGGACACTTGTACAGATTAGATGGGACTATGAATGTATAGATTAACACAGAACTAAGCATTTATGACAGCCTAATGACTAGAAACTTGTTGTTTAGTGAAGTATTTACTAAGTATGTACTATGTGCCAAGCCCGTGGTAGATGTTAGAGATGGAGATGAATAAAACAAATGCAAAACCTCATGTAGCTGTGTTCCACTGGGAGAGATACATAATATTATATGGATAGAGAAGGTGGAGTTTAGAGACGCATTGACTTGCCCAAGGTCGTGCGGCAATGAACCCCGAAAACGGGGATTCAGAATCAGCTCTAACTCTGATGCATGTGCATTTTTGTAATGCATAGTACCACCTGCCCAACACACCTGTTAAGAGTAAGATGGTTATGGGGCGCCTGGG
The DNA here is from genome assembly GCF_024362965.1 of Panthera pardus. Taxonomy (NCBI): domain Eukaryota; kingdom Metazoa; phylum Chordata; class Mammalia; order Carnivora; family Felidae; genus Panthera; species Panthera pardus. The sequence continues at coordinate 112,529,706 of NW_026526677.1, read as the reverse complement.
TGGCGCAGTCGGTTAAGCGTCCGACTTCAGCCAGGTCACAATCTCGCGGTCCGTGAGTTCGAGCCCCGCGTCAGGCTCTGGGCTGATGGCTCGGAGCCTGGAGCCTGTTTCCGATTCTGTGTCTCCCTCTCTCTCTGCCCCTCCCCCGTTCATGCTCTGTCTCTCTCTGTCCCAAAAATAAATTAAAAAAAAAAAAAAAGTTGAAAAAAAAATTTTTTTTTTTAAAAAAAAGAGTAAGATGGTTATAAGGCATGTGTCAAAGTGGGGTCCATGCAGAAAATGAGGTCTCTGGAACGAGTCATTAGAGGGCTTGCTTGCCTGGTGACTGGAGGGAGGGGGAGGTGGGGACTTCATACACATCCTTGCAGCTAATGACTGCTGCGTGGTTGGCTTAGAATTTGGAGGAGTAAGACTATTTGGCAGAAGATACACAAAGTTAAAGGAGAGATGCCATTTTCTGTTAAGCAGAAGAGACGCCAGCTGGGTATTTTCTCCAGATGCTATTCCTTGAAAACAGAGTACATACAAGTAGCTGGAAACAGCAGTCACCCTTTCCAGGGCACCCTGCTGGATGGGCTGAGCTGGCACAGAAATGGGACATTTTCAAAGAAACGTAGTTTTATTATCTTCAAATATATCTGTTACTGCTAGGAACGGGTGAATAGGTGAGGGAAAGAATGTGACATAGGGAAAGATAAAATTCAGCCGAAAACCATGCTTTTATATTTTCTATCGCTTTGCGATCTTGGGCGTGTTTCTTTCACCACTTTGATCCTCAGTGTTCTGTAGCATTGAGATTATATTTGAAATCACATGTATTTCATAAAGCTGTTATAGAGGCTAACCTTGATAATATGTATGTTACCTAGATCTCCACCAGCTTGGTTAAAAATGAAGTCAAATAAACATTAATAGAACTTTTGCTAATTCCATATTTTCCTGCCAATTTTCTGAATTCTTTAAGTGGTGCCTTTCTGTCAGTTTTTGCATCATTCGAAGTTGCCACGTGCTCCAGGCTTTGGTCCCCTAAAACTGCACAGATGTCTCTGGCCTCAACCACTTGGAGAACTCTCTGGATCTCATAATGTCCTTGGAGTGCTTAGAAGATGACAGTCATGTTAGGAATGAGAAGAAGACCACTCCCTTCTCCAAGCTGGCTCAGTTGAGAGAGGTCCAACGTCAGGTGTCTGGGCGCCTAAATGTTGAATAATTAATATATCCTGTCCATCACCCCCGCTCCCACCCATGTCTCCAAAATCATACTGGTGAACTTCTTTTACATCACATGGTCAAAAGAGGGCAGAGCCAGGAGGATTCAGAGTCCAGTGTGGCTTGCCGAGCCAGCACCCTCAAACACTCAACTGCATTTGCCTGACCGTGGAAACAGCCTTTCAGGTGAGATACAGCAGGTAACGCTCCAGAGAATCCAAAGAAGACCCTGTGCCTTCCCCCCGCTGGCCTGTGATTGCAGAAGCTCCTGGTTCATGTTTGGCATCCAGCTCAGTGAGGTGGATGCTCACCTCGGTGGGTCTGTCACCCCCCATAAGCCTTCTGTTCGCCAGGCTGGGGCTCCAGATCCCACACCAGATCTTTTTTTCTGCCATGTTCCTATTCTTTCCAGCAAACATATCTTCCTGCCACTATTCAAGTTAGAGTGACAATTCTCTATGAATTTTCATTGTCTTTCCCTCCTTCCCCCTCCCCCTAAAGCTATAATTTTTGCCTTTCTGATTTCACAGTTCCCTAACTTGGGGATCCCACTTCCCGAGGTTATGTATTAAATCCGCAAAAGAACATGACCTAGGACCCCGTCTACTGGGGAATCTTGATTGGAGGGAGTTAATCTTAGATATTCAGGTCAATTCCTAGACACGCCCCAGGCAACAGTCACAAGAATCCGGTTAATTGTCTAGGCTCTGCTTCTCGAGCTCAACTTTGAAATTGTGGTCTTTGTTCTTACCTGGTTTCCTCTCTTGCACCTTTTTATTGCCCTCCCCAAATGCCTTCATATTAACTCCTGTTTGGACTGAATGCTTGCATTTTTGATTAACATCTTCCCAAATACCCTGTCTGTTCAGCCTCCTAGATCTTAACCACTGTCCCAACCCAGACAACCAGGAAAATGATTACTACTCTTTTGGTTGTTGTATGTCACTACTTACTGTCAACTGTTCTAACTGTTCAGCCCACAAAGCTTTTTTATGCTTACATCAATACCTCTCACTCAATAACCCCTCTGGCTCTTGACTCATTTTTGCTTTATTTCCTTGCCTCTTATTTCTCCATATAAGCCACTAGATTTGGTGACCAGATGTTACATTCCCTGCCCTCCTTGTATCTTTAAATTTTTTTAATGTTTATTTATTTTGGAGAGAGAGCGTGAGCAGGGGAGAGACAGGGAGAGAGGGAGACACAGAATCCGAAGCAGGCTCCAGGCTCTGAGCTGTCAGCACAGAGCCCCACATGGGGCTAGAACTCATGAACCGTGAGATGGTGACCTGAGCCGAAGTTGGAGGCTTACCTGACATAGCCACCCAGGTGCCCCTTTTTTGACTTTTGATTAACCTCTCAGATCAATTGGATTTTAGAATCTCCTCACACACGGACTCATCGAGTAAGAGGTACTCTAACACCTCTCTCCCCACTTCAAGGTGGGTATATACTTAGCTTCATCGAATCAACCCATCACAGTATGCATCCGGAGACTGATTTCGATTTTCTAAATCTTTGCTCCAAATCAAGGCTCACACTTGTTTTCTATTTCTCTCTAGAACTTGAGGAAACAGTATCAATCCTAGCCCTGATCTTGCCCCCAGCTTCCATTCCCCTAGCTAATATCCAGCTGAGCCTAGTAGAGCCCCTCCCAGGAAGCCTAGGCGATTGCTCAATAGATTGCAAAAGACTGTCTTCAAGGAGGAAGGAGAGGCAGGAGAAGACCAGGATTTGTGGGACACGGTCCCGATCTTGTATGAACTTCCAATCTAATGAGGACATAAGATGACAAAAGCCCCTGTAATGCTGGATGGGGTGAAGAGAGAAGTGCTCCTTTGTCTCCCGGTGATTATAATGAAGGAAGACATTTCAAATGATTCTCGGAGATTAGGTAGGTAAGAACAATAGTTGATACAGATGGTATAATATAGTCAAGTTCGAATTTAGGTGATCTGACATCTGTGCTTAGCTCTCACTGTTTTCTAATGCCTCTGCATAATATTTAATAGGCGGGGTGGGGGGCGGGGGAAGGAGAGATTTCTTCCAGGAACAAACCAACAAAGACACACAGAGCTCAGAGCCTGCTCAATTTGGTGGAAACAGATGATACATCATCTGAAATAGCAAGAGATGAGACTAGAAATATATTTGGGACTGGTTATTGAGGTCTTTGAATGCTTTGCTAAGAGTTTTGAGAATAATTTGATCCTTAATTGATGCAGCAAAGTTATGCTGAACTAGGTCTATGAAGTATGAGGTTTTAGGAGTGTGTTAGTGAATAAAACAGTGTTGAGCCAATGAGCAGGAGAGACTCTGTTAAAGTAATTTCATTTCAGTTGTCAAGAACAAAAACAAATTTGAGTCAATTGCAGAGATGATGTGGAGTCAATGACATATTCTCTGAAAGAATGGATAGTGATGGAAACCATAAAGATGGAACAGTATCTGTGGAGGTTAGAGTGAAGGATTGAGGGTGGGGTGGAGATTTTGAGTGTATCTGTCCACTTGGAGGTAAGAGAAACCGGGGAGGGATAAATTGAATAAGAGTAGGGATAATTCAAAGGACAGTTGTATAGAACCTAGTGGGAAATAGGTGCAAGATTGAACAGGTAGAGGTCTTGACCTTACAACAGAGTAAGGCAGTTCCTTTACCAACATGGGAGTGAAGGTGGTAAAGATAGATAAAACTATAGCCACACTTGAGCTACAAGAGGGAAATTGAGGACCTTTACACGTACTCATTACTGTTTTTTAAACGAAGCAGGCTTTGTCATTTCCTGGAACTATCAAGGGATAGAGTTAAGGCTTCAGGAGACTTTATGATGATTGTTCTGGAGGCTAAAAGAGGGGCTTGGCTCGAGGTGGGTGAATGAACCACAAGTACACGTGACGAGCTCACAAAGAGTTTCATGAATATTGCCTTGACCACAAAGACAATCGAACGAAAATAACCTCTCAATAACCTCTGAGCATGTAGAGTAGCACCCGGCGGTAAGGCGAGTTCAATATTTTTATCTTTCAAAAGCGCTGCTGGCAAGAAGAAGTAGCCTAAAAGCAAAAAAGAATGCAAGGTGTCGTTATCCTGGAAAGTCAATGACGTGTAATGAGAGGTGGTTTTGATTTGTCTGCTTTTGAATGCAGGGTGTAGGTTTTACAGGTTTGGGGCATGGAGTTTTGCATCAATATGATATGTTCTGAAATCCAGGAGGCTGTTCTGCAAATGATCCCAGGATTTTCGCTCCTCAGCGCTATTGACCATCGGAAAACCAAGCATCAGAGATCGACATTTCAGAGCAATTTCCCTTGCATTAAATACCGCGTCTTCTTCCCTTCCCATTTTTCCTTCATCTCTCCTTCCTTCTGTCTTTTTGCTGCTGTTAATGTAAAGATTCTTCACATATTTTAGTGAGATTTTGATCACTCTTGTGGAGATTACAATCTCTTCATTGGCTGATGCCTATAGGATTATCCTAAGACATTTCTATAGCTTCACTTTTTGATAATGTTTAGTATTATCAGGCAGTGATATTCAGAAACCATCAAATATCATAAAGCAAAAATTGAATGAAGAGCAATGCATACCTTAAAGGATAGGGGCCTCCGTAACCATATCAAGACCAATTCCATTATGACTCCCGTCTTAGTACATGGCTTTGTTTTCCTTCAAGGATGGTTGAAAATCAATGCTCAGCCTGTGATTGGCCCAATTTAGAATTTCTCAAGGATTAACATCATGTAGCTTTTTTCTAGCTTGGGCATGGATTAGTAAATCTTCTGGTTGACATGGAGAGAAAGAATGCAGAAAGAAAATTTATTAGAAAGTGAAGTGGACCTTGACTAATTAAAAAGCAATAAAGAAAGAGTTTGGAGGACAGTAGCTGGGGCTGTGGTGTCAAAGACTGTAGGGAATCGATATCTTACAAGGTGTAGGGTTATAGTGTTCATGTTAAGCGGAACCATAATTGCCTCCCAGGAGTCCCTGAGGTATAGACAGCTGGATTTTCTCCACGTTTAGCCCTGAGGTGCTGAGGTGATTTTTTATTTCCTACCAAGTTGATTCAACATTCTAACTGCATTTAAGGTTTTCTCTAGACCCGTGCTCAGCCCTATTAGATGTAATGTCCTCTTTTTATAATAATTCTCTACACCAGTGCTCAGCCTTATTAGAGTTAATGTCCTCTTTTTATAATAATTACTTTTTTATGCCTGCTTTGCAATTCTGAAGTGAAATTAATAGATAATAACCAATCTACAGGCAAAATTTTCAAAACTCAATATAATGCCGTGACTATATTTCAGGGGCATAACTTCTCTGTATTTCAAGGAAGTTGGTATTCTGCCTTGTTATACACCAAGAGTTGTTTGTTGTTTTGGAAAATCATGTCACCAGTGGAAATACTGGTTATAGAATTTGAGGAGGCCACACAACGGTAGGCGTCTGCTTTTAAAGTCACAGATTCAAGGGTTTGACTACTTCAATATTCTTTAAGTGCAAGAGTGTTTATAGAATTAAATGCACATTGTATTATATTAAATTATTCTCTTTTATTTCTCCTTTGTATTATATATAGAGCACATTTTTGCATTTTTGAAATTTTGCCTGTAGATGGTCACCTCTTAGCTTCATTTTAGACTAATTAATCAGGCTGGACACTTATTATGTCCAAATTCAATTGGGGATGAAAGGTCCCTCATGCAGTTATTTACAGATTTTAGGTTCCTGTCCACTGGGGGACTGATGGCCTGTTTCTTCTACATTGGCCTCTCCGTACATTCTGCTAGAGCAGGTGATATGACAGAGGGAGAGAGAGGGAGAGCGGAAGGGAGAGATATCAAATATCGTATTTGATCTGTTTTAAGTTAGTTACTGCCATTCCAGTGTTATTTACCATCTTTCAAGGAAGATGTTTAATACTTGCTGAAAGAACGTTGAACATCCAGGTGACTTCATCAACATTTATGGAATAATACATTGTGGTGGAAATATTTCTCTAGGAGCCCCAAACCCTGAGTTCTAATTCCAGGCCTGCCGATTACTGGTCCATTCACTGGTCACATAACCTTGGGCCAGTCACACCATTTATGATAAAACAAGAAATAGTCTCTGACTGTGTTTCCTGATTCAGAGCTCCTAAAATGCTTGTAATTTCCTGAGTAATAGGGGTGCTAAGAACATCTTTTGTTCTAATATTTGGTTTTTGACCCTGGTTCCTGACGCAAGAGCTCCTCAGACCCTTGGAATCTCCAGAGTGATGAGTGTCTTTTTGTATGCTAATGAGATGAGTAGTGTCTGAGAGCCCCTGGATAGCTTCAGGGTGGTGGCTGGTCAGCAGAAAGACCAAGCCAAGTTTACAGCTTGGAACTTTCAGGCCCATCCTGCATTCTCTGTAGAGAAGAGAAGGGGCTAGAAATTGAGTACATAGTTGCTCAAGCCTGTGTGATGAAATCTTCATAAAAATCTTTAAACTATGCAGAAACCTAAGCTGCTGGGTTGGTGAATCTATCCATGTACCAGGATGATGGTGCACTCCAATCCCATGGGCATAGAAGCTAATTTGTTCAGGACCCTCCTGGACTTGACCTCATATTAGTCTTCATCTATATCCTTCTAATAAACCAGTGAACATAAGTGGGTTAGACTTCTGGGTCTGAGCTCTTCAACTGTGCAGTCTTAGCTAATTCTAGATAGTTAGCGTCATAACTGATTTGTAGGACATATACTTGGTGTTGGGAGAGTTGGAAAATTGGTCTGTGTGCGAAAACACCCCTCCTTTTGGTGTCAGGAATGTCCTGTGGGTAGATGAAAACAGGAGCTTCTGTAATCGAACTAATGTGAATTCGTTGTTTAGTGAGTCACAGGTAGAAACACACCAGGAGGTGTTACACAAAGGAAATTTTATTTGCAGCAGATAAGGAGATCATGGGGAATAGCTTCCAAAGCTGTGACTGCCCAAGTGGGGGTGAGTGGATTTCTTTTATTTAGGGTTTGGATGAGTAGTCAGCATGAGTTTTGTCATCCTACGTAGAGGCGGGCGTAAGGTGCACGGGTACTTAGGAAACATGCCCATAAGTGCATTGTATGTTAATAAAATCTCCTTGGGTGGAGACTTTAACATTATGAGGTATATGTAACTGCCAGACACTCCATGGTCCATCCCTGCTGGTGTGAGTCGGTGGTTGAGGTCAGATATTGGTCTAGGTTGCCGGATCTCTTCTTGTTGTTTGCCTCCAAAAGATAATGTTAACATTCCTGGGAAGAAAGGGGGTCCCCAGGGTCCTCTGGTGACAGTTTTAACCTCCTTTACCCTATGGGGTGTGGTTTCACTTCCTCTTAATCTTTAAGCCTGTTTTTGATCATTTATATAAAGGAAACCGCAATGGCCACATAAATTCCTAAGGGGTTCCTTCCAAGATGGGTAAAAAAAAAATTGGTTGTGAAGATACTTTGACAACTGACATGTCAGACAACCTCAAGGAGTTATTATTACAAGTACCATTGTTTCTGTGGGGAAGGGCCTTCCAAGTTCAAAATAGCACACACATAAATAAACTTGGGAAACACAATGTTCTTGTATATTGGGAATTTCCTATATTTAAAACCAAAGTTTAAGGGGGAAAAAAAAAAGAGGTTAGAGTGGGAGAGAGCCAAAGCATAAGAGACTCTAAAAACTGAGAACAAACTGGGGGTTGATGGGGGCGTGGGAGGGCGGGCAGGGTGGGTGATGGGTATTAAGGAGGGTACCTGTTGGGATGAGCACTGGGTGTTGTATTGAAACCAATTTGACAATAAATTTCATATATTAAAAAAAAAAAGCAACCCAAGTTAAAACAGATAAAATTGTCTGTGTAGTTCACACATACGTCCTGATAAGGAGGTTGGTGTGGAAATATTTTTACTGTGGTTAAATTTTAAGATTTTTGCCCGAATTATTTTTCAAATGAGATTCTCATGCCATTGAAACAGAGAAGAGAAAAGAAAGAGGAGTGAAGCTACAATATCTATGAGATTTGACTTCACTATTACAAGGAACCCACAGAATACTGAGTATACGATTAGGCAATTAATGAATATCTTTCCCGTAAGGCAGAATAAACTTAAAGTCACAACCATGGGGGTGCCTGGGTGGCTCAGTCAGTTCAGTGTCCGACTGTGGCTCAGGTCATGATCTCATGGTTCAGGGGTTCAAGCCCTGCATCAGGTTCTGTGCTAACAGCCTGGAGCTGGCTTCGGATTCTGTGTCTCCTTCTCTCTCTGCCCCTCCTGTGCTAGTGCTCTATTTCTCTCTGTCTCTCAAAAATAAGTAAATATTTAAAAAAATTTTTTAAGTCACAACTATATAGCCATAGGAAATCTCATACAAAGTATAGGAGAAACTATTGATTTTTTAGTTTGCTGCGTAGCAACAGCACAATAAAGCAATCAGACACAGTGACCTCTCAAGATAGCCTTCAGTGCAGATCAATGCAAATACTTGTACTCCTCGCTGTCCTCATATTCTGAATCAAAATCGTTTTTGAGTACCCATGCATATGGCACACCGTGTCTGTCATGGAGACCTTTTAGACATGATTCAGGAACGAGCTCCTCAAATCGCAACTTCGCCAATCAAGTTAGCAGGAGAGGCTTTGTTGTTTCTGCAAGAACTGTGTGAGTCATTTATGAAAACCAACTTTTAACAATCTGAACTAAAGCTTTAAAAATTTTTGGTGTTGAATATAGAATCCAAGCCTGATTAACTACTCACTCCTAAAAATTCAAACTCCGGATGTAAGATACAGGCAGAGAACAACAAATTAGCAATACTGGTCAAAATACATGCTCTGAATTTTCTGGTGTTATGACCACGGCCATCATTATAATTATCATGACTACTGACCATATATAATCAGTGAAGCAGTATGTTGTTTTCTGGGTTCTGCAAATTGCCCTATTGCCTGAAAATATAAAATCCAAAATTAGTTTTCCGACAGATGATGCGTGTGGGAATTTTGAAGATAAATGGATTTTCTTATAATAGGTGCCTATTAAGTGGGGCTGGAAGTTGAACAGGATAATAAAATTCTTTCATTTAGCTTGTGTGAACCTAATTTTTCCCAGGGCTGCTCTTTCCTTAGACTTTTCCTTTTGATTCTTTAATCTCTTCTCTCCCTTCATCCACACATGAAATAATAATATTCAGGGCAGTATCTCATATTCTCCTTCCACTATATAACCTCTCTAATGTCTTCCCATTGTTTAGCTTCCATTTACACTCAGGTGATACCAAAGTCTCTAGATCTTTCCCAGGCATCTTTCCAGACCAGTACCTTTAGTCCATTTCATTGGTTCTAATGACTCTTTATACAGCTTTAACCCATCGCTCATTTATGTGGACTGAGCACACTTGAATCTTTTACCTCACCTTCTTAGAAGGTATAGAAGAGGTATTTCAATGTGGAAGTAATCCTCACTAGTGTGAGAAAATAAGAAACAGAGTTATCCATAGTATTTGAGAAATTCCTGAAAGGCCCCAAGCAAAAATCAGCCTGAAATCGACTGAGCAATAACTACTACAGTGAATTGTTGAAAAAAGGCCAGAAAGAGTTCTGAGGGTGAACCACATACACACACAAAGAATTCCAAGGAGAGGAGAAGGGCCCAAGGGGGATCTATGTGATGATTTGAAAACTTCTATTCAGAGCAGAAAGTAGTATTGGGCCTTTTAATGTCCTTATTTTTTATTAAAAACATTTTTTTTATCATCAGCCCCACCTGCTTCCCAACTATGCTTGCCTCAAATGGTGAGCTACACAGGGATTTCCCATCCAACAGCAATGATGAGCATAGTTCTTGGCTCTGAGAGGAAGAAGAAGCCTCACCTGTAGAAGATGAGCTGGCCGCCTCCGTGTGGTTGCCAGTTCCAAATCCCATCCCTTCTGCACAGCAACTAAAGGCAGGCTCAAGTAAAAAAGCACTTCCCCTTGAAAGAAGAGGGCTCTTAAGATTGCTAAGGAAAACGATTGTCATGAAACAGAGGCCGTCAACAACAGAAAAACTACCAACCAGAGAAAGAGTTGCTAATAGAAGCAGGAAAACCCTAAGAATAATTGCCATCCTCAGATATTTAAAGGAAGACACATATGTTGCATCCATTAGACATCTTTATTATCAGGCCTCAGAAACAAACTGTGGTACATTTTAACAACTAATTTATCAGAAGTATATGAGGAAGCTCCTAGAATGGTTATGAGGCTATAGACATCCAGGATTAAAAATAGAACAAGAACTACAACAAGGGCAAAGGCAGGGACCAAGCCCTGAGAGTTCTTGCTCTGCAGATATGCACTTTCCAGTGAAGAGGCCTCATGAGTTTCTGTTTCCTTGATTTTTTTGGATTAATATTCATGTCACAGGAGAGAGATGATTGCCTAGCTTAGACTGCACATCCACCCCTTGGTTAGGAGAGGGCAGGGACCTTGATTTATAGTTCCATAAAGCCCAAGTAAAATGGGGGGAGAAGTGATAACTCAAAATAAAATTTGTGAACTAGAAAAAAAATTAATTAATTGTTAAAAATGAAAAAAAAAAGCCGGCGGGGGGGGGTGGGGAGGGCGCACCTGGGTGGCTCAGTTGGTTAAGCATCCAACTTCGGCTCAGGTCATGATCTCACGGTTCATGAGTTTGAGCCCCACGTTGGGCTCTGTGCTGACAGCTCAGCTTCGGATTCTGTGTCTCCCTCTTTCTCTGTCCCTCCCCTGATCATGCTCTCTCTCTCTCTCTCTGAAATAAATAAACATTAAAAAAATGCAACATTGGTGTGCTAGTAAGGCAAACACATTCAGATATCAGAAATATAACAAATACCTATAAACATCCATGAAATGAGAATAGCAAGTTATGAAAAAAGGAGTCAGTAAGAATTGGGGAAGATAAGATCACCACTATTTTAAGAAATTGGTGGATTTATGCTAACACAGAATGGACAGAGTTTAAAAGTGAATTTTTGAGCTACGTGATTGGGCCAAGGGAATTCTCCTGGAATGAAGTTCTAAAGTACAAAGGGAAACAAAGGAATATGTTCTAGACACTACCTAACGGAAGTTGTTGAAACAAAAGATAGAAAGATTGGTGGAGAAGTAATAAAATTTGTTGTATAATAAATTCATTATAGTTTAAATATATTTTCTGATTTCTACCATCATTACTTCTTTGGCCCACAGATTATTAGTGTGTTTCTGAGGTTAGATTTCTGTTACTCAATTTCTAGTTCAGTTGTACTAGGGCAAGAGAATATCCTCAGAATGGGTTTCAATTCATTTAAATGTGTTGACTCCTGTTTTATTGACTAGTATATGGACTACTATGTTTTTAAATATTCTCGGTATACTTGTAGAGTATTCTGCCCTTGCTAGATAGTGTTCTATAGATGACCATGTGTTGCCAAATTTATTAACTGTGTCGTTTAAATCTACATCATTATTTATTATTTCACATCAACTTTTGTTATTAATATAAGTATGTTATACTTTTGTCACTGTTATTTGTGACTTGCACTGTTCAGTGTACAGGTCTTATGTCAGATTTATCCCCATAATATTTCACATTTTGGAGGCTATTGCGAAAGTCACTTTTAATTTCCATTTTGGATTATTCATTGCTTGTATGTAGAAATACAACTGATTTTTGGACATTGATCTTGTATCACGTAAACTTGTTCACCTCATTTATTAGTTCTAGTGGCATTTTTGTTGATTCCATAAGATTTTCAAGTGGACAATTGTATCATCTATGAATAACAAATATCATTTTTTTCTTTTCCAATCTACACTCATATTATCTCTTGCTGTTGCCTTTTATTGTACTGGAAAGAACAAATACTGAAGTTCTTTCCAGTAAAATATTGAACAGAAATGATGAGAGTAAATGTCCCTGTCTTGTTCCTGACCTTTGGAGGAAAACATCTGGTCTTTCACTATTAATCCACTAGCTGTAGATTTTTACAGATACCCTTTGTCAGAATGAGGAAGTTCCCATGTGGTCATAGTTTTCTGAGAGTTTGTTGTTGTTGTTGTTTTTAAATCATGAATGGATGTTGAATTTCTTTCAAATGATTTTTCTGCATCTGTAAAGATGATCCTATGTTTGTTTTAAATCTATTAATGTACTGACTTACTTTGATTGCATTTCAAATGTTAGACCATTTTTGGATTTCTGGCATAAAATCTACTTGGAAATGATGCATATTATCATTGAAAATGCTGTTATCATTGAAAATCCTACTTGTTATATTTTTCTTCAAACCTCTCTGTCTGGTTTTTGTGTCAGAGAAATATTGGCCTCATAGAATGAGTTGGCAAACATTCCCTATTCTTTGTTTTTCTGAACATTTGTTATAATTGGTATAATTTGTGACTTAAATGTTTGCTAGAATTCTCAATAAACCTCTCTGAGTCAGGAGGCTTTTTTCCTAGGAAGATTACCAGTTACCAATTCAATTTCTTTAAGAGAGCTATTCAGGTGGTCTCTTTCTTCTTAAGTAAGCTTTGTCCAAGCAATGTGTCCATTTCAACTAATTGACCAAATTTACTGGAATTCAGTTGTTTGTAACAGTCCCTGAATTGTTTTAAAATCATGTGGCATATGTAATGATGTCACCTGTATACCTACTGATTTTCTGTCTGCTGGTTCAATCAATTGCTGGGAATGTGAGATTGAAATACCAAATTATAATTGCGGATATGTTTATATCCCCTTGCATTTCCATCAGTTTTTATTTCATCCTTGACACTGGTATTTTGTATCTTTTCTCTTTTCTTTCCTTCCTAGAAGTTCATCAATATTAATTGTCTTCTCAAAAAAAAAACAACCCATATTTTACATCATTGACTTTTCTATTGTTTTTCTGGTTTCCACTCCTTGATTTCTAGTCTGAGCTATTATTTTGTTTATTTGTGTATTTGTTTATTTGTTGTATGTTCCTTTTGTAGTTTAATTACATGAAAGTTGTGGTCATTTATTTGAAAAATTTCCTTTTTTATGGTATAAACGTTTATTGCTATAAATATGTATTTCAAGACTGCTTTAGCTGCATCCCACAAATTTTAGTATGTTGCATTTTCATGTTCTTGAAGTAAAAAATACTTTGTAATGCCTCCTTTGATTTCTTTGCTATCAGAAGGGTGTTCTCTACCATACCTCTACAGATATTTGGGCATTTTCAAGAGATGCTTCTGTTATCACATGAGTCCATTATGCTTTGTACAACATAGGTCCTTACAGATTTACTGAGGGTTGTGTTGTGGCTCACAATATGTTCAGTGAGCACATGAAAATAACATATATTCTGCTGTTGCTCTGCAGAGTGTTCTTTTTTTTTTTTTTTTTTTTTGCGGAGTGTTCTATAAATATTAATGAGGTTGACTTGCATTGGGTCTTTCATATATGGATGGCTTTTATGATTTCGAGGTATGAACTTTCTATCCCTCCTTTCTTGAGGATGTTTATCAAGAAACGATGCTGTATTTTGTCAAATTCTTTCTCTGCATCTCTTGAGAGGATCATGTGGTTCTTGTCCTTTCTTTTATTGATGTGATGAATCACATTGATTGTTTTGCAGATATTGAACCAGCCCTGCATCCCAGGCATAAATCCCACTTGGTCATAGTGAATATTTTTTTAAATGTATTGTTGGATCTGGTTGGCTAATATCTTGTTGAGGATTTTTGCATCCATGTTCATCAGGGAAATTGGTCTGTAGTTCTCCTTTTTAGTGGGGTCTTTGATGGTTTTGGAATCAAGGTCATGCTGGCCTCATAGGAAGAGTTTGGAAGTTTCCTCCCATTTCTATTTTTTGGAACAGCTTCAAGAGAACAGTTGTTAACTCTTCCTTAAATGCTTGGTAGAATTTCCCTGGGAAGCCATCTGGCCCTGGACTCTTTTTTTTGAGGGGGGGCTGATTTTTGATTACTAATTTGATTTCTTTACTGGTTATGGGTCTGTTCAAATTTTCTGTTTCTTCATGTTTCAGATTTGGTAGTGTATATGTTTCTAGGAATTTGTCCATTTCTTCCAGATTGGCCATTTTATTGGCATATAATTGCTCATAAAATTCTCTTATTATTGTTTTTATTTCTGCTGTGTTGGGTGTGATCTCTCCTCTTTCATTCTTGATTTTATTTATTTGGGTCCTTTCCTTTTTCTTCTTAATCAAACTGGCTAGTGGTTTATCAGTTTTGTTAATTCTTTCAAAGAACCAGCTTCTGGTTTTATTGATCTGTTCTATGGGTTTTTTTTTTGCTTTCAATAGCATTGATTCCTGCTCTACTCTTTATTATTTCCTGTCTTCTGCTGGTTTGGGGTTTTACTTGCTATTCTTTTTCCAGCTTTTTAAGGCGTAGGGTTAGGTTGTGTATCTGAGACCTCTCTTCCTTCTTTAGGAAGGCCTGGATTGTTGTCTATATACTTATGACTTATGACTGCCACTTATGACTGCCTTTGTTGCATTCCAGAGGTTTTGGGCTGTGGTGTTATTTTCATTGGCTTCCATGTACTTTTTAATTTCCTCTTTAACTTCTTGGTTAAAGTTCTTTAGTATTCATTCTTTAGTAGGATGTTGTTTAGTCTCTAAGGGTTTGTTACCTTTCCAAATTTTTTCTTGTGGTTGATTTCAAGTTTCATAGCATTGTGGTCTAAAAATATGAACGGTATGATCTTTATCTTTTTGTACTTATTGAGGGCTGATTTGTGTCCCAGTATGTGATCTATTTTGGAGAACATTCCATGTGCACTGGAGAATAATGTATATTTTGCTGCTTTAGGATGAAATGTTCTGAATATATCTGTAAAGTCCATCTGGTCCAGTGTGTCATCAAAGGCATTGTTTCCTTGCTGATTTTTTGATTAGATGATCTGTCCATTGCTATAAGTGGGAGTTTTGAAGTCCCCTACTATTATGGTATTATTATCAATGAGTTTCTTTATGTTTGTGATTAATTGATGTATATATTTGGGTGCTCTCACATTTGGAGCATAAATGTTTACAAATGTTTACAATTGTTAGGTCTTCTTGGTAGATAGATTCCTTAATTATGATATAATGCCCTTCATCTCTTGTTACAGTCTTTGCAAACCATAAGAGACTCTTGGATACCAAGAACAAACTGAGGGTTGATGGGGGTGGGGGAGAGGGGAAAGTGGGTGATGTGCATTGAGTAAGGCACTTGTTGGGATGAGCACTGGGTGGTGTATGGAAACCAGTTTGACAATAAATTATATATAAATAAATAAATAACAATAAATAAATAAATGACAATAAATAAATAAAGTCTAGATTGTCTGATAGAAGTATGGCTACTCCAGCTTTCTTTTGTCAACCATTAGCATGATAGATGGTTCTCCATCTTCTTACTTTCAATCTGAAGGTGTCTTTAGGTCTAAAGTGGGTCTCTTGTAAACAGCATATAGATGGATCTTGTTTTCTTATCCATTCTGTTACCCTACATCTTTTGGTTGGAGCGTTTAGTCCATTGACATTTAGAGTGAGTACTGAAAGATACAAGTTTATTGCCATTGTGTTTCTTATAGAGTTGGAGTTTCTGGTGGTGTTCTCTGGTGATTTCTAGTCTTTGTTTGCTTTGGGTCTTTTTTTTTTCTTTTTTTTTCTTTTTTCCCTCTTTTCTCCCCTCAGACAGTCCCCCTTAAAATTTCTTGTAGGGCTGGTTTAGTGATCACAAACTCCTTTAAGTTTTGTTTGTCTGGGAAACTTTTACTCTCTCCTTCTATTGTGAATGATAGCCTTGCTGGATAAAGAATTCTTGGCTGCATATTTTTCTGATTCAGCACACTGAATATGTCCCTCCACTCCCTTCTGGCCTGCCAAGTTTCTGTGGATAGGTCTGCTGCAAACCTGATCTGTCTTCCCTTGTAGGTTAGGGACTTTTTACCCTTGCTGCATTCATGATTCTTTCCTTGCATGGGTGTTTTGTGAATTTGACTATGATATGCCTTCTTGATGGTCGGTTTTTATTGAATCTAATGAGGGTTCTCTGTGCTTCCTGGATATTGATGTCTGTGTCTTTCCCCAGGTGAGGAAAGTTTTCCCTATGATTTGCTCACATAACCCTTCTACCCCTATTTCTCTCTCTTCATCTTCTGGGACCCCTATGATTCTGATGTTGTTCCTTTTTAATGAGTTACTGATTTCTCTAATTCTTATATCATGCTCTTTTGCCTTAGTCTCCCTCTTTTTTTCTGCTTTAGTATTCTCCTTAAGTTTGTCCTCTATATTGCTGATTTCCTGCTCTGCCTTATCCATCCTTGATGCCCTGGCATCCACTCAAGACTGCAGCTCAGTTATAGCATTTTTTATTTCATCCTGACTAGATTTTACTTCTTTTGTCTCCGCAGAAAGGGATTCGAATCTATTTCTGAACCCAGCTAGTGTTCTTATTGTCATGATTCTAAATTCTGGCTCAGACATCTTGCTTGTATCTCTGTTGATTAAGTCCCTGGCTGTCGTTTCTTCCTGCTCTTTCTTTTAGGGTGAATTCCTTTGTTTCATCATTTTGAAGGAAGAAAAGGAATTGATAAGCTTAAAAAAATAAAAAAAAAAACTAAAAAACAACACACACATACACAAAAGTCAAATAAGTGATGCTAGATTCTAGGTGTATTTTGGTGTGGTTATTGAAAAAAGCTTGATAGATGAGAGAAAAGGGGTGGGAAGGAAAACCTTTGAAAATTTGAGAAAATGACTACAATTAAAGAGAATAAAATGAAATGATGGAAGTAAAAAAGAATTTGAAAAACTTACAAAATAAAAAATATAGTAGAAAAAATAAAGAAAACTATTTTTAATGAAAATTTGAAAAAAAATAAATTTTCTCTCTTTCTGTATTCAAGAAAAAGAAATGAAAAAGAAAAAAAAGAAAATTGAGTAGATGGACCAGTGAATACACTGAAATACAATTGAAATTAGCTCGTTTTCCCCTAGAAATCAAGCTATGAAGTGCTTATTGTCCATAAACTAAGCAGGTGGAGAGAATCGTGTTCCTGAAGAGCAAGGTTGGCCCACTTGGACGGGGCTTAGTGTAATGGCTCCATTCTCCACTAGATGGCGCTGCTTAGCTTACTGGGGTGGATTGTTGTGGGGCCTGTAGGTGCGTAGGTGCATGCGCGGGAGCAGTGAAAATGGCGTCACCCAGCTACCCAGTTTCTAGTATCGGAACTCTCTTCTCCCTGACCAGCAATCGCGCACCCATCCTTTGTCTCCAGCTTCCACCCACTCCCCGCTTTTACACTGTCCGTGACCAAGCCTTCAGGCTGCCAGGCGGCACCTCCCTCCTGAGTTTTATCTCAGATGCGTCTGTGTTTCCTGCCCCCTTGCGTCTGAGAGACTGTGGCTTTGACCCACTCAGATCCTCTGCAGGAGGGTCTCACTTAACGACGACCAGCCGGGCGCCCCATGAAAGTTTGTGTGATCCTGTAGCAGCAGCACCTCAGGGATTATGGAAAATCACAACACGCATCTGGCACCAGCCTTCGCCCTTCCCACCAGAGCACCGCCAGGTATCAGCTGTGGAGTTGCAGACTCTACGCTCCCCCTGTTTATAGTCTGAATGGAATTTAAACCCTCTCCTTTCTCCTTTCTCCCTTTTTAGTTCAGTCCCTGTGTCTGTTCCCACTTTTCCACTTTCTCTGTGGCTGCTTTTGAGGGGGGGCAGTGATTTTCCCAAACTCTCCCCCCAACCCCATCTCCGTCCTCTCTCCACAAGCAGAAACAGCTTCCAGCCCTCTGTGGCTTCTCTCTCCCCCAGTTCACCTCTCCGCACCATGTACGTGCAGAGTTCTGTGGTTCAGGTTGTGCAGATTGTTGTGTTAATCCTCAGATCAGTTTTCTAGGTGTGCAGGATGGTTTAGTGTTGATCTCGCTGTATTTCATGGATGCCTCCTTCATTTCACTTTTAAACACATTTGTCTTTATATTTCAAGAGGGTTTCTTGCAGACAGCTTAGAGTAAGTTCTTGTGCACTTTAAAAATTAGTGTAACAGTCTCTTTCTTTATTTTTAATGTATGTTTTAAAAATTTTTTATTGTTTATTTATTTTGGGGAGAGACAGAGTGCAAGTGGGGGAGCGGCAGGGAGACACAGAATCTGAAGCAGGCTCCGGCCTCCGAGCTGTTAGCACAGAGCCTGACGCAGAGCTGAACTCATGAACTGTGAGATCATGACCTGAGCCAAAGTCGGATGCATAACTGACAGAGCCACCCAGGTGCCCCCTCTGTCTTTCATTTAGGGTGTTTATACTATTTATACTTAATGTAATTATTGATATAGTGGTTTTTAAATGAGCAATCTTGCTATTTGTTTTTTATCTTATTCTATTTTTCCTCTTATTTATGTTGAGTACAACTCTTTGTTGTGTATTTTAGTGGTTGCTTGAAGTTTTATAGAATATATCTTTAATTTCTAAGTCTTCGTGTGATATCATACTATTTTACATATAGTATGCAAGCCTTATAATACTGCACTTTAATTCTTCATCTGGCCTTTGTGCTATTGTCATAAGTTTTAATTTTACATGTATTTTAAACTCCATAATACTTTATTATTTTTGCTTTAAAAATGACTAAAATTTTAAAGAGATTTAAATAGTAAGAAAATATTTTGTATTTACTGATGTGGTTCCCAGTTCTGGTGTGCTTTATTCCTTCATGTAAATTCAAAATTTTGTTTTTCACTATTTTTTTCTACAGCCTGAGGATATCCTTCATTAGACATGAATGTCGGGGCACACGGATGGCCTGGGATGGTGGGATCAAACCCCACATGGGGCTCCATGCTGAGCATGGACTTTGCTTGAGATTCTCCCTGTGCTTCTCTCTCCGTGACTAGTATTCTCTCTCTCTAAAATAAAATAATTTTTAAAAATTTATTTATTTTTATTTTTTCTTTTAAATTTTTTTATTGTGGCAAAATAAAAATAACATTAAATTTACCATTTTAATCATTTTTAAGTGTACCTTTCAGTGGCATTAAGTATATTTACATTGTGCAACCCTCGCCACAATCTATCTCCAGAAACGTTTTTGTCATCCCAAACTAAAATCTCTATTCCTTAAACTAGACACCCCATGTGTCCTTCCCCCAGCGCCTTGCAACCATCATTCCACTTTCCGCCTCTGAGAGTCTGGCTACTCTAGGTACCTCGTTAAGTGGGATCCTATAATATCAGTCCTTCTGTGTGTGGTTTATTTCACATAGTGTAATGTCTTCAAGGTTCATCATCTGTTATAGCATGAGTCAGATGTTCTTTTCTTTTTAGGGCTGAATATTCCATCTTGTGGAATATTTTTGTTTTTCCACTCATTTTATTTTCTCCATGTTTATCCATTTATTTGTTGATGGGCCCTCATTTGCTTCCACTTTCTAGCTCTTGTGAATAATGCTGGTGGGAATATGGGTGTGCAAGAACCCATTCAAATCTCTGCTTTCCACTCTTTTTTTTTAATATGAAATTTGTTGTCACATTGGTTTCCATACAACACCCAGTGCTCATCCCAACAGGTGCCCTCCTCAATGCCCATCACCCATGTTCCCCTCCCACCCACGCCCCAAAAAATGAATGTCTGCTGGTGATGAATACCCTCAGCTTCTGTATGTTTGAAAATTTATTTGGCTTTTCTTTTGAAAGATATTCCAAACAGTAGGGATTATATGTTGACTTCTTTTTCCTTCAATGCTTTCAAATAAATACTATACCAGCATTTATAAGGTTGTGTTGTTTTAGATGAAAAACCTGTCTTTGACCTTATCTTTGCTTTTCTGTATGTAATGTGTCTTCTTTCCCTGGATGCTTTTCAGATTTTCTCTTTTAAAAAAAAATAATTTTTTTTTTTTTGAGAGTGAGAGCGCACATGTGGGGGCGCAGATAGAGATAGAAAGAGATAGAAAGATAGGGAGATAGAGAGACTTCAGTAGGCTCCACACTCAGTGTGAAGCCAGACATGGGGCTCAAACTCACAGCCTGACCTGAGGTGAAATCAAGAATCAGATGATTAACTGAGCCATCCAGGCACCCCTTAGATTTTCTCTTTAACCCTGGCTTTAAGCAATGTAATGATCATGTACCTTGCTGTTGCTTTCATTGTATCTCTTGTGCTAGGGTCTGTTGACTTTCTTGGATCTATGACTTTACAAATTTTCAACACATTTATAAAAAAAAGTGGCTCTTATTTCTTCAAATATTTTTGTCTCCTCTTCTTATCCTACACTACCAATCTTTAAGGGATTCTGATCATAAATATATCTGTCTACTTGAAATTGTGTAAAGGTTTATAAGGTTCTGTTCATTTTTTAAAAATCTCTTTAAATCCCTCTTTCTGCATGGTTTTTACTGCTATTTCTTCAGGTACATTAATGTTTTCTTTTAAAATGTCTAATCTATCTTTAATACCATCCAGCTTAGTTTTTGACTTCAGACATTATAGCTTTCATTCCTAAAAGTTTAATTTAGGACTTTTTATTCCTTCATGGGTTTAATTAACATATCTAATATTTCCTCTAGCTTCTCGAGCATAAAGAATAGAGTCACAATAATGGTCTCAATGTCATTGTGTACTAATTCTATGCCATCTACCATTTTTTCTCATCTTTGTGGGCTGTATTTTCTCACATCTTAGTCTTGCAGGTAAATTTGTATTGAATGCCAAATGTTATTAATTTTACCTTATTAAGTGGTGGAGTGCTACTCCTATAAGTATTTTTTTAAGTTTATTTATTTATTTTGAGAGGGAGAGAGTGAAAGCTGGGTAGGAGCAGAGAGAGAGAGGGAGAGAGAGAAACCCTGTACTGTGAGCATGGGGTTCAATCTCCCAAACTGTGAGATCATGACCTGAGCCAAAATTAAGAGTCGGGTGCTTAACTGAGCCATGCAGGTGCCCTTCATATAAGTATTCTGGAGCTTTATTCTAGAACGTGGTCAGGTTGTAAAGAGTTTGCTTTTCCTGAATTTTGGTTTTGAATTTGCTCTGTTAGGATAAAACCAGTGCTTACTCAAGGGTTCACTTTTCTCTATTATGAAGTGAGACCTTTCTTATAATTGTAACTGATGTTCTCTGAATTACGATTTTCTCTTCTACCTGTTGGAAACAGGCACTATGCCCAGCTGGATGTGAGTTTCAGCCATTATTCTATTTCTTCACACACACCTGCTGGGCAGTACTCAAGTAACACTCAACGGGACAGTCTCCAGGCATCAGAGCTGCCTCATCTGATTGTGCCCACAGGGAACACAGCCCTTCCCTGCTTGATGTCCAGTGTCTCGAGTGCCATTATTTTATATATTTTGTTTTACTCCTTTTCCGTTATTTAATACAGGGCTGTAAATCTAGCCTCTGTTTCTCCATCTTAATTAGAAGTGAACACACACACACACAGTTTTTAAAACATAATTTCCTGTGTGCCTGGGTGGTTCAGTTGGTTAAGCATGTGACAGGCTCCCGTCATGATCCCACGGTTCGTGAGTTCGGGCCCTGCATCAGGCTTTGTGCTGGCAGCTCAGAGCCTGGAGCCTGCTTTGGATTTTGTGTCTCCCTCTCTCTGCCCGTCCCCTGCTCGGGCTCTGTCTCTCTCTCTCTCTCTCTCTCTCAGTCTCTCTCTCTCTCTCAGTCTCTCTCTCTCTCTCTCTTTCTCTCTCTCTCTCTCTCGCAAAAGTAAATAAAAATTTTAAATAAGTAAACCCAAATTTTCGTGTCTTACTTCTCACTGATAGTGCACACCAGCCACAGGTGAGCCATGCTTCTGCCCGATGTGTGTTTTCCATGCTGGTGTACAAATTTAAGAAGTGGGTTCTACACAGTGGGTTCCTATAGAATTGCAGGAACCACTTCTGCTCATGGTTCTTTGGCCAAATCGAGTCACACGGATTTGCCTGCTGTCAAGAAAGCAGGACTGCATATAACCCTCTGCAAGGAGAGTTAGTTCATGTTAATGATATAAATGATCCTTTTCACACAATTTATTTTCTCTCAACTCTCTCTGTTAATGCAAAAGGAAACTGATTCAAATAACCAAATCTTCCTTGCTCTTAAAAAAACCAGAACGCTTGCATTGCTTCAAACATTTTTAAAAAATGGTGGTAAAATACGCATGACATTTGAAGTTTACTATTTTAACCATTTGTAAGTGTGCGATTCAGTGGCACTGATTTCATCCACGTTGTTGTGTGGTAATCATCACCATCCATCTCGAGAACTATTTGCATCTTGCAAAACTGAAAGTATGAATCTATTAAACGATAATTCCACTTTTCTCCTTCCCATCAGCCCCTGGCAACCGACATCCTACCTTCTGTTTCTACCAATCTGATTACTCTCTGTAAGTGGAATCCTACAGTGTTCATCCTTTTGTGACAAGCTGATTTCACGTAGCGTAAGACCTTTAAGGTTCAGTCGTGGTATAGTGTGGCAGAATTTTATTCTTTTTTAAGGCGAAGTACTCTTCCTTTGTATGTATGCCCTAAATTTTGCTTCTCCAGTCATGTGTCAGTGAACACACACATGGGTTGCCTCCACCTTTTGGCTGTTGTGAGTAACTCGCTGTCAACATGAGTGTACAAATAGCTATGTGAGTGTACAGATTGCTTTCACTTCTTTAGGGTGTATGTCCACCTAGCAGTGGAGTCACTGGATCACATGGTAATTCGATTTTTAATTGTTTGTGGAACCTCCCTACCGTTTCTCATGGTTTCTGCCTTTTTTTACATTCCCGCCACAAGGGCCACAGGGATCCTAATTTCTCTTCATCCTTGACAACACTTATTTTTTGTTTCTTGTTTTTGATGCTGGTGATCTTCCTGGGTATGAAGTGGTGTCCCACTGTGGTTTTGGTTTGAATTTTCCTAATGATTAGTGATGTTGAGCAGCTTTTAATATGACTCCCTGACATTAGTATATCCTTTTGGGAGAAATGCCTATTCAAGTTCTTTGTTCATTTCTAACCTGGGCTATTGGTTTTAGAAGGATTGAATTTTAAGAATTCCTTATATATTCTGGATATTTATCCATTATTGGATGTATGATTTGCAGATATTTTCTCCCATCCCATGGTTTGCCTTTTACCTCTGTTGATGTGGCTTGCTTTGATGTAAAAAAAATTTTAAATTTTGTCGTAGTCTGATTTATCCATTTTTTATTTTGTGGTCAAAGCAGTTTTTTTAAGACAAAGGAATGAAAAGGAAAAAAGTTTCATTTACATAAGGTTTAGAGTCTTTTGCATTCTGAAAAGTTCACCCAAATATTTAGACTTTAAATACAGTTGCATTATAGTGTAGGAAAATTTTAATGGAGGCATTTAGCATGACCCAAATACATCTTGATTTATCCATATTTTTTCCTTTTTTATGATGTTTAACACAATGAAAAAGAAACACTTAAAATTCTTCTGGCATTACACCTTTAGATTGTCAGTGCACTCAAAGGGCAGACATTCATGAATTTCAAAAGCCTACAATTTTCTCGCAATTTGACTGGAAGTGTTCAATTTGCTATATCAGTTCTTCCATTTTTCTGATTGGAGTAGAAAACCGAACTGACAAGATGTATTTTTGATACTTTATTTTTAGGTGATGCCTGGGACTCCCAACTCTTATCCCTTCGTTGGCTTATAGTATATGCTGTACTTTTTTCAGGAATAGAAGCAACATAGGAAAGCATTTGGTGTTATAATCACATCAATCAGGAGTGTACGTAAAACTAATATTGTCTGTTGGTCATTGAATACAACTTTAAGCATTATGCTTTTCCTTTTTATTTATTAAAAAAAAAACTACTGGGGCGCCTGGGTGGCTCAGTTGGTTGAGCGTCCGACTTTGGCTCAGGTCACGATCTCACGGTTTGCGAGTTCGAGCCCTGCGTCGGGCTCTGGGCTGATGGCTCAGAGCCTGGAGCCTGCTTCTGACTCTGTGTCTCCTTCTCTCTCTGCCCCTCCCCCATTCATGCTCTGTCTCTCTCTGTCTCAAAAATAAATAAACATTAAAAAAAAAATTTAAAAAGAAAAAAAAAAAACTACTGCCCCAGGAAATTGTTTTCATATGAACAGACTATTTTGTATATTAAGAAACGGTAGAGAAAATGATGTTTTTGCCTGGAGTGTACTTAAACGTCCTTGTGTAATGCAATTTTATTGATTCTCTTTGACCAGTGTGTCCTTTGCCCAAAATTTAAACAATAACGTTTATGGAAATGCTCTTAGTATTCCCAGAACACACCTTGTTTGCTCTTGAGACGAAGCTTTAACATTCAAATAATATGCTTTCTACTGTTAAGAGCCAATAGGTCGTTAGGCCAGTGAAGAAAGGACAGTTGCAGAGTTACAGGCATGTCATATATAATAGGAGTAAAATGTCAGGTGGACTTTCTTGGGGTTTTTTTTTCCCTACATTAAAATCGGTGAATCAGAGGAGTTAGGGTATTGAGGAATAGAGGGCCAGGGTTGCTTTTTCACTTTTCCTTGCATTTCTGTGTGTGTTCACCTTTGACATTTCTCTTCCTTTATTGGATATTTGTATATCTGACACATTTGCAGTCTCATCTGGCTTTTTATACTTCCCTCAAGAAATAGATGGTGTGGGGCTCCTGGGTGGCGCACTTGGTTTATTATCTGGCTCTTGGTTTGGGCCCCCGTCACGATCTCACGGTTCGGTGAGTTCAAGCCCCACATCTGGCTCTGCACTGACAGTAAGGAGCCTGCTTGGGTTTCCCTCTCCCTCTCTTTGCCCCTCCCCACTTATACTGTCTCTGTCTATAAGTAAGTAAGTAAGTAAGTAAGTAAATACCTTTAAAAAAAGGAAATAGATCTTAACTTGATGTAATTTCCATGAGAAAATTAGCCTACTGACTTATGATCTGAACAAGGAATATTTGACTGCAGGCGTCAACAGTTCAACATTACATTATGTTACAATTGCATTTCTGAAGTTCGTGTTTCTGTTTTAGTAAAGTCTCTGTCTTAAAATGGCATTCAATAAATGAGCATTCCCTATAACTTTGTAGGAATATTTGTTTGAATTCTACCAGTCCCGTATTGCACTCTCAGACCGACCATTTTGTGTGGCCTTGCTATGTGTGGAAATACGTATTTAGGTGTGAAGAAAACCTACCTCATTTTACTCTGAACACTAATGTCGTCTGATAATATCACTCAAAAGCAGACATTGTTGTTGGAGACCGAAGGAGAGGGGGGAGTCATCTCTAGATGAAGAATAGTTTTCTTTCCATTTTGTGCCCTTGGAGGAAAACACCAAAACACTCTCACCTCCACCACATGAGTGGAGACAATGTCATAGCTCAGGGAATTATAGTTGCTTATGACTGGTTATAAGTACTTTCCTATTAACCAAGTTTCCATAATGAAAAGTGTTAAAGGAACGTCAGACACGGAAGTCGTGCCAGCACCACATGGAGGGAATGTGGGTAAGAAACGGGTAAGGTGTCTTGGGAAAAGTTAAATTCCATTCAAGTTGAAGTTGTACTGCATCTAGGATTAACATTCCAGAATTTAGAAAACGGGAAAGTTGTAATTTGTTGAATTGTTAACTATACTGCTTGATATTTATTTAATTCAACCTAAGAATAGAAAACGCTTCCCTAACGTGCCTGTGTCCCCGGTCCCGGTTCAAGGACTTCACGCACGTAATCATTTATTCTTTTATTACCTCATGAGGGACAAGCAATTCTTATCCCCACTTTACAGCTGCCCCTGACACGCCTGGAGTTCCAGCACTTTGCTCAGGCGGACCGGGCAGGGCCGCCAGAGACAGTGGTGCGGGTTGTGCGCATGAAATCCAAAGTCCACGGTCCTCACAGGTAGGTCGTAAGGCCTCTTAGAAATGGCCCGTTAATAACTGGAACTCAATGCAGGTACTCCATATGGTATATATTACTTTCAAAATATTATGAGACAGATCTTCAGGTTTCATTTGTTACCTCAAAAGTTTTCTGATATATTTTTTTTATTAAAAAAATTTTTTTTGATGTTTTTGTTTATTTTTGAGACAGAGAGAGACAGAGCACGAGGAGGGGAGGGGCAGAGAGAGGGAGACACAGAATCTGACGCAGGCTCCAGGCTCTGAGCTGTCAGCACAGAGCCCGACACGGGGCTCGAACTCACACACTGTGAGATCATGACCTGAGCTGAAGTCGGAGGCCTAACCGACCGAGCCGCCCAGGCGCCCCCAAAAGTTTTCTGATATTTTAACAAATAATTTTTGCCTCTCATCTGCCTGAGACTGTGATGTCACAGTTATCCTGTGGTATTCCCAGGCCAGGACTCTAAGTCGGGGAGCTGACTGTCACAGGTTCGTCATGGAATTTCTCCCTACTGCCATTGTCTACAAACTTCCAGGTGTAGCTCAGAGTATCAAAGGTTATGGAAAATGTTTTTGATGGAAATGTGTTCCTTTTATATTCCACATATAGTATATGAGATATTTACTTTTTGGTTACTTCGAAAAAGCTGATAATTTACTACTCGATAAAGAAGTAGTCGAGAAAGGAGAAGATACACCTGTGAAATTCGATTATCCTCTTACACAACCAGACACTGTATTCTTCGGGTAGAATTACGTGAGTGAGAGAATCAAGTCTTTCTGTTTTATGCTTATATATTCCCACCAAATTATCGCTATTTTTCTCTTAAATTTTCATTTAAATTCCAGTTGGTTGACCCACTGTAATATTAGTTTCATGTGTACAATGTTGCGATTCAACACTTCTGTGCATCACCTGGTGCTCATCACAGCGAGTGCACTTCTTAATGCCCATCACCTGTTCTCTGCCCCCCCCCCCCCCCCCCGCCGCATCTCCCCCCCGGCCACCTCCCCTCTGGTGCCCATCAGTGTGATCTCTGCAGTTAAGAGTCTGTTTCTTGGTTTGCCTCTTTCTCTCTTTTTTTTTTACCTTTGCTCATTTGTTTTGTTTTTTCAATTCCACGTATTAGTGAAATCATATGGTATTTGTCTTTCTGTGACTTATTTCGCTTAGCATTATACTGTCTAGCCACATCCATGTCTTTGCAAACGGCAAGATTTCATTCTTTTGGATGGCTGAGGAATATTCCATTGTGCGTGTATATATACCACATCATCTTTATCCATTCATCCATTGGTAGACATTTAGGCTGTTTCCATAATTTGGCTACTGTAAATAATGCTGCTATAAACATTGGGGTGCATATAATCCTTTGAATTACTGGTTTTGGATTCTTTGGGTAAATACCCAGTGGTGCAATTGCTGGGTCGTGGGGTAGTTCTATTTTTAACTTTTTGAGGAACCCCCATATTGTCTTCCAGGGTGGCTGGACCAGTTTGCATTCCCACCAGCAGTGCCCAAGAGTTGCCCTTTCTCTGCACCCTTGTCTACTCCTGTTGTTTCTTGTGTTGTTAATTTTAACAACATTCTGCCAGGTGTGAGGTGGTATTTCTTGATGGTTTTGATTTTCATTTCCCTGATGATCAGTGATATGGAGCATCTTTTCATGTGTTTGTTGGCCATCTGGATGTCTTTTTTGGAAAAATGTCTATTCGTGTCTTCTGCTCATTTTTTAATCGGATTGTTCATTTCCTGGGTGTTGAGATTTATAAGTTCTTCCTATATTTTGGATACTAACCTTTTATCCGATATGTCATTTGCAAATAACTTCTTCCATTCTGTAGGCTCGCTTTTAGTTTTGCTGATGGTTTGCTGTGCGGAAGCTTTTTATTTTGATCAAGTCTCAAAGTATCTCTATTAATTATTAAATAAAGGCCTTCTGTCCACTTGCTTTCAGAGCTGTTAATTACATGGCTCCCTGCTGGTTCCCACTCGGAGTTTGTTCCTTCTCAAGCAGGCATTCTGTTCTAGAACCACATCTCCATTTCAGCTCAAACATTACAGCTTGGTTTGGACCACCCGCATATTTTTAGCCCTCCTGGTTTATGTGATTTTTGCACCTTTCTTCATCTTGGGGCCCAAGATAAGGCGAGTAATAAGCTCTGAGGCTTATGAAGTGTGCAGTTTTATTTCTGAACATCTGCCTCATTATGAAAGGAAGTCCCATTTACTTCCGGGAGTTTCTGTAAGAATTGGGTGATATATGTTTAAAATACGCAATGTAGATAAGAAATGTGTATCGGCGTGTCTGTTTTCTGTGGCCGCCATAACTAAGTGCCATAAATTGAGTGGCTTAGGACACCACAAATTAGTTCTCCTAACGTTTTGAAGGCCGGAAGTCCGAACTTGGCGCCAATGGGCTCAAGTTAGGTTGTTGCAGGATTGGTTCCTTCTGGAGGCTCCAGGGAAAGAGCCCTTTCCTTGCTTTTTCCAGCTTCCGGAGCCTACCTGTGTTCCCTGGTTTGTGACTTGCCTTCCATTATTCCAACCCTTCTCCTGTTTCCTCCTTCATCCTCTGTAGTCAGAGCTCTTTCTGCCCTCCCCTTATGAGGGCACTTGTGATTACATTTATTATCAATATAAGTAAGCCTCCATAGCATGCACATCTCAAGAGCCTTCCCTTAGTCACACCTGCAGAGTCCCTTTTCCCATCTAAGTAACGTTCAGTTTCTCTGGACCAGGGCATGAGCATTCATTATTCAGCCTACATGCAGAGTCTTTTCAGATCCTCTTTCTTATCCTCAAAAATGTAAACATAGCTGGCTTCACCTCAGGGCGGCCCAAAGAAAGTCCATCACTGACAAGCATCCCAAAATATTCCAACATACCCTTTTTTGGGAAACCCTTTAAAATCATATATACGACATCCTGGACATGTTCTGCTGTATATTCCAAAAGTTAGCAGTATCTGCTCTCCAAAAGCCGCCACGTTCAGATCTTTAGATAATATTCTGTTTTTCCAAGGGGCTACATCACATGACATGTGAGGGACCGAACAGCCAGGGAAGATGGTAGGGTGACCTATATTTTACCATCCAAACCAGGATACCTTTAAGAGGAAAGAGGAAGTCTTAACAATGACACTGAAATAACAAACTTGGACTATGTTGGACAAATTAGAATATATAGCTGTCCTACCCAAACAAAGGCTCCAATCATTGGAGTCCCTTTAAGAAAACTACTCCGCTCTGTCATTATTTGGTTCGTTAACATATTGAACAAAGTCTTTTATGTATTTATTTATTTTGTGGAAGATTTTGAAAACACTGAGTGTACATAAAAAGCATGAATTCATTGAACATCCTCCAGATCAAAACCTTCTGCTCTTCTAAAGGCAGTGTTAAGAAAATGAAAAGTCAAAAACCACAGGGTAGGAGAAAATATTCACAAGACATTTATGTGAAAAAGGGCTTGTAGCCTCACTGTTTTTAAAACTCTTGCAACTTAATAATGGGGCAAACAACCAATTTTTTAAATGTACACAGAATGTTAGTAGACATTCAGCAAAAGAATATACACCCAGGACTTGAATATACATGAAAAGATGTTCAATATCATTAGTCATTAGAGAAATAAAATTGTGATAATGAGACAGTACTACCCACCTGCCAGAACAGCTAACATTAGTAACACTGACAACCCTAAATTTTGTCAGGTATGTGTAGCGGCCAGAACACTGCTGGAGGGAATGTGATTCCATTGACATTTTCTCAGTTTTTTTTATAAAGTCACACATACAAATACAGTGTTACCTAGAGATTCCAATCCTTGGTATTTTCACAGGAAAAACTAAAACATGTTTACACAAAGCTGTATACATGCGTATCTTAAACAACTTTATTTAAAAAATTTTTTTACTGTTTATTCATTTTTGAAAGACAGAGACAGAGGACAAGCAGGGTGGGGCAGAGAGAGAAGGGGACACAGAATCTGAAGCAAGCTCCAGGCTCCGAGCTGTCGGCACAGAGCCCAACGCGGGGCTCGAATCCGCAAGCTGTGAGATCATGACCTGAGCTGAAGTCGGAGGCTCAACCGACTGAGCCACCCAGGCGCTCCTTAAACAACTTTATTTTTAATGGTGTCAAAGTGGGGACACTCCTGACAGTCATCAATAGGTGAAGGGTTAAATACATTATGGTTTATTCTCTCAGGGGAATACTAGTCAAAAATAAGAATGATACTCACAACAACCGAAATGAGTCTCACAACTGTCTCACTCAGCAAAATCACCACCACCACCACTAACAAAAAAAATCAAGACAAAAGGATATGTACAGTTGATTTTATGACTCCTTTTGTTGGTTACAGTTACTAGTGATGGATGGAATGCAAATTGGCGGTTGCTTGGGGTTAAAGGTGAGGGTTATTGTCTGGAAAGAGGCAGAGTGAGATTTCGGGGGTGATGGAAAAAGTTCTGAATGAGGACCGGACGGGTGGCCACAAGAATGTATAATAAATTCATCAAAACTTGTTAAAATGTTTACATAAAATGGTTACATTTTCATTGTATGCACATTAAATTTCAGTGTTTATCTTAAAACATATTTGTAGCTATTTTTGTTACAAAAGTTATGCGTTTCATTCTTCTCTGGAATTGAAAAAATACGAAATAAGCAAAGGAAGTGTGACAGAAATAATCCATTGCTCAGAATACACACAGGAATGCGGTCTGATCGCATAAAAATACCACACCTACACATCTTTTGGTCTTTCCTTTAATCTTCACTCCCTGTTTATTGATTCCTGAATTGTGTTGAGTTTCAGTCTTCCTAGGGTCAGAGGCGGCCTTCCCAGTTGTTCCTTAGACGTCATATTTTCCCTCAGGAAAATAAAAGCAAGATCTACTTTTCAGGCTTAATCCAAGTCGTGCTCCCTCATTTGTAATGTATAAAAAACGATACTCAGTTACTTATCGATACTTATCGTTATTTAACGATACACACAGCCCAACTTAAATACATTTAGATTTGCTATCAGAGAGACTCTTCCAAGGTTCTGTATTCCACCTCGTGATCTCCAATCTGCTTCTAGATTTGCTTCTTTTTAAAAAAAAAAAAAAAAGACGAGCTAAAAGTTTATTTTTTTAATTTGCAAAGTTTTATTGAAGTATAGATTGACACATATTATCCTGTCAGTTTCAGGTGTATGTCACCATAATGTGAAAGACGGTAATTACACATCATAACGTGATGCCCCTGGTAAGTCCAGTCAGCATGCAAAGGTATAACACTGTTATTGACTAGATTTTCTATGCTGTGCTTTATACCCCGATGTCTTATTTATTTATTAACTGGAAATGTGTACCTCTCAATCCCCTTCACCTATTTTGCCCATTCTTCCCACCACCTCTCTGGCAACCCCCGCTTTGTTCCCTGTATTTATGAGTCTGTTTCTATTTTGTTTAGTTTGCTCATGTGTTGTTTCATTTGCATGTACGAGTGAAATTGAATGGTATTTGTCTTCCTCTGACTTATTTCACCTAGCGTTGTGCCCGCTAGATCTATCCGTGTTGTTGCAAATGGCCAAATCTCGCACTTCTTTGATATCTTGGTAATATTCCATGGCATATACACCACATCTTGTGTCCATTCATCAGTCAGTGGACTCAGGCTGCTTACATGTCTTAGTGACTGTAAGTAACGCTTCAGTGATGATAAGGGTGCATGTATCACTCCTGTCCTGTTAGCCTTCTTTTCATTTTTGTCTTTGTCCCTTGCCTCTTGGCCTCAGTTGAGTTTGGTCGTCAGCTTGCTTCCCTTGGGCACAACTTCAATTCCCTTTGCTTGTTGCGGGCTCTAAAAACTACCCTGAGAGCCTTCTCCTGACCTGCGGATGATTCCTGGTCTAGAGTTCAGTCTTTATTCTCGGAGTAGAGTTTGAGTCCAAACCCCAGGTGCCTTTGATCCTTGGGGAATTTCCTTTGAATTGTTATTCTAGGCTTTCAACACTTCTTTCTCCCTTCAGTTCTCTCTTTCCTTCCCTCCCTGTCCTCCAACTGTTAGAGCCAGAACTCTCTGTTGGAAGTACATCTTTGGATCTTGTAAGTTTTTTGGTTGCTAGGCTGCAACTCAGATGGATCCAGGGACACCACGGTCAGATCCACTCGCCTGAGATCACTTTACACCTCTGTTGCTTACTTGTCTTGAACTCTAATGTCACTGGCAGCTCTGGGCTTTATTCACAGGGAAAATGCACACCGTTCACTGACAGGCATCTCTCACCCTTGACCTCACCTCCCGTTTCTCCTCCTCCTGAGCATAACAACATGGCAACAGGCACCTTGTGCTGCTTTGTGGATACTTGACCGCTGATTGAAATCAAAGTTGCTTTAATTAAATGTATGCATTATAAAGTCTGTTATACGATCCCCTCATGTACGAATGGATAACTTAAATGGAAATAATCATATTTTATTTAAAAAAAAACAGTTTTGTGGGTGAGGTTTTGTAAACCACTGCTTCCAGATCAACTTTTTACCTTCTGAATGTTGATCCTTAACACTAGCTTTATTCTTTTTTTCCTTTTATTATACTCCAGAGTTCTGAGTCTCTATGGACAGGGTACCTTTTAAACAATCATTCACAGCAGTTCTTCAGCGGTAAATATAAGAGAGCAGAAGAGATGAGAGCAGCCTATCGTTTATATTTGTGTTTGTATTTGTATTTGAAGTTGTATAATGGAGGTACTACCATACATTAATATTCAGACTTTTGGCTTGGTTTACTTCGCTATCAAAAGAGAAAAAGAAAAGAAAAGAAAAAGACAGGAGATTTTACCTGTTTCTGTCCAAGTAGTTTTATTTGGATCTAAATACATACCATTTGTAATGTGTAAAAACATCTGTGGGCACAAAAGCACTATACGAATGCCATCTATTTGATTATATGTGCTATGAAATATTTAATCCTTTGGATCAGAACTGGTGGGAATAGATTTATTTGTATTCTAAAAAGCCAACAAATTCACCTAAATAATTATAGGACAATTAGATAATATTTCAATCAAAGTCGATTCAGTACCACTGAAGATAGGGGTTTACCCTGTATAAAACTTACATGTTTATATATACACCAATGTATGTGGCTGTTGATCAAAATCATTTTTATAATGGAAAAGGTGGACACAATCCAATATTAATCTTCAGAGATTGGGTAAATTACCATGAGATAGTCATTTAATCTACTACTGGTATCCTTTGAAGAGAAATAAGGAGAAAGGGTGAGAAAAATGGCCACACTGAATAAGGTAAAAAAAAAAAAAAAGTTGTAGAACTAAAAATAAGCACGATCCCACTTAGGCCAATGATAGGTAGATGGATAATAGATAATAGATAGATAGATACATAGATACTTAGACAGACAGACAGATAGATGTGGAAAATCTCACACACACGTATGTATAACAATGTTTGGAAGGATACACAACTGCTAACAGTTAACTCTGGAAAATGAAAATGCAGGAAGTATTTCACCGTTATTGTTTTAAGCTGGTTATTTGCATTTTGCAACATAAAAGTACATCTTCTGTGATGAATATTTTAATTCAAAAACCAAATAAAAACAAAATTTCAATCTCCAATACCTAAGCCATATTTTATTTAATCATAAACAAACACATTAGGCAGAGGCAGAAGATTGAATTGCAAACTGGACCTGTTGCGTTAGGTAGAATTACTTGGCCTCAATAGTCTCTGTAGGCCTTCTCCTGCCAAATGTCCCCTGGAATCTGACCTCCCGAGCATCCAAATACTTGTAAGTTCTAGAACAAATCCTACAATTACATGCCTTTTTGATTTTGTTACTCTGGCATGCTATCTCAGGAATTAGTTTCCCTTGTCTGTATCTGCATAGGTAGTAATAGTCGTTCAGGATTGTGGCTCATTGTCAAGGTGTCAAGGAAGAACTTACCAGGATTGGACACCCTTGGTTCATGGTGCTGTAGTAACCTGGTATATATCTATCAAAGCATTTGCCTCTGTACTGTCATTAGTTACATGGTTGATTTTACTGCACCTGTATTATTGAAAGAAGGAATTATATCTTTTAATTTGGTCTCACAGTACCAATCTCAAAAAGCATTTTTTAAACAATTGAATGAAATTCTATGAATATCTTGACTTTTCATTCGGTTCCTTTACCAGTAACAAGGAAGCATGAGATAATCTCGATTTTCAAAATGCACTATTCTATCATATTTGCACTTTTGAAAAACACTGTCAATAAAAAATCTAGCTGAAGAATGCTGGCAAGTTCTTGGAGGAACATGGAGTGAAGGACCTGAGTATATGTCTTGCTAATTTATATTAGCTTCTGTGAAATGGAAAGACTAAGAGTTGCCTTTCAGGATTCTTGTGTGGATGAAAGAAAGCACTGAATGTGGCAGCTCTATGTAAATTATTATGAAATAAGGTATTACTGTATTTAATAAAAGTAACATAGATTTAGAAGGACTTAGTTATCCCTTAAGGGAATTTGCATAAAGAGTACAAATATAGGGGCGCCTGGGTGGCTCAGTCGGTTGAGCGTCCGACTTCGGCTCAGGTCACGATCTTGCGGTTCGTGAGTTCAAGCCCCGCGTCGGGCTCTGGGCTGATGGCTCAGAGCCCGGAGCCTGCTTCAGATTCTGTGTCTCCCTCTCTCTCTGCCCCTCCCCCGTTCATGCTCTGTCTCTCTCTGTCCCAAAAATAAATAAACGTTAAAAAAAAATTTGTTTAAAGAGTACAAATATATTATACTTCTTACTTACTGTATACCTGTCCCTTCTGGCCTGATGTCCAAATTTGACAATCTTTTTTCTACTTTTAAAATGTAATACTCTAAATTGACGTTGTTATAGTACCAGATATCAAAACAGGATTGTACAGGAAATTGCCAATAACTGTTAGAGAAATGAAGCTAATTACTATGCTCCATACTTTTAGCACAATGTTGAAATCTTAACAAAACACGGGAGGAGGTATTCTCATTACCACAGCAACGATTTTCAAGTTTGTTTTGCTTTTCTGAAAATGTAACCAGTCGAGCACAGTTAATTTAACTTGAGCAGAGTGAAAAATTGATTTTTTTTTTAGCAAGGCAATTAGGCTTCAAAAAAATCAACTTAAATAATGATAAGCACAGTTTAATTTGTTTACAAATCTTTAGGAACTGTCTTTTGAGTTATAGCCAACAAGGAGTGGACTATAAAATATGGAGAATGATTTGGCTGGTGGACTGTCCTAATACTTTTTGGTTGTTCATTTGAAATCAAAGACGGTTGGGGTAAATTCATAACATCCTTCGCTTATATCATGACCTCAGTGATGCTTGCGGACTGTTCGCCAATTATCGACACACTTAACATGATCCATTCGTCTGACTGAAAATAGATACATTTTTTTCTTAAACCTGTATATAGTCCAAACAAAAATTAGGTACATATGACAGTATCTTTGAAATTGGGAATGGTCAAATTCTATTGTTAACATAATCAAGAACTATAAACAAATAACAGAGATGGAACGAGGGATGATGATATTTGAATTCAAAAATTATTTCACTGAAAGTTGTACATGTGTCCTGGCACTTCAATCCTAAATTATATGAGAAAAAGTGAAATATTGATCATATGTCTCATAACACGATTATTTACCTACTCTATATTCACCAGGGTTCCCTTGGTATTTTCAAGTTATGCATTCCTATTTAAGCTAAAAAAATTTTTTTATGCTACCCTTCTACCTTCTGACCTTTTCACTGTCCTCAGTGAATTTTCTGTCCTAGAATTTTCTGTCCTCAGCTCTTTACATGATTGACTCCTTTTCTTCCTTGATATTTAGTTCAAAGGTCTTATTCCTTAGAGTCCTTTCCTGATTGCATTTTTGGAAACGCCCCTGCCTCCTCTCCCCAGGTACTCTGGCTTTCATTAACTTGTTAAATCTCTTCATCACACCACAATCTCTCAGCAGATGATCCCATTAGGGCAAGGGTCAGAAATCTAGGAAGAGTTAGAGAAT
Source organism: Panthera pardus (assembly GCF_024362965.1). NCBI lineage: Eukaryota > Metazoa > Chordata > Mammalia > Carnivora > Felidae > Panthera > Panthera pardus. The sequence continues at coordinate 112,493,593 of NW_026526677.1, read as the reverse complement.
GAATGAATGAATGAATGAATGAATGAATGAATGAATTTATGGATCTGATGACTTATAATTTCAGTCTGTGAATACATGTATTTTCCCATTCTCTGAAAGAAGCAAATCAAACACCAGTGATATTTATTGAGTGCCCTCTATGGGTTTGAGATTTTTTTAAAAAAGTATTTTTATCTTTTATGTCCTGATTACGAATGTGATACTGAGGCACAGGAAATGATGGCAAACAACAGAAACAAGCCTAGTTTACAGGCATAAACTGGCTACATTGCTATAGTTGCATTTGCGAGTTCAGGGAGAGAGAAATCAATGAGGGCTGGTCCAGTCATCGAAGGCTTCATGGAGAGTTCAGATCATCCTCAACGTGTGCCTTCTTTTACACGAACACTCAGAACTTTGGAGAAAATTAGGACTCTCACTCTCTTTTCAGCTACTCTTATTTTCATAGGCCAAATTCCTTCATAGAAGTAAAAAACAAAAAAATCTGAGCAGACGTAGGATACGTGATCCTTTGCCCGTGTGTACCCTGCTAAGGTCATTTGAATCCTCCCTGATCTTATTGCAGTAATGATGCTTTAGTCGTCCTGGATTCAGGAAGGACCAGCAGCATACAAATGATGCCTTTGATGCACTGTCAGTGCACACACCCAGGTTTAATGATGGAAACTATGGTTGCTACATGATCCCCACATCCCAAAGGACTGCTCAGCTCCTTGCCTCTGACTATCAAAACATTCTGCCTTTCAGTTTCTTTCAACATCCTGGTCTGTATCGAGCCTGTGATAACTCATTTTGTCAAGAGATCAGAGGGTAACACATACACTAATTATTATTTTTAAATCATGGAAGATAATTGAGAGAGAAACTCAGCGGCGACTTTTAGACAGTAATACATATGCTTTCTTTTACTAATATTGAAAGAATTTCTGTTTCAGTAAATAACAACAGTGATCCTGTAATCCTACCAGAGTTACTACATGCCAGGCACATATTTTTAAAGCAGATTCTTTTGTTTCAAAGTATTTAAAATGTGTAAATGTTGTAAATTCATACTAAGTTGGATGAGTCCCTAACTGAACTAAATTAGTCTTTGAAATCAATTGGTTACTCAGAGCTCTAATATAATACCCTGAAAAGGCGCAAAAGCAAATTAGACAATCTGGTTGATGGTCAAACAAGGTACTTCACTTACAAATCTGTTCCTTCATCCAACTCTACGGATTTTATGTTTGATGCGTTTCAGTATTTATAACACCCTTTCGCTCTGCCTTGGTCGACAGCAACGTAGTTTCTCTCTTTCAGGGGCCTGAAACATTAATGGACTCATTTGAAATGGATGGTTAACACGCAAAATTGGGCTGTCATAATGAAAAATGTAAATTCACGTTCTTTCACATCTCAGCCTAGTGAGCCTTCTTCTCTAATGCTGCATAATCAGAAGATGATGAACTTTGGGGTTAGATCAGAGGTCAAATCCTGACTCGTTTATTTCCTCCGTGACTGTCATTAAAGTGACTTTGCTTCTTGGAGCTTCAGTTTCGTCGTGTATACAACAAAGCGGAGATAGGAAAGAATGCTCCCTATGTCAGGTGGCATTGAGGTTGAGAGAGCTTGGTGGAAATGGGGGCACTTGGCAATGTAATCCAGCACTTCCCGCCTTCAGACCCAGCCCCACCATTACCACAGCTGCCCGAAGGATGGAAGATAAAGACTTTTGGACACAGGAGTGAATTTTTGTCAATGCTGTTACCAACTCTGCCTTTAATCTCAGACAAGTATATTTCTGGATTTTAGTCACCCACTGTGTCAGTAACAACCTATGCCTCTCTGTTCCCCGTTCACCTTTCATTTTCTCGCTTCATCAAGTAGCGGGCGCTAGAAGGACACTGGAGGAGGAAGGGGACCTCATTCCTGGTTCTGGTGTATACTTACTGTTAGCGGGCAACTTGAGGTCAGAGCACAGGAGAGCCATTCAGTGCAAGATACCCTGGACCCCAGAGGACAGGTTTCTAGGGAAATTCACCAGGAACACCCCCCTCCTGCCCCCAAATATCCCTACCATCCATTGGCCATCCCACACCCTTTCCAAAGATGTCTAGGTTCCAGGCCTGGGAGGGTGTAGGAGGCTGTTCCGTATTGGTCCTTTCTTTGGTTACTCTGTCTCAGCCCTACAACTAGAGGCTATTTCCTGTATCAGCTGTTTTTCTATTCTTTAGAGTTCTGAGTTTTACATTTTGTGCTTAGTAGGTAATCCACTATATTAATATTTGTTTAAAGTTGGCATGCTCAAATTCCATCTGCTAGTTAGCACACTTAACAAATGATTAGGTTACATTGCATCACCAGTGAGTTTTAAAAAACAATTTGTAGCTCTGATATTCAATAAGAATTAATGGAATATGCACATATTTTTACAGAAGCGTGCCTCGTGGATGTGTCCTCAGGAAGCCAGTCCCTGGTCTAGGCATAGGTTATTTTTTTATATATATATTGAAGGGAGCAATGTGAAACTGGGAAGACCCACGAGAAAAGGGACTGGAATGGGGACAAAAGTAGAGATCGGTGGGTTTGAATCAAAGATGATTCTGCTTGAGAATCAGACCAATTGGTTTACATTCGGAGTTCCCAAATGGTGGTAGTTGAAATGATCACCTGAGGAATATTTGAATAACAGAGATCTACAAATCTTAACCCAGTCTGCCTGAATCAACCTATCTGGGGTTGGCAAAAGGCCTACGTATTTTGAAAAACTCCCTAGGTCATTCTGATACATTGTTCCTCCCCATCACCATGTACTAGTCAATTTGTAAGACACTGCTCACTTGGCATCTATTTAGCATGTGCAAGGAGCAGTTTGGACGGTGGGCCAAACTGTCCCAGATGCTGTTGGCTCAAGGAATTTGTTGTTTTATGGGAAACAAAGAAAAGTATACTTTTAACTAATACAAAACCCCTACTCTGTGCCAGGCATTATGCTAAGCGTTTTGCTCAGATATCTCCTTGAGTCTTGAAAACCCAGTGATGTTGGTAACGTTATGACAACATTTTATAGATAAGGAAACCGAAGCTCGGAAGTTGAATCATGTTTCTCATTAGAGACACTCAGGAGGCAATATCAGGACTCAAAGGAGGAAGAGAGAAAATCTTTATGCAGAGGGGCCATGAAGCTGGCACACTGATACTTTTGAGTTCTCCACTGTTTTCTTCTAAGAAATAGAAAACTTATTTGAAGCCAGGATCTTGGCTCTTTTTCTTTGCTTTCTTTTAATTCATGACATGTTTCATTTAATTATTGTTTGGTATTCCTCTGCATTTTTTTCATCTTGAATGGAGTCTTGGATCAAAGATTGAAAACCCAAATAATTCATGGCCAAAGGAGGCTGGGTGTGAAGCCAGGAGTGGGTGGGAGAGGGAAGCAGGAGAGGGTCACGGGTGGATGTATGGTCTCAGTGTAGCGACTCCTGACTGCAGATGTATTTCCATCTATTGTAGGGGTCATACAAAAACAGTCTGCTGGAAGCTCCCAAGTTCCCAGACCCATCTGATTGTGAAGGGATGTTTACAGAGCGTCATTGAAGGTAACCATTTACGAACATCCTAGGTCAATTTTAAACTTCAGCTATTTGTGGATTTCTATTGCAAGATTTCCTCTGTGGTGGATCCTGCAGTGAGGTACGGAGAGTGAGACGCAGTCTTTGGGGTGTGGTGGAAACCATTGCATAAAGATTCCTGGGGCCTGTGGCGATCCCCTTTGCGGGGGCTTTTCTGTTCTCTGTTCATTCATACGGCCCCTCAGCAGTAGAGAAGATCCCGATAGGGAGGTCTACCTGACTTCAAGCCCATACTGTATCCCCTACATAAACATGACATCATTTATAGAAATTTCTTCACAGATGGAGGAGGGCTAAACACAGGTGACAAATTTGAAAAATAATAGCATGTCCAAGAGAGAGAAATAGAAGAGGCACAACGAGCTCACAGAAGGCAAGGTGACTGGGTTGGAAAAATCAAGAAAAGATTCAAGGGGCTGACGTTCTCTGCAATGGGTGTTGGAAGGTGAATAAGCTCTAATAGGTGGAGTTTGGACAGAAATAGAGGCAGGATGAACAAACGGGCTGAAAAAGGAATGTCTCCATGAAGTTCAGGGAACAGGAAATATAGAATGTATTTGAAACTTACAGTTCTGGGTCATGAACAGCAGGAAATCACTACGTGTGGATTGCCGTCTAGACACAGGCTGGTAAGTTTATGAGCAGGGAGGTAACCATGGCTGGACCTTTTCTTCAAGAAGGACAGTCACGTAATGCGGTCACTGTGTTGTAATGTCGAGAGAGTGCCTTAGGTGTGAGATGAGAGAGGCGTGTGCGTGTGTGTGTGCGTGTGTGTGTGTGTGTGTGTGTGTGAAAGAGACAGTGGGGCTGGAAAGATTCTCCAGTAGATACAGTGGAAGCATAATTCATAAAACCTACTGGATTAATCCATTAGACTTAAAGCAAAATGAAGTCAGTGATACTTGCAAGAATCTGAGCTGCATAACTGGGAACATGTGAATTTAAATAACAGACAAGTTGGGGCACCTGGCTGGCTCAGTCCATTAAGCATCAGACTTAGGATCAGGTCATGACCTCATGGTTTGTGAGTTTGAACCCCGAGTCGGGCTCTGTGCTCGCAGCTCAGAGCCTGGAGCCTGCTTCGGATTCTGTGTCTCCCTCTCTCTCTGCCCCTGCCCTGCTTGGGCTCTCTCTCTCTCTGTCTCTCAAAAATAAATAAACATTTAAAAAATAATAACAAAAGTTAAAAGAACGTCTATGTGAGGGGTGCGGGAGGAAGTTGAGTGAGGGAAGTTGACAACCTTCGTTAGTGACACATTGAAGTACCATTATAGAGATTCTTAGGAGCTAGAAACGTTTGGGGCTCAGAGAAGCATACAGGGTGTTCCAGGAAGATGTGTAGGAGCCTTTAGTACAGAGGGATGGTGTCATGTCACCGCAGCCTTTGCAAGTATGGAAGGAAAACTGTACAAAGAGGACATGGGTGACCATTCAACTTTGGGAATGTCCACGATGAGGGAATTAGTGATGGAAGTGGAGCTACAGAGGACTGTGAAAGTCAACAGAGTCCAGAACAGCAGGAGAGGACCGTGTGGTGGTAAGGAATTTGAGGGAGAAGAGGGAACAACGTCGGGGCTTGGGACCAGCCGTTCCTTTTGGCGACGTTTGAAAATGCCGTTTTAACAGTTGAGGTGAAAACCAGATTGCAGGGGATTCGCTTTTATTGGCTGGTGAGGAATCAAAGGCCAGGACAAGAGCCTGATGGTTCAAGCATTCTGATTATGAGATGTAGGGCAGAAGTAGGGCGAGGCTTGCATAGTCAGTAACGTCCAGGGAAGACGCTTTCAAGGTACAAGTGATCTGGGTGTGCTCAGGGACAGAGAAGTATCTTGATGCGATAAAGGACGGATGCAGGCGCTTAAGGGTGAGAGGGAGACATCCAGGTTAGAGCTCTCTGTGGAGCCGGAAGTAAGTTCTGTCTCCAAAGGCCGTTTCTGAATGAGGAGAGCAATTTTCATACACCTTGGCAAATTTGTCTTAAAATGGTTGGCTTGTTTGTGGAATATTCTCCATCTTTCTCTCATGCTCTTTCAACTTTTTTATTGGGAGAGAGAAATTCTGAGACTGTAAAATATCCGGTAGGTCCAACATATCCGGCTTTCCCCTCTAAACGAGCAGTTCGCATGCTGTATAGTCCCTGCCACGTGGGGACACCTTATGGGCTGCTGTCTGATTCTCAGAAACTTCTCAGCAGAGAGCATTCTTTAGGAAACTGAGGTCAACTCATGGCACGGTTACCCTACCCAGAGTGCTCTTGGCTTGGCAGAAATCCCTTTTTCTTAAATGCCTGCCTAGCGAACTCATTGGCAAATAGATGTTGAAAGTGCTTGAGCAGTGGACGCGGAGAGATGAATGAGTGTGGCCTCCATATGGTTTTCCCTGCATCAACCAAACTTCATGTGTTTTGGGATAGAACACTAGACATTCCTTCCTAACCATCCTGAACATGGTGAAATTGGTGTCCTGGGGGGTGTTTGGCATGGCTATGGAATTGTGATGGGCAGCACGCCTTTCTGATGGTCAGGAGAACATTCCCGATGCTAGTGAGGAATGAGAGTGAATTCTTTGACAATTTCCTCAGGTCAATGGAGCAACACTAATGCTTGGTAATCGATGACAGGGCAAAGCATTGCCTCGTGAGAAATATTTGGATTTCCTGGAGGTTGCTTTCATATAGGAGAGTCTGTGGGTTACACAGAGGGAGTTCTCTGTTCCCATGTGGGCTCACTCTAGATGGGAGAAGTCAAGGTGTGTGTGTGTGTGTGTGTGTGTGTGTGTGTGTGTGTGTGTGTGTGACGTGTATTCTATGAAAAAGTAGGACAAGTGTCTTTTAGTACATACACCCCATTTCTGTAAGTGGGCCTCCGTGGCCCCACAGCCAGAGGAAGGTGCTGGGCATTATTTTCACATAGAATCCCAGTGTTTATCTCACTACTGATTTTTTTTTTCTCCACTGTTTTTTTCGGAAATCGCTCATCAGACAGGCATGAATTTTTCTTTTCACTGGGGAGTATTTGGGTGATGTGTCCCAGATAAGGAAAGTGGATGAAAGGCAAGAAGGAAGGAAGGCTTCTCACCAGATCTGGAGTGCTCAGAAGTCAGAGGGATTGCAGGGCCAGCACGTGAACCCGGGGGCAGCCCCTCCATGGCACGTGCGTTGTTCGCCACGCAGACGGACATCCGTTCCGACTCAGGACGCGGTGTCCCCCTGACTCACCCATCCGTAGCTTCATTTATTCGCCCTTATTTATTTGCTGATTGTGCTCTTACCAGCTGCAACTTCTTCATGAGAACTTCACAATATCATTGCGTCTTCTCTGGCTTCTTTTGAAAGTCTCAACAGTCTTTTTTTTCTTTCTTTCTTTTCTTTTTGGATTTTCATCAGAGGCTTTATTTTACAATTCCTTTTCTTGATCTACAGGTGAACTTTCTAAAAGCTGCCCCAGTTCTGCTAGAATTTCAAAGTGAAATTGAAAATATCTGTCTTGTTTTAGGATTCGGTTCAGTTCCATGTTACAGATACGTGATCATGGGAATTAATAAAGTACGAGTGGGGACGCCCGGGTGGCTCAGTCGGTTGAGTGTCAAACTTCAGCGCAGGTCACGGGCTCATGGTTCCTGAGTTTGAGCCCCACATCTGGCTCACCGCTGTTATCCTGAAGCCTGCTTGGGATTCTCTGTCCCCCTCTTTCCACCCCTCCCGCTGGTGGAAAATTCATTCATTCGTTTAGGAGGAACATTAAATATATCACAAGGAGGGAGGAATAGTCTTGTACCAGAAAAACTGTGCTTTTCTCAGAAATCCTCTCTACCTAGCTCACTGCTTGGCTTGTGTCACACCAGCATCTCTTTTTGCGAACAGGGCTGGGGACGGGGGATGTCGGAAGGTCAGATTGCGATTTTAAACAAAATTAGAGCTCTCTTAATGAGGAAGGGAGGAGTGCTAGCAGACAGCATGGCCAGTGTCTTTTATAAGAACATCTTCTCCCAGCCTGCCTCGGACTCTGTGCCTCCCTCTCTCTCTGCCCCTCCCCGACTTGCCCTCTGTCTCTCTCCCTCTCAGAAATAAATAAACATTCCAAAAAAAATTTTTTTTAAAGTATCTTCCCCCCCACAAAAAAATTCTGTTTAAGGATAGTTAATAAGTAAAATGACATTTGGTAAGAAAACAGGGAGAAATAATTCAATAAAAGCAAGTCAGAAGTTTTGATCATGTTATGTTAGGTGATGTTATATTATATTACGTTGGGCAGCAAAGTGGATTAGACCCATCAAAAAGATATGAAAACATAGTGATATTTATTTATTAACCTAATTTGTGACATATCACTTTTCTGTAACATGTTTTGGTTTCTAGCCCGAGGGACTTTCCAGCTAAAACTACATTCTTTTGTTTATAAACAGAATTTCCTCTGAATTCTTACTCATTTCTTTGACTTCCGGACATGGTTTTCAATAGCAGCATTCAAAATGAAAAAGCCCTTTTATCGGATTTAATTGAGATCAGTAGTTGGCCCATTATTTAAAAGTGTTCTTCAAAATAAGAGATCATGAACATTGTGTATATGGGTTTTTTGTTTGTTTGTTTTTTCATTGTAGAAAAATATACACAACATAAATTTTACCATTTTAAGCCTTGTTCAATGTATAGCAGTGGCATTAAGTTCATTTGCAATGTTGTACATCCATTACCCCTAGCCATTTCCAGAACTTTCCATTATCCCAGGTGGAAAATAACTCCCCAGTACCCCCTTAGTTAGCATATTTTCAAAGTTCATCCATGTTGTAGCATCTATCAGAATTTTATTCTTGTTAAAGCAGAACAGAATTCCATGGTACGTAAATACCAACTTTTGTTTACCTGTTCATCTGTTGATGGACATTTGTGTTGTTTCTGCCTTGAACTGCCATGGATGATGCTGCAGAAGGGGTGCAAGTATGTGTCTGAATCTTGCTTTCAGTGATTTGGGGTTGATACCTACACGTGGATTTGCTGGGGTGTATGGGAATTCTGTGTTCGACTTCTTGAGGAACCACCAAATTTCCCACAGTCCCCGTTCTTATATTTCCATAAGCAATGCACAGAATTCTGGTTTTTCTACATGTTCACCAACGCTAACTTTCCATCTTGTTTTTTGCAATGGCCCTGCTGATGGAAGTGCAGAGATAGCTCATTACTTTGATTTGCATTTCTTAGTAACTACTGATATTCAGCATCTTTTCATGTGTTTATTGACAATCTGTATGTGATCTTGGCAGAAATGTCTGTCATAATCTTTTGTCCTTTTAAAAACTGGGTTTTGTCCGTTACTTTGTTGTTGAGTTGTAGGAGTTCTTTGTATATTCTGAATATTAACCCCTTATCAGATACGTGATTTATAAATATTTTCCCCCATTCTGGGGCTTGCCTCTTCACTTTGTTGAGTGCCTTCTAATGCACAGAAATTTTTAATTTTGATTATTGTCCAATTTACCTACTTTTTTTCCTTTCCTGCTTATATCTTAAAAACAAATTTTCACCTAAAGTACACAAATACACATGACTCAGTCAAACTATGGAGGAACAAAGACATTTTATTGTGTTTGAGTTGTTTTAAATTTTGTCTGTACTCTGGTAAAATCTATTCCTAGTCTATAATTTTTAGGTTCACATTTTGTAAAGTCAAAGGGAAACATGGTGAGTCACTCTGGAGGCAGAATCCTTTACTTCATATTTTAATTTTTATTCTTTGACTTTCTTGCCCACACTTAACTTTACACCTTTTTAAAAATTTTTTTATTTTGTTTTAGTTTTAGCAACTCACTTTTTCTTTTTTTTGTAGTCTTTCCAAAGCCCTGAACTTAGTTTCACGGGGATTAAAAACTCTCTTTGTACATACATTTCAATAGATTATACGGCTGCTTCTCAAAAGATCTATATAAATGCCCTTTATTCCCTTTCAGTGAATCTTTTGTTAAATACAGTAAAATTGAATCATTAGAAACAGTGAGATAAAATGTACTTTTGTATAAAACATAAACCCTAATTCCTCATGATTAGATGCAACAGATACGACATTGCAGCTCAGTACATATAAGGCTAAGCAAATATACCTCAGGGAAAAATGAAAAGAATTACAAAATCTGCCCAAGATGTCCACCGAAAGTGTGCACATAGACAATCAATATACACATTATGCATTATTATTATGAACATTGTTATGTTCATAACTCTGTCATCCTGTAATTATAGCTGAACACAAACTGTGAAGGAGGTAATAATGGACATTAAGGACCTACATGCAGCATTTGAGCGAGCACTGTATACACCAGTGTTTAAAGTTTCAGTGTGATAAACGTGTTTGGTTGCTGTTTTCGTACAGTTTGGGTTGACATTGATGCTATTCACAGAAGATAATGTGTATCTACAGAAGTTTCTCTATTCTGTGTTAAAACACAATGGGAACATAAAAAGTGATTTTGAAGCAATTTCAGTGAACTCAGGATATTTATTTTCAACTTTTATTTAAAATGATGTCGGCGGCCCTGCGTTTTCAGAAACCGGTCTTCAATCGGTCAGCAGTGGTTGGTGCCAACCATGTTCCCTGTGAAGGAAATGTTGGTGAAAGAAATAGATGCAGGATCCATGAATTTCTTCTCCATGAGTTTTCTTTTGAAGGAAAATAAAATGCAAAATGTTCTGTAAGATTATTATGGTGTTTGGTACTAGCTTTTCACAGATGTACAATATTGAAGTCATCACTTATGCCATTAACCAATGTTGCTAAATTGTGGGAAAGAGGGTAACTCTCTAGAAATTCCATCCTTCCACGCTTATAGTGATTGTTTTTGCCTTTCATTCCGCTCTTCTCTTCCAATGAAAAATATGTTACCTTGTTCTCTTTACATGGAAGTGTTAGCATTATTAAAAATATATTTATATCAGACACACAACGCCATCATCAACCACAGCTAGAATCAAACTAATTTTTAAACTTTTATAAATCACAAAGAATTTATTTTGTAGCTTAAATATTCCCAACAGAAAGTGTTTCCACAGGAGGCACTGTATATCAGCAAGCAATGACAGTATGTCTACTCAGCTTCCATATTGTGACTTACTAAAGGGGTTATTTTTCAAATTTAACATGTTACCCTTTATATAATTCACAGTTTTCACCATGCCAATAATCACATGGTTTGGTTTAGCTCACATTTTTTAATTCCAAGATTTTCTTCATGAAAAATGCAGTACCTTGATTCAATTTCTGGCACAAACTCCTTAATCTTGGTAACCACTTTCAACTTTTTTGAGGGGCACCTGGGTGGCTTAGTCAGTTAAGCGTCCAGCTTCGGCTCAGGTCCTGATCTCATGTCTTGTGGGTTTGAGCCCCTTTCGGGTTCTGTGCTGACAGCTCAAAGATAATTTTTGAGAGAGATGAGGGGAGGGGCAAAGAGAGAGGGAGACACAGAATCTGAAGCAGGCTTCAGGCTCTGAGCTGTCAGCACAGACCCCGGCGCGGGGCTCGGACCCATGAACCGCGAGATCATGACCTGATCTGAAATCAAGAGTTGTATGCTTAACCGACTGAGCCACCCAGGTGCCCTTCTTGGTAACTACTTTCAATGAATTCCTGTCACTATTTGTAAGCCATCGGAATGTACTTTCTCACAAAATGTAAACGTCAAATCATAACAGCTGACCCTGTTTATATGTTTGGTTGTTGTGGCAACATCAAATTATTATGAAGGATTCTAGACACTCTCAATTTCTGTACTTATGTCGCTTATTTCCAGCCAGTGAAGATCAGACAGCAGTCCAGCACCATTGTGACCACACTTTGAGTAGCACTGGTTTACATAATATCTCAATTTATTGTCTAATTACAGTCACAAGTAAAACCGGACAAAGTCCATAAGGAAATGTACAGCTGTCAACTGGTCAGTGTCAAAGGAAACTTAGATCTAGTTTCTTGGTGGAAGAAAAGACAAAGAATTCGGGGCTCCTTTTCATTTACCCCAGCACACACTCCAGTAACAACTATTTACATTCCTCCTACATGCAAAATATTCTTACCCCTCCAAGAGTGTCATCACGTTGTAGACTCAGGCTCAGATTCTGGGATCTCATCATATAAACAAGTCCACTTGTGGGTGAGGTTTCTATGGACCATATGGACTGAAGGGTCTTCCATAAACCCACGAGAGCTGTGAGGCAGGACCAGAATAATGATGACAAGTACTCCTGTTCAAGAAGTGGACAAGGGAAGGCACGTAATGCTTCTTCTTCAGCAATGATACCATCCAGCAAGCATGTTAACAGGTTCTCGTGGCCTGTACTTGGATGTACTTGTGAAATGGGGGCTAACTTCCCCCAGAGGGGGCACTCTGAGACAATAAGGAGGAAACCTCAGTGCTCTTCATGTCTAGTCTCTGAAATCAGACTCGGCCCTGTCTGCTTTGCTCTGTTGGTTAGAGGTGAGCTGCTAGTTCATCTCCACATGCAAGTAGAGGGGAATTCGGTTCCTCTCCTAGAGGAGAGGAGGGTCAAAGAATTTGTGGACATTGGCTAAAAGCACTTTGGAGGTCATCCAGAGTCTCTTCATTGGAACTACCTCTATCTCTTTGCTCTAAGCAGATACAAATTCCTTTAAAACTTTGTGGGATTCCTATGAATTTCACTAACACAAATCGATGTCACAATTTTGAAATAGATGAAAATGCATGGCAGAAACATGATTTCAATCACTCTCCTTTATCAAAAGAACTTCACAGCTCAAGTGCCCAGGAAGACCAGATTGGCACAATATTTTTTTTTCTGTCAGAGGGAAAAGAAAACAAAAGTCCTCTTGTATTAATGTGTTTAGAGTTGAGAATTTTAGTAATAATTAAATGGGTACTTCTTTATAGCAGGAACCAAATCTCTTTCACTTTTTTTTAGTGATTGAAGAAAAATCACACCTGCCAACAGGTTGTTAGGGAGCTAACCATCCTTCTTTAGAAATACTCAGAGAAGCTACAAGTTCTGAAAAAGGACACACTCTGAGGTCCTGCATTGGCTTGAGAAGAAATAATGAATGGGAAGTACACAAGACACAAATGGGAATTCTGGAGTTGGTTTGGAAGGACCTGTTGATGAGAGACAATAGAGAGAAAGAGGACTTGGAAGTAAGAGACAGTGAGGTAATTGCCAAGAAGTGTCGATCAACAGATTTGTCTCATGTTAAAGTTGTTGGCCTCCCTGTGAGATGACACTCCTTAATCTTGCCAAATTTTCCAAAAGCCTAGTATGTGCAAACGTCTTGTGTGAGATTCCATTCCATACCCACATTCGTGAGAAAAGAGGGGAGTTCCTTGGGATATGGGCTCTGATGGTGGTGAAAATACCGTAGGGGCAGCTCTGTGCAGCTGGGATAGACCAAGAACGTAGATCCCTGGGAATGTCCACAAGGAAACCTGATGGGGGGCAGGTCTGGGCTGCTTACCGTGTCACCGTTTTACTTTCCACAGCAACCAACGTGGTATCTGGAATATCAGAAGTACTGTATAGTGTTTGTTGAATAAATGGATGGATTAAAGACAGTGATTTCTGTATGGTTTAAAGCACTAAGCAAAATCACTTTGCAACTGTCACAAGTATTAATATTAATTCTCCATTGATTGCCCTTTCTCCATATGGTGTTGAATTATTAATTTAAACTGTCTGCGTGACATATTTCTTTGCTCTCTATAGAGCTTTGCTTTGTTTGAACAATTTATTCCCTCATCATATAATGCAGAACTGATTCAGTGAAAAATTGATTATCTACCTTTGGTGAGGTGGTATGCTCAGACACTAAGCCATACTTTTCTCTCAAAGAAAATGTCATGTTTAACATCAATATGTTACATGAGGAATTATGGTCAGAAGTTAAGTCGGTGTTTATTTTAAGAGATCAGAACTTTGAGATTAATGGTGGCGTCTCGTATGAAATCTAATCCCCACCTATCAATATAGAACTATGGCTGTGGGAAGATGCACCCTTTTCTTTGTCGTCTCATTGGGCCAGCACAAAGGAAAAATAATTTCTCATGTTTCCACAGTACCACACCCTGGAGGTAAAGTTCACAGTTCTGATTTTTAGTTTTGCAATTCTAGGGTTCCCCTAGGTGGTCGTATGTTGCTTCCAAACATACCCTCACCTTCTCTTGCCTGGCAGAAAAAGAGAGGGCTTACATACATTTTGCATTTTTTTTACTCCCCTCTTCAGTAATTAGTGAATGTAAAATAAAATTTGATATATCTTCAAAGGCAACTCAACCTTTGATTAAATTAGATGTGATTTAATATCACTACCCAATGACCTGATTCTTATTCACAAAAAACTGAAAAAAATAAACTGTACGTATTGAATAGTTACATTGGTAGATTTCATAAAGCCCATGTCACTGATTCATCAGGACTGTCACATACAATCTTAGTCTCTTACGCTGAATTAAAAGAACTGGGCAGTCAAATACTATTCTAAAAACTCACAGAGGTTTTAGGGAGTAGTTGTTACTGGGAATATGTGAACTTCAGCTGAACGAGTTACAAAACAGAAAGAAATGATCATTACTTATACAGAAATAGTAAGCCTCACTCATTTAGTGGAGAAGCTGAAAAAAGAAAGTGAAGGAGTCCCACTGGGAAATTCGTTCCAGTGAATTGGCCCTGAGACAGCTCCCCGTGTGCCTTTATTCATTGCCCAAAGTAATTGAAATAGATTGTATCCTGAAGCACTTTGGGGTTAAATTGACCCATCGAAAACCATTTTACTTTTTTCATTTTTTTTCTTTTTATCTTGTAAAATCGGCACATTTTCAATAATAAAGCAGGGTACCTTGTTTTTCTGTAAGATACTGAAATGTGAGCACTGCGTAGCTGTTTTTGGTATTTATGGAACTATTTTGTTTTAAGAAAACGAACTTGAATAGAACTATGTCTCCATGAGATCCTATTTGATTACATCAGAGTTTTAAATTGTGAAGCTCCGAAAAAATTAATTTGCACTTATCTTGAGAACATCCTGACCTAGTGCAATCGATGGCAGGTAACAAATACGGTATCTAAGGATATTAATTCCTGCCTTTGTTTCTAAGGGATTCTTTCTTTATTATTATAAAATACTGGAAGATATTTGATGATGTCTATCTGGGATGGAGTAAAGAACTACCTGGCATTGGGATAGAAAAAGAAATAGGCAGTTCAGGGAGGGATCTAGAAAGAGTAAAAGCAGCCAGCAATGTAAGTGGCCAAAAAAAGATGAGATTATTTAATATATTGTCACTAATAAAAGTCCTATTTTATTTCTGATTCTAAATTAATAATGTGTCTGATTAAAAAACTCATCATTCGATAATATGATATCAAGACTCTTTTTGAGTATCCAAATAACGAAATGGGGATGGATGAGTGGCTTTTGACATTTAATTCAGATGGGTACATCATTTTGATTAAACATACTTTAGAAGTTGGCTTATTCAGTTAATGGGTCATGTTTCTGAGGGAAGATGATCATTATAACTGAGTTAGTTATATATAGCTCGTTCTGTATATGAATCATGTTATATGTGGAGCATATACACAGTTTATATAGAGATATATATTAATATAACTGTTGTCACAACTGAACTATTTGCCTCAACTGTCATCAAGTTTTATTGCAGTGTAATTTGCATGCAGGCCACTGCGTATTGAGAGTGCGGTTAGGCAAGTGTTGATAAATGGATAAACCCAGGCCACCAACACTACCATCAAAATATAGAGCATTTTCGTGACCCCTTAAAAATCCCTGTGTTTCTTTACAGTCCATTCCCTCTATCTTTTCCTGGACCCAGACAACCACTAATACACTTTCTCTAAGAATAGACTAGGCTTGCTTTTCTTAGAGTTTCCTATGAATAGAATCGTATATTATGGGGTCCTTTGTGCCTGGCTCCTTTTGCTCACATAATTTTGTATATTTGCTTATTATATTGTGTATTTCCATAATTCGTTCCTTATTGCTGTGTAGGACCCATCGTGTGGATACATTAGTTTGTTGGTGTACCAGCGGTGGGTACAGCTTTCTTTCCAATTTTGGCTATTACGAATAAAATTTCTACAAATAACTGGGTATAAGTCTTGGTGTTTCTACAAGTCTTCATTCCCTTTAGGTAACTACCTAATAATGGAATGGCTGGATTATAAGGTCGGTGTATGTTGGCCATTGTAATCAACTGCCAACGACTTTTCCCAAGTGGTTATGCAATTTTGCATTCCCAGCAGTGAGGTACAAGGGTTCTCGTTCTCATGACCACTTAGTATTCTGTCACTCTTTTTATATTAACCAGTAAGCATATAGTGGTGTCTCACTGTGGCTTTAAGTCAATTTTCTCTGATGACTAATGATGTGGAACATTTTTGCATGTGCTGAGTGGTCATATTCTATCTAATTTTGTGAAGTGCCTCTTCAATTTTTTGTCAATAGTTTATTAGGGGTGTTTGTCTTCTTATTGATTTGTATTACAAATATTTTCTCCCAGGATGAAGATTGCCTTTTCATTTTCTTAAAGGTGTCTTTCAAAGAGAAAAAAACGATGTAGGTGAAGTCCTTTTTACTTAGGATTCCTACTTCTGATATTCTATCTAAGAAATCTTTACCTATCTCAAAGCCGAAAGACTTAATCCTATATTTCTTCTAGAAGTACCATAGATGTGGCTTTTACATTAGGTCCTGGATGCATTTGGCTTAGTTTTTGTGTAGGACATGAGGCAAAGGTGGAGAGTCATTTTTCTCTCTAGGAATATGCATTAGTTGAAAAAAAAAACTTTCATTTTCCATTGAATTATGTTGGCACCTTTACTGAAAATCATTTGACATGTGATTGTAATTTGGGCCTCTCTATTATATTGCATTGATCTATGTGATCATTTTTATGCCAAGACCACAAAATCTGGTTTGGGAAGTCTTGAGATCTATTGTGCATATCTTTAATTTTGTTCTCAGTCACACTTGTTGGCTATTCTCAGTTCTTTACATGTTTATATAAATTGTAGAATGGCTTATCAATCTTTACAAAAAGAACTAGTATCTTGGTTGGGAATGAGTTCAATCTAAAGATCAGTATGTAGAGAATTGACACGTTAACAGTATTTAGTCTTCCAATTCATGAATGTGATATGCCGTTTGGTTTGCTTGTTTTCCGTCATTTTGTCAGCCGTGTTTTGTGGTTTTTAATACGCATGTCTTACATTTCTTGTCAGATTTATCTCTTCATTGATCATTGTATGTTGGCTTCGTATTCTGTGATCTTGCTAAATGCACTTAATTTAATAGCTCTTTATTACTATTATTATGATGATGACAAATTCATTAGAATTTCTATGTAGAGGACATATCTTCTGCAGAAAAAGCAATTTTCTTTCCTCCTTACCAATCTGCATGACTTTTATTTCTTTTTCTTGACCATTGCACTGAGTAGGATCTCCAGGATGATATTTAACAGAAGTGGTGAGAGCCAGCAGACCTCTATACTTGTCCACCCCTAGGAGGAAATATTCAGACTTGCAACTTCATGATGTTAGCTCGGGGATTTTCCTGGATGTTCTTTATCAGATTGAAGAGGCTCCTTTCCATTTCTAGTTTTCTGTGAATTTTTTATCATAAAACATTTTGAATTTTGTCAAATATATTTTTGTCAAATGCTCGCCTGAGATGATCATATGTGTTTTATCCTCTATTCAGCTGGTATGTTCAAGTACATTGACTTTTTGAATGTTAAAATGACCTTGCATTGCTGTTATAAACACCATTTATGTGTGGTGTGTTATCCTTTTCATGTATTGTTGGATTTGATTTGCTAACATTTTTTAAAGGATCTCGGGTTCATGTTCATGTGGGATATGGATCTGTACTTTTATTTTCTTTTAAATATTTATTTTTGAAAGACAGAGAGAGAGGGGGGGAGAAGGGCAAAGAGAGGGAGAGAGAGAATCCAAAGCAGGATCCACGCTCTCAGCATGGAGTTCAACACAGGGATTGAACTCATGAACCATGAGATCGTGACCTGAGCACAAACCAAGAGTTGGACGCTTAACCGACTGAGCCACCCAGGTACCCCTGTAGTTTTCTTACAATATCTTTTTGTTTTGATATCAGAATAATGCTTGACTCATAAAATTATTTGAAATTTTTTTCTTGGTGATTATTTCATTTTTATAATCATTTATATTGTCCTAAAAGCAAAGGTGAGGTTTCCAGATCAGAATGAAACTATTACAACTCATAGCAGATGAGGAGGCTGGCATGCACAGAAAGAGAGTTTTTGCGCTACAAGAGAGGAAGGGTAAAATTATGAATCTGGGGGTCTTTATGGGCCACATACTGCCCAGATGCTACCTGCTCCTCCCAGAAGAGCCAGAGAAACCTGACTTCCATAATACAAACAAACACTCTCTGGAAGATGAGTAAGAGCGTCCTTAGTTTATAAGTCTTTGGAATGTAATGGATAGCTCAGGGACCCAGTCCCCTGTGATTCTTTACTTACTTTGGGTTTAATACCCTTAAAATAGGAAAAGCTAATGTTTCTGGGGGGACAATATGAATTATTCTCCTTTTATAACTTGTCAATTTCCACTGTTCAGGAGGCTGAGGCTGAGACCATTTCTATAATGACTAATAATGTCGAGCAACTTTTTGAACGTTTATTAGCCATTCAAGTATCTTTGTAGAAATATCTGTTCAAATCCTCTACCCATTTTTAACTAGGTTTGTTTGAAAAAGTTGTTGAGTTGTAAGAATACTTCATACATGTACACAAGTCCTTATTGGATATATTTGAAATTGTTTTCTTTCGGTTGTGGGGTTGTCTTTGTGCTTTCTTGGTGGTGTCCATTGAGACACAAAGTTTTCAATTTTGATGAAGTCCAGTTTGGCAATCCTCTCTTTATTTTGCTTTTGGTCTCATGTCTGACAAATCATTGGCTCACCTGAGGTCAAAAAATCTACTCCAATAATTTCTTTTTTTTTAATTTTTTTAATGTTTTTATTTATTTTTGAAGGAGAGAGAGAGACAGAGCATGAGTGGGGGAGGAGCAGAGAGAGAGGGAGACACAAAATTCGAGGCAGGTTTCAGGTTCTGAACTGTCTGCACAGAGCCCAATGCAGGGCTCGAACTCACCAACTGTGAGATCATGACCTGAGCCGAAGTCGGATGCTTTAACCGACTGAGCCACCCAGGCGCCCCTGCTCCTGTAATTTCTTTTTTTTTTTTCTTTATTTCTTTTTAATTTTTTTAACGTTTATTTATTTTTGAGACAGAGAGAGACAGAGCATGAACAGGGGAGGGTCAGAGAGAGAGGGAGACACAGAATCTGAAACAGGCTCCAGACTCTGAGCTGTCAGCACAGAGCCTGACTCAGGGCTCAAACTCACGGACTGCGAGATCATGACCTGAGCCGAAGTCGGACACTTAACTGACTGAGCCACCCAGGTGCCCTGATGTTATGTCTTCTTAAGTAGGCTTTGGTAGATGTTATTATTCAAGAAATTTTTCCATTTCACCTCAGTTGTCAGATTTGTTGGAATAAAGCTTTCATAATATGTCTCATTGCCCTTTTATTGTCTGATCTATCATTATGATCCTTCTTTTTTTCCTGAAATTGATCATTTATGCTTTATTTCTTTTTTTTCTTGATCCTTATAACTAGCTTTTTAGAAGTGTATTGAATAGGAAAAAAACTTCTGGTTTGTTTTTCTCTATATCATTTTTACCATTTTCTTGTTAATAATTTTCTACTCATCTTTTCCACTTCCTTGCTTCTACTTTGTGATTACTTTGTTTTCCTTTGTATAGCTTTTTAAGATGGAAACCTAGATCATTGCTCTTGGATCATTTAATTATCTTTTTAAAAATTTTTTTAATGTTTATTTATTTTTGAGAGAGAGAGACACAGCACGAACAGAGGAGGGGCAGAGAGAGAGAGAGAGAGAGAGAGAGAAACTGAAGCAGGCTGCAAGATCTGAGTTGTCAGCACAGAGCCAGATGCAGGGCTTAAATCCACCAACCATGAGATCATGACCTGACCTGAAGTCAGACGCTCAACTCACTGAGCCACCCAGGTGCCCTGGATCATTTAATTACCTTAATATAAAAATTTTAGTCATAAATGTCCCAGTACTTAATTACTGCTCTAGCTGCATACCATAAATTGTAATATATTCCCATTTTCATTCAGTTCAAAATGTTCTCTTCCATTTTCTTTTTTGGCCTATGATTACATCCAAGTTTATAGTTATTTCCCAAATATTTGAGTTTTTCCAGATATTTTTCTGAATTGGTTTTGAATTCAATTCTGTTGTAGTCAAGAGAACTTTGTATAATTTCAATATTGTAAAATTCATTTAAGCTTGGTTATGGCCTGACATGTAGTCTAGGTGGCTGACTATTTCATTCATGTATATCTGAAAACAGTATGCAATCTTCTATTTATGTTTAGAGTTGTCTATGAAGGTCAATTTGGTAAATTATTGATAGTGTGTTTTGTTTTATTTTTTAAGTTTTTTAATTTATTTTGAGAGAGACAAACAGCATAAGCAAGGGGTGGGGTAGAGAGAGAGGGAGCCAGAGGGAGAGAGAGAGAATCCCAACCAGGCTCCCCACTGTCAGTGCAGAGCCTGACATGGGGCTCAAACCCACAAAACCATGCAATCATGACCTGACTAAAACTGAGAGTCAGATGCTTAATGGACTGAGCCAGCTAGGTGTCCCCTGATAGAGTTATTTTAATATAATCTGTTGACATTCTTTCTACCTGTGGGTTTCAGATTGTTTGGTTCTCCCCTACTTTACATATATTTTCCCTTCCCAGCTACCTGACCCATGGATTTCAAACTTGAGTGTCTGGCATAAAGACACCAGCCTTATGGAGACTGTTTATACAGATCCCACAGTGACTTTAAATCTCCTAATGCTTTTCTAATTGAACCTTGACTTTTCTAATTGAACCTTGACTTACACACCTGTTCGGTCTTTTTAAATTTTGTCTACTGATTTCCACTCTTAATTATTTTTATTGTTTTAAGATGTGTTTATAAAAATGTGTTTAGAAAATTATTTGTAAAAATAACTTCAAGATAGGATGGATGGATTTATCTATTTATTGTTTCCGAATGGCACTTGAAGCCATCAACCTTCCAGGGTTATCTTTATTTAATTCTGGAATTAAAACAACTCAAAGCGGAATTTTAGTTTCTTATACAAGCTGTTCACTTCCATTTTAACCTCCCTCTGTGGGTGCAACTTGTCTGGGTTAATAATAGTATTCACCTCTTCCCCCTACACTTGATAGGCCCTGGAATCTAATTCTCGTCCCCAGGTTCTCAATGCTGTCCATCTCTCAGACTCTCAGCCAGTCTCTGTGGGGAAAAACAACCCCTATAGTTGGCCTCTTTTCTTCCCCAGATACTAAATAATCATGCACTATTTTACTGGTCCTTTGATGACCTCCTACATTTCGTTTAAAATTTTTTTTCAGTTATACTAGTTGCTTTCAATCAGAAGTTTAATCCAGATTACCTAGACCATAGTTACTGGAAGCAGAAGTCCTATGTAGTTGAATTCATATTATCTTTGTGTGTTAAATGTAGCCAAGTGATCATATCTTTCTTTTTTAACAGGTAGATACAAGCCAGTTCATTATAGGGTGAGTTCTGAACCCAGATTCCTTGTGTTTTTTCTTGGCCGTACCAATAACAAGCAATGTGACATTGCCCAAGCTACTTAAATCTCTCTGCTTTGCTTTCTTCATGCAATTCTCTTGAGGATTAAATAGATGAATCCAAGTTCAACTGTGAGATTATTGACTAACACATTTCAAGTATATGATCAATATTAGGTATTATTATTAGGTGTGAATTTATGTTAAATCCAGCCTGACTTAAAGTAAAATCAAAAGACGGATCCAACGTTATGAGCAAGGCAGCTCATTTTCGTTTCATTTTTTGAGATAGTCTATTAAAGAGTAAAGTTTCAGGTTTGACTAATTTATTGGCTAACTTCAGCCCCGTACCACCAAGAACTTCCAGATGCTAATGGTATACGTTCTGCATGCTTTTGATTTCCCTTGGGAACCGAATATATTACAAATAAGCTTTTCATTTTGTTCCAGTAAGATCTGTCCCCATGGCTTATCATCATGCCCTGACTCCCGATATCTGTATATCTCTTAGCACCACCACTTGGATAGTAAATGCTTAAGGTTAAAGACATACACACCTTTATGATAGGACCTTTCTTTATATACCTCTTTCTGCCTTAGTGTTTTATCAGAAAGGAAATACAAGTAACCTGCGTAGTCTTTCCATTTTTTCTCTTTTATATATAGAAACTCAATATTTCTGCATTGGGCTGAGGATTATCATGGCTTTCCTGTGTCTGTAAAGAGAAAGAGCCCTACGCTTTTTTTTTTTTTTCTGCCAGCGATCACAGGCTGTGACTGTGGCAGAAAATATATCAGGGCATGTCTCAAAATGTGGCAGAATGGATCATAAAGATCCAAAACTAAAGATCAAGATCACATTCTTCTCTTGTTTTTTTCTAATAGAAACTGTGAAGACCAGCGCAAAGGAAACACAGTCATATTGCTGGTATGTTCTCATTAGCAAATAGAACTGAGAGACTGCAGTTTCCATAATAGGCTTATGTTGATTCAACTTCTCCCAAGTCGACAGAGATTTTCACTCAGAAAAATCATCTGAAAACCTCTAAATATAGTTCAAACAACGAACATTTACCAGAATAAGAAGGATAAATCCTAGTACGGGTTCTATATGGATTCTCATTATTTGCACAGAACGCTAGGCTTCCTTTCAAATTCTGTACAGAAGGTATTTCTTGAGAAATGCTAGCTGAACCATTATGGATGGAGAATATTCTGCAGTCATTTAGAAAAGTAGAGGGATATCTGAAATAAAAGAGAAATGAATGATCTGGCATTTTCTTCAGGTTATACCCTCTGCCAAACAATTTTTCTTCTACCCACCTGAGTTTGCTACATCATGCATGTGAGTAGCAATGTTGGAAAATACCACTTAGAACAATAGGTTCTATTCAGGTCATTTCACCTTTATATCTTTCCAAATGTATGGGGAACATTTTATTTTTCCTGAAATTGACATTCCGCGGCCTCAGAAGTGAAGAAACTATCTTCCTCCCCAAAATCTGTGGTTTTTGTTCCTAATACCAGGAGTGGTTATGTAGGAGCTACCCGTTTTCCACCTGAAGTATCTGATAACTGATTGCACCCATCAGTCTTCTTCAGGTTGCACGTGACAGTCACACAGCTTGGGGGAAAGAGGTGGTGTTTTTTGTTTTGTTTTGAATTTTGCTGCTTTAACAAAGCTACAGAAAACCATGGCTGTGCCTGGCACTCCAGTGCCAGGTGACTGGGGAGGGTATGTGGAAAACACCAAGAATTCTTCTCCTCTCTTTCTTGAGAGATTCATTCCCCACCTGCCCTCTGTGAAGTAGCATCCAGGTTAGGGTCCCTTGGCGCTCCAGACTCACATCTCTTCCATTGGCCTCTGAGCAGACGCCGAGACCTGCTTTCCTCCATCTCAAGGTCAGAAATCCGAGTGGAGTGTGGGTTTACCCAGCCTTGGTCAGGGAGCCGGCCCGAGGTCGTCACTGTCACCTGGGCTGGGGATGGGGATCCATCTCTCTTGCCAGTACACCCAACGAGGGGGCCGTTCTGTTGTCATCACTCAATAAAAGGGATGTCCACCTTCGTTTATTTCTGATGTGATTGAGGGATTGTCTGGCTCTTCACTTCTTTAAATGACCTACATTAAACAGGCATGCATTTCTTTTGATTAACCACCTCTTGTCTATTTTCACGTTTTCAGTTTCCAAAAAAAAAAAAAAAATAGTGTCTAAGAGCTTTGTATGTGGTTGGCCATTTGATTTTTTCAAGAGAAACTGTGACGATCTGCCCTTATTATGACATCAAGAACTTGGAGAGCACCTAATGATAACACAATGAGGATAAGGTGACTGGGAACTCAGATCTCATAGCTGAAGCCCCAGGGCGGGAAGCATTCTGACTTGCCGAGTATTTGTGCACGTCTGTGCTTTCTACTCTCGGAGGGACGACCTAGATTTTGCTTGTCACTTCAGTCTTGTCCCTAAACTTTCCAGATTATAAATATCAACTGAAAAGCTTATTAAAGATATAGGCTCCCTGGCCCAACCTCGGATCCACTGGAAACATCATCTGTATTCTTATAATCAGTCAGGTCTGGAACAAGTGTGGTTTGTGGAAGGTGAGCTAGTGGGTTGCCTTGTCATCGTCTCTCTTAATGGAGGAATCTCTCTTACTGGTTTGGACAGAACCCGGAGGGATCAAAGTGGACTAAATGCAAGGATTTGCTTTCTGGTTGTTCAACTATTTATGTATTCTCTTACTAAAGCATTTTTTTTTCACAGTAAACAACATTATTTTTGGTTTTTTGAATTATTCATAAGTAACCTTGTTAATAAAAAGATACATATTCTCTTCATCTGTTCGTGGAAATGTTCTCTAAAACTCAAGATAACTACTATGAACATTAGAAGGTAGGTTTCTGTTTACACATTTCTTTACATGGAATAACATCTTTGATCTCTATCAAAATCCTGTGAGATTATTGGGATCAGTAACTTCTGCTTTTTTAAAATGTTGATTTATTTTAGAGAGAGAGAAAGAGAAAGTAGGAGGGGGGGGGGGAGACAGAGGATGCGAAGCAGGCTTTGTGCAGACAGCAGGCAGCCCAATGTGGGGCTTGAACTCGCAAACTGTGAGATGATGACCTGAGCCAAAGTTGGATGCTTAACCAACTGAGCCACCCAAGTGCCCCAGTAACTTCAGCTTTTAAAGGAAGAACAACATCAAATTTAGAAGAATGAAGTCATTGCTTCAGTTGACAGAGTTGGTGTCCACAGAGCCAGGGTCAAGCCCTGACCTTCCTCCCCCAAATCCTACCCCACCCCTCCAATGCCTTACTCCTTCCTTTGATGGCAGCTGGTGCTCTGCCGACCCCAGTTCATCTTATCCACTCATAAAATACAAGCAATGATGTATTAGAGATTTGTTGACAAGATGAAACGTGAGATCAGATTTGATAGACATCCAGAAAGTTTGAAGAAAAGTAGGGGGGAGAGGATTTGATTCTTAACAGATCAACATATAGTAAGTTTTATGGAAAAACATAAAGATCTCAAAGCATCAGGAGAACAAGAGACCAGGTCTGGCTCTTCCGGGAGCTTCTAGTTTGATTGTGAGCCACTAGTATCACTTTTTGAGGTTTTAAACTTTTACTTTGAGGAAATGAAGAATATAGACTAGATTAGCAGTTCATTCTAAAGACACATTTTTTTTTCATTTCAATTCAAGGTAGTTAACATATGGTGTAGTCTTGGCTTCAGGAGTGGAACCCAGTGATTCATCTTTTACATATAACACCCAGTGCTTATCCCAACAGGTGCCCTCCTTAATGCCCATCACCCATTTAACCCCCTCCCCTCCATCCCTCCAGAAACCCTGTTTGTTCTCTGTATTTAAGAGTCTTTTATGGTTTGTCTCCCTCTCTGTTTTTATCTTATTTTTCCTTTCTTCCCCTATGTTCATCTGTTGTGTTTCTCAAATTTCTCATGATAGTGAAATCATATGATATTTACCTTTCTCTGACTTATTTCACTTAGCAAAATACACTCTAATTCCATCCACATTGTTGTAAATGGCAAGATTTCATTCTTTCTCATCACGGAGTAGTATTCCACTCTGTGTGTGTGTGTGTGTGTGTGTGTGTGTGTGTGTGTGTGTGTGTGTGTGTATACACACCACATCTTTATCCATTCATCAGTCAGTGGACATTTGGGCTCTTTCCATACCTTGGCTGTTGTTGATAGTGCTACAATACACAATGGGGTGCATGCGCCCTTTCAAATTCGTGATTTTGTAATCTTTGGGTAAATACCTATTGCCATTGTTAAATTTGCTGTCTTGTAGGCATCGTCCATGCTTGGTTTCTGCTGGACCAGATGACTTTCCCCATGATCTTTCTAGGAGCCCATACGTTTTAATGTAGGTCAGCAAACTGCAC
The DNA here is from genome assembly GCF_024362965.1 of Panthera pardus. Lineage (NCBI taxonomy): Eukaryota > Metazoa > Chordata > Mammalia > Carnivora > Felidae > Panthera > Panthera pardus. The sequence goes on along the minus strand of NW_026526677.1, from coordinate 112,467,861 downwards.
CTTGAGACAAAAACAGATAGGAACAGAAGGTGGGTGAGAGGTTATGTTAGTTGCAAGAAATCAGAGAAGGAATTATAGAAGTTGGAAAATGTTTGTCCTGTAGAGTGAAGTGGCAAACAATTCCATATTCATGAAGTGTTTTCAACATGAATGTTACCATCTTGGCCAAAGAAACTACCCAAGAAATGATTTTGAAATGTGCATTTTTCTTCTCGCCTATGGGATTTCAATTTTCTTTCTTAAAATGCCTAAAAAGAATCTTCTTTAGAAAGATATAGTTAATCTGGGGCACGTGGGTGGCTCAGTAGGTTGAGTGTCTGACTTCGGCTCAGATCATGACCTTATGGTTCATAGGTTCGAGCCCTGCGTTGAGCTCTGTGCCGACAGCTCAGATCCTGGAGTCTGCTTTGGATTCTGTGCCCCCCTGTCTCTCTGCCCCTCTCCCGCTTGCGCTCTGTCTCTCCCTCTCTCAAAAATAAATAAACATAAAAAAAAGATATAGTTCAATAAAGCAGAGGGACAAAACAGAAGACAGAATGGGAAAATTGTTAACCTCATCACATAATACTTGCACAATGATTCCCAAAGAGGCAAGAGCTTCCAAACCTCACTACCTGGGTTCCCATTCTCATTCATTAATTCATTAAATACCTACTGAAACACAACCTTGTCTAGCAAATAATTTCTCATCTCAGTAAACTTTAGAAGCCACTCTCTCTAGTGTGTATACCGCCATAATACAACAGTGCACAGCAACGATTAATTTATGTGTCTGTCTTCCTTGCTGTAAACACCACAAAGTTCCCATGGAACAGAAAGTCAGTTCCTAATCCTTCAGTGAAGTTGAATGGAGGCCGGGATCTCAAAGATCTGCAAAACCCGTCTGGAGCTTTTTTAACATAAAGGACTTTGCACTGATTTTCAAGCTCACGCGGAGAATAACCTAGCTGCATTTAATGCTTCTCAGTTGGGGAATTGTATGTGAATTTTCCTTTACATTATGTATTTTGTGTCTGCTACATACTCCATCACTACCATCCATTTATTATTATATCCTAAGATAGCATATGGTTTCTCTAATCAGAACTTTTCTACTTCGCACCAAATGTTTTTTAGTGCACACTGTCTTGTATTTGATGCAGAAACTTACAGTACAGGGGTGCCTGGGTGGCTCAGTAGGTTAAACATCCAACTCTTGGTTTTCGGCTCGGGTCATGATCCCAGAGCTGTGGGGGCGAGCCCCACATCAGGCTCCCCGCTGGCAGTGCGAAGCCTGCTTGGGATTCTCTCCCTCTCCTTGTCTCCCTCTGCCCCTCCCCTGCTCATGCTCTCTCTCTCTCTCTCTCTCTCTCTCAGATAAATAAATAAACCTAAAAATTTACAGTCCAATGTTGATAATGCTTGCCTTTTAGTGTGTGGCCTGTTTAGTTCAGAACAGTAATGGGCGGAGAGATGAGCTAACCCCAAGCACGATGGCTGCGGGAGTTGTACCCTAAGACCCCAAGACCTCGAGCTTTGGGTTCACAGCCTGACAGAGTGACAAGAGGAACTGTGGGCCCAGTCACGGGGGACTTGCTGGCCACACTGCGGATATGCGGCCTTCCCAGAAGCTACATGTGTATCCTCACGAGACACGGTAAATCTGGAGAAGGGAAAATAATACATGCCACAGAGGGGGACAGCAGGCACACGTGTCAACCTTGGCTGTGGCACTCAGGGACGTGATAAAAATTATTCCCCTGACAACGTTTAATCGCCAGCTGGTCTGTATGCAGACATGAGGCCTGAAGGAATCGAGGGAAAAAGAAAAAACTGGAAGGAGATCCACAAATACTTGAGATATTGAAAGTATTTGCATTAACTCTACACTCACGTGTTTAAGATCATAAATAAAAGAGGAAATCGAGAGTATGCATAAAGCAACAAGATGCATAGTAAGTACCCAGGTAAAATGTTAAAACAGAAACAAATACAACTTACAGAAATTTAAAGTATAATAAGGTGATACAAATGAGGGCGATAAAAGTGTTCTAACATTGATTGTGGTGATGGTGTACAACTCTATGCATGTATTTGAAAACACTGAATTGTATATTTTAAGTAGGTGAATTGAATAGCATATGAATTATATCTCAGTAAGACTGGTGTGTTTCTTTAGCAACGTGGTAGGATTTATTCCGTTCTTGCCCAACGCGACAACCAGTTTCCCAGAAAAGAAATTCTGAACCTGAGAGAGACAGAGACAGAAACAGACAGAGAACAGACAACGTTAATAACGTGAAAGAGATTAATTAGGATGGAATTTTTCTGCTACTATACATGTGAGTTCAAAATTAGGAAGAACGTGCTGCTCAGAACGTACTTGGTATTTCTGGAAGACAGTGTCCTGAACCAAACCCGGAAAATTGGATGAGAGCAGTTCGTATGCTGATTATATATTTGCACTGTGTACCGAGCAGATAATTCTGTACCCTGAGGTTAGTAGGACATTAAAAAACTTCTCTTCCGACTTTTATAAAATATTTGAAGTATAATTTGCATTCAAAGAAATGCACAAATGTTATGTTTGTAGTTTGATGGATTTTGACAATTGTACGTATCTGCCACCCACGTATTAAGATATTTCCATCGCTTCGGAAAAATCTCTTGTGCCCGGTCCCAGTCAGTCCCATCTTCAACGAGAGACATTAATTGTTCTGAAATCTTTCACCACAGGTAAGTTTTTACTATCCTGTTTTTATGTTTGTATATGGATTTTTTAGAAACAGATAATGAGAATGAAGTTTGTACAAGGCTTCTGTCATTTAGCGTAATGTTTTTGATTTTCATGCACGTTGTTGAGGGGTTTATTCTCCTTTGGTGCTGAATAGTATTCCATCATATGGAAATAGCACAGTGCATTTATCTGTTCTCTTGATGGGGTGGACATTTAGGCTCCTTTGTGGCTTTTCACTAATTTATTTATTTATTTATTTATTTATTTTTTAAGGTTTATTTATTTTTGAGAGAGAGACACAGCATGAGCAGGGGAGGGGCGGAGAGAGAGGGGGACACAGAATCCGAAGCAGGCTCCAGGCTCTGAACTGTCGGCACAGAGCCCGACACGGGGCTCAAACCCGTGAACTGCAAGATCGTGACCTGAGCCAAAGTGGGACAGTTGACCGACTGAGCCCCCCAGGTGCCCCCTGGCTTTTCACTAATTTATATAAGGTTGTTTTGACACAGTGCATTCCAGGGTTTTTTTTTTTTTTGGTGTGTGTTTATTTTTGTAATTTCATTTCTTTGGGGTAAATGACTACATTCATGAGAAACTTCTAGACTGATTTCCAAATGTGTACCTTTTTATATTTGCACCAGCAACATGTGAGAGTTTCAGCCACACCACTCACTTGCATCACTTGGTGTTCTTCACCTTTTTACTTAGTAACTGTTCTAGTTGGTAGATGATAGTATTATGTTGTGGCTTAATTTTGCATTTTCATTTTTTTTCATTTTTTTTAACATTTTTAATTTATTTTTGAGAGACAGAGAGAGACATTGTGGGCAGGGTAGGGGCAGAGGCTTCAGGCTCTGAGGCAGGCTCTGAGGCAGGCTCTTCAGGCTCTGAAGCAGGCTTCAGGCTCTGAGCTGTCAGCACAGAGCCCGACGTGGGGCTCGAACCCATGAACCGTGAGATCATGACCTGAGCCAAAGTTGGTCGCTTAACCAACTGAGCCACCCAGACACCTCTTTGCATGTTTCTGATAACTAATAATGTTAAATACACTCCTGGGCTTATTAGTCAGTGGTATATACACCTTGGTGAAATGCCCATTTTTATAACTGGGTTGTTTTTCATTATTTCATTGTAAAAGTTGTTTATATATTCTTGATTGAAGTTCTTTGTATGTTATACTCATGGCATATTTTTTCCAGTCTGAAGTTTGTATATTCATATTTTAAACAGTATGGGCAAAATATTTTAATTTTGACAACAACTTATTTTTAGTTAATGGTTTCTCTGTCCTGTTCGTGAGCTTTTTTCCACCCCAATGTCAGTCCAAAGTCATGAAGCTAATCTGCATCAAGCTTTCAAATGTAAAATTTTACTTTGAGGTCTTTGGTCTTTCTCAAATTAATTTTTTTGTATAGTGTGAGATATGGTTTAAGGTTCTTTTTTTTTCATGTATAGCCAGTCATGCCAGCACAATTTATTAAAAAGAACTTCCTTTCCAATTTTATTAACTGACCCTTGGTTGAAAGTAAATGGATTGAATAAGTGTCAGTTTCTTTTTTAATTGTTTTATTCTGTTAAATTGATCTACTTGTCTATTTTTATGGCTATGGCAATACTACATTGTCTTGAATCAATGCAGCACTATAATAAATCTTGAAATAAGATAGTGGTTTGCCAGAAAACCACTTTTTAAGATTTTTTTAAAGATTTTTTTCTTTTTAAGATTATTTTAGCTGCTAGGCCCCCTTTTTCTCCCCTATCGAAAATTAGTGGAGTTAACATTGCAACAATATTGAGTATTGCAATCCATTGACATGGTATATCTTTCTCCTGGTATTTTGGGATTTCTCCCTTTATTTTTCTCTTGATTAACTTCCACTCTTATCTCTTTTCTTTCCTCCGCTATGCTCACTTTAATTTTTAAAATTTTATATTTCTAATATCTTAAGGTAGAAGCTTAGATCATTGATACTGTGCCATTATTCTTTTCCTAATACAAGCATCCTGTTAGTTTTCTAGGGCTACAGTCAAAAGTGCCACAAACTGGGCAGCTTAAACGACAGTGATTTTTTTGTCTTACAGTTACTCGTGGAGCCTAGAAGTCTGAGATCAAGATGGTGGCAGAATGAGTTCTCTGTGGGAGCTAGGAAGTAGAATGTGTTCAGGTCTCTTTCTTGGTTTCTGGTGGTTGGCTGGCAATCTTTGGCGTCCCTTCCCATGAACACACATTATCCCAATCTGCACCTTCATCTTCTTGTGGCATTCTTCCTGTGTGTGTGCTTGTGTCCAAAGTTCCACTTTTCATAAGGACACCAGGTATATTTGATTAGGGACGCGACCTACTCCAGGATGATCATATCTTAGGTAATTCCTTCTGTAGCGACACTATTTCTAAATAAGGTCACAGTCTGAGCGGTCTAGTTTAGGACTTCAACATATGAATTTGAAGGGAACAGAATTCAAGCCATAGTAAGCATTAAGTTCCCTTCTAAGTACCACTGAACTAAATCTGAAAGATCCTGCTAGGTTATATATTCATTATCATTCAGTTTGACATATTTTCTAACTTCCATTTTTATTTCTTTCCTCACCCACGGATTTAAAAATGTTTGTGTACTTTTGAAATATTCATTTTTTTCTTAGATATGCTCTTTTTATTGTTTTCTAATTTACTTCTGTTGAACATTCTATATGTGATCTGTTTTTAATGGCTTTTTAATATTTAATTCTAATATTCTGATTAGAACATGAAACAACATACATATTGAAAATGTACAATTTGATAAATTTTAAATACGTATGCGTCTGCCAATCTTTATGAAAATCAACGTTATGAACACATCTATCAGTCTCTTTGTGATCCCTTCCTCCCTTCCAATTACCAAGTAAACAGCGATCTCTTGTCTGTAACTGCAGATAGTTTGCATTTCTATATTTTTATGTAAATTCTATCAGACAGAATGCACAATTTTTTGTCTTCTCTCACTTACCATAAATACTTTGTGATCTGCCCATACTTATGAACAGCAGTTGGTTCTTTTTTATAGTTGACTAGTTCATCCATTTACCTGTGGGTATACCTTCAGATTGTTTTCAGTTTTTGGTTGTTACAAATAAAGCTGCTATGCAAATCTGCGTACTGATCTTTGTATGAGTGTATGCTTTCATTTATCTTGAATCAGTGTCTTGAAATGGAATGACTACACATATGCATGTGACCACACATTGCCAGGTATATGTTTAAGTTTGCAAGACACTGACAAAGTGTTTCCCACAGTGGTTCTAGAATTAATATTCCAAGCAGTGGTGTATGAGAGTTACATTTGTTCCACATTTATGACACCACTTGATGTGATCGTACTTTTTCATTTCAGACTATCAGAATGACAGTTGTGCAGTGGTATCTCATATTTTGGCCTTAATTTGCATTTCCTAATGATTAGTTATGGTGAGCATGTTTTCCTACAACCTATATATACTCGTCGGTGGAGGGATTTTCTTATCTTTTACACACTTTCATTGGATTATTTATTTTTTAATTACTGACGTTTAAGAGCCATTTATGTATCTTGGATACAAATCTTTTATCAGATATATGATTTGCAAATATTTTCTTTCAGTCTCTGACTTGTTAACACATTTCCTCAGCAGTGTCCTTGAAGAGCAAAAATTCCTAATTTCAATGAGTCAGCATTCATCAGTTGTTTTTGTTTTCTGGATCATGATTATGTTGTTCCAGGTAAGAAATCTTTGCTTAGCCATCGTCACAGAGATTTCTCCTATATTCATGCTAGAATTTTAATAATTTTACATAGTAATAACATTTAAATTTAAGTTTTCCATTTAGATCTCTGACCCATTTTGCATGACTTTTTCTGTATGGTGTGAGGTATGAACTGAAATTCTTTTTCTCTTAATGTAAAGATATCTAATTTTTCTCACTTATTTTAAATATGTTTATCTTGCTATACCATAATGCATTTTTAACAGATGGTTTACTTCTATTTTTGGATTCTGTTGTTTTATTGACAGAGTGTTGGCTTTGGTTCAGGTAGGCAGGTTGTTTATCTGCAGATAGACTTGACCTTTTTGAACCTGTTTTTAACCTTTGGTAGGACAGGTCTCCAGGAGCATTTGCTGTAAGTCTAGATGAGCTCTTCTCCCATGGCGGCTTTTTATGATGTACTACATGCTTGGAAGCTGCTTTTTACTGCCTCCCTAACTTGTACAAATTCCCATAGTATCTTATAGCTCCTTTTATTTCTTTTCCTGGTAGTTGTTTCTTGCACATCCTTGTGGAGCTCTGCCCTCAGCATGTGTATTTTAGTGTTTGGCTAAACATTCAAAGATTCATCCTGTGAAGGTTCTGGAATTGTTTTTCCGGCACAGTTCCCTTTTGTCTGGTACTCTGCCCTATAAGTTGCAGTCCCTCCAGGAGCCCGACTCTCATTTCTGCTTACTGAACTCAGTGAGACCACTCCATTATGAACGGACTTCCCTTCCTTGTACTTTAGTCTGGAAAGTGCTGCCTGGAAAAATGCAGGAACTTTCATGGAACTGAATTTTGTCTCCCTTCTTTCCGGGTTTGCAATTCTGTGCTACATGCTGTGAAACCTCTGAACACATTTACTTCATGTACTTGGTCCACTTTTATTGTTGTTTTCTGTTCAGCTGATGGTAACTTCATCATGGCTGACAGACGTCCATAAGTTTTAAAACAACCAGATTGTTTAGTTTCTGACTCGAACTACTTTCCCTGACCCAGCTTGCACTTCTAGTTTGTCTTACTCCTTTTTCACCCCCTTAGGACAGTCTCCCTTCAGTCCTAAAATAGCATTTTTAGTGATTTGACTATTTCCTCCATTTCTCTTTCATCAGGATGCATTCTTCAGCCATGCTGCCAAGAGCTACCCTGAATCGATATTTTGTTTGCTTGAGCAATTTTACAGGCTCACATACGTGACACCCTTTTCAGGCTAGGTCTAAACAATAACAGATGAGCACTGTTAGGTTAGATAGAATTGTTAGATTTTGTCTTTTAAAGATCTTTGTCTTTGAAGCCCTGCCTTTCTAGATAAAGCCTTGTCATGATAACAGATAGTAAGCAGTCCAATTTGGGGATAATCTTAAATACTAATAATTAAGTCCACTTATAGGGCTTGCAGGGAGGGATAAGAGAGAGGGGACAGGTGGGCTGGCGTTAGTCACAGGATGCTCTTGCCAGGGGTTGGTAGGAGTATGTATACCACGAAGTCGCTGGAACATTGAATGGTTTTGTCTTTAAAATGTATGGATCTGCATGGAGTTAACGTTAGATTGATTTGTCTGTGATCTTATCTTAGACCCTATGGATTTCATTTGACCGGTATTAAAAGAGTTTGTGCTTCACCTGTAATGTCCACAATGATGTGGTCTGGCACAGTTTACGTGTTGTGAGAATCAGGGTACACTTCACAAGTTCACTTCTCCATTTCCCATAGCCCAGATGCCGGAGGGGCGGTTGCATTTCATCTACATGCAAGAGTTACTAGCTGTGTTCTGGATATTGTGTAATGGAATTTAATTCCAAAGCTTAGAGAGAAATGAAGTATAACCAAATTGAGAATCTTAGGAAAATGTCTTTATGATTAATAATATTAATTTTCTGAAAGCAATTCAGAATTATATTCCCAGTACCAGACGTTTATTGAATGGATGAATGAATGCAATTTTAAAAAGGTTATGAGACAAGAGACGGGAATTGGTAATGTGCGTAATCTTTTATCCTTGTAGACATAATTAAGTGAAACATAATGTAGACACCTGAAGCCTACAATGTAAGAAGCTATATAAAATTAAGATACCTTAGATAGCTTCTCATGAAGGAGGTTCGAATCATTGGAAATGATTTGCCTCTTGGTTACAGATCTGATTGGAATAGGGGAGAGAGCCAGGGATCAGGAGTTGCATGGACAGTGGTCATTAGCCTGGTAGTCCTATAACTAGTTGTAAGACCTTTGGGAAGTAATGTTTCCCTAGTCTTCATTCCTTCATCTGAAAAATGGGTGGATTCCTATGAATGGGAAGAGAATTAAGTGATTGAGTACATACGCTGAACACCTTACAGCTGCTCAGAAAATATTACTCAGCTTTGCTTCTCTTTTCATCATGGCAGTCAATGTATAAATATATTAATACTTGCTTGCTAATAATGAAGATTTATTTGTTACTCTGTTTAAATGCAGATTCTCCCTATGAAAAGTGAAACTTCTGAGGAAAAATAGGAAAGAGAGGGCAAAAGAGAGGGAACAGAGAGGGAAGGCATAGAGGGCCATACAAGGAGGTCAAGTTCCACCCCAGATGAGTTACATCTCGTGCACCAAGTTTTGAGCACCTGTGGAAATAAAAACTCTTAGAAAAATTGGTTAGATTGTCTTTGTTTATGTGTGATATCATTCATTCAGTTTATTCAACTAGCATTTGCCATTAATTTACCAAATGCCAGACACTTTGCAAAATGCCAAAGATAAAGGAAGGGATTGGAAAAAAAGAGTTTTTGCCTTTATCAACCTTAGATCCTAGCAGGAGAGATGCATACAGGTGCCTGAAGATTCACGTTATGAAGGAGAAGAGTAATTGCTTTGGGGACAAGTAACAAGGACCCCTAAGCTGGAAGAGGACATCTTAGGAATCTTTTGTGTGGAAGGGATATTTGAGCAGAGGACTAAGCATTGTAGAGTTTTCTCCATCACAGGATGGACTGAGAAGCGAGGGGGGATAGTATTCTAGGGAGATGAGTATCTCCACAAAGACCCCGAGAAAGGAGAAGGTGTGGTTTGCACGGGACTGGAGCAGAGCTAGCATGAATGGACGTCGTAGTTCACCAAGGACAGGGCAGACAAGGAGACCTTAGGTGACGCTGAAGGAAGCCCAAGACTAAGTAACGGAGGGTCTTGTCTGCTATGTTAAATATTTTGGATTTTTTTTAACGTTTATTTTTGAGACAGAGAGAGACAGAGCATGAACGGGGGAGGGTCAGAGAGAGAGGGAGACACAGAATCTGAAACAGGCTCCAGGCTCTGAGCTGTCAGCACAGAGCCTGACGCGGGGCTCGAACTCACGGACTGCGAGATCATGGCCTGAGCTGAAGTCGGCCGCTTAACCGACTGAGCCACCCAGGTGCCCCAAATATTTTGGATTTTAAGAGCAACAGGAAGCCACTGAAAGGTTTGAGTCAGGTCAGTGCGAATGATTTGTGCTGTAAGTCAATCCGTTTCTGTGCGGCGGATTGCATATGTCTGAAGATAAAAGAGAGTGTTTATGCAAAAAGGGCCAGGCAAGGACAAAGATTTGTGTTAGGGCAGTGACAGTGGGGATGAATGGACCAGGATAAGTGAGGAAGGGAGTGAAACATTAGCATCAATAGGATTTTGCCCAGCAGGAGAATTTGGCTTCAAAAGCCCTCCCAAACCTCCTCCTCCTACCTCCTTACTTGGAGAAGTTCTCTGCATTCTTTTAATTTAAGTTCAAGCGCTACCTGCCTTTTCACGACCTCTCTCTCACAGGCCGAGTTATTGGATTATTTTTACGGCACCTGGCAAATTGAGGGATTTTTAAGGCAGTGGATTTCAACCCTGGGTACACATTGAATTCATCAGGGGAACTTTTAAACTCTTGTAATACCTGCCCCCCACCCCAGACCAACTCTTTGTGAGTGGGGACAGAGCAAGACTATTGCCTGAGAGCTCTCGAGGTGGTTGTAATGTGTATTGAGGGATGGGAACCAGCACTTAAAGGCAGGTACCGTATTGGCATTTGGGGTTGTTTTTGCATCAGGCTGCACCCCCACTATGGCTGAATCAGGACTGGTTCCTGGGGCTTAACACAGCAATGGTACATCTGAATTTATTGCTATGTATTTAAATAAATCCAAGTATGCCTCTTGAATTCTTTTTAGTCACTTGAGGCTTCTCTGCCCATGAAAATGACTGGGAATAATTCAGGGGAGATTCAGGAAGTATCTGCCCTAGAAACACCTCACTGAGGTAGAAATAGACATTTAAAAGGTATAAAAAGTGTGTAACGATTGCCAAAATATGAACATTGTTGCCCGAGGCAATACACCCTGGTGTGGATTTTTATTCTGAGCTGAAAGACAAACATTTTTTTAAAAATGTATATTTCAATAAATGTACATTCCTGTAAAATACCAAGCTGATGGGCTCCTTTGACCCTAATACCCCATCTGTTCGCAGGCACAGAGGCAATCTCTAGACTTACGGGCATAGGAAAGGTACAGACGAATTTCTTCTACCCGTCCCTGCTTCTTCTAGCTTGGGGAGGAAAGCATAGCCTGGTTTCTCTGAAAGTCTTATCATATTACCGGTTTTGGAATGACTCTACAGCTTGTCTATTACCGCAATTCATGGGAATGGATTTCACTGTCTCATAATACAGCACCTGTTCGGTTTTTAAAGAAGCCATTTGATCCCATCATAAAGTGACTGCCCGATTTAACAGGAAGCCAAATGGTTTATGGGAAGGGCCCCTGAGAAGGAGCGGAGGGACCCTTTCCATCCCAACTCTAAGACTCTGGCCCCACAGGGAAGTGTCTGAACACTGTGCAGATCGGTACGGAATTGAATTAGTGCTGGCCTTCTGCCCTCTCATGCTCACACAAGATGTGCTCTTAGAGAACGATGCTTCTATCAAGGAGGGGACAAAGGACCAAATCAGAGACCTGACTTAGCTCTACCAGCCTTCCTGTCAGGGAAGGCAGAACTCGGGAAGGGAATCGTAATGTGAGGACAGACTTTTGATGGAGACACAGGTAGACTGAAATCAGTGGAAGATGAAGACTGTGGCCAAACAGTCTGGGAGAACTCAGGGGTCTGGTGGAAATGAAGGTAGAGAGGGGTGGGGGGAAATGACAGAGCTGGGGCCAAATCCAAAGCAGAGGATTGAGACACAGTACAGGCAAGAGGTTGAGAGTAAGTGCAGCGGCCAAGCTCGAGGGACCTGCCTCATGTAAGATCCTAGCACAGGGTGCAGCTGTACCTACTCAAGTCAAAGCAATAGGCTTTGCCATGATTTTTTTTAAAGTTTATGGATCTCCTAGGTCTCAAATCTGGTCTTTCTAACCATGTTAATACCCTGTTCCATTCTCAGAAGCTTAGATCCATATTGCTGGTCTACCTCTGAGGGACTTCATGGCATGAGATCTGTTCACTAGTATTTTTTTAAATTTTTTTTAATGTTTATTTACCTTTGAGAGAGAGAGGACACAAGCAGGGGAGTGGGAGAGAGAGAGGGAGACACAGAATCCGTAGCAGGATCCAGGCTCTGAGCTGTCAGCACAGAGCCTGATGTAGGGCTCAAACCCTCGAACCATGAGATCATGACCTGAGCCAAAGTTGGACGCTCAACCAACTGAGCCACCCAGGCACTCCTGTTCACTAGTCTTATTCTTGGTTTCTATACCCACTTCCTATCATGATGTGACAAATTACTACAAACTTGGTGGCTTAAAACCATATATGCTTATTTAAAAAAACATGTTATGGATGGGAAGACTTCACTTTTTTTTTTAAGTATGCTCTGTGCCCAATGTGGGGCTTGAGCTCAAGACCCTAAGATCAAGAGTCTCGTGCTCTACTGACTGAGCCACCCAGGTGTCCCCCACCTCCACCAACACACACTTAGGATCTCACAGTGTCTGGGGGGGCGCAGAAGGCTGGGCATGGCTCAGCTGGGTACCCCACTCAGGGGCTCCCCGGCTGCAGGTAAGCTACCCGCAGGGGCTGCATTCTCGTCTGCATCCGTCTTGGGGAAGAATGCACTTCAGGCTCTTTCGGGTTGTTGGCACAGCTAAGCCCCTTGCGGTGGTAGGACCGAGCTCCTCAGCTCCTATAGACCACTCATAGTTCCTCCGTCACACAGTCTTTTACGTCCAGAGCACGTTTGTTTGATATTTCAGGCCAGCTGGGGGGGGGGGGGGGGGGGGGGCGGGATGTGTAGTTTCCGGTCTTTCCGCTCTCTTCTAAGGGCTCACCTGAGTCTGTCCCAACTGCCCAAAGTAATCACCCCAAATTAAAGTCAATGGACTGGAAACTTTGATAATACTTGGGAAATCCCTTCACAGAAGTACTAGGCTAACTAGCAGGCATCACTAGTAATCGGTAACCAGGTATTCTGGGTGCATGATAAATCACCCCCACACGTAATGAGTCAAACAACCATCCTTTTATTATCTCTCATAATTAATGCGAACCAGGAATTTGAGAACGTCTTGGCTAGGTGGTTCTGGTTTGGGATGTCCCATCAGTCTGCATTCAGGATGTGGCAGTTTTTGATTGTGGTCCCCAGTGAGCTTTTTTTCTCAGTGTATTTGCCTCTCTTTCTCTCTCCCTTTCTTTTTCTCCCCACCCTATCCCTGCAGCCTTAGGGATTCAATATACAGCGTCTTTACCCAAGTTTGGGGGGCTCCTCATGGATTCACAGTATCAGGGAAGCTTACTGTTTACAAGGGGGCTCAGGGCCCCAACACGAGGCCTTTACTGAGTGAAATGGAATCCATGTCACCTTTTCAAACCAAGCCTAAGGTGTCACCTAGTGTCACCACATTCTACTCGAGTCCCAAACTTGCCGTATTCAAGGAGAGAGGAGTTCTATTCTCTACTCCAGAGACATGACAAGGTGATAAAAAACCATGGGGCATGGGAGATGACATCAGGACCATCTTCGTCCAGTACAATATGCTCCAGGCGGGGAAAGCCAGACCTGACAGTGGAATATAAAATGTGTATGAAGGATTGCATGCATATTCACCTATTTAAGTCAAATAGTAACATCAGAATTGAGGCCACTTTTTAAGGACCTGGATATTTTTATGAGCATAGTGTTTATGGTTCTTTGCATATTTAAATAGGCAGCTAGTTCAGTATAATGAGATATTGACACTTTTATGTGTCCTAGACCAAAAACAATGTCAAATATTCACAGAAAAAAAGGATCAATTAGTAAATTCTGTTAAAGGCTGTTGCTTTGGAATGTTCAGATGAAGACATCTAGAAGGCAATTTTTTTGTTGTTGTTTTTAAAGAGTCTAAATTTCAGGAGAAATACCAGGATCAGAGACTGCGGTTATGGAGCACTTACAGGTGTCACTGAACTGGCACCAGACCAGCACTCTCGTTTAGACTTTCATCCATACGGGAAGATTTGAATCAGATTCTCTGCATGAATGGGATGTGGTTTGTGGTCATTATTGTCTGTTAGGAGGATTCTGTCTGCTGCATTCAGTTGGCTTTGCTTCTTTCCACCTTCTTTCCTTCTTTCCAGAATCTCTCACGATGATTCTGTGAGAGGCTATGTTGGTGTCTGAGAAGCCAAACCCAGACTCAAGCCCAATCTTTCTATTGGTCCATCACCTTTTGAGGCCAGGGATGTGCCTATCATTGCTGCCGCTATAAATGGTGGGTTTTGGTGTAAAAAAAAAAAAAAAAAAAAATTAGGTATATCTTTGATTCTGGCCCTGTTGGATGTCACCTTTGTGACCTTGACCTAGTTATTTAATCTTTAGGAGCCTGTGTTCTCATCTGTAAACTTGGGAAAATAATGCCTGCAGAAATTATACGAGATTGTGAATATAAAATGTAGAACTGTACTTGGTACACAGAAGCTAATCAATAAATAAAACCACACTTTTCTGGCTTAGTCTGGTGTGTAGGATGACTAGTGGGGAAAAGCACTGAGTGTCTGATCTGAACATTTTGGGCCATTGTAAATGTGTGTTGGCTCAAATGTGAGTTAATTCTTGAATTGTGAAGCTTCACCTGTAGCAGTGTTCTCTATAGTTAAGAGTCTGTTTCTTGGTTTGCCTCTCTTTCTCTCTCTCTTTTTTTATCTTTGTTCGTTTGCTTTGTTTCTTAAATTCCACATACGAGTGAAATCATATGGTATTTGTCTTTCTGGGGCTGACTTATTCTGCTTAACGTAATACACTCTAGCTCCATCCATGTCATTGCAAATGGCAAGATTTCATTCTTTTTATGGCTGAGTAGTATTCCAGTGTGTATATATATTCCACATCTTTATCCACTCATCAAGCGATGGATGCTTGGGCTGTTTCTATAATTTGTCTATTGCAGATAATGTTGCTATAAGCATAAGGGGTGCATGTATCCCTTTGTATTAGTGTTTTTGTATTCTTTGGGTAAACACCTAGTAGTCCAATTGCTGGATCATAGGGTAGTTCCAGCTTTAACTTTTTTTTTTTTTTAAAGTTCATTTATTTGAGAGAGAGAGAGCCCTGGAGAGGGGCAGAGAGAGAATGAGAGAGAATTCCAAACGGGCTCCATGCTGACAGCAGGGGTTGATCCCACAAACCATGAGACCATGACCTGAGCTGAAACTGAGAGTTGGAGGCTTAACTGACGTAGCCACCCAGGCACCCCTCCATTTTTAATTTTTTGAGGAACCTTCATACTTTTTTCCCAAGTTGTTGCACTAGTTTGCATTCTCACCAACAGTGCCAGAGGGTTCCCCTTTCTCTACATTGTCATCAACCCTGTGTTTCTTGTGTTGTTGATCTTAACCATTCTGACCATTTCAAAGTGATATCTCATAGTTTTGATTGGCATTTCCATGATGATAAGTGATGTGGAGCACCTTTTCAAGTATCTATTGGCCATGTGAATGTCTTCCTTGGAAAAAAATGTCTATTCATGTTTTCTTTCATTTTTAAATTGGATTATTTGTTCTTTAGGTATTAAGTTTTCTAAGTTCTTTATATTTTGGATAGTAACCTTTTATCAGATGTCTTTTGCAAATGTATTCTCCCACTCTGTAATTTCCCTTTTGGTTTTGTTGATTGTTTCCTTCACTGCCCAGAAATTTTTTATTTTGATGTATTCCCAACAGTGTATTTTTGCTTTTGTTTCCCTTGCCTCTGGAGACATATGTAGAAAGAAATTGCTATTGCCAATGTCAAAGAAGTTACTGCCTGTGTTCTCCTCCAGGATTTTTATGGTTTCAGCTCTAACATTTAGGTCTTTAGCTCATTTTGAATTTTTTGTGTGTGTGGTGTAAGAGAGTGGTCCAGTTTCATTCTTTAGCATGTTGCTGTTCGGTTTTCCCAGCATCATTAGTTGAAGAGACCATCTTTTTCCCATTACATATTTTTTCCTGCTTTGTTGAAGATTAATTGACCATAATAGTTGTGGATCCATTTCTGGATTCTCTTCTGCTCTTTTGATTTATCTGAACTCAGTTGAGAATGTTATTCAGTCTTCTAGATCCTTGATGATTTTCTGCTTAGGATTACTCTGACTGATTGAGAATTGGGCATTGACATCTCCAGTTATTGTTGTTCATTTTGGTATTTCTCCTTTCAATTGTGTCAATTTTTGTTTGTGTATTACGGTTCTTTGTTGTTAGGTGCATACCTGTTTAAAATTGCTATGTATTACGGATGAATTGACACTTTTGCTATTAAGACATGTTCTTTCACTCTATTAACTGCTTGTCTTAAAGTCTGTCTTTTTTGTGTAAAATTATAGCCACTCACTTAGGGTTATCATTTGCATAGTGTATATTTTCATCTTTTTTAACCCTTAACTTTTTGTGTCATTGAATCTAAATTGTGTTTTGTACCCATTACATACAGTTAGGCTTATAAAAAAATCTAGTTTGAGAATGTCTGCCTCTTGATTGGATTGCTTGGTGCATTTATATTTATTGTAATTTTTACTATGGTTGGATACACACACACACACACACACAATCTTATTTGTTTTCCATGTGCCTTGTGTAGTTTTCTCTTTGTTCCCCCTTAGTGTCTTGTTTGTGCCAAACAGATAAATTTTAGTATTCCATTTCATTAATTTTTACTATATTTTTTAAGTCATTTTGTTGGTGGTTGTTCTAGGGGTTACAGTATGCATATTAATTTAGCACAATCTACTTTAGGTTAATACTAACTTAATTTGGTAAAATGTGTAAATTTCATTCTAAATTATTTCCATTTCATCTCCCTCCTTTGCACTATTATTATTAGATATATCACATCTACATATGTTGTAATTCCAGCGATACAGTGTTCTTTTATGCATTCAACAACATTAGGTCAGTATTTGTCCTTTTTTGTATTATAGTCTCTGTTTGACAGCAATGATAATTATGTGTTTTCTTGAAATCAGATTTTAATTTTGAATGCTTAAACTGTTATTGGTGTGTCATTTCCTCATATTTGTTAAGCATGTTTGATAAATGTCAACCTTTACACCCATTTTTTAAAATTTTTAACATTTATTTATTTTTTGAGAAACAGGGAGAGATCGAGCATGAGCAAGGGAGGGGTAGAGACAAGGAAAGCAGAATCTGAAGCAGGTTATAGGCTCTGAGCTGTCAGCACAAAGCCAGAGGCAGGGTTCAAACTCCCAAACCATGAGATTTTGACCTGAGCCCGAGTCAGATGCTTAACCGACTGAGCCACCAAGATGCCCTGTTTTTTATACCCATTTTTAATCTTTAGCTTATATTTTCCACTTCCATAGGATTTTAATATTACAAAGACTATAGAAACTTTGGGGGGTAGAATGAACTAATCCAGATAAGGTGATTTCATTTACCTTTGAAATAATTCATATATTATTATATTTTTGAAAATTCTCAATCTTAGTATCTTACAAAAATTTAAAACATTTTATTTGAATGGCCCATCACTTAATGTAGAAATTTTATGGCTGTGTAACTGGACCTGAAAAAGTGAATTCTTTTCCTCTTTGAGTAAGTCATATCAGTTCTTCAGACCCTCTTCACATGTCATATATTTCATAAGTATTTCCTGGTTCAGATTAGGTCTACCAACTTCTCCCTTTTCTGAACTTCTAGGAACCTACTATTTTATTCACCTGGTTATTATTGTGCTGCCCAATTAATTTTTCCTTTTACGTTTATGTTTCTAAGCTTAATCATTGTCTCAATCTTTAGCACTATCATTATTATGAACATGTATTCAAACTTTTACAAGTGTTTTACATGCATTACATTGCTGAATATTTTTTAAGTTTATTTATTTATTTTGAGAGCGCAATCACAAGCAGGGGAGGGGCAGAGAGAGGGAGAGAGAGAATCCCAAGCAGGCTCTGCACCATCAGCACAGAGCCTGATATGGGACTCCATCTCATGAACCACGAGGTCGTGACCTGAGCCAAAGTTGGCTCCTTAACCCACTGAGCCACCCAGGTGCCACTACACCACTGAATATTTAAAGCGCCTTTTTAATGTGGATATTAAGTGATATTTGAAATATTTAACAACTTGTAAATCATGAGCGCTGGCCACGCTGAATGGATGTTGGCCATAAACAATTTTTACAATCATATTGATGGGCATTGGTGTAATATCACCTGGAAAGGCATTATTATTATTATAATTTTAATTTTGTAGATCTGTTGCTTGAAAACAATCTATAGTGCTTAGTCTGTGCCTGACAGAAGGCTCTGAAAGTATAAAGATAAATGAGAAAAACATGTTCCTTATTCCCATGGAATCTATATGCTAGTTGGAAGGACATAAATAACAAATAGTACCCTCTTTTTATTCTTATTTCCAGAATTTACCATAATGACTTCTGGAATAATAGACAATCAAAGATATTTGTTTGCTAGTAGTAATTACAACGATGGCCCTGTTAGGAGTTAGGTTCTGAAGCAGCCAGTTTTCATGTTAATAAGTGTTTTAAACTGTGCATCTGACCCCGATATATTCTGTACATCTATAAAAATAAATAGGAGAGAACAGCAAATAGGACTTGATGGTGAGCTTGTTTTCTATTTTAGTGGCTAATCTCTGATAAATTAGCAAAAATAGAAATTGCATTAGAAAGAGCATGAAACCCTGTTTTACCAAATGGATTCTACTTACCAACCCCATTATTAGATAGAACTGCATGCTGAGAAATCGTATTATTTCTTCAGCCTCCATTCATATTTGTAAAGATAATGAAGCTGTGTCAAATATTTATGTAAACCCATTAGAAAGCTCATTTTTAAAATATTGTCATAAATAATCATTAAATATTATTAGTAGGCATCGTCATTCTGATCCAAACCGAAGTGCTTTAAGTATTAATTAGGTGTTCAGTACCTAGTTAAACTAAATTAAAAATCCATTTCAAATTAAACATAGAGGTACTAAAAATATTGCAGAAGCAAAAATAGTCTTGTGGGAATAGAACAGTGAACAGAGTGCCAGGGCAGGGCCTTCAGTGTGGCAGACTCTGCTAGGCGTTTCTGGCCACAGATCTCCTGTCATATGTCTCTCCCCCTGTTCAGGACAGTGTTTCGTACACATCCAGTATCTTAGCCCCTATTTATGAGCATTGATGTATCATCACAGAACATTGTTATACTTCCGGAAGATTGTCTGCTCTTCTTTCTATTTGGAGAAGAAAGCCTCTATTTTAGTCCCAAGGTGGAGAGGTCATGAGATGTGGAGTCAAAAGACATTGACTCAAGTCCCTGCTTTGCCATTTCTTAGCTCTTGGACAAGACATTCTTTGAAGCTTCCGGTTCTTTAACTGCTCAGGGGGGAGAGCAGTCACATCCACTTACTGACATCCCAGAGGTACTATGGTGATTGAGTAAAATGCAATGTAGCTGCATGAAATGTAAAACTAGAGACATGTATAACATTACTTAAACAGTGGTGTTTATTATGTTATTAAATACAGTGACTACATGTTATTCAGTCACCTCTCATCTCATTTACTTTTCATATCCCCCGGAGGTAGGCATCACCAATCTTGTTCTAGAGACAATGGAAACTGAAGGTCAGAGAGGTTAAGAGACCTCCCAAGTGTAGCAGCAGAACCAGGACTTAGAACCAGGTTTGTTTTTTAATCCAAAAATCAGTTCCACAGCTCTTCTGTATGTTCACTGAGCCATGTATAGTCAAGGTAAGGGGCAGGAAGCCTGGCAGGTGGCAGGAAGGAGAGGTTGTGTCTATGAGACTGGAAGTAGGCGAAGCATATGCCTTGCTTTAAGGAAACTGAATTTAGGAAACATCCTAAAATATAGAAAAATGAAAATTAAAGATAGATACTATGTTTGTACTCAGATGACTTTCTAAGGTGACATGACCAGGGACATTTAAGAAGCTATTTCTTGTGTATAAAACAATGTGCATCTGCAAACATGGCTTCCATATCCTATTTATCTGTACATACCACACCTCTGTAATGCTTTGTCAGGTGAATTACTTCCACTGTTGGACACGAGTTAATCTCTACCCCCTCCTGAGTGGGAAAGATATTTTTCTTATCGTAGATCATAGGTATTGTTTTCCCAGATCTGGGTATGGAGCGGAGGACAGTATGTAAATGTGGTTGTATTAGTTTTCTATTATGGCTATAACAAACTACCACAAATTTATTGGCTTAAAACAATACAACTTTATTCCCATAGTTTTGGAACTTAGAAGTCCAAAATTACCCAATAAGGGGTTAATACCCAAAATATATAAGAAACCTCTACAACTCAACACTCTAAAAAACTATCCAATTAAACTATGGACAAAAACCTAAATAGGTACTTTTTCCAAAGAAGACATCCAGATGACCAACAGACACATGAAAAGATGCACAACATCACACTACATCATCAGGCAAATACAAATCAAAACCACAATTAGCTATCACCTCACACCTGTCAGAATGGCTAAAATTAAAAAAAAAAAAGAATAAGTGTTGGTGAGGATGTGGAAAAATAGGAACCCTCTTGACTGTCAGTAGGACTATAAGTTGCTGCAGGCACTATGGAAACAGCATGGACATTCCTCAACAAATTAAAAATAGAAATACCATACTGTCCAACATTTCTTCTACTGGGTATTTATCCAGGGAAAACGAAAGCACTAGCTTCAGAAGATATATGCACCCCATGTTTATTGCAGCGTTATTCACAACAGCCAAGACATGGAAGCAACCTAAGTGTCTGTCAACAGATAAATGGATAAGGAAAATGTGGTTTATGTATGCAATGGAATATTACACAGCCACAAAAAGGATGAGATCGTGCCATTTGTGACAACGTGGGTGGATCTAGACGGTATTATACCAAGTGAAATAAGTTGGTCAGAGAAAGACAAATACTGTATGATGCCATATGGAAAACCATACAGTGTGGAAAACCATACTGGTGCCTTCATTTCTGGCGGTAACAAAGTTCTGACTTAGGGATACCTGTTCCTCCCTTGCCTTTGTACTCTGGCTGAGGAGCATGGCCAGGGAAGGCTCATATGGAACCCTGTTGACGTAGAGAGAAGATGCTACTGTGTCAAGAAGATTCATTTCCCTTTCCTGGAATTTTTCTCACTCACTTCCCAGGGTGCACACATTCCCCAGTCAGTGTCATTTTCTCTTAGGACTACATCTGTGATCTGTATGTGCAATTGGTAATTTGTCACAAAGGTTAGCCCAGTTTATCTAGATTAATCCTGCTATAGATTCATCATCAATGACTTCAAATGGTCTCTCCCTACTGGCGAGCAAGGTTTATGTGGCCTTCATCAGCGCTTTTGATGTTGTATCCAAAACAAAACCAGTCTTCACCATTTTATTCCAAACGATGACCTTTTGTCAGCACTTTGCTTAGGAAATGGAAGCCCACCGGACGCAGATGTCACACGTTGAACTGACACACACCAGCTTCTTTCTCTGTCTCTGTGCTGGTTAACGAACAATGCCCCCCCCCCCCATTTCGGTGCAAAATGGTATTATTGCTTCTTTCGTCTTTCTTCTGTGGGATCATCACAGTCCTGTTATTTCCACGACCTTGATGGTTTATTTGGCAAGTCTCAACGAGCTTAATAACAGAACAAAAAAAATAATAATAATAACCAGAATGGAAATTAAAAACACGTGCTCAGAAGTCAGAAAATCTGGATTTGAATCCAGGCTCCTTGACAGTTTTCTGAGCTCACCTATGACTGTCTACCCTCATCTGTAAAACTGGATAGTTATGGCGTACTTCCTAAGGGTATTGAAAAAGATAAACGGAAATGATGGACACAAAGGGCTTTCAAGAATGCCTGGCATGTGGTCCACACTCAGGAAGTTAGTTCTTGTAGTTATTACCCTTCCTACCCAGCCCATATTAAATACTCATCAATGTTGTTTGCTGTGCTGTTGTGATTTGAGCTGAATGGTTTGGAAATCAAAGTCTACTTATGTTCCTCTCCGATAGCTTATTATCCATGGGATACAGTCCCAGCAGGATGTGACGCCCGTCCCCTGCTGCTCCATGCACTCGGTTTCTCTACTCCAGCCATACTGGGGCTTACTGAAGCTGCTTATTTAAATATTTCTAAGCTGTTTAAACGGCAGAGTAAGGACTCACCGCATGCAAGCAATTATTTGTGTCTTTATTATCATTAGCAACAGCAAGCTTTGCCAACTGTCACCTGTCTTCCTCCGTGGCAAGCCATTCTCTCTGTTCTGAATGCCTGTTGTCAGACTGAGTCTGACACCCCACTGCAGAGTGCTTTCCGTGTCTTTAAAATAAAGCCAAAGAAGAAGAAGAAGGGGTGGCATTGATCTGTGAAAAGAATCACACGTTTCTTGCAGATTTCTGGTTTTAGTTTTCTAGATTTAATTCTCGAGCTGTATTGAGATGTAAGTGAGAAATACCACAGTGTAGATTTAAGGTGTGATGGTTTGATAAACATCTATGTCGTAGAATGGTTTCCACAGGAAGGTCAGTTGATGCATCCATACATAGCCTCATCTAGTTTCCCTTGTTCCCCTAGGCCTGGTGCCTCTATCTCTCAGGTTTGCCTCATTTCCTGAATCGCTACTTGGCCCACAGGACTGGGCTCAGGTGCGAACTGTTAGCTGGAAACCTTCCTTCTCTCTGCCAATGGCCGTCAGCTCGCCTTCCCAGTGCTCCCATCCCACTTTAACTCTCAAAGCAGATATCGTAGCAAACTGTGTCCGGATGTTTCCCTTTGAGCAGACTGAGTTTAGAAACTGGGGTTTGGGGGTGCCTGGGTGGCTGAGTCAGAGGCACCCTCAGTCAGGGGGTGCCTGGGTGGCTCAAAATCAAGCGTCTGACTCTTGAATTTGGCTCAACTCGTGATCTCCTGGTTCGTGAGTTTGAGCCCCTTGTTGGGCTCTGCGCTGACAGCTCGGAGCCTGCTTGGGATTCTCTCTCTCCTCCTCCCCAGCATGTGTGTGTTGCTTTCTCTCTCTCAAAATAAACAAGTAAACATTTTTTTTAAACAGGGCTTTTCTCATCTTTTCCCCTCTGCTTCTAGAAAAGTGTTAGCCACTTAGTATCTCCTGATGCTGACAGAATGAAGTAATAATTTGGAATTATGATGAATGAAAAAAATGAACTGATTGTGAGTTGGGAAGAAACCCAAAGGAGGCTGAACAAAGGGGCGGGGGGGGGGGTGGATGAAAGAGAATGGGAATCGTTCCATTTCCAAAGTTTCCATCCACCTTTTATTCTCAGTAACCCTGTGTGTGACAGTCTCACTGGGGCCACCAGGCATGCCAGTCACATTCAGTTCCCAGTGAGCCGCTCAACAGTGTTTATGAAGCCTCCCCCCCACCAATTCTCAGAACTCAGAAGCGGTGAGATGCCCACGTTCCCAGCAGAACAAGTGGCTTCTTTCCAGGGTGACAAGCCCATGTTGTGGTTTGCTCCCAGAGATTCTGAGCAGTTATGCGCATTCCTCCTGCTCCTTTTCTCCTAAGGACACCTACTTGTGGGGGAAACTCTTAGTGGTAACTCTGTTTAGGAAGTTAGAGTTTCTTAAAGAAACACAGAGAAAGAAAATGATAATAGATCCCTATGGATAAAGAAATAAAGTGTTTCTTATGGCTTTGGATAGATGAGACCATAGCCCGTGTCACTCTGAGAGCATATGCTTGCTGAAGAAGGGACTCAGCCTTTATCGATGGCGAACTCAAAGATGCCTTTTAGGGAAGAACTTCTTTTCTGTCGCCTTCTCGCTTGTCCTAGATTCTTGTTGCTGAATGCTTTTCAGAGGGAAACGGTTACTTTGAACTAAGGAAAAACAGTAGTTGTAGTTAAGTCTGACGTTTAAGCTTGACATCGGTAATTCTTTGAATATCGTTGGGCAGAATATGTTATTGCTTAGACATCTGTCCTTTTATTTTAAGAGTTCTTTTTAACCCCACTATCAGTGGGATGTGTTGATATAATTACTTCTTGCTTAGAGGGGGTAGATTTTAAATAGGGTAACTCGATAATCTGCACAGTAATTTTTGTATGTGTGATGGTGAAACATAAAATTTTATATGTCATAGTCTGTTCCTCTATCGTTTCACACCCTCTAAAACTGATTTTCAATGTATGCATTAATAAAGTATTACTGTGTTATATTTTTAATTTTAAAGATCCTAAGGATTATAAAGTGGAGTGACGTCTGCCACAAGATGTGATTCCCCAAACGTGGCCTGAGACCACCTGACATCCTAACGTTGCGAGTCAATGGCTGGTTCAACGTATCATAATATACCTTAGGGAAAATCATCTTTACTTGTTTTTACACCAGACACCGTCGAGACCACAATCCCTTTTCTCAAGGAATTTATGACGCAGCTGTTGCTGGAGAATGACTTATTTTCATACAATTATAAGCTAAGAAGATAAAAATGTAATAACAGCTCAGTGGCTGGTGGAAAACCAAACATCTTCATGGTTTAGTGTCTGCTTCAGAAAGCAGGTGCACTACGTACCTAGATGGCAGGGAGGAATTGTGGAGAGGTGCCTCAAGCTAATTCAGGATCTCTTGTAGAAAGTCAAAGGGATCCAATTGACCACCGTCAGCAAATGCTCTAACCATTTTTCATATCTCTCTCTTTCTCAGTTTCCCACAGACCCCCTAACTCTCCTTCCTTCACCCACAAACCGGCCAAGCTCTGATCCTGACATAAAGCACAGAGAACTCTCTGCTGGCCCTCTGTTACCTCCAACTCTCATCGTTTTATTACGGACATCCATTTAGCATCTGCAGTTTCCTTAGTTTGTCTTCCTCTTTTACATCATCTTTTTCTCTTTCTCTTTCTTTCCTACATCCTCCTTTCTTTCCCTCTCACTGTCAAATAAGGCTGTTTCTCCCTGAAAGTCTCCACAGTCCTCAGTGTCCTCTTCTGGATCCCTGAAGCTTTATACTTCTCCGGTGATGGAATTAACTCACAAAATACACCTGACATGAGATGGTGCTATGGTATTCTTCCCCCAAATTGCCAAGAGTCACTGTGATTGGCCTCCTGTCTGATCAGTTTGGAATGGCCTCAGAACAAATATAATGATAGATGAGGATACGATCAGATTTAATCAAGTTATGAGGTCTTCCTAAATGGTTTTTTTATGTGACTGGTGATAAATCAACATACTGAGAAAATTAAGATGAAACACAGTCTCTGGAGCCATGTTTACTACCTAAGGGATGCATCCTTGTCCAACTCAATGTGGAGACTTATCAAAAAAGCCACAAAGTATTTCATTTCCCATTGATCCTTGTTTTTAAACTCCACAAAAACATGAACAATCTGTGTGCCATAAAAGTAAGTTACATTTGCTTAGTAAAACCAAACAAAGAGTTCGGCCATGATATAAATGTAAATAAAACAGCAAAAAATATTTCTTTTTTTAACATTTTACTTATCTACATGAGCCAGGCTTAAATGATTCTGACCTATCTAATATTGTTTAGTGTTCCGGATGACTTCTATTTTTACCACTAAAAGAAATGTTTTTCACTTTTAAAGACATGAAATTAAAACTCACAAATAATATACATTCGTACCTATGTATGGCAAATATCATTGTCAAATATACATATACACTTGTGAAAAATATTTTTGCCAAAACGTTTGTCAAAAATATTTACATGACGAATATATTGCACAGCAGGTTCCTGGCAGGGAAGCTGCCTTTTCTGCTGCTATATGGGCACATGCAATCACGATTGGCAAAGCTGTGTCAAAGAAATGGAGAAGTCAGTAATCACCCCAGTGGGTGTCATAGTGAGTTGTTTAAAAACCAGCTCATAATTGATACCAAGTAAAAGCACTGGGCACCCATTAAAATACGACGTGATTGAGAAACAAAGTACACTTGAAACTTTCGAAAGGAAAAAAAAAAACCACCTGATTTTAAGACTTGCTCTAAAGCTCATTAATCACGACACTGTCATATTGGTGTGAAAGGAACAGAATATAGAGTCCAGAAATGGACTGCCACGAATATGATCAATTGATTTTTGGTAAAATCGTCAGGGCTGTAAAATAGAGAAGGGCTCGTCTTTTTAAACATGGTGCTGGAATAATTGGCCGTCTGCTCGCAAAAACATGAACCTTGGCCTATACTTCACATCTTATGCAGACATAAAGTTATGATGGATCATGGGCTTAAATGTAACATATGAAACCATAAAAATAATAGGAAAAAGAGACAGTAGAAAATGTTCATGCCCTTGGGTTAGAGGAAGAGTTTTTAGATATGATACTGAAAGCATAATCCTCAAAAGAAACAAACTGACAAATTGGAGTTTATAGAAACTTAAAACTTTTGCTTTGTAAAAGTCATTATTTAAGAGAATGAAAAACGCATGTCACAGGTATTTATAAATTATATTTCAACACACAATTTTTATTCAGAACATATAAGTAATACCCTCCATAATAAATTAACAACCCAATTTTACAAATGGACAGAGACATTTGGCTAAAGAAAATCTATGGATTGCAAGTACTTATATAAAAAGATTCTCAACATTCAACAATAGGGAAATGAAAATTGAAATCACAGAGCTTCCATTCTAAACCTTTTAGAACGGTTAATCATAATAACAGGGGGATACTTGACAATTCCACGTGCTTGCAAGTATATGAAGCTACTTAAATTCTCCTGCTTTGCTGGTAGAGATGCAAAATTGCAGAGGCACTGTGGAAAACAACTTGACTGCCTCTTATAACATGAAGCATGCGCATACCACATGACCCAGAGATCTCACTGCTACATATTTAGCCAAAAGAAATGAAAAGTTGTGTTGGCAGAAAGCCTGTGTGCGAGTGTTTACAGAAGTTTTATTTCTCGCACTAAATACGTGGGAACAAGCCAGGTATCATTCACTTGGTTAATGGATAAACAATCAATGGTGCATCTACAAATGAACGACAGCTTAGCCATTTACAAAGGAAAAGGACGTTCTGGGGAATCTCGTAGTGGCAGAATGTGGGGAAGTACTTTAAGAGCAACATAAGATGTAAATATGTGGAAAGGGCGCAAATGCAGTGCCTCGTGGCCGAAGGTGAAACAGTTTGTGCAACCTAAATAATAATACTGGATTATAATCCAAAGAATAATGTAAACATTTTTGAGTCTAAACTGATATACAAATAGCTGTAAGAATAACTTAATGGAAGAGAATGGACAATTCTTCATTATAGAAGAAATACAATGAATAAGTGTGGAAAGAATGAAGGACATAAAAACATCTCCATTAGAATACCACGGTAATTCCTGGGGGCACCTGGGTGGCTCAGTTGGTTAAGCATTCAAGTACCTCATTGGGCTCTGTGCTGACAGCTCAGAGCCTCGGTCCTGCTTCAGATTCTGTGTCTCGCTCTCTCTCTCTGCTCCTCCCCCACTTGCTCTCTCTCTCTCTCTCTCTCTGTCTCAGAAATAAAGTAAACATTAAAAAAAGAAGAACACCATGGTAATTCCTGCAGCAGGCAAGATCCAGAAATGGATGCTAAAGTTAACAGGCAAAACCTTGAGGATAAAGAGTGTATTTGCCTAATTTCAAAGCATTTCCCACAAAACAAATGTTAACTACAAGGAGAAAACATAGCAACTTTACGTTAGAAGAATATGGCACATCATTTAACCAAGTGATGAAATTGAGCATCAGCAGAATATAATCTGTCAACATCATGTGCCTCCAGAAAAGATGCACTTAGGCACTTTGCCTCTGTGGCGTTCTTTCCAGTAATGTGTACCCTCAGTTGAATTATGAGAGAACGTATGACAAAGCCAGATTAAGAGACCTTTTATAAAATAATTGACCAGGACTCTTCAGAAATCTCAAGGTTAAGAAAGAGACCAAGGAGCCATCACAGATCAGAAGAGAGTAAGGAAACACGATAGTAACAAGCATTGAGGACCCTGGACTAGATCCTAGTGCAGGAAAGGACATTAATGGAGGAGCTCGTGAGATCCCAGTAGAGTCTCTGGTTTCGTGCAGAGGAACATAGCCATGCGAACTTCTTAGCTGTGGTGACGGGGCTGTGGCTCAGTAAGGTGTTGTCTTCAGGAAAGTCTGCATCACTGTTCAAACACTCTCTGCTACTTCTGTAACTCTTCTGTACCTCTAATTTTTTTAATTTGAAAGAAAATGGAAAGTAATCTTTAATCTTTAAATTAGGATTTCCTTTTCTGGGAGTCTCTTAAAATCAATAGTCAAAAAGATTATGGGGCACCAGGGTGGCTCAGTTAGCTACACATCCAACTCTTGGTTTCCACTCAGGTCATGATCTTATGGTTTGTGGGATCGAGCCTCGCGTTGGGCTCTGTGCCGAGAGCATAGAGCCTGCTTGGGATTCTCTCTCTCTCTCTCTCTCTCTGCACTTCCCCCACTCATGCTCAATCTATCTCTCAAATAAATAAACATTAAAATAAAAAGACTATGACCCAGAAGCAGAGCTACTAGAAAATACAGGTATGTGATAAGCCACATAACAAGACAATTCACGAAGATGCTGTAAGAACCAAGAGAAAAGTTAAGTGAAAAATGTGAGACATTGTTACAGTTCATGGAGCGGAATAGAAGGAAGTGTCTCACCTTCTCCAAGATTCTGCCCAGGATTTCGTAAAGCTTTATTTTGTAAATCAGCCAGCTGCCTTTAACAGGGCAACATACAGTTAGAATGGAGTTGGTTTTGTAAGTGAACCGACAAAAGGTCCTGAAAAGAAAGAAGAATTAAAAGGAGGTCCGAAAAAGAAAGCACCTGTGGAAAGACATCACAGATCCAAACAGAATAGGAACAATCCCCTTTGAGAAAGAACATAGCCACTGTGGGTGCTGGAGTTTCCCCTTAGACCATAGATCTTGACATTTGACCTAACTGATCTTCAGATGTGACATATCTTTTTGCTTGTCCAAAAGAAAGGACATTTGCTTTCCTTTTGTAGATTTACAAATGCAAATATATATATCCAAATATATCACTAGTTTATTAGATTCAACTCTAAAGAAGCATGTTAAAACAGCACTGCTGTCCAGAACAATAAACGTGAGTTCACCTTGTACTGGTGCCAACATCTCCCAACTGTGTCCCTTTCAGGCCATTGTTTCCATTCCCGGCTAAGAAAGCGCAGTCAAAAAGGTACCCTGAAATCGTCAAATTTGGGTCCTGATTTCCAAAATGCCTATGTGTGGTCCTATTGTACAGTTTTCGTGAGGCGAGAAGGAGCTGAAAGCTACAACCCTCTAATCATGGGTTGGTCTTTCTGGCCACCAGTCACCATCTGGCACCTATCTGGAGATCCCAGTCACCTGCCACCAGTCATTAACATACAAAAGACTCTCTTATTCCTCAGCAGATTCCAAGGATTTTAGGAGATCTTCTTCTAGCCTCCTTCTAGCTGCCACTCAAAATGACAACCAACCTCTCTTATTTACTGCAGCTGTGGGCTACCCTTGTGCCCTCGCTCATGAGCAAGAGAGGCAAAGGTGGCAATTGAGAAGAGCTCCATGTCCAGAGAGAGGTGGGACTGACCACCTCTTTGAAACATAGCTTAGAACAATAAACAAGCAGTAGGAAGGACTGGTTGAAAAGATGGCCAAGGGGAGGACATGACACCTTTTTGTGGTAGATAGCATCTGCAGTCTTTATCACTACTAAAAGAACATCTGATCTGAACAAATATCAGCAGTTACAGAATATTTACCTAGGTGAAAACCCGAGCTTTCTTTAGCAATAAATGCACCTATTTATAAATCTGAAATATCAGGGTAGAGCAGGAATGAAACCAAGGTTACTCCAGTCAATAATACATTAATGGTGTCTTACTGATTATATGTATATATATATATATATATATATATATATATATATATATATATATATATATATATATATATAAAAGCAGAGAGAGAGAGACAGACAGAGAGACACTTTGGCCCCAGTTTATGGCACAGATCTCCTAAAATCCTTGGAATCTGCTGAGGAATAAGAGTCTTTTGTATGCTAATGAGGAGACTGGTGACTGGGATCTCCAGATAGGTGCTAGATGGTGGCTAGTGGCCAGAAAGACCAAGCCATGACTACAGGGTTGTAACTTTCAGCTCCTCTGTCTACAAACCCCACCCTTTGGAGAGAAGGCCTGGGGATTGAATTCAATCACCAATGGCCAATGATTTAATCAACTGTGTGTATATAATGAAACCTATATAAAAACCCATTTGTAGTGTAGTTAGAGGATCATCCTAGTTGGTACACACATAAGTGTGCCGGAAAGGTGGCACGCCATGGGAAGGAATGGACCTACCTACTAGGCACAACCCTCCCCCCACTGAATACCTTCACCTACATTTTTCTTCCCTTTAGGTGTTCCTAATGTGAATCTCTTGAAATAAACTAGTAAACATAAGTAAACACGAGTTCTATGAATCCTTCTAGCAGATCGTTAAACCTGATGAAGGACTTGTAGGAACCCAAACTGATCAGAAATATGGTGGCCCTCTCTACCAGGACTTGTGAGTGGAGTCTGAAGGGGCAACAGTCTTATGGAGCTGAGTCCTTGACCTATGGGGTCTCCACTAACTCCAGGAATCGGTGTCAGATTTTAATCAAATTGTTGGACACCCAGATGGTATTGGGAAATCTGAGAAAGTGGATATCTCTTTCTTAATCTGACTGCCTGGATTTTAGCCTGTTCTATTAGTGGAAGGAGGGGGGAAAGATTTACTGCTTGAAGGTATCAGTAGGTTTACAATTCATACTTGTGGGAATATGAGCGAGAACATGGAGAGGTATAGCCACTTCCACCATCACCAAAAGAACCAGGGATCAACCTTTCCCACCTCACCCCTACCCTTCTGTCTTGTGGCAGGACTCAGGTGGCCAGAGACCAGCATCTACCTCATTGAAACCTTGGAGTGATACTCAAATTTGCAAGATGCAGACTTCAGTAAACTGTGAAAAGAAAGGGGAAAGAATCTAAGGGGATGGGATTTTTCTCTAAAGAATTGACATTTTTCTCACAGATGGAGGTCAAGATTCAGAACACGAGGTGAATATGGAAGGCACATGAACTTAAAGTAAGAGGAGCGAGATTAGGAATCAAACAAGCATTCTCAGAGGAAGCCCTATTATGACAGTCCATTGTCTTCAAGAGTCTTCGTCCTTGATATTCAAAAAAAGTTCACATTAGAGTCTTAATTTTCTTTTTTCTTTATAGCAAATCTCCTTAATCCTTTTCATATTATCTTGAGCTCTCTGAGGAGAGGGACTCTGACTACTTAACTAGATTACAAATTGTAGGTGAGGAACACTGTCCATGGTGAAGACTAGAAAGGATAAGCAGACTCGGGATCCTCAAAAAAAAAAAAAAAGGTGCAAGAGATATAGAAAGAGGCATTCTGCTGATGCAGGATGATTTTGGCTGTGGTCCTCTCATTGGGGAAGAGAGAGCACGTGGGGGTCTCTGTGTTATACTTGCTCTTCATGATTTGCTGATGCATTTCAGTGTTCATTCAGGGTTATTTCTCTGGTGACAAAGGGCCAGTCCTAAAAGGGAATTTGGGACTTGACATCCTAGATATTGGGAAGGATCCATGCTTTGAGCGTGTGTGTGTGTGTGTGTGTGTGTGTGTGTGTGTGTGAAGTGTCTGAATCCATTTTCTCTGAACATATTTGGGGACCACAAAAACAGTCAAGAGTTCCTAAGTATGAGAAGTGAGGTTGAAGGGGAATCAATATTCGTGTGTTTGTGCTACGTAACTCTCTGTGTGTGTTGAAGCATGCATGTCTGTATTTTAGTCCTAGATGACAAATTTTACTTTGACATTTGAGGCAACGGATGTAGGATAGATTGTAATAAACGGGGTGATCTCTAATTAGTTCAGTGCTAAATTATGGAATATTCGAATGGTCTTGCTCCTGGTGGGAAAGTGGGGAAATGACAGCAAGTTGAGAATTCTGTAAAAATTGACTCTGATGTGCATGTCTTAGCTTCCTAAACTCTTATACATTATGAGGGCTAAGGCCGTACCTTGCGTACTTCTTGTATGTTTTTGCTACCTACCCATAATAATAAGCATGTAATAAGCCCACATCTAATTAATTAGTAAGTTGCCTGAGTTAGGGGCACCTGGATGGCTCAGTCGGCCAAGAGTCTGACTTCGGCTCAGGTTGTGATCTCACGGTTCATGGGTTCAAGCCCCAAGTTGGGCTCGATTGTTGTCACTGTGCAGCCTGCTTAGGATCCTCACATCCTCTGTCTCCCTCTCTCTGTTCCTTGCCTGCTGTCACTCTCTTTCTCTCAAAAATAAACATTTTTTAAAAAGGTGGCTGAGTTAATAATAGAGAGGTATTATATAAATAGAACACTCAGATGTTCAATATTTGGCCAGTGATGGATGAGGGTTTTAAAAGAGCGTGGAGAATATTTGTTAGGAAATCTGGGTTTACGACTAATTGGATGCATAAATTTGTTTGTGTTTAAAATTGAAATTGGGCTAATAAAATCAGTACAATTCATGTTCACTTTGGTCCCCAAATTTGCATTATCTGATAAGCAATAGAAAATGTGAAGTCTAAATTCAGTACGAAGATAAAGTAAAGATTTATAATTTCCTTTTAATGAGGGAGTCAATAGTGTCTGAAGAAACCTAGACTATTACTTATTTCCCAGAACAGGATCCTCACTGAGCCTGGTGTTCCTCATGAATAAGAGCCTGTTGTCTACAGAGACACGACTTGCCTTTGAATTTCAGATCTGCCACTGACTATCTGTATGAACTTAGGCAAGTTTCCTAAACTTGCTGTGCCTCAATTTACCCTCCATAAACAGGGGTAATAATAGAAGCCACCTGTTAGCATCCTCGTGATGATTAATGGGTTGATTAATGGATTAGTACATGCACATGCTCAGTATGTAGAGATGGCCGGGCACAGATTAATTAATCAAAAATGTTATTCGTGAACAGGAGGATTATACTCATTTCCTGTTGCTCCTGTGGCAAATTATCAAAGTTAGAGGCTTAATACAAGTCCATTTTATTATCTGACCACATGACTTTAATATCTTACAATATTGTCTTTTTATCTATCTGTAGGCGACACGTCTGATACAGGTCTCACGAGGCCAACATTAAGATTCCGTTGAGGGCATTCCTCTCTGTAGGCTCGGGACGAGGATCTGTTTCTCTGCTGTCTGGTCTTGTTGTCAGAATTCACTTCCTTGTGGATGTTGGATCTAGGTCTCTGTGTTCTGGTTGGCTATGAGCCTAGGGCCATTTCCAGTTTCTGCCTCATTGCTTGGCTCATGGCCCCCACCCCCTATGTTCACAGGCAGATGAGGTCCTTGTCCTGTGGCTCCTCTTACACTCCTTTCGTGGCTGTAATCCCCGATGGGAAAGGATCTTCCCTTTCAAAGTTTCATGACATTGACAATGAGGAGCCCGCCTGGATGATCCAGGATCACCTTCCCAACTGGGAGTCCAGGCCCTGAATTGCATTGCATCCCTTTGTCCTTTGAGGTCACGTAGTCACAGGTCCGGAGACCGCTGTGTGGAAATCCTTCCACTGTTGAGGGGGGTTATTCTTCTGCTGCGGGTGGTGATAGCCTTACAGTTGAGGGCAAGGTTTCAGATCATTGCCGTTGCCAGGTGATCAGCAAGGGGATTTTTCGGTTTCTTGTATGTTTTTCAAAGTGGGAAGGAGGAAGTGACCAGCTACCCTGGGGTCTCTGTCCCAGGGAGTGTTTATAAAATATTCTGCTGACACATTATTTTTGTGAGATAACAGACATGAAATGAAACAAAAAAGTGTGTATAGGAGGGACTCATGGCTGTTTGTCAAATAAGACTGATAAATAAAGCACGTTCAATCTGATTTTTTAACGGAAGATTATTTACTACCCTTAATATGCTAATGTCCATTGTGACTTTCTAAAAGGGATGGATAGTGTTTCCTAATCTTATTTGACTACAGAAATTTTATTTTTATTTATTTCTTGAGGGCTTCTGAATTACCTTTAGAAAGTGATGGTCTAGGCACTTGGCATTCTAGCAGTGTACTTGGCAAGCAGTGAGGACAACATCTCATTGCTTACGAGGGAGACTCTACTCTGGACATATTTAAATGTTGTCTTAGGTATAACATCCTCTTTAGGGCTTATTTTTCTTTCAAAAGATATGAAGTATTTTCCCATAGTTAGTGTATTTGGAAGCATTTTTTTAATGTTTATTTTTGAGAGAGAGAGAGTGTGCACACGCACAAGCGGGAGAGGGTCAAGGAGGGAGGGAGACACAGAATTTGAAGCAGGCTCCAGGCTCTGAACTGTCAGTACAAAGCCTGATGAGGGAGCTCAAACTCAAGAACCCCTAGATCATGACCTGAGCCGAAGTCGGACACTTAACTGACTGAGCCACCCGGACACCTCTCGAAGCTTTTGTACTAGCGGACATAGCCAATGCCTTAATAATAATTATTATCAATGTTGGATATCCTAGCTGGGTTGAATATGTCCTAGGCACTGTGCTAAGGACTTCATGAGTAGTGTTTCACTGACTCTTCATGACAACACTTATGACGTAGGTACAGGAATTAGGGAGAAACTGAGACTCAGCAAAGTTACAATAGTAACTATTAGGTTGCTTGACTATGTTGTTTCACGGCATGTCCTCCTTCTTTCCATGTTCTACTGCCAGTGTAAGTGTTATTATAAATACAGCACCTGATGCCACAGTAGACTTACAGGCGGTTTTTCTTTGGAAGTGGATATTCGTGACTATGCGGCACTCTGAGCATAAGGTGGGCATGTCTAGATATGCCCCAGATGTGACAGTCATTGCTTCCCTGCACCTGTCCTTTTCATGAGAAACTGCCTCCTCCCCAAAGCCTCGTCTGGCTTTCTTCTACAACTCCTCATCTCCCTCTATCCTCTGACCCCCACGGAGATAACTGTACCAGGTAGAGAATCCAGGCTCCAGAATAACCAATCCATGAACTGGTCTGAGCCAATTAGATGATTTCTTGAGACTGAGTTGAGTCATGTGGGAACTGAGCTCCACTAAAGAGTCATCAGAAAAAGGACCTAGTATGAGGACCTGAATGGACCAGGGAGATGGGTGCCTTCTGGAAATGGCATTTGAAGGAGGTTTCCTTTCCAAAACTGAAGAGACTGGAAAAGACAAATACAAAAGAGAATATGGATTTCTACAGAGCAGGAGAGTGAGAATGTACAGTTTTTGTGAAAGGCTGAGAGTCCCTGTTGACCGGGAATTCTGGCCTATCGGTCAGAACCACCTGGTCACTGGGGAGGGCGATTCACCAAGCTGCCACTGCCTGATTAAAATATCCTGCAAAGTCTTCAAAATTCCCTTAGTGTTATTTTTCCATTTGCTGAGCAACGCTCTGATTTTAATTTGCTTTCCCACAGAGGCCTAACAGGTGGTGAATGTGGGTGACAGGAATATTCCTCACAGTGATTTAATAAATCAGCATTCAGATTGGTAAATCAGTCTTTCCTCAAGAGGGTCAGAGAGGATCATAAGGTTTGGTCACCGCTAGATGAACAAATTGTTATGAACCCTGAACCCCTAGGGGTGCTTGGTGGCTCAGTCGGTTAAGCCTTTGACTTTGGCTCAGGTCATGATCTCATGGTTTGTGGGTTCGAGCCCCGCATCAGGTTCACAAAGTGGGTAGAGCCCGCTTCGGATCCTCTGTCCCCCCTCTCTCCCTACCCCTCCCCCACCCATGCACAAGCTTGCTCTCTCTTTCAAAGATAAATAAATGTTTAAAACGAAGAACCCTGAACCCCTTGAGGAGATGAATGGCCAGATCCAGTCCACCACCTTGGAGACCTGAGCTGACCCCAGAAAGCCACACACACTCCTTCAGTCATGAATCAGTTCAGCACATATTTGGTGGCTGCTTCCTGCTCTAGATGTTAGACACCTTGTCGTAAGCTGAGCAGAAGTGCACACGGGCCTCAGAGAATTTAAATTTCAGAAAAAGGGAACAGACAGCGATTTGTTAAGGTAAAGAAATAGATACAGAGACAAACACCGAAACAGACAGGAAAAGTATCGGTGTCAGGAAAACTAAAACGGGTGACACGTCGAAGGTAACTGGGTCTCAGCTACCTCGGAGGCAGAATTCAGAACTGGTGACAGACATGGCCTTCAGACACAGGGCCAAAATTATTTCTGTGATCGTAGGCAGTCGTCTTAGCCTCTCTGTGCCTCCGTTTCTTCCTCTGAAATTGAGGTTCAAAACCATAGGATCTCCTCGTAGGTCTGTTACTAACAGGATTGGGCTCATGGACGGAAAGTACTTGGGATTATGCCAGGATTGTGGGAAGAACTGTGAAAGTGTGGGTGGTTACCACTGTGCCTACTTCTCTTCAAAGACATGTAGTTGACTGGACCCAGGGAGTTCCCCCCCCACCCCAAAATAAATAAATAGAGACATTTAGTGGAGATTTGAATGAGCAGAAGGGCTGTCCTTTTGAGTCATGCAGTACATTTCAAG
Source organism: Panthera pardus (assembly GCF_024362965.1). Lineage (NCBI taxonomy): Eukaryota > Metazoa > Chordata > Mammalia > Carnivora > Felidae > Panthera > Panthera pardus. The sequence goes on along the minus strand of NW_026526677.1, from coordinate 112,431,365 downwards.
AAGAGGAAAAAGCTGGTGCCAAGGCTCAAAGACAAAAATGCAGGTGGCCCTGTTCAGGATGGAACGGAAGGTCATTGTGGCCAGAGTGTGGGTGGGGAGGGAGTGGTGGTCTGAGAGGAGCCCCCTGTGTGGTAAGCCAGGCTGGGCCAGGAAGGGCCCGTCAGCAGTGGGTGGGATTTGCTTTGAAAACAATTACACTCGTGTTGCTGGGAGACTAGATAGAGAGGGTTATGGAGTTAGAAGAAGAGCAAAGATGGTCGACTAGTCAGAACACTCTGTCAATAGCCTGGATGCGTTGTGCCCATTTCAGAACCAATATGTGTAAGGGCTTTACCGTGGAGTACCTCAACCTGTATGCAATGATGTAGTGAGCAATGAAAAGGGAAAACAGAAACGCAGAATCTTTGTCCTCATGCAGCATTCATTACATCATAAATCTTAACTCTGGGCAAAAAAGCTGTCCCTTGGGGATCCCCACCCCTTGTCCTGGGGCTCATCCCAAAACTAATCAGTGATATTTGTGGGACACCCAGGGCTGTCATTATATATCTCTCTTAAAGATGCTCAGAGCATATGGACGCCATTCTTCCCATTTGGAAGGATCCTTCATCATTCCTTCGGTTTGTAGAATGATGGCTTAGGTATCTATTCTGGGTTTTGTCACTGTGGTAATGTATCAAAATGTGTGCATTTCCACCTGGGTCAAGAGTCAGCTATGTGTGGAAAGTATGTCATTGTTGCTATAAGACAGGAATTGTCAGGCTCTCCATTCGGTGGCTCTTCTGTCCTTCTTGTGTGCTCTTGGCACAATTTCCATAGTGTAGTCGGAAACATTTCTAACTAAACAACGTCAAATTGGCATAGATTTCTAGAGGTTTATTTAACAGGCAGCCAAGTGATTTTACTTCAAACCTAGAACCTAGTCTCATTCTATTTACTGTTTTGAAAATTATTCCGACATCAAAAACCAGAGTTTCCAAACTCTTGACCTGTCTGCTTGATCTATTTAGATCCCATCAAGTGATAACTCAGCTCTCAAACTGTTCATTCAACTCTGGTGGTTTCCTTTCCACTCATACCAAAAATAGATAGATAGATAGATAGATAGATAAAATAAGAGTGAGATATTGATTCACTCTTTTCCTTCTTAACAATAATCAATTCATAAAATAATTGTGAAATAGCCTATTTTTTGTATCAGTAATTATTTCTGGGGCTTAATTTTCTGCTCAGGACAATTTTTCAAAGTCTAAACATTTCCAAAAGATTGTTGAAATATACTCTAATATATAAAAGGAGAATGTGTCTTAAACACACTCTCCTCTCTGCAGAGATGTGGGAAGGCTGGGGCCTAGCTGAGGCTGTCTTGTCTGCCTGAACTCTCTTCTTCACACGGATCTTACAGGCTCTAAAACACACAATTAGAGATTAATTAATGTGTTTATCTATCTTTTGAGGTCTTCTTTAAAAAGCAATTAGTGCCGTAAAGAACTAACTCCTGCTGACCTAATATTTGACTTTATTCCAACCGGTAAGGGCAGGGCATTAGAAGACATGCCTAGAGCTTGGAGTTGGGTGAATAGCACTCAAAGAAGAAGAAAATGCTTAAATAAAGTGAAGACAAGAGAAACACTTGCCTTCTTTATCACAGCAATGGTTTGCATTTCCCAAATGGTGGCCATCACATACCCACTCAACCTTTTCAGTCCACAGCCTTGAGCAGAGTTTGTTATTGAACAAGGATCCCAACATAGTCCGATAAAGTTTGGATCATGACTCTGTTCTCTGTCTTGAGCCCTGCTCTCTCTCACTAATACTTTGGAAAAACCAAAACCCAAACCTCGATATATAGTTTCACTATTCAGGGCCTCCGAGAAGACAAACAAACAGGTGGCAAATCCAGGGAGAGGGGGCTGCATGTGAGCAGAGAGGCGATTGGATTCCGTAAATATTTAAGTGAGAGTTGCCCCCCTGTGACTGGCCAGCAGGAGCGATTTGGGGGGACCTCGGCCACCTGCCGTAATAAGTGCCCTAAATGCCGTGGAGAACAATGAGGAAAGATCCGCAGCGTTCTGATCAAAGCACGCAACATTCCGCATGAACACTTTGCCCTTAAGTGAAATCAACCCTGCAGTCCATATGGGGGAAGCCTCTGTAGATCCTTACTGCTGTCGGAGCAGATGGGTCTGGGGATGCACATGTAGCTCTCTGTTTTAATACCTGCAGGCCTGTAGGCACGTGCACACACACGTGCACACACACATACACACACGCACACATGCACAGACACCAAGGCACCATATGGTGCTGCCTGTTGACCTTTGAAACATCAAGCTACCAAAATACATATGCTTATTTTAGGCATAAGGCACATCTGCTTGACTTCTAATGAGAACTATCATCACACTCAATAGTCTGTTTTAACTTCTGGTTTGCTCCCGAGCCCCGTTTCATATGTTTACTACAACCTGACTGTCCTCAGTAGCCTGAAAACTTTCTCCCCAGAAGATACTCTGCTTATATCCAGTGAGGCAGGAAAATACAGCTCAATTCTGTTCTTTCCCACATCCTTCTAAAAGCACAGGCGCTAGCTGGGTCACGATTGTGAATTCATAGCAAACCCGGAGATGACTGTGGTCCGGTCGGCCCTCCGAGACCCGGGCAATAAAGACTTACTGAACCCCGGCGGTAGTAGGCAGAAACTTTATCGGACTAATGCGGCTGGGCCAAGCTAATCTATTGATGTTTCTCATGACATTGAGCCAATGTAAATCTCAGAGTGAATTCATTCACTTACTCACTTATTATAAATTATTCCAGGGCTTCGCTTCAGTTATTCAGTGAACATTTACAGAACATTTAATGAGAAGTAGCAATAACAAAAGAATAAAACCACTAACTTCGTGTGCCACTAATTCGCGTCCCGAGCTGACACTATGCAAGGACTCTGCCATAGTCTGTCCGCTCTGTGACAGCCATATAGACAGGCACTGCTCTGGCCGGGTTTACGCAGGGTGTACACATCGTAGTTAATATGAAGAAGCTCCCAGTCTGAAGGAGGTAAGACTTACGCATAAGCACTCGTGAGGCTGTGTGGTATGGGCAACACGTGAGCTCACAGAAGCTGGAGAGAGTAATCTGGGTATAGGGGATACGGAGTAGGGGTTCCAGAGGTTTCATCTGACCTGAGCTCCAAGAACAAGTAGAGCCATAACATGTCATGATCGGAAAGACAAACCTCTCAGTAGGAGTGTAGGCACGCGTGAAATTCTAAATCTAGGACACCACAGAAAACATTTTCTCCCATTAGTGGGAATAGCAGAGCTCTGCAAACAAGCAGTGGGAGAGCAGTAAGTTAGCTCATACGATGAGCGGTGACTATTGAGCGACTCTTCCACAGGCAGGCATTGTTCTCTGCTCTGGGATGTGGTAGGAAACACAACATGAAGCTCATATTCCAGAAGGGCATGCGACAAGCAGCTTGCAAAATGGCCCCAGTGAGCCCTACCTCCTAGAGGTCATGTCCTTATGTAATCCCGTCACTCTTGAGTGTCCACTGGACCTAGTGACTTGCTTTGAATGACAGAATGTAGCAGAAGAGACAGGATGTCCCTTCAGAGATTATGTTACCAGAAGACTGTGATCCTCATTTTGCTCATTCTCTCCCACCCTTCCTGGCAGCCTGTGAGGGGAAGCCGGGTGCCTCACGGTGAGCTGCGCCATGGAAAGGCCCACGTGGCCAAGAACTGGCCAGAGGGGAGCTGAGTGCAGCCTGCAGTGACTGAGCCTACAGGTGGCCCCTCCCCAAGTTAACTTGAGGTGACTGCAGTCCTGGCTGAAAATGTGATCACAGCCTTGTGAGGATCCGTAAGCCAGAGATAACCCAAATGAGACCCGACTTCCTACTCCACAGAACCTGAGACCACACACATTTGTTATTTGAAGCTGCAAAGCTTTCGTGAATTTGTTATGCCGGCATAGATACCTAACATAGGGGAAAATAATCTCTCTCTTTCAATCTCTCTCTGTTTGTCCTACGCATACATTTAACCTTATCGTGACTTAGAAGAAAAGTCATATAAGATAGAGGGAGCCACCTGGGAGCTGGGAGTTTCAAGGGAGAAGCTGGAGGAGGTCGCGTTACAGTTTTGTAGAGAGTGGTCAGCGACGGCCACTGCGATGATGAGGTATTTGAGCCAAAGCCTTAAGGAGGAAGAGGAAGTGGGCAGGATGGATTGCTGGGCTACCACAGTACTGGGTAAAGAAGGCCTCGTGTAGTACCACTTTGGACAGCAGTGTGTGGGATTGATTTGAGCAAGTGCAGGAGGCCGGTGTAGCTACCGGGGCAAGAATGGTGTGGAAGGGGCTGATTATCTGTGAGGTCAGAGATGTAGTGGGGAGACGGAATATGTAGGGCTTTAGAGGATATGGTCAGGCCATTGGATTTAATACTGAGTAAACTGGAAAGCTTTTGAAGGGGTTTAAGCAAAGGAATGATGTTACCTGAGTTACATTAACATATATATGAAACTGATGGCTTTATACCATGTTCTAGAGGAAGGCAAGGGAAGAGGCAAGGATAGTAGTCAGGAGCCCATTATAATAATCTTGCTAAGAAATGATGGGAGTGATTCAGATCAGAGAGGTAGCAGGTGGTGGGGGGAGAAGTTAAGTATATTTCAAAGGTAGAGAAGACATGATTTTTGGATGGATTAGATGTAGGTGAGAAAGAAAGAGGAGTCAATAACGAATCCAATGCCTTGGCCTGAACATCTGTAAATGAAATTTCCATCTACTCTTTTGGAGAAGACTCCTTAAAGAGTAGGGTTTGTGAGGGGTGGGTTGAGTGTTGTGCAATCAGGACATTTTATTTTTACCTATAAAGTTTAAGAGTTACTTCATAGGCATCCCTGGAAAGATGGCAAATAAGCTTTGGAGTATGAGTTTGGAGGTCAAGGAATCTAGGCTGAAACTCTACGTTTGGGGACTGTCGAAAATACAAGACAATATTATGAGGCCAGTGCCTGCACTGCATAATTTTAAGAGGTACCACTTTCTTTTGGTTCCTCAGAACAATATTCATACGGATACTGTGAGAATTAGGACACTGGAAATATGAAAGATAGTCACCCTATATGAGACAGGATGATTCATCTCAGGAGTTAATGATAGAAAAGAAGGAGAAAGGTCTATAGACTGGACCCTGGGAAGCCCAACATTGGATCTTTGGGAGCAAAAACAGACTAGCAACGGAGGCTCAAAAGAGGACGCCAGCAATGCAGGCGGGACGTATCAAGGGAGCCAGGCAGAGAAGTTGTGTCAGGAAGCATAGAATAAGCAACTGTGTCAAAGGCTATGGAGAGATTTAACATGATTAATATAACCACTGGACTGATTGATTGGACCGCATGGAGATACGTTTGTACACTGGTAGGAACAACCCAGCAAAGAGAAGAGAAAGTCAGATGTGCGGAAGGAGAGTCAAATTGTCAGAGGGAGGGCCTTGATTGTAGGACAAGTGAGGTGCTGTATCCATTGCGCCGACGTGATGGTTGGTGCTGAGGAGAAAGCAAGGTGTTCATCCACAGAAAAGGGGGGACCACACAGTAGGATCAGTCCTTGAAGGTGGATATGTAGCTGCAGGGGCCTGTGGGATTTCTCTTTTGATTGTGAGTATTTTGTCCGTGGAACAGAAAGCACAGCTCCTGAGAGTGAGGCTGGGAGGGGAGGAAGGAGGTGCAGGAAGCGTGTAGAGACATAAGAAGGTATCGAACTGCCATGTCAGAGAGAGGAAAAGTGGATGGACCAGTGGCAGGGCTACCCCATAGCTCCATGGGCCCACCCGGTGCTCGTCCGGTCTCACTCAGGGTCCACATGTGAAGTGAGACCAATCAGCATGAATGCATGTTTTTCTGCAATGTCTCCACTGTCCTGGAGCAAATGTAGGTTAGGTGGAAAGTGGGATTTAACCAAGGGTTGGGCTTTGGCCAAGGGAATGTAACAACCTAGAGAGGACCACACAGGTGGGGATGTAAGCTGTGTAAGGACAGAAACAGAACAGAAGGATGAGAGAGAGTGAAAGAGTAGTAGCATTGATGGGTGGTAGATTCTTAGAAAAAGCTAAGGGGTCAAAGCTTGCTGGGGTGGTGGTACTGGAAGGAGCAAGCAGGAGCGATGGAAGATGGTAATTAGTGGGTGAGACCCAGGCTGTAGAAGCCGGAAGCCCCTTCTCCATGATGCTCTCTTCCCCGAGGAAGGATAGGTCAAACCAGTGTGCCCAGAAGACCCATCCGATAGTTACATGCATGGCAAGAGGTGGACGAATATGTACGGGACATTCCAATAGCAAAGGTGATTTTTTTTTTGACAAAATGTTTAAGTTGCATTGTTTTATACTCATCTCGTCATTGGAGAGTGTTCCTTAATAGTTACTCTCTGAAAAAGGCAAAGATAGATTTCCTTCTCTAGAGCACCTGCAGCTGGTCTCTTGTCAGTTGTTCAAATATCATTTGCCAGCTGGTAATGAGACAAAGAAAATAGTGCTGCCTGGGTGTGCGGTGACATCTTATACCTGCAGGCTGTGTGTTCAGCCGAATCGGTAGACTTGCACGCACTTGGGATCGGGCACCCCTTTACGGGCTCTGACTTCTTCCACTGCAGGCTTTTGCAAAGCTGTGTGAGTGAAGCAATATATTTAATGCCCGTAGGAAAATATCATTGAAAGGAAACTCGAAAGCCATCCCTTTATTAAATAGAAAAACTATATTTCACAAATGATTGTGCTGTGGCATAATTTATAGCTTTACTTTCAATGTCAGTATTTGAACATAATGTTAGGAAGTCATAAAATTAAAACATACAGAACTTCTCCCCTGATTTCTCACCCCATAGAGGTTGCTAAGTGATCTCAAGAATACGAGTTTCAGATACTGTTTTTGAGATAAGCCTGTCCGGAGGAAAAGGACTCCCCTGTTTTAGTTACAGGCTCTCTGAAACTTAAGATGTAAATGCATAGGGGAAATAAAGTCTTCCTCAAGATCCAGACTTGCTCTACCCACATTTAGAACCATGTAGATTTAAATAAAAGATATTTATATTACATGACAGATAACCTTATTATAGGAAGTTCTGTTGACCTTTTCTTCTGCTATCCTCCTCTCAAAGATAATAGTATATTAAATGAGAGATATTTGTATTTCTTCTGAAATGACCTAAGATCATTTTTTTTACTCTTTGAATATTAATCAAAGTTAGGTCATTGAAATGTCATAAGCAAAAATTTTCTGTCTTCTAATGGGATCTTGGGAAAGACTTTCACATTTATTATTATTATTAATTATATTTTGGCTTCTCTATGGAATTGTGGGCATAACATTAAAAGATCTTCACTAGATATGACATAGCTCTCTGAGGCAAGGGTACATCTGGCTAGCCTCAGCGTGGAAGTTCCAAAGGACTGTAATAGAACTGAATTTTTCCTGTCCTATTCCTCAGAATTGTTGTGAAGAATTACAAACAAAAATCTCTGTTGAAAAAGTCTCAAAGAAGGAAAGGAGGGAGGAGGGAGGAGAGAGGGAGGAAAGAGAGGGAAGACAGGGAGGGAGGGAGGGAGGGAGGGAGGAAGGAAGGCAGGCAGGCAGGCAGGCATAACTGGAAGAAGCAAAAGAAAAGCTAGGTGATGGAGAACATTGGTGACCCGTTTATCAGGAAAGTCTTAGCACCCTGATTTTCAGTGTCTGGAACAGAAGACAGTAAAAGAACGAGGGCTGCCAAATAAGGTAGTGCCCTTGAGCTGTTCCAGTCAACTGGAATATGTTTAATTATATGTCACTTATTATGTTTCCCTAAGGAGGGAAATTCAGGCATTTTTCTTCTCCTGTCAAATTCAGAAAGTTATTCTTTTTACCGAAAGGGATAGAAAATAATCACCTATCTCTAAGTATGAATATGAGTGAAAACTGGTGTAGCATTGCATCACTGCGTAAGTAATTGAGATTTGAATACATAAACGAAAACTGTTTCTAGGGTAAGAAGAAATTAGCAGCAGATATCATGTAGGATGTTTTGGGACGAACAAATCTTAGGGCACATTAATAAGTAATCAAAGTTAAAAGGAACTTTGATTAATTCTAGGTGATGATTGAGAGTATCTGCAAACCGTTCTTTGAACCCTGGCTGCTGGAGGAGGCAATCCCAGGATACTCAACGTGGTCCCAAGTGGTATAAGAGAAGGAGAGAAAAACAGTAGACCTTGAGCAACACAGCACGAATACCAATATTGCTGTCATGCCTATGGCTGCTACCATAGCAAAGCCTACAGATACTTAAGCAGTTGCTGAAAGTCAAGCACTATCATGACATTTTACACACATTAATTATTTAAGGAAAAGGAGACTGTAAACTTCATGAGAAAAGAAGACTAACGCTTACTCAGCTTTGTAATTGAAGGCATCCAGTACAGTACTTGACATAGATTAAGGACTCAATAAATGCTGTGGAACCAGATGAAAGAATACTAGGGCTAGAAGAAAGCTTGATTCATGCTGCCCAAGGCCTTTTGCTAGTTCTTTAGTAAGAAGAGCGGAACAGTGGTATTGGAATATTAAATGCATGCTAGGTCTTCAGGGAAGACAAGCCCATTCTCTCCCTGAAAAGCCTGACCTAGTGCGTCCCATGCTTGATCTTTCAAACTTGCAGCAACTCATACTCCTCTGTTTGAGTTCTGAAATGCCTTCTCAGTCACCTCCCGAAATGTCAACTTGTCCCAAGAGAGTAAGTTATCCTTGGCTCTTATCTGTTACCTGTGAGACCCAGTGTGTGTATGTGGCAGGGAGTGGAGGGCGGGAGGGGGGGCTTGGTAATGCTCTGGGCATCAGATAGAGTACTTACAAGGCATTGCCTCAATAATGAAGAACAATTGACTCTGGAATAAAGGCTGTTGTGATTTAGTTCTCTGTGGCTGAGAACTCTTAAAAAAAAAAGGCAACCTTAAAAAAAAAAAAAACAAAGTGTTTCCATATAACTGCATTCCATTACAGAGGTCAAGAATATTTAAAAAGAAATTTTTTTAATGTTTATTTATTTTTGAGACAGAGAGAGACAGAGTAGGGGAGGGGCAGAGAGAGAGAGGGAGACACAGAATCCGAAACAGGTTCCAGGCTCTGAGCTTTCAGCACAGAGCCTGATGCGGGGCTCAAACTCATGAACCACGAGATCATGACCTGAGCTGAAGTAAGCCGGCCAACCGAGCCACCCAGGCACCCCAGACCTCAAGAATATTTATAGGAGTACAGAAAATGTCCCACATCAGCAAAGTACAATTCTCAATATCTAGCATCCAAAAAAATTACCAGCCATGCAAAGAGAGAGAAAAAATATATTAATAATGAGGAAATCAAGAAATGACACAGATGTACCTCATGCCTGTTAGAATGGCTATCGTCAAAAAAAAAAAAAGTTAGAGAGGGAGGGAGCTAAACCATAAGAGACTCTTAAAAACTGAGAATAAACTGAGGGTTGATGGGGGGTGGGAGGGAGGGGAATGTGGTGATGGGCATTGAGGAGGGCACCTGTTGGGATGAGCACTGGGTGTTGTATGGAAACCAATTTGACAATAAATTTCATATTAAAAAAAAAAAACTCTCACAAAAACACAGAAACAAAACCAAGAGATAACAAGTGGTGGTGAGGATGTCAAAAAAAAAGGAGACCATGTGCACTGTTGGTGGGAATGCAAATGGTGCAGCCACTGTGGAAAACAGTATGAAGGATCCTCAAAAAGTTAAAATCAGACCTACCATATGATCCAGTCATTCCACTTCTGACCGTATACCTGAAGGAGAGAAAAACACGATGTCCGGTGCATATCTGTCCCCCTACATTCACCGCAGCATTAGGTATAGTAGCCAAGACATAGCAACAACCTAATTGTCTATCAACCTATGAATTGATAAATGGATCCATACACACACACACACTCACACACGATGGAATATAATTCAGCCATAAAAAAGGAGGAAATCCTGCCATTTGTGACAACATGGATGGATGCTAAGTGAAAAAAGTCAGAGAAAGACGAGTGTGATCTTACTTCAATGTGGAATCTGAAAAAAAAAAAAAAAACACTCATGGAAAAAAGAGTTCAGATTTGTGGTTACCAGAGGTGGGTGCAGGGAGGGGGGGGCACTAGAGGAAGGTGGCCAAATGGTACAGACTTCCGCTTACACGATGATTAAATATCGAGGACATAATGAGCAACATGATGATTATAGTTACCGCTGCTCTTTGGGATTATTTGAAAGTTGTTAAGGAAGTAGATCCCAAGGGTTCTCATCACAAGGAAAAATTTTTTTTTCTCTTTTTTTGTTATCTATGTGAGATTATGGATGTTATCTAGACTTCCTCTGGTTATCATTTTACACTATATGTAAGTCAAATCATTACTATGACCTTAAACTTACACAGTGCTGTATGTCAATTTTAAAACAGTTCAAAAAAGCATAGCAATAGATAGGATTCAAATGAAACACAGAAGAAGAAAGAAAGAAAGAAAAAGAAAGAAAGAAAGAAAGAAAGAAAGAAAGAAGGAAAGAAAGAAAGAAAGAAAGAAAAGAAGTAAGGAAAGAAAGGGGAGAAGAGAGAAGGAAGGGAGGAAGGAAGGAAGAAAGGAAGGGGTATCTCATTGAGCTGCAGAGCAATTTCAGTCTAACGTACATGGTCAGAATCCCTGAAGAGGAAGGCCAAGAAAAATACTTGAAGAAATAATAGCTTAACATATTATAAATTTGGTTCACCACCATAATCTCACAAATCCAAGGACAGCAAAAAAATCCAAGAACAAGAAAATGAAACACGTGTTAAACCAATTACTCTAAGCCAGTGATAAAGAGAAAATCTTAAAATCAGCACGAGAAAAAAGGCACATTGAATAGCAGATAGGGGAATAAAGATAAGAATGCAGCAGATAACTCCGAACCAAAAGCTTACACAGGGCAGAAGAGAAACAGAGTTTTCGATCCATGTGCTAGAAGCTGGCCCATGGAAAATTCTTCCAATCCTCAGATGGCTAAAATATAAGTAGAGCACCCACAATACAAGCCAGAAGCCAGAAGAGCAACATGCTAAAAGGGGAAGAAACATAACACCTCACAACCCAAAATTCTTTACCCAGTGAACATATCTTTAAAAGTGAAAGGTAAAACAAAGGCTTCTTTCAGACATCAAAGGTGAAAGAGTTGATCACTAGCGGTCTTACACTGGGAGAAAACTTAAGGGAGGAACTCGTAGCGGTAAGAAAATGACGTCGGACAGAAATCTGCATCTTCACAGGAAAGAAACGGGCACCAGAAATGGTAAATGTGTTGAGTTGTAATGGGTTCTCCATTGTAGGAATGGCTCCATTCTGGCATCACATCTGGATTCAGGGCGAGAAAGCAGAGTGTCAGACGCTATCCCTTGACATAATATGCCCCCGGACACTTAGTACCAGAAGTCTACTAGTAATGGAAGAGAAACACGGTTTTAAACCCTACGTGCCAGAAGCTGGCCCGTGAGAATGTTTTCCAGTCATGAGATGTGTAAAATAGAACTGGAGGGTTTCATTCCTATTGACAAGTAGTCAAATGCAAATTTTCTACTTTTAGTCCTGTAATTGATATAACCATGTTTACAGTTACAAATGTAACATGTTTTTGGATGTGCATTTTTGGAGAAAGAATTGTATCGTAATTGTGCTTGTAGGGCAACACCTGTGGCAATTCAATTCTGTGACTCTCTACCATAACCTCATGTGAATCTGCTAATTATGTGTATATCCCAACATTTCAAACTGCATCAGTATATCTGACACATTTTTTTTTTTTTTCCTGATGAAGCCTGGTCCTTCCAGAAAAGTAAGAGGCTTGCAAAATCACCATCAGTACAGTTAAGAGAAGCCCTACCCGGACTCACCAATAAATGATTGCATGTAAACAGGAGAGTGATCGGATTAAATGCTGTGTTGTTCAGTGAAACAGGGCAGCGATTTTGCATGTTTTTGGATCGATCTTGAGCAGGATTTCATTTCAGATTGATTTTCTACATTATGAAAAATTAAAAACAAAGGACAGCTGTAGTGAGGAAGAGCTGAATTATCTTTTTACTTTCTCTATGGAAAACTCTATTATGATGGCTTCATCATATGAAGAGATGACCCAGTGTATTCGGCCAGAAACTGTAGAAAAGAAAGAGTATTCTAGAGTACAATTAAGTAATACAATATGACATTATTTCCTGAAACTGACGACAATGTGTCAGCTTTTAAAATTGATAATTGGCTTTTATGTTCTAAGTGTACATTTATTTTTATGTCCCATTTTGTGATGGTTATTTTGTTTACATTTCTTAGAACTTCACCTTAACTGGATAATCGTTTAGTCCCACAAAACCTGTGTCTGTGCCACAGCATAGCCCTGGTGGACATTAAACTTTGGTGGGGCGCCTGGGTGGCTCAGTCGGTTAAGCATCCAACTTCAGCTCAGGTCATGATCTCGCGGTTTGTGAGTTCAAGGCCCGCGTCGGGCTCTGGGCTGACAGCTCGGAGCCTGGAGCCTGCTTCGGATTCTGTGTCTCCCTCTCTCTCTGCTCCTCCCCCACTTGTGCTCTGTCTCTCTGTATCAAAAATAAATAAAAAGTGTAAAAAGGCAAATTTTAAACTTTGGTGTGGTGTCTCCCTAGACCTGTTTTAAAATGCAGCTCTCGTTTTAGACATTTTTGATGGAGGTTTTAATGTGTCTTCTTTAGTTAATTATATCAGGGATAGTATAATATAGTCTATCCAAAAGGAAGTTAGAGATGAAAAGAATTGTTTGTTAGGGAAAGGAAGGTGAATTCACATCGATCCTGGGTCTTACCAAGCTGAATGGTAATTACCGGATGAAGGATCGCATAGAATGTAACTTAACATTTGCATGTTCAGGAGTGATAGCCGAGCTGGGTGACTCTATTTTTATTTTCCTGCCAGCCATGAAATCCTGCTTTTCCCAGAAAACCCAGGTGTCGTCTGGAGCTCTGGATCCTCCGGAAAGGTAGGTTTTCTCCAAACACCCTTCCCTCTCTCACCCGTGGTTTCTCTGCGTCACTAGGTTTGTCCTTGTGCCAGTAATGTCTGTTGAGCTCACATCACTCAGGCAAAATTCTGCCCCACTACAGATTTCCACAAAATGTTCGCTCATCCTAGAACATTAATGAACCACTGTGAGAGAATCTGGGACTTTGTCCCGCTAGAATTCTCACCCCCATCTTTGAGCTGACTGTTGACACGTGGAACTTTTTTGACAGGTTCCAGGTAGAAACACAGCTCGCTGAAAGATGGATGACGCCGACGGGTCCCAGAGTCTTACCGTGGAAGACCACAATTCCCCATCACACCAGGCGAGGTGGGAGGAAATTTGCTTCTGTCTCACCCAGGGACATTGTTCTGGAATTACAGGTTCCCCGACGTACTTCCCCAGAGCCACCAGGAAGGAAGTGCTCACTGCTCGTGAAGGATTCCCTTGCCTGTTTCTAAATGGGTACCAGTCTTTGCGGTGCTGACTTCCTGGTTAGGTCAGGCATGATCTATCACCAGAATTTCCTGTCCTTATGAATTAGCGAAGGTCACACAGAAGCAAGGACTTTGTCTTGTTCGCAGTTCAGAAGGATGGAAGGTTTCCTTTCTCCTGTGCGATCCAGACGAGGAGCACTGATTGGTGAGTATCCAGTGTCGCCTCCAGAAGAGAAGATGACCGGGCAGGAGAAAGTTAAGTTTCCTGCTGAGCTTTGAAGTTCAATCTCTTGACAAAAAAAGATTAAACTGGATGGAGACGCTTTTCCACCTTCCACACACGTACAATAGACACTCTAAGATGATCACTTTAGTCTTCTTCTGTGTAAAAATGTTACATGCGGAGATGCTGGTGGTCATGACATCACACCGGAAGAGGGCATAATAGGACTTGTCCAGCAACTGCCTCTCTCTTCAAATTTAGGACAGGCCTGGGCCCCTTAAGTCATGAGGTGTTTGCTATTTCCGAGCCAAACTCGTTCTTCAGCGAGTGCCATTTCTACCTGTAAACGTGTTCTCACGAGCCATTTACAAAGCCCAAAGGAGAATATGTATCAAGAGTTGAGTGTCCCAGAGCCACTATATGAGGCATCGTGTGTGATGTTCAGGGTGTGCACACATTTCCTGGGCACACGTATCTACAGAAGGGGATAGTTATAATCTTTTTTTTGTTTTCTTTTTACCAGATACACTCTTCCAATGAGTTGTTTCAGAGGAACGCCTTTCTGTGTTTGGACATTCATCGGTAAGAGAGCGCGTTACGTGTCATTTATCTGGAGCTAGGAATTGACATAGGTGGCATACAGCTCGATAGATTAGTTTGTTATTTCTGTAAGTAGAAGTATTTCTCCTGGTGCCCACTGCCAGTTGAATCTCATGTAGAGAGTGAAGCAGCCCTTGGTCAGGTGAAAAGAGGAGAAAAACAGTTCTCTTGTGGTTTATGCAGACTTTCGGATCTTCTCTTAGTGAGTCTGTTTATTTAGTGTGACTTTAAAACGACATCGGATAATGTTTATGGACTCCCCCCTTCCGCCCTTCCCATCCCAGCCTACCTGCACTGAATGGCTAGTGGGGAATTTGACACCCTGGGAGAACTACTCCTTCTAACTATGATGTGTAGATGGGATCGGTAAGGACGGGGAAAAGTCTAGTTGATGCAAAAATGCTTCACCATCTGCTTGCCCTTGTGCCTGAAATTACTACAATGGATGGTAATTTACATAGATGGTAAAACTTTGAATGTATATTTATTTCTAAGCAGAATACCCGTCATTGACCCAACAGTTCTATCTGAATAGCCAGCAGAAACTAGAATGACTCCATACTTTTTTTTTTTTGAAATGTTTATTTTTGAGAGAGAGAGAAACAGAGCATGAGTGGGGGGAGGCACGGAAAGAAAGGGAGGCACAGAATCTGAAGCAGGGTCTAGGCTCTGAGGTGTCAGCAAAGAGCCCGATGTGGGTCTCAAACCATGAGTGAGCCGTGAGATCATGACCTGACCTGAAGCTTAGCCGACTGCGCTTAGCCGACTGAGCCACCCAGGTGCCCAATTCCATGGTTTTAAACGTCATGCCTTAACTTGGTATAAAGGAGGCTGGAACAGACGCTCGGCTTTTAAAAGGTCATGGTTTAGATTCGTGAGTTCCAGCCCCATGTGTGCCTTTCTGCAGTCAGCATGGAGCACCGTTCAGTTCCTCTGTCCTCCTCTTTCTCTGCTTCTCCCCCACTCACACACGCTCTGTCTCTCAAAAATAAATAAACATTAAAAAAAATAGTAAAAGGTCATGATGTACTCTGGAGACCTCACCTTGTATACACCTGCACTCTCTGGTCTGAGTAAATTCCTTTTTATCAGCACCTCCTGACTTTGGCTTTGATTACTTAAATCCATCTGCCTTGGGATCTTGCCTTGGCCCATTTTTGTCTAATATCTCTCATTTCCTCTGTCCCAAAATTCAATTCTCCAAGACCATTTTGGTTTGCTTTCTGGCCTTGATTTTGATGATTTGTCTCTCTTTTCTGTAATACTGGAGATTTTTAAAAATGCTGTAGCAAGGACAGCTTCACCCTCTGACACTTCCTGGAGTTTTACAAGGTTGCCTGCCGATGCCGTGAGAAATGGAGAAAAAGATTTTCATTCAGATGTCCGGGGAAACCAATGACTTGGGGGCGCTCCTAGTATGTCAATGGAGAAAGATCAGTAGTCCTTGGGGGAAGGATAGGAATCTAGAAAACACTTTGTCAGTTTGGTTATTGCCAGGAAGAGACCCTGCCCTGAGTAGGTACTGACCTTGCAGGGTCAGAACTCGCCCACATGCTAGGCCCAGGCTTAGAGGATTTCTACAGGGTTCACCAGCCGTTTCTAGGTAGACGAGACCCACCAGTAGATCTCACAGCTCCGCCTGGACTGCGTGTAAAGGAGTCACCACCACTGTTTGTCTCCTGGTAATTTGCCGGGAGACCCTAACCCCCCTAAAGCACTGCCCCATCATCGGTGATCTCTGGCCTTTGGGAACCACTGAAACATCTCCACGGGCTGCAGAGTTTTGATACAAGAATTAGAGTCTTCCTCGCTCCTTCTTCCTCTCAGCTCAAGTGTGTTCCCTTTTGTGGGAGTCTTGACCTGCTGTTAGGTACAGTTAGGGACCTCCTCCTTCTTGCCCCCAGGACCCGTTGTGCACATTGTAGTTGTTCTTTGTTTGCACCCATGCCAACTACTATTTGTTGAATGAATTACCTGTAACGGTGTTCCGAACTCGCAGAGCATCTTTTCCAAAGCTTCTAAGGTAAACGCTTGCCTTATTTAGTAATGCTGCTCTTCTTTAGAGGTGATGTATCGATTAAAATGTGGAAGTCACTGAGAGTGGTCTCAAAAATTTGCATTTCCCGTTTCCTGCTTGCACTTTGGTTTTGCGGTATCCTTTCTTTTTGCTGTTCATTTTCATTGCAGGAAAAGCTAGGAAAAAGAAGCTCCTGGAATACATCCTTATCTTTTGGAATTATTGCATAGAACATTTTGAAAAAAATATATATTGGCTCTATTGTACTTTTTCAACCATAATCATACTCAACCTGTGGTAGTTATATAAACAAATGAGTGACGCAGATAACAGCGTATCGTATCTAGTTCCACAACTGAGCCTCCTGACTTTTATGACAAGGTGTGTTACTTTGACAACGTTTGGGATGAAACCTGATATCCACTGCTTACTTTTCCGAGTACATTTCTCTTTTGGTACATAAGCCTTCTTGCTCTGGGCTTTACACTTGAACTTGGAGATTGCAATGGATGTCTTAAGTCTAGTTTTCCTCCCAGAGACTGGCTACACAAAATTAGGACCCTGAACAGCTGGCTGAACTTGCACTCCTTCCAAGGGCAAATTCTTCTAAGTTATTGTATTGATTTAATTTGCATTCAAATTGCTCAGAATTTTGGCGGTGTGTTTCCACTCGAATGATCTGCTATCAAGTGGAGAATGAATAGATGACATGTACAGACCTAAGTGTGGAGCTGAATCTTAAAATATTTACCGATTTTAATAGAACGATATTAATACCATAACAAAGGGTAAGCTATTGCAGCAAATGGTGGTTTAACATTATTTCTTAAACAAATCCTGGGAAGTGGCATTGATTGTGAATTATCTTTATGCATTTGGTTTTATTTAGCATAAGAATTCATGATACAATTTTGTTAATCTGGCTTTATTGAGCTTTAATTATTAATTTTTTCAC
Organism: Panthera pardus; assembly: GCF_024362965.1. NCBI lineage: Eukaryota > Metazoa > Chordata > Mammalia > Carnivora > Felidae > Panthera > Panthera pardus. The sequence goes on along the minus strand of NW_026526677.1, from coordinate 112,414,048 downwards.
TGTAATGAAATTATCATTTAAATCAGTAGTTCCTTTTGATGCATATTAACCACAGGATGCAGTAACTATCATTTAAATGTTCACTTTATAACGTGTGATGTATATTTAATGTGTGATATGTTTATTATTCTAACCATCTGACTGCTTAGAATACAAATAGAAAAAAACCCTTTCATTATCTGTCTTGGCATTCCTGCCAGTAGTTGAACCTGCCCTGGGACCTACTGAAAATGTTAATAGTCAGTAATATTTGAACCATCATCTGTCACCACGCGGTGCCAAACCCTGCACATGTAGAAGTTGCTTTTGGCTCTTCTGGGTTAAGAGAATGCAAGTGTTTCCTAGAGCACATATACTTAGATCGCCTGCAGGCTCCACGGACTACGTTCACTCTATGGTGAAATTTGTCTGTAGTGGTATATGTGTTTATAAGTGAAATGGATTAATGGCTTTGTTTTTTCAGGAACTTCCTTCTTTTTGCTAGTGTTGAGGCAATATCGTGGAGAAAAACGTCTCTATTTTACGGTGTGGCAGATGGCAGGAAGCACAGTGCTAACTATTTAACAGGTGCTCAAATATTTTATAAATAAATAAAAGGAGGGAACATGAATAAATGAAGTAAGCAAAGGCACGCGGTGGAAATATACCAGGTTCCTGACCTGTAGCAGAGAGACAGAAATCAATCTCTTCTTGTTTCTTCTTCAAAGAGATGAGGATTAAAGTAAACGATGAGATGTGAGCATATTACAGTGTTTGCAGTCAAAAAGAATAAATAAAATCACAATGTAACTATTGTGGTTTTCTTGTTTGTTTGTTTATTCTTGACAGAGAGAGTGAGACAGAGCGTAAGCTGGGGAGAGTCAGAGAGAGAGGGAGACACAGAATCAGAAGCAGGCTCCAGGCTCTGAGCTGTCAGCACAGAGCCCGACTCGGGGCTTGAACCCACAGACCGTGAAATCATGACCTGAGCCAAAGCCAGACGCCCAACCGACTGAGCCACCCAGCAGCCCCTGTAAGTATTGTTTATTTGCAACCAAAGGGCACCTAGAATTACACATTTAATCCTCAAAGATTTTTTTATGGTAACCACCAATATTATAATTTTGCTGTATTTGAGAAGGCTTAAATGAATTTTCTCTGGTTTAAACACCATGTTTGTTAAACCTCTTAACACAAACAGGCCTGTCAGATAGGCACAGTCCTAGAACACTGCTCCCTCCTTCATACGACAACTGAGCCAATATTTAGGATTTAATTAATTGGTTAATTATAGCTCCTATACTCTTAAGATAATGCTGCTTTTTAGTTGATTAATTTTCTTTTTTTTTAAGACTTATTTATTTGTTTGCTTGTTTGTTTGTTTTGAGTGGGGGGGCGGGGAGAGCAGAGAGAGAGAGAGGAAGAGAGAATCCCTAGCAGGTTCTGCACCATTAGTTCAGAACTCATTGCAGGGCTCGATCCCATGAACTGTGAGATCATGACCTAAGCCAAAGTTGGATGCTTAACCAGCTGAGCCACCCAGACATCCCATGTTGGTCCATTTTCTGATTCCTCCATTGACTGCTTCAGAAATGAAGGTAAATATTAACCATGTGTGTGCTCTGAGAGTGCTGGGGGAAATAGACTAAGCAGTGACTGAGAGAAACCACGAGACATCAAAGAAAGGTCAAGAAATGACTGGATACCAAGAGTGCATGGGCACTGTGGCCTCAAGGGTTCACAGAATTATAACCGTCGTATTATAACTTGGTAACTTGGCACGGCGTTTTGCATCCTGAATGTTTATAAATTCAATTCAGTCTTTCTAGAATAAAACACAAACAACAAAAAACACAAACTTGAGAAATGCAAGGTTTTGTTATTTTATGAATTCCTTAAAATTCTCAGAACTATGACATGAATTATATTTCGGAAAAAGTTCTCAACTCAGTAAGGAACTTGTTTTAGTTGAAAAAATGTCTTCCTTTTCTAGTGAGTATCTACACTCTATGATGATTACAAGTATTGGATAAAATCCATTAAACTGAGAGAAGCCTTGGGAAGAGATGAGAGCCAGTGAAAGAGGCTCTAGAAAGGCACGATAGTGACCCTTGGTTATGGGGGCACGTGGTGGAGGGTGAGGTAGGCATGCGGCAGGTTATGGATTTTCCGGGAAGGGCCAAACTATGTTTAGGTGTGATTACAAGTTATTGGACTTTGTCCATGTGACTAGTCTTATTTTTACAAGACATTTTTTCTCGAAATATCACATAGAAGACGTGACCTGCTTATCCAGAGATTTTATTTGCTTTTTGTTTGCATGTGTGAGGGATAAAGCCACTGAGGTGATCCGAGGGGTGGAGCTGGTAGGAGCAGAATGGGGACACCTCAGGATGAACTCAGTAGGATAGTTAAGAACCTTTTCAGTTGGGAAAGTGAGTTTTGACTGTCAATCATCTCCCTATCTCCTTAATACGAGATGCTCTTAATTACTTCCTAGACTAATTGTTCTCCAAAATGCAGTGATCTTCTGAAGAACACCTCTGATCAAGAAAGTCCTCTGGTCAAGAAGCTTCACTGGTTTCCATTGTGTATTGAACAAAGTTAAGGAGGAGGAAAGAGGTTTGTTGAATTTCTGGACACTTAACATAATCTCGTGTAACCTTCAGCAAAATTCTATGAAGCAGGTAAGACTGCACAGGGAGGCACTTGAGCTTTACTGGAAACAAAGCAGCCTGACAGGAGAGTCTGTGAAGCCCAGTACTCACGTACCTTGCTCATGTTGTCTCCAGAATCCGTTAACGTCCGGGAGATTTTTCAGACATATTTGTTGAATGAATGAATGATGTAGGACTGTGTTTATACCCTATACATTGGTCCCTACTATAGTTCATACCCCTACTTAGCACTTACTTGCTACCCCTACTATGGTTGTGTAGAAAAATTACATATGCAAGACTGGGAAAATAGTTGACTGTGTTTTCCTAACAGGCTTCTGAGATCTGACTCTACTACTACCCTACTGAAATTATACAGGTGGAATTTTCTTTGCCTATCTCTGATTTCAGTCAGAGTTTCAAGCTATGGGTTTCAATGTCTGTGATTTCCTGTTTCGGCATATTTAAATTAATGTGGGGATGTGAGGGCGTGTGGGAAGCCATCAGAATTCAGAATCCCTCCAGGTTTTATACATTTCCCTTCTCTATAACAGTTGTTGTGCTAAAAATAATCCTAGGAGTTGCTGGAGGATGTTGTTAAAATGCATATTCTAATTCAGTAGGTCTGGAGTCGTGGACTGGGATTCTGCATTTTTAACACATTTTCAGGTGTGGCTGGTGCTGTTGGTCCTTGGATCACAACTTGAATAGCAAGATATCGGCCTACTTGTTATAATCTTTCACAATGCCGTCAACATTAGTATTTGTTTTAAGAAAACAGAGAGTTAGCTTGTCACGTGTAGGTTTCTTAAAGGGAATGTCTCCTGCATAGTTATGTTTGGTAAGTAGAAAGCGGAGAATGAGTGTCATCTTTGTTTCTTACCGAGTATACAACGAAGGCACTATAAAATGTTGGCAAGTCGATCACATGTAACCGTAAACCTCATCAACATTATCAGTAAACATATGACCCAGGGATTGACGTTAGGTAAGAGTCTGTGTAAGTAGCTGGGGTTCAGCGTGTGAAAGTCCAAAGATGTCAGCAAAGTGCCAGGATTATTTTAAAGAACGAAATCTAAGGGGCACCTGGGTGGTTCAGTCAGTCAGGTGTCCAGTTCGTGATTTCAGCTCAGATCCTCATCTCACATTTCATAAGATGGAGCCCGTGTAGGGCTCTGACAGGGTGGAGCCTGCTTGGGATTCTCTCTCCCCCTCTCTGTCTGTTGCTCCCCTGCTTGTGCTCTCTCCCTCTCAAAATAAATACACATTCTTTTTAAATTAAGGAAAAAAAAGAAAGGAATTTAAAAGCAAGGACAATGTATAGGAGAAAAACATAATATGAGCAAAAGAGATGATTGCATAATTTGTCAATTTCTTTTTATTATGGTACCATGCTACATATGGTGTAACACAACAGAATTAGAGGGCTTCTAAAGCTTGAGTCTTCGGTCTGTGTTGTTTGTAGCTTCACTTTACTCTCTGGGCTGTAGTATCTTTTAGCAAATGCTTTACTGTTGTAAACAGTTGCAATAGCTAACCAGTTGTGCTAAAGGGCCTTCTGTGTATAATTACCAATTTAAATAAATTTACTCCGAGTATGTGAATATTGGAATGGCCTTTGTAGTAATAGCAAGGACAACCTTTAGCATAGAGGGTGAATTTAAAAATTGTTTTTAAAACTCTTGTAATGAGAATAAATTGTTGAAGAAAAATTGAAATTTTCCACCAAATTTACACCACGTCTCTAATGCCCAACTCTAACAAAAACAAGTCATTCTCCTGATAAGAGTTGGGGATTTTCCAGCAAGATGTGGGCACTGAGGAATGTGAATCGTGTTCTCGGTCAGGCAATGCAGCTTGAAACACATAAATTTATGAGCAGGAAAGAATGTAAAATGAGTAGCAAACAGTAATGTCTAGACACGTGCGAGCAGATTTTAGGGTTCTAATAAAACTCAGTTGGTTTTACATATACTTTAATCAAGTATAATGATGATGCCAATGATTGTTACAATAATTGAGAAGCAGAATGGTGTGGTGGAAAGAATAATAACTGAGGAATTAAAAGACTCGAATTTCGGTTCCAGTCCTGTGGCTCTGTGATGGGTACACAGCCCGTGTATAAGCCTCAGTATATGCACTTGCGTAATAAAAGGACCGACTTGAAGGGTTCTTTTATTTGTAACACTTGATTCTCTGGGATCTGTGGCAAACTCTATGTCCACTCTTGCAAGGTGTATGCTTAACAATGATGTACCTTTATTTGTAAAAGTTTTTTTTCTTTTTACAAAGACTGCATTCCCTTCTTTCTTTGTTTTCTATATTACCCCACCCTTGTCCATTAATTAAAAAGAGAGATAGAAAATATGTTCTGCCCTTCCCTTCCCTCCATGAATGTAATAAATACGGTATAGGACAGAAATTATGTGAAGACACACACAATAAGTGAGATAAGTATGAGAAGTATTCAATCAGATCATCCTGATCAGAGAGCACTCAGAATGTAAGTGCATGTGGGTTGGCTTTATGTGGAGGGGGTCAGGGAATGTTTGTATGAAGGTTTCAAGATCTGCTTAGCATCTTGGAAGACAGGAAGGAATTGAATATGCTGGGGGTGAGGGGTGGGGGCTCACTCTAAGTAGGGAAATAATGTACTTTAGAGATCTGTTTAAGGAATTCGTCCTTAAATATTTTTCTCTGGCCTTATTTCTTCCCTTCATTCCCCTACCTCTCATGTCCTTTTGTTTTTTCAAATCTCACTTTTATCTTCAAAGCCAAGTTATATATAACTTTGTGTGTAGAGCCTCACATAAGTTCTAGACTGTGACTTCCCAGAATGCATTATTTCAAAAACTCTTTCAAGACATGACAATAGGCATAACATGGGGAAAAAATAATCATTGTGTTGTAAGGATTAGCTGTGTACATCATGAAATCACAAAAAATGAGGGTAAGAGAAAGGTTGTAGAAAATGAAATTGAATCTTGAGCTAAAATCTTTAAGGAATGAAGGACAGTTATCTCCAGGAGTTAGTAGATGACTCAGATAAGGAGCCTCAATCTCATGTCAAGTGATTCCAAGTTGGGAGTTTTTAGAAAGGACAGAAGGGGACACTTGCCATACTCCAGGTTCAAGGGTAAGGGGAGAACAGTGGAGGCATCGTCTGGTCTTGCCAACTTAGAACAAGGGTTATCCACCCTCATCCAGGTCTGGAGGTGAGAGGGGTAGGGGAGAGGAAACAGTCCATTTTTGAGTGTGCTGTCAAGAAAGCGGCATCATCAGTAACACACTCAAGTTTAATTGCTGCATTAAGATGATAGACATTTTAGAGAGGAGACCAAGACTTTAGGGGGTCTTTCTGATGACTGAGTACAGGGCCCAAGAAAAGGGATTCTGGGTGTTGATAAGTAGAAGTTTATGGGGTTAGAAAAGAAGATGTATAGAGTCATATGGTTTTGGCAGTATGAGTATTGATGATTTAAGTTTGCATAGTTTTTCTTAGTAATGAGAATGGAAACCCAATTGGAGGGGAATAGGGAAGACTGAGAGATGAGGAAAAAGATACAGTGACTCTGGCCCCCACCTGAAAGACTTTGGTGTTGAAAGACACAGAGAAAAGAGGGCACTAGCTCAGAGGGAATGTGACGAATTATTTTTCTAACTTGGAGGAAAGAGAGTATGTTTATAGATGATACAAAGTCCCTTGAAGAAAAAGATAAATACTTTATGTGGGAGAGAATGACAAGAGAGAGGGTTCGATTGGATGAGGGGAGCTGGACTCCAAACCGAAGTGGATGGATTAGGCTTTGATTGAACAAGGCTACTCTATTCAAGTACTTCGTACAGTTTTTATTTAATTCCAAGGAAAACTGAATGATACGAGTGTAATTATGATCCTCATCTTACAGATGAGGGAGCTGAGTCATGAATCAATGAAGTAAAAATTTACCCAGTGTTGCACACCCAGTAAGAGGTGGAGTGAGGATGCAAATCTAGGTTGATTTGAATACAGGTCATGACATGTCAGTATGGCAACTCTCACTTGGTTGACGGTCACAAGGAAGATGCCTGTAAAAGTCACAGCTGGGCTGACAAATTTGGAAATGGCTACGATAATGACAAATATTATTAGCATTTTCCTAAAATCCCATTTTGCCTCTAATCTGCTCAGTTATTTTAGTCAACGTGTTCCTACACTAGTCACAGAACAACGAATCGACACGTAAGGATACTCGTTCTGGTAGAGCATGGCATTCTATGGAGCTGCAGGTTACTTGGAAAAGCCACGTAATTAATTCTCTAGGGAGCAATTTGAACTAAAGGAAAACAAAAATTCCAAAACTGGATGAGAGACCGTGCAGTAGGTTCCTCAAGAGTCCTATGACCTTGTTCTTCTGGAAAGAGGTAGAGGGGACGCATGGTGGAAATGCTATTCTTTCAACCAGTTCAAACTTAAATATGCACTAGTTTGCTACTGTGGCCACAAATATTTTCATAATTTTGCAGTTTAATTATTGACAAATTCAAATGTATCGTCTTCAGTAGTTGACACGCGTCTTTGGAACACACGCATTACGTAGAAGGCACCAAACACCGTGCGGTTTTATAAACTTTGGTGTCTTTGTTAACCCTCAGTCGTCTTGTTACAAGTCCATATGTCAGCGAGTGCTGCAGAACTCAGTCCACTAGCATGTGTTGGTCTGTAGGGTTTTGGAGAGCTGGGACAATGTCTATCTTTTATGTTGTTTTATTCTTAGCACCTGTCATACTGCTTCCTATTAGGTGTCCAATCCATATTTATTAAATTACAGAACAATGCACGCTGACATTAATAAGATATCTGTAATTCTGCAATAGCTTTAGCTTTCGGGTGATTTCTGGGAATCATGTGTCATCTCATTTCGCTCCAAGGGATCCTATATATCTACCAAATGGATAAAATCTATCTGAGGGCAACAGTAAGTGTTTAGTACAGATGTTACAAAACTTGTGTCGACACAGTTTTCAAGGGATAGGGATTTGTTCGTTTCAAAAACAAAATTCACAAGTAAAAAACTGAGTTGTGTGTGTATCAGAAATATCTCTGTGCCTGATGTGCTCAGTTTCTGTTTAGATGTTAGTGAGACAAATAGATATGATAATTCATTTTCCCAATTATTGATTCATTCATTCACAGAAAGATGCGATCTAGGAAAACAGTGAATTAATTATGAAACAATCAAAACAAAAACACTTTTATCACTAAAGACATAATACATAAGAAAGCAGAGAATTCTTGTTTTTAAGCCATTACTTCTAATCACAGGGAATACAGTGACAATGAAATCTCAGTGGAATTTGGTATGAAGTCATATTAGAGTAAGATATTTATAATATTATAAAAAATCCCTCAAACTTTTTGGGGTTCATATTGTGTTTACACAATATTAGAGTTTTTTATTTTACTCATGGAAATGGGTATTTCAAGAAACTCAAACTCATGCAATAGAACATTCAAATTAATCTTGAATTTACACAATCAAACTAATGTGAAAATCCAAAAGATAAGGGAAAAACTTAACATTTAACATTTTTTTCTGGAAATATTTGACTCATCCATGCGTTTCATGCTTCTAATGATGCTGAACATTTATAGCTGCTTTTCTGGACCAAGAGTTGACTATACTTTGGTAAAATAAAAATTTTCACTGGACTTTGGAACAAAAAAGACTATAAGTACAACACACAATCATATGAATCAACTAAAACAAATGGCCTACATGTTTTATAACATTCAGTCCAAAATTACTCAATTTTATGTCAGCAATAGAACATTGTTTTACTGATACTATTAGCCACGTATTAACACAGATATTCTAAAAGAGGCTCTCACAATAATTTTGTCATGTTAGGTAGATGCAAAGTTTTCTGTCCTTTTTGTATTGGAATATAAATTCAATATATCATGACTACCGAGGTCTCAGTGATAGGGATAGCACTTCTAATCAATTGTCTTATTTGTCTGAGATTAATTCAGATTTGGAAAACTTCTAGTTATAATTTTTGAGTTATTTCTTGGCAGTTGATACGACTTACAATAAACGTCTTCACCTGTCAGAATTGCCTTCAGACCTACATTCCCTTAGTTCCAGTTAAATATAGAAATTTTAGTCCCATAGAGCTCCATTCCTGCAAATCGTTTTCATATTAATACTGTTAATAGGAAAATAATCTATTAAGAAGAACACTTAGAATTTAGGGGTGCCTGACTGGCTCAGTGGGAAGAGCATGCGACTCTTGATCTCGGGGTTGTGAGTTCGAGCTCCACATTGGGCATAGAGATTGCTTTAAATAAATGAATGAATTTAAAAAAAAATGAATAACACTTGGAATTTAAAAATAATTAAATATTAGTTGAAATTAGATAATTATATATTAGAATAATTGATTACTTTTAATATTGCATCTTTGTTACACACCTAACAATACATCGTTAAAATTATTACTTTATACAATCTTATATCTTTTAAAGAAGCTGAGAGAGAAAACAGAACATGTATCTATTTATAGAGTTTGTTTTCATTAACATCTTATTTATCATTTCTAGCTCTCCTAATTCCTTCCTGTGGCTTCTTTCCATCTTGTGTCATTTCCCTACCCTAAAAGCTTTGTTCTCACCTTTTCCCCTTTGTGTTACTACCAGATATGTTACTTTTCTATTTTTGATAGACCTGATAATGCAGTTTTATACATCGTTTTTATGTAATTCCTTTTCAAATCAGTCAAGAGAAGAAATATGAAATGATATTGTCTTCTGTAATTACCTGTATACTCACCTTTTCTCGTACCTTTGTGTGCATGTGGTTTTAAGTTACTGTTCATTGTCACCTGCTTTCCACCTGAAGAACTTCCGGTAGTAGTTTTTTGCAATTCATGTCTGCTAGCAATGAATTCTCTTAGCTTTTGTTCATCTGGAGACGTCTTTAGCCTTTATTTTTTTAAGTTAGTTTCCTCAAACAAAAAAGATCTCCATTGGCATTTTTTTACTTTCAGCATTTTGAATATGTTCTCCCACTCTCTTTGGTGTCCATACCTTTCTGGTTAGAAGTCAGCCATACTCTTGTTGGGGTTCATTATACATAATGAGTCATTTTTCTCTTATTACTTAGATTGTTTTCTTCATCTCTGGCTTTCAGCATTGTGGCTATGAAGTGTCTGTTTGTGAATCTCTTTGGGTCTATCCTCCTTGGAGTTCATTGAGCTTCTAGGATGTTGTAGTTTGAGGTTTTTCAAACACCTTGGGAACTTTTCAGCCATTATTTATTTACATTTTTTATCTATTCCTTTCTCTCTTCTCCTGATACTCCCATTACACATACGGTGGTGAACTTACTAGTACCCCACATTTCTCTAAAACTCTTATCTCTTTGCCCTTTCTTCTGTCCATGCTTCATATTGCATAATCTCCATTGCTGTCTTCAAGTCTATTAATTCTTTCTTTTACCAGCACCAATCTGACACTAACCTCTCCTAGTGAACTTTTCATTTGGGTTATTATACTTCTAAATCCAGAATTTTCACTTGGCTCCTTTTTATAATTTATGTATGTTTATGTTCTCTGTTTGGTAAGACATTGTCATCACACCTTCCTTTAATTCTTTTTTTTTTTTAATTTTTAAAGTTTTATTTACTTATTTTGAGAGACACAGAGACAGTGCAAGCAGGGGTGGGGCAGAGAGAGAGAGAGAGAGAGGGAACCCCAAGCAGGCTCCACACTGCCAGATGTAGGGCTTGAACCCACAAAACTGCAAGATCATGACCTGAGCTGATAACAACAGCCAAATGCTCAGCAGTCTGTGCTACCCAGGTGCCGCTGGTTTTTTTCAAATTTTTTCTAAAGTTTTCCTTTAATTCTTTAAACGTGGTTTCCTTTGTTTTCTTGAACCTATTTACAATCAGTCCTTTGAAATCTTTGTTTTCCAGGTCTACCTGTGGACCCCTCAAAGGCAGTTTCTATTACCAGCCTATTTTCTGTGTATGGATTAAATTTCTCCATTTCTTTGCATGCCTCTTACATTTGTTGTTGTTGAAAATTAGATAATACACTGTAGAAACTCTGGATCTGGTCCCCCTCCTCATCCTCCAGTCCCCGGGAGTTGTGGTAGTTGGTGTTCACTTGGACACCTGTAATTTGTTAAATCACTTGGCTAAAGTCATCGTGCGGTTTATTTCCACAGCAGTGTGTAGTATCTGACGTTGCTGTTCAGATTTGTTTTCTCTCATTTTTAAATTTTGGTCTGGCGACCTATGTTTCGCCCTGAGATATGCCACTTACTGGTCAAAGGTTAGATTTTCACCCTTTACCTATGTGTGTGTGTGTGGTTTGGCACCTGCTATTGTAGTTCAGGGAGTTTACGTTTTGCCTCACATTCAGCCAGTGACTGGTAGTTTGGATGTCTCTTCTCTGAGTTTTTTGTTTGTTTATTTGTTTGTTCTTTTGTTTTTCTGTAGGTGAGAGGATACAGTCTTCCACACTGGCAGGGATGAATGTAACTTATCAGGAATTTCGTTTAAGCTGCTTCTTCTATTGAGGATTCATCCTGGGCTGATGGGTCCGTGTGCAGTTTGGGGAGTTTTCAAGTCTGTCGTGTGTGCAACTCTGCCCTCTTCTAAGTGGGTACAGCCTAGGGCATGCACAGACTTCTTGACCCCCAGCATGACTGTGATCCCAGGAGGGCTCCTCTTGGCTACTTCTTTTCTTGCCTCTACAAACATATGACGGTTCTAGTCTTTTTCTTATATCACAGAGCGTCAGCCTTCTCTTAATTACTTTCTACACGATCTCCACTGTTTTTGACAAATTCCTTAAGCATGGAGTTCTTCACTCTACCAGACGAAGTCAGTCCCCTCAGGTAGAGCTTTGGAACTCTTGGTTCTTACGGCCTTTATTCCTGAGCTGGAGTCCCATGCCATTGCACTGAAACTGAGGATGGGGACCCGCTTCCCCTGGAAGGACACTCCTGCTCTAGGAGTGAGTGGTTGCCACCTTCTGGTCTTGTTTTACCTATCCCACAACAGAGCTTTCGTTCTATGAGTGAGTTGGGGGTGGTGGCAGTCAGTGCCCACTTGTTCCCAGCCTGCCACACCTGGTGTGGATCTTCTGGTCTGCGAGTGGAGGCTGGGTAGGGGGAGGGAGAGCTGGTCCTCTTGGCCACACTTTCCTGGAATAAAGCTTCAGCAAAAAACGGGCCAGTTGGGCTGGATAGCATTGCTGGTAGTCTGCCCCTCCTGAGGTAAAACCAGAGCGAGACTGGCAGGTGGCATGAGAAGCAGTTCCAGGGTTTTTGGCCATATCTCGCTGGGGTACGGCATTGGTGATTGAGCTTCTGTAACGAGGAAATTGTGGTGGTAAGTGAGCTGGATGTGGTTCTAGTACCACAGATATGCACTTTAGTACTGAGATTTAGCCCACTTTTTTGAATGAGTGTTTTTCTGTTTGCTATATGCTCTGAGGGTAGTTTCCAGAGACTTTCATGTGTGATTGTTATATAATTTTCATTAGTTACATTGTTATTTTGCTGGCAGACGTCCCGCCGAGTGACTCTACTTGTCGCTGGTCAATGGATTTTTGACAGACGTCACAAGGTTGTTCAATGGGTAAAAGATTATCCTTCGAGTAATTGGCCCTAGGGCAACTAAATATTCATGTACAGAAAAAAAGGGAGAGAGAGCTTCTACCATTAACTCACATCATATACAAATACTGACTTGAAATGGATCATAGCTCTAAACATAAAAATATACAATGATACATCTTTTAGAAGGAAAACTTCGAAGAAAATCACCGTGGTCTAGGACTAGGCAACACTTTCTTAGAAAAGTCCCCAAATCATGAGAAAATGAAATGAAAAATCACAGATTAGGAGACTCTCTTCACAAAGCATAGGCCAGAATAAAGTATAAAAGTCTTTAAACTCTATAATCCAAAGGCCAGGCACTCAACTCAAAATGGGTAAAATAATGGACAGACGCTTCACAAAATAAGACGTGTGCATGACCAATAAGCCCACTGTAAGTTGTTCAAATTCATTAGTCATCAGAGAATCTCAAATTAAAACCACAGTGAAATACCACTATTCACACATTAGAATGAACCATCTTAAATAGACAGACAGGGTTTGGGCGGATGTAGGCCATCTTACATGGAATTCTCATATATTACTGGTGCTACAAGGTCTTGGGAAAACTTTTAACACTTTCCTATAAAGTTAAAGACCTATGTTTTGACGTAGCAACATCCTTCCTAGATATTATTACCTGGAGGGATGAAAATACCTATCTCCACAAAAACTTGCCCATGAATTTAATAGTAGCTTTATTTCTAATAGCCAAAACCTGGAAATAATCTCAATGTCCAGTAACAGATGAGTAGGCACACAAAACATGTTTTACCCGTTTAGTGAAACACTACTCAGGGACACATAAATGCGTGCCACAACATGAATGCACCTCAGAAACATTAGTTGGAGACAAAACCAAATTGTCACAAAGGGCTGTATATTGTGTGATTCCATTTAAATGAATTCTAAAGTGGCAAAGCTAATCTATAGTGATAGGAAGCATATCAGTGTGGCCAAAGTGAAGGGATGAATTGCAAAAAAGAATGTGAGGGGACATCTGATGGTGATAAAAATGGGTTTTGGAAAGGGTTATGTTAATGTATATATTTGCCAAAACTCACTGAACTATATACTTAAAAAGGAGGTGTTTTTAATATAAATTATACCTGAATAAATTGACTGAAAAGTGGTAATACGGTATAGCTACTAAGAAGCACAGTATGATTATTACAAACTATTTTGTTATATCGAAATGTGAAGCGTACTTCACTAAATTTTTCGAATGACATTTAACAAAACAAAACAAACGATGCCAAAAATGCACTGGGGACAGCTAGAGCAGAGATGTACTTACCGAAAGCTAAGTAACAGTGATCAGTAAAAACAGAAGTTGAATAAAACCATTCTTCATTTGAGTGTCTCCTGAGCATTTGAGGGAGGAAAGGAGAATAAATGAATTAAAACTGTGTATTATTTGTGCTAGGTTTTTATAAAGGAAATGTCTAGCCTATTTAGAGTTCTACAATTTTGGTTCATGGTTCAACAGTAACTAGCACCTCTGACTTGAGGTTTTGTTTTCATGATGATGATAAATATCTCGAAGCTCATTCTGGTTTTGATTATTATGGTGTTTCTGATTTCGTTTCAAATCCCTATAAGATGCCAAATAATTTTAAATGCCTATTTTTCTGAGGTATATAATTAATATGTTTGCACACACATTTGTGGAATGTAGGAACTAATGCAGATTTTAACCAGAGGACGTGATTCTTTTGACTCTAGTTATTTATTCAAATGAGTACACATTGAGCAAGCCATCTATTCCTTAATGGTGATTTTTGTTCTGTCCCTTTTCTTATTATAATATCCAGATGTGAAAAAAAAGTGTTTATATTCCTTGTCCTTTCTAGCTTACTTAGAAGAAACAAATCTGACGGGCAAAATAGGTAAAGGGAATTAAGGGAGAAGAAGGAGAGGGGGAAGAGGAGGGAGAAACACATTTGGAAAACAATCATTTATTCTTTCTAAGAGGGAAGAAGGGCAAGCTAACACATATGTGTTGGAACTGACAACACCGTTTTGAAACTGGGACACAAGTGTTCAGACCATTACAGTATTATTTAGCATTGTTATTTAATATGATACATTATTCTTGCCCCTGGAATACATCTCTGACTCTTTAAGCCTGAGTTAGGAGTCATCAGGATATTAGGAAACCCTGTGCATTTCATTATAATTCTGCATTAAAGAGTCTTATCTTTTCACTAGGTTGTGAAGGTGGGAGTAAAGTTTTACTCCTCTCTCCACTTCTATAACTACTACACGGCCTGGAACATTGAACTGATATATATTTCTTCCTGAATTTCTGGGAGAAGAGCCTGTGGAATAAAGCATCCACAGTCCAACAGGAGCACAGTTGGTTAGAGGCTGGTTAGAAGGTTTTCCATTGATGAGATTGAAGAACCAAATGCATCACCATGGAGTTCCCAGCTAATGCCACTGTCAGTTTTCAAGCAAAACCTCTCTCTGCGAGCTCACCATCAATTTTACATGAAGTAATCACAGCAGGTATTTGTGATATTTGTTTTTCACTATAATTGGAAATAGCATGGATACGATGTCTTAATTCATGTAGTAGGGGCAACATAGGGTAGTAGAATGGTAATTTTCTTTCACAATTGTAAGAGCTAGAGTTCATCTGACCATAATAGTAGAGATTACTAAAATAAAAAGATTCTGTCTACAACATTGTATTCCCATAGCTTTGAAGCATATTAATAAATTTTATTAATTATAAATCCCAATTTTCTATACAATGGCTTGATTTCCCAAATACTAATCACAACTGAATCCCAACACCAGTCAACATGGTGGTTGGTATTGCATAATGGTTAAGAGCTTGACCACTGGAATCAGACAGATGTAGTTGCTCAATTAAATGATAGCACTTATTAGCCATGTTACCTCAAAGAAATTGCTTAGTGATTCTGAACCTCAGGCTCTTTATTTGTAAGATGGAACAACAGTAGTACCTATATCTTGGCATCATTGGGTTAGTAGGTTAAATATCCTACTGCAGTCTGTACAGTATTTGGCACAATACCTGGTAGAAAATCCTCCATGAGTTTGGTGTTTATTGTTATTATTTTTAAAATAGTCTAATGCATAATTAATATAAAGGAAAGGGCATAACATATAAACAAAAGCTGAATGAAGTATCATAAAGTAAACATCAGTGCCAAGAAAGGAACACGTGCATCAAGAAAGAGAGAAATGAATAGAGCCCAGGACCCTGTGTTTGTCCTTCCTGATCACAACTTCCTTCCTCCGGTCTAGTTTTAACAACTATCCAGACTTGTATGGAAAATATTTTCTTGCTTTGTTTGAGTTTTTACTACCCATGTACGCATTTCTAAATAAAATTCCTGTTATTGACCTTTATGTAATAAAGAATCTCAAAAGTCAACAACAGAACCAAACAAACAAAAAATCTAATTAGAAAATCATCAAAGTACATAAAGAGGCATTTCACTGATGAAGACATCCAGATGGCAAAGGGGCACATGAAGGGATGTTCAACGTGGTTAACCATTAGGGGATTGCAAATGAGACCATTACAAGAGATCATTACACAACTATTGGAACCGTTAACATTTAAGGAAAAAGATGACCACAGCATTTTCTAGTGTGTGGAGAAACTGGGTCTTTCATACATTATAGGAGCAAATATAAAGTGTGGTACAGCCACTTTGGGTGACAGTTTAGCACTTTCTTAGAAAGTAAACGTACACTTTCCATAACACCTATCCATTGCACTACATTTATCCTGGAGAAATGAAAATTTATGTCTACGCAAAAAGCTGTATATGACTGTTCAGAGCAGCTTTATCTGCTAGAGCCCCAAAGTGGAAATGACCAAGATGTCCTTCAATGTGTGAATGTTTAAATAAACCACAATACAGGGGCACCTGGGTGGCTCAGTCAGTTGAGCGTTCGACCTCAGCTCTGGTCATGATCTCATGGTTCATGGGTTTGAGCCCCACATCAGGATCTGTGCTGACAGCTCAGAGCCTGGACCCTGCTTCAGATTCTCTCTCCCTCTCTCTCTCTCTGCTCCTCCCCTGCTTGCACTCTGTCTCTCTCTGTCTCTGTCTCTCTCAAAAATAAATAAACATTAAAATAATAAATAAATAAACCATAGTCCATTCCAAACAATAGAATACTACTCAGCAATAAAAAGGAGTGAACTACTGATAGACACAACAACTTGGTTGGGTCTTGAGGATATTATGCTGAGTGAAGGATATTATGATTTCTAACGGTTACATACTATTTATGTTGTATTCGCAATGTCAAAATAATCTAGATGATAAATAGATTAGAAGCTGCCAAGGATTAGGAATCATAGAGGGGGATGGGGTGAGTGTGTCTTTAAAGGCGTCGTTCAGTTAGTATCTTTGTGTGATTGGTAGTTTTGCTGTTGTAGAAGCGTAAAGGACACAGAGGTGCACACACACATATTATTCAAGTGCCACTTTCTGGGTTTGGTACTGTACATAAGGTTATCGTAACACCACAGAGAGAGCAATCACTGGCAGCTTCCCAGGATTCTCACAGATGCATTTGGACCCAAACAGAAGGTACCAAGTAAGACTGCCCATTGTGACTCACCGTGCAGATTTTCACAATTTCAACTGATGGACGTCCATGAAACAAAAAATAGGGGCGCCTGGGTAGCTCCGGTGGTTAAGCTGCCGACTTCAGCTCAGGTCATGATCTCACGGCTCATGGGTTTGAGCCCCATGTCAGGCTCTGTGCTGACAGCTCAGAGCCTGGAGCTTGCTTCAGATTCTGTGTCTCCCTCACTCTCTGCCCCGCCCCTCTGCTAGCGCTCTCTCTCAAAAATGAATAAAAACATTAAAAAAATGAAAAACTAAATAAATAATAAGAAAGAAAACTGTTCTGGCTTTTGTTTTACCTTTCTTATCTTTCATGTTTAAATCAAATTTCTCTAACTAAAAACAGATATAAAATAATACAATAAAATTAGCTGGAATACCATGGTTGCCATTAGTGGCTATCTGATCTTTGTAAAATCACTCAGCCTCTCGAAGGCTCCCTTTCTCCATCCCTAAAATAGACTAAATGTACCTACTCTAACAGTCTTACTAGAGAAATTGCAATAGAAAAATGTTACCTGTAACAAACACTAAGTATGTGTGTTATTATTGTGTTTCCTTATTTTCTTCTGAATAAAGATAGAGCTGGCCCCACATATGCTCTTCTAATAGACCAGTGGAATTTATTTAGGTGTTTAGACTGATGAGCTATTACCCCTGTTTTCATTTATGATTCTTTGAAAATGCCCAATGTGTCTTTGTAATTATTCAAATGGCTCTTGATTCTTCTTAACTGAAGGTATACCATACAGTTATTAGCATTCAAGAAAGTCTGAGCAAATTATGCGTGCCCTTGATTTACATTTGGTATTTCCATCGTTGGTTAACGACTGGAGTTTTACAAATAAACAGACATTAATAGGAAATTCATTAATTAAGGTAATCTTAACAATACTTTTGAAATTATTAAATGCTGGTGGGCTGTATTAAGATTTATTTAGTTCATTTGCAGTCATCGGTGACTGGTATTAAAAGAGAACAGAGTCAGATTTTTTATTTTGCATCTCTTGAAAGTGCAATGCAGTCACATTTAATGCTTTCACGCATTAGCAATTACAGTTGGGGTTAAATTCATAGGCTAGCTCTCCCATTTCCATGCAATCGCAAACAGTACTATTATTGATAAATGTGGTGATGGCTCTTCTCTGTTTTGTGATATAATTGCTCTCTTGTCTTCACTATAGAGTTCCATCTAGGCTTGGTCATATTTTTCTTTTAATCCAGTATATGTATGGCTAATTTAGGGGGTAGTAATGGAAGAATACCGCACAGGCTTTGGCATGAGACTTATTTTTTCAATATTTATTTACTTTAAGAGAGAGTGGGGGAGGGACAGAGAAGAGGGAGAGAGAGAGAATTCCAAGCAGGCTGTGTGCTGACACTGAGCTCGAACTCAGGAACTGTGAGCTCCTGACCTGAGCTAAAACAAGAGTTGGACGCTTAACCAGCTGAGCCCCCCAGGGGCCCTGCATGAGATGTTTTTTCTTTTTTTATTAAAAATGTTTTTTTTTAATGTTTATTTTTGAGAGAGAGACAGAGCGTGAGAGGCGGAGGGGCAGAGAGAGAAGGAGTCACAAAATCTGAAGTGGGCTCCAGGCTCTGAGCTGTCAGCACAGAGCCCGACCCGGGGCTCGGACTCACGGAGTGTAAGATCATGACCTGAGCTGAAGTCAGACGCTTAATCGACTGAGCCACCCAGGCGCCCCCCTACATGAGATGTTTTGAACGCACCCACTTATTACTAGCTATGAGACCGGGGTAGGTCATTATCTCCATGCCACGGGTTCTTCAACATTAAAATACAGACAATAGTAACTTTTTAGAGCTGTTGTAAACATCGAAAAGACAATTCCTATAAAGCACTGGGCAGTAGCTGAAGAAATGGTACCAATGATGATAGTGATTATCGTTATTTCTGACGCTATTATTATGTTTATTAGATCCTACGTATCAAAAAGGCAGGAAGGAGCCACATGTACACACAAGAACTGTTTAAAGTGCTCCTGGCCTACTGTCGCTCCATCAGTGTTTTGTTTTTGACGGTTTCTTTTCCCTAGATCAGTGCTGTCAGTCCTAATTTGTAAACTCTTACGGGGATGGAGCCACATCTCTTTATCTTACTCAATAAATCCACATCACTCTGACAAATATTTCTTGATTATGCTGCTGATTCAGCTGTCTTGTTTCCCCTAATCCAGCCGAGGACATTCTGGCACGCCTTCTCTTTTTGCACATACATTAATTCAAAATGAAAGAAAGACCATTGCCGGTTCAGTTGACTTGGCCCGACACTACCCCTAAGCTTCATTTTTGGATTAACATGGGCACTTTTGCCATTTCATTCTTTCTTTGGCCCCTTCTGCTATGTAGGATTTCAAGATGACGATTCCCTTTGGACTTTTGGCTGAAGGCACCTGTCACTTCCAATTTATTATTTCCTTGATATTTACTCACTGCAGGGCCTTTGTCTCCACGCAAGTGGCTTTGGTAGAGGGTACACATCTCTGTGATAGCAAGACAGATATGATGCCTGATGAGAAACTTAGGAAAATGAAAATACAGGAGGGCTATTTTAGAGTTTCAGAACCTCCCATTGATATGTCTTATCAACACTGCTATTTGAGTTTCTAGCAGGTATAATGCCTATGACGTACCTCCGGGGAAAAATATTAGTCATGGAAGGCAGGTTTACTTGCAGATGTTTTATCCAGCATTGTCTCCTGCATCACGTGACCTGACTTAGGATGATATTCATAACCTGGAAAATTTCATACCTTTGAATAAACAAAGGCTGGCATGCCTTGTATGAGGGAATAAACAAGCAATATCTATGAATATAACTCACTCATTATTTTGACTCATGACACTTGGTGCTAAATTTTGTTTGTACTTCTCCTTAAAAAAATGTTCAGAACATCCAACACCTTTCTTCCCAAGCAGGTCACCAGTTAGATGCTTACCATCCAGAAGCTACTAGCTTTCATATCACTTAATTCTGCTAAAGATGTAATTGTGAACTATTGGACAAATGATTACAGGCTGTGAAGCCCAAAACAATTGAGAATGTGGCATGTTATAGTTGGGAGAGCAGCGGACTTAGAATCAGGAGTCTGAGCATTTCTGTCTCCTGAATTTGTGACCTTAGTCAATAAGCTTCTCTGGGCCCATGAAATACGTGCTTCCCCCCGGATGACAGAGATCTTGGAAGATCTATAAAAAAATAGTAGATACGGGGGCGCCTGGATGGCTCAGTCGGTTAAGCGTCCGACTTCGGCTCAGGTCATGATCTCACGGTCTGTGAGTTCAAGCCCCACGTCGGGCTCTGTGCTGACGGCTCAGAGCCTGGAGCCCGTTTCAGATTCTGTGTCTCCCTCTCTCTCTGACCCTCCCCTGTTCATGCTCTGTCTCTCTCTGTCTCAAAAATAAATAAACTTTAAAAAAAATAAAAAAATAGTAGATACGAAAGTATTTAATGTACACAGCAAATTTGTTCTTTTGTGATCTATTATTGCGTGAAAGATTTCATTGTTTTTATTTTTTTTCTTTGCGATTATGGCCTCTGACCTCTACCAGGCATTCCTTGTGCTTTACTTTTACGAGCAAGCATTCAGTAATCCATTCATCGCCTGTTTTCGAGCACTTTCTGGTAGTAGGTGCTGTGGGTACAGCAAAATCGAACCAGCAGGGCCAAAACTAAGCACAGAAAGGACCCTTTAGCAGGTGACGGCATCTGGATGTTAAGTTTCAGCGTGTTACAATTTCATTAGTTTCAGTATTAGGTCATTAATTCATTAATTTAGGGCTACAATAGGAAAAACTACAAACAATTGTAATGCAAAAAAGATAAAGCTTATCTTAAAAGAATAATTAGTTTGAAATAAAAACAGTAACATGTGGGGCGACCGGGTGGCTCAGTTGGTTAAGCCTCTGACTCTTGATTTTGGCTCAGGTCATGATCTCAGGGTTCATGAGTTCAAGCCCTGGGTCAGGCTCTGTGTGGACATTGGGGAGCCTGCTTGGGGTTCTCGCTCTCTCTGCCCGTCTCCTCCCCACAACTCTCAAAAAAAAAAAAAAGTTTAAACATAGTAACATGAAGTTTACACTGAGAAAAATGAAATGTATTTTTTAAGTATTTTTTAATGTTTATTTATTTTTGAGAGAGACAGAGTGCCAGTGGGTTAGGGGCAGATGAGAGGGAGACACAGAATCCGAAGCAGATCCAGACTCTGAGCTGTCAGCACAGAGCCTGATGTGGGGCTCGAACCCACGAGCTGTGAGATCATGACCTGAGCCGAAGTTGGACGCTCAACCGACTGGGCCACCCAGGCGCCCCCAAAAATGAATACTTTAAAAGCTATTTTCTACATTGTGCAAGCAACCAAACACACAAACCCATGTGGCTATAAATTGAAATATTTAGTTCATCAGCCTGATGGTCATAGCGAACATGTCAAGGGATCTGAAAACGATGGCATTTGTCACATCTACCATGTCTTGAAGAAGCTGGGTATCTGGAAGGTTATGGAACAAGTATCGCTGAAGATGAAAGGACTTTGCACTTTTATCAACTCATGTGGGTTTCCTTGAGAAGACGTACAAATCAAGGTTTGCGATGAACGGCTTGCCCCTCCACACTTCGATGAGCATGAACAATATGGTCCTATGGGCAGAGAGTGGTCAGTAGGACTGGACGTCTCTCACCCTGACATCCCATCATCAGCACACACTAGTTGAGCTGAGTTATTTTTTACCTCTTTTCCTTGGGAGAAGAGCTGCTGATGTGGCTTGAACCCTCCGTCCTGTGCGTCTCAGCCTTGTTGTCCTGCAGATCATATGGAAAATCAAGGCAGAGACACAGCTGCTCACTGGACAAGGTCTCCTTACTTTTGAAATCTCTAAGGAGATTTTTCTGCCTAAGTATCGCTTTCAACAGAAACTTTACAGCAGGCTTTTTGTGGATGTTGAGTGAGTGAATCTAGAGATGACTTCTGTCACCTAGAACTTTCTAGTTCTGGAAACGGTGCTGGAGTCCAGAGGTAGTGCTGAGTGTGTGCAGTTCACGTGCTAGAGTCCAGAGGTAGTGCTGAGTGTGTGCAGTTCACGAGGAGCGAGGTCTTACTCAGTTACCCGGCCGGCTCTGGCTCTCTGTTTTTCTTTCTTTTTTTTTTTAATTTTTTTTTTAACGTTTTATTTATTTTTGAGACAGAGAGAGACAGAGCATGAATGGGGGAGGGGCAGAGACAGAGGGAGACACAGAACCGGAAGCAGGCTCCAGGCTCTGAGCCATCAGCCCAGAGCCCGACGCGGGGCTCGAACTCACGGACCGCGAGATCGTGACCTGAGCTGAAGTCGGACGCTCAACCGACTGAGCCACCCAGGCACCCCACTGGCTCTCTGTTCCATTTTCTGTAACATATCTCTTAGATAGATGCCTTTGCCTCTTTGAGTATTTATTGAGCAGCTCGGTGCTGAGGGTATAGGAGTGGCTGGAATTCTTTAAGTCATCAGAATGCTTTCAAAGGCACTGATACATAATTTTCCATTATTCTATGAAATATATTTCATACAGGTGGGGAATCTCACTCTTTCCAACATACAACATGCTTATTTCTCCCGTTGTGATTTTTTTTTCCTTGTAGAATCTTCTTTATCTGGCACACCTCCTCCATCCACCTGAATATGTAAATACCATCTGTACCTCAGGGACAGAGCTCAAATCTCACCCACTCCATAAATCTCTCCCATTTTCACTATTCCAATCCATGAAGCTCAATTCAATGTATCATCTTACTGTTCAGTTCCCCTTTGTTAAAGTGTGTTAGTTTTCTTTCCAGTTACAATGTAAACGCCTTTAGTTTATAAATTATATCCTGTATCCCTTTTGCTGATCCTCAGAACTTACCTAAGAGTTAACTGCACAAGAGATAGCTAATAAACACCAATTCTAATTGCTTAATCAGTTTTTAGCTTTCAGCACCCCAAATGCTCCAACAGATGAATCAGGTGTTGTTTCCCCAAATAACGCAATTGATGGACTGCTGACTCTTGACTAGATCGAGTATATTTCCTCTTGGTTCTGAAGTTAAAAAAGCAACAGTTGAGTATTCTTCTTATGTTTACCTCACAAGGACATTCAGTAACTAACCAGATAGTCCCCATTAGCTGTTGCAAACAAGTAACAGTTTAACAGTGTTGCACTGGAAGGACCCATGACCTGGTAATTTTGCCCAATGAGAAATTGTTTCCAACTTGAGCTCCAATGAGAAATTTGACCTTTCAGTAAATTTTTACTTTTAAGTAAAAGCCTGCTCGGAAAATGTTGTAGAGAATTGCACAAAAAAGGAAGAAAAGTCCTTACAAAGTTAACAAGCAAAACAGGGAGCCAGAATTTTTGAATAACATATTGAAAGCATCAAAAAGGCATTTAAAGTCTAAAATTTGAAAACTGGTGCAACGTGAGACTAATTGAGAGTTAGGTTTCTCAGAGGGGTGCCTGGGTGGTTCAGTCAGTTAAGCGTCCGACTTCGGCTCCGGTCATGATCTCACGGTTCATGAGTTCGAGCCCGGTGTCAGGCTCTGTGCTGACAGCTCGGAGCCTGGAGCCTGCTTCGGATTCTGTGTCTCCCTCTCTCTCTGCCCCTCTCCCGCTCGTGCTCTGTCTCTCTCACTCTCAAAAATAAAATAAACATTAAAAAAAAAGAGGTGAAAGGTACCCTGAAGAGACCAACACAGGACAGAGGGCTTTGGGGGCAACTCTGTCCTTTTCTAATTTTTTTTAAAGTTTATTTATTTATCTGAGAGAGAGAGAGAGCACACAAACAGGGGAGGGAGAAAGGGACTCTCAAGCAGGCTGCATGCTGGCAATGTAGAGCCTGATGTAGGACTCGAACCCACCAACCATGAGATCATGACCTGAGCCAAGATCAAGAGTTGGACATTTATCCACCTGAGCCACCCAGGCTCTCTCTGTCCATTTTTAAAGTGAAGGACTCTCCATGCTGTCCCCATCCTGAGACATGGTATGTATACCCATTTCCACCTGGGCAAACTCTTCTGTGAAGCCTCTGGCACCCAGAGTGAATAAATTCAGGTACCAGGTGTCCTCAGAGGACGTCATGTTAATAAGTGTTATTCAGCAAGCAGTAACTACAATTGTACCACTTTCACCGTAGATTATAAGTCACAGTTTATTAGTTCATAAGATAACTTATTCATTTATTTATTAATGCACTTATATCTAGCTTTCGATAAAAAATTAATATGTGACGGCTAGGTCAAGAAAACTGTTCTTTAGTTTTGACTGTGCTACAAACCAGTGCCTTTGGGCAATTCAGTCAGTCTTTCTGGGGCTCCTCAGTTTCCACATCCGAAAATAAAGGGATGAAGTGAAATGATCTATGACATCTCTTCTTGCATATTTCTATACAATGCTCTGATTTCTTTAATATGCTTAGCAGGAATCACCAGAAAGGGCTTGTTGTGAATAAAGTATCAGATGAAGAAGGAGGCTATATAAATGCAAAGTAATAATAATATAAATGCAAAACAATAATTATCCCTGAGATCTGCACTTTACTACCAGTGGTGTCATTGGTAGAAGGTGATTCATAGAAGCACAGCCGCCCTGATTAAGGCAATAATGAGAGAGACTTAGAGGGAGCAGAGCTAAGTAAACACAGCATGAATAAGCAATCACTAAGTGGTGGCAAGCTCTTTAAAAGTCAAAGCTGCAAGGAAAGAATGAATTTATGGTATCCAAGCATGGGGCCCATCATGGGATACAACGAATAGAAATTTGTAAGGAAATGCAGGCTAACCATGATCAAATCTCCACAGTAACATAAAGTCCTGTGTTTTGGAGAGCTCAGAACTTTATACATGGCTTCAGAGAGTGAGACCATTGCAAAACTTGCAAGATTCCACAACGAACTTAACTTCAAATAGAACAATCCTTGTTAATCTGCTTCCTTACCTCCATCAGGGCCTTGGCAGATCCCTAAGG
Organism: Panthera pardus; assembly: GCF_024362965.1. Classification (NCBI taxonomy): domain Eukaryota; kingdom Metazoa; phylum Chordata; class Mammalia; order Carnivora; family Felidae; genus Panthera; species Panthera pardus. Next base: position 112,389,132 of record NW_026526677.1, on the reverse strand, counting down.
AGGGACCAAAGCTGTTAACCTGGCTGCCTGCAGACTCTACTTGATGCTAACAGTCTCCGACCAAGATGCTTTCTCTCTAGTGTTCTCAGGGACCGGGCTCTCCCTGCTCAGTCCTACGAAACACAGCTTGAGACTTCAACTCCCATAAATGTGTGGCAGTGGGCTCATTGTAGGTGGGGGTGCGGATGGAGAGGGGCGGAGGAATAAAAGGGAATGAACACATTAATTCCTCTGTGGCTTGCCCTGTAATAAAATGCAAGTTCACAAACCACCGTGCAGATGGAAATATTCTCCTCGGGCTTCACGGATGGTGACCACCACACCCTGTTCTCTAGACTTGGATAAGCTGGTTGAACAACTACAGCTCAAGACATTTACCTGATGATCTTTTCGAGAACTTCCCTTATAGTAGGGACTTTAACCTGTCATAGAGTTTTATATGTGCTATTTATTCTTGTCACATCTTTGTTTTATTCATTTAAAAAAAAGTTTGTAGACAATGTCATCAAAGGCAATTTAGTCAAGTCCTTAAGTCTTTGTCTCAAATATGCCAATAATAATTAATTCAGTCAAGTCAGAAAAAAAAAATTAAATGAACTTCAGTTAAATTACCAGTTGGCACGATTGTATTTTTAAAAAAAGGTTGGTGGGGATTTTCACTTTAGTTAATTGTTTTGGCATACTGTAAGAGTCATACACAGATTTTAATTCAGTTATTGCATTTCATATTTAAAGTACATAATTACAATAAATATTAGTTTCTAGTTTGATATTCATATTTCTTTATATTCTTGTATATATCTTTTGGGAGATTAGCCACAAGAAGGATTGGTTTCTTTTTAAAAATAATTTATTGTAAGGGGAGCCTGGGTGGTGCAGTCGGTTAAGCGTCCGACTTCAGCCAGGTCACGATCTCGCCGTCCGTGAGTTCGAGCCCCGCGTCAGGCTCTGGGCTGATGGCTCAGAGCCTGGAGCCTGTTTCCGATTCTGTGTCTCCCTCTCTCTGCCCCTCCCCCGTTCATGCTCTGTCTGTCTCTCTCTGTCCCAAAAATAAATAAAAAACGTTGAAAAAAAAAATTAAAAAAAAATAATTTATTGTAAGATCAAACAAAAACGCAGAAAACCACACAAATCAAATGTGTGGTGAAACAAGCAAGTGAAGAAACATAACTTTGCAGTCACTCTAGAAGCGCCTTTCCTGTGACCCACTTCTAATTTTAATCCCCCTCCTCCCCACACGTAACCAGTATCCTGATTTTTATAGTAACTGCTTTCTTGTGTGTGTTTGATTCACGCATACCTTCCTAGACGCCATGTTTTAAACCTGCCATTTTGAAATTTCAATGTAATGTGTGCTTTAGGTAACCATCTGGTTCTTTGCTTAGAGGATGTGGCATCTGTAAAGGTTTCCATGGCCTCTGGATTTTGCAGGTTACATATTCACGGTACAGTCCTTGTAAGAAAATGTACCAGAACGATACGATCTCTCTTTCTCCCCCTCTCCTCTGCTTTCTCTTTCTCTGAGGAGAGATTACATCAGTACACAAGGAGAGGGGTGCGGTCATTAACTCAAGAGGAGAGACCTCACAGGATACTAACTCTGCCGGCACCTTGATCTTGGACCTCAAGTCTCCTGAACTGTGAGAAAATAAATTTATTTTGCTTAAACCCCCCCAACTGTGGTATTTTGCTATGGCAGCCCAACCAGGGTGGACCAAGACCATGAGTATTGAATAACCACCTTTCTAAAAACCAACTATTGCCATAAATGGCCAGATTGAAGCTATCCACATGACTTTGAGAATAGAGTTGCTAAGGGACCTGCACAAGTGGTTCATGAGCTACATCATGTGTGTATATCATCATTACACGCAACCTCTTTCCCTTGGAACCTTTGTTTCTCTTAATCTACAACTAGCTGTAGGTTTCACATTTACCCCTAACCTTCGTGTCTCTGATTCCTTAGTGGTTGTTACTGTGCTCACCCACGCATTGATTTCTCAGGAAGAAGTCTCTGCAACAATGGTTCCTGAATTCTGGCAATAGGATACCACTGTTCTGTGATTTGCTGGGTATGACCCCCTGCCCTCATGTTTTTGTCTACTTCCCTGCAACCCCCAAGAATCTAGAATATGCTACTCCTCTTTTCTTGTGGCATAAAGTGATATCAATGAAAATTTTGATGACAAACTCATGTCAAGTCACATGCCCTTGATTTCAGGATATTTTTCTCTTATTCTTTACTTTAAAAAAAAAATAGTAGGATAGATTTAATTTTTCTTTTCTGGCCAGATCAAGTATTCTCAGACATGGGGTACATTCTTTCAATGTATAGTTTCTTTTCTATTTCAAGATATTTTTATGATAGCCCCTAGTATTTATTTTCTTTAACTTCTTTCTTCAGACTTCTGTTTTTTTTTGTGTTGAATTATTCTTGTCTTCCATCAGTATTCTTATTTTTCTTTCAAACAATTTTATCAGTTTCTTTGTATGTATGTATGTATTTAATGTTTATTTATCTGAGAGAGACATACAGCATAAGTTGGACAGGGGCGGGGGGGGTGGTGGGGAGGCGGGCAGAAGATCCGAAGCAGGCTCCAGGCTCCGAGCTGTCAGCACAGAGCCCAATGTGGTGCTCGAACTCACGGACTGTGGGATCATGACCTGAGCCGAAGTCAGATGCTTAACTGACTGAGCCACCCAGGTGCCCTCCCAATTTTTTTTTAATGTTCATTTATTTTGGGGGAGAGAGAGACAGAGTGAGAGTGGGGGAGGGGCAGAGAGGGAGACCCAGAATCCCAAGCAGGCTCCAGGCTCTCATCTGTCAGCACAGAGCCTGACGCTGGGCTCGAACCCACAAACTGTGAGATCATGACCTGCACCGAAGTCGGATGCTTAACTGACTGAGCCACCCAGGGGCCCCTCGCCTTCTTTGCTTTTCAAACATGTTTTTGTTTTAATTTGTATGCTTTCTGATGTCTTCACTCCTGTGTTCCTTCTATTTTATTCTTTCCACCTGAAGTGATCTGTCTTTCCCTTTGTATCTAATTATTTCCTGTGCTCTGCCGTGTCTTCAGTTTGTACATTTTAATTGGCTCATTTTGAAATAATAGTTACATATCCAGTGTCATTTTTGAGTGTGTTTGTCTGGGGTCTGGGTGTGCTTCTTGTAGGAATACCTTCTTGTCTTGTTTCCTTTGTGTTTATAATAACAGGTGTGGGATTTAACCTTACACATTTGTATTATTCTTTCTCGTGTGATATTACTTTTGCTGAACTTTAGAAGGAGATGTGTTTCAGGGAAGTTTTTCTTATTTTTTAATGTACTTGTTTATTTTTGAGAGAGAGAGAGAGAGTGGGAGAGAGAGCGCACATGTGCAAGCAGGGAAGGGGCAGGGAGACAGACAGAGAGAGAGACAGACAGACAGACAGAGGCTCACATTCCTAAGTGCAGAGCTCGACCTGGGCCTTGACCTCATGAACCGTGAGATCATGAACTGAGCCGAAATCAAGAACCAAATGCTTAAATGAATGCCCCCCCCCCCCACAGGGCGCCACCCCCCCCAATCCTAGGCAAGCTTTTCTAACTTCACAGAACTTCTGTTGTTCCATACAGTGCTTAGAAATAGAGGGACTTTCTTTGTGAGAATCCTGAGCTCTGCTTCACTTCCATCTCCCCCCTTTTTTCCCCCCAGAACTTTCTCTTTCTTCCTTCTCCGCTAGTGTGAGCTTGCTCAATTTTAAATCCACTTCCAGTAGGTTTTCATCAGTATTAGATCCTATCCTGGAAAGGAAGGGGTTCAAGGGCAACAACGAAGCTAACATCTTATTCCCTTCTTACAGTGGGCCCATCGCACCTGCTGTTGGGTGGGGGAGGGTTCCTCCCTTTGCAGTTGGCTTTCTCAGATTGACCTGATGTGTTTTCTAGCAAATACTCATTGCTGCTGTCAGATTCTTGTATTTCAGGTCCATCAGCCTGCTTGCTTGGTTTCCCGTTTTTTCCCATATGGATGCTAATAACATTCCAGTCATGTAGCTGAGAAGATGTTGTGTGGCACCCTCCCTAGAGTTTTGATTTTGCCATTCAGGTTCTGTGTCCATTTTTTATGTGGAGATTTGGAAAGAGTCAAAAATGACGCTGCCACCATTACCGCCTTCCCACAACTTGTCAGTATTGGCTCCTTAGCCTACAATTCTTCAGATGCTTATTGTTCTAGTACTAGGCCATCTCTAGGCATTTGGTTATGAATCCTAAGATGAGCTGATCTATTTTCCCACAACTACAGAGCATGGTGTTCAATTAGGTGGGAAGTCCTGACAGCAAGTTAAAAGGAACATTGACCTTGCAGCACATGGGACAGCAGACAGAACATGGCTTAAGCTGGGGAAAACGTTTCTCAAGGGCCGATTAATAGGCATTGAAATCTGACTTGTGCTTTAAAGAAATTGTTGCAAAAAATAGTCAGACATATGCACACACATGTTGACAATTTTCAGTACAGTTCAGGGTAAATAAATATTAATAGATCAATGGATGCATTCTAGAAGAACCTATATGTCTGTTAGTAGGAGATAAGTGAAAACATGTTATGCAGTCACTGAAAATAATGATGTCCAGCTATACTCAATATTTAAGGGAAAGAGCTCTATAATTAACCATTTCCAGAATATTATTATTTTTTCAATTTGTTTTAACTCTCTATAGCATTCAGGATCATTTTTATATTTTTATTTTTATTTTTTATTTTTTTAAATGTACATCCAAATTAGTTAGTATATAGTGCAACAGTGATTTCAGGAGTAGAGTCCTTAGTGCCCCTTACCCATTCAGGCCATCCCCCCTCCCACAACCCCTCCAGTAACCTTGTTCTCCATATTTATGAGTCTCTTCTGTTTGGTCCCTCTCCCTGTTTTTACATTATTTTTGTTTCCTTTCCCTCATGTTCATCTGTTTTGTCTCTTAAAGTCCTCCCATGAGTGAAGTCATATGATTTTTTTCTTTCTCTGGCCATTCCCAGAATTATTAAACCAAAATGATGTTTACACAGTCATTGTGTAGATATGCACACATACACATATATAGAGAAAGACTTAGGTGATATAATTTTCGTTGGTTAAAAATTGTTTTGAGAATATTTTTTGCATGGCTCTCTTTTTCCCCATGAGAATGCATTACTTTTATATCCAAGAGAAAGAGGTGGAGACACAAAGAGTGGACATGCATTGGCATTCAACAGATCTAGTATCAAGTACAGTCATCACCATTATTTATGGATTCTGCATTTGCAAATTTGCCGATATGCTAAAATGTTTTTGTAACCCCCAAATCAAAACTCAAAGCCCTTTCCCAGTCACTCACAGACACCTGCAGAGCAGTGAAAAATTTGAGTTGCCCAAAGAGCATGTTCCTAGCTGATGTGTGAACAAGTTGACAATTTGCCTACTTGTGTCTGCTTTTACAGTGGAAACAAGCAAATACAAGTGTGATGTATTTAGTGCCATGTTTTTATCATTTTTTTGCTTTTTTCTTGCTAACTTCTCAGTTTGGCCTTGAGCATAGTGCTGAAGTGGGGTCTCACATTCCTAAGTGCAAGAAGGCTGTTGTGTGTCTTCCAGAGAAAATACATGTGCTGGATAACTTTCATTCCAGCATGAATACGTATTTTCCAGGAATTCATTGTGAAGAAAACAATAATATATATTAAATAAGTTGTCTTTAAACAGAAACACACATAAAACAAAGTAATGATCAGTCAATAGTGTGACCAGAGGATTGCAAGCATCTAAACCCTAGGAGCAAGAGGTCCACATTTGCTAATTAAGTGGTCACAGTCACTTTAGAGAACACAACTACTATGAATAGTGGGAATCAATTATATGGACTTGTCAAGTGCTAGTTATTTAGCCTTCCTGGGACTACATCTACACGTGCAAAAAGAGGTACTTCTTCTTGGGATTTCTGGGTATTAAATATCATTGTGTATGGAGAGCCCATGTTGTATGGTTAACACTGAGCGCATATGAGACTTCACTCACTCCCTTCTCGAACTCCCTCACACCATCACTGCTACTGATGATTTTTAACTCTGCATACTCGTACTATAAACAATTGTGACCAAGAACGTACTTTATCTTTGTTGGAACATCTGAAGCCTCTCACATTTACAGAACTTCCCATGGTGGATCATGGGAATGTGTGGGAGTGTAGCATGTGTAATGTAAAAGTCATAGGAATCATTTATTTTTAATTCAATAAAGTTTTTTTTACATGTTTGACATAGGAAAGTATTCCTGAATGCTATCTCTTAAGGAGAACATGGCCAATGATATTTGTTTCTGCTTAAAATTCTGCTTTTTTTTTTTTGGCTTTGAATTTGCCAAGAATGACTTGCTTCTCTGTGGGCAGTTCTGAACCCTCACTTTCAATGTGACCAGTTCTGGCTGATGAGTAGCAGATGTGTCTGAGTGCAGATAAGGGAAAATAATGACTCAACTCCTAAAAATCCCTAAAGATGAGACTAGAACTAAAGCTAAAATAAAGAGCAATTTCCTACCTACCAATCCTTTGAGAACCTATTTGTTAGAGACCAGCCTGTGGCTGAACTGGTAGCAGCTGTATTTAGGAATTCTAAAGTCAGTGGGATTTGGGATGAATGATTCTGGGGATAGTTTAGTGAGCATAAAAGAAATATGACCACGTAGAATCCCAACCAGTTTATAATTTTTTAGTGCCTTACAAATTATTTCAAAAAATTCATCTTCCATAAGGTGACTTTGGTCAGTGGGTCAAATGGCCAAAAATATATGATATCGTCTTCCAGATTTGGAGTTTTTCGAAATTACTGTGTATTAAGGTGTATCTTAGAGAAAAACAGGGATTAGGAACTTTAGCTATGGCCTACGGCAGAGCATATACACAGTACATTTTAACTTAGTACCGACATATAGTGCTGGTGATGATAAAGATTCCTTTATGCATTTATAACTTGCCAGGTATTAAGTAGATCATATGTTGAAACAAATGCCTCACTTCCTTCACCTTCCTTGGAATGTAATCATACGAGAAGAAAAACATATTCTGTAGGAATTTTGTTGTCATAAACTCTGAAACGAATTTGTTCTATTTTTGATCTTTTAACCTCTGTTGAAATAGCTAATTTAAAAAAAAATTTTTTTAACGTTTGTTTATTTTTGAGACAGAGAGAGACAGAGCATGAACGGGGGAGGGGCAGAGAGAGGGGGAGACACAGAACCGGAAGCAGGCTCCAGGCTCTGAGCCATCAGCCCAGAGCCCGACGCGGGGCTCGAACTCACGGACCGCGAGATCGCGACCTGAGCTGAAGTCGGCTGCTTAACCGACTGAGCCACCCAGGCGCCCCGGAAATAACTAATTTAGGTAGATTCTCCAAATGAAGAGAATAAGAGTTTAAACTTGAATATAAGGAAAGAGAATGGTTTGGTGAATGTGAAATGATGTAGTGATCGACGGTGAACAAAGGGTCGTGATATGTGACATATATGCATGTGCAGAAATATACATGTTCAGGATGAAGGAGAAGACAGACTTCTCGAGTTCTGGGGACAGGTGAGATGGGAATTATGGAGGTGATCAAAGGTATGATACAGCCAAATGCATCATGAAACTGTAAAGTTGAATCTAGAACAGAAGTATCTCACAATTACAAGTTACATTAAAACAAAAGTTAAATAGAATGCATATTCTAGGAATCCTTACTGCTTTTTACAGTGGTACCAACTATGCCGTTTGGAATTCTGGTCAGAGTCACAATAAAATATTGGATTTTCTTTGTTTTAAGATGAAAGATAGTTGAAATTGCTATTGGATTGTTGTCCTGCTGGCTATTCTAGGGTAATGTATCAAGTCACTGAGGACATTATTTTGTACAGCTTATATAAGAATAATTTTTTATTGGATTTCAGTGAGACCATCAGTTTTCAGTTCCAGTAAAGAAATACTTTCAAAGTTATTGGTGCATGTACCCTTTCACTGGATGCATACGCTCCTAGCAAAATCTGGGGAGACAGGATATTTAACTATGGCCAGACAGAACAAGAACACAGTGCATTCTTAATTTTAGGAGCATTTTCTTCCCTTATCACTCAGAAGAATTTTTAATATATCTATTTTGTTTTAAACTCAGTATCAATCACAGTAAAAATCATATAAAAGAAATAGAAGATTGTCATTATCCCAAAAGTTTATTACAACAACTGAGTGTTACAACACTTAAGGCTATCAGATTTCAGTACATTCAACTAAGCAAGGTCACCTTGACCCTGTAATTTTAGTGAAATTACATTTAGTGCCCATCTAAGATTTAATACCATTCTCCAATACTTTTTTTTCTCTCCCCCCTCTCCCCCCAGCTCTTTATAAATCTCTTGATATTCTTGGTTCACCTGTAACTTCAGCCTTATTTTTCCAGTTTCTGCAGAATTCTCATTACTTAATTTACAACATGCTATGCTAGGTTCGCCTGCCCTGGTGTGGCCCATCATTGGAATATGGCTCTTTTCATTACTGATTCACTCTCTCCCTACATTATCATTCACAGAAGAGGGTGTTCTTGGGTTTAAGGCAATCCAGTGATAGTCATTATCACAAAGCCACAGAGAAGATCCATTAAAAATTTGAATATTAGATATTTCTAGGTAAGGAGAATAGACTGAACATTTGTGTTTATCTCTTTCAAAACTATATTAAATCATATATATATGTGTGTGTGTGTATATATATATATATATATATATAATCTAACAACATATATACTCTCAAGTAAAAAGAGATTATTTCATTATCTCGAATAAACTTTATTATAGCAGTTTTAGATTTACAAAAAAAAATTTACAAGAATAGTACAGAGGTTGCCATATGTCCCATATCCAGTTTCCAGGGTAAGGAAGCAGAAACACCTATATTTAACAATATTCATTATTTCAATGATGAAGTAAACGGGAGATATTTTAACTATAAAATAAGAATAGAATGCTATTTACAACAGCAACAAAAATATCAGCAAGAACTTTTGCAATTAAAAATAGATTACACACATTTTAAAACAAATAAAGAATTCAAGGAAAAAGTTTATGAATAAGGTTGAGGAATTTTCCGAGAATAGAAAATATGTATGTATATATTCACGTATATATGAAGATGGATAAAGGAAATATAAAAGAAGCTAATTGTAGGAGGTCAAACATCTGAATGGTAGGCATTTCAAGAGGAGAAAACAGATGATACAAAGAAGGAACTCAGCAAAGAAATAATTCAAAACAAATTCCCGGAGTTTTTAGATGAAAAGGGCTCATTGAGGACTAGCACACTGAATGAAACGATCACCCAGGCACATTAGAGATAAATGTCAGGGCACTGGGGTACAAGAAATATTCTCAAAAATTTCCAGAGAGACAAGAAGCCTACATAGAAAGAATCAGGAATCAATTTGGATCCAGAGGTCAAGTATGTACTGGAAGCTGGAACATTAAAAAAATAGCTTCAAAATTCTGGAGGGAAATTATTTCCAAAAAGGTATTGTGCTCAATGAAACCTATTATTTACAAGTGAGTAGAGACAGAACGGGCATTTTTCAAAAAAAGCCAGCCTCTATACGACCCTCCTTAGGAACCATCGAAGTATGTGTCCACAGAAATAAAAACAAGAAAAGGCAGGAGGAGAAAGAAAGCAGGAAGAGGGAGCCCCAGGCAGGACCGTCCTGGCGGCAGGGGCTCCCCCGGCGGCTGGGAAGTGCCCACAATCCCCCACAGGAGCCATCTCTGCCGCCCCGCGGCAGGTGCGTCGAGGCGCAGCAGGTGCATCGAGGCGCGGCCGCAGGGCATCGGGATGAGCGCCCTGCGCGAAGGGATGTCTGGCGCCTTCCGCAGCCTTCTCCAGCGGGAAGCCGTCTTCGTTGGAGGACCGTGGCCCAAGCCGCAGAGCCGGGGCCCGGTCGTGGTCCGGGTGGGCCAGGGCGGGCTTTCCCCGGAAGACAGACGTGAGCAGAGCAAGCGGCACTCTGCGCTCTGTGACTTCTTCGTTAGGTGTGAGTCCCGATGGCCGCGCGAGGATAGGACGGGCTCGGATGTGCTGAGCCAGGCGGCGGCGGCCCCGAGAACGGCAGGTCAGGCCTGCGGCGCTGCAGGCGGGACCTACTTCCGGAAGAAGCCGGCCTTCGCAGGCTCTCGGGTTCTGGTTCTGCGGCCAGGCGCTGCCTGGAACGAGAGGCACCTGCGTGCCAGGTGCCAGAGGCTCCTCCTCCCAGACTCCGCCCACCACCGCGCAGGCAATCCCCGCTGCTCGTGGATTCCTCGCCCCGCCCCGGCCCCCCACCCCCACCCCAGGCCCCAATTAGAGCCACTTCGTGGCGGCACCTAACTCACAGGCCCAGGCGCCTGGAACCTCTGTGGCCGGAACGCTGAGTGTGGGCGGGACTTCCGGAAACCGGGCCCAGGGAGTGAAATGCGCAGGCGCGGGCTACAAGCCCAACCGCGGAAGCCTCTCAGTAACCCCCAGAAGTGCTCGTGTGGTGATATGGCGCTGGGGCTACAATCCGGGTCCTGCCTGAGCTTCAGCAAACGTTCTAGGCCAGTGCGGCCCTAACGCGTGGGTCCACGGTGTCCACAGTGTGCAGGCTCTCGGGGGTCCCCTTGGGGGGCTCCTCTGGGGAGATCACGTCTGCGGTCCGTTCAGCCCTTGCCTCCAGCGCAGGGGACATGACGCCCCGTCTTCCAGTCGCTGCTGTGGACCGAGTTCTTCTCGGGATGTGAACAGGTAAGACTCCGGCATGTCGATTGTGCGCACGTTTGCAACTGGTGGAACCTCTTGATTTACCTCTGTGGTTTGGAGACCTGGGGGCTTTCCGGGGGAAAAGCTGAGACCGCCGGATTTCGTGGAGCGCGAGGGGACGCTGCGGAAAGAGCCGGGAGCCCCACGGAGGAAGGTGGCGGAGGTGGTGAGCATTGCGCGTCCACACGAGACTCGTCCGCCGAGGACTTACCGGTTCGTACCTGTAAGATACACCAGCCCTAGGTTCCTTTGCGTCCCCTGACCAGATGACGTCAGTGCCACCTTGCCCTGCGCCCCCCCCCCCCCCCCCCCCCCCCGGCCGCGTCCTTGCAGCAGCTCCAGGTAGTGGGATGCTGGACAGGGGTGCAGGGCAAGGATGGGGGCTGGCGGGGCAGCCTCTGATTGACCGGGGTCACACCCCCTCCCTGACTTCCTCCCACCTCACTTTGCTGTTTGCATTTCCGCTGTTAGAATAGAGTCATTTCTTTGTCAAGATATAGGAGTTTGGTTCATAATTTGGGTGGTGAACAGGGATCCTTTCTATAGTCCATAAACATTTACCAGAGATCTTTATAGAATGTGCTAATTCAGTCTCCTACCATGTATTGAGTGACTTCTGTGCCACGTAATATGACAGGCACCTGGGTTGTGAAGGTAAATGGTATAAAGATGTGTGATCTGAGAGTTGAGGTAGTAGGGGAGGCAGTGTATATAATTGTGAACACGGGGCACCTGGGTAGCTCAGTCTGTTGAACTTGCAACTCTTGACTTCAGCTCAGGTCATAATCTCACAGTTCAGGAGTTTGAACCCCATGTCCAGCTCAGTGTTGACAACTCTGCCTGGAACCTGCTTCGGATTCTGTGTCTCCGCTTCTATCTGTGCCTCCCCTGCTTGTGCTCTCTCTCAAATGTTAAAAATTAAAAAAAAAAAAAAAAGTAAACTTGAAAAATAATTGTGAACATGTATATAGTGTAGTGGATTTAATATAAAGGTAGATGCAGGTTACAGAGCTGGGGGGGCAGTCATCTCAAATTCAGGAGCAGGGGTTTTTTGGAGACCTTACTGAACACCATGTACACAGTTTGAGGAGTGTGTAGCAGTTTGGCTGGACAAGTGAGGTAGAGCGCTTTAAACATGGAGGGCAGATCATGCAGAAAGTGACAAAACTAGTTTCTTTAGTAACATGCAAGAGATTTCATATAATTCATCACTATGGTTGGTATATTCCATACAGTTCTTGAATAGGATTTGTTATTTGAGTGGGGGTACAGACAAACAGTGGAAAGTAGGTTTAGGGATATGTGTATCAGCCTTACAATCTTGAAGATCTGATAAACACCTGTATCACATAATGGATAGTTCTTTTTTTTTTCTTTTTTTTTTTTTTCTTTTTTAATATATGAAATTTACTGTCAAATTGGTTTCCATACAACACCCAGTGCTCATCCCAAAAGGTGCCCTCCTCAATACCCATCACCCACCCTGCCCTCCCTCCCACCCCCCATCAACCCTCAGTTTGTTCTCAGTTTTTAACAGTCTCTAATGCTTTGGCTCTCTCCCACTCTAACCTCTTTTTTTTTTTTTTTTTCCTTCCCCTCCCCCATGGGTTTCTGTTATGTTTCTCAGGATCCACATAAGAGTGAAACCATATGGTATCTGTCTTTCTCTGTATGGCTTATTTCACTTAGCATCACACTCTCCAGTTCCATCCATGTTGCTACAAAAGACCATATTTCATTTTTTCTCATTGCCACGTAGTATTCCATTGTGTATATAAACCACAATTTCTTTATCCATTCATCAGTTGATGGACATTTAGGCTCTTTCCATAATTTGGCTATTGTTGAGAGTGCCGCTATAAACATTGGGGTACAGGTGCCCCTATGCATCAGTACTCCTGTATCCCTTGGATAAATTCCTAGCAGTGCTATTGCTGGGTCATAGGGTAGGTCTATTTTAATTTTCTGAGGAACCTCCACACTGCTTTCCAGAGCGGCTGCACCAATTTGCATTCCCACCAACAGTGCAAGAGGGTTCCCGTTTCTCCACATCCTCTCCAGCATCTATAGTCTCCTGATTTGTTCATTTTGGCCACTCTGACTGGCGTGAGGTGGTATCTGAGTGTGGTTTTGATTTGTATTTCCCTGATAAGGAGCGACGTTGAACATCTTTTCATGTGCCTGTTGGCCATCCGGATGTCTTCTTTAGAGAAGTGTCTATTCATGTTTTCTGCCCATTTCTTCACTGGGTTATTTGTTTTTCGGGTGTGGAGTTTGATGAGCTCTTTATAGATTTTGGATACTAGCCCTTTGTCCGATGTGTCATTTGCAAATATCTTTTCCCATTCGGTTGGTTGCCTTTTAGTTTTGTTGGTTGTTTCCTTTGCTGTGCAGAAGCTTTTTATCTTCATAAGGTCCCAGTAATTCACTTTTGCTTTTAATTCCCTTGCCTTTGGGGATGTGCCGAGTAAGAGATTGCTACGGCTGAGGTCAGAGAGGTCTTTTCCTGCTTTCTCCTCTAAGGTTTTGATGGTTTCCTGTCTCACATTCAGGTCCTTTATCCATTTTGAGTTTATTTTTGTGAATGGTGTGAGAAAGTGGTCTAGTTTCAACCTTCTGCATGTTGCTGTCCAGTTCTCCCAGCACCATTTGTTAAAGAGACTGTCTTTTTTCCATTGGATGTTCTTTCCTGCTTTGTCAAAGATGAGTTGGCCATACGTTTGTGGGTCTAGTTCTGGGGTTTCTATTCTATTCCATTGGTCTATGTGTCTGTTTTTATGCCAATACCATGCTGTCTTGATGATGACAGCTTTGTAGTAGAGGCTAAAGTCTGGGATTGTGATGCCTCCTGCTTTGGTCTTCTTCTTCAAAATTACTTTGGCTATTCGGGGCCTTTTGTGGTTCCATATGAATTTTAGGATTGCTTGTTCTAGTTTCGAGAAGAATGCTGGTGCAATTTTGATTGGGATTGCATTGAATGTGTAGATAGCTTGGGTTGTATTGACATTTTGACAATATTTATTCTTCCAATCCATGAGCAGGGAATGTCTTTCCATTTCTTTATATCTTCTTCAATTACCTGCATAAGCTTTCTATAGTTTTCAGCATACAGATCTTTTACATCTTTGGTTAGATTTATCCCTAGGTATTTTATGCTTCTTGGTGCAATTGTGAATGGGATCAGTTTCTTCATTTGTCTTTCTGTTGCTTCATTGTTAGTGTATAAGAATGTAACTGATTTCTGTACATTGATTTTGTATCCTGCAACTTTGCTGAATTCATGTATCAGTTCTAGCAGACTTTTGGTGGAGTCTATCGGATTTTCCATGTATAATATCATGTCATCTGCAAAAAGCGAAAGCTTGACTTCATCTTTGCCAATTTTGATGCCTTTGATTTCCTTTTGTTGTCTGATTGCTGATGCTAGAACTTCCAGCACTATATTAAACAACAGCGGTGACAGTGGGCATCCCTGTCGTGTTCCTGATCTCAGGGAAAAAGCTCTCAGTTTTTCCCCGTTGAGGATGATGTTAGCTGTGGGCTTTTCATAAATGGCCTTTATGATCTTTAAGTATGTTCCTTCTATCCCGACTTTCTCAAGGGTTTTTATTAAGAAAGGGTGCTGGATTTTGTCAAAGGCCTTTTCTGCATCGATTGACAGGATCATATGGTTCTTCTCTTTTTTTTTGTTAATGTGATGTATCACGTTGATCGATTTGTGAATGTTGAACCAGCCCTGCATCCCAGGAATGAATCCCACTTGATCATGGTGAATAATTCTTTTTATATGCTGTTGAATTCGATTTGCTAGTATCTTATTAAGAATTTTTGCATCCATATTCATCAGGGATATTGGCCTGTAGTTCTCTTTTTTTACTGGGTCTCTGTCTGGTTTAGGAATCAAAGTAATACTGGCTTCATAGAATGAGTCTGGAAGTTTTCCTTCCCTTTCTATTTCTTGGAATAGCTTGAGAAGGATAGGTATTATCTCTGCTTTAAATGTCTGGTAGAACTCCCCTGGGAAGCCATCTGGTCCTGGACTCTTATTTGTTGGGAGATTTTTGATAACCGATTCAATTTCTTCGCTGGTTATGGGTCTGTTCAAGCTTTCTATTTCCTCCTGATTGAGTTTTGGAAGAGTGTGGGTGTTTAGAAATTTGTCCATTTCTTCCAGGTTGTCCAATTTGCTGGCATATAATTTTTCATAGTATTCCCTGATAATTGTTTGTATCTCTGAGGGATTGGTTGTAATCATTCCATTTTCATTCATGATTTTATCTATTTGGGTCATCTCCCTTTTCTTTTTGAGAAGCCTGGCTAGAGGTTTGTCAATTTTGTTTATTTTTTCAAAAAACCAACTCTTGGTTTCGTTGATCTGCTCTACAGTTTTTTTAGATTCTATATTGTTTATTTCTGCTCTGATCTTTATTATTTCTCTTCTTCTGCTGGGTTTAGGCTGCCTTTGCTGTTCTGCTTCTATTTCCTTTAGGTGTGCTGTTAGATTTTGTATTTGGGATTTTTCTTGTTTCTTGAGATAGGCCTGGATTGCAATGTATTTTCCTCTCAGGACTGCCTTCGCTGCATCCCAAAGCGTTTGGATTGTTGTATTTTCATTTTCGTTTGTTTCCATGTATATTTTAATTTCTTCTCTAATTGCCTGGTTGACCCACTCATTCGTTAGTAGGGTGTTCTTTAACCTCCATGCTTTTGGAGGTTTTCCAGACTTTTTCCTGTGGTTGATTTCAAGCTTCATAGCATTGTGGTCTGAAAGTATGCATGGTATAATTTCAATT
Source organism: Panthera pardus (assembly GCF_024362965.1). NCBI lineage: Eukaryota > Metazoa > Chordata > Mammalia > Carnivora > Felidae > Panthera > Panthera pardus. The sequence continues at coordinate 112,373,535 of NW_026526677.1, read as the reverse complement.
CTTGTAAACTTATGAAGGGCTGTTTTGTGACCCAGTATATGATCTATCTTGGAGAATGTTCCATGTGCACTCGAGAAGAAAGTATATTCTGTTGCTTTGGGATGCAGAGTTCTAAATAGATCTGTCAAGTCCATCTGATCCAATGTATCATTCAGGGCCCTTGTTTCTTTATTGACTGTGTGTCTAGATGATCTATCCATTTCTGTAAGTGGGGTGTTAAAGTCCCCTGCAATGACCACATTCTTATCAATAAGGTTGCTCATGTTTATGAGTAATTGTTTTATATATCTGGGGGCTCCGGTATTCGGCGCATAGACATTTATAATTGTTAGCTCTTCCTGATGGATAGACCCTGTAATTATTATATAATGCCCTTCTTCATCTCTTGTTACAGCCTTTAATTTAAAGTCTAGTTTGTCTGATATAAGTATGGCTACTCCAGCTTTCTTTTGGCTTCCAGTAGCATGATAAATAGTTCTCCATCCCCTCACTCTCAATCTAAAGGTGTCCTCAGGTCTAAAATGAGTCTCTTGTAGACAGCAAATAGATGGGTCTTGTTTTTTTATCCATTCTGATACCCTATGTCTTTTGGTTGGCGCATTTAATCCATTTACATTCAGTGTTATTATAGAAAGATATGGGCTTAGAGTCATTGTGATGTCTGTATGTTTTATGCTTGTAGTGATGTCTCTGGTACTTTGTCTCACAGGATCCCCCTTAGGATCTCTTGTAGGGCTGGTTTCGTGGTGACAAATTCCTTCAGTTTTTGTTTATTTGGGAAGACCTTTATCTCTCCTTCTATTCTAAATGACAGACTTGCTGGATAAAGGATTCTCGGCTGCATATTTTTTCTGTTTAGCACACTGTAGATATCGTGCCAAGCCTTTCTGGCCTGCCAAGTTTCAAAGGAGAGATCAGTCACGAGTCTTATAGGTCTCCCTTTATATGTGAGGGCACGTTTATCCCTTGCTGCTTTCAGAATTTTCTCTTTATCCTTGTATTTTGCCAGTTTCACTATGATATGTCGTGCAGAAGATCGATTCAAGTTACGTCTGAAGGGAGTTCTCTGTGCCTCTTGGATTTCAATGCCTTTTTCCTTCCCCAGTTCAGGGAAGTTCTCAGCTATAATTTGTTCAAGTACCCCTTCAGCACCCTTCCCTCTCTCTTCCTCCTCTGGGATACCAATTATGCGTATATTATTTTTTTTTAGTGTATCACTTAGTTCTCTAATTTTCCCCTCATACTCCTGGATTTTTTTATCTCTCTTTCTTTCAGCTTCCTCTTTCTCCATAACTTTATCTTCTAGTTCACCTATTCTCTCCTCTGCCTCTTCAAGCCGAGCCATCGTGGATTCCATTTTGTTTTGCAATTCGTTTAAAGCGTTTTTCAACTCCTCGTGACTGTTCCTTAGTCCCTCGATCTTTGTGGCAAGAGATTCTCTGCTGTCCTGTATACTGTTTTCAAGCCCAGCGATTAATTTTATGACTATTATTCTAAATTCACTTTCTGTTATATTATTTAAATCCTTTTTGATCAGTTCATTAGCTGTTGTTATTTCCTGGAGATTCTTCTGAGGGGAATTCTTCCGTTTGGTCATTTTGGAGAGTCCCTGGCGTGGTGAGGACCTGCAGTGCACTTCCCCTGTGCTGTGGTGTATAACTGGAGTTAGTGGGCGGGGCCGCAGTCCGACCCGATGTCTGCCCCCAGCCCACTGCTGGGGCCACAGTCAGACTGGTGTGTGCCTTCTCTTCCCCTCTCCTAGGGGCGGGATTCACTGTGGGGTGGCGTGTCCCGTCTGGGCTACTTGCACACTGCCAGGCTTGTGTTGCTGGGGATCTGGCGTATTAGCTGGGGTGGGTGGGCAAGGTGCACGGGGGCTGGAGGGGCAGGCTTAGCTCGCTTCTCCTTAGGTGATCCACTTCAGGAGGAGTCCTGTGGCAGCGGGAGGGAGTCAGATCCGCTGCCGGAGGTTTGGCTCCGCAGAAGCACAGAGTTGGGTGTTTGCGCGGAGCGAGCAAGTTCCCTGGCAGGAACTGGTTCCCTTTGGGATTTTGGCTGGGGGATGGGCGGGGGAGATGGCGCTGGCGCCTTTGTTCCCCGCCAAGCTGAGCTCTGCTGTCCGGGGGCTCGGCAGCTCTCCCTCCCTTTGTCCTCCAGCCTTCCCGCTTTCCGAGCAGAGCTGTTAACTTATGACCTCCCAGACGCTAAGTCGCGCTTGCTGTCGGAACACAGTCCGTCCGGCCCCTCCGCTTTTGCCAGCCAGACTCGGGGGCTCTGCTTGGCCGGCGAGCCGCCCCTCCGCCCCGGCTCCCTCCCGCCAGTCCGTGGAGCGCGCACCGCCTCGCCGCCCTTCCTACCCTCTTTCGTGGGCCTCCTGTCTGCGCTTGACCCCGGAGACTCCCTTCTGCTAATCCTCTGGCGGTTTTCTGGGTTCTTTAGGCAGGTGTAGGTGGAATCTAAGTGATCGGCAGGACGCGCTGTGAGCCCCGCGTCCTCCTACGCCGCCATCTTCTCCACTTACCATGGATAGTTCTTAAACCAAGCCTTGGATAGCTGATGTTTCAGTGCCATTAGAAATGATCCAGACCTTCTTGGATTAGTCCTAACTTCTACACATTTCACTCTTGTTCCCATCAAATATTCTTAACTCTTAGTTCTAGCCTCTTTCATTTAAAAAAAAAAAATTTTTTTTTTACATTTATTTATTTTTGGTAGACAGAGATAGAGCACAAGTGGGAGAGGAGCAGAGAGAGAGGGAGACGCAGAATGCGAAGCAGGCTCCAGGCTCTGAGCTGTCAGCCCAGACCCCGATGCGAGGCTCGAACTCACAGATCGCGAGATCATGACCTGAGCCGAAGTCAGACGCTTTTTTTTTTTTTTTTAATTTTTTTTTTTAACGTTTATTTATTTTTGAGACAGAGACAGAGCATGAGCAGGGGAGGGTCAGAGAGAGAGGGAGACAGAGAATCTGAAACGGGCTCCAGGCTCTGCACAGAGCCCGACGCGGGGCTCGAACTCACGGACCGTGAGATCATGACCTGAGCCGAAGTCGGCCGCTTAACCAACTGAGCCACCCAGGCGCCCCTAGTCTCTTTCATTTTTAACTTGAATAACATCTGTTCTCATTTTAACTGTTTGCTATTTTTCAAAATTTTTGTCTTTAGATATTTTCTCCTGGATTCCAGAATTTCCTGGAATCTTGGATCTTAGGGTTGTTTTTGACCATCAGTGGTAGTGATGCAATAGTAGTAACCTTTTATTTTGTTGTTGTTGTTGCATTTGGCACTGATCTATAGGGAACCACACACAAATCACGGATGTTTAAAATTCCTAGTGTATTTTCATCTCCTGGATACCAGATACCAGTAACATACTGGGTCACTCTAACCAGGTATACAGTTACATTTTCAATTTCACCTAAAGGATAGATGTTGATTAGGTAAGCATTCTTGTTTTTCCACACATTGGTATTTTGAAATTTCAAAAGTAATGTAAGATTGACTTGGCTACCTTCCAAAATAAAAAGAAGACCAGAAGCCCTCAAATAATGATAGGTATGGTTCCAGTGTCCACGTTGACATCTAAAGAACTTTATTTGGTGGTAATATCTCTTGTATGGTTACATAAAATAACTTACTTTACTGTTTGTGTGAGAGAGAGACAGAGACAGCATGAGCAGGGGAGAGGCAGAGAGGGAGACCCAGAATCTGAAGCAGGCTCCAGTCTCTAAGCTGTTAGGACAGAGCCAGAGACACGAAGCTCAAACTCACGAACTGTGAATTAAGCGTCCAACTCTTGGTTTTGCCTCAGGTCTTGATCTCACAGTTTGTGAGTTGGAGCCCCGCCTTGGGCTCTGTGCTGACAGCATGGAATCTGCTTGTGATTCTCTCTTTCTCTACCCCTCTCCCATTGCCTCTGTCTCTCTCAAAATAAATACATAAACCTTAAAAAAATTAAGTAACTTACTAGCATTTTTAACACTCCATAGGATGAAATATACATTATTTTCCCGTTAAAAGCTAACGAATCAAGGAAATTTCCAGCTAATTGAGAAATACAATAAAAATATAAATTTTGACAACATGCTTTAATTCTGCACCAAAGTATCAGTCTTAAAAATAACAGGAAGTATTTCAAAAGTATTTTTTGCTGTTCATGTAATAATCCTTAATAAAGTCATTACCTTCATTACTATTCTGAGGACATTCTTGTTTCAGGATCTGAAGCCACGGGTGAAATTAGTGCAGTGGAGTGCTCGATGCATTTAGTAAAAACTTAATAAATAGTAATTGATTGATGAAGTGTCAAAGCAGCTTTATTTTTTCCCCTTTGATCGTATCTACTCTAAAACACCCAATGGAAAAATACAGCTATTCAGTTGTTACATTATGCTCATGCAAAAAAATTAACTTCATATGAATGTAAAAATTACTTCAGAATTGACTCAAATTGATTTGTATACATAGACACGTCCAGAATATAGGTATACTTGTATTTAGTTAAGCTGTATCTGGTTATATAATCACTTTATTACTTCTCAAACTGTATCTTAACATGTCAAGGAATTAACATTTGACAGGAGTTAAGTTTTGCAAATCTTGATAATTTATAGGTAATAGTCACAAAGGCTATGTTATGAGAAACAAAAATTGTCACAGGCGTTAAAAATGACTGATTAGCACTATAATTCTTTTTATCAGAATTGTTAAATGCTGGCTTTCCCTATTACAGCCTTTTATATTACCTTTTAAAACTAATAATTTAATCAATATGATTTGATTAGTATGATTAATTCAAGTCACTGCAGTATGGTAAGGGTCTAGTCTTTGGAGCTCAGTGTCTGAGTATGAATTCTGGCTTTGCCACTTTCTACACCTAAGACCTTCAGCAAGCTATTTAACCTCTCTCTCAGTTTCTTTTATAAAAAAAAGTAGGTATAACAATATTCATTTTATAGTGTAGTTATGATAATTAGGTTAATGTTTATAAAGCACTTAGAATAATCCTTGGAATATAGTAAACTCTATGTAAATGTTTTCTCTGTAGTAATGTAGGTAAATGAATAAATTCTCAGTGAACAAAATTCTTACAACACTGAAAACTGTAAAGAGGGATTCAGTGAATCACATACCAAAACAGTTTCATTACCAAGATAGAACATTTTGTGAATATTATTTCAGAATTTTCTCTTTGAATATGTATGAAACGAATAATGGATTGATAACTTGGAAAGAAAAATAACTTTATAAGAAGTATTGTTGTATGGGCTTTCTAAAAATAAAATAGCATTAGATATGATTTTGAGTTTAATAGATGAAAAGGAAACTAAAGTGTAATTGATATAATTGCCAAAGTTCAGATAGTTAACTCAACGCAAATTAATATTTTATAAAGGATCCCTCTTTTAAGAAAAGAGATTGTAAAACTCATTAACATGTTAGAATCTTTATTTTTTAAATCTGTTTTAAATGACTTGTTATGAGAAGTGAACTGATTAACCTTCCCATTCATTTTTTTATACTTCTTCCCCTTACCAGTATTTCCTCCTTGCATTTCAAGGATTCAACCAGAATTTATCTTTAGGGGAGGACTAGGTGGCTTAGTTAGTTGAGTGTCCGACTCTTGATTTCTGCTCAGGTCTTGATTCCAGGGTCTTGAGATTGAGCCCTGCATTGGGCTCCGTGCTGACGGCTGGGAGTCTGCTTGGGATTCTCAATCTCTGTCTCTGTCTACCCCTGCCCTGCTTGTGCATGCATGAGTGGTTGCACTCTCTAAAAAAAAAAAAAAAGATAAAAAAAAATTAACCAGAATTTATCTTGAAATTAATTAGCGTGTTTGTCTTCTGTGGTGTGTTTTGTGGTATTTTGCAGCTTCGGCTCTCCCTTGTGTCCGACGACCTCTCTGATCACTTTTCCTGTTATGCGTGTTCCTGACTATTTCAATTGTAAGAATTACCTTCATGTTGAGTCATTCTCTGTCTACACAAGTGGTTGTCATCTTTCCATTTGTTCTCATTTATTTTACTTTAGTTTTTGCCTCCGTAGTTACTGAGATCACTCTTATCTGTTCTCCTTATCATCGATTTGATTTTTAGGAATGTCTTGTTTCCTGTTGTTTCTAACTTATTAGGTAAGAGTCAATGCTGTGTTTGTTGTCAACATTTTCCCTTGGTCCCCTACTTATCATTCTGATTTTAGTATGTTTTTTCCTTATTGAGGTCTTTTTTCATTTGTTACATGTATATTTTTGAGAAATTATCTAACATGAGGCAATTGAAAAAAACCTCCTTCTATTGCTTGAGTTACCTTTTCTTCCAGACTGGTTTCTTCATTTTTCCTTTGTCTGCCATTCTATTTTGACTTCGTATTTTTGCTGCACCATGCCTGTCATTTGTATGCCATTTATTTTCATCTTGTGCATACTCTGCTGTGATTCTAGAACGTCTGCTTGCTCTGATAAAGTTATGGGTAAGTTCTCCTTGACACGGCCCCATTTGTGCTGTGATCACTTTATCATCCTTCGGAACTACAGGAGCTAGAATCAGGTATTGCTTTGAAGACAACTGTTCTGTAGTTTGAGGGTTGAGTGGAAAATGAAGTGGTAGGCCGATTGAAAACCTGTATTTGCTCTCTGTTCTGAGATCCTGTTACGTGTGACCCCACACAGGGCTTCATCGGGATCCACCAGTGGGAACAGGGCCTGGAAGCTGGCACGTCCTGGTTATTGTTCTTTTTACTACTAAGATGTTGCTGAAACATGTATGGGCTTCTGATAGATATTAAGGGTTTTTGCCTTACTGATTAAGTTTTTTACAATTTCCTATTTTCTCCCTTGACCTGTATCTCTACAAACTGGAGGGTATTCATGAAAACTCTGAGAATTTTTCAGTCATAAACCTTGTGTAATCATGTTCCTTCCCTTTCTTTAATTGCTGTGTGTATTTATAAAATCTAGCCATCCATCCTTTTATCTGTCCATCAATGTTTTAATGACAGGAAACTCTGTAATGCTAATTTATTTTGCCATCGTTAGTCCCATTTTATTTCTCTTTATTTTTTTATTTCCCAGTTCTTTTTTCTTAATTTGTCCTTGTTACAATATGGCTTGGGATTTGGCCCACATTGTAACTAAACTTAATGACTCTTGACTCAAAGGTTTAAAACAGTGGTATGAAAACACTGCTTTTAGCCAAAATGTATACACAACCTTGAACCTGGAGTATTTGAATTATTGGTGGTACCTCCGTGACATCAGTGCCATGATGCATCATGATGGCGTGTCGAGTTCATTACCCAGTTCATTACAAGGATCATCATGAGGACAGGGGGAGCTCAGTTGTTCGTCATTGGTCTTTCCCAGGGAGGTAGATCGCCCCATCACTTCATGCCTCACAATGGAGCAAGCACTGCTTCAACTCGCAGAGGTTTACACACAGATGATGGTGACTTTTGGGGACAGTCCTGGACTTTGTTCTGATGCTTTCAGTGTTTAGACTTCCAGTAAGTAGAAGTGTGCTATAATGGAGTAATCAGAGATTTTTCTGAGTCAGATAGACTTGGTTTCAAACCCTGGATCTATTAGCTCTGTGATCCATTGTAAATTCTTTGGTCCCTGTTTTTATTGTGTGATCTGTAACTTATCAAAGCTATTTGCAAGGATTAAATTAGATTAATTACATGTGCACAGCACTTGAAACATTGTAGTTGCCCAATAAATACTGTCTTCCCCACTATTCATTTATGACTGTTTTTAGGATTGTTAGTGATTGCCTGTCAGTTCTATTCTATGGTAGAGAAAAGCAGTAATTGGTCTTTTTTTCCTCAATATTGTTTTAGGCTACCATAAAATAGATTTTGGCATCAAGGAAGGCACACATTTTAGTTTTGCTCTGTTCTGCCTGATCACGTGCTGTCATGGGAGTCCTCAGGACCAAGGTTGTCAATTACACTTTGACAAGGTCTCCACATAGGCTCTTAATCCCAGAGGTGTAGTTTAAAGGGTAGTAGTTAGGAGGCCAGATTTTGGAATCAGGTCTCTTGAGTTTCATTGTAGGCCACACCCACTTGTATTTTGGTCAACTTACTCTTGGCATTGTGTACCTCAAATTTTTTCATTTCGGCGGTAAAGTGGGCGAATAGTTGTTAAGTGGTTTTTATGAGTACTCAGCAAGCTAATTCATGTGAATTGCTTAGCATACTGTGTGACATGGGGAACATGTAATAAATGTTATTGTCTCTTACCACTAGGGGCATTGTTAAAAGGAAGATTCAGTTCAGTGGTTAACTCAACATTTTCTTGATATCTTCATTCTTATAGGTAGGATTAGCTGCTGTCTCCTTTGTAGCCCCAGCTAATGTAGTATATACTGCTATGATAGCATAATTGACATTTTATCACACCTTCCAAATTACCTATTGTTTCCTGCTCTCAGTCTGCATACCTTAAAGGGCAAATACTACATTTATTCACCTGTGGATCTTTGATACTTGGCACAGCCTAGTATGTAATACGTGCTTGATAGGTGTTGTGTAGTGATTAAGAATGAAAGCTCTCGAGAGAGACTGCCTTTGTTTAAATACTGGTTTGGTCATAGACTAATTACTTAATATCCCTGTGACTCAGTTCCCCTTTGGTAAAAGAAGGGTAATTATATGCCTACATCATTGGGTTGTTACAAAGATCAAATGAATACATACACATGCAGCGATTAGAGCAGGGCTTGGCCTATTTTGAGAGCTCAATAAATAGTAGTTTTCAAACACTTCTCTACTGTTGTAAAGTTGAATTGGTATATGAAAAGAAAATGGTAAGGCATGTCATGGTCTAACATGTAAACATGAAAGTTTCAAGTCCTGACTGTCAAGGGAGTATTACAGGATATTTCCTCACGGCCAGAACAAGTCCAGAGTCCACATTCAGAAGATTTTCTTCATCTCTTGTTTATCTTCCTCTGGGAAGGAGCCATTTTTTATCACTTCATAATCACGTGAACCTGGTCTGCCTTCTTCTCTCTGCCCTCTGAGTACTTGCTCAGAGTCCCACAGCTTTACTTGGGGGACATTGGTTTCCTCTTCCTGGCGTTAGTCTGTCCTGACTTCAAGATGGCGACATTTTCTGGAGACATTACTTTTTCCCATTGCATTCTTTCCTGACTTCACAGATTGGGCCTTACCCGGTGAAGAGACCCACTGGCTGTTTCAGTTTGCTGAGCTTTAATTTCATGGTCCACTAGGGAGAAGATTCTTTGATGTTATTCCTAGTAGCCATTGGAATGGGGTGACGCAGGGTGAACAGAGCAATAGAGGAGATTTATGTTGACTTGTGATGTCTAATAGCTGGCCATTTGTGGCAAACAATAATAGACAATTCCTTAGTGGAACAATTTTAATCAAAAGCAAGCAGTATTACCTTCATATTTTTCTCCCTTATTGACTGTTTTCAATTTATATTCGTTCTTAGTATCATTTGGTCAGAATTGGGAATATTGCAATTTAAAAATATATATATATATAAAAATCTCTCCCTGTTTTATCTGTATGCATACATAAATATACATGCATGTATCCTTTTCTAACCCATTGAGCCAAAAGAGGGGAATTGTTTTGAGGGTATGAATCATGCCATTGATTTCACCATCCCTGGTATCTAGCACAGGCCTATTATAGATAGGATAGGCATACCCGGTAAATGCTTATCAACTGAATGAATACAAGTTTTCTGTAAGGTGGTCCATTTCGACTCACTGAACACTCTGAATATTTGCCGTGTTCAAAGCCCAATAGCAAGCAGTGTCTCCTTCGTTTCCCAGTTAGTCCTCCTCATAATCTTCCCATAGATCAATTCTGTTAGTCTCCTTTTATAGAAAGAGAAAAATAGACCAGCTAGGTTAAAATCACATCCCCAGGACCCAGATTAGGGTATGTTTATAAATGAGAATGGCCAAAGGATCCAAGATTTCTTACATTTTTTTTGGTGACATAAGATAACTTCATGTCCATACAGAAAGGCAAGTCCAGTTAAAGCGTTTATATTTGCATGAGGTAATTATACAAGTGAGTACATGGAAACTACATTTCACGCAGTACACCAAAGCAGCGGAAGTGAGCTGTGTGTGTGTGCGTGCACGCACATGTACACATGTTCATAGAGGCGTGCATATATATTTTAGGTGAGCGAGTTTTTGTAAGTAATCGGTTAGACCAGAGGGAGGATCCAATTGGCATATAATGAATGTTGAGGGAGATTCAGAGAGAGGGTTGATAAAGATCTTAAACTCTAGGCTGAATAGTTGATATTTTACGAGAATGGATAAGTTCAGGATGGGTTCTTCTGCGGTGCATTAACAGCATGAATAATGCATCAGAAGAGCGCTCTGATCCTTATGCACAGTAAAGGTCTTTGGGTCGAACTCAAAGCTGTCACTTCATCTTGGCTTGCTTCGGGTTCATTGTAGTTCAGAGCGTTGTGCTGACTTAGCACAGGGGTCCTTTTTCTCTTGCATACCAATATTTCACATATTTAGTAAGCTTTTACGTATGTTTCGCCTGATACCTACTTAAGCTTGTTTCCGGAGCATAGTCCTAAGCAATCAGCAGTCCCTAAATGACTATCTGCGGGACTTGTGAGAATGCTCACAACCCAGTGAGCTGGAAGAATTTCCTGGAGGACTAGAAGCATATTGTAAGACCAGCTTTCAGGATCCTTGTGGTTTGTCATGCATTCCTGAGTAAAATAGATGGCATAAAATATTCATTTAATACAACCTTGCTTCATGCCTTTGGGGAGGTTACAACCCACTGTAATTATTATTAGCAGACCATACATCAACAGATAGGTAATGAAAGAAGTGCGGGACTTAAAATTACAGCCCAAGTTTAGTCTCACCACAACTAACAGTTACCAGAGAGGGATTTTTGAGGCCACAGATAACCTAACTGTTGACCTAAGGAACCCTACCAAGCAAGACTCTCTCTGTACATTTTGTTTTTCTGTTGAGATTGTTGTAACTCAGTCCTTTTGAGACCATAACTCTCCATGATTTAGTTCTTTTGGTCCCATGCCTTACTCTGTTTCATACTTTATGTTCCCAGTAATGCTACATAAAGCTTTCTGTAAGTTCTATGCTCTTTCTTGCTTTAGTGTTGAGAATAATGCCGTCCTTTTTGCTGGGAATGTTCTTTCTTCCTCTTATTCTTTCAGATTCAGCTCAGTTTGTCATGGCCTTCCATGACTGTAAAGACTGGGTGTGCCCTTTCCTTATCTGATAGTTGGTTCTCATTTTTGTAATAGTCATATAACTACTTTTTATGTTTTTTTTTTTTTTCTTTTGCTGGGTCAGATTCTGTGTCTTAATCATATTTTTAACTCTCAGTCCCTAAAACAATTGTAAGCACAGTCTTGGGACTCAGTAATAGTTTGTCGAGTCATTAGCTTTAGGTTGTCCCACTCCGTGCAGGAGGAGTTCCAGCTTGAATATTTAAGGAAATGTTTCTGGAAGACTTGATAGACAAAGAAAGCTTTTTACTCTGTCTTAACCAGTTAGATCCCAAAGATCCATCAGGGAGATAGCAGGGTACGATGCTTACATAATAGAGTAAGGTCTTTATAATTTGTTGGTTCCTATAAGTGAATAGTAAAGACACATAGCTATAGGTGAGGGTCAAATACCAAGAGTTGGTCAGGATGCCAACATTTAGTCTGGGAAGGAAGATCTGAGTCTTAGGGATGTTGGGACCTCATTTGTGTCTGACACCTGTGAAAGTTAGACCCTTAAAAAAATTTAAGGTCAAAATATGGCAAAACCTACCTGGGAGACATGGCTGGCAAGGCAGCAGACTGATTACAGTGGGTTCGACACATTGTTGTGGACACAGACGTTTTTGAGCATTTTTTTCCAAGGCCTAGTGTCTGGATCCTGAAGAGTCTCCCACGTTAAAAATTGTGGTGATCGTTGAGCCTTGATGTGACAGCATGATGGCAGGCTGGAATCTGCTAGGATAAGGAGGAGGGGTCAGATTCAGGCCAGAGTCTTTTGTAGGGTCCCATGCTGAGAGTTTGAGGGGATTAAGAATTCTAACTTCTGAATGCACACTTGAATGACTGATGTGGAAAGGCTGTGTTCAGAGGTAGAAGAAAAGAATTGAGATTCCAGATAAAATTCTCCGGTGGTCATTTTCTTGGGACCTGTCCAACATTGTTGCCGGAGATGTGGCTGTGATTAAGACTCTGGGGGACACAAGCAATAGATGGATCAGAAGGAACACAAGTGGAGAGGTTCATTCAGGATGTTTCGGAGACGGTGGTGACTGACGAGGACCTCCCCCTCCTCCTGTGTTTCACAGTTCCCGGTGATTTGTCTTTCCTCCTCCCCGAGTTTCTTAAGGTTTGATGAAGAAGTCCAACCAGATTCAGAACCAGGTTATGAAAGAGTCTTCAGCAAATCCACTTGGTGGTGTTCCATGCAGATTCTTGGAGAAGTCGCTGTGACTTACATCGTCTTTTATGGTAACTGTTGGAAGAGACCAATCTTTTCAGCTTGAGGCTTCCTCTAGTAGGAGACAGAATTTTTGCTTTATTCCGCGTCTGTTGAAAAATGGGAGCTCCTCACCCATGTGACTTTGCTTTCTTTCCGCTCTGGTTTCAACATCGTTCTCGTTGGCTTAGGTCGTTGATTGACATTGTTTCTTCAGTCTGTCTCCCTATTCTAACCATGCTTTGGTTTTTTTCCTACAGATTTTAGGACTCTCATTTCATTGTACAGGATGACTTTTAATTTAACAGTACTCGTTAGTTAGTTCTGTTGGTTGAGTTAGTTCTGTTTACCAAGGCTTCATCCTCCTGCACCCTGGGACTGCTTGTCTTTGTGTAAGCTGTCCTCCCTGGGCAGAATAGAAAAGCCATAAACTACAGAAAACCTTAGATAGTACTGATTTGGTAAAATTTAGATTGATAACTGATAGTTTATATTTTGATAAGTTCTGACAAATTCTCTCTACATATCCAGATTTCATGGGAAAATTAATATAAAGACAAAGTGCAAACAAAAAAGAAAAAAAAACCATTTTATCCAGGTTTTTAAAAGCCCCCCCCCCTTTTTTTAAAAAAAAAGAAAAAAAAAAAGCTCTTCCTTCTCCATGGTAAGCACTGAGGCCCAGATATGTTAATTCAGTTCTCTGGAGCTGAGCCGTTGGTCAGAAATAGAGGGGAACAGACAGCAGTCTCCAGTTTCCTAGTTCTGTGACCACAGGGACAGCCTGGGTCCCTTTCTCTGAGCTTCTACCTTTAAACTGATAGCGTGAAAGAAATTCCATTCTTCAAAATGAAAGAGAGTGTTGCTTTTGTGTAACGTTACAGTTCCTTTGTAGCGCTAAGAATGTGTTGTAGAAAATATATCATTCCCAACTGCAGCAGCATAAAAGATAAAATACAGGGAAATGCTCCCATTTTTCTAGGTTACCTGAGCAGCCAGTGTGCACATTTGGAATAGACTTGCTGTTTGGGGCTAAAACCAGCGTTTTATAGCATTTTTGGATGTCGCACATCTCACTTGGCTTTAAAGTTTGCAGTGTGTACTGAGAGGCATTTCTGTGTCTCTTGTTTAAGGCCTTTTAGGGAATTGTGGAGATGTTAAGTAGTTCAGGAAGCACGTTAGTACACTTGTAGATAGGCTTGAAGGTCATGAGAAATTTGTGTTTTGTCATTATTTCACTTATGTAGAAAAATGTTGAAGAACTCTCAATGTGCCCCAATAATCGCACGTTGAGCTGCAGTAAAAAATTACTAGTGGCTAAATTGTTGTAATTTTTATTTTTATATTATTGTGAGTTCAAAAGCAACCTGCCTTATGATCTTAATTCACCCTGTTTCTTTTCTTAAATGCCTTTCGTAATTTTTATTCCTGTTTTCAAAGGTTGGACAAAAGCTCCAACTAGACAGGCAGGCTGCCTTATTTGTTAAGCTTTATTAAGCTTTACAACACATAATATACTTTATTTCATGCCTTAGCCCGAGGCAAGCGTGGTAGTGTGGGACTTCGGTCTTTTATTGAGAGCGTACAACGCTCTGTCTACAGGCTTCACACACAATCACAAATAATGTTGTGTTATGCAAAGAAATTAAGAAAAAATGTAAGTTTGACTTTCTGATGCTGTGCGACACAAACATAACCACCCATTCTGCCCACGTACCTGTGTCTTTGGTTATAAAACAGCATGTGATAGGAATAAAAGTTAATTGAATAATTGCTTTTGACAGTTTTTAGTTCCGCATTTTTGAGGAATTGAATTAGTTTTGGACATAGGCTGTGTTGAGTAAAAACTCTCTGGGGCACCCGGGTGGCTCAGTCGGGTGAGCGTCTGACCATTGATTTTGTCTCAGGTCATGGTCTCACGGTTCGTGAGTTTGAGCCCTGTGTCTGGCTCTGTGCTGACAGTGCTGTGCCTGCTTGGGATTCTCTCTCTCTGCCCCTCCCTTGCTTGGCTCACTCTTGTGCGCTCTCTTTCTCTCTCAAATAAATAAATAAAAACATTTAAAAATTTATTTAAAAAAAACTCTAAGAAGGTAAGTGCAGAGCTCGGTGCCGTACCATCCTCAGATTTTCCCAGAGCCCCCAGTCTTGCCCCCTTTGCCCTATAAACCCCCCTTCACTCCTGTGAACAAACTGTAGTGCCTGTAATACCTCAAAGAAGGATCGTTAGGGAGGTGTTTTCTAGAAAATGTTTTCCAAATGGCGTATTTAACTAAAATACTACTTCCCCATTATAGGTAGCTTTAACTTATTACATATTAAAATAACAGACCAATGGAATAGAATAGAAACCCCAGAACTAGACCCACAAAGGTATGGCCAACTCATCTTTGACAAAGCAGGAGAGAATATCCAATGGAAAAAAGACAGTCTCTTTAACAAATAGTGCTGGGAGAACTGGACAGCAACATGCAGAAGAATGAAACTAGACCACTTTCTTACACCATTCACAAAAACAAACTCAAAATGGATAAAGGACCTGAATGTGAGAAAGGAAACCATCAAAATCCTAGAGGAGAAAGCAGGGAAAAACCTCTCTGACCTCAGCTGCAGCAATTTCTTACTTGACATATCCCCAGAGCTAAGGGAATTAAAAGGAAAAATGAACTATCGGGACCTCATGAAGATAAAAAGCTTCTGCACAGCAAAGGAAACAATCAACAAAACTAAAAGGCAACCAACGGAATGGGAAAAGATATTTGCAAATGACATATCGGACAAAGGGCTAATATCCAAAATCTATAAAGAACTCACCAAACTCCACACCCGAAAAACAAATAATCCAGTGAAGAAATGGGCAGAAGACATGAATAGACAATTCTCTAAAGAAGACATCCAGATGGCCAACAGGCACATGAAAAGATGCTCAACGTCACTCTTCATCAGGGAAATACAAATCAAAACCACACTCAGATATCACCTCACGCCAGTCAGAGTGGCCAAAATGAACAAAACAGGAGACTATAGATGCTGGAGAGGATGTGGAGAAACAGGAACCCTCTTGCACTGTTGGTGGGAATGCAAACTGGTGCAGCCGCTCTGGAAAACAGTGTGGAGGTTTCTCAAAAAATTAAAAATAGGCCTACCGTATGACCCAGCAGTAGCACTGCTAGGAATTTACCCAAGGGATACAGGAGTGCTGATACATAGGAGCACTTGTACCCCAATGTTTATAGCAGCACTCTCAACAATAGCCAAATTATGGAAAGAGCCTAAATGTCCATCAACTGATGAATGGATAAAGAAATTGTGGTTTATATACACAATGGAGTACTACGTGGCAATGAGAAAGAATGAAATATGGCCCTTTGTAGCAACATGGATGGAACTGGAGAGTGTTATGCTAAGTGAAATCAGAAATACAGAGAAGGACAGATTCTGTATGTTTTCACTCTTAGGTGGATCCTGAGAAACTTAACAGAAGACCATGGGGGAGGGGAAGAAAAAAAGTGGTTAGAGAGGGAGGGGGCCAAAACATAAGAGACTCCTAAAAACTGAGAACAAACTGAGGGTTTATGGCGGGTGGGAGGGAGGGGTGGGTGGGTGATGGGTATTGAGGGGACCTGTTGGGATGAGCACTGGGTGTTGTATGGAAACCAATTTGACAATTTCATAATAAAAAAATAAAATAACAGTAAACTGAATTATTAGGAAATTAATATCACCCTATGTTGCTTATTTCTTCTAAGCATTGTATTTTATTAAAAAAATTTTTTTTTCAATATATGAAATTTATTGTCAAATTGGTTTCCATACAACACCCAGTGCTCATCCCAAAAGGTACCCTCCACAATACCCATCACCCACCCTCCCCTCCCTCCCACCTCCATCAACCATCAGTTTGTTCTCAGTTTTTAATAGTCTCTTATGCTTTGGCTCTCTCCCACTCTAACCTCTTTTTTTTTTTTTTTTTCTTCCCCTCCCCCATGGGTTTCTGTTAAGTTTCTCAGGATCCACATAAGAGTGAAAACATATGGTATCTGTCTTTCTCTGTATGGCTTATTTCACTTAGCATAACACTCTCCAGTTCCATCCATGTTGCTATTTTTAAAATTTTTAATGTTTATTTTTGACAGAGAGAGAGCGTGAGTGAGGGAGGGGCAGAGAGAGAGAGAGAGAGATAGAGAGATAGAGAGAGAGAGAGAGAGAGAGAGAGGGAGGGAGGGAGACACAGAATCTGAAGCAGGCTCCAAGCTCTGAGCTGTCAGCACAGAGCCCGACGCGGGCTCGAACTAACAGACCGCAAGATCATGACCTGAGCCGAAGTTGGATGCTTAACCGACTGAGCCACCCAGGTACCCCAACATTTTAATATTATAATACCTTGGACTGTTGTGGAAATAATTTTATCATATATTACCTATTCTATTGAAATGCATTTTAAAAAATTTAGTTTGATGTAATCAGATATGACTGTTGGAATTAATCATTGTCTCCTAGTTTAGCTGCCTATTTTTATATAGTAAATCATTTCTTATTGTTTCTATTGATTATTTTACTATTGAGACCAAAAATAAAAATAATAAGGATTTCCATTGGAATGGAAAAAATGCTAATCTTCATGGGAATGAGAAAAGAAGAAATAAAGTCTCAGGTATTCATTCCTAAAGCCAATTATGAACTAAAACAACAAACTTGATAGCACATTTTACCAGATTATTTTGAAGGCTTTAACAATTTATTTATTATTAGGTATTTCCCTGTGTCTATAAGCATGTGCATGGTTCATCGATTTTACGCATCCACTCCTGCTGTTTCTGGAAATAACTCTCTACTTCAAAATGTATTCTAATCCCCTATCAAATTGTTTGAGTTCAAGAAAAATCATGAACATAAAAAAACGGCAACTGCGTTATCAAACTTATTTTTCTTCTCGAAGGGAAGGGGACATGTTAATAGCAAGTTGTACCGGTCATAGTTTTTTTTAAGTTTATTTTGAGAGAGAGAGAGCAAGCACAAGTTGGGGGAGGGGCTAAGGGGGGGGAGAAGAGAGAAGAATTCTGAGCGGGCTTTGTGCTGTCAGCACAGAGCTGGACGAGGGGTTTGAACTCACAAACTGTGAGATCATGACCTGATGAAGAGTTGGACTCCCAGATGAATGAGCCAGCCAGGTGCCCCAGTCATACTGGCTTTTAAAAAATTACGGGATACAGGGGCGCCCAGGTGGTTAGGCGTCTGACTTCGGCTCAGGTCATGATCTCACGGTTGGTGAGTTCGAGCGCTGTGTCCGGCTCTGTGCTGACGGCTCAGAGCCTGGAGGTTGCTTTGGATGCTCTGTCTCCCTCTGTCTCCACCCCTCCCTAGGATGTGCTCTGTCTCTCTGTCTGTCTCTCTCTCAAAAATAAATAAACATTAAAAAAAAAGTTATGGGATATAGACAAAGTTGATTTAGTGTACCTTCTTAACCTAAATTAATGGTCTTATTACCGTCTGCTTCTTGCTGGACCCCCCATCCAGTCCACCTCCAGAAGCAACTCCAAACGCTCTATCTAGAGCACCCCTACGTGCTAACCAAAGATATTTCCAGTATTTTATTGTGAATGTTGGGTTGGTTAATGATATATCAAGTAATAGCAATAGTCCTGACTTAATGAGCTGTCAACGTGTGGTCGGCATTGTACCCATCAGTGTATCATGTGTTGGTTTATTTAATCATCACAAAAATTCTGTGAGATGGTTGCATTATTCTCACTTCTCAATGAGGAAATTGGGTCCAGAAAGGTAAAGGCAGTGAGCTCCAGGGCTGGGATTTGAATTTGGGGCCGTATCGTTCCAGAGTCCATTGTCTACTCAGTGATCAATGAAACACCAGGCTGATCAGCTCATCTAGCGGTGATGTCAGTTCTATGAAGTACCAATAAACTGTTTCCATCCCCTCGATGGCGATTTGGAGACACGTAGGTGATGTTCTGGTTGTGACCATGATTGTGAGGGGTGCATCTGGTGCTGGTGGGGCCGGTGGAGGTAGAGGGCAGTGTTGGGCAAGGGCGCCAGACTTCCCGCACTTCTTGAGACAGTTTCATGCAAAAAGAACTTCCTCATGACCTGCTGAATTTTGAAATTCAGGTATCCACGAAAGTGAGGAATTTGATCACTTTTACCTGAGCCTAAAACCTACCTCTGCTTTACATATAAGTGCACATTTTTGCTTTTTTCTCAGTTTTAATATACACTAGATTTTCAAGGATGCAATCACCATACAAATTGAAGGGAGAGCATACTTTTTTCTTGAGGGGTGGGAGTTGTGCTTAGAATTCATGGATAGCAAGCCAATTGTGGCCTTTCAGTTGTCACTAACGCTCATGTATATCTTTCTTAGGAGCCGTCACATCCTGTGATTCTACAAATAGATGCTCGAATCTGCCCGTTCCATCATTTTTTTCTAGTATAGTCATGCCTGATGATTTAAATGACATGATGCATTTTTTTACTAAATTGCTTTTATTTTGTTACTGTTTGTATTTTTATTTTCTCCTGCAAGTTACATTAAGTGCATAATACTACTTTTCTTTAAAGAAATTAAGTGGGTAGTTAGATTATGTTACCTACTGGTTTCATTTTTGCACAGTGAAAAGTGAAGGTTATGTGAAATATTTGGTGAGGTGAAGTGTGTTGGGTCTGATAACCACCATTTCCTTGTCACTCCCTCCATAGGAGGGCCTGGTAAGCAGGAAGTAATGGCCCTTGATTATAGGAGCAGTTTCTGTCTTGTGGGGTCTCTACAGTCTAAATTAACTTTTTCTCTGTCCTTTGGGATGTTTCAGGACCCTTCATTATCCCAGCTGCTAATTCCTTGTTACTTGTACTGTAGTGAAAACTATGGTCTGGAGTCTAGGAGATGAAGCTTAAATGCTAGTTTTCATACTTTTCATTTGGGAGACTGCACAACAATTTTCATTTTTATGAAGCTTGTTTTCTTCATTTAAGAGCTAGAAGCCAGGGGAGTGTGGCTGGCTCAGTCTTTAGAGCGACTCTTGATCTCAGGGTTGAGAGTTCGAGCCCCACGATGGGTGTAGAGATTAGTTAAAAAAAAATCTAAAAGCTAGAAGCCAGTTTTCTATTCGACAAGATTGTGGTAAACAATAAACAGTAATTATGTGCTCATAAACAATAACTGACAATGATGTGTGTGTGTGTGTATATGTATTTATATGCACCACATAGGGTCTGTCACTGAGTTTTTAGTTAGTTACATGACACAGTTCCTCCTGAATCCCACCCAAGGAATAGTTGTACATTTTCTTTGCTCTGTGTGTGTGTGGAATGTCCTTGTTCCCTGGTTTTGTTCTCTCTCACGAGCTGCCTGCCTGCAGTCCTCTGGTGCGGCCCCTTTTGCGGTTCTACAGATACCAAGTGTTTGCTGACATGTAGCTTAACGGGCTGTACCGTTTTCCCCAGAAACTGGACATTCGGGAAGCTGGGGGACGGCTTGTGCTCCTGACTGAGGAGCAGGGCACTCTTCTCCTTCTCCTTTCCCAGCCAGGAAGGCCGTTCCCACAGGGTTCAAGACAGGCTTACTGTCTCCAGTGCAAATGATATTCCAGCCCCCAAGGAAGCCGCCATAGTGTGAAGTCCTTGAGTGGATGTGGAAGGAAGGCGTGAAGTGTGGGGGACGTAGCAATTTTACTTTTAAACCTTTATTGAATACCATTTCATGTGAGAAAATACACATGGGATATCACTCGTTCAGCAGTAGGAATAATGACAGTACTAATGACAAAAATGGTGACCCTTCATGAGTCTAGGTGTTAAACAGTTAGCTAGTCACTTTAAATGTATTATTAGGTCGATTAGTACATAGTAAATTAGGTGGTGAATGTGGTTGCCCCACCATTCTACAAATAGGGAAATGTGCCTCAGTTCACCTGGTTTATAAACTGCAAAACTGAGATTTGATCCTGGGTCTGTCTGATCTGAGACTCCTGCTCCTTCCAGATCTAATGGAAATCCCGATCTGTAACGTACATACATCTATGGCATAAGAAGTTCTCTGAAATATAAGAAGTTCAAGTCTGTAACTTTGGTCTTGTCAGTTGATGAATGAATAGATTCTTCTGATTACTGAGTTTAGAAAATAAATTGTTAATTGACCTTTTTTTTTGATGTCTCAATAGTGACTTTTTAGACATTTCCCAAAATAGCTTTCAGTGAACAAAATTTCAGAAGTCTCAGAAAAGTACACTAAGGTAGTACTTTTGAAACTCACTGCACTGACATAATAGAAAATAAAAAAATAGTGATTTTGATTGTAAAAGCATAAAGAAATTGAATTCAGCTTCAAAGGGATGCTGCAAAGGACTTTAAGGGTACCACCAAGATTTTATTAGACCACGGTGATCTGCTTTGGAAGCCTTTGAAGTTAAATACCCCTGCGAAACTTGAAAGTATACAGCTTAGAACCCAGAATAAAACTGCTGGGGGCCTCTCATCAACTACTTAGAGGAATTTTTGAATTGGCAAAGAAAATCGTATTTGGACATTGTGTGCGTTACTCAGAACAAATCCTAGAGAATCGACAAATTGTTGAAACTTAAACTGGGCCTCTCCACAAGCAAGCTTGTCTTGATTACATAAAACACTCCTCTCTCCTTCGAAAATGGAGACATGTGTTCAAAAGTATGGGCTTGAACCTTAACATTGCAGTTTATTGGCTGTGTGGCTTTGGGCAAATTTAACCTCTTCACCTCTAAATGTTTACATCTTTAAACCAGGGTACCAGTCCCTACCTCCCCTGTAGAGTAAGAGGTATTAATAATGCTAAGTGCTTGGAATAGTGAAGAGCACACAGTGTATCTTCCGTAAATCACTAGGAAGTATGCTTTTCCAGATTCAAAAATTCAGGAATAAAATCAGAATTTTTGAGATGCATTGGAGTCCAGAGGAAACACCCGAGTATCATTCTGCCTGATTTTATTCTCAGAATTCTTTTTTACTTAACAATTATTTTTCATCCTAACATAATGGGTAATCCTAGAAATTTTTATTTTTTCAGGTCTCACATTCTCCTCTTTATTTGGGAAATTAGCTCATATGTCGTTTGAGATACAAAGTATATTTTTGTATTATAAACTCTTACTATAGAAAATTTTCAATTTTGGAAAACAGAAAAAATTCAATGCCCACACCTCCAAAATAACTTTTTAAACATTTTTATGTCCTTCTCATTTCTTTTTCTCTATGTATTTGCACATTGTTGATTCAGTAAATATTTGATTAGCCATTTAATAGGCCTGAACTGTTAACCTAGGAACAATTACTCAATGCCTTTTTAAATTTTGCATTTTCACACTTTAATTCAGGGCGTCTCTTTTTATCCTTAATTTTTTCAAATGTTTATGTGAGTGAGAGGCAGAATGCGAGCCGGGAAGGGGCAGAGAGAGAGGGAGACACAGAATCTGAAGCAGGCTCCCTGCAGGCTCTGAGCTATCAGCGCAAGCCCGACGCCTGGCTCGAACCCAGGACCTGCGAGATCATGACCTGAGCTGAAGTCTGATGCTTAACCTACTGAGCCACCCAGGTGCCCCAAGGACTTCTCTGAATTAACACAGTAAACTGACAGTGTAGGAACTCAGATTTGGAACCTTCCTTGATGGTATTCAAGTAGTCCCTTTGGTTTTCTTCTTCCATGTAAATGGGATTAACTTCCTTTGACGCTATTTGGAAATTTTATATAAAATGTCTTTTAGCTGTGATTCTGTGCTACCCCCTAGGTTTATGTTGGCCTCAGATCTCCTGAATGTGTGTCTTTAATCTGGCCAGCCCACCGGTGTCCTGTTAACCAGTGCAGGTACTGGCAGAACCCCCAATCAGCCTTCTTAAGACCACTGCAAACCCCCTGAAATTCTGGACCATATTTGGTAATTTTACAGTTACTTTTCCTGTCTTTCCTGTGGTATGCTCATGATTTACCTTTTTTTAATTATATATGCAAATAATTTTACCCCATTAACATAGATCTAACCACATTGAATTCCCCTCTTCCTTCACCCCCAGATTTTTTACCGGAGCCTTCAGCTGTGCCTTAGGGAAGCTTTTATTCTGACCAAGCTAGTAATACCTGTTTGCAGCCAAGTAAGATCTTCCTTCCGGAATTATACTGTAGACCCCTATCCTCCTGCTATCCAAATCAAGTCACTTTATAGGAAATGAAAAGGAACAGCTGTGAGATCGTGAATGCCAAGTTTAATTAAAAAAACTTTTCATTTTCTAGTACTCCGTATACCCGAATGTGGATCCTGTGTAAATTGAGAGGTTTCCTAATTACTTAGCTCAGTAATGACAGGGAAGGCTTGGTTCCTACCTGGACATGGAGGTGCCAACACAATTACTGTTGCTGCACCAGTGACGATTCCTAATTTACCGTATGATAGTTCCACCAGCTAAGTGTCTGCTTCTCAGGTCTGATTTCCATGCAGATTTCACAGTTACAGTCTTGTTTACTGAGAATACAGCATATTTGGGAAATACGTGACAACACAAGACTTGGGTTATAACTTGATGAGCAGAGCTCAATTAGACAAGCCCCAGATACTCAGGATTGTGGAATGCCTTGGTATAAGACACTGTAGAGGTCTTCTGTTCCTCCTAGAGCCCCGTAAGGGAAGTTGTGTGGCCATCATCACAGATCTAGTAAACAGTGAAGCCAGGCCTTGAACTCCAGTCACCTAATGCTTGTGGGTTCCAGGTCCAGTGTATAACCCTTTAATGAGATTTGTTTTGATTATGCACCTTCAGCGTACAGATCCTGAGAGTCAGGCCCTTGTCACTCGTGTGTTATAGGTAAGTCTGGAAAAGATACCGACTCCATCAATATCAGAATTTTAGAGAGCTAGAATAACGACTTGCATGTGATTTGTATTAATGAGGGAAAATTGCATAGTGAAAAATAGAAGAGCGGTAATTGGGAAAGATTTACTGTTCCTATTTTCTTCACAATTCCAAAAGGGAACCGTTTGTTCTTAGTTTGTGATAAAATTGTACCGTGTGCCTTGCAACGACCTTGGAGTTGAGGCACTTGAAAGGTAGGCTCACTTTGCTGTTTCGGCGTCTCAGCCCTACATGTGTTCTTATAAATTCTACTTATTAATAAGTGTACAGCATTCAGATACGCTTACTTTGTTTGGTCTTAACACAGTTTAGGTACACCTGCTTCAATGATTTTTCTTGATGTCTAGAATTTTACTTTTATTTACAAAGCAAATGTAAAGGAGATAAGCATATAGCTTCTGTTTTCTTTCAGAATTGGGTATTCATGCAGTGTAAGAGTAGATGCTCACAATGTGTTTGGTTGAAATCTGTATCTAATTGAATGTGTCATAACATGAGATCACTTTTACCTTATAGGTAGGATTGATTGGTTTAGTTTTCAGGGACATTGTTAGATTTATCAGTCTAGAAACATCTGTGTTGTTTTTCCTCTTTTCTCATGATGATATTCACAAATAGTCCTCTAAACAAAGTACTAATCAGCTTAGCACAGCAACGAACATGAGTGGTACCAGGTGCAGAGAGTCCTACGGTGTTGCCTAACTGAGGTTCCTGCCTCCCTGGGACCATCACTCAGGTTTAGTCTCCTGAGGGATTTTGCACAAGGGATAAATAAGCATGTATCCTAGCATTGTTGTAAAGCAAAGTTTATTCCACAAATCCCTGGTCCTTTCTTAATTGTGACTTAGCTTCCATGGTCTAGAAAAGAGTCAGTATAATATGGGGCTTAAGCACTTGATGTTGAAGGCAAGCTGCAGAGTTTGAATTCCAATTCTGTTTTGTATTTTCCATGTGATTTGCATGTTATTTCACCTTTTCGCCCTAAAATACACACCAACTTCATAGCTTCTCTGCCCGAACTGAATGTAGAAATCCATGTGCAATGCCTAGCCCATGTGTGGCACGTGGCGGGTGGGCAATAAAACAATGATGATTATCCTGCGTAAGGAATTTTTTTCTCACCTTAAGCATTGACTCCCAGAGAGCTTGTTGGGTGAAACTGCCTTCTGCTCGTGGAAAACGTCCTGGTGTGTTTCCTAGACTGAGTGCCTGGACCCAAAGTGAAAGGGAGGTGGAAAGAGAGTGAAACGCTAGACTCGAGGCAGAGAGGGCTTTATCAGGATCTACAGAGTAAGACTGTGTGCTTGAGTTTTGACGTCTGTAAATATTTTTCATCCTACTTGTGAGAGTTACATTTCTCTAGGGAATGCTGTGGTAGGTGAGGATCTTAAACATTTTTTCGAGTGACCTTTCTACTTGTAAAGAAAACTAGGGCAAGAGAGGAAGAGAAAACCTCCATTTGTCAACAGGATCACAGTGCTGAGTAACAACAAACTCACTGTATCTGTCAGGTTGAAAAATACAGTTTATAAAGCCTTGAGAGGCTTCCAAAGGATTAAAGAGCTAACTCCTTAAATTTTAGTTTTAAGAGGGGCAAAAGATTAAGTAGAAATGTTTTTGTTTTGTTTTTATACAGTGAACTCTGTTTGCTTACAGCCTCAGCAAGGGTGCAGAGTTATATACATTTTACAAGGTTTGGTTTATTTGAACATATAGACTGGATTCAGCCAAGTTAAGGTTTCATTGTATGTTATTGTTATATCATAACGTTTACCAGGAGAGATACTTCCAGATTTGTTAAGCGCCGGAACATTTATTAACAAGTGTGCAGATGGTACGTTAGACGCCTCAATACGAGGCCGTTTTACCTCCGAGGGGGAGCACACACACTGTGTTCGCACAGCACTCGTATAAGCTTATTTTAGAGCGTACTTGCCCTGTAGTATCGTGAGGAACTGTCTGTGTGTCCGGGGCACAGAGTGAACTCTGCGTTTGTTGAGGCAAGGTGTTAGGCTTTTCTCGTTGTTTCCCAGAACCTGACATAAAAGAGCTTCTTAATAAAGTTGTGCTACATATTGAGCTGTTGCCTTTTAAGAATAAGGAAGATTAAAAAGTCTGCTTCTATCTAAAATCGAGTAACAGGAACCAGATTTCCATTTGAAACAATGAAAAAAAGAGACAGAGTACAGGAGGCAGTAGTTCTCAAGACACTGGACGTCAGCCACTGAAGGATGCTGATCCCTGAGAGAAGAGGGGCCGTGGGGTGAGTCCTAGGATTGCCCCCAGCCATCTTGTGGGCAGAGCTCCCTGCCACCGTGTGGGGAGACAGCCGCAGGGTGGACTCTGCCTCTGAGGAGTAGAGGGGGAGCTGGGAGAACAGAGACCGGACTGGACTTGCGGAGTGTGGGCCACAGTGCCGAGGAGAGAGCTGCAAAGAAAGAAGGCTCAGGCCGTTCGCAGAGGACCTACCTTGCGCATCTGGCAGGACCGTGGTTAGTATTGTGTATAAGGAATTACCTGGGAATAGGGTAGGAGGATTAGAGGAAAAGCATCCACCTCTCACACGGGCTCTGGAATAGTACCTGTTTCTACCGCTTAGAGGGGAACTTGGGATCGATGATGCTTTGGGTGGAGAGCTCAAAATGGTCTTAACCCGACAGGAAAGTTATTTGATCTGAAAGTAAATGATGCTCTGTTGCCTCCATTCAAGGCTTGAAAGCAAGACCCAAAGACTAAAACTATTTCCAACAGTTGACCTTGTGCAGTTTTAGTGTAAGGTCTGGTGTGACGGACAGACTCCAATGGGCTCCCTCCCGCCCTGCCCCCCTGAGTGTCCAGCTCCTAGTATTGCCACCATTGTCGGGTTCCTCCCTCATTGTACAACTAGGAGGGTTCTTGGCACAACCTGAACATCCCTGGAAGCAGATGGTTTGTAGCCCAGCCCCCGGATGGGAAGGCAGCTCAAGGGAGACCTTGATGGCGGGGTTGTGAAATCCTGAGCGGAGTACCCAGCTAAGCCATGCCTGGGTTCCTGACCCACAGAAACCAAGAATGCATTTGCACACGTTGCTAAGTCTGTGGTAATTTCTTAGGCAGCATAGTAAACTCCTGTTTTTGACATCCAGACATCACTACCAGGTACCAGAGAAGTAGTGAGAAAAGTCAGCCAACGCTGACTGAGGAGCGATGCAGATGACAGCATCAGTAGACAAAGGTCACGACAGTATGATGGCTTCAGCCTCTGTGTTCAAGGAACTCTGGGAAGGACTGAACACGGGAAGTGTGGACACGGAAGATACACAAATGACCCACACTTCATTTCTAGGTGGAATGGGGGGAGGGGTTGCAGACGACACATTGTAGAAGACAAGATCAGTGAGTTTGAAGATACAGCCCCGGGACCTGCGTAATGAGGCACACCAAAGATGAGAAGGTGGAAAATACAGTGAGCACAGCGTTAAGGAGCTGGGGGATGACTTCAAGTGGCCGGGCCCGCATACAACTTGAGTCCCTGATGGACATTTCTTTTCCACGGTGGTGGCAGAGGTGGTTGATTTGCAGGCTGCTCTCTCGGCGGGTGTCCGAGAAGCTCACTCTAAATCTGTACTCATCAGTACCTTTGCATCTGGCTCTCAGGCAGTGGGGTTTATTTACGATAACGCCGTAGCAGTTCTGAATTATTTACAATGTTGATAGACTGTGAGTGTCCTTGACGTGATTTCCATTTCATCATGATCAAGCTTCTGTTACTTAGGTTCCAAGTAACGCTCAAAACTGCATCAGCACTATTTTTGTTGTCTCTCATCCATTCCTTCTTTCTAACGAAGTGCCCCTGGGGAATCGCCTCTTTCCTACTTTGAGCCCATGTGGACCACATGGGGTGGATCCCCCCCTCCCCCAGCCCCACAGGAGTTCCATGACGGGTTCTACCTCCTGGCTACAGTGGTGGGTTCCAGACTCACGTTTCCACCTTGAGGCTTATTGAGATCTTGGACTGAGACTCGGGCTTCACTGGTTGGAAGAGAGAAGCTTTCTCTTTCCCACCAGGCGCAAAGCTGTGATTGGAGGTGAGTGCTGCCACAGCCTTCTGTAACCAGAACTGATAAGGTGACATCCCATATGAGAATGAGGCTCAGGCCGAAGGCTGTAGAGTCAGTTGGAGGAGAAGGAGGACGACGAAGATGATGACCACCACCACCAATAACAGCCTTTTGGTTTTAGCCAGTTTATGTCAGGTTTTCTTTCTCTCATAATGGAGGGATGTTAAGAGGAACACCTTTGTTCACTCCGTCTCAGATCTGTGATCTGTGACCCTGAGAGAGAAGGGCATGACTGGGGCCCACTGCTGACTCGTACACACCTTGGCCAGTTTTCTGTCAGACATGTGTGCACACAAAGGACAAAAGATGTGGAGAGGTTTGCTTTTAACTCAAAATGAGGCATGGCCGTCGTACATATTAGGGTATTTGAAGAGTGAGGGGACGCATTCACTAATTATTATGGATGTAATCATTTCATTTTGCTACTGGTTTCAAACTGGCAAATACCATGTCAAACTGGGTGAGTATGTGTGTGAACACCTTGTCCAGGTCGTCTGTCCCAACTTCATCTAAGGAGACCTTATTTTAGAAAACCAGAGCTTTTGATCACTTGTCTCAACCAAAACTCCAGCTACTAACTGTTTGGTTTCCTAATACTATTGGCTCAGAAACAAATTCCCGATGCCCTTCCCTGCTGGCGAGCCCTCCCGGTGTTAGGTTTTGGGGGGTGAAGCTTTGTGCTTCCCCTGGAGCCTGGAGGTAAGTCTGGCAGGTGGGATCATTTGTCAAGATGGAAAACACAAGTGTAAATAGTGCTTGACAAAGTCATCTAGGTGTGTCAGGCCTGGCCTTGTTCTGTCTGAGATAATCTTCATAAAGTAGTGTAGTTTGATGGGGTAGCTACCTAAACCCAGAAAGAGAAGGTCTCCGCTGAAATCTGGGTTCTTCCTTTCACTACCGATCATATGAACTTTAGTATCCCTCCTCTGCCTTATACTGGGAATTCCAACATTTCCCCTGCCTAGATCACCGTGTTATTTAAAAAAATTTTTTTAAATGTTTACGTTTGAGAGGGAGAGAGAGAGAGAGAGAGAGAGAGAGGTGGGGGAGGGGTAGAGAGAAAGAGTGTGGTGGGGGAGGGGCAGAGAGCAAGAGAGAGATAATCAGAAGCACAGAGCCCAACCTGGGGTTCAAACTATCGGACCATAAGATCATGACCTGAGCTGAAGTTGGACCCTTAACCTGCTGAGCCACCCACGTGCCACTCACAGTGTTATTTTAAAAATATGATGAAGGCACCTGGCCATCTCAGTTGGTAGGGCATGTGACTCTTGATCTCGGTGTTGTGAATTCAAGCCCCGCACTGGGTGTAGAGATTACTTAAAAAAAAATCTTAAAATATATTTTAAAAATACGATGAGATCGTTCTCTTCAAGGGCTATATAAATACAAAACATTACACTTACTGTTTATTTTCCTTTTATATTGCTAACTTGACTTACTGTTAATTTTTAACACTCTGGAGCATCAGTAGGTAATGGATGTTTCACTCCTTTCCTAGAAAACGAAAAACTAACATTGAGGCTTAGAACACTTAATCAGTAGTGAGTAGAAGAACCCGCAGTTCATTTGAGGTGCATTTTCTATAAATATTGTCAATTCATCATAGTTGCTATATTAGTAGTTCATAAACTGCTTTCCATCTCATTCACAGAGCATAATACACAAATAATGATCAGTTTACTTTTAAAATCTTGGATATTCAAACTGTTGAAACGTATCTATGTATTATCTTTTTTTCTCTTCTGTCATCTGTTTATTTATATCTGTGTATATCTGTGTGTGTATGCATATGTAGTCTACAGTGTACTAACAGATTTATATCGATACCGTGCTTCTCTCTTTCTCCAAACTTGACATTTTAAGTGTTTGTAATTATCATGGGAAAATATCTTCCCAATCTAAACTTGAGACATTCAGAGAAAGAGCAAAAAGAATTTGATGCCACAGGATGTCTCTTGCCTAAGACTTTACAAACTTTGGCTATACCAGCATTATGATATAGATGAGTTTCCTCATCTATAAATTGAGGAAAGTATTTGATTGCATCATTTCTAAGGTACTTTCCAAACCTCAAAGTTGATAGCACTTTGATTTTCTTTTCATTTGGGGCTTACTTTCAGACACATTTATGCCTAGAAGTTGCTTTTGTAAGTACATAGCTCTGAGATTAAATCTACCAATATCTTTATGGTGTCTTTTGCTGGAGTATGTGTTGCTGATATTTTCAAACACTGGAAAAAGCAAGTGAAAGAACTAAGAGCAAGCAGTAGCAAACAATGGTTCTTTATTACGTGACACCAAATAAACAGGCCTGCAAAACATGAGGCTCTTGAAGATGTAGACTGTATTGAATAAAAATATTGCCAGGTAAGGAGTTTCTATAAATGAATGTAAGAATTGACTGGACAGTGCAATGTTTAGCCCAGTGACTTGAATATTGCTGGTGTGTTTCTTACGGACTTATTCTAGAAGCAAAACCAATACTAGTTATTACTAACATTATTCATACTAGCAAACATTAATTATAGATTTGGAATTAAAAACTGATTTCTTTTTTTTTTTTTTTTAAATTTTTTTTTTTCTTTTTTTCAACGTTTTTTTATTTATTTTTGGGACAGAGAGAGACAGAGCATGAACGGGGGAGGGGCAGAGAGAGAGGGAGACACAGAATCGGAAACAGGCTCCAGGCTCCGAGCCATCAGCCCAGAGCCTGACGCGGGGCTCGAACTCACGGACTGCGAGATCGTGACCTGGCTGAAGTCGGATGCTTAACCGACTGCGCCACCCAGGCGCCCCTAAAAACTGATTTCTTAAAACAGTTTTCACAACCATTTTTATTTCTTATTAGAACAGTGTACCCACCACTAATAAACAAAACATTAAATAATAAATGAAACTAGATACCTGGTTATGAATGAAATGTAACCAATTTTTGCCAAAATTTTTATTGAAATATTTTTCTTGCATAGATCTTATCTACTTGGTAGTATTTGCTTAACATTGAATTTGAAATATTTAGACAATCATGTTCGTGATGCTCTTTTTTGTGTATTCTGAGTAGACTTAATACGGCATTTGTATACTCCCATTCATTGGGCAATCTGATATCAGTGTTAGCTGCAAAGAGGGTGGAGTCATAACCATGTCCAAAGCTAACATGAGTACTTACAGAAACTTCTAGAGAAAAAAATGTGTTTAGTTGTTTAATTACCTACTGTGTGTTTGTACTGATCCCACTGAAGTGAATGATCTGATTAAGAAAAGGTGCACTACAGAAATCAGCAGTCAGGAGGAGGAAATGCCAAGGCAGACTTGGGGGCGGACTGTCATTGGTCGCAGTCACATGGGACGTCGGTGGTAGAGCATCTGTGGTGAGAGTCAGAGTTCGACTTTCGTGAGGAATCCTGAAAGCTCTTGGTCCCTGCTGCCAAAAAAATGTTGTGTGAAATTTCACATGAAATGTTGTGTGAAATGCACATACGGAAGAAAAAGTAAAGGAAGGGAGTTTTAAAAAGTTAAAATTTTGGTTTTGAATACAAGTGAGGGTGTGCGTGAGGGACGGGCAGAGAAGGAGGGAGGGAGAATCCTAAGCAGGCTCCATGCTCAGCACGGAGCCCGATGTGGGTCTTGATCTCACAACTGTGACATCATGACCTGAGCTGACATCAAGAGTTGGACGCTTAACCAACTGAGCCACCCAGGTGCCCCAAGGAAGGGACTTTTAAATTGTGCTTTTCCTTTTGTTTTTAAGGGTCTTGTGTTTTAATGTCTAAGCCTAAACAATCAACATTTAGCTTTCAGAGTGGAAAATCATTGCTGAATCTCTATGACCTGATAAATTCAGGGCAAAATGATTGAACACCTACACTGTGTTTGATACATTTGAAACTGGTTACAAAAGATGAATCTCGTGGATGTAAGAAGATAGCTGAGAAGTGTTTCTTAGGCATCTTCAGTAGAATTTGAAAATTATATGAAGATAACGGGACTGTAGTTTGAGGCTAGGAGAATACAGATTCCCTCAAAACGGGAAATGCACAAGTTGGGGAGGGGCAGAAAGAGAGAATCCTAGGCAGGCTCCGTGCTCAGCACAGAGCCCGACATGGGTCTTGATCTCACAACTGTGAGATCATGACCTGAGCTGAAATCAAGAGCCCAACGCTCAACCAACTGGGCTGCCAAGGTGCCCCAAACATTATTCTTTTTAAAGTGAAGAGTTCCGCGGCATCATAGCGTTCAGAGACTCTGCCACTGTCCAGTTCATCATCGCCGTCGTTACTCCTGGAAGAGCCCTGTACCTGTTCCTCTCGGCCAGTTCGTTTCCGTCCTCCCCCCGCCCCCCCCAACTCCCCGCATCCAGTCTCAGGCAGCTGCCCATGTATTTTCTGTCGAAATGGATTCACCTGTTCTAGATGTTTCATACAAATGTCATTGTAAAATGTGTCATCTTTTCTGCCTCCCAAATTAAGTCATTTTTATCAGAATAACATAGTATAATAAACCCAAAGAAATTTTAACAGCCTAATAAAGACGGAAATCTGTGAAATTGAAATCAATGTTACATAAGAAAAAAATCAAAATTTGTTAAAATGAATCAAGTCAGGTGGGGAGAAAAAGAGACAAAGCAGTGTTAGGAATAATTACTGATGTAATAGAAATTAGAGAGTTAAGAGGTAAGAAGTTTCTATAACATTCTTAAGGTACACCAATAGACATAAATGAAAAGATCCTAAACTTACTGCTACTGAGAGAAATGAGATTAAGACCATTGTGAAAAACCACTCAGCAAAATGAAGACACCTTACTTGGTTAGTCGGTGTGGAGCTTTGCCTAATCAGTTTGCAGAATACTTTGTTTTTTTGTAAAATTGAACACGTACATTCTTACTCTCTGGTCATTCCTTTATTAGAAATACCTTAAAGGAGTGCATGGGTGGCTCAGTTGGTTAAGCATCCAACTCTTGATTTTGACTCAGGTCATGACCTCACACCTTGTGAGATCGATCCCCACGTTGGGCTTTGTGCTGACAGCGTGGAGTCTGCTTGGGATTCTCTCTCTCTGCCTCTCCCCTGCTTGTGCACATGCCCTCTCACTCTCTTACTCTCTCAAAATAAATAAATAACAGTAAAAACAACACACAAAAGAGAAATATACCTTAAATTTACTGTCATATTTATGTACTAGAAATATGCAGAAATGTTCATAGCAGTACTGAATGTAATAAAAATAATGGAAATAGAACCAAAAAGGAAAAAATCCCTTGGTAGACAAGTAAATGAGATGCGTATATGAAATAATTGTGGGAACATCATCTTAAGTGAAAAGCAGGTCACAGAAGACTGCACCCAGCATGGGAGGGTACCCAAGTAAACACAGTATTTAAAGATACATTTGTGTTTCAAAGATTGCGTAGTAATGATCAACACTGAGTTTCATGATACAGACCATCTGGGGTTTGGGGCCCAGGAGGACCACAATGGTGGATTCAAGGCTATCTGTAGGATTCTTTTTCTAAGGTTGTAAGTTCACAAATGTTACTTTCATTATTGTAATTCATAACTTATGTAACAGGTAGATGTGTGATTATGATATATTAGATTTACACACTTAAAAAAGCGATAATATTTACAGAGATTTGTGGGGAGTAAGGTAATGGGGGAAACTATACTGTCATACATTATGCCCAGTAAATGTTGGCTGTTACTATCACTTTTCTCTCAGAGGTCTAAACGTTTCTAACTCTGTCAGTAAAAAACACGTTCATACACAGTTCTAACATATTTATTTTTAAATTATGTTAGTACCACTGCTCTAAGAATTCTATTGGACCAATAAATATAAGTATATAAAATATCAATAAAAATATATGAAATAAACAATATTTTTAAATTAGTAAGTTTTATATATTAATGGTAAATAATACTAGTGAGTGTAGATTTCTGTTTCTAATAGTGCCCTATATCAGAACATTTTTATTTACTTTCTTTATAGAGTGTTTAGACACTTAATGTTTTCATAATGTGAGCTGACAAACTCACTTTAGGACAGAAAGAAGCATGAACTCTTACCTGCTTTCATTTGCATTATTAGGAATTAGTCTTTTTATTTATTTTTTAAATTTTTTTATTTTTTTATTTTAGAGAAAAGGATAGAGAATGTTCATGTGTGAGCCGGGAAGGGGGGGAGTGAGAGAGAGAGAGCGAGAGAGAGAGAGAGAGAGAGCACGCGCGAGCGAGACACAGACAGACAGTGAATCCCAAGCAGGTTCCACACTTAGCTTGGAGCCCAACGTAGGGTCCCGGGAGCCTGGGACCATGGCCTGAACCGAAATCAAGAGTTGGACGCTCAACCGACTGAGCCACCCTGGCACCCCAGGAATTATTTTTAATGTGTAGTTTCTTTAAAAAATTATTTTAAAGCTAATTGTCCATTGTTTGAGGATTGACTTCATGAAACCTGATACAAGATTGCATAAATCCGTAATAGCTTGCAGTGTGTAGCACTATGCTGAAAATGAGTGCAAGTGTGGGGCACCCATCCCTCCAGGAATGGCCACCCTTCCTGAAATTGTGGCATGGGTGTGCTTCAAATACAAAGAGATGATTCACGTTTCAGTCACAATAGTAAATGTCAGAAAACTTCTGTTTTTAAAATTTGGATGAAAAATACTTTAAGTTCTAAGTCTTCCATCAGTCACTTCCTGCAGGTGATTGTCTTGCTGGTCTCCACTTTGGGTTCATTAATGTCACAAGTGAGGAAGGCTGGCCTACCACCCAGCGTCCAGGCTTCCGTAGTGGTGACTTTTACCTGGGGGATCATTTGCGATTCTTTGAAAGTTTCACTCGCCTGCTGTCTAGAGCCCAATTGGTTAAAGTATTTATCCATTTAACTGTTGATGAAACCAACTCTGTTTCAGGCAACGTGTTCGGATATGAAGACGCTTCAGACATAATCCCTGGCCTGGAGAAGCTTTCAGCCTAGTGGGGAAGCAGGTAAGTGAACAAGTACAATGTCCTTTGCTAAGCACGATGGTGAACACTATTGCTGTGATGCCGTGAAGTCTGCTTATCTTCATGACACTTCGTGAGGTCAGTAGGGTGCCTGATCTTACTTCATTGTGTAGGTAAAAACACTGAGAGGTCATCAGAGTCACATAGGCCCCAGTACTGTCACGTCACTGTCCTAACCCAGGGCCACTGGGTTTTGAGGACCATGTACCTTCCACAGCTTGGTACTTGCTGCATCGATTTCCTAAACCTGAGCACCTGTGAGAGAAATGTTGTGCCTTTCTTTCAAAATCCTGTTGATTCTTTTCCTCATAAGGATCTAAATATGAAGTTTCATATTTCAAGAAACATCCTGATGAAATGAGGAAGGAATGATGTTGATAATCTTGGATGGATACACGAGAGCTTATTAAAAAATTGTTACTTGTTATGTGCAAGACATTTCTGTAGCCAAATGTTTTAAATTGTCATCTTGAGCTAAGCTTCATGATCTCTTTTCAAAATGTAGCCAGGTCATCATCAAGAACAAAGTTGAGATATTAGGTTAGTGTTAGAAATCCCTCTTGCACCAGCTAGGGGAAAAAAGCCTCGTTAGGTGATTTTAACTCTCACTTTTGTGATCGTGCAATAGGCATTCTCCCTACTTTCCACTAGTGCTTTGTGTACTAGTCACAACAACAGAGCCATATTTTCAGAAGCAATTTAGTTAGCCAGAATTCTTTTTTTTATATATATATATTTTTTAACGTTTATTTTTGAGACAGAGACAGAGCATGAACGGGGGAGGGGCAGAGAGAGAGGGAGACACAGAATCGGAAGCAGGCTCCAGGCTCTGAGCCATCAGCCCAGAGCCCAACGCGGGGCTCGAACTCATGGACCCTGAGATCGTGACCTGAGCTGAAGTCGGACGCTTAACCGACTGAGCCACCCAGGCGCCCTTAGTTAGCCAGAATTCTTAAAAAGAACTGCTAATCGCCCGAAAGAATTTGCAATCATTAATTAGCAAAGAAAGATTACAGTAATGAAATTATCATGAAATTTAGAGAGCATGAAAAGCATTTCAAAAACATATTTTAGAAATTAATTTGAAGGATAGTGATGATTTCCTATTAAAACCTCGATTTGAGTATAATCTGTTCTGATGAGCTTCTGCTTTTGAGTCTGCATAGGAGAGATTTTTCAGGAGAGAATATTTCATTGAAACAGTTTTAACATTGAAATTTTCAAACCATCAATCTCTTCTTCATTTTCTCACATCATTTGGTTACATTCGTAAATCATCTAAAATGTTAAGCTTAGGATATTAGGATCTAATGTGAAATAAATCACCACTGCAATACTTTTTCTAAAATTTCATGAGTTTGTACTGAAAGAAAGGACATGTGATAAGGGAAAACCCAAATACCACCTTGCATTAGGTTGAGTAGGGTTTAAATAAAATATTAGGCCTCTCTGTTTCTTCCCCTACACTGACTAGGAAGGAAGTTAGGAACTTAACTAAAACGTCCTTGAGGTCCGTGAGGTGGGTAGAAAAATGTGGCCAGGTCCGGGATGCTCAGTGGTGGCTCGCCTGTTGTGTTGCAGCTAAATTTTCCCTGTGTGGTTGTGACATATCCTTTCCCAGCCAGAGCATACAATAGGTGCGTTTCATCAAATTTCCTGTGTCAGACACAGAGAAATACCTGGGTGCCGATCGTGTCATCACGTCAGAGCACAGAACCTTAGAAACCACCTCCTCTGGCTGCTTTGTATTTCACATTCGGGAAGCTGGCTCCAGGAGGTGAGCTGTTGCAAAGCCCCTGACGCTGGAGAGGAGAAGTGGAGTGAGAACCCAGGACGCTTGTAACTCAAAGCGTTTTCTCCTCTGCTCTCTTCCTTTCACTGGTGTTCCTTCTGTTCCACGTGGAGCAGATGGTCCTGAAGAGACAATGTTTGTGAAAAAGGACAGACTCTGCGAATGTTTAATTTTGATTCTTCTGTCTCAAGTCTTCCACGTCTGTAATTTGATGCCCTAAGTGGATGTGCTTTGACCTGTTACTCTTGACGAGCTCCCTGGGGAGTGTGCGTTCAGCCAAGCCCGTGTTCACTCATCAGGAGAAAACTAACAGGGATTAACACGCTCCCCACTGAGGTTGTCTCCTTCTTCCACCCTCCACCCCCACCACCTAATCTGATTTCACCATAACCCAAACCCTACATGTCTACAAACAACTATTCCTTTAGGAAACAGACATGGGAACCAGAGGCAGACCCCAGACAGGGCCGTGGTCAGGTCACAAAACTGTGAACACTTTATGCGAGATGCTTAAAGAGCCAGCGTGTAAAAGAGCATGTCTGCTGAGATAGCAGAACGGCGTCTTCTGCTGGGCCGCTTAACTCGCATCATCTCCCTCTTGGCCCTTCATCTCCCTCCAAAGATGCAAACCTCTGAGCAGCTCTGTCCTCTTGGGAGGTATGTCATTCTCACTAGACTTCTGTTGAGCCCCTCGTACCGTTGTGAGCCTACACTCTGCCACTGCCAGGTACGTGGGACCCTGCCCCCGGGGGACACGCTGAGCTGTAGACAGTTGTGCCCCAGAAATCAGCTCAGTCTTCGGCAGTCGCGGTGTAGTCGGAAAGCCGTAACAAATCTATTAGAAGCGTGATTTTTTAAGGACATTTTGTCTTTTACTTCAATGTACTCATCTCTAAACTTCGTGTTCTGTTATTGGCCTACTTTTCAAGAAAACTAAGTAGCACTGTTTGGTCCAGCAATCATTTTTCTTAAATAATAATTTAATTCTGATTCTTTCCATTGCAAAGCTAATAACACACATTTCATGATGTGAAGTCCTTTTAAAGTATCAGCATGCAGAAAATGTTCTTTACCATTTTAATTAATGTGGCTGTCATATTCCAAATATTCTGAAATACTTTCAAGGGGTGTGAAGTATTAGGTACATAAATAAATAAAAATATTCATTGTTGCATTTCATTAGCACTCAGGCAATGAATAGAAAAGGAAATTTCCATAAATTGATGTATTGAATTTTCAGCTCATTCACTGAACTCAACTCTTTGAAGCCTGTAATTTTCCATCTCGAGTATTCCCTTCATCAAATAATTTACTTCTTCCTTAATAAGGCTCAACATTGAGAACGGCAGCAACTAGTGAGGAAGGGACATGTGCCATGTGTGTCTGTGTCTGTGGAGTGACCTGCGTCCAAAGTAGATGTTTTCTTTGTGGATTTATGGTAGAGGTTATGGCGTCACTGGTGTTCTGAGCGTGACGGGCGGGACAAAGCAGCTGCTCCTGGACAGCAGGTGCTTCTGGCGACAGCCGGGGGATGGGCACAGGTTAGTGACCAGGTCCTGCTCTCACCCTCACCCACACCCACAGCCGGGAGACGGGCAGAGGTTAATGACTAGGTCCTGCTCGCACCCTCCACTGCTGAGAGGACTCACCTCAGAGCAGGAAAGGTTCCCTTCCTGCCTCCTCTCTCCCCCTTTCAGATTTTCCACCATGTCCTTGCGTTGGTAGAAATGAAGGAGAGAGCCAGCTGGCTGGGAGCCTGGAGCCCTGACTGCACACCTGCAGGGTGGAGGGAAGAGGGTTGCGTCAGGCCTGTGAAGGGTTAGGACAGTGACGGGCTCGGAGATTGTGACCCATGTCCTAGAGGGAGCTTGCACGTGGATATCCACCTTGCCGTTGTTTCCAGTCGGTACATGCTGGATGCACTTACACGCTCCACAAGATGATGGGGAAATACGGAAAAATGGGTAGATAACTGCCTCGTGTCAAGTGGATAGACATAACAATATAAAGTAGAAAAAACTGGAATTGCTAAAGAATGCGCGAAGTGAGTTCACTTAGGTAAGGTCACAAAACACAGGTCACCCTGTACAGTGGTTTACGGAACAAGTAACAGATAGCGATGGGGGGTTACTTGTAGGAAACATGGTGATGGATAGAATTTAGGAAAAATTCAGAGGGGTTTCACCTGTACCTACTATTTGTTTCTTAAAAAAAATATGAGTCAAACATAGCAAAATGTTGTGGTTTATTATAGATGAATGGCCAGTGCGTTAATGCTTATTTTCTTATTGTCTATTATTGGTCAATATTTGAGTTATCCCGTAGTTTTAAAAAAGACATACAAAGAAGTCCGGTGCTCCTTTTCACGACTCCTCGGTGGTTCCAGCGCGGGCATGGGCACCCGCCTCTTAGCCCTGGTGGTCGGCTCTGTTCCCGGCTCTGATTGTCCTTGCATGGACAGGACAGGGAGATGTCCAGTGCCTCCCACGGGAAGGCCCTCAGGGATGCTCCCTTTGTATTGGTGATAACGTTTGGCCCACCTACAGTACACATTTGTTAAATACATGAAAACCAGTGATCTTAGGCAACTGGCAGCCTATTTTTCTAATTTTTCATATGAACTTTGTATTTCACAAATGCTTTGAAGTTTACTGGTTTCCGTTTTTATGGGTAAGAAAACTGTGGCTCAGATAAATGAAAGTTGCTTAGGGTCACCTGTTTGTGTCAGTACAAGATACACCTCCCTGCGTCCTTTTGCCTGTGATGCTCTACCACCCACGGTCAGGGAGGGGTGTCAAAGGCCTCCCTAACCAGCGTACACAGTGCAGACTACTGTGCGGGGACAGAGACCCTTGTGCAAACATTCAAACTCATCATAGACCTGTCATCCCCGTGTACTTGTTAGAACATCACCTGTCATCCTTCACAGCATCACAATTTGAGGTATCAATTCTCTCTTTATCTTCACACTCAGGAGAGCAGTCGGCTTGCTCTTAGTTCGTCCTGAGCAACATACTTGCTACATGCTGTCCTAGTTGGCTGGCAGTATTTTAACAAGGGTCTTGACAAAATATTCCATCAAAAAGGAAAAAAAAAAAAGACAAGACTGATAACCATTTAAGGACTGTTTGAAAGATTTAGGCATCCTTACAGAAGAACAGATTTGGGGGAATGGTGAAGTTTGTTGTTTTTGTTTTAGTTTTTGGTCAAATTCTCAAGCTGTCAGGTTAAAGAAGATTCGGGCGTAATCTTTGTGACTTCTAGAGCAAAATGAAGACTGCTGATGGTTGTTACAGAGAAACAGCTTCTCTCAAAGTCATGAACTTGCTAACAATTAGAATGGACATTGGTTTCTTGTGTCTGATAAATGTGTTGGGATTTCCAGGTACAGGATCGTGACACCAGCATGCACACCTAGCTGGCCTCTTCACTTCCTTTCCGGTAGAAATGCTCTGTTTTCTCTGGACCGATTGCCTTCGCTAAAGTCTCTCATGAAACGTCTACAAAATGGCAGCTTACGAGACATCTTTGTCTCACTCCTGATTTTAGCAGAAGTTCTGTCTGTGTCTGCATTAAGGAAATCTGTTTTTATTTTTACTCGGGAATGGGCGTTGAATTTGTTCAGTGTCCTTTGACTACGGTAATCATACTGTTTTTATTATTTATTATTTATATTTTTGAGGGGGGGCAGGGTAGAGGGGGAGAGTGAGAGGGAGAGAGAGAGATTGATTTTTAAGCAGGCCCCCTGCTCAGTGCAGAGCCTGACACGGGGCTCAGTCTCATGACTGTGGGATGATGACCTGGAGTGAAATGAACAGTCAGGTGCTCAACCCACTGACCACCCAGGTGCCCCACAACATGGACTTTTAAATCTTCTGTTTCAGGGTTATTTTCCTTGTCATTGTTGTTTCTGACAGTTGACTCTTTTCCATTGATTTTTACGAAGTTGCTACCTATTTATCTTTTTCAGGGACTTTTTAGAGGAAACAACTTTGTGGTGTAATTACTTGGCTGGATTTTTTTTGTTTCTAACTCATCTGCTCTATTACTTTTCTATTTTATCTTTATTTTTTATTTCATGCTTGCTTTCTTATTCAAAAAGATGTAACTGGTTTTTTAATTTTTATTCCTAATTTCTCTTGATTTGAGTATTTAAAATCATGAATTTAAAATTATGAATCTTGTATATCACTGCTTTCATTGTATTCTGTAGATTATGATTTATGTATTATCTTTATCATTTTCTAGCAAGGCTGCATCTAACTTTTTATCCCTTCATTAACTGAAGCTAATACACACACATGGATAGCATATATACGCGTGTAAATTTCTAGGAAAGATGGTGTCTTGGGTTTTTGTTTCTCTCTTTGAATGAAATTCCTATAATGTTTAATTTATGATAGTTAGGAGGCTTTTCATAATCCAAATGTTAAATTTTTAAAATATTTAGTATGGATTTGAAATGTATACTTTATCATAAGGATGCAAAGTTTGATAGATGTTCATAATATCTCTTCCGCTTATTGTATGCTTTAGGACTTCTGCATGTTTTTGCGGTGTCTGCATGCCATGTCATGGACGGAGTGGCATGTTGACCATAACTATTGGTGCCATTCTAGATATTTTTCCTTGCACCTCTTGCAATTTCTGCTCTTAAAAAGTTGTATTTTGGTTCATAGATATTGCTAATTGTTGGGCCTTTATGCAAATTGTGGTTTTTAGCATTATAGAATGTCTTATTTTTGGGGGGTAAATGTCTTTGGCTTGGGTT
Organism: Panthera pardus; assembly: GCF_024362965.1. Lineage (NCBI taxonomy): Eukaryota > Metazoa > Chordata > Mammalia > Carnivora > Felidae > Panthera > Panthera pardus. The sequence goes on along the minus strand of NW_026526677.1, from coordinate 112,332,506 downwards.
CTAAACTTTTAGCAAACAAAATCGTAACACAGATTCTTTCAAAAGAAAGATTCTATAAATCAACTTTATAGAGGTTTTTAATTTACTAGCTATAAAATACATACATTTAAAATTTATATTTTGATTTGTTCTGTTGAATTTATATACTTGATAAGGACCACCACAAACAAGATACAGAACATTTAGATCATTACCCCCCAAATTCCCTTTTCCCCTTGAGTTGTTTTCTGCCCCAGGTGACCACTACTAATCTGCTTCTGGCCGTTTATCAATCAGTTTTGCCATTTCTAGAATTTTATGTAAATGGAATAATATGCTGTATAATTATTTGAGGCTGCCTTTTTTTAGTGAAAATGATATTTTTGAGATTCATTAAAAATGTAGCAGGTGTTAGTGGGTCCCCTCCCCGTTAATAACTTAGCAGTATTTCATTGTATGGAAATATTCTAATTTGTTTATCTGCTTACGTGTTGATGGATATTTGGGTTATTTCCGGTGTTTAATTATTAAGGATAAAAGTCCTATGGATATTCGTATGTATCTTCATTTCTTTTGGTTAACAATTAAGAGTGAAATTCCCAAATTATATAGCAAGTGTTTTTTTTTCTTCATAAGAAACTGCCGACCTTTTTTCCAGTGTGATTGAAAGATTTTACATTTTTTCCAAAGTTAAAAAAAAAAAATCACCATGACTTCATGTCCATATCAACACCTGTTACTGTCACACTTTTAAGTTTCAGCCATTTTAATAGTATTAAATGTATTAAATTAAATAGTATGTATTAGTATCACATTGTGATCTTAATTTTCATTTTCCCATTGACCTATGATGTCAACCAGTTTTTATGTGTTTATCGGACATTAATATATCTTTAATGAAATACTGTTGAAATCTTTCTTCGTCTTTCATTAGGTTGCTTGTCTTCTTGTGAATAATTTATTAATATGGTGGATTAAATCTTTTGGTATAAGTATGTATATATAAAGAGAGAGCAAGAGAGAGCTTAGAAGTTTATAAGTATGTAAGAGAGAGAAAATTTTCTCTCCATCTCTGAACTACCTTTTCATTTTTATCGCAGTATCTTATAAAGAATAAACATTTTGGGTTTTGACGATGGCAACTCAGCATGGCACCTTCAGCTTCTGGGTATCAACTCTACTTAGTGTTTCTTTTAAAACCACAAACTTGCCACACTTTCCCTTGCCGAAGGCAACTTCTACCTGATTCTCTTCTCTGCTGCGATCTCGTGAGCTTCCTCTCTTGCTTTTGGGCTTTTATATCCGCCATTACGTTACATTATCACAGTAAACTCTGTCTCAGTTACACTGGATGCGTGCACTGTGGGTGATAACAATATTTGAATTGCTTTTGTTTACACAGCACACACACACACACACACAAAGTTTAGGAATTAAAAGTCAGGTTGCCTCCATTATTACACCACCTTTCAAAATTTGAATTACAACTAAAAATTTAGTAGCACGTTGATAGTCACAGGGAAATTATGTCATTTGTTATTACCACTATTTGTATAAGATAGGCAGAGAATTAATTTTAGCTTCACTTTATAGACAAAAAGAAAATCCACATTTTTTTATTTCATATTCCCACGGTTGTAAAGTGAAAATGCAGAGCCAGGAATTCATGATATACTCTTCCCAATCTACTGTGTTGATCCTCGATAGCTATTTTCCCTTTGGACAACTCTAACCTGTGTTAATGGAACCAAGAGAATGATACTGTAAATAGAGAAGGATTGTCTGTACTGGAACATGGCTCAGAAGTACCAGGTAGAAAGACAGAATCAAAGCAAGAGAATTAAATGTGCCAGTGAGTGAGTGAGTGAGTGTGTGTGTGTGTGTGTGTGTGTGTGTGGTGGGAAAGAAGGAGGAGATAATTGTGTGGGGATTAAGAGGTAGAGAGAAGATTTGATTGGTCAATTAGATTTCACAGTCTCAACAGTGTTTTCTAATTCATAAACTTTACGCTTACTTTTATTTACTAAGCCAAAAAAGCATAATAGCTTTAGTACAGTGGTATCAGGTGACCAGTGCACAAATTGTTGTGAGCATTCCTTTTTCATATTAAGGAATCATTATCCTAAGTGAAACTTTGCTAAGGGGCTTACCTGACTTTTATTTTCTGAAAGTGGTTTAAAGAGAAAGAAGAAATACAGAAGATGTTTTTAATTTTATAGAACCATTGAGATATATTTATTCCTCCAGATGTATTCGTGTAGACTATGAAGACTGATGAGAGAAAGTGGGGGTGAGAATCACAGCGAGGAATTCGTTCTCTGACTCTGCCCGTCTGTTGGTATGTGGCAACCCCTTACATAGAAATGGTTACATTTGTGGCCACTTAGCTCCTGACGCTGATTTACAGCTAGAGTCTCACAGAGTGGATTTTCCGTTGCCTAACTGCGATACAGAGACACACATAGATGTCGCGGGAGATGGGTGATCGCGCACAGTCGTTCTGATCAGGTCGGGGTGCTTGGTGTCTCTGTTCAGTGGCCTTCACACACAGGTCTGCCCACAGGCTCTCAGGAGCAACTGAAAACCGGCATAAAACATTACCCCACCTCCCCTCTCAAATTCAGTTTATGCGGTAATATTGCTGGTCAGTTTTAATAGTGGTTCACTTAAGAAAGCAGGGGTTCTTAAATAAAAGATTTTGTGATGGGATTAAGGAGATGAAGCTTATTTTACTTAATTCAAAAATGGGGGGGAGCTCTTCGTATGCGTAGGGAAAGGATGTAGAGAGGAGGAAAGGGACTTTATGAGAGGGGAAGACTGTTCTGACAGTTAAGGGGATGTTGCAAATATTAGCAAGATACAAATTGACTGTTTTTAATTACACATCCGTTTTAGATGATTCCAACTTTGTAAGGTGGTTTCTCATAAAATTAAATGCAGGCATCTATTAAAGGACTGTTTCTTATGTTTTCACTCGTATGTGCAAGACTCAGAAGACTGAGGGGAAGAGGAAAAAATAGTTACACACAGAGAGGGAGGGAGGCAAACCTTAAGAGACTCTTAAATACAGAGAACGCAGGGAGGGTTGATAGGGGTGGGGGAGGGGGAAAAGTGGGGGATGGGCATTGAGGAGGGCACTTGTTGGGACAAGCGCTGGGTGTTGTATGGAAATGATGAACCACGGGAATCTACCCCCCAAAACCAAGAGCCCACTGTACCCACTATATGTTAGTCAACTTGATAATTATGTTAAAATACAAAAATAAAAATTTCTGTATATATATTTTTACATTAAAAAAAGGACTATTTCTTAAAGGTCTTCTTTCTACCACCAAGTCACAGAACCAAACAAACTGCCTCCGGTTATTTAGACCTTTGAGGTATAATGATTTCATATGTTTCTTTTTACGGAACCCTTACCTGGGGAAAGGGGAAAAATAACAAACATGCATTCCTAGAGAATAAGCAGTCACTACACAAGCATTTAACCCTGACGTGATGATGTGACTCTGAAAAGCCGCAAATGAAGATAACGAATAACTTTTTGGAAACTCGTAAGTCTAGCATTAAGAAATCTTTTCAATTCCAGATCCGTTTACTCCCCTGAAAGTATCCAAGCTGAATTCTTTTTTAATTCAGCATCTAAGCTGTCTGTGTAGGGCAAGATCATTGCTACCAGTGATCTCTGTTTGTTGACTGTTGCCTTAACAACGAGCCTTTCATTGTTACATTGCAGTTTTAGAAAAGGTCTCTCCTTTTCTGTTTCTCCTTTTGAACCGCTTCAAGCGTGTGCCATTTAATGAAGTAGGGAGAGCCTTCTCCCCCTGTATCTGCGCCCTGAGAATCCCTGTCCGGTCCGGTAGCCATCCACCCGACCACATGACTGCGAACATGTCTCAGCAGTTTGTCGTCACGGAGGTTCATGCCCACGGTGGCTGGTTTTGTGTTCACCTACACAGCTCCCTGCTCAGGTTAGCACACCCAGAGGGGAGAAGTGAGCCCTTGTGTTTTAATTGATTCTCTGTCACACAACATTTCAATTTAGAGAATCATGGAGAAAGCTACGCACACAAAATACCCATATTTAGGTCTTGTTTATTTAAATTATTTGTGTAAACTGATCATGGGAAGTAGCTGATTCTGTTTTGTGCTGAGCAGATGTAACTTCAGAGAAAATAATAATTTAATCTTCCAGATTTTTGCAGTCAGAACGAGGCTGTGTCGTGGGAATAGCTGAAATCAGATCAGCCGTGGCCAGAACCAAACGTACATGAGAAATGTAGACACTGTTTTGCTGATAAAGGTTTTAGCAGAGGAGTAGAAAATAAATTCCTGCTTAGGTTAATACAAAATAGATCAAATGATCAGGGACCATAGTGGTTTCCTCCCGACCTGCTTCCTTGTGGGTTTTCTCTGTGAGGGTGTCTGGTAGGTAGGCAGGGGGTGTGGCGGGTAGGGGGTCAGGTAGGTGCCCAGAACTGAGAGAAGATGGGGCAACCCTGCCAGGCTGCATTTTACGGCATCCTGTCGGGTCTGCCGTTTGAGTGGGCCTGTCCAGGTAGAGCTTGCCTAGGCTTCATCATCAGAGAATTAAAGAAAGGTGACCTTGTTGAAAGAGAAATGCCTGGTAGAAAGTCAGTTTTCGCTTTATATCAGCCTATTTGCAAACTTCATAAACCTTGTGCGGGAAGAGCTTTGCAAGGGCAGCTGGATCTGAACGTGGCGTTGTGGTGCTTCAACACTCGGAGACCGTTTGGCCACAAAAGTTTGGAAAATTAACAAAAAATGGAAGCAGTGTTTTTTTTCTTAGGAATGGTTCAGAGAAATGCTCAAATTGCCATTTCTGTAAAGAAGTAGTCTTAGCAGAAAATTTTATTTTTAAGTCTTGTTTGTTTTAAATGAAAAAAAGCCGAGCATATGCATTCATGTGGCATCTTTATTTCCAGAACTTTTAAATCTACCAATAGAATTAGAAATACTGCACATTGAAAACACCATCGCAGAGTGTTTTTACCCTGCATTCAGTTTCGTGAACTAGGTAGAACACAGAGTCCTTGTGTGTAAATTGGGAATGATAATACCTTGCTCATGGGTGGTTTTAAGTTTATTTATGCTTAATTTTTAATTTATGAAAGAATTCCTTTCGGGGTGGGATAGTTGCCACGATTCTTTGGTAACCCCAAGTAAGGATCGCCAGTATGCATAGGATTAGTGGTTGCAAATAACAGAAACCAATTCTGCTTTGCATACAAAATGCAAGCTCTTTAGTGGAAGAGCATTGAAGAGATCATGGTATTTCCCTGAATGCCGGAGGACCTGACGACCGGTGTGGGGACTCCTAAGGGAGGAAAGGCAGAGGTAGGATCCTGTCAGAGAACTAGTCTGCTTAGGACACCTCCGTTCAACTCTTAAAGGAGATGGCTCCTGGAAAATAGTTAGAGGGGTGCCTGGCCCAGGAAAAGGACTTACTTAGGTAGGATGGCCAATTACTACTTTGATTTTGAAGAGTCATTTGAAAGCAGAACTTTAATGGGGCAGAATGGGATGGAGAAAGGAATGTCTTCATTTTGGACTGTGAGATGCTGCTCTGAGAGGGATAATCTTTGGCGCAGAACTGGTTGTCCCCAAAGCACTAGCCATGGGGGAGTCACAGGTGGAGGACTGCACCCACGCTGCCATCCAGTTACGTGCTCGGGCCACTTCTGTCGTTTTGTGTCAGGAATTGTGCTCAGAAAGGATGAAAGAAAATCATCAAAGTCAAGTTAATATTCTCTTACTACACTTCAAGTGAAGATATCCTTTGTGTGGGAATAAGCATTTTTGTAATTAGATAGCGACAGACAAATTGATTGGCGGATCAGTGGAAAGCATTTTTAAACGATGAGAACAAAAAAGCCAGCATCGTCCTTTAGGAGAAGCGTGAAAACAGATACTGGTTGGAGATGGTTTTAAAAAACTATGACTGAAGACCAGTGACTTCTGTCTACTGTGGACAGATGACAGCACCACTATTGAGTACGGGAGTAGATGCGTGCCTATGCGCTTTTAAATAAAATGTGTCTCTTTTAAAAAAAAAAACATATTTTTGAGAGAGAGAGAATGCGTGCGCGTGCACAAGTGGGGGAGGGGCAGAGAAGGGGGGAGAGAGAGAATCCCAGGAAGGCTTGACATGTCAGCACAGAGCCTGACGTGGGGCTCGAACTCACCAACCGTGACATCATGACCTGAGCTGAAGTGGGACAGTCAACCGACTGAACCACCCAGACTCCCTAATAAAATGTATCTTTATGTGAAAACACATTGAACGTCCAAATATAATAGAAATTCTGTGTCCTTCTGGTTTGCAGAGGGTCTCTGGAGATATAGTTTGACATAACTTACACAGCAATGTTTAGACTCTTTTAATTTTTGATGTGTCAGGGGAAAAATGGGGAGATGGGATAAAACTTAGGGTTTTTGGATTGTCCTGAACAGTACAAGACGTGTGGTCTGTGAGCCAGTTACGCTTCCATGTAAAGGAAAGGGTATTGTGGACCCACTGGAGATCAGTCAGTCTTAAGAAATTGTTATTATTCCTCTTGATGTTTCACCTGTGGTTTTGAATCAGATTTAAGTTCCCCCCATTTCTCAGTTTTAAACTAGAAGTGATACCGTTTTCAGGAGTCCTCTGTGGAGTATTATCTTACACAGTAATAGTTAACATTTCCGCCCGGGTGCCTTTCCTTGTATGATCTCTAGGAGGGGTGTATACGATACAGCTCATCAGAGGGAAATAATGTTTCTTTCTTGACCTAGCTACTGCAGTCTCTCATTCCATACCTGACGGTGATGGTTACATTTGTGAATGTGCCACCTGATGTCCTTGGAATACTGTAGCTTTAGAGACGTTTATACACCGACTGTGCTAGGAAATTATCTAGCTGAAAAGAATATCCAGTTAACTGGATTAAGAAAACTAAAAAACCAAAAACCAAAAACACATAACTATGCTTTATTAATTTATGATAGAATTCCTTTCAGGGCCTAGATATTTGCCACGGCTTTCAGGCAAGTACAGCTAATGCTTGCCAGCATACATCGGATTAATAGTTGCACATGACGGAAACCAGTTCTTGTTTGCACAGAAAATATCTGGTGGAGGAGTTGAACAGATCATGGCGTGTAGCTGAATGCTAGAGAGCCTGATGTGGGGATTCTTTTTTTTTTTTTTTTTTTAACGTTTATTTATTTTTGAGACAGAGAGAGACAGAGCATGAACAGGGGAGGGGCAGAGAGAGAGGGAGGAGACACAGAATCGGAAGCAGGCTCCAGGCTCCGAGCCATCAGCCCAGAGCCCGACGCGGGGCTCGAACTCACAGATCGCGAGATCGTGCCCTGAGTCGAAGTCGGACGCTTAACCAACTGAGCCACTCAGGCGCCCTGACATCTTATTTAATCCAATCACCAATAATCCATCCTGGTCTTACTCAAGTCATCCATAGCATTTTACAAAGTTGATCAGTTGTTGTCTCATTTTCATTAACTGATTTTTTCCTCTTCTCATTGGCCACTCTGTCTTTTCTTCTCCCTTCTTTTATCTTGCCAGCCTCTAAATACTGTAATAGTCCAACACCCAGTCCTTGGACATCCTGTCTTCTCTGTCTGCTCTCACTTCCCAAGAGATCTTATCCAGATTCAAAGATGGCCCTACCATAGCGAGGCTGATGACTTTCATCTACTCCTAATTCTGGCCCTACACCCTTCTTCCCTCACCTCTTCCCTAAGTAACATCTGGCTCATTCTAGCAGTGGCTCAAGTCACAACCCTTTTAGCTGTTCTTGACTTGGGTTTTTCATTCACACTCCAAACTCAAACCATCAAGAAAAAAAAAAAATTGGATACATTCAGCGTCTTACCATTTCTTTGTTTAAAAAAACAATTTTAATGTTTATTTTTGAGAGACAGAGATAGAACACAAGCAGGGGAGGGGCAGAGAGAGAGGGAGACACAAAATTGGAAGCAGGTTCCAAGCTCTGAGCTGTCACTGTAGAGCCTGACATGGGGTCAAGCCAAAATCAACAGTTGGATGCTCAATTGACCGAGACACCCAGATGCCCCAGCATCTCACCACTTCTGTTTGTTTTTAAAAAAATTTTTTTTAATATTTATTTATTTTTGATAGAGACAGAGCACAAGCAGGGGAGGGGCAGAGAGAGAAGGAGACACAGAATCCAAAGCAGGCTCCAGGCTCTGAGCTGTCAGCACAGAGGCCGACACGGGGCTCGAACTCATGAACCGTGAGATCATGACCTGAGCCGAAGTTGGATGCTTAACCGACTGAGCCACCCGGGTGCCCCAGCATCTCACCGCTTCTAACCACCCCCATTACTGCCACCTCTGACTCAGCCGCCTTCATCTCTCAACCTGGGAGTTCTAATGATCTTCTAAAATTATCCCCTCGCTTCTATCTTTGCCCTAGCCCAGAACATACTCCACACAGAAGTATGAGAGGTCTTTGAAGTTGTAACTTAGCACATACTGCTTTTCAGTTTGGAATCTTCCATTGGCTTCGTATATCACTTAGAATGAAATAAAGATCCTCACCAGCCATGTACCCCTTATGAGGTCTGGGTCCCGTTTGTGCTCTGGTCTTTTTGTCTCCCACTCTCCTCCCCATCACCTGTTGCACTCTTCCTGCAGTGGTGGCCTTACTGTGTCACGTTCTTGCCAGTCCCACTTCTTCATCAGTCATCACATGGCTCTTGTGTCTTACTGTCTGGTTTCTTTTGCCCTTACCCCACCCTATTCTTACTCTCTTTGTGGTTTTCTCCCTCCGTCCCTTCCTCCCTCCGTCCCTTCCTCCCTCCCTTCTTCTTTCCTTCTTTCCTTCTTTCCTGCGCTTACCCCACCCTATTCATTCTGTCTCTGTGATTTTCTCCCTTCCTTCCTGCCCTGCAGATTGGTCTCCAGGGCCGTCTTATCATATGACCTTCCCCTGATGGATCTGCTCACAGTGTGCCACCGGCTTGCTTCAGCTCTGGCATTCCAGGTCTTCTCTTCTTACAAGAGACCATTCCCTGACAGGTGCAAAAGCAAGTCATGAGCTCACCCGCTTTGTATCTTTTTCCTTGCTGTTGTATTTTCTTTACCAGCCAGCACCTAAAATAGACGATACGTAAATGTTTCTTAAATGAATAATACTGGGCACTCAAATCAATGCATTTCAACTATATCTTAATGTAGTATTAAACACATTCTTTCGATATGAATTGCTTTCAACTAAACAAATACTGTAAGAAGCTGGGAGCTCAGAACTGTACCTGCATCATAAAGTAGGAAGACATTTAACTTGAAGGTCAAACTCAAACTATGGAACATTTTTAAGCTGCACATGTTCAGGAATAAAGATTTTACGCATATCACATCTAAGAGCTAGTGATCTGCTTTAATCTGATGCTGTGAGCTTTTATCGAACCAGGACTGCACCTGCATTCATGGCACAGAAGCAGATTCTCCTTGTGATTATGGTTTCATGATTTAGTCCCCAAAATGAGTATGTTCTTCGGGCTTTTTGTTTGTTTGCTATTAGCAACCCTGAACCAAGTTCAAAAAACTTGAAGTTATGGATTCCAAAATGAGGCAATATAAGCACTAGGAATAAAGAGAATCTTCAGTGGCATTATTAATCACACGTACTGAAACCACACAATGCAGATCCCACTGGGTTATACTTTACCTCCCTGGTAGAGGACCACCTGCTTAAATACACATTTTTGCCCACCTAGTAGTTTAGTTGTTGTGCTAAGTACTGAAAGGGACTTTCAAAAAATGTAACTCAGTAGGAATTTCTGGGAAGTTAGAAGGATCTGGAGGCATGCTAAATGCTGAGGTGATTCTACAATGATTAAAACACACAGAACTTGTTTCTTGACTTTATGAAACTTATACATAGAATAAGACCATCTTTGTTCTTTTTTTTTTTTTTTTTTAATGTTTATTTATTTTGGGAGACAGAGTGCAAGCAGGGGAGGGGCAGAGTGAGAGGGAGACACAGAATTGGAAATAGGCTCCAGGCTCTGGGCTGTCAGCACAGAGCCCGTTGCGGGGCACGAACCCTTGAACGGTGGGATCATGACCTGGGCCGAAGTCGGATGCCCAACTGACTGAGCCACCCAGGCACCCCAAGACCATCTTTGTTCTTAAATGAGTTTACATATGAGTGATTGACAGATGTATATATGTGTCTGTTACAGATTTTGTGATGAGAACAATAGTGGTTAAAAGATGAAGGGATTCAAAGAAGAGTAAGGTCCACTCAAAGCCCATGAGTAGAGAAGGCTTTGTAAGGAAGTGTTATATCTACCTTGGAAAATAGCATGTTGGCATTTGGTGGATTGAAACAGAGATAGTGAAATCGAGTGGGGAAAAAAAAGGAAAGAAATTTCTAAGTATACCTCTTAGGAACATTAAAGATTAGAGGACTACAGGGGAAGCCATTACCAGTAATGCCCGTTCACTTAATTTTTACTATGTATATGACCATGTGTTTGTAATAGAGTGTGCATGCTTACAGGATTATACACCATTCTGAGTTAACTTGTCCGGAAGTACGATAGAGACCTGTATTAGATTTATGTTAGCATTGAGCTCATATTACTAATTAATCAGTAATTAGCTGATAATTAATCAGTAACATAGTTAATGTTCGTAATTAACTAATTACTAATATTGCCTTAGTAGTCAGTGAAACATGATGCAGTTCACCAAAAGATATTGTGTTACTATTAAAGAAGGAAGTAGGTTCAGCTTTATTTTTAATACTGCATGGTAACTAAAGTTTTTTTTTATAAGTGATTTTATTTATTTGCTTAAGTTTATTTATTTTGAGAGAGAGAGAGAGGAGAGAATCCCAAGCAGGTTCTGCGTTGTCAGCACAGAGTCTGATGCAGGACTCAATCCCACAAATTAGGAGATCATGACCTGAGCCAAAATCAAGAGTTAGACTCTCAACCGACTAAGGCACCCAGGCACCCCCACCTCCTAAATTATTGTTATTTTAACATGTAGAAAGTTGGATTGTTTTTCTCATGGTTATCAAATGTAAGTGAACACCTTAGCATTACAAAGGAAAACATACGTCTTTTATATATTTATTCAGTAATAACTTATTCACTGCCTGCCATTATAAGACATGTCTTTAAAATAACCGCTGTGCTTTAAAGTTGATTTCCCAAAGTGCTTCTTGAATAAATAAAGAGATTAATTGATAAGAATGACTATTGAGAATTTAAGAAAGAGCTAAAAATAACAATGGCATGGCATATTTTACCCATTGCACTGGAGAAAAAAAGTCATATCCAAATCTGGCAAAAGTATATGGAAATGAGCCTTATCACAAATAATCTTTGGAGTATAAAGTCCTATAGGAATTTTGGGAAGGAATTTGGGAGTATTCAAATTTAGGATGTAGATAACCTTTGACACATTTTGTGAATGTATGTTGAGATAAATATATTTTTTGGTAGAAAGTATTATAGGATTTTTATGTGGTTATAATAAAAATATATTTAATTAGGGATTAAGAATCTACATTTTAAAAATGTTTTTCCAAAAAATAATTCAAAATAAATGATTAGTATCATAAGTCCACTCCCCATGTCACTGGATCACTTTGTTTCTATTTGTTTTCCACCTCCTTCAATTAATAATGCTTCTCTGTGGAAAGGAATAGATTTAAAGTGGCTTAAGTTAAACCTTCAGAGATAAATTTATATATATTTCCTCACATATGTTCATGAAGTAAAGGGGCAGTAATCCTCAGAATATATTCTTGGATCTTTGACAAAATTAAAACTAAAATGCTGGTGCTAATAAAAAGCTCCTATTTAAAACTCTTGGCGCAGTTTTTCTCCCAACTTATTTTCTGCTGAATCTGTGCTTTTCCTGCCAACTGACTTCCTGATTTGGTGCCATCTCTTTGTAATGGACCGGATTTGTTGGTAGGATTTGTCAGGGAGCCCTCATGACTCACCCACGCTGAGCACTGATAGGTAATAGGCTTTAATTTAGCAAAGTTAATGGACAAGAGTCCTAATTAGGACCGTAAACTCTCCGTGAGAGCAACTGACAAGACGTTAAGCTATTCTTGTTTAATTACTTGTTACTTAACATCCTTAAAGGTAAATATGTTAGGATTCAAGAGAGTGGAAGGCCAAGCCATCTGTTGACATGTACTCTCTTGTTACTTAGTGTGACTAATGTTTGTGAATTTTGGATGCTGCAAGATACTAGGGAGCCAAAGAGAGCTTGTAGGTGTATCTGTGTTTTTCCTTACAGATGTGATCTCTCTTGCTAAGAGTCGAAACACTTACTATTCTGTTCTTTAATGCAAGTTTCAGTTGCTGTGTTGACCCTACTGATTCCCTCTTCGGAATTCTTCTTTTTTCCTCTTAAAATACCATTCATACCAATGATAGTGATATTATTCAATTCTATTTATCTATTTCTCATACATGACAATATTTTAAAATCCCATAGCTAACATTGAAAATACTTACAGTATAGGATAAAGCAGTGAAGTTTTCATGATAAATCAAAAAGCGTAAGTTAATTTTATTCAACACTTATGTGATTTCTCTGAAGTATGGAAGTCGACTAAGCTGTCTTTCTGAAAATTCTCCAAAGCTAAAAATCACCCTCCTAGTGGGACTAGGGTTCATACTGTCTTCCAGCTTTTTCCCACTTTAATACTGTCCACGTTTTAGTATTGTCATATTTCTTCATGGCCCCATGTTGGTGTACAGGTAGTGATGTCCACGAGAAAAAACCCATAGCACTGGTGAGGAGATAGTGATGGGGACTTGATTCATTTTGATAGCAACGAGTAGTTTTTTGAAAACGAGAACATGCAGTACATTTCTGAGTTACCTAACTGATTAGTCATCTTATTAGAGAAACAGGAGTAATAGAAAATTTGAGGAAAAGAAACTCTCAAATGGACAGACAAAAAAAAATAATTTGATCTGATATGCATGATATGAAAGGCAAGATTAATGAAAATGAACAATTTTATAGGAATAAATGCAAATACCTTATAATTAGTGTACAAAAGACCCCTACCCAATGTTTTATTTAATAGAACTTGGTGTATTTTTATTTTTTGACTTGAAGTTATTTGTGCATTGCTCGTGGAAAATGACTAAATGGTGATTTAATCTGGGGCTGGTCTCATGGGTTGAGAAAGTGTGCAGGGTGGTGGTGCATGGTAGCATCTGGACAGCTTGTGGGGAGGGCGTTGGTGGCAAGGCCAGGGGAGTGGGTGACCCTTACTGTGTGGGGTGTTTCCTCTTTGTGTCTACATTATCACAGTAATGACAGAGTAAGATCCTATCATTTCTTTTTTTCTATTTTAATTTATATTTTAGTTAATGTACAGTGCAAGATTGGTTTCAGAAATAGAATTTAGTGATTTATCACTTACATACAACCCCAAGGGCTCATCACAACAGGTGTCCTCCTTAATTAATGTCCACCCATTTAGCCCATCCCCCATCCACTTCCCTCTATCAACCCTCAGTTCTCTATTTTTTTTTTTTTAATGTGAAATTTATTGTCAAACTGGTTTCCATACAACACCCAGTGCTCATTCCAACAGGTGCCCTCCTCAATACCCATCACCCATCCTCCTCTTCCTCCCACCCCACATCAACTCTCAGTTTGTTCTCAGTTTTTAAGAGTCTCTTATGGTTTGGCTCCCTCCCTCTCTAACCTCTTTTTTATTATTATTATCATTTTTATTTATTTTTTTTTGTTCTCTATTGTTAAGAGTCTTTTGTGGTTTGTTTCCCTGTCTCCCCGCCCCCTTCCCATATATTCATCTGCTTTGTTCCTTAAATTCCACATATGAGTGAAATCATGATATATGTCTTTCACTGATTATTTCACTTACCATAATACTCTCCAGCGCCATCTATGTCATTGGAAATGGCAAGATTGCATTTTTTTGATGGCTAATATTTCATTGTGTATATACCATATCTTCTTTGTCCATCAGTTGAGGGACAGTTTGTCTATGGACAAACTCCATAGTTTGGCTATAGTTGATAATGTTGCTATAAACATTGGGGTGCATGTGCACCTGTGAATCAGCACTCCTATATTCTTTGGATAAATTCCTACTAGTGCTGTTGCTGGGTCATAGGGTAGGAACCTTCATACTGTTTTCCAGGGTGGCTATACCACTTTGTATTCTCACCAACAGTGTGAGAGAGTTCTCCTTTCTCTGTACCCTTGCCAACATCTTTTGTTTCCTGAGTTGTTAATGTTAGCTATTCTGACAGGTGTGAGGTGGTATCCCATTGTGGTTTTTATTTGCAATTCCCTAATGATGAGTGATGTTGAGCATGTGTCTGTTAGCCATCTGGATGTCTTTGGAAAAGTGTCTGTTCATGTCTTCTGCACATTTCTTTTTTTAAATAAATTTTCTAAGTTTATGTATTTATTTTGGGGGGGGAGGGGCAGAGAGAGAGGGAGAGAGAGAATCCCAAGCAGGCTCCACACCGTCAACACACAGCCTGATGTGGGCCTCGAACTCACGAACTGTGAGATCATGACCTGAACCAAAATGAAGAGTCAGATGCTTAACTAGTTAGCCACTCGGGTGCCCCTCTTCTGCCCAGTTCTTAACTGCATTGTTTGTCTTTTTGGGTGTTGACTCTGATAAGTTCTTCATAGATTTTGGGTACTATAACCTTTCATCAGATACATCATTTGCAAATAGCTTCTCCCATTCCATAGGCTGCCTTTTAGTCTTGTTGATTATTTCCTTCACTGTGCAGAAGGTTTTATCTTGATGAGGTCCCAGTAGTTCATGTTTGCATCTGTTTCCCTTGCCTTTAGCAATGTTTCTAGTAAGAAATTGCTCTGGCTGAGGTCAGAGAGGTTGCTGCCTATGTTCTTCTCTAGGCTTTTGATGGTTTCCTGTCTCACATGTAGGTCTTTAATGCATTTGGAATTTATTTCTTGTGTATGGTGTAAGAAAGTGGTCCAGTTTCATTCTCTTGCATGTCTGGTTTTCCCAGCATCATTTGTTGAAGAGACTGTCTTTTTTCCATTGGATGTTCTTTCCTGCTTTTTCTGAGTTGACCGTATAGTTGTAGGTTCATTTCTGGGTTTTCTGTTCTGTTCCATTGATCCATGTGTCTGTTTTTGTGCCAGTACCGTTCTGTCTTGATGACTACAGCTTTGTAATATAGCTTGAAATCCGGAATTACGATGTTTCTAGTTTTGTTTTTCTTGTTTAGGATTGTTTTGGCTAGTTGGGCTCTTTTGTGGTTCCATACAGATTTAAGGGTGGTTTGTTGTAGCTCTGTGAAGAATGCTGGTGGTATTTTGATAGTGATTGCACTACATGTGTGGATGATTTGGGTAGTATAGACTTTTTAACAATATTTGTTCTTCCGGTCCACGAACATGGAATGCTTTTCCATTTCTCTGAGTCCTCTTCAACTTCTTTCATAAGTGTTTTGTAGTTTCCAGAGTACAGTTCTTTTACCTCTTTAGTTAGGTTCGTTCTTAGGTATGTTACTGTTTTTGGTGCACTTGCAAATGAGATCAATTCCTTGATTTCTTTTTCTGGTGCTTTATTATTGGTGTATACAAATGCAACAAAGTTCTGTACATTGATTTTATATCCTGCAACTTTGCTGAATTCATGTATTAGTTCTAGCAATTTTTTGGTGAAGTGTTGTGGGTTTTCTACATAGAGTATCATGTCATCTGCAAATAGTGGAAGTTTGACTTCTTCCTTACTGATTTGTATACCCTTTATTTCTTCTTGTTGTCTGATTGCTGATGCTAAGGTTTCCAGGATTATATTAAATAGTAATGGTGACAGTGGGCATCCTTGTCTTATTCCTGACTGTACAGGAAGGGCTCTCAGATTTTCCCTGTGAAGGATGATATTAGCTGTAGGTCTTTCATATATGGCCTTTATGATGTTCATGTGTTCCCTCTATCCCTACTTTGTGGAGGATTTTTATCAAGAATGGATGCTGTATTTTGTCAAATGCTTTTTCTGCATCTATTGACAGGATCACACGGTTTTTATCCTTTCTTGTATTAATGTGGTGTATCATGTTGATTGATTTGTGAATATTGAACCAGCCCGCAGGCTGGTAGTATCTTGTTGAGAATTTTTGCATCCAGGTTCACCATGGCTATTGGCTATAATTCTCTTTTTTACTGGGGTCTTTGTCTGGTTTCGGAATCGACATTCTGCTGGCCTAGTAGGATGAACTTGGAAGCTTTCCTTCCATTTCTGCTTTTTTTGGAACAATTTGAGAAGAGTAGGTGTTAACTTTTCTTTATATGTCTGATAGAATTCCCCTGGGAAGCCACCTGACCCAGGACTCTTGTTTTTTGGGAGATTTTTGATTACTGATTCAATTTCTTTGCTGGTTATTTGTTCAAAAGTTCAATTTCTTCCTGTTTGAGTTTACAGTCCTATCATTTCTGTTAGGAATGGAGAATTCAATAAATGAGGCTGCCCTAGCAGGATGCTCCCCTTAACGCTGGGGACTGTCATTGTGATCTCAATTTCCAACCGCAGATATCTGCATGCATGTTTTATAGACTGCTTACTCCAAGCACAAGATGTCAGTTCGGAGCGCCCAGGGGGCTCTCATGAAAGGCTCCGGCATCCTCCTTCCTGTGTAGGATAATCCGAGGTACACGTTTGGTGCCATCACCCAGAGCTTTTCTTACGGATTAGTCTCCGACCACCCACTACGCAGGCCGCTTTAGTAATTTGCTCTTTTATCTGGTATCCCCTATTCCTCCTCCATTTCTCCTTCTTCGCTGTATCACCAGTGTTTCCTGTACCTGCCAGAGAAGCTGTTTGCACTCCTGTTCCTATTTTAGAATCTGCTTTTCAGGGAACCCAAACTGTCATGCACTAATGTGGCCACCATTCAGGCTCATGCCTGTCTCCGAAGCCTGTGGCCTTTTCACGATGCCCTGTGGTTTTCCTCCAGATAAATGGCTCCGGATGCTCCTTTATTCTGGAATCACATCATGTGATTCTGGGCCTGACATGGTCACATTTATGATTTTGAGCTTCTCTGACCAATAAAGAGGTGCACTGCGATGTTTTGTTCCCACTCTTCTGAGAATAATCTGATGTCTATTATTAATAACATCGCCCGTGTGCTGAACTAGCCATCCTGTGTGAGCTGGTTTTAGAACAAAGGAACTTCTGAAAGCTTGGCAGAGCTATTTGTTGTTTTAGTCAATCCAGCATATTTAATATTCGGAGGAAATGGTTTACTCGTAAATTGCCTTTATTACCTGTCACTGCTGGGACATTATTTAGACACCATTAACATGTTTGTGCCATTATTTTCATTTTTGCTTAGAGGCATTTATGATTTCATATGCTTGAAAACCCAGGAACTTTTTTTTTGCCTGTATATATATTGTCTAATCTCACTGAGTTTTCTAAACTGGATTTCAAATGGATCTTGTTTTTTTAAATAGATGCAGCGAAGTTTGTCTTCATTGAAGAAGACAAGACTATGGAGACTAACCACATGTGTAGGCATGACTTACTTTTATTCTAGATTATGTCAAAGCATAACCAAAACTAAATGACATTTGTCAGTGGAGTCTTTAAAGACCTTTTCCATTGCAAAATTCTGAGACAGTAGAGAGAAGACTTCGAGTGGTTCCTAGTTGAGCCGTATTCCACAGAGTAGGAAAAAGGTGCTGTTGTCATTTTCATTATAGTTAATCTTATGATCCTATTTTGTCCAAGAGTTTTATAAACTCTTCACGGGAAGAAATCCCTATCTCTTCTATAAATCCTGGAAAACCAGCCAATCCTCAAGGAGAGAAAACTTGCCATCTTACGAAACTGATGCATTCCTTTGCAGACATTTGTATTTCGTGCGATTTCTTTCTTACGATTATATTACTTAGCTACCACTAATTGGTCCTAATTTTACTCCTGGTATCACATAGTAAAAAAACAAAACAAACAACAACACACAATCCTTAGAACTGATGTCTTTGGGTGTGAAGGGTGGCTCTTATTTCTAAATCTTCTTCCATCCTCCCAGTAAAGTGCCGTCATCGCGACAGGCAAGTCAGGTGTGCTCAGGACTCGCTCTGGCCCTTTCTTCTCATCCAGGAGTGCTGGGCTTCTGCCTCCGGGAAAGAGCAAGTCGACGTGAGGGTGTACCATGAAGCAGAACGAAAACGAACAGTTCCCCTGTTTCAAGGAATAGAAACAGAGTATTGATTGGCTTATGCCACTTAAAATATTTATAGCTAATAGTATATACGGGTGATCTGTGGCTTGGCGTTCGGTGCCATCGAAGGCCTTTCTAGTTTACGCCGTCAATCACACTAGAGTGATTTCTCCTGCTTTGGTTGTATCTTCCAGGGGAATGTGGTAGAATGAGCCTGTGGGACCACTTTCTCAGAGTGACACAAAGCAGAATCGCTTTTTAACTCTGTGTTTTGAATAGACATCAATGCCATCCCTACTGGGACGGGAACTGCGTACCCATGGAATGTACTGTTTGAGCCCGGTGACACCACGTTGACTGGCATGCATAGTTTGAGGCCCTTACATAGAAAGTAGACCATTGGGGTTCGCGAATTCAACCTTTACTCTAAGATGGAGCAGTGTTACTCCCTCTCGCTTCTCAGTTGTACGTGAGACCTGGCCTTCTCTCACCTGACGCCTTTAAGGAAATCAAAAGAGAGACAAATGAGAAGGGATGTGTCAGGAGCAGCGTTTACAAATTTGTGATCACACATTCTTGCTGGCACTTCGTGGTCTAAAAGTTCTTCCTACCTCCAGAACTGTTTTAGGATTCCCCATCATTCATATCTCGCCAGGCCAGTCAGCTGAGTGGTTGGTAGAATGAGGGTGTTAATTCCATGTTCCTCTCATGACAGTGCTCATTTATCACTCTTTCCACTTCCTTACTCTCTGCTCTCCACCTGCAGTAATCAGGGTTTTGTCCTTGCAAGTATGTTACGGAACCAGGCTGGAACGTTGGCGGATAAACTAAGCGGCACTCGGAGATCTTGGTGGATCAGAGATTTATTTAACATCGGCAGGCCCAGAGGAGACCCTTTCCCCGAAGATCTGAGCCCTGAATGCAAGGGGGGAGGGTAATTTACAGTTGTCAGCTTCCACATCTGTGGGGGTTTTTGCCCACACAGCAAACAAAGGAAGAAGACACCGGAGGAAGGGTCTCTAAGCTAGAGACCAGAGTTTCTTTTGGCCCCATCGGCCATCTTTGGCGTACTTCATTTACTTCTCCAACAATTACACTGGTGTTTCTTTTTTGAATGCCACTCATGGCCTCCAAACGGATAAAACTTGGTTGTATTTGGCTCCCTTCCTGCCTCTTGCTGGATCCTTCTCTATGATGAAGTCTGTGCTCAAATGTCACCTTCTCTGACAGGCCTTCACTAAAAGAGCTCCCACCTCCATCGCCCTTACTACATAATGTTTCACATATTTGTGATTCCTTGCTTTCATAGCTTGTTTATGCGGGCGTGGTATACACATATGTATGTGTGTATTCACGTACACACATAATTTCATCTCTCCTTTCCCATTAGCAAGTAAATTTTAGAGAGGAGGAAGGATCTGTTTACTTTTTCATGGCCATGTACTCACTGCTAATAACATGATATGAACATAATAGGTCCTTAGTAAATACGTATGGATGACTAAACGTGGATAGGACGTGGATGTCATGAACACATTCATGCCATGGGATTTCATGTCAGGTAACGCCTTCCTGATTCACTTTATGTGAAAGTACAGGTTTGGTCGAAGAGTTCTTAATTGGTAGGATTAGAAATTCTTAGTGAGGTAATTTTGGTATCACCTTTGTGGAATAAATTATACCTGACTGTACCATCAATGACCTTCAGTTTAAATTTATGTACAATGGAACAAAAAAACTTTAAAAACAACATGTGAAAATCAATATTTATGCAGAGACGTCTGGATTTGTGTTATTTCTCTACACCCAACTCATCACCACTACTTCTTACTTGATTTCACTGTCTTTCCCCACCATTCAACTTAATTTTCATATGAACAACAGCTCTTTTGTATTGTATATCCCCTTTCACATACATTTAAATTAGATCAGAGACTTAACCTTCTAGCACTACAGGACTTAAAAGCACAAATCGGACTCTTGGGGAATTCAGGTTTAGCTCTGGAGGCAGAAGTGGGACTGCCCACCAGCTGTTACTGAGGAATGTGCCCTAGGGAACAGGGAGACTTTTGTAAGGAGAGGTTTAGTTCATTAGAGATCTGGTAAGAAAACTCCCGATGTATCAGTTTAAAATTTTTTTTATTAATTTATATTTACTTAGATACAAAGAATATAGTGGATTGGACATTTTAATATCAGTCTTTTAGCAAATTAGATTTAGGTAATTATATGAAATGTAAATGGAAAATATTTGCAGATAGGAATGCGTTTGTAAACTTTTTATTTTAGCCAGTTGTCCACTGGATGTTTCTTAGGACTTATTTGTTTGTGTACTGATTCAGCAAATGCTTACTGAATATTTCCCCTGCTAGTCGGTCTGTAGGAATACATCGAAGAACAAAACACAGATGTCTCTGATTTCCTTGGGAAGATGTGCTGAGGACCTTCTTTGCCCATCCATATGTACTCTACTCTTTTCCAGTCTAAGGTCCCTCCCGGGAGCTGACTCCTGTGGCTGTTAGACAGCTTCTCCGAGGCTGATTGTGAACACACAGGCCTCTCTAGGCGGCCGGCTCCACATGGCTTTCTTTTTCTTAGTCCTTGTAACCTTCCCATCCCTGATTCTTTGAAACCTGGAGGCAGGAAATGGTCCTTTGCTAGGAGACCTGGGGGTCCTTAACTGTCCCAAGTGATCCCTCCACCCCCTACTCTGAACCTTCTAGTAAGTCCTTTATAAATTAACTCCTCATAAATTATCCTAATTTAAGTGTGCCATCCATCTGTCTTCCATTTAGACTTTTTGTATATAAGATTCTTTGAAAAGTTTTGAAGTTTCTTTTGAGTTATGAAAGATTGAAACACTTTGGCAAATTTTAGTACCGATTTTATCTTAAGACAGTCTTGATTGTGCTTTGCAAGTTTGGCAACCAAATGGACTGTTAACTTGGTTAATTACCAAGAATGCCGTAATTACTAGAGTAAAAATCAAACTTGGCAAAATTTAAGAGGCTTGCTGGAGCATTTTTAGAGTGCGTGGAGCCTAAAAATACTATTTAAGGGTTTAGACAAGGATAAAGAACTGTAGGCCAGACTCAGGCATGAGTGTAGATCCATAGTATTAAGTAAAAGGTTAGCAAGTTGTATTTGGTATGTGTAGTGCTTTAAATTTTAATGAGTCATAGCTAATTATGTTTTATCAGATGAATGCAAAGATGGTTCAGCATTAAGAAATCTGTTAATATGATTTGTTGCATTAAATTAAAAAGAAAATCCGTATGAACACACATATGCTCAAAAAACAATTGAAAAATCAAACCCCAAACTATTCTTTTTTTTTTTTTATTCTTATTTTATTTTTGAAAGAGAGAGCAAGCGAGCACGCATGAATGGAGGCAGGATAGAGAGAGAAGGAGATACAGAATCTGAGCCAGCCTCCGGGCTCTGGGCTGTCAGCCCAGAGCCCGATGCAGGTCTTGAACCCAAGAACTGTGAGATCGTGACCTGAGCCGAAGTCGGATGCTTAACTGACTGAGCAACCCAGGCGCCCCAAACCCCAAGCTATTCTTAAGTTGTAAAGGGTGGAAATAGCCCATCTCTTGTAAATATACAACTCTGCCACTGGTATTATGTTTGATGTCTACATATTGGATGCATGCTCAATAATGTTAAGAACAAAACAGTATCCAACTGGCACCGCTGTTGTCTAACTTTATAATGGAGGTCTAGCTATTGTAATAGATCAAGAAAAATAAATAAGAATTATAAATATTTGAAAAGGAAAGATAAACTAACTTATTTCCACATATTATCTTAAAAACCTACAAAACATAGACAATAATTTATTAGAATTAATTTAGAAATTAATTTTGATGGAAATAGTATCAACAAAAAAATCAGTAGTTTTTTCATTCCATTGGTAGGAGTAATTATTTGAGATCTATATGACAAAACTACCGTTTACCATAGCAACCAAAAATACCACATTCCTAAGAATAAACATTAAAAAAAAAATCCTACAGAAAATAGAAGACATTTAAATTTTTTAGTAAAGGTTATACAAACAGATTAATCAGTGAAAATATTCAATGTTATTATCTGTTGCTCCTAAAGTATTCTCTATATTGAATGCAATCCCGGTCATACTAAATCTCTACATCATGTAGAGGAGAAAATGAGAGAGGATAGCAAAGTAAAACAAAAGACAAAAACAACCATGGTCAGGTACTGAGGCATGTTGCAAAATCAAAAGAATAAAAATAGAAGGGCAGTAACAAAATAGACTACACAATAACAGTGGGAACAGATTAAAGCCTCTTGAGTCATACCCAGTGCAGTAAGTTCCCTGACATGTTTTAAGAGAGAACACAACTTCAAAGCAATGGAAAAGGAATTTATTTTCAGGGGCAAATGCTGATCTATTAGAATGAAACAGATTTCTGATTTGTGCAATATTAAAAAAGGCATACCAATTTAAAAACTAATTCAATAAATCACTGTAAGGATATTTTCCACAGTATTTGGGTATGAGAGGCCTTTTTCAGTAGGTTACAAAACTGAGAGCCATAAAGAGATATATTTACAAAATAATGATTGTAAATATAATTTTAAACACTTTGTTAGGAGGCAGATAACTTGAAGTAAACAAAAACAAAAACAAGTCCTATCTTGTAGAAAAGATGATGATTTACAATTAGTCGTATAGAGGGTTTCCTTAAATCAGTAAGAGACCTATAAACAACCCAACAAGAAAAAACAGGCCGGGACTGTAACTCTTCACAGAAACTTACAAGTTTCTTAAGCCTACTTATAGTGAAAGGTATGAGAATTGTCATAGCATTCAGATTTTATGTAATCAACAAGATTTTCAAAACTTAAAACAGTAACTTGGTAACTTTCAGTTGAAACAAGAACAAAAGTGAATATTAACTTTCAAATATTGATTGGATCTAATGTTTAGAAAGTAATCAAGAATTTTTTTTATCAAAATAAAGAATGAATTTTCTTATTCCCTCTCTCTAAAAAAAATTACGTATTTTGCCCCCTCCCCCAAATGTTTATCGCAGCAGTTCTCCTAACAGGGAAAGTTGGAAATTACCTAAGTATCCATCAATAGGGAATGTTTAAATAGTTCTTTTTTTTTTTTTTTTTTTGAGTTTGTAATATAATCAGAAGCCAGTGGAAAAACATGGGAAGCAATTTATATTTACCTGTTTGTCTGTGACAGATTTTGTAAATAGCTGATGTTATCTATGGTGCAAGCTGTAAAATCACCTCGCTTCATGTGCTTGTGCATAGACATGTAGGTAAATAAATAGAAATGCTGCAAACCTGCAAAATAATTTTGGATGTTTGGATTTTTTTTATGTATTTCCTTGCCTATGGAGAGCATTTTCTTGCACAGTTTGTAAAAACCTGTCAAAGTTTATGCCGGCATTTTTGTCAATGAAGGAAAATGACTAACTTCATCGGTAATTCTAGTTACCTAATGTTTATTATAAGTCTAGTTCTCACATTCATACTTTGGTACCACGCAGTGAACGCATATCCAATTGCTGTGCTCGATTGTTAATTTTGTCCATGAGAAAACTCCAAGAGGTAAGAATATTTGCTAAAGTTACAGGGCTGGTATGTGTGAGAGACGCTGGTAGCCACTATCACTAGTTTATTTTTCTTGAAAAATAACATTTATCTTGCCTTCAGCACTTTCAATGGATTGTAAAATAGAGAGTATGATAGCATGATAGACCCCAGAATGTTGAAGAGATAAATAGGCTCCTTTCCTTCCCATGAAAATTATAAAGCTCTTGTCCACCTGATTATTCACAGTCATCCACTATGAGAATGGGAAACAGTGTCCTAGCAAACGCAGCATGGCATGAACCGTACCGGTCTAGATGGCACTTGATTCTAGGCTGCTTGAGTTCGGGGGTGCGGTTACAGACACAAGACGTTTCGGGTGCCACCGTCATATGCTGAGTAAGACGGGCGTGTTAAGGATGGAGTCTGAAGTACAAGTGGGTCCCTGGAGATACTGCTTGTGGAGGACGCAGGCGGGACTCTGATGCTGAGTGCCCTCTGTGCATGGAGGCTGGGGAGGGGGAGGCAGGGAGGAAGAGCCCGGGGGAGCCTCAGCCAGCTCTGGCCCGGGATTGGCCGCACAGGAGTGGACTCTTAGCTGAAATGGCCAGAGCGTCGCCAGGTCAGACAGGCGTTTGCTGGGCGCTGCCGTGGGGAGTGTGGCGTGGGGCCCAGTGCTACGGTAGATCTTGAAGGGGCTGTGTTTGGAGACGCTCGGGACACTGCTCCCCTGTGCCTGGTCCCCTTTGGAAGGGACATGTGAGAAGCGCACCTGCCTGGCTGCCGCACCGAAGGACAGTGCTTTGTGGCAACCTTCGCATGGAACTTAGTGAGTACGCCTGCCTCTTGTGTCCTTGTCTCCAGACAGTGTGCTGTGATTGCGACGTGCTTGTGTTGTGTCTATAGCCCATATCCGAGATAGTTGTGAACAATACATGAATTGGTACGTTACTAATGAATGAGGGTGATTCACCCCACTGAGCCCCCTTGGTCTTTAGACCACACAGGTAGGAGGTGGTGTCCTGGAGGAGTGAATTCACACCTCACACGTCTAAGGGCATCCCGTGTTGTTAACATGCTCACAGTGTCTAAATTACTGAGCCATGAGGTATTTGAGCGGGTGGTGAGAAAATCACTATATGAATTTAATTGTTTTCCCAATTGAAAAAAAAATACCTGTTGGAGGAAAATGTGTTACTTTGCTGTAGTGCTCTTCCATAGCCAATGGACAGATTTCTTCGCATGTGTACAAATGCTTTTTAATCATCAAAGTATATGACTGGCTTAGAGATACTTAATATTTTAGTGCCACCAAATATCTTTTTTAAAGAATATATCATTTCAGTGACTGTATAATAAATAAAGCTGAAAACTGTAATTCACTTATTTTTAGCCAAAAATGATTCCAAAGTTACGTTAAGTCATCTAAATGTAAAAGCTGAATTATAAATTTTTACTTAATTTTTCTAGTAGACTTAAGAATTTCTTTGTATTTATGCTTTAAATATGTGTTTGTAGGGATTGTTGCTACTATGGTCTGAATATGTGTGTCTCCCCAACCCCCGAATTCCTATGTTGACATCGTAACTCCTGAGGTGATGGTATTAGGTATTCGGGAAGTGATCAGGTCATGAAGGGCAGGGCCCCTATGGATGGGATTACTGTCCTTCTAAAGGAGGCCTCAGAGGGTACCCTTGCCGGCTGTGCCATGTGAGGATACAGCATAAACACGGCTGTGTTTCTACAACTGGAAACCCGTCCCTCACCAGACACTGAACCTGCCGGTGCCTTGATTTTATATTTCCTAGACTCTAGAATTGTGGGAAATAAATTGCTGTCTCTTTTTTTAAGTTTATTTCTTTTGAGAGAGCGAGAAAGAAAGAGGCAGGGAGAGAGAGAGAGAGAGAGGTAAGGGGATAGAGAGAGAGAAAGAGAGAGAGAGGGAGGGAGAGAATATGAATCCCAAGCATGCTCCACACTGTCAACACATAGCCTGATGTGGGGCTCAGTCCCATAAACCATGAGATGGTGACCTGAGCCAAAATCAAGAGTTGGACACTCAACCTACTGAGTCACCCAGGCACCCCCAAAGTTCTTTTTTAAGCCACTTTGTCTATGGTATTTTGTTATAGTAGCCCAAATGGACTAGGAAATTGGTTAAATTGATTAAATGTGTTTGAAATGTATTTATCCCTGTCTCTACCTCATTGTCTGGGACATTGCCACATACACAGAATGATCAAAAAATATTTGTTAACTGAGTAGTTGCTTACTTCAAATATATATTGTACTCATAACAACTTTTAGATGCCACCGACACCCAAGGATATATTAGAGGTAAATTTGCCTTAAAGGTTTCTTTATCAAAATCCTATAACTGTATTATTAATTTCATGATAACAAAGATAAAAAATGTTATGATACCTGATTTATGTCTCTTTCTTATATTGGTCTCTGGGAATAGGGCATCTGTCTTTCACATCCTTGTGTCATGAAAAGTGGAGATCTTTGTGGGGGGGGATCATCAGCACTTAGCAGTAGTCTTCAAGGGGAGAGTCTCTGGGGAATCCCGCAAATGACGTTTCTCTCACCTTTTCCATAAACGTTGCTATTTGTGTCCCCACTTAATGTTGTGCGCAGTGGTATTAGCTCCTCTCTGAAAATTAATTCTCATGCGGAGTTTGGCATTTAGATAATTTAATGGAATGAAGAGATGTGGTAAGTTGACCCTATGTATTAGGATTTTTCTTGGTTTACATCTGCTGACTGACAGGTAGTGACCTTACTCTCTTGTCCTTCCTGCACCTGTATTGATAACCTAATAATCCTGTCCAGCGTGGTAATGTTTAATTGGAATGTATCAGCTAATATAGCATATCCATTTTTGATAAATTATGACATGAAATACAGTTTCTATGACAATATGTTAGATGTTTATTATATAATATATAAAATAGAAGTTCAGAATATAAAATATAATGTAATATATTATGTACTATAATATAACGTATAATATGCGTATATATATTATTCCCTCCTTAGCTGCAGAAAACTCACCCACTGCCAGAAAAAGAAAGTTATAGAAGCTCCTGGGTAATTTCCTTGGATTCTTTTCGCATTTCCCTCATCCTGCATTTCCTATCAGTCTTTCTGTGACTACAAACCTTGGCTTAACACTGGGAATCTAGCTCTCATTCTGTTTTTGGCCCTCTGGTGTTTATACTTGGCCTTCCTGGAGTTTGGCTCATGGCCTCGCACTTAGACTTGTCTTCTGGTTTGCTTTTAGTGCCAGCCCTTGGAAGCCATTTCAGGTGCTGGTCAGTGGACAGACTTGCCTATCAGGTCATTTTTCCTCCATCACTCAGAGGAATGTATATACACAAACAAATTAGGACTCTTATTATTTTATAAGAAGAGAAGTCTTCATGAGAAAGAGACTAAGGCAGGTCTCTTTCACATTGATTATATTGAATTGGCATTAAGATTTGTCTCTGGACTCAACATCCTTAGCCCCTTCATTAAAATATGCTTTCTCAAGATGTGTAAGTTTCATATTATTCTTGGACTCTGGGTTCTGTCTTCTAACTTCACTGTGATTTTACTCCTTGCCTTTTTTTTTTTTTTTCTTTTTTCTTGGATAGTGTGTCACTGGTTACAAACTCTGATGAGCTAGTCTTGTTATCTGCAGGAGGGTAAATATTTTATATTTTAAGAAATTCAGTGACTGATTCAAATACTTGAAAATATATCAAGAGAGAATTAAGCTTTCTTTGTTTGATACTAGATAGAACTAAGTTCTGCAGAGGTGTTCTGCCAAAGATTTCTTCTGGCTCCTGTCCTAGAAGCCTTCTGAGAAAAGTCAACATGTGAACACTTGACTGGGGCAGTAGATGTTGACCTCTGCCCTGCCTTCGTCTAGGAGTCTTACCTTAAGCAAGTCCTATCACTTTTCTATGCCTTGGTTTCCTCATTGGTAAATTGGGTAGATGAAGAGAGAGTTTTAATTCTCTTGATCCTGGGATCTAGGCTTGGGAAGAATGGATTTGTTCTGGAAGATGGGAGCTTACTTGTATTTCTGTACCCTCTGAAGCCAGGATCTTACCTTCACTGTTGAATGCACCCATTCTCTATTTCTGGTGCCTGGTACCATGTGTTAAGATCCTCCAGTCCACGTGGTAACAATGAAATCACAGCAGATCTTACGTCCCAGAATACGTCCTGTAAGCCACAAGGTTCCAGACTACAGGAGAAAGAATGTGGCTCAGAATTTGGTTTAACCATGTAACGGCCTTTGTAGATTAGAGTCCTGTTTACCATTTGGCTCATCCATTGCCACTGAGCTGCTGTGGATCAACTCTGCCCATCTGTGCTGTGTTCTAACCAAAAGGATGGGAAACTTCCTTTCTCACATGGTGTGGATGTGCCACCTGGGATGAAATGGAAATACTGGCAGTCTGGGGGTCATGTTTCTCATTCTCCTCTGCTTTTGTCTTTCTTTTTTCTTCTCTTCCCAGTATTCCCCGTCCAGGTGTTTAATGATCTTGCACGGCCCTTTTCCGATTGAGGTTCTGGAGTCTGCCCCAGAATTCCTTTTTCTTCCTTCTTCCTCAACTACATCCCCTCTTGGCTAGTGGTTTAGAGAGGAAGCCACACATTAAACTCATGTCTATTATAAGTGAAGGGCTCCAAGTTTCTTAAGATAACTTACTCTTCGGAGGTGTCTGTATTTTAAAAGGAATTGACACCTCGGAAAAGGCTAGGCTAGGCGTGAGATATATAGGCGAGGCATATATATATATATTTACAGAAGAGCTTTTCCAGAGCCCCATAAATCATACCTAAGGATGCCCAGCACATTTGCTTACTTTTATACTTGTACACAGTAGAGTAGTGACATTTAAAACATAAAAAAGTAAACGGTCTCTCAGTTTTACCAGTTGTTTTGTTTTCTATGAAAAGACCAGTTGCTGACCCTCTTGTGTCCTTCATATTTCATCCATTTCTTTTACTTTTGTCTCCACAGTGGAAGCTTTGTCTTTAACTCCAGGCATTTTAATGACATTCTGCTGTTTTTGGAATGACCGTGTATTGAAGGCTTTAGTATTCCGGGAAATTTGAAAACTATGTTAAATCAAAATTTAAAATGTCCAGCAAGCACTTCTTTATGGGTTTCCATCTTTAAAAAAATCCTAATACTCAGCTATTAGGGTAATCTTCCACTCAGTCCAAGAGAACACAGTGTTTAAAAGTTTTCAGCACACATGTCTCTCTTTTACTGCTGACAAAGCTAATGATGATGATACCTTGGCTCCCTACAATTGTGTGGAGTTAAGTTTTTAAAAATGCTCTGAGTTGTCTTTTCCTGTCGTCTTCCTTGTTTTCTATTTTTACTGGCAGAAGAAATTGCTGTTCCTACCAAAGGAATCATTTTAGTTGGGAATGAAAGTTTGAGTGGAGTTGGGTCTGTGTGGCCATGAACAAAGGGTGCCAGTAAACTTCATATAAACAGCATGTATGAGAACTCTGTCCTTTTCGGTGACGACACACTTTCTTCACCTTCCGAGCCACCACTGACCATTGGATCCAGGGAGAACAGTGAATAGTCTCAACATTGTCTGTGGTGGTGGTTTTGACAGTATCCGATTACATCTCAGCAAGACTCCTCACTGTCCTTGTGTATCTTCGTCAATTCATGCAGTCCACCATTCCATTCTGTAAAATTTATTTTTAATTTTCCCTCTTCTTCTGTTCTCATTGTATTTTCCCTTTTCCTTATGCCAAGCCATCTATTAGCCAAACGGTATGGTCAGGTTTAAGGGTTATGTTTGTCTTGATCTAAAGTTTCTAGTTTGTGGTATTCTCAAGTCAGGTGACCTTAGGTAGCTTTTACAGGTTTTCTGGGACCCCTGTGAAATAGATACTATTATTGTTCCAGTTTCATAATAAAAATTGGGACTCAAAGTGTTAAATAAGGTGTTCAAGCTCTCACAGCAAGATTCAAGAGTTTGTGACTCTCAAGTCCTTGATCTTAACAATTCCCGTGTTTTATGTGTGTGTGGCGGTGTGAGGGCAGGTGCTAGGAAGGGCGAGGGGGTGGCTTAATCCTCTTTATGCAGAGAGAGATAGTAGAACCTTTGAGGTTGGGAGGGAGGCTTTAACCCTTAGCATTTCTAAATGCTTTATCTTTTAAAAGCCCATTCACTCTCTCTCCTGTGAAGGGCCAGTGTCCTATCTCTAAGTGATTTGAGAAGAGGATGGTATGTTTGGGGAACTGTTTTTCACTTGAGGCTACATGTTAGATTCAAGAGGGCAGGCGCAAGGTCCCCTTGTCCTGTGCTGAGTCACATGGCCCCTCGTTGACGCTAGGTGGGTATCAACTGAGTGAAAGGGTGCAGGTTATAGATGTTGGCCGTCGAAAGTAGACCTAGGACATGAATGTTCAGGATGCCAGGATTCAGGCAACAGAATGGTCGGAGTTGTGGGTGCATGCTAAATTCTGAATATTTCTCTGAGCTCTACTTGGGATGGTAATAAGCACACACCTGCACACACACACACATGCACTCACACACCCCTTATGAATCATAATCATTAAAAGAAAATACTAATTATTTGAGTGGTTGTTAGAAGAGTCAGAAAAATGGAAGGAATTGTCATGTGGACAGCGATAAGCTGCTGTGCAAATTTCTGATTGAATTATACCCTAAGGCAAAGATAGTATGGCTGAGCCCTTGGAAATATTAAAAAACTAATTAACAGGGATTATATCTTTAATATTCAGATTTTACCAAGTATAGAAGCAATCTTGAAAAATATAAAAGATTAATGTTAAATTTGTGTTCGTTTCTTCTCCTCCAGCTCCTTACCACCTCTGCCGTTCACCAATATTTGGTCCCTTTTCTCTCCTAAAACCTTGGATAACGTTCTCCCTTGACCATATTTTTTTCTTAAGCAATTAGCCATTTGAGAATTATAGCTAGGAAACAATTATCCCCAGAATGCATGGGAATAAAGTCCCCAATGTTTCTTTAGTTGTCAAGCCTTTAGCAGTGCCAAATTATTTTAGACTTGTGATCAGATAAGAATTGATTTTCCAAATTAATTGGGCAAGTTCCAGTTCTGGTTGAAAAAAAGTAACAACAGCAAAAAGATACTCTTATTTTTTAACACAATTTTTTAGAGCGGTTTTAGGTTCACAGCAAAATTGAGGGGCAGGTACAGAGATTGACAATATGCCACCTCTCCCACACATGCATAGACTTGCCCATTGTCAACATCCCCCACTAGAGCAATATGTGTATTACAGTTGATGTATCCACATTGAAATGTCATAGGTTACTGTAAGGGTCATTCTTGGTGTTGTATATTCTGTGGGTTTGGACAAGCATGTAAGTGACATGTATCCATTGTTATGGTGTCCCATGGAGTACTTCTGCTGCCCTGAAAGTCTTCTGTGCTCCACCTGTTCATTCCCCTGTTCCACACTGGCAGTCACTGACCTTCGTCAGGAGATCTATGTCTCCATAGTTTCGCCTTCTCTGTAATGTCACTTAGCTGGAGCCATACAGTATGTAGCCTTTTCAGATTGGCTTCATTCTCTTGATAATATGCTTTTAAGCCTCTTGCATGCCTTTTTAGGGCTTTGTAGCCCCTCTCTTTTTAGTGTAGAATAATACTCCACTAAATGGATGTATCACTCATTTACTGAAGGACTTCTTGGTTGCTTTCAAGGTTTGGCAATCATGAGTAAAGCTGCCGTAACCATTTGTGTACGGGTTTTTGCGTGAAAATATGTTTTCAGGTCTGTTGGGTGAATACCGAGAAGTGTGATGATTGAACCAGATGGTAAGGACATCTTTGGTTTCGTAAGAAATTGCCACATTGTCTTCCAGAGTGTTGGTACCAATCTCTTTCCCATCGGCAGTGAGAGTTGAATTGCTCCACACCCTCACTGGTGTGTGTATTGTCAGTGTTCTGGATTTTGCTTGTCCTCACAGGTGTGTGGTGGCATCTGATTGTTGTTTTTATTTCCCATTTCCCTGATGACATAAGACGTGGAGCATCTTTTCATATGCTTCTTTGTCATCTGTGGATCTTCTCTGGTGAGGCGTCTGTTAAGGTCTTCGGCCCAGTGTTTATTGGGTTGTTTTCTTATTGTTGAATTTCAAGAGTTCTTGGTATATTTTGCAAAGAGTCCTTTTTCAGATGTGCGTTCTGCAGATTCTTTTCCCAGTCTCTAGCTTATCTTCTCATTCTCTTGACATTGTCTTTCTCAGAGCAGAAGTTTCTAATTTTAATGAAGTCCACTTTATCAATTATTTATTTTGTGGATCACAGGTTTGGTGGTGTTGTATTGAATAAAAGTCATTGCCATACCCCAGGTCATCTGGGTTTTCTCTCCAATTTTATTTAAAGACAAGTAAATATTAAGTGAAATTAACCTCTTTTAAATCTCCATAATCACATCTGAGTCCTTTCTCTTAAAGCAAAAAATAAAAAGAAGACAGCACATCTTTAATATTTCATACCACGATGCAGTGATAGAAGGAATACTTGTCACACAAGTTCAAGTTTAACAGTCACCTATATATGAGGGTGAGATGGTCTGTTTTGTTATCTAAATTTTAGAATATAGAATAAAAAGGAATTAACATTCCTTGCTTATTTTTTATCATTAAAGTTTCAATAAACAAGATGCATGCTGGGGGCACTCTTCATGTACTGAACATGATAACAGTGCTAAAAATAAAAAAGTACTAAAATAGCCCTTTTGCCTTTTTTAAATATGTTCACTTTATATAATGTTAGCAGCAGTTCTGTGATGTAGATATTTTTATGTCCGTTTTAAAGGTGAGAGTATTGGGTTTCACGGAGGTTCCCTGGGTCTCCAAGGAGATGTGGCTCCAAAGTGGCTATCAGTGCTTATTGAAGTGAGTAGTGTGACTGTTAGCAGTGGTCGACATACTTGGGTTTAAATGGCCACAGGGCCTTCGGTTTTCTCACGTGAAGCACAGTGTAGATGTGGACGGCTGCTGGCCTTGCCTCAGTGGCCTGAGAGTAACAGGGCTGAATTCTCTGCAGCTCTGTGCCTCCTCCCTCTTGGTGACACAATGGCAGTGCCGGTATAGACACTGTCTTTCTGGAAGTTCAAAGAGGAAATGGAAGAGTAGAGGGGAGAGTGGTTCCTGTGTCAGGAAAGCAGTCTTTCTCTGAACTCTAATCCATCATGGATGGGCCACTTTGCAGTCTTCAGCCTCCGATGATCCTGGGATGGTCAGTGTTTACCTTTTCCGGGTCTGCTACAAAGGACAGCAAGGAAGAGGTGATTGGGAATGGGGACAGGAGAGCCAGACTGTAGTACCTGTCACAGTGGTACATTCACAGTGGTAAACTCCAGTGTCAGACGACCAGCTGTGTTTTTTAAAAACATACAGGCCTTCCAGATATACACATATTGTCCTTCAACTCTACGATCAAAATAATTAAGGAAAATAAAATTGTTGCTATCCAAAAGAATTCTTGTCTTCCCCTTATACAAGTAATTATCTCTGTACACTAAATATAAACATGACTTTATTGCATTTAAAAGGGATACTGGTCTAACTTAACATATCAGGTGTAAATTTTTTTTTTTATGAGGTATAACTGATGTACAATATCCTGTTAGTTTCAGGTATGGATCACAGGGATTTGATATTTTCATACATTATGCACTGATTCCTTGGTAAATCTAGTTACCACTGTTACCGTATAAAGTTAGTAGTATATTATTGACTATGTTCCTTGTACTGTACTTTTCATCCCCATGACTTACTATGCTTTAATGTTTTATTTATTTTTGAGAGAAAGAGAGAGAGAGAGCAAGCTGGGGAGGGGCACAGAGAGAGGGAGACAGAGAATCCGAGGCAGGCTGCAGGCTGTGAGCTGTCAGCACAGAGCCCCATGTGGGCTCGAACTCAGGAACTGTGAGATCGTGACCTGAGCTGAAGTTGGACACTCAGCCGACCAAGCCACCCAGGTGCCCCTGACTTACTTATTTTATAACTGTAGGTTTGTACCTCTTAATTCCTCCTCATCTATTTAACCCGTCTCTCCACCCCCTCCCCCTTGTCATAACCACCAGTTTGTTTCCTGTATCTGAGTCTTTGTTTGTTTGGTTTTATGTGTTGGGTTTTGTTTTTCAGATTCCACATATAAGTGAAATCACACACTGTGTGTCTTTGTCTGACTTCGTGCAGTTAGCATAATGCCCTCTTGGTCTATCCATGTTGTTGCAAATGGGAAGATCTCATCCTTTTTTTTTTTTTTTTTTTAAGTTTATTTACTTTTGGGAGAGAGAGCACGTGCACACTTGGACGCACAAAAGCTAGTTGGGGGAGAGGCAGAGAGAGGGGATCCCAAGCAGGCTCCATGCTCTCAACGCAGAGCCCAACATGGGACTAGAACCCACGAACCATGACTGGAGCCGAAGTCAGATGCTTCACTGACTGGGCCACCCAGGGGCCCTGAGATCGCATTCTTGGTGATGGCTGAGAAACTATAAATGATTACCAGAGGTTATTTTTAGAGGAGGATATGTGGTCCTTTGTGTGGCTGAAGCTGTTCATTGGTCACAAGCCTGTCTCCTCTTCTTACAACTCTCCCCTTACAATCACATTCCTTTGTTGAGCCTCCCTTGCCGTTAGCTGTGGCCTTACGCCATGTTCCAGCTGCTGGAAGTTGCCCAGAAGCGAGGTGTGGCACCTTTCAGGGTGAACCACATGAACGTTCTGTGCGCCTCCGTCGCGTCGCTCGCTGTCCACCCAACTCTTGTGGCAGACCCTGGTGGTTCTGGGAAGTGGGGGAGCCACCATGTGGGAAGAGCTGTCTGCAAATGAGAAACACTCACATGGGTCCATCAAGTGAGCAAAACATTAACATTTGGTGTGTTAGGCTGAAATTTGGGGGTTTTCCAGTGAGAGCATTTATAACACTTCAGAAACAGTTATGTTTGGACAAGGGAAGGAGGTAAGAGAGCTCATTTGCAGTCAGGTTTGGCCGTGGCCCAACCTTGTGCAGAATCACCCTCAGAGAGAGAGGCCTCTAAGTCAAGGCTGGTGGTGCCCCCTCAAGAAGGACTTGGCTTTGAGCGTCCCTGCTCAGCTCAGTCCATGCAGACCGTTAAAGTCTGTCCCACTGAAGCTTTTTTAAAAATTAGCTCTTGTTCGAAACTGTGTAAGTAAATCACAGTAACAGTTCGGTTGGATTTTCTAGGCCAAGAAGCCACACAGTTAAAATCTGTGAATAGATATAAGTATATACTTTAATATATCACTTTTGGCAAATATTTGCAGATGTGTTTGAAAAAAATACTTTGTAAAGCGTGTGTTTCCTGACCTTTCATAGCCTGGGTGTTCTGGCTCTGCGTTTATTTCCTATAGGAATTCCATAATGTCTAGACATTTATGAACTGCTAGATACCAGATTTAATGGCATCGTGATAGAACATTGTTGTCAGTGGCTTTCTGAAGAGGCTGGCTTGAATCTCTTGGAGGGCGTATTAAGCTCAGGTTGATATTAAACTTCCCGACTTGGGCACCTGCCCCTCCATACCGGGCAGTTCCCGGTCCTAGTTCCTTGAGGACAGGAGCCTTGTATGACTCATCTTTGTACTCTGAAGGCCTCTATCATGCCATACCCACTGGAGACATGCAGTGGATATTAGGTGATCAAATGAGTAAATGACTTAGGAATGGGTATAAACTGTTACAGTTCTGTTTCTGCTCTGATGGTTCATTTTTAAAGCATTCAGTTTCGTAACAGAGATCAATACAATTGAATTCACAGTTCAAATGCTGACATTCATCAGTGAAGTAATTTGCGATGACATTATGAGAACTAGCATTGAACATTTAACTTCAGGTGACCATAAAGAGAATGTGATCTGAAAAGAAAAAGGTGTCAGTGAGCCATAGCAACAAGCGTGCTCGCAGGGCTAGTGGTGATGGTGATGGGAAGAGGAACCTGTCACACGCTACTCCTCCCTGTGTTGGTCGTGGTCCAGGCTGCCGCGTGAGTCTGCCTGCCTCCCTTGGTTCTACCTGGCATCCTTCCTCTGGGCTTGTGTGTGGAACACGTGACGGCATACGTGGGAACAGAGAGTGTGGAAGATCCAGAAGTCGCCTGTCGTGGTATCCGGGAGCCGACCAGATCTGACTCCACCTGAGTTTGCAGCCCGTTTCTTTCTGGCTTGTCTTCCACCATCTATTCCTCCAGGTACAAAACTCTAGAAACCAGCGTTTACGTAAACGTGTCCACGTGGAAGGCCTAACCCGGGCTTGACGGTCTAATGACCTCCTCCTCACTGTGCAGATTATGGCACGAATGGTCAAAGAGCAAAGGGGGTGATTGTAGAAGTCTTCGGGGGCAAGGCAGACGGGAGCACGTATCTGTGATGGCTTTATGGGCCACCAGTAATCAGGGATTCATCAAGAAGCAACTATTGTGAACCACAGAAAGAGACGTGATATTAATAGTCGCTGGAACTTCTCTAATACCTTTAGGTCTTCTAAAAACCCATTGAACGAAACCACTCTGCACATCCCCAGAAGGCTCTGCTCATTTGGCGAATGGGAGCAATTCAGAAATAGTTTTATGCAAACTAAGGATTGCTGGGATAAACAATAGTGCACTCGTTTATTCTTCCCTTGGAGTCCCTGCAAACTGGAGTCGGGGGGGATGGAGAAGGCAGGACACAGAGCTGGCTGCCTTTATCTGGTGGCTGCTCTCATGTCCTGCCTCCTTCTCCCATAACCCGGGACGTGGATAGACGGCAGCCTCGATTCTTCCTGCCTCCCAGCACAGCAGCCCCTCGCCGCCCCCCCCTCCCCCCCGCCCCGGGAGCAGCCCCAACCCTGCCACTTTGACATCGGCCACGGTTTGGCACGTACCTGAGGGAGAGCAGCAGTTCCCCAACACTAGGCGGTTGTCTGCGCCTTCCGAGAAGATGCTCTGAAGTTTGGCTCTTCGGAAATGTGACCCAGAAATTGATGTGCAGAACGTTGAGGGTTTCTTCCTCAGTGACTTGGTCCTGTGAGCAGGATGAAACCCAAGGGACAAAGTGCTGTTTGAGTTCAGTTTCTCTGCACACAGGTTATTTTATGGAGGTTTCTTGCGTGCGTCCGATGTCTTTAAAGTGCCTGTGTGTGTGTGTGCAGACACACAACTTTATGAAGAACGGCCTTGAGAGTGCTTTATAAAAGAGGCTACGGAGAGATCAAAGTCATGAAGGCCAGGCAAACGGATAGTGGAAAACAGATTTCGGGGTCAGTCAATTCTCTGCTCTTCCTTTCCTCCTGTTAGTTGGCCCACATCCATGGTTGGTCTACACAGTCGAGAGAGGCTTCTGTAGGAGCTTCTGGGGGAACCATATGAGGTGCATCAGTTGGGCCACCCAGCCCCTCTGCTTCTCCTGACTGATGCCCTGAGCATTGCCCCAGAATCGCAGGATCAAAGTCTTTCCGCCCATTTCATCTGCATTCCCCTCTGGGTGTGTGTGTGTGTGTGTGTGTGTGTGTGTGTGTGTGTGTGTGTATGTGTATGTGTATGTGTGTGTGTGTTGTTCATATGTATGTGTACATTTAGCAGCCACAGCCTCTGCAGTCAGAAGGTGGACGCTTCCTCACTTGGAACCTGTAAAAGTGATCTATGCAGGGTATAACATTAAAGTCTCAGGCGAAGAAAAAATAAATCCTCCTGCTTCACGTGTTTCCCAGGCTTGATGATGGACAATTTTCTTTCCCCAATTCCTCCTAGCCTAATTATTCCTATCTTTGTGCCTCACTCAGGTTTGCAGGACTTTGCAAATTGTGGGCACTTGATTGAAGCCCATTTACTCACCGCTGTGCTGCACAGAAAACTTGCATGGCGAGGTCTGCGTACTGGCCGTCCCAGCCCTCCGCCTAAGACTTCATTCTTCATCTGATTTCCTGTTTGAATTCTCACCGTGCCGTAGATTCATTATGACATTCATAACATAGAAAATCTCAAGTAATTTTTGGTGTGGATTGTTTTTGGTTGGTGTACATGTAAGTATGTATGCATGTATGCCTATTATGTGAAGCCGTATCACTTTTACGTTTTTATTTTTGAAATTTTCAAATGGTTGAGTTGGTTCTGTGTTAAAAAATATTCTCAGTTATCCTAGGTCAGCAAGCAGATTTTCTCTTCGTAACAAGAGAACCCATCCTTGATTTCACAACCCCCAAGAGTAACGTCTGGGTTCTTTTTTAGGAGGGCACAGTTACCAACCCCCACCTTCTTCCCAGATACAGAATGTCTTCTACCCGTGCTATGTCACTATTTTCTACGAACCTTTTTGTGACGCTCAGTATGTTTCATTGTGCCATATTGATGTATGTGCTGGTGTCCTCTTCTGAACTCTCAGTGTCCAGGCAGACCTGTGTCTTTATGTTTCCGTGCCCACTAGCACGATGGCTGACATGGGAAAGTGCTCACATGAGGCCCAAGATTCTCTTCTGTCTGTTCCTCTTGTTGATTGAAACTCAGATGAGGGAAAGCAATGATAGGAGGAAGTTTCTCTCAGCTGCTAATAATGAGAAAGTAAGGTAGGTGCTTTCTGAAAACCGCCAGACAGAAAGAGCACCGTGGAGGTTGACACTCCGGATGGCGTCCCTGGTCCCGGTGCGGCAGTGCTCACGTGCGCCCGCCTGGCCCCTTTTGCAAGATGTCACTTCTTATTCTGGAGCGAGAATCTTGCTCTCGCCCGTTCCAAAAGAACGTCTAAAGCATCACAAGCAGAATAGACTCCTTCTGGAGCCAAATCACCCAACGTGGGTTTCAAGGAAGCAGATCAGGGTAAGGTGAGAGGCTGGAGAGAAGCAGCGGCGATAGAATCGCAGCCCTTTGGTGGCTGGAATGTGAAGGAGGTGAACGGCGTCTGATGCCGGAGACCGGCCCTCGCCGCGATCCTGCCCCCCACGAGGAGACGCCGTGTGTCCCCGAGCCTGTGTGAGCCTTGACCTCGTTCCACTCACACAGAGGAGTCTGTCTCTTCTCGTAGCTGCTGGACAGAAACGCGCTTAAAGTACATCTTTTTCTCGTGCTCATTGGTGCCGTTCCCTCTGCCCAGACGTCTTGTTGTCTGCTGGAAATGCAGCAGATAGAAGCACACTGCCGGCCGTGCACGCTGTGAAATGTGTGGGCTCCCATTCACGGCCAGGAGGCCCGGAGAGCTGCACCGTCCTCAGGGGAAGACAGGCCCTCCAGGTGACCACGGCGATGGCCAGAAACCAGGCCCGGAGAGCTACACCGTCCTCCGGGGAAGACAGGCCCTCCAGGTGACCACGGCGATGGCCAGAAACCAGGCCCGGAGGGCTGCACCGTCCTCCGGGGAAGACAGGCCCTCCAGGTGACCACGGCGATGGCCAGAAACCAGGCCCGGAGAGCTGCACCGTCCTCCGGGGAAGACAGGCCCTCCAGGTGACCACGGCGATGGCCAGAAACCAGGCCTGGAGGGCTGCACCGTCCTCTGGGGAAGACAGGCCCTCCAGGTGACCACGGCGATGGCCACAGGCCAGGCCCAGAGAGCTGCACCGTCCTCCGGGGAAGACAGGCCCTCCAGGTGACCACGGCGACGGCCACAAGCCAGGCCCGGAGAGCTGCACCGTCCTCCGGGGAAGACAGGCCCTCCAGGTGACCACGGCGATGGCCACAGGCCAGGCCCGGAGAGCTGCACCGTCCTCCGGGGAAAGACAGGCCCTCCAGGTGACCACGGCAATGGCCACAAGCCAGGCATCGGCCTCGTGCTGGCAGTTGTGAGTGCCTGGCACGTGGTCTCTTGTTAAGTCTTCCCCACAGTGCCCTGAAGAGAGAGCCCTGCCTTCTCAGTTTCTCTCGTGGGGAGATGAGGCGTGGAGCAGTCAGGGCGAATGTCTAATGTAAGGAGAGGTAAGCACCACGGATTCACAGCTACACAAGTGTGACGTCAGAAGCTGAGCTCTGATGCTTCTGTGCTGCTTCCTGGTGTGGGATACACAGACTGAAAGGATGGAACTTTTGGACCATGCTTGTCCTTCCCTCCTCCCCGCCTCCTCTCCTCCCCTCCCTCCTCTCCTCCCCTCCCTCCCTTCTCTCCTCCCCTCCCTCCCTTCTCTCCTACCTTCCTCCCCTCCTCCCTTCCTTCCTTCCCTCCTTCCTCCCTGCCTTCCTCCCTTCCCTCCTCCCTCCCTTCCTCCCTCCCTCCTCTCCTCCCCTCCCTTCCTTCTCTCCTACCTTCCTCCCCTCCTCTCTTCTTTCCTTTCCTCCCTTCTTCCTCCCTTCTTTCCCACCTTCCTTCCTGCCTTCCTCCCTTCCCTTGAGACACACAGGGACTGTCCCATGTTTGGTAGCAGATCCTATTGGTTGTCATTACATATGAATTTTAGGCAAGGAGGTACCCTCCTCGGTACACACGTGGCAGAAATACTCTAAGCTTTAGACTTTTCACTGTAATTAACAGCTGGGGCTGTAACTATTGAGGACTAGAGAGAGATCAGCAGGACAGTAGCCACAGGAAGAGAAGTGTGAAGAAGGAGAGAAGTGACTCAGAGTTTCCTGAAATTAGAGCATTTTTAAAATGTTCATTTTGAGAGGGAGGGAGGGATGGGGGGGGGAGAGAGAGAGAGAGAGAGAAGGAGGGAGGGATGTATGGGGGGAGGGACAGAGAGAAAGAGAATCCCAAGCAGGTTCCATGCTGACAGCACAGAGCCCACCATGGGGCTTGATCCCATGAACCTTGAGATTGTGACCTGACCTGAGCCAAAATCAAGAGTCACATGCTTAACCGTCTGAGCCACCTGGATGCCTCCAACTTAAAACATTTTGTAGACATTTTTTTTGACATTTATGTTCTCGTCTCTAAAAGTCCTTAGGTATAAACAGTGAACATTTCTTTATCCGTGAAAATAGCTCTGTGGTTAGCTCATTATATATGTGGTTAGCTCTGTGGATCACTGGATCCATCTCTTTGATCTACAATTGATGTAATTTATGGACCTTATTTCGCTGTCTTCATCTAAAAGGAACGAATTTAGCCTGAAGGGAAGACGGAATGATTATCAGTGGGATACTTGGCCCCAGTCTACAGAGGATGGAATAAAACACGACAGAAGTTAGGACGAAGAGGGGTCTAACAGGGAAAAGCTTTTATTATCAGAATGTATTAAGAGCCCGCTTACATGCTGCCAACAGAGCAGTAAAACGTTGTGGGGTACACTGTTAAAATGTATAGTCAAGTTTGTTTTAGCTGTATAGCCTATTAGAATTAATACAGATATGATTTTGATATCACACATTCCGTTTCTCTGTTCAATAATTATTATTCAGTTCTGTCATTATAAAGCTGGACTATACAGTTTGGTAGCTAATAGCCACTTGTGACTATTGAGCAATTGACAGGTGGCTTTTCTGAATTAAGGAATTCTGTAAATGTAGAGCTAGAACAAACAATCCTAAAATTTGTATGGAACCACAAAAGACTCTGAATAGCCAAAGTAATGTTGAAAAAGAAAACCAAAGCTGGAGGCATCACAATCCCAGACTTTACCTCTATTACAAAGCTGTGATTATCAAGACAGTATGGTATTGACACAAAGATAGACACACAGACCAATGGAACAGAATAGAGAAGCCAGAAATCGACCCACACACATATGACCAACTAAGCTTTGACAAAGCAGGAAAGAATCTCCAGTGGAATAAAGCCAGTCTCTTCAGCAGGTGGTTCTGGGAAAACTGGACAGCGACATGCAGAAGAATGAACCTGGACCACTTTCTTACACCATACACAAAAAGAAACTCAAAATGGATGAAAGACTTAAATGTGAGACAGGAAACCATCAAAATCCTACAAAATCCATCTTTGACCTCTGCTGCAGCAGCTTCTTACTTGACATGTCTTCAGAAGCAAGGGAAGTAAAAGCAAAGAGTATTGGGTCCTCATCAAGATACAAAGCTTCTGCCCCACAAGGAACACAATCAACTAAAAGGGAACAGACAGAATGGGAGAAGATATTTGCGAATGACATATCAGATAAAGGGTTAGTATCCAAAATCTATAAACAACTTAGCAGACTCACTACCCACCCCCCCCAAAATAATCCGGTGAAGAAATGGGCAGAAGCCATGAATGGACACTTTTCCTAAGAAAAGTGGCCTACAGACCAATGAAAAGATGCTCAACATCACTCATCATCAGGGCAATACAAATAAAAACCACAATGAGATACCACCTCACACCTGTCAGAATGGCTAATATTAACAACTCAGGCAACAACAGATGTTGACTAGGATGTGGAGAAAAAGGAACCCTTTTGCACTGTTGGTGGGAATGCGAACTGGTGCAGACAGTCTGGCAAATAGTATGGAGGTTCCTCAAAATATTAAAAGTAGAACTACCCTAAGAGTCAGTAATTACACTACAAGGAATTGATCCATAGGATACAAAAATTCTGATTTGAAGGGGCACGTGCACCCCAGTGTTTATAGCAGCACTTTCAACAATAGCCAAATCATGGAAAGAGTCCAAATGTCCATCAAAGTGGACTATTAGTGATGAAGAAGAATGAAATCTTGCTGTTTGCAACAACATGGATGGAACTGGAGGGTATTATGCTAAGTGAAATAAGTCAGTCAGGAAGACAGATACCATATGATTTTACTCATGTGTGGAATTTGAGAAACACAACAGATGGACTTAGGAGCAGGGAAGGAAAAATAAGATAAAAACAGAGGGGGAGGAAAGCCATAAGAGACTCTTGAATATGGAGAACAAACTGAGGGTTGCTGGAGGAGGCAGTGGGGGTGGGTTAAATGGTTGATGGGCATGAAGGGGGGCACTTTTCAGGATGAGCACTGGGTGTCATATGTAATAAATGAATCCCTGGGTTCCACTCTTCAAGCCAAGACTACACTGTATGTTAACTGACTTGAAAATAATAATAAAAACAACCCAAAATCTGTAAATGTAAAATACACACTGGATATTGAAGACTTCTTATGAAATAAAAGTATAAAATTCATCATTGGCAGTTTTTTGTATTCACAAAACAAAATAATAATTTTATCATGAAAATTATAATATAAATTGATAATATTTTGGATATTTTGCATTCATTAAAGTATATTATTAAAATTATTTTCATGTTTCTTTTACTTTTTAGATATGGCTACCAGAGAATGTCAAATGATGTGGGCGATGCGTACGTGGCTCATGTTATAATTCTGTTGGACATTCCTGCTCTGGATTTTTCTCTTCTTTCTGTTCAGCTCCATATAAATATTTTGAGTAATAAGTAGAATTAGATGATCAATACAGTTTCATTTGGCTCATGGGAGAAAACAGCTAAAAAAAATTGACCCCTTAGTAGATGGAATGTTTGCTTTTTGTAGAAAACAAAATACATTTCAACAAAGATATTTATATTTTACTTATTTAAAAATTTTAATTGGATTACAGGTGACATACTATATTAGTTTCAGTTGTATGACACAGTGAAATCAACATTTACATACATTACAAAGCGCTCACAACGATAGGTGTAGTTATTATCTGTCACTGTACAAAATTACTGTTTGTATTCCCTGTGCTGTGTACTTTTTAACCCCATGATTTATTTATTTTAAAGCTCAAAGTTTGTACCTGTTAATCGCCTTCACCTCTTTCACCCATATCCTCTTCTATTTCCTCTGGCAACTTCCAATTTGTTTTCTATATTGACAAATGGTTTTGTTTTTGTTGGTTTGTTCATTTGTTTTTTTAGGATTGCACCTATCAGTAGAATTGTATGGTACTTTTTGTTCTCTGACTTATTTCACTCAGTATAATACTCTGTAGGTGCAACTCTCTAGATTGTTGCAAATGGCAAGATTTCATTCTTTTTTGTGGCGAGTAATACTCCATTGTGTAAATTCCACATCTTCTTTATCCATTTATCTCTCACTGGACGCTTAGGTTGCTTCCTTATCTTGGCCATTGTAAATAATGCTGCAGTGAATATAGGGGTGCATATATATTTTCAAACTAGTATTTTCATTTACATCGTGTAAACACCCAGAATTGGAATTACTAGACCATATGGTCTATCTGGTTTTACTTTTTGAGAAGCTTGTACTGTCTTCCATAATGGCTGCATCAGTTTACCGTCCCACCAGCATTGTACAAGGCCTGCCTTTTTTCTGTGTCCTTGCTAGCACCTGTTACTTCTTATCTTTTTTTTCTTTTTTCCTTCCAATCTCCGTGTGTACAGTGTTACATTAGTTTCACGTGTACAATAGAATGGTTCAACAGTTCCATATATTAGGGCTCATCAAGAAAAGTGGACTTTTAATCCCCTTCACCTGTTTCACCAATCTCCCCTCCCATGTTCCCTCTGCTGATCACGTGTTTTTGTTCTCTATAGTTCAGAGTCTGTTTTTTGGTTTCTCTCTCTCTCTTTTTTTTTTTCTGCCTTTGTTTGTTTACTTTGTTTCTTAAATTCCACATATGATTGGAATCATATGGTATTTGTCTTTCTGTGATGGACTGATTTTGCTTAGTACTGTGGTCTCTAGCTCCATCTATGTTGTTGC
Source organism: Panthera pardus (assembly GCF_024362965.1). Taxonomy (NCBI): domain Eukaryota; kingdom Metazoa; phylum Chordata; class Mammalia; order Carnivora; family Felidae; genus Panthera; species Panthera pardus. Next base: position 112,288,116 of record NW_026526677.1, on the reverse strand, counting down.
AGATGGCAAGATTTTTCTTTTTTATGGCTGAATAATATTCGATCGCACAACTTCTCTATCCATCATCTGTGGATGGACACTTGAACTGCTTCCATAGTTTGGCTATTGTACATAATGCTGTGGTAAACATAGGGGTGCATCTGTCCCTTCAAATTAGTGTTTTCGTAGTCTTTGGGTGAGTACCCAGAGTGCGATTGCTGGATTGTAGGGTAGTCCTATTTTTAATTTTTTGAGGAACCTCCACACTGTTTTCTGCAGTGGCTGTACCAGTTTGCATTCCCACCAGCCCTGGAAAAGGGCTGCTTTTTCTCCACATCCTCACCAACACTTGTTCTTTCTTGGGTTTTTTATTTTATCCTTTCCTACAGGTGTGAAGTGATACCTCACTTTGGTTTTGATTTACATTTCCCCGATGATCAGTGTTTCGTATCTTTTCATGTGTCTCTTGGCCCTCTGTATGTCTTCACTGGAGAAATGTCTGTCTCTTCTGCCCATTTTTTAATTGGATTGTTTGCATTTTGGGTATTGAGTTGTATAAATTCTTCATGTAGATTAGATAATAATCCTTTATCAGATATGTCATTTGCTAATATCTTCTCCCATTCAGTGGTTTACCTTTTAGTTTTGCTAATTGTTCCTTCATTGTACAGAAGGTTTTGATTTTGATGTAGCCCCGGTAGTTTCTTTTTGCTTTTGTTTCCCTTGCCTCGAGAGACATATCAAGAAAGATGTTGCTATGACCAGTGCCAGAGAAATAACTGCCTGTGGTCTGTCCTAGGATTGTTATGGTTTCACATCTCACATTTAGGTCTTTGATCCATTTTGAGTTTATTTTTGTGTATGGTGTAAGAAAGTGGTCCGATTTTATTCTTTTGCACGTAGCTGTCCAGTTTTCCCAATACCATTTGTTGAAGAGACCGTCTTTTTTCCATTGTATATTCTTTCCTGCGTTATGAAAGATTAATTAACCATATGGTTGTGGGTTTATTTCTGTATTTTATATTCTGTTACACTGATAATGTGTCTGCTTTTATGCTAGTACCATATTGTTATGGTTACTACAGCTTTGTAATGTAACCTGAAGTCTGGAATTATGATACCTGCAGTTCTCTTGTCCTTTTTCAAGCTTGCTTTGGTTCCATACAAATTTTAGGATTGCTTCTTCTGGATCTGTGAACAATGCTGTTGGTATTTTGATAGAGATTGCATTAAATGTGTATATTGCTTTGGGTAGTATGGATATTTTAACAGTATTTTTTCTCCAAATCCATGAACATGGAATGTCTTTCCATTTCTTTGTGTTGTCTTTACTTTCTTTCATCAATGTTTTATAGGTTTTTAGTTCAGATTTTTCACCCCTTTGGTTAAATTTCTTCCTAGGTATTTTATTTTTTTGGTACAATTGTAAATGAGATTGTTTCCTTAATTTGTATTTATGCCGCTTCATTATTGTACAAAAAAGCAATGGATTTCTGTATATTGATTTTTGTATCCCATGTCCTTACTGAATTCATTTATCAGTGCTACTGTTTTTTTTTGGGGGGGGGGATGAAGTCTTCAGGGTTTTTTATATAGTATTATGTCATCTGCAAGTAGTGAAAATTTTGTTTCTTCCTTACCAATTTGGATGCCTTTAATTTTTTGTTGTTGTCGTTGTTATTGTCTGATATCTCTGGCTAGGACTTCCAGTACTGTGTTGAATAATAAAAGTGGTAAGAGTGGACATCCTTCTCTTTGTCCTGACAAAGAAATGTTGAGGTATGTCCCCTTTAAACCTACTTTGTTGAGGGATTTTTAATCATGAATGGATGTTGTACTTTACCCAATTTTTTTTTTTTTTTTTTTTGCATCTACTGAAATGATCATAGGGTTTTTATCCTTTCGCTTCTTGATGTCATGTATCATGTCGATTGATTTGTGAAAATTGAACCACTCTTGTGTCCTGGCAATAAATCCCACTTGATCTTGGTGAATAATTTTTTAAATGTATTGTTGGATTTAGTTTGGTAATATTTTGTTGAGAGTTTTTGCATCTTTGTTCATGAGATATATTGGACTATATTTCTTTACCTCTCTCTCTCTTTTGTTGTAGTATCTTTTTCTGGTTTTGGTATGAGGGTAATGCTGGCTACATAGAATGAATTTGGAAGTTTTCCTTCCTTTTCTGTTTTTTGGATTAGTTTGAGAAGAATAGGTATTAACTCTTCTTTCATTGTTTGATAGAATTCACCTGTGAAGCCATCTGGCCCTGGGCATTGGTTTTGGGGAGTAATTTGGCGTTCAAATTTTCTGCTTCTCCTGTTTCAGTTTTGGTAGTTTATATATTTGTAGGAATTTTTCCATTTCTTCTAGGGTGTCCAGTTTGTTGGCATACAGTTTTTTATAATATTGTCTTACAATCATTTGTATTTCTGTGGTGTTTTTATTTCTCCTCTTTCATTTCTAACATTTGATCTCTCTCTCTCTCTCTCTCTCTCTCTCTCTCTCTCATAATGAGTCTGGATAGAGGTTTATTAATTTTGTTGATCTCTTCAAAGAACACGCTCCTGGTTTCGCTGATCTATTTATTTATTTATTTTTTAGTTACTATATAATTTATTTCTGCTCTAATCATTATCATTTTCTTTCTTCTGTTGGTTTTGGTTTTGTTTGTTCTTTTTTTTAGCCCTTTTATGTATAAAGTTAGTTTATTGAGATTTTTTTCTTGCTTTTTGAGGTAGACTGGTATTGCTAGAAACTTCCCTCTTAGAAACACTTTGCTGTATCCCAAAAGATTTTGGACTGTTGTGTTTTCATTTTTATTCCTGTCCCTGTAATTTTTTATTACTTCTTTGATTTCTCTGTTGATCCATTCATTGTTGCTTTTTTTAAACTTTTTTTTAAAGTATAGTTACTTTGAAGGTGAGAGAGCACATGAGCATAAGCACAGGAGAGGGACAGAGAGAGAGAGAGAGAGAGAGAGAGAGAGAGAGAGGGAGAGAGAGAGAATCCTGAGCAGACTCCACATTCAGCTCAGAGTCCGATGCAGGCTCGATCTCATGAACTGTGAGAAGTTGACCTGAGCTGAAATCAGCAGTTGATGATGCTTAACTGGTTGAGCCACCCAGGAGCCTTTCCAGTCATTATTTAATAGCATGTTATTTAACTTTCATAAGTGTGCGCTCTTTCTAGATTTTTTTTCTTGTGGTTGGCTTCTAGTTTCATAGTATTGTCAGAAAGGATGGATGGTATGACTTTTGTCTTTATGAATTTGTTGAGACTTGTTTTGTGGCCTGATATGTAATTGATTCTGGAGAATATTCCATGTTCCCTTGAAAAGAATGTGTATTCTGTTGTTTTAGGTTGGAATGTTCTGAATATATCTGCTAAATACATCTGATCCAGTGTGTCATTCAAAGCTATTGTTTCCTTGTTGATCGTTTGCTTGGATAATCTGTATTGATGTAAGTGGGGTGTTAAAATTCCCTGCTATTACTGTATTATTATCGATTAATTCCTTTATATTTGTTAGTGTTTTTTTTTTTAATGTTTATTTATTTTTGAGACAGAGAGAGACACAGCCTGAGCAGGGAAGGGGCAGAGAGAGAGGGAGACACAGAATGTGAAGCAGGCTCCAGGCTCCGAGCTGTCAGCACAGAGCCTGACGTGGGGCTTGAACTCACGAACTGTGAGATCATGACCTGAGCCGAAGTCGGACGCTTAACCGACTGAGCCACCCAGGCGCCCCTATATTTGTTAGTGTTTTATGTCTTGAATGCTCTCATGTTGTGCATAAATATGTACAATAGTTATATCTTCTTGTTGGATTGTTCAACACAGTATCCTCCATTGTCTTTTGTCACAGTCCTTGTTTTAAAGTCTATTTTGTCTAGTATAAGTATTGCTGCTTTGGCTTTCTTTTGATACCCATTTGCATTACAGATGTTTCCCTGTTCCCACATTTTCAATCTGCAGGTGTCTTTAGATCTGAAATGAGTCCTTGTAGGTAGCATATAGATGGGTCTTGTTCTTGTATCTATTTTGTCACCTGTGTTTTGTGATTGGAGCATTTAATCCATTTACAGTGAAAATAGTTGTTGATAGATACGTATTTATTGGTATTTTTTAGTTGTTTTTGTAGTTTTTCTGTGATCCTTCTCTTGCTCTCATTCACTCAGTTTCTTAGATGGTATACTTGGATTTCTTTTTCTTTATTGTTTTTCTGTGTATTACTGGGTTTTGAGTTGTGGTTACCATTAGGTTTGTATATAACATCTTCTATATGTAGCAGTATGTATTAGGTTGATGGTCACTTAAGTTTGAACCCATTCTTTACTCCTTTCCATCCCACTTTAGGGATATGGTGTCATATTTTATATCCTCTTATTTTGTGAATCCCTTCCCTGATTTTTATGGATATACTTATTTTTACTGCTTTTATGTTTCTTACCTTTGTAGTCTTCTTTTTTAAAAAATCTTTTAATGTTTGTTTGTTTATTTATTTATTTATTTATTTATCTATTTATTTATTTATTTATTTTTGAGAGACAGAGTGCAAGCAGGGCCTAGGGGCAGAGAGAGGGAGACACAGAATCGGAAGCAGGCTCCAGGCTCTGAGCTGTCAGCACAGAGCCTCATGTGGGGCTTGAACTCACAGACCATGAGATCATGACCTGAGCTGAAGTCAGATGCCCAACCGACTGAGCCACCCAGGCGCCCCATATCCCAACTCTTGATTTCCGAGCCTGGAGCCTGCTTCGGATTCTGTGTCTCCCTCTCTCTCTGCCCCTCCCCTGTGCATGCTCTGTCTCTCTCTGTCTCAAAAATAAATAAAAACATTAAAAAAAAAAAAAGAGTTGGAGCCCTTACTGACCGAGCCACCGAGGTGCCCCTCTAATGCATTTTTAATTATATTTATTGTGTTCTTCATCTCTAGTTATTTTTTTATTTCTTAGTTAAGGGTCTCACTATTTCTTGCACTCTCTTCTCATGTCCAGTGAGTATCTTTATCATCATTGCTTTAAATTCTCTATCAGGCATATTATTTATCTCTGTTTTTGTTTTGATCTTTTGTCGTGGTTTCGGCATGTTCTTTCATTTGGGACATATTCCTCTGTCTCCTCACTTTGTCTAACTCTGTGTGTCTGTGTGTGTTAGGAAAGTCAGGTACTTCTCTTGTTCTTAGAAGTAATATCCTTATCAAGAAGAGGTCCTGTGGTGTCCTGCGGTGCAGGGACCCTGGTCCCCAGAACCTGGGAGTGTCTCCAAGTGTGTTCTCTTTGCCCTGCTGTGCCCTGGCTGCTGTGTCCTTCACTTGTCTGCAGCGTTAGGTCCCCAGCCAAGGTGGGGTGTCCATTGTTACCAAGGTGTCCCTGGGGGCACTGCAGGGTCCCCCCTCCACACTGCTCATCGGTCAGGATGTGTGATGTTGTCCGGGTGTGCACGGGTGCCCTAGGGTCATTGCCTCTACAGTGCTGGGACTCTGGCAGGGGTGACTGGAAAGGGCAGATGCACTGAGGTGCAGGCTGGGGGGAGCTTGCGCGAGCTAGGTAGGTGGTGCGTGTCGGGGCTCTGCTGGTTCCCACAGGTGTCCATGTGTTTCTGCTGGGGGCGGAGGAGGGAAATGGTGGCTGCCAGCTGCTTGGTTCCTGTGATCCCTGCCTGTAGGGACAAGTTCTGAGGAGAGTAAACAACTCGCCCTCCTGTGTGCCCCAGGTATTTTTCCAGCTGCTACTTCTGCACGACTTCTGAGGGCTCTTTGTCGTTCTTCGTGCGGGAGAGGACTCAGCTTCCTGTGGTCCTCCGGGCTCTCCCAGAAGTAAGCCCGCTCATTTTAAAAAAAAATTCCAGTCTTTACATCCTGCTGGTGGTAAGAACTCATGAAACGCGTCCCCTCTCGCTTTCACAATCGAATGTTATGGGGCTTTGTCCTTGCCGTGTAGGTGTTAGGAAAGTATGGTACCCGTGGAACCTAGAGAGAGTTATTTCACTTGGTGGGCATGTTGCTGGCCTCGCGTCAAGATTCACGTTGACATGTTACAAGTCAAACTCAGTAGACTGGGGACACAGAAGCCAGACTGCAGTGGGTGAGACAGTACATCAGAGGTGAGGGTCCAGAGACAACACATGAAGACGAGATGTTTCAAGAAGTGTGACATTGATGGGGGGGGGGGGGGTGGGGCTGCATGGCTCAACCGGAAGAGCGTGAGACTCCAGATCTCAGACTTGTGTATATGAGCTCCGTGTTGGCTATAAAGATTACTTGAAAATAAATCTTTTTTTTTTTTGTTTTTGAAGTGTAACATTGACAAGGACTAGAGAACTGCAGCCATAATTGGAAATGATTCTGAACAAAGAAAAATGAGAGGAACATTCTTTATATCCGGTTCTGTTACACCCTGACCTTCAGGAATAACCCTCATTTTATAGTTCTTGAACAATGCAGTAGTTTCTTATTCTAGCTTCCCAGTCTGTCCCTGGGGAAATCATGTATCTGTTGGCCCAGTACTGGAGAACCTATTACATGCTGAACCCCAGACTTGTCCTGTGATCCAGCAGTGAAGAAGGCAGTCCCCGGCCCAAAAGGCTGGGATAGTGACACAAGTAAGCAGGAAAACCGACGATGTGGATATGTGTACCCGTGCCGAGAGACCTGACAAGTGGCTGCTAGGCTTGGCGACCCAGAGTGACTTCCTATGACTCGAGAGAAGCCAGGCAAAGTCTGAGCAGCTAGGGGACCTGAAGCAGGGAGAGGGTGACACGGGGAGGAAGGTAAAGGTTCACACAGCAGTAACAGCCTGCAAAACGGCTTCAAGGGACAGGGGGTTCGATGGACTCTCAGCCTGTTAGTGTGACTGGAGCATGGGCTGGAGGTGAGGGCTGGGGAAAGCCGGGGTCCTGGACGCAAGCTCTGCTTGTGTGCCTCTTTCTGTGTTGGGACACTGACGGACCTGATTGAGGCTGGTCTAGAGTTGCCATGTTGGGGACCCTGCGGGACAGGACGGGGGCTGGTCTGGAGTGTTTGTGTTGGGGACACTGAGGGACATGACTGAGGCTGGTCTGGAGTGTCCGTGTTGGGGACACTGAGGGGGTGACTGGTGTTGAGTGTCTGTTGGGGACACTGAGGGACATGATTGAGCCTGTCTGGAGTGTCCATATTGGGTACACTGAGGGACATGACCGAGGCTGGTCTGGACAGAAAACCCTTTAAACAAATGTTAAGATAACAGCGGATCCACCTTTTTTCATAAGATTTTTCAAAGCAGCTTTGTAAATGTGAACCACTATGCCAGCGCTAAGGAGGTAGAAAGACATAGTGGGAGAAAGTGGTGAGAAGTGTTGAAGTCAGACCTTAGCTTAAACACTCGTTTCCAGCTGGCTCAACATTTAGACAGTGGAGAAATACTGGCCAGACATACACTCTTATTCTTTTAATAAAATGCTGTAGGTTTTCATCACTGTTGTTCATTTTACTCTTGTTGAGCAATGTGTGTCAGCAAAAATATACCCTATACCTATGAAGTAAGTACTTAGAACACGGTAGTTTTTTGTATTTCTTCTGGTGAAAGCAAAACACAGAAAGCATATATCTTATGGACGTCACATGCTGATAAGATTTCAGCTAATATGTGATCTATTCTTTCTTGTATAATTATTTCCTAAAAGATACAGTATTTCAAACAAACTACATAATAATTGATTAAAATATTTCTAAATAATAGGCATCCCTATTTCTAGCATGGTATTTTTTTTTACATTTATATATTTCCATTTTTGCCAGATCTTTAACATATAAAAAGGATTTTAGCGACAGATTTTTCTGCCTGGAAAAATAAGACAAATAAAAATGAAACCACCAGTCGATTCCCAGCTTCAGTCCATGTAATATAAAAATTATTACCTGACGTAACAACACAGCAGTGGGTTTTCATCTCTTAGAGTAAATGCATGCAAAGAACGTAAACTCTGCACACCTGAAAATCTTTTGAGTTGTTTCCTTCCCTATGAAAACCAGAATGTACCTAGTACTGGTTATCCCATATAAAGCTGATTGTGAAACTCATTAGAATTCAAAAAACATTCCAGAGGAGATGAATAAAAGCTTTGGTTATTTTGCATAAGTAATGGTAAGCTCCTGAAATAAATGTGGAAAAGTTTTTATATGTAGCAGTTAAAGTCTGTGTTCTTGTTCTCTTGTGGAAAGACACATTTATATGCTAATGAATTCTACTTCAACAGGATTCTGTATTTTCAAAACATCTCCTGGTATCACTAAGGGGCAAGTTGTTCCCGCACCCACCAGTATTCTTTCCCAAATGATAAATTAGAGCACTTGTCATGAATTGAAATGAAAACCTCTCATGTTTTGTAAAGAATTAATGATAATATCCTAGGTTGATATTTACTATTTACAAGACTGTCCTGTGTTTCCTGTGCGCACACACATACACACACATACACACACGTGCGCATATATATTTGCATAATATGTACATACTTCATGTTCTTCAAAGCAACCCTGTGCTGCAGGTACTATTATTACTTGGTACAGGTGAAGAAACTGACGCAGAGAGGTCAAGAACTCGCTAATCGTATACACTCACAAGTCCTGTAGGTAGGGCACTTGATCAAATACAGAACACCCAGGTAAATTTGAATTTCACATAAGTAACAATATTGTTTATAGAAATATGTTCCAGATATTCGGTTGGATATTATTAGATTTGAAATGTTAACAGTCTGTCTGAAAGTCAGGTTTAGCTGCGTACCCTGTATTTTGATTCGCTAAGTCTGGAAACCCTAAGCGGAACAGAGATTTCTAGTTTGGCCGCAGAAGTTGTGCTCTTTTCCATGACCCTGAATCAGTACTTGGTGTATCAGATAAGAAGGTTGAGGGGGCACCCCGGTGGCCCAGTTGGTCAAGTGTCCGACTTCGGCTCAGGTCATGATCTCACCGTTCCTGAGTTGGAGCCCCGCGTCGGGCTCCACACAGAGAGTGCGGAGCCTGCTTGAGTTTGTCTCTCTTCCCTCCCCCCACTCGTGCTTTCTGTCTCTCTCAAAAATAAATAAATAAATCTTTAAAAAAAAAAAGCTTGATAGACAAAATGAGGGGCTAAGGTACTTGAAATCAAATACTGGGCGAGGACAGCTTGAGGACCCAAAACACAGCACAGCATTTCTTCCTCGTTTGCAAGTCTGTCATCGGAGTCGTCATCGTGGGTGCTACCTGTGCTGGAAAGTCCTTCCTGGGCACCAGGCACGGTGCTTCCTGCCCTGCGTACGGTAATTCATGTTTTAATTTCTTTTAATATTTATTTTAGAGAGGGAGCGTGAGCAGGGGAGGGGCAGAGAGAGGGTGACAGAGAATCAAAGCAGGCTCCAGGCTCTGAGCAGTCAGCACAGAGCCCTACGCGGGGCTTGAACCCACGAACCGTGAGGTCATGACCTGAGCCGAAGTCGGACGCTCAACCGACTGAGCCACCCAGGCGCCCCTACATTAATTCATTAATTGCAGATATTCTTTCCATTTAATAGGAGGGTTCAGAGAGGTTAATGTGGTCTTCGAGTGTCACACAGCTAGGAAGTGGTTTGAATTCCAAGCAGGTGCCCTTGTGCTGAACCTGAGATCGCCTTTCCTACCTGGTAATGTTACCAGCCAGCGGTTGTCTGATTTTAGCTTCCATCACCGTCTCCCACATGAGGACTAGTTAAAACCCAGATCCCTGAGCCCCGTCTCCGGAGTTCCTGCCTCAGGTGTTGTGGTGTGGCACTCGGGGAATTAGAAGAGTCTCCAGCTGCTGGTCTGGAGATGGTCTGTGAGAGCTGTCTCCCGTCTGCAGTTCTGTCCCCTCTTGGGCTGCAGTGCTAGGACACCCCGGGTTGGGGGGCTTCTAAACACCAGAGATTTATGTCTCACAGTTCTGGAACCTGGGGAGTCTAAGCTCAACGTGGCGGCAGGTTCAGTGTCTGCATAGACCTGGTTCCTGCTTCAGAGATGGCTCTTGTCTCATTGTGTCCTCCTGTGACTGAAGGTGAGAGAGCTGTCTGCTCTCTTTAAAAGAACGCCAGCCCCGTTCATCAGGGCTGTGCCCTTCTGACCCGGTTGCCTCGCAGAGGCCCCACCTCCTAATACCATCCCATGAGGGGTTAGGTTTCCACGTAGCAGTTTGGAGGGACATAGTCCTCACAGGGGTTTTCCTACCAACGATCCAAACATCAATGAAATGAAGGTTAGAAAATAGAACCTTAACAAGAAAATTAATAGTATCTGTGAAAAGAAGACACAGAACGGCAAAGTGAACATTTAAGTAGCCACATGTGGTAACTACGTGGCATTTTCTGAAAATGTTTAAGCACGATGATGCAGAGTAACCACAACACCTGATTGATGGGTGCTGAGGGACCTCGTTCAGGGACTGCGATGAAATGAGGTTATTACCATTTCAGATGTTACACGTGTAAGCTGACTCTCTGTCCAGAAAATAATGCGGAAGGACTTAAGGACTGTTTTCTATTACGCATGACTTTTTGGGGATGAAGTTTTTATCTTCAGCATGGAATCAGAGGTGTACAAAATCCATCTGGTATTAATAATTGCTGCCCTGGGGCGCCTGGGTGGCTCAGTCGGTTAAGCATCCGACTTCAGCTCAGGTCATGATCTCGCGGACCGTGAGTTCGAGCCCCGCATCAGGCTCTGTGCTGACAGCTCAGAGCCTGGAGCCTGTTTCAGATTCTATGTCTCCCTCTCTCTCTGACCCTCCCCCGTTCATGCTGTCTCTCCCTGCCTCAAAAATAAATAAACGTTTAAAAATAAAAAAATAAAAAAAATAAAAAAAAATAATTGCTGCCCTTGAGTATGAAGCTAACCTTCCCCTCAGGAAGCTGGGGATTGTGTTAAAAACAAAAACAGAACATAAAAATACTACCTTTGACCCAGCGATCCCCCCTTTCAGGAGTCGATACAAGGAAATTATTACATGGTGACAGGCTTATAAAGATACTAATCACAGCTCTGCTTCCAATAGAGGTATCAAGCTGCCAGGGCACCTGTCAGGCTGATCTTTTCACTTCCCCGAGCCCGGGTCCTTTTCACCCCAGGGCCTTGCTGGTTGGCTCCTTCACACCTTTGCTGTGTCACCTGATGTGTTCTCGTGTTTCGTATGCTTTTTGGAATTAGTTACGTGTATATGCTGCTGCCCGATTCTATGTGTTCATCTCCAGTATGTAATGTCCTGCCTGCTGGACTCAACACCATGTAAGCACTGGGTATTTACTAAATGAGTTGATGCATAAATCCCTTCCAAGATTTCTGCCTTAGAGATTTATTGTTTGGAATTCTGTATAATGTTGATTGAGCCTTTGCAGTGAAAAGTGCCACAAATTGTCTGTGTTAGGTGACTCTGTGCCATTGGTATTTTATAGGAACTGTGGTATTAAGTTCTGTTTTTTTGTTGAATGATGGTAGTATCTCTCTGCTTTAAAGAAGAAAATGTTGCTTAATTAGTCGGTAGGTTGAACTGGAACCTCTATTTGCCAGTTAAATTTTCATCAACCTCGCTAATCAAAGAGAATGCAAAAAGTTGTCTTCCAGGCATAAACCTTTTGAAAAATTCAAATGAAAAGAGGAGATGAGCAATATATTCTATGCACCATTGGGTCAATGCCTTAGGTATATGAACGGTTTCAGGGACTAGAATTTATCTCCCCATATTCTTGATGTTGTTAACTAATTGAAAAATTAACAATTAGCCCTGAATAGGGACACAGATCTGTTCTGGCAACAAACACACGTAAAAAAACCATGTTCGTGTAAAAATACTCGAGAATACATTAACTTAAGGTACTTTTCACTAAAATCATCAAATACTCTGCAGTAACAGTGATGAGCCCAGTTTGTTCTGGGCTCTGTGGTAACTTTATATCTGGACACATTGTTCTCCACTTGTCCTTAGAATGCTGGGCTCTTTATGACAGTCCCTCCCCTGTTTGTTGATACAACTTACAAACTTTCAAGCTTGTGTATCCTCTGTTGTGTTGAAGCTGAAGTCTTGCTCGTGGTAAGTCCTTTGATGTAATTTTAACACTAGCTTGAAGATTGGGAGAGAATTTTAGGGGGTTGGGATTTATTTCTATGTTTGCAGTATCTGAGTGCAAACCCATGCCCCCGATTGTATTTTACTTTGTTAGTTGTGTTGGTAGGGTTCAGTCAGAGAAACAGAACAACAGGAGATATGTAGGGAGAGATTTATTGCAAGGCGTTGGCTTGCGTGATTCTTGGGGCCAGTAGGCGTGTCTCAAATCCATGGTGCGGGCTGTCAGGAAGACATGCTGTCCCTGGACACAAGTTCAAGCTGCCGTCCATGGGCGGAATTTCTTCTTCTTCTTCAGGGAAGCCCCAGATAAGCCATATAAAATATTTCACAGAAACACCTAGCTGACTGATTGAATTCCTGGGGAGCACAAGTTGAGAAATTAAACTATCGCATTAGTTTGCTCGTCTGAACTACAACAATTGTGTCTTGCATACTATTAAATAGAAAAAAAAATTCAACTATAGAAGTGAGGTAATTGGGAAAGAAACTCTTCAAATTCCCTTTCAGCTCCACATTATGAAAAGTGAGATATTTCCCAATGGTAAGACCGAGATTTCATTCCCACGTTAAAGGGTTGCTGGATAGAAGAAAGATGGTGATCCAGAAATAGGATGTTAGGTAAGGCTTTCAAGGACTATGGGAATGAAGCATTATTTTCATAATAGTTCTGTTTTTTGCATAACAGTTCATGAATCTTCACTGGTAAAATATCAAAACCTTGAAAAATAGGAAAACACAGAATGTGTGTGAAGTGATTATTTTTAAACATACCCTTACAAAAAATGTCTGCTGCGCTCCAAATATTTCAAAATTACCAAATATTCAGTAGTCCATGAATTTGTAGATATCTTCATGAGTGTAAATTTGAACACTTGGGAAAATTGCAGAAGAAATGGGGAGTGTGAGGGAGAGAGGGGTAGGAAGAGAAGAAGAGGAAAACTTCTTGGAGAAAAATGGCAAGTTGCTGTATTCTTTCTTTTTGCATAGACAGACTTATTCTTTTTTTTTCTTTTTCTTTTGTAAGATTTCGGAGATGTTTAGTAAGATTTTTTGTTTTTAGTAAGATATTTTGTAAGATTTCGGAGATGTTTATGTAAAGCAGAAGTCAGTGTGTCAGATAACACAGATGCTGTCCACACAAAACGGGGATTGAAAGATGTCCCTGGAGAATTCTGCAAAAAGGGTAGTTGCTCTACTGAGACGTTATGTTCTTCTTCCCCATCCCCTGTTTTGCTCTAACTTGGCATCTGGTATAGTAGAAAGGGGATTCATACGTTAATGTATTGACTGTTACTTTGTGACTTCTTTATTCTGCCTTTCTTGTCAGTACTTTATGGGCATGTTTTATGTGTTAACAGTTAAATTTTCTTTAGTCCCAATAATGAAAATATTTTTAGAAGACCATTAGATGTTGTTGAAAATGTGATGATAGGAATACACAGGCATGGTAGTCTGTTATATACTTCCAGTCATAGAAATGAGGGAAAAATGGGAGATTGCTATCTGCTTCTACTTTTTTGACCTCATTTTTTCCCTCAAAGTTTTGACCATCTACCACTCAGAGAAACTCTATGAAAGTCAGAAATAAGGGGATATATTGGGTGATGGGGATTTTTCAATACCATACAGGGGTGAAGACCACCTGAGAATTTTCTAGGTGAATGTCTTTGGGTCATCCCACTGTTCATTATAACTAAAGGTGCCAGACATTGTAGGGAAGGTAGGTGCAAATGCATCCCTTTTTTATTTTTAGTAGAGATGCAAATAAAGTCTGTTGCAGTAGAGCACATAATCCTGGTGACTCTGTTTTATGGCCCTGGATATTTTCTGGTATTTTTCTAACCAGGCAATTTGATCTTAGAATTTATCTCTTCCTGCTTAATTCACTCCTTTCTCAATTAATTTTGGAAATGAAAGATAGTGTGTACAACCATATTTAGCAGCTGTGTACAAGCTGAGTATACTTATTCTGTGTCATTTTATATTTTGTGGGGAGATTTTTTATTTACGAAAACCATTAAAATTAAATATCAGAATTAAATAAATATCAGACTTCAAATTCATGGATGGAAAGCTGAGAAGATTTTCACAACCAGTGGAGTATTTTTATATTTTTCTTATAGGGACACATACTACTTATAAATGAAATTAAATGTACTTAGGGTGTAATTTCATTCATTTATTTCTAATCAGTGGTCTTCCAGAAGAAATGTAAATAATCTCTAGATGACAGTAGCCTCATTTAGAGCCTCTGCACACTTTGATACACTATGTCTAAGACTCAATTCCTGATTAAAACAGGACAAAATGAGCAAACCCTAAAATAGGGGGAAAAGACCATAGAATAAGAACCACAAGTGATCCAGATATTGTAGTTAGCAGAGAGAGACTTTATAAATAACTGTGATAAACATTTGTAAAGAAATACGAAGATTTTTACAACAGAGATCCATAAAAATAGAACCAGATGGAAATTCTAGAAGTGAAAATAAGACAACTGAAATTTGAGATCAAAATTTTGGCTAAAAAGCAAGTAAGACATAACAGAATAGAAAATTCCTGAAATGGGAGATAAATCCATAGAAAATAACAGATTGGAAAATGAAGAGAGAAAAGGGTAGAAAACACACAAAAGATTATGAGACATATGGTACACAGTAGAGGATCTAAAAAATATTCAGTGAGAGTTCCAGATGGAGAAGATACAGAAGACGCATCAGGGCACTATTTGAAGAGACAGTGACTGACGCTTTTTCACAACTTAGGAAGCAGATTACATCACAGATTCAAGAAACTATGAACACCAAGAAGGATGAATACAGAGAACTACACTGTGCACATTATGGTCAAACTGCTGGAATTCAGCCAAAGACTGAAAGAAAATAAATTTAAATCAAAAAATGGGAGGGGGCATGTGTCCATCAACAAAACAATAATGTTCTTGTGTGTTTCTCCAGAAATGATGAAAACTACATGGGGATGATATATTCAGCTTCCTGACATAAAATAACTGCTGGTCTGGCTCTAGAGCTTCTGAAAATAAAATAGAAAAAATAAAACAAGGACATTTAAGGAAAAACTGAGATAACTCCTTGAAAGTGGAAGAAATACTGAGGGCAGCTTATGAGGCAGGTGGATATCCCAAAATCTGAGGGAATAAAGATTTTAGTAAAAATATATACACGTGTGAATTTAAATGTCTGTCAGCCATAAAAACAAAAATACTGTTTGCTGGTTTGAAACATATGTGTGTAGAATGAAATCATACGCAAACAATGGCACAAGCATAAAGAGGTTAAAAGGCAGTTCAGGTATTAAAGGTAAAAAGGAAGATAGCACCGATTTCGATTGGGACGTGATGGATTCTAATTCTAGTATCTCTCATGAGTCATCAGTACGCGTTAAAATATTTAGAGAGGATCCTGGGAAGATGGCGGCGTAGGAGGACGCTGGGCTCACTGCGTGTCCTGCTGATCACTTAGATTCCACCTACACCTGTATAAATAACCCAGAAAACCGCCAGAAGACTAGCAGAACGGAGTATCCGGAGCCAAGTGCAGACGAGAGGCCCACGGAAGAGGGTAGGAAGGGCGGAGAGGCGGTGCGCGCTACACGGACTGGTGGGTGTGAGCTGGGGCGGAGGGGCGACCCACAGGCCAAGCAGAGCCCCTGAGTCTGGCTTGCAAAAGTGGAGGGGCTGGATGGAGTGTTCAGACAGCCAGAGGGACTTGACATCTGGAAGGTTATAAGCTAACAGCTCTGCTCAGAGAGCAGGAGGGCTGGAGGACAACGGGAGGGAGAGTTGTTGAGCCCCTGACAACAGAGCTCAGTTTGGCAGGGAACAAAGGTGCTCGTCAGCGCCATCTCCCTCGCCCATCCCCCAGCAAAATCCCAAAGGGAACCAGTTCCTGCCAGGGAACTTGCTTGCCCCTCGCAAACACCCAACGCTGTGCTTCTGTGGATCCATCCCTCCGGTGGGTCTGACTCCCTCCTGGTGCCACAGGGCCCCTCCCGAAGCGGATCTCCGAAGGAAAAGTGAGCTGAGCCTGCCCCTCCCGCCCCTGTGCACCTTGCCGATCAACCCCAGCTAATACGCCAGATCCCCAGCACCACAAGCCTGGCAGTGTGCGAGTAGCCCAGACGGGCCACGCCACCCCACGGTGAATCCCGCCCCTAGGAGAGGGGAAGAGCAGGCACACACCAGTCTGACTGTGGCCCCAGCAGTGGGCTGGGGACAGACATCAGGTCTGACTGTGGCCCCGCCCACCAACACAAGTTATTCAAGACAGCACAGGGGAAGTGCCCCGCAGTCCCGCACCACTCCAGGGACTATCCAAAATGACGAAAAGGAAGAATTCCCCTCAGAAAAACGTCCAGGAAATAACAACAGCTAACGAACTGATCAAAAATGATTTAAACAATATAACAGAAAGTGAATTTAGAATAATAGTCATAAAATTAATCCCTGGGGTTGGAAACATTATAAATGACAGCAGAGAATCTCTTGCTACAGAGATCAAGGGACTAAGGAACAGCCAGGAGGAGCTAAAAAATGCTATCAATGAACTGCAAAATAAAATGGAGACAACTACGGCTCGGATTGAAGAGGCAGAGGAGAGAATAGGTGAACTAGAGGATAAAATGATGGAAAAAGAAGAAGCTGAGAAAAAGATAAAAAAAATCCAGGAGTATGAGGGGAAAATTAGAGAACTAAGTGATGCGCTAAACAGAACTAATATACGCATAATTGGTATTCCAGAGGAGGAAGAGAGAGGGAAAGGTGCTGAAGGTGTACTTGAAGAAATAATAGCTGAGAACTTCCCGGATCTGGGGAAGGAAAAAGGCATTGAAATCCAAGAGGCACAGAGAACTCCCTTCAGACGTAACTTGAATCGATCTTCTGCACGACATATCATAGTGAAACTTGCAAAATACAAGGATAAAGAGAAAATTCTGAAAGCAGCTAGAGATAAACATGTTCTAACATATAAAGGGAGACCTATAAGACTCGTGACAGATCTCTCTACTGAAACTTGGCAGGCCAGAAAGGAATGGCAGGAGATCTTCCATGTGATGAACAGAAAAAAATATGCAGCCGAGAATCCTTTATCCAGC
Source organism: Panthera pardus (assembly GCF_024362965.1). Classification (NCBI taxonomy): domain Eukaryota; kingdom Metazoa; phylum Chordata; class Mammalia; order Carnivora; family Felidae; genus Panthera; species Panthera pardus. The sequence goes on along the minus strand of NW_026526677.1, from coordinate 112,270,930 downwards.
AAGTCTATCATTTAGAATAGAAGGAGAGATAAAGGTCTTCCCAAGCAAACAAAAACTGAAGGAATTCATCACCACTAAACCAGCCCTACAAGAGATCCTCATGGAGATCCTGTGAGACAAAGTACCAGAGACATCGCTACAAGCATAAAACATACAGACATCACAATGACTCTAAACCCATATCTTTCTATAATAACACTGAATGTAAATGGACTAAATTCGCCAACCAAAAGACATAGGGTATCAGAATGGATAACAAAACAGGACCCATCTATTTGCTGTCTACAAGAGACTCATTTTAGACCTGAGGACACCTTCAGATTGAGAGTGAGGGGATGTAGAACTATTTATCATGCCACTAGAAGCCAAAAGAAAGCTGGAGAAGCCATACTTATATCAGACAAACTAGACTTTAAATTAAAGGCTGTAACAAGAGATGAAGAAGGGCATTATATAATAATCACAGGGTCTATCCATCAGGAAGCGCTAACAATTATAAATGTCTATGCGCCGAATACAGGAGCCCCCAAATATATAAAACAATTAACTCACAAACATAAGCAACCTTATTGATAAGAATGTGGTAATTGCAGGGGACTTTAACACTCCACTTACAGCAATGGATAGATCATCTAGACACACGGTCAATAAAGAAACAAGGGCCCTGAATGATACATTGGATCAGATGGACTTGACAGATATATTTAGAACTCTGCATCCCAAAGCAATAGAATTTACTTTCTTCTCGAGTGCACATGGAACATTCTCCAAGATAGATCACATACTGGGTCACAAAACAGCCCTTCATAAGTATACAAGAATTGAAATCATACCATGCATATTTTCAGACCACAATGCTATGAAGCTTGAAATCAACCACAGGAAAAAGTCTGGAAAACCTCCAAAAGCATGGAGGTTAAAGAACACCCTACTAAGGAAGGAATGGATCAACCAGGCAATTAGAGAAGAAATTTAAAAATATATGGAAACAAATGAAAATGAAAATACAACAATACAAATGCTTTGGGATGCAGCGAAGGCAGTCCTGAGAGGAAAATACATTGCAATCCAGGCCTACCTCAAGAAACAAGAAAAATCCCAAATACAAAATCTAACAGCACACCGAAAGGAAATAGAAGCAGAACAGCAAAGGCAGCCTAAACCAAGCAGAAGAAGAGAAATAATAAAGATCAGAGCAGAAATAAACAATATAGAATCTAAAAAAAAACTGTAGAGCAGATCAACGAAACCAAGAGTTGGTTTTTTGAAAAAATAAACAAAATTGATAAACCTCTAGCCAGGCTTCTCAAAACGAAAAGGGAGATGACCCAAGTAGATAAAATCATGAATGAAAATGGAATTATTACAACCAATCCCTCAGAGATACAAGCAATTATCAGGGAATACTATGAAAAATTATATGCCAACAAACTAGACAACCTGGAAGAAATGGACAAATTCCTAAGCACCCACACACTTCCAAAACTCAATCAGGAGGAAATAGAAAGCTTGAACAGACCCATAACCAGCGAAGAAATTGAATCAGTCATCAAAAATCTCCCAACAAATAAGAGTCCAGGACCAAATGTCTTCTCAGGGGGTTCTACCAGACCTTTAAAGCAAAGGTAATACCTATCCTTCTCAAGCTATTCCAAGAAATAGAAAGGGAAGGAAAACTTCCAGACTCATTCTATGAAGCCAGTATTACTTTGATTCCTAAACCAGACAGAGACCCAGTAAAAAAAGAGAACTACAGGCCAATATCCCTGATGAACATGAATGCAAAAATTCTCAATAAGATACTAGCAAATCGAATTCAATAGCATATAAAAATAATTATTCACCATGATCAAGTGGGATTCATTCCTGGGATGCAGGGCTGGTTCAACATTCGCAAATCGATCAATGTGATACATCACATTAATAAAAGAAAAGATAAGAACCATATAATCCTGTCAATCGATGCAGAAAAGGCCTTTGACAAAATTCAACCTTTCTTAATAAAAACCCTCGAGAAAGTCGGGATAGAAGAAACATACTTAAAGATCATAAAAGCCATTTATGAAAAGCCCACAGCTAACATCATCCTCAATGGGGAAAAACAGAGCTTTTTCCCTGAGATCAGGAACACAACTGGGATGTCCACTCTCACCGCTGTTGTTTAACATAGTGTTGGAAGTGCTAGCATCAGCAATCAGACAACAAAAGGAAATCGAAGGCATCCAAATTGGCAAAGATGAAGTCAAGCTTTCACTTTTGGCAGATGACATGATACTATACATGGAAAATCCGATAGACTCCACCAAAAGTTTGCTAGAACTGATACATGAATTCAGCAAAGTTGCAGGATACAAAATCAATGTACAGAAATCAGTTACATTCTTATACACTAACAATGAAGCAACAGAAAGAGAAATAAAGAAACTGATCCCATTCACAATTGCACCAAGAAGCATAAAATACCTAGGAATAAATCTAACCAAAGATGTAAAAGATCTGTATGCTGAAAACTATAGAAAGCTTATGAAGGAAATTGAAGAAGATACAGAGAAATGGAAAAACATTCCGTGCTCATGGATTGGAAGAATAAATATTGTCAAAATGTCAATACTACCCAAAGCTATCTACACATTCAATGCAATCCCAATCAAAATTGCACCAGCATTCTTCTCAAAACTAGAACAAGCAATCCTAAAATTCATATGGAACCACAAAAGGCCCTGAGTAGCCAAAGTAATTTTGAAGAAGACCAAAGCAGGAGGCATCACAATCCCAGACTTTAGCCTCTACTACAAAGCTGTCATCATCAAGACAGCATGGTATTGGCACAAAAACAGACACATAGACCAATGGAATAGAATAGAAACCCCAGAACTAGACCCACAAACGTATGGCCAACTAATCTTTGGCAAAGCAGGAAAGAACATCCAATGGAAAAAAGACAGTCTCTTTAACAATTGGTGCTGGGAGAACTGGACAGCAACATGCAGAAGGTTGAAACTAGACCACTTTCTCACACCATTCACAAAAATAAACTCAAAATGGATAAAGGACCTGAATGTGAGACAGGAAACCATCAAAACCCTAGAGAAGAAAGCAGGAAAAGACCTCTCTGACCTCAGCTGTAGCAGTCTCATACTCGACACATCCCCAAAGGCAAGGGAATTAAAAGCAAAAATGAACTACTGGGACCTTATGAAGATAAAAAGCTTCTGCACAGCAAAGGAAACAACCAACAAAACTAAACGGCAACCAACAGAATGGGAAAAGATATTTGCAAATGACATATCAGACAAAGGGCTAGTATCCAAAATCTATAAAGAGCTCACCAAACTCCACACCCGAAAAACAAATAATCCAGTGAAGAAATGGGCAGAAGACATGAATAGACACTTCTCTAAAGAAGACATCCAGATGGCCAGCAGGCACATGAAAAGATGCTAAACGTCGCTCCATATCAGGGAAATACAAATCAAAACCACACTCAGATATCACCTCATGCCAGTCAGAGTGGCCAAAATGAACAAATCAGGAGACTAGATGCTGGAGAGGATGTGGAGAAACGGGAACCCTCTTGCACTGTTGGTGGGAATGCAAATTGGTGCAGCCACTCTGGAAAACAGTGTGGAGGTTCCTCAGAAAATTAAAAATAGACGTACCCTATGACCCAGCAATAGCACTGCTAGGAATTTACCCAAGGGATACAGGAGTACTGATTCATAGGGGCACTTGTACCCCAATGTTTATAGCAGCACTCTCAACAATAGCCAAATTATGGAAAGAGCCGAAATGTCCATCAACTGATGAATGGATAAAGAAATTGTGGTTTATATACACAATGGAGTACTACATGGCAATGAGAAAGAACGAAATATGGCCTTTTGTAGAAACATGGTTGGAACTGGAGAGTGTGATGCTAAGTGAAATAAGCCATACAGAGAAAGACAGATACCATATGTTTTCACTCTTATGTGGATCCTGAGAAACTTAACAGCAACCCATGGGGGAGGGGAAGGAAAAAAAAAAAGGTTAGAGTGGAAGAGAGCGAAAGCATAAGAGACTCTTAAAAACTGAGAACAAACTGAGGTTTGTTGGGGGGTGGGAGGGAGGGGAGGGTGGGTGATGGGTATTGAGGAGGGCACCTTTTGGGATGAGCACTGGGTGTTGTATGGAAACCAATTTGACAATAAACTTCATATTTTGAAAAAAAAATTATTAAAAAAAACTCTTTAGAGAAACTACTTAAAAGTGGAAGATACAGTAAAAATATTTAAAAATCTAAAGGAGAGGAGTGTGGAAAAAAGTAATAACGATAGCACTTATGGTGTTGTAATTGTATTTCTTGATCACCTAAAAGAAATCAAGGAAGGACAAAAAAAAAAAAATGAGAGCAGCGGGGACCAATGGGAAATTAATAACAAAGTGGGAGATGTGAATCCAAACAAAGTGGTGATGATACTAAATGTGAATTAACTAAATATTCCTCATAAAACATCAATATTGGCAGCCAGATTTTAAAAATTACGGTCCAACTCTGTGCTGCTTAGAAGAAGCACATCTTAAGTACACTGACACAGGAAAGTTGAAAGTGAAATAATCAACGTATATTTTCACTTACAACCTCCTCTTTGCTTCCTCCACTTGCCCCTGAAAAACAGGAAGAGAAGAGAAGTGGGAAATAAATATAGAATAAAATTATTTTGAACACATTTTGGTCAATAAATAGGAAAATATAGATCAAATAAACATCAGAAGAAACAATCTAAAATATACTGTAATCTGTTAATGAGATTATTTTACTGAACTACACAAAGAACTCTCCGTGCTGAGATGCCTTCACTGGTGAATTTCAAACTCTTAACGAGTCTTTATCACTGATAATACACAAACTCTTTCAGATGAAATACATATCTACTCACCTTATAAAACACAATACCAACCAAAACTTTAAACGAGCATCACAAGAAAGAAAATTCCATACCCTTCTATCTCATGGAAAATGACACAGAAGTCCTAAGTGGAAAATTAGCAGATCAAATACCAATTGTTCCACTTACCTGTTGCTTTAGAAGAAGGACAACAACAACCCCTAAGACAATAGTTTATTATTATCTCCCCCAAGTCTGTGTGTTGGATAGATGCATGTGGCGGGTGTTTTCTTGGGGTCTTGCCTACAAGTGTAGTCAGATGGGGGCTCTGATGAGGGCCGTGTGCAGGCTTCTCCACTCTCCTGTCTAATGTCTGTGCTGGGGGGGCTGACACAATGGGTATTGGTGGGGCCTGTGGCCTCTCCACATTGTTAACCTGGGCTTCCTCAGGGTCTGGCCTTACAAGGTCTACGTGAGTTCTTCATGTCAACAGGCTTCCCCGAGAGAGAGTGACTCCTGGGGGGGCTTAAAGTCAGAATTCACACACTGGCTCTGCTATTGCAGTGGTCAACAACAGGTCAAGTCGCAGAGCTAGCCCAAAAACAAGGAAATGGGACTACATAAGAGAATAGATATGTGTTCATTTGTTGGGGACATATTGATCATGTTTATAGACGATATTATATAAGAAGCCACGATGTTTGCTCCAGTGATGGAATATTTTGTGTTAATTTTTCACATTTGAAATTCAGTGTCGTTCATCATGATAACAGAATAAAGAGGAAAAATATATGATCTTCTGAAGATTAAAGTTAAAAAGGATTTATAAACATCTGTACTCATAATTTTAAAAACTCAGAAAAAGCAATGTATGGAATTGATAAGTATTGAAAGCTTTCTTCCTGAGATTTGGGTGGGACAAGGAAGTGCTCTGTCACCAGAGTCATTTAAGAGTGCACAGGAGATGATAACCAATTTAGTAAACTGAGAACAATAGAGATTGACATAAAATAAACCATTAAACCTAAATGGTATATTTGTGCCTGGAGGAAGTTGAAAAGCATCAAAAACCGTTAAATGAGTTGTATTGAGCCGAGTATATATTCATATGGAAAAAAATTACTTCTGCCTCAACTTTACAGTAAAAACGAAAATTAATTTCAGGTGAGATTATGGACCTAAATGTAAAGGTTAGAGTAATAAACATTCTGGAAGATTATGCAAAAAAATCTTCATGACCTTAGATTAGGCCGTGACTTCTTTTTTTTTTTTAATTTTTTTTTTTTTAATGTTTATGTATTTTTGAGACAGAGAGAGACAGAGCATGAACGGGGGAGGGTCAGAGAGAGAGGGAGACACAGAATCTGAAACCGGCTCCAGGCTCTGAGCGGTCAGCACAGAGCCCCACGTGAGGCTCGAACTCAGGGACCACGAGATCATGACCTGAGCTGAAATTGGATGCTTAACCGACTGAGCCACCCGGGCGCCCCTAGGCCATGACTTCTTAACCAGCCATGAAAAGGAGGAGCCATAGAAAAAGTGGTTTACAAATTGGAATCTATTAAAATTAAGACTCTCTCTTCCTGTAACGATATCATTAAGAGAGAAAAAAACTTAATTCAGAGGATGGGAGACTCCATGGGCAATACATATATGTGGTAAAGAACTTGTTTCTCCAGTATGTTTATTTGTGCATAAATACTGCCGTAAATCAAAGGCGGTAAATATAACAGAAAGTCTGGAACATTTCATAAAAGATTACGTGCAGGAGGCCAACAAATGTGAAAATATCCTATTATCAGGGAAATACTAAAACAACGATGTGGTAACATCACTCACTCACCAGAACGAATAAGATATTTAAAAGGACCAAAACCCTGTGTTGGAGCGCATGTGGACATTTCCGTGCATTGATGGTAAAATTGTGAACTGTGGCAGCACACCGGAAGACTCTTTGCGAGTGTCATCGGCTCGATTTACATATGCGCGGAAGTAGCAATCCCATATGTAGGTATTGACTCAGCAGTGATATGTGCACCAAAATGCATGTAGCTGAAGGTTCATACATCTTTTTTGTTTTGTTTTTAATGTTTTCGTTTATTTTTGAGAGACAGAGCAGGTGGAGAGGGGCAGAGAGAAGGAGACACAGAAACCAAAGCAGGCTCCAGGCTCTGAGCTTTCAGCCCAGAGCCTGACGTGGGGCTTGAAGTCACGAACTATGACATGATCATGACCTGAACCGTGGTGAGATGCTTAACTGACTGAGCCACCCAGGCGTCCCTCAAAAATGCACATTTAGAAAGAAAGGAAGAGTGTGAGCCTGACTGTATTTGATCTCTATTTCGCACTGTCCTAGGCTTCCCTTCATCTGCAGGTGAAGACCACCATTAACAACAAAGTACACATGATCTGGGTGGGGCCTTTCTCACTGGCCCCATTTCACACCCTCTGTCTCTAACCACGCTGGTGGTTTTCTCTCCCTGGGATTTTTTACACTGTGTTCATCTGGTTGGGTTGACCTTTTCTGCTGCCTGCGTGCTGACCACACCTCCAATCACCTAGTTAACTTTTACTCATCTTTCGGAACTCAATTCAAAAGGCATTTCTTTGGGGAAGCATTTTCTTTTTCTTTTCTCTTCTCTTCTTTTCTCTTCTCTTCTCTTCTTTTCTTTTCTTTTCTTTTCTTTTCTTTTCTTTTCTCTCTCTTTTTTTTTACTTTAACCCAGATTAAGTCAGTCTTTCTTTCTATAATCTTTCTGAACACCTTGAACTTTATTTCACAGGATGTAACAAATCATAGTTACGGACCTAACTACAGAGCTTGTTGGTTTAGTCTTGACTGCTAGAACATAAGGTCCATTGGTTCAGACTCTTTGTTTTCTATACTGTTCTGCTTCCTCCATACCTAATGTCTTGCCTGTGTAGATACTCCATTCATATTTATTTAAATTTATTTAAATTAATGAAAATGATTAGACTAATGAAAACATTTGGAACCAAATAACCCTAAATTCAGGCCCCAGTTCTACCCATTTGTAACTTTTTACCTTATATTGTGTATTTTCTTTGTTAACCTTATTTCTTATTATCTCTAGAATGGGAGGAGTGACATCTTTCCTCAGGTGGGTTTTGTGAGTGTTGAACTTTATATGGGTAGAGTTCCTGGCACATAGTAGGTGGTTGGTAAGCATTAGTGCTCATAAAAACAAGTTTTCGTCCTTGATTATCTTAACCAACAACTGTCTTAAGCCCTTGCACTCACAGCGTGGTCAGCGATCCCAGGGGGCTTGTTAGAAATGTGGAATGTCCACCGAATCGGAATCTGATTTTGAACAAGATCCCTGGGTGATTGTTCCGTGTTGTGACCAGCACTGCGTGATGTGTGGACGTGTCGAATCACCATATTGTACACCTGAAACTAATATTACCCTGTGTGCTAAGAGTTTAAATAAAAACTTAAAAAAAAAATAAAATTTCAGATCCCCCGTATCTAGATTTCACTTGTTTCAGTTGTTTTCCCAGTTTTGGAAGATAGCTAAAGATGTTTTATTTGTCATCTGATCTAATTTGATGGTATGGAAAAGAGGCTAAGCATCATTTGATTATTAATGAGTCTTACTTTGTCTTTGACCCACCATTCTTTATTAAAAATTGCCTGTGCTTGAAACTGATCTGTGTGTATCGGTGAGTAACCTGTAATCCTGTAGCTAGTCCTGGTTGAGGAACGTTAGCTTTCTAAGAAATATTTGTACTTCACTTTGCTTTGAAACAAGTGGAAGTCTTTCCCTGCGTTGTGCCTGTGAAGGTGATGTCGGGCAGCACAGATCGAGTAAACTCCACCAGCCAAGCCCCTTGTGGGACCAGTGCCCAAATCAATAGTGTAGGTAACACAATTACCGCTTAACAAATCGTATCCGAGTTTCCCTGAGATGAAATAACCCACATTTCATTGTTGTGATAGAAACAATATTGTGAAAGAATGAGACCCAAGTGTCGGAAGATTAAGGGAGATTGTCAGAGAAATTTAGTAGCGTGTAGGGATGGAACACATTTTTCTTATTATTCGACTAAATAGCGTATAGTAATTTGTTTCCATTGTTCATCTCCAAGGCATTGGGCTGCATCTTGTCTTGTTTCATATCCCCGCAGAGCTGAACCAAGAAGTAAAAAGTACCTTTGAAGCTAACGGGAGCTCTGTGCTCAGGTGAGCCCTACAGGATTGGTGCAATAAAGCAAGAAGCAGGACTTTATTTATGTTGGTGAGGGTGTAATTGCAGGGGAAGCGACTCCTCCCAAGGACGGCTCTTAGAGCAGCCAGGGTGTTTGTAGTTTTAACTCTCCTTTAGTGGTTTGTGTGTTTTCTTTATTAGTCACTTGCTCTATGCTAGCAGTGTGTTCTTGGAATGCACGTGCCTCCCTTAACTGAAAGAGCTTTGGACAAATGGCCGAGAGTCTTGCCCTGGTCCCAGCCCTGGTCCTTCCCAGCAGAATGTCCTTGGGAAAATCGCCTCACCTCTCCAGGCTTTAAGTAAACCAGATTAGGTAATCTCTGAAGTCCTCTCCTGAAGAATTTTTGTGACTCAGGGTAGTAATTACGAAGGAGCCCTTTGAAAAGAAGGGTGTCAAGGGAAGTGTTCTTCCTACAGTCCGAAGATGGCACTCGTGGGTCCAGGAAGTACCTGTGTCATGTATACAGTTGTTTGCTTGCATGTGTTCATGGAGGGGGTCTGGCTGTCATCTGATCCTTGAACGTGTGTGTGACCCCACAATGCAGAAGGATCATGAGTTGAGACCACCTCTCTGAATGAAAGCTTAACATAAGTATATTTCTAAACTTTTAATAATGACTTAACAACTTCTGATAATACCACAAACATGCGTGCTACACGCTGCCCAGCATATACTACTCACATACACACACACCCAAACACACACACGTGCACACTACATACACACACCACACACAGACACATACTACAAACACTACACACATACACACACTACATACACCTACACAACACACACACACACACACACACACAAACTATATACACACATGTACATACACACACCACACACATCACATACTACACGTACCTACCCCTGAAATAATTTCCCCCATGTTTGGCTAATCCTATGAATTATTGCCTTTTATTTAGAACAGTTATAAGCTAATTCAAATAGTGTTAAAAACAGCATTTCAGAGACAACTGAGAACTCAAGGGGAATGAGAGGAATATTTAAAATACAATCAGCTTCTACAAGAGAAACCTGGGTAAGTTTTAAAGACTGGGGCTGCTCTTCTGGAAAAGAATAATTTTAAAGGTGTCATTTCATATAACGGAAGGATCTTGGCAACTGCTTGAGGTTTATTTCTTTCCCATTCTAACAAAATTGAATTCTCCTGAATGCCATACATATATTCCCGAGGAAACAGGATTCGCCCCAGCAGAGGCGATTTTGTTTACCGTGTCATTTGCGCGAGGGTGCCTCGTTGCAAAGAAGCCCGTGCACGTAATTTGCTGTTGGTGTTTCCCTGGACACCAGTGTCAGGGATGCGACTTGCTCCGTGCGTACGGCCCAGGCCGTAGTGATTTTGAAGGTGTTGGGCACATTTAAGGTAAAATATTTACAGGCAAAGTGACCCTGCCTTGTGTGACTTCCTGTCTCTCTAGGCTTGTTATTTTCATCTGTGTTTTGCCCGGGTGACAAGGAGGCAGAGTCTTTGCTTCCGGGGAGCCCTGCCTGGTGGACGTGTGTTAAGAATGGCGTCTCTCCAGCCACAAGGAGCAGGTGGCAGGTTCAGCGCCCGCGCATACAACCACCCTTCACTTGAGGGCGCCAGCTCGGACTCGTCGTCTTAACAAGGACCCTGAAATTCTTCCAGAAGATCTTCGTTTTCTTGGTAGTAGCAATCCAGTTCCATTCACAGTTGTGCTTTAGGAGACAAAACACTGGTTTCCCCTCTCTGCTTCCTCCCCTCTTTGCCTCCCCCCGATGTAGGATCAGACCATCCCCTCCCCTGCAGCTCTCTGCGGATCTGGTTCATGGCTGCTGATGGTTGGGATTTTTGTCCTGGGTTCGTTACCCGAGAGCCACTTTTGTGACTCCCAGAAAGCCATGGACCCGTCATTCTCACTGGGGGAAGGCAGGCTGCTAAGAGGTGTGGCCTCCAGGACCAGATGTTTTGGACCCAGGAAATGGACTCTTTTCCAGAACGCCTTGCGTTTCTGAGAGCTGAGAAGCAGTAAGAGCAGGAACAGAGCCCCGCCATTATCTCCCAATCCCCCCGAAGTAACTGTCTCCCACCCTCTGCCTCACGCTCACGGCCTGCTCGTGTTTGGGGGACAGAGAAGGCAACTGGGTTCTTTTCTTCACTGATCCAGTTCAGAATTCAGGCTTTGCTGACCATTTTTCTTTGGCTGATCACGCAAGTTGCTGGCACGTCTCCCGGCCTGGATGGTGGTCTGTGGACACATTAGGTTGTGTGCTAGTGTGATCAGAAGGAGCATAATGTTGGGCCCTCACCAGACGGCTGAGGCGCCTGGGGGGAGAGCCGAGCACCGCCCCACGGAAACGTGGGGTTCGGGGTGCCCTGCGGTGGCTTCGGGTTGGTCACGTGCGCAGTAAAGCGCGTAGAACGCAGTCCTGCATACACAAGTCTGTCCTCTTCCAAGGACAGTCCTCCTTTCAAATATTTGTCTATTTGAAGGTTTGCATACCTGTTGGGCCAGCTGGTATGAGTGATTCCAGCTGTTGGGTCAGGTGGATGAGTCATAGACTTAGTGAGACTTAGCCTCTGTGTTCTGGGGCCGTGCCTCTTGTTGGGAATGGAGGGAGACCGCGAGGGCCCTAACGTCACTGCGTTCGTGGTGTTAGGTTTTGAGGTCGTTAGGTTTGGTTGGGGTTTTGAAAGATGGGGGGGCGGGGGTGGGGGCTGGAAAGTAGGCGTCGCACAAATGGTGACAGGACCCTGTCAGGGGAGCTCTGGGAGACAGCCTACGGGAGCTGCTTCTGTCCTGCGGGGCTTTGCCCACCCTCTTGGCCCCACCCGGTTCTGTTCCACCTTCCAGTCCCCGCAAAGCTTCCGCCCGCGCCGACCGGCCCTGGCACACACTGGGCACAGCCCGGGCTTCTCTGTCTTCGCCGCTAACGCGTGGCACGCACGTCGTCTTGATGTGGGTTTTCATCATCACTCCTCGAGGCTCTCCGTCTCTGCGAGCAGGACCCTGGCCTCCCCCGGCCTCCGTCACATCAGACCGCCTCCTACCGGGCCTGGACATAGCAGCACGGCCACAGCTTGCTGAACGGCACTGCCTTCGTTGTGCTTCTCGGACGCCGCGGTGGGTACAAAGTGCAGGGCTGTGGCAGCCAGCCCTGCGTCGAGAAAGCCGGTCGCTCACACCGCCTTTGCCCACTTCATGTCTCCGTCACATCTGGCGAGTGCTCTCAGTATCGCGGACTTTTCATTATGATCATATCTGCTACGGTGGTCCTGGACCGGACGGGTAGAGAGAAGTGTTGGGAAGGAAGTTCCATTGAGGACTCCGAGACACCAGGATTCGGTGACTGGATATAGGAAACTGAAGGAGGGGAAAGAAAAGTAGATGTTGCAGGCTATTCAGGGAGGAGGCTGGAGTAGGAGGGGAAAGAAGAGACGAGGGCAGAGTCTGACGTGGCAGCCTGGCGCTCCGGTGGCCGTGATCACGGACAGGTGAGGAGGTCTCTCTTGAGCTTCCAAGGCAGGTGCAGGCTGGGAACATAAACCCGGGGTGGGGAGGTCGGCATCCCGACCGAAGCCACGGGAGCCGAGGGCAAGAGCGGACAAGGGGCCCCCGTGTCCACGAGAAGTGTTAGCGTCTGGATGTTTCCAGCCTCGGGCTTCTGTGCAGTACACTGCGTCTACACCGCGTGCCGGCGGTAGGCTTGTATGAGCGAGCGAGCGCCCGTGTCAGCCCCTGGCACCAGGGAAGCGTCTGGGAAGGGTCGTTGTTTCCCTTTGCCTCTGTGTATTTAATACGATTTTTAAAGGTAACCTCAAAACTGAAAGCTAACAAGAGGAGAGTTTAAAGTCTAAAACACGGATACGAGATTAGCGATGTCTAATCGACGGTGTAATGCATTGCTTGCCTTTTTACTTTAGTTTACTGTCTGTGTTTCATTTCTAAAATTCTTTGTATTTTCACATTGGCCCTTCTCTTATTTCTTTCTTACGGTTGTTTTATTTTCCTTTAATCATTATAAACACATTTATTGTTGACTGTCAGAGAGTGGATGCTAAACTTCAAGAATCATGATAGGAATTGGTAGGAAAAAGACAGGATTCTATCTCCTAATTAAATGTAGATTGCTATTTAAACCAAGAAAGAGAGAGAATCAAATTTAAAAACAAAACCCCAAAAGTGCAAAACACTCATTTAAGGTTTATGCTGGGATTTCCCTTTGATTTGTTTTTGTTTCACTAGATGTAAACCCTCTGCATTTTTCTTGTTTGGCAGTGATGCAGGGATTGGAATCCATACATTATACGATTAAAGAGCAAAAGTTAGTATAATAATAGAAAGGAAAGCATCTTTCCTGAATAGAAGGATTAGGATTCAGAGTTGCTAGAATGGATGCCAGATTCAAAATTAAAAAACAAAACAAAAAAGAAAGGATATTTTTGACTAGGTTCTTTAAGATAATATCTTCAAATAAGGTATTGAGTGTGTGGCTTAAAATGAACTGTAGATAATTGAAAAGATGCTGTCATCCCAAATTTAACATTGTCTGTCCTTTTATAAATTCACTGAGCTTTTTGATTAGATAAATTTATTATATTCTGTCCCTGCAAGATTCAAGGGGAAAAAGACAACACAGTGAGTGCATTAATAAGTTTTACACACACACCCTTAAACTGTTCCTTCCTAATTCATCTAGGGACTTGCTTTATGCTAAGTCCAAGCCCAAGAGTTGTATCAGCCGCCGAAATGAAATTATTACAGACATTGTGGCTGTAATTCATATGCTTCTGGTTTAGTGAAAGTTTTCATCATTCTAAAGTGCCTGCCCATAATGGAAAACGAGGGCATAATTTTTCCTTAAAAATCTCTCTTCATTTCACTGCACACATGGAGCGTTATCCTTCCGTACCCATTTGGAGTAGTTCTGAAGAAGTCACAGAGAAATTTCACACCAAGTTGGAAAATGTCAAGTACGTTTAGTATTATGTTTGACAGTTGATGGACAGATTCCTTCATTCAGTTTCTTCATTTTATTTCTTAACATGTGAAGACTTCTCCGATTAATATGCAGACGTCCTTTAAATAGGCCAGCTTTGAGACTTCTGTGATAAAGGTGCGTTTCGGGTCCTAATTTCTCTATTCCCTTCAAGTCACCTGTCGGTGATTTCCTGTCCTGTATTTTCAGAGCCTTCCTCTGGCTGTTTGTGCTGCAGGAGAGGTCAGGGGTCCTAAAGGCATATCTCAGATGATTCCGAATCGGGCCCCTTACCTACCCCCTCCCCCAGTTTCTCTTGTCCACTAGATTGTTTTAGAAAGCAGCATTTTTCTGTCCTCAGGCAGCTCAGAATCTGGCCACATAAGATGTTAATATAATGATTGTGGAGCATGACTGTTGACACATTTATGTTCTGTATTTGTACGTAAATGCCACTAATGCATGTGACGTCATGAGGTCACAGAGGTGCCTGCGTTTGGACATAAAAAAGTGCTTTGGTATCAAGTAGCATAGTTTGATTGGACCTGGGTGTGGGGATGTGTGTATGCCAGGGATCTCATCGGAGCTAGGCCCTCGTGTCAGTTACACCGAAACACAAAAGCCAAATCAGAAACATCTACAAATACGTGCAATTCCAGATGCATCCCTAGAGTCTGCATCCTTGCGCACTAAGGTCCCAGAAGCAGATGAGAAAGTTTTAAATGGACTTGCCCCCAGTTTTCTTTGTGACGGTGAAAGGTCATGACCCGCCCCTGGGAGTGTGCCCCGTTTGTCCTCTTTCGTGACCCCGAGCCCCTCGACTGTGGCAGGTCTCTTCCCCTACTTCACTGAAAAGGTGTAGACGGGCTGGGTGCTCCGCACGTGTCCTCACCCACTGGGCCGTGTTTCAGCATTGCTGGGATCTCATGGACGCCCACTCCCTCGTTTCCGTCTCCTCAGGGCTCGTCCCTCTTCTGCACCAGGCGCCGTCCCTTGGCCTCGGCCCTTGGTCCGTCCTCTGTGTCTCCCCCCAGACCTCGCGCTCCGTCACTTTCTCCTACGTTCTTGCATCTTTCTCTCTTTGTCTGTCTCTCCTCATCTCATACACCTGTGCACCTGTCTACGCATCTATAACTCAAAACCAGTATCTTTTTCTCAGCAACTTCACAAGTTTCTATACTCTCTTTCCTTCTTTTGGCCACAAATACTTTGACAGTCCCTACACCTGATGGTGATTGGCGATTTCTCCTTGAATCCCCATGTTGTTCCTGCATTTTCTCCCTTCCTGCTCTCTCGCTGTCGTTTGTCATTCTTGGCCCCCACTGTCTCCTCGGAGAACGAGGAGCTCTCGTTCGCCTTGACTCCTGTGTTCTTCTGTTTCTGTGCGGTCTTCTCTCTCTCGTCCTCGTATATTTAGGATTGAGCGTAAGCATTCTCTAACGTGTTCTTTACGACTTCTGTGTCTTCTGTAATCTCGTGTGTGTGTGTGTGTGTGTGTGGCTGCAAATATCATCTTCACTCGAGTGCCTTTCAGATGTAAGATCTCTGTTGAGTATCATCATTGGGATGTTGTGCACACATCTCAGACTCACCTGAAAGAGGTCTCAGCATCATCCTAAACTTCAGTTTTTGATCCCAGATTTCGATTGAGCTGTTTCTGACTTCTGTTTTTGTTAGGACTGTGGCTGTCATTCTCCAAGATACTTGGATTTAAAATCTGGATGTCACTTTGCCCACTCTCAGTGCTTCAATAATCCTCTGTTAGTGAAGTCGGTCATATCTTTTCTCTCCTTGAAATACTGTGGCTACCACTCTATTTCACATTCTCTGCGCTGTCTCATATAATTGAGAAGGTTGTGCCCATTGGTAAGGGTGCCGTGTGCATAGGATTAATGTGAATAGTGTTTCCCCAGTGCTTTCACACTACAGAATCTGCAGAAATGCACACAACCTCCTGCACACCATACGTGGACCACTGTCACAGACACCCCATACACGTGGATCACTGTCACAGACACACCATGCCACGTGGATCACTGTCACCCCTGGCCAGTCTTCTAACGCGTGCTCTTCTGTGTGAACTAAACCACACAACAAATTATCTTCTCTAAAGTTTGGTACCCGTCAGAACATTTTCCTATTTTGAAGCCTTCAGTGGCTGTGTTATGTCTTCCTGAAGGAAGCATCAACTCCCTTAATATCTTAATGAAGGTCTTTGTCAAAATGCCCCTACTTTCCGGGGCACCTGGGTGGCTCGGTTGGTTAAGCGCCCAACTCTTGACGCTTGGTGTCAGCTCAGGTCATGATCTCAGGGTTCGTGGGTTCAAGCCCTGCATCAGGATTTGTGCTGGTGGTATAGAGTCTGCTTGGGATTCTCTCTCTGTTCCTCTGTCTCTGCCCGTCCCTTGTTCATGCTCTTTCTCTCTCTCTCTCTCTCTCAATAAATAAACTTTAAAAAAATGCCCCTACTCTCCTAATGTAAATTTTTCATTTTTTTTTTTGATGATTACTTATTATTGGGAGAGAGGGAGAGAGAGAGAGAGTGAGCAGCAGAGGGGCAGAGAGAGAGAAGGAGACACAGAATCTGACGCAGGCTCCAGGCTCCGAGCTGTCAGCACAGACCCTGAGGTTGGGCTCTAACTCATGAACCATGAGTTTATGACCTGAGCCGAAGTCAGACACTTAACCGACTGAACCACCTAGGTATCCTTTAATCTCCCAAAGTATTTTGTGGTTTTGAAACAGAAGTATTGTTTTTTTTTAAAATTTTTTTAATGTTTATTATTTTTGAGACAGAGACCATGAACGGGGGAGGGTCAGAGAGAGGGAGACACAGAATCTGAAGCAGGCTTCAGGCTCCGAGCGGTCAGCACAGAGCCCGACACAGGGCTCGAACTCACGGACCACGAGATCATGACCTGAGCCGAAGTCGGCCGCCCAACCGACTGAGCCACCCAGGCGCCCCCAGGAGTACTGTTTTAAACATTGGCATGAATTAAGATCTATTTGTTATTTCAGATACAAATTGGTTGCTCTTTTTTCTTTTTTCTTTGTTTTTGGTTGCTATTTCAAATTCACATTGGAACTTATTTAACACCAATGGACTATCTCAGGTATCTAAGTAAGTGTAGCAGTGACACAACACAAAACAAAAAACAAAACAAATATCCTATAGTTTAGGAACCAGTTCAGCCGTTCAGACTCTCAGCATCAGGAATTCACGATGTGTCCCTTGTTAAAGAAAAAAGAATATGTATATATTCATGGTAAAAATTTTACCCACGGCCCTAGTTAAAGATGGCAGTGAGTCCCGGGGATGACAGTGGGGCTTTGCGGCAGGAGAGAGACCAGGGTCAACTCCGAACATGGCCAAGACAAGTGAGGTTTTAGCCATGGCTCCAGGTGGGGTCAGTGGATGGAGGTTCCCAAGAGGAAGCTTGAAGGCTGGGGCGTTGTTGCTAAGCTGACTCCGCAGGTGTCTCGCTGAAGTCAGGCTATGGGGATAGGATTCCCAGGAGACAGATGAGGGATTTGATCCAATGTCAAGGTTGGGGACTTTGCTAGTGACCCGGCAGAGTTGTTGTTGAACCTGAACCGCACTGGCCAAGGGCAGAGCCCAAGGGGAGGGCCTTGACGGTGTGGAGGACTCTGGGTAGAGTCCGGCCACGGAGAGAGTGGTTGTCACCATCCGGCACGCTCGGAGCTTGGCGCCCAGCGGCTCTGGGTCTGCGCATCTCAGTTCAAACTCCAAGGCCCTGGGAAGAACGGGTCTGTCTGCTGCATGTAGCAGGCGCTCTTACAGTCCAGTATCTGGGGCCGCTGCACAGTCATTTCCTTCATTACACTTCCCTGATCTCCCTAAGAGGTCGTGGCCCCCTTTCCTGCGAGTCCCCTAGAACACGAACCTATGTTGTCAAACCCGTATTTGTTGTTGTACCCCACACCTGGAGCACAAGTACGCGTCCCCGCGAGCGTCTTGCCCCTGTCCCCTAGCAGGCAGGGCAACACCTGGTTTAGAAGCACTTCTCAGTCAATGCTGGAGAAAAGTACATTCAGAGGGTTATGTCTTGAGTTACTGTATCCCGAGTCCCTTCCTGATACGGAAGAAGAACCCATCCTGGTCTTCGAGCTCACTGTCTCCTCCTCCACGTCGCCCTCCTTCCTGCTGCTCGGGACCCTGTTCGCATAGTCCCGTGATGCCGCATCGGGACATACTCTGCCCAGAAAACGGAGCTCTCCCTTGACAGCCTGGAATTTTCCTCAAGTACGCGCCTCCACATTTTCCCTTCAGTGTGATTCTCAGCGTGCACTCTGCACTTTATTGATGCCGAGAGTCTGAAGTGTAACATTTTGAGTTAAAACCAGCTACTTAATTACACTGCTTGATGCCTGATTATCAGAGATAGTGATTTGCGCATCTCTGGGATTGATCATTTTTGGAAGCCTGAGGTGCAACATTCCCACCTGCTGTCTCTGTCTCATGGGCAGATTTACATATTTGACTAAATGCTGTTCACACTTTGATGAAATTTAAATTAATTATACTTAGTTAAGGCTTATTTAAAAATGCCCAGTTGCCTGGGGCTCGGGAAGGATTCCCACTCAATTTTCTAAGTTCAGTGTGGACGACAAAAAAAAAAAAAAAAAAAGAGGGAAACCTAAGTGTCCTGACAAAACGGATTTAGTGTTGTACCCCAACACAATTTGCCAGAGTGACCCAGGCTGGTTAGTAACATGTGCTTCTGAGACTAGCCTGCATGGTAATTTGGTAAAAAAGAGTAAGCATTTAATGCTGATTACCATAAATAATAAGGTTTTCCTACACCAAAGTACGTGATCTGAGGTTGGCTCAGGGGAAAGCAGCAAGGAGGGTAGTCCAGGTTGGTTGTGTTTACCATGGCATTGGCTCTTGTGTCCTCATGGTAGAGAGCTCTGGAACCTGATCTGGCAGCAGCGTTTTGTGGCTAACTTGTGACTGTCACCTGCTTCATCCGGGCAGGAACGCCCGGTAAGGACTGCAGTGTGTCAGTACGTCTGCGTGGTTAGAATGCACAGAGAAGGGCCGAGTTCCTGCAGAATGTTCTGGTAAGTTGTCCACTCGCTGTATCCGGGGCAAACTTTTTCTTTAAGTGTTTAGACATTAACTTAACACCGTCTGTAGAGCTCGTGGGAATGGACAGTTGCTATGGAAACGGACGATGGGGATGACCTGTGGGGGGTGGGGTTGGGTGTTAGCACACTTGGGCCTTTCTTCTTCACGTCTGTCTTGCGTTTCCTGGTTCTTAGGCTTAGGCTGGCAGTGTTGTGTGTGAAATCTCCAAAGTGCTTTGCGGGGCTCCTTTTTCTATCACTCCTGCTGCAGTTTGACCCTGAGTAAACACCATCAGGGCCCCTTGGCTTGGGCAGGGCCTCCTGTTGCTAATTGCCGTTCCCTAAGCAGGACATGCTGTTCCCACGAAGTAGCATTGCTTTGCCCTGGGAGAATCCGTTCCGTGTCAGGTGGTGACAGGCGTGGCGAGTCCCCCTCCTGCTGTTCAGGCTCCGGTGCGCTCTCCCCGCTTCCCCGTCTCCCGTCTGTGGGTGCCCATGATCCCGGGCTTGGGGGCTTGGCTCTGATGCTGGGCCTCCGCATCCTGTAGGATGCAGGGCACCCCTGGCTTTCCTCTCCGGGTTGAGCCCCAACTTCTCTCCTGGGTTACCACTTTTCCTCTCCAGTGTCAGGACCCACAGTAAAGCCACCTTCCGTGTGCGTTCTAGAACAGCGTTAGCGAGGTAACAGGTGAACTCCAGAATCCCACGTGTCGCTTACACACGTGAAGTCAGAGGTGGGGATCTTGACGGGCAGGGTTATCCTGCACTTGGTGCCAGAATTCAGGTTCTCCCGATCTTGCAGCCAAGCCTGTTAGCTTCAGCATGTCACGTGCAAGGGAGTTCATTTTTCTCCCTCTCCGAGAGGAAGGAGCTTGGAGAAGGGAATACTGGGGGGGTTTCTAGGCCACCCCAGCGGGGAACACACATCAGCTCTGCTTGCGTTCCTGGCATTCATTCACAGGACGACTTCTTCGTACATGAGAGGGTGCTAACTGTGGTCCAGCTACGTGCCCCCAGATCAGAGGAGAGGTCTGAGGAACGGCTAGCCAGGCTCCCTTTACTGAGTGGAGGTTGCACGAATACATTTAGTTGAACAGTAGCACATTTTAGTAAATTCACCTTGTGCTTCACTTACAGCAGCTTTTATCCTGCCTAGTTAACGATTCCACACGGTTCAGAATGTCTCACAGGTTCAGATCACGCTAGAATTTAGAGGCTAAATAAAGCATGAACTCCGCAAGGGAGGGCGAGGACAAATGGAGGGCTGGAGAGAGGAGGGCAGGAAGGGGATCGTCAGGGACGGTGCCGTGTTGTATAGGCGGGTGCCTTTGGTTGCCGACTCACAGAGATGACGTCTGTCGGCTCTTCTGTTTGCAGGCACAGGATCCCACCTGAGCTAGCCCAGGGCCCAGCGAAACATGCTGAGGTGCCAGAACTGGCCTCTCACTTAGTACCCTCTCTTTTCTTACTCTCTGTCCCGGACCTAACTTCCCTTTTGATTGTATGTGCTATCAAATAGTTGCCCCAGCTGCCACACTGAAATCCGGACCTGCGGGATATCCAGGTCGGTGAGTAAAACCGAAGTCTTCAATTGGTCAGCTGTGGCCGGGAGGTCAGAATGTGTGTATCCATTCAGCAACATTTTATTAACATCATTAATTATCACTTACTTCTTTTATTGCATACGAAGAGCCAGGCACTATTCTGTATACGTGCTGTAAACACGTTTGTAGGGGCACCTGTGTGTGTGCCTGTCCTGTCTCTCATTCAGAGGAAGACTCTGGTTGGGCAGAGACCCCACAGGATGGAAGGGTAGAAGTCACAGTTGCATAGTCCAGTGTGTGTTGTGTGTGTCTTAACTCAGCTGTCTCTTGTTGGCTAGACTGCAGAAATAGCTCCCATGTAAAAACAAAAGAAAAAATTCAAGTATATAAAAATGAGCATCTAGATGTAAAAAGGACAAGTAGGGTCAGAGGATAGATTTAAAGGCAGACGCTTGTTAAACAAATCTGGCAAAAAAGAGTGTCATTTTTCTTTTAAATGAATTGTTTTGGACATTTTTTCTGTGACTGTTTGTTATTTAAATGGGGCTTGACACTGTGCCATCAAGCTTGTACCAGTCCAAATTGTCACTTGTGAATTATGAGATGGAAAAAAAATGTGTGTGTGTGTGTGTATAATTGTAGGAAAAAGTTGTTGAATTTTCAAAAATGTTTTCAAACTGGTCTTAGGAAGACATTCTCAAACCATTACCTTTGCTTAAAACAAACAACAACAAAACACTTAATGTTTTCCTAAGGGACACTACAGATTCATTTAAATGACATTAAATGGCTTTCTCAGAATCAAAATCTGTTTATAGGTATTTTAATTATCTTCACCCAACTGTGACCCAAAATCAGGATAGAAATGGGAACGCCCCTGGGCGCCTGGGTGGCTCAGTTGGTTGAGCCTCTGACTTCGGCTCAGGTCAAGATCTCGCGGTTCATAGGTTCGAGCCTCGCCTTGGGCTCTGTGCTGATGGCTCAGAGCCTGAGCCTGTTTCAGATTCTGTGTCTCCCACTCTCTCTTCCCCTGCCCTGCTCATGCTGTCTCTCTTTATCTCAAAAATGAATAAAACATTAAAAAAAAAAAAAAAGAAAAAAGAAATGGGAATACCCCTTAGCATTCACAAAATTAGTAGTTCTGCATGAACATGTATGACTTTGTAAAGCGTATGGACCTACCGTTTTTACAATACATACCACAGCAGTGGAACGGGATACACCCTCTTGGCTAAAGCAGAAGGCGAAGGGAGAAACCAGCAGTTGGGGCAAGAACACCACCCAAGGAGCTGGAATTGCCTGAGAACAGCAGCCAACAACCTTCTTGGGGATGCTTGTGATAAATAAACCACTCTTCTTGAAGCCATATCCCAATACTTAGCGAGCTTCTTTCTTTTTAAAGAACTTCCTGTATACTCTTTGCCCAGGGCGAGATGGAACCATCAGCTCCAACATACAAAGCAGGGAAAACTGACAAACATTGGTCTTCACCACGGGGTGGAAGCTCCCGCTGGGGGCCTCCCAAAGGCCGCCAAGTCACAACTAAGGAACCAGGAAACAAGCTGCAGGATTTCAGGAGAAAGTCATAAGAACCAGGATATATGAGCAGCGACTAGAGCGTCTATATGAGCACCCACCGCGTGTTGAGACGTGTAATGTGACCACTTAGTAGTTTTAATTCCTGTTAGGACTTACAGCAATGTGTTTCAGTCTCGTTTTGCGTATGGTAAAGTTGAATATCAGAGAACTTAAAAAAAGTCTAAAATCCTGTATCTGAGTCTGAGCGGCCTAGTGGAGTAGCCGTTAGGCACATGTGACTGCTAAAATGTGAATATAAATTAAAGAAAACTAAAAATCCCGGTCCGCAGCCATCCTGGTCACATTTCAAGTATTCCGTGATCGCATGTGCCCGTAGCTCTGGCATTGGATAGCCCAGATGGGACATTTCAGAAAACCCCACTCTGGGCTGGTTCTCCAAGAGCCTGGGTTTGAATCCAGCTTGTCCCCAAGTCAAGCTCTGTACCCTTCAGTAATGTGTGGGCGATGCTTACACTGACTCACTTGAGAGAGTTTGTATCATAGTATTTCTATTCTTTTAGAAATTAATGAATGCAAAAATCTATCTTGAATATTTCTTTGACTAGTAGTTATATATGATTACACACCTATTTTTCTTTTTGCATTAAAGAGGTGTTTACAATGATTTATTTATTTATTTATTTATTTATTTATTTATTTATTTATTTAAATGTTTATTTGTGTGAGAGAGACAGAGTGTGAGCAGGGGAGGGGCAGAGAGAGAGGGAGACACAGAACCCAAAGCAGGCTGAGCTGTCAGCACAGAGCCTGATGCGGGACTCGAACTCAAGAACGGTGAGATCATGACCTGAGCCGAAGTTGGACGCTTAACTGACTGAGCCACCCAGGCGCCCCTACAATGATTTTTTATTTATTTATTTATTTATTTTATTTATTTATTTATTTATTTATTTATTTATTTTATTTTATTTTTTTTATTTTTTAATATATGAAATTTACTGTCAAATTGGTTTCCATACAACACCCAGTGCTCATCCCAAAAGGTGCTCTCCTCAATACCCATCCCCCACCCTGCCCTCCCTCCCACCCCCCATCAACCCTCAATTTGTTCTCAGTTTTTAACAGTCTCTTATGCTTTGGCTCTCTCCCACTCTAACCTCTTTTTTTTTTTTTTTTTTTCCTTCCCCTCCCCCATGGGTTTCTGTTATGTTTCTCAGGATCCACATAAGAGTGAAACCATATGGTATCTGTCTTTCTCTGTATGGCTTATTTCACTTAGCATCACACTCTCCAGTTCCATCCATGTTGCTACAAAAGGCCATATTTCATTTTTTCTCATTGCCACGTAGTATTCCATTGTGTATATAAACCACAATTTCTTTATCCATTCATCAGTTGATGGACATTTAGGCTCTTTCCATAATTTGGCTATTGTTGAGAGTGCCGCTATAAACATTGGGGTACAGGTGCCCCTATGCATCAGTACTCCTGTATCCCTTGGATAAATTCCTAGCAATGCTATTGCTGGGTCATAGGGTAGGTCTATTTTTAATTTTCTGAGGAACCTCCACACTGCTTTCCAGAGCGGCTGCACCAATTTGCATTCCCACCAACAGTGCAAGAGGGTTCCTGTTTCTCCACATCCTCTCCAGCATCTATAGTCTCCTGATTTCTTCATTTTGGCCACTCTGACTGGCGTGAGGTGATATCTGAGTGTGGTTTTGATTTGTATTTCCCTGATAAGGAGCGACGTTGAACATCTTTTCATGTGCCTGTTGGCCATCCGGATGTCTTCTTTAGAGAAGTGTCTATTCATGTTTTCTGCCCATTTCTTCACTGGGTTATTTGTTTTTCGGGTGTGGAGTTTGATGAGCTCTTTATAGATTTTGGATACTAGCCCTTTGTCCGATGTGTCATTTGCAAATATCTTTTCCCATTCGGTTGGTTGCCTTTTAGTTTTGTTGGTTGTTTCCTTTGCTGTGCAGAAGCTTTTTATCTTCATAAGGTCCCAGTAATTCACTTTTGCTTTTAATTCCCTTGCCTTTGGGGATGTGCCGAGTAAGAGATTGCTACGGCTGAGGTCAGAGAGGTCTTTTCCTGCTTTCTCCTCTAAGGTTTTGATGGTTTCCTGTCTCACATTCAGGTCCTTTATCCATTTTGAGTTTATTTTTGTGAATGGTGTGAGAAAGTGGTCTAGTTTCAACCTTCTGCATGTTGCTGTCCAGTTCTCCCAGCACCATTTGTTAAAGAGACTGTCTTTTTTCCATTGGATGTTCTTTCCTGCTTTGTCAAAGATGAGTTGGCCATACGTTTGTGGGTCTAGTTCTGGGGTTTCTATTCTATTCCATTGGTCTATGTGTCTGTTTTTGTGCCAATACCATGCTGACTTGATGATGACAGCTTTGTAGTAGAGGCTAAAGTCTGGGATTGTGATGCCTCCTGCTTTGGTCTTCTTCTTCAAAATTACTTTGGCTATTCGGGGCCTTTTGTGGTTCCATATGAATTTTAGGATTGCTTGTTCTAGTTTCGAGAAGAATGCTGGTGCAATTTTGATTGGGATTGCATTGAATGTGTAGATAGCTTTGGGTAGTATTGACATTTTGACAATATTTATTCTTCCAATCCATGAGCAGGGAATGTCTTTCCATTTCTTTATATCTTCTTCAATTACCTGCATAAGCTTTCTATAGTTTTCAGCATACAGATCTTTTACATCTTTGGTTAGATTTATTCCTAGGTATTTTATGCTTCTTGGTGCAATTGTGAATGGGATCAGTTTCTTCATTTGTCTTTCTGTTGCTTCATTGTTAGTGTATAAGAATGCAACTGATTTCTGCACATTGATTTTGTATCCTGCAACTTTGCTGAATTCATGTATCAGTTCTAGCAGACTTTTGGTGGAGTCTATCGGATTTTCCATGTATAATATCATGTCATCTGCAAAAAGCGAAAGCTTGACTTCATCTTTGCCAATTTTGATGCCTTTGATTTCCTTTTGTTGTCTGATTGCTGATGCTAGAACTTCCAGCACTATATTAAACAACAGCGGCGACAGTGGGCATCCCTGTCGTGTTCCTGATCTCAGGGAAAAAGCTCTCAGTTTTTCCCCGTTGAGGATGATGTTAGCTGTGGGCTTTTCATAAATGGCCTTTATGATCTTTAAGTATGTTCCTTCTATCCCGACTTTCTCAAGGGTTTTTATTAAGAAAGGGTGCTGGATTTTGTCAAAGGCCTTTTCTGCATCGATTGACAGGATCATATGGTTCTTCTCTTTTTTTTTGTTAATGTGATGTATCACGTTGATCGATTTGCGAATGTTGAACCAGCCCTGCATCCCAGGAATGAATCCCACTTGATCATGGTGAATAATTCTTTTTATATGCTGTTGAATTCGATTTGCTAGTATCTTATTAAGAATTTTTGCATCCATATTCATCAGGGATATTGGCCTGTAGTTCTCTTTTTTTACTGGGTCTCTGTCTGGTTTAGGAATCAAAGTAATACTGGCTTCATAGAATGAGTCTGGAAGTTTTCCTTCCCTTTCTATTTCTTGGAATAGCTTGAGAAGGATAGGTATTATCTCTGCTTTAAATGTCTGGTAGAACTCCCCTGGGAAGCCATCTGGTCCTGGACTCTTATTTGTTGGGAGATTTTTGATAACCGATTCAATTTCTTCGCTGGTTATGGGTCTGTTCAAGCTTTCTATTTCCTCCTGATTGAGTTTTGGAAGAGTGTGGGTGTTTAGGAATTTGTCCATTTCTTCCAGGTTGTCCAATTTGCTGGCATATAATTTTTCATAGTATTCCCTGATAATTGTTTGTATCTCTGAGGGATTGGTTGTAATCATTCCATTTTCATTCATGATTTTATCTATTTGGGTCATCTCCCTTTTCTTTTTGAGAAGCCTGGCTAGAGGTTTGTCAATTTTGTTTATTTTTTCAAAAAACCAACTCTTGGTTTCGTTGATCTGCTCTACAGTTTTTTTAGATTCTATATTGTTTATTTCTGCTCTGATCTTTATTATTTCTCTTCTTCTGCTGGGTTTAGGCTGCCTTTGCTGTTCTGCTTCTATTTCCTTTAGGTGTGCTGTTAGATTTTGTATTTGGGATTTTTCTTGTTTCTTGAGATAGGCCTGGATTGCAATGTATTTTCCTCTCAGGACTGCCTTCGCTGCATCCCAGAGCGTTTGGATTGTTGTATTTTCATTTTCGTTTGTTTCCATATATTTTTTAATTTCTTCTCTAATTGCCTGGTTGACCCACTCATTCGTTAGTAGGGTGTTCTTTAACCTCCATGCTTTTGGAGGTTTTCCAGACTTTTTCCTGTGGTTGATTTCAAGCTTCATAGCATTGTGGTCTGAAAGTATGCATGGTATAATTTCAATTCTTGTAAACTTATGAAGGGCTGTTTTGTGACCCAGTATGTGATCTATCTTGGAGAATGTTCCATGTGCACTCGAGAAGAAAGTATATTCTGTTGCTTTGGGATGCAGAGTTCTAAATAGATCTGTCAAGTCCATCTAATCCAATGTATCATTCAGGGCCCTTGTTTCTTTATTGACTGTGTGTCTAGATGATCTATCCATTTCTGTAAGTGGGGTGTTAAAGTCCCCTGCAATGACCACATTCTTATCAATAAGGTTGCTTATGTTTATGAGTAATTGTTTTATATATCTGGGGGCTCGGGTATTTGGCGCATAGACATTTATAATAGTTAGCTCTTCCTGGTGGATAGACCCTGTGATTATTATATAATGCCCTTCTTCATCTCTTGTTACAGCCTTTAATTTAAAGTCTAGTTTGTCTGATATAAGTATGGCTACTCCAGCTTTCTTTTGGCTTCCAGGAGCATGATAAATAGTTCTCCATCCCCTCACTCTCAATCTAAAGGTGTCCTCAGATCTAAAATGAGTCTCTTGTAGACAGCAAATAGATGGGTCTTGTTTTTTTATCCATTCTGATACCCTATGTCTTTTAGTTGGTGCATTTAATCCATTTACATTCAGTGTTATTATAGAAAGATATGGGTTTAGAGTCATTGTGATGTCTGTATGTTTTATGCTTGTAGTGATGTCTCAGGTACTTTGTCTCACAGGATCCCCCTTAGGATCTCTTGTAGGGCTGGTTTCGTGGTGACAAATTCCTTCAGTTTTTGTTTGTTTGGGAAGACCTTTATCTCTCCTTCTATTCTAAATGACAGACTTGCTGGATAAAGGATTCTCGGCTGCATATTTTTTCTGTTTAGCACACTGTAGATATCGTGCCAAGCCTTTCTGGCCTGCCAAGTTTCAAAGGAGAGATCAGTCACGAGTCTAATAGGTCTCCCTTTATATGTGAGGGCACGTTTATCCCTTGCTGCTTTCAGAATTTTCTCTTTATCCTTGTATTTTGCCAGTTTCACTATGATATGTCGTGCAGAAGATCGATTCAAGTTACGTCTGAAGGGAGTTCTCTGTGCCTCTTGGATTTCAATGCCTTTTTCCTTCCCCAGTTCAGGGAAGTTCTCAGCTATAATTTGTTCAAGTACCCCTTCAGCACCTTTCCCTCTCTCTTCCTCCTCTGGGATACCAATTATGCGTATATTATTTTTTTTTAGTGTATCACTTAGTTCTCTAATTTTCCCCTCATACTCCTGGATTTTTTTATCTCTCTTTCTTTCAGCTTCCTCTTTCTCCATAACTTTTCTTCTAGTTCACCTATTCTCTCCTCTGCCTCTTCAAGCCGAGCCATCGTGGATTCCATTTTGTTTTGCATTTCATTTAAAGCGTTTTTCAACTCCTGGTGACTGTTCCTTAGTCCCTCGATCTTTGTGGCAAGAGATTCTCTGCTGTCCTGTATACTGTTTTCAAGCCCAGCGATTAATTTTATGACTATTATTCTAAATTCACTTTCTGTTATATTATTTAAATCCTTTTTGATCAGTTCATTAGCTGTTGTTATTTCCTGGAGATTCTTCTGAGGGGAATTCTTCCGTTTGGTCATTTTGGAGAGTCCCTTGCGTGGTGAGGACCTGCAGTGTACTTCCCCTGTGCTGTGGTGTATAACTGGAGTTAGTGGGCGGGGCCGCAGTCCGACCCGATGTCTGCCCCCAGCCCACTGCTGGGGCCACAGTCAGACTGGTGTGTGCCTTCTCTTCCCCTCTCCTAGGGGCGGGATTCACTGTGGGGTGGCATGTCCCGTCTGGGCTACTTGCACACTGCCAGGCTTGTGTTGCTGGGGATCTGGCGTATTAGCTGGGGTGGGTAGGCAAGGTGCACGGGGGCTGGAGGGGCAGGCTTAGCTCGCTTCTCCTTAGGTGATCCACTTCAGGAGGAGCCCTGTGGCAGCGGGAGGGAGTCAGATCCGCTGCCGGAGGTTTGGCTCCGCAGAAGCACAGAGTTGGGTGT
This sequence comes from Panthera pardus, assembly GCF_024362965.1. Taxonomy (NCBI): domain Eukaryota; kingdom Metazoa; phylum Chordata; class Mammalia; order Carnivora; family Felidae; genus Panthera; species Panthera pardus. The sequence continues at coordinate 112,242,305 of NW_026526677.1, read as the reverse complement.
TTGCGCGGAGCGAGCAAGTTCCCTGGCAGGAACTGGTTCCCTTTGGGATTTTGGCTGGGGGATGGGTGGGGGAGATGGCGCTGGCGCCTTTGTTCCCCGCCAAGCTGAGCTCTGCCGTCCGGGGGCTCAGCAGCTCTCCCTCCCTTTGTCCTCCAGCCTTCCCGCTTTCCGAGCAGAGCTGTTAACTTATGACCTCCCAGACGCTAAGTCGCGCTTGCTGTCGGAACACAGTCCGTCCGGCCCCTCCGCTTTTGCCAGCCAGACTCGGGGGCTCTGCTTGGCTGGCGAGCCGCCCCTCCGCCCCGGCTCCCTCCCGCCAGTCCGTGGAGCGCGCACCGCCTCGCCGCCCTTCCTACCCTCTTCCGTGGGCCTCTAGTCTGCGCTTGACTCCTGAGACTCCCTTCTGCTAATCCTCTGGCGGTTTTCTGGGTTCTTTAGGCAGGTGTAGGTGGAATCTAAGTGATCGGCAGGACGCGTTGTGAGCCCTGCGTCCTCCTACGCCGCCATCTTCCGGAACCTCTACAATGATTTTTTAAAAAAACACTTAAGGGAAAAATATTCACAAGTAGAGCATGTACCAAAATCATTCCTGACTTCTTCAAATGTTTATGTGCAGAAATTTTTCTGTTTCCTGAACGTATGGTGGTTCCCGGAGCAGACAAAAATTCCCTCGGCTTCAGAGCTTTTCGTTGTAGGAGGGAGACAGACAAGTTTATATAATCTACTTGTCATATGTTACAAAGTAATAGATGCATTAAGAAGTACAAGAAGGTGGTCTCGGGGAGGCTGTAATTGGAAATCTGATTTCAGATATTAAAGAGAAGATGATGTGTGAGTACAGGCATAAAGTAATTGATAGTTGGTTCCATAAGTGGTTCGGTCATTGCAGAGAGATGAATACGGACAGAGACCGCATGGCGGCTCGCCTGATGAGTTCTTGGACAGTGAGAGGGGTTGGGCTGTGTGCGAAGAAGGAGCGGGTAAGGAAACAGAGAGGTGAGTGGGGCAGAAGGGACTTTGGCCAGTTCTGTCGGACCAGTGTGAAAGTTTTCCCTGTCAACAAGACTGGGCCAAAGGATACGTAGGCAGATGGTAAAACATGGCCTCTGGGCCTGTGTGTGAGGGTGTTTCCAGACGACGTTAGCGTTCGAATCGAGACTGAGTGAACCGGTGGGCATCATCTGTTCTGTTGAGGGTCTGCATGGAACAGAGAGAGGAGGGGTAGATTTGCTCTCTGCTTGAACTGGAGCATTCATCTCCTGCCCTTAGGTATCGGTGCTCCTGGGGGTCCTTCGGGCTCAAGTGAGGCTTGCACCATCAACCACCAACTCTCGGGCCAGCCAGCTTGAACTGGAGCCTCCCCACCCGCTTCCTTCCTGGGCCTCCAGCTTGCAGACAGCAGGCCAGGGACTCCTCAGCCCCCGTGATCGCTCAGACCAGTCCCTGACAACACGTCTCTTTCTGTTTGTCTTTTGTTCTCCTCTTGGTTCTGTTTCTCTGGAAATTTTGATTCAGCCAGGTAGGTCCCTTAAAATACACTTATTAGCTCTTGTTGAGTGAACGAAGAAGACCTAGGAGTCAATCACCTCAAGTACAGAATGCGCTAAGAAACGCGCGTTTTGCCAGAGCCAAATATTTTGACAGACACCTCAGGTCCTCATAAGGGAGTTTTATAACCTGTAGGTAAGCATATGTCTGTATTTAGATTAAATTACTGTACTTTAGGTAGCCATTATATTTAAAGCAAGCTATTATGACCACACTTCAATCAGGAAGCGCCAGCTAAGAATGGTAAAGATCCTCATTTGGCAGACTGTGTTCTAAGTACTTTAAATCATATATGATCAAACACTTCCCGAGAACTTGAGTCATTCACCAGATGATTCAATCCTTTGGCCTTGGGGAGGAAGACGTCAGGGAGTCAGTCGGGTGTGTGTCTGTCACCCCAAAGCGTACAGTCTGCTGGGAAGAAACACGCAAGTGCAGACAACTAGCACTTGAAGGTCTTCCTGGATCTGTGGAGACACCTCCGATGTGCCTAGTACAGTGCCCTGTGGTTCCGTAGCGTCTCTGGTAATGCAGCTAGATACAGTGGCTTTATACGCGTTCTCTCTGAGTAAGAGCCAGAAGCAGATACCCTATTTATGAGTTCTCACTGTTACTTCCTTGACTTCCTACTTTTGAAGCCAAAGTGGTTCTCGGTGCCAATTAGAGACCGGCACATCCCCATACTACTAATGTACGAAGTTGTGGTTATGCCTCAGGGCGGATACCTGCAGATGCTGCTTTGAAAGAGAGTTACTGAAAATCACTGCGTATCAGCGCGAGGCGCCCAGTCCTGCAAATTAAGCTCCTGTAACCTTGAGGATACGTTAGAGCATTTTGGCTTTTGAAACCTTTGTAGTTTATATGATACTGCATCCAGCCTCCAAATATTGGATTGCATCCTTGAGATTTTTTTCTTCCCATCATGCATTTCATTCAAAACGTGGTACCTTTTACTGCTACTGATATTCTGTAAGGACGGACTCATACACAATGTCCATATATATGTGTGTGTGTGTGTGTATCATATATGTATATCATATATATATATATATATATGGACATTGTGTATGAGTTTATTTATATATATATGTATATGTGTATATATATGTGTATATATACACATTGTGTGTATATATATATATATAAATATATATATATATATATATATATATATATATATATAGAGAGAGAGAGAGAGAGAGAGAGAGAGAGGGGCATGATTATACAGAAGCTGAAATCCATAGGCATTCTGTTTAAACCAGTGGCAGCTCAATGTTGAAGACATTAATATATGTTTAACTGTTTATTAGCCTGCACTTTGTATTATTTGGAATAATCAGTATATTTTATAGTGAATCCAGGGATTACCAGCTCCAAACCATTTCCAAATAGATATCACCCTGGATTTATTTACTGTCTTGCCATAAATGAATTGCTGAGGTGAAGTCAGTTAGCTCATTATAAAACGGGATATCTGCTGCTTACACGGAGTATAGGGACAGTAAGTAACAAGAAATGGAGATAATAAATCCTTTCACCTAAACTCAGCTGACATAAAAACACATCTATTTAAAATTAGTTATCTAAAAACATTTTACCAAAATGTTCATGTGATGTTTCTAACAATTAAGTCGCTTAAAATTTAATTTGGGGGTGTTAATTTTTTGTGACCATATTTGTATGTTAGTGATTATTAAATGTGATAATTGTAAAAATTGAAATATTTTTCCTCAAACCTTTGCTCACTGCTGCATTTCAAACTATTTTGTATGCTCACAGTGCTGTATGAGCACCAGTGTTACAGTAGTCCACAGTGCCCCCATGGAAATAACGTTATGTCGTGATGTCTCGGGAACTTCTGATAGGAATATGACTCTGATAATGACTGTCACGCAGGATAGCCGAGGTTATGCTGCGGTGACGATCCCGTGTCTTAATGTCGTGAGATAGCAGTCATGTTTTCTAGTCATGCATCCCATGTGCCACAGGTCCCCGGGGTTCCCTGCTCCCTGTCGTCCTTGTCTGGGGACCTTGAGCCCAGGGAAGCCCCACCACTGCTGCATGGGAAGATGGGGTGGTCCACTGGCTCTGAAAGGTGTCTGCCAGAAAGAGGCACTCACTTTGCACACATTTCTTCGGGAGACACAAATCACGTGATCACGGTTAAATTCCAGGAATAGAGAATTAATCCTGGTAGTTGTATCATGTGCCCTGAATAAAGAGAACCAGAAATATAGTGAGAAATACTAGTAATGACGTCTGTTTCAAGGTTATTAGTAAAGAAAGAACAAAAGGGAGAAAGGGAGGAGAGGAAGGGGAAGGAGGAGGAGAGGAAGGGGAGAAAGAGGAGGACAGAAAGAGGAGAAGGAGGAGGAGAGGAAGGGAAGGAGGAGGAGAGGAAAGGGAGAGAGGAGGGGAGGAAGGAAAGAAGGAAAGAGGAAGGGGAGAAGTAGGGAAGAAGGAAGGGGAAGAAGGGGAGAAGGAGGGGGGAGGAAAGGGAGAAAGAGAGAGGAAGGGGATGGAAGAGGGGATAGGAAGGAAAGGAGGAGGGGAGAGTAAGGGAAGGAGGAGGAGAGGAAAGGGAGAGAGGAGGGAAGGAAGGAAGGAAGGAGAGAGGAAGGGGAGAAGGAGAGGGAAGAAGAGGGAAGAAGGGGAGAAGGAAGAGAGAGAAGGGGGATGGGGGAGGGGAGAGGAAGGGAAGAAGGAGGGGGGAGGAAGGGAAGAAGGAGGAAGGGAAGGAGGAGGAGAGGAAAGGGAGAGAGGAGGGGAGGAAGGAAAGAAGGAGAGAGGATGTGGAAGGAGGGGAGAGGAAGGGGAAGGAAGGGAGAGGAAGGGGAAGGAGGGGAGAGGAAGGGGAAGGAGGGGAGAGGAAGGGGAAGGAGAGGAGAGGAAGGGAAAGGAGGAGGAGAGGAAGGGGAGAAGGAGGAGGGGAGGAAAGGGAGAGAGGAGGGGAGGAAGGAAAGAAGGAGAGAGGAAGGGGAGGGGAGGGGAGAAGGAGGGGGAACAAGGGGAGAAGGAGTGGGGGAGGAAGGGGGAAGAGGAGAAGAAGGGGATGGAGGAGGGGAGAGGAAGGGAAGGATGAGGGGAGAGGAAGGGAAGAAGGAGGGTAGAAGGACGGGAAAGGAAGGGGAGAAGGAGGGGAGACGAAGGGGAGAAGGAAGAGAGAGGAAGGGGATGGAGGAAGGGGGAGGAAGGGAAGGAGGAGGGGGGAGGAAGGGAAGGAGGAGGGGGGAGGAAGGGAAGGAGGAGAGGAGGGGGAGAGGGAGGAGGTGGGGGAGGAAGAGAGAATAAAAAGAAAAACAGAAAAGGAAAGAAAAAAAGAAAACCTACCTAAAATACTTAAACTGTGCATCTGGGTGCGTCTCCTTAATGGCAAGTCACGGTGTTGGCATCCACATGCAGTTGACACGGTGGGTTTAGGAAAGGCTTGCGAAGTGGGGTGATGTGTGAGCGCAATCTTGTAGAGGAGGACCAGGAACTTAGCAGGTGACATGATCTCACAGAGGAGGAGCAGGAACTTTAGCAGGTGACGTTTGAGCATGATCTCGCAGGGGAGAACCAGGGGCTTACCAGGTGACTTTGAGTGGGTTCCAGAAGAAGAGAAACAGGGACTTACCAGGGGAAGGAGAGGTGAAAGGGATTCCAGCTGTGAGATTAGCATCACTGAAGATAGAGAATCAACAAAGGAGACAGTGACTCAGAAACTGCTTTTATCTAGTTTTCAAATGACTGGACATGGTAACTTGGATTGTTGGTCACCTTGTATTCCCCATTCTATCATCTGTGGGGCAAACACATATTTCTGCCCCGTTGATTTATTTTAGGCATGACCACGGACTTTTCTGGCCAGGAGAGCGTGGCTATAATTGACAGGGTGCAAATTCTGAGCTTTGACATAATAAGGTGTCACGTGTTCCTGTTTGTCTTCAGTAGCATCTGACCTCTTCGGTAAAGAGAACGTGCCCAGATAGCTGCTTTCTCTCCAGTCAGGGCTGGTGAACGGGCCTGGGAAGTCAGACAAATAGCTCACCCCCCCGTCTGTAAATGTGGTAATAGATGCGTTTTGTCATATCACTGAGTTTTGTGTTGATCCCTTTGTTACATAGCAGTATTGTATCCACAGCTAACTAATACAGTAGAAAACTTTCTAATGTTCTGAGTTCTTTGAGGCCAAATGCTTTAAGCAAGGATCCTGGATATGTAGTGTCTGTTTTACCTCTTTGTAGGCACGTGGGAGGGGAGGGGTGGCATGTCTATGTCTTCAAGAGGAAAGTTCCACACGGTAGCTCTTGGTCTGGATCGCTGCCAGCTTGTGCTGGACGGGGTGACCAAGATGGCGGGGAATGTCCTATGCCAGCTGTCTGCTTTGTGGGGCCCCCTGCCTGGATAGCCTATGCACGGGTTGTTAACAGGCTACCAAAGGTTGGTCGTCCTTCATGCTTCAAATCAAATTCTCTGAATTACTTCTAGAGGAACGTTCTCAGACGTAGATGCCGCATCCCTTGTTTTCAGCCCAGACTTGGAAGTGTGATGCGATGGTGAAAAACTTGGGTCTGGAACTTGACCCTGCCACTTACTAGCTGTGTTGTCTTCTGTAGATGATTGAACTTACTTAAACCTGAGTTTTGTCATGCCCAAAGTGAAATAATGATACAACGATTGCATCTGACTGTTCTTAGCTCCTCTTTGCAAAGGTATTTGGCATAATGCCTGGCGCAGTGGAAGAGCTCAGGGTTCGGCAATGATGAAAGCACGGATGATAATGGGTTTCTGCTGGTCGCTTTTGTCACAGCTTAAAGACAGAAAAGCAAATGTCCATTTTTGTTGTCACCTTATGGATTCTACAAACTTTGCATCATTTGATTTTGGGGTAGCCTAAAGGAGAAAATGTCTTATGCAGAGTTTGTTCAGAGAGTTGTAACCTGTTTGAATCTATAGTGTTTCTCGTGTACAGTCACTTTTTTTTGGTAAAAGTACAGAATTCTAAGTATTTTTAATGAAAACATGAGGTTAGGGTAATTGAGAATTTCCTGGTACGGTGATCTTTTACTTATTTATTTAAAAATTTTTAATTACGTTTATTTTTTTTATTCCAGTATAGTTAACAATACAGTGTTAGTTTCAGGTGCTACTTTTTTTTCAGAAGTTTTTAATTTTTAAGCAATCTCCACCCAACATGGGGCTCAAACTACAACCCCAAGATGAAGAGGCCCACCCTCTGCCAGCTGAGCCAGCCAGGGACCCTTCTGGTGCTACTTTTAAAAATAACATGAATACACTGTATTTTCCTAGTCTGCCCCAATTTAAATCAGCTGGGTAGAAATTTTTCATTGATTGATTTAAGAAGTTAATGTTTAATTGTTCTCTGCTCTTGACCCACATGAAGACCTTATCACATATTTGACTGGACAGATAAACAGACCATTGAAACTATTTTCATGTTTTGGTCTGGGCTCATAGAACAGTCAACTTTCATGTTGTGAAATAGACCATCATTTGAAACATTACACAAGAGGTGCATCGGAGAATAAAACATGTAAATCACGTAATTAGCTTCAGTAGTGAGGACTGAGTGTAAGCAGCCACATTTTGACAGATTGAAAATAATGACAACAGCAACAAAGCTCACGAACCAGGCTACATTTACCATGTCACGGGTGAGATAGTCATAGAGTTTTTCCCCTGCCATTTTTCTTTGAGCTCCTTTTTCTCCTTTTCTTTGTGCCCTTTTAAGTTCAGCTTTAATCATAGTCTGTGTGACTGATTCTTATATTGTAGTTCTTTCGGGGATTGTGTGTGTGTGTGTGTTATGGGGTACATGTACAAGTTGCACAGGATGGGGATTGTGTGGCGTGTGTTTGTGCGCGTGCGTGCGTGTTATGGGGTGCATGTATGTGTTGTACAGGATGCACAATGCTGTGTGCAGGGTGTGTTCTGGGCCATATGTGAAGGCTACATAGAATAAGACATAGATTTCTAGAACTGCTTTGAATTTTTTTTTTAATGTTTATTTCTGAGACGGAGAGACAGAGCATGAGCAGGGGAGGTACAGAGAGGGAGGCACAGAATCCGAAGCAGGTTCTGGGCTCTGAGCTGTCAGCACAGAGCCTGACGTGGGGCTCAGACTCTCAAACCGTGAGATCATGACCTGAGCCGAAGTTGGTCACTCAACCGACTGAACCACCCAGGCGCCCCTAGCTCTAGTTTTTTAAAAAAAAAATTTTTTTTAATGTCTGTTTATCTAGAAGTGCTTTAAATCAAGGGCAAGAGAAAAATCACTGTGATGGGTCAAGGTTCTTTTGGTTGTAAGTACCATTTCCAGTTAGTAGCTTAAGCAAAAAGTGAATGTATAGATCCTGGAAATAAAGAGTCTCAAACAGTGAATGCTAGATGCAGGCACAACTGTTACAGGGTCAGCAGTGGGACCTTCAGGGATGTCTCCCCGTCTCTCAGTTGTCTCCTTTGTGTGGGCTTCCTTCCCATGAGTACTCAGAGGGCACGGTGGCTCCTGGCAGCTCCCCACCATTCCCTGCCTTCCTGTCAGCACTTGCAAATAGATGTATATCTGAATGGACTGGTTGTACTTTAAACATTCCTTTATGATTTTATGGGCTATTCCTGGTCCCTGACATACCCTCTCCCCTTTATTTAACCAATCAATGATTAATATTTATTCAATTATTAATATTCAATTATTAGTTTAGATTTTTCCTCCAGGGAGCCCTCCCTGATCACCTGAGACTTGGATCTCTTCATAATGTGCTAATTACACCATCTGTTCAGCCTCTTTGGGCATTTATTCCATGACTGGAAATGTATACTTTTATTTCTTTGTGCAACCTGAAACTTGATGCCTGTGAGAAAGCAGGTGCAGTGTGCTTTTCTCAGTGCCTCAGTTCCTGTTTTCCTGGAAAAATCTCTGCCTGTTACAAGTAATTATCTGAAAAAATAATCAGTAATGTGTCTTTGATCTTCACAGGCATTTCTCTCCTGGTTAAGTATGGAATGAAAATATGTGTATCTTATTAATTTGTAAAATGCCTCTGCTCCCCTCCCCCTTTCTGCACCCCCTACCCTGTATCTATTGGTATTAGCCTGCAGACATTTTGCTCCCATCAAAACAGTCTGGTGTGGGGTGTGGATTCATTTAAGCAGTTTATATCTATCTGGAAAAAAATAGTGGCACTCCTCTGAAATTGTGTATCAGGTGAGGTTTCTCGGAGAAGATAAATAGAACATAAAAGAGCTTATACCGTAATAGGTGCTGACTATTCATATTATTGTAAGCAATAACTTATTACCTGCCTTCCCTTCTCCCTCCTCCTTTTATATCCTTTCCTTGTCTCTTTCTTCCTCATCTCCATCTCTTCCTCCTCGTACTATTTCTTGTCCTCCCATCGCCATCACCACCACCATCATCATCCATCACCATCTATCTATCCACCACCATCACTGTCATTATCACCGTCCTCCTCCTCCTCTTCATCATCACCATCATCATCACCATTACCATCATCATCATCACCACCACCACCACCACCACCATCATCCATCACCTCCTATCTATCCACCACCATCGCTATCATTATCACCATTGTCCTCCTCATCACCATCTTCTTCCTCCTCTTCATCATCACCATCATCATCACCATTACCATCATCATCACCACCACCACCATCATCCATCACCTCCTATCTATCCACCACCATCACTGTCATTATCACCATCCTCCTCCTCCTCCTCTTCATCATCACCATCATCATCACCATTACCATCATCATCATCACCACCACCACCACCACCACCACCATCATCCATCACCTCCTATCTCTCCACCACCATCGCTGTCATTGTCACCATTGTCCTCCTCATCACCATCTTCCTCCTCCTCCTCATCATCACCATCACCATCACCATCCCTATCATCATCACCATCCCCATCATCCATAACCACCACCACCATCATCATCACCATCATCACCTACCTGTGGATAACCATGGCTGAGTGCAAACTCAGGGGCCTGAATAGATCAGGCTGGGAATGCCTGTGCATGACATCATTTTATATGTGGTGTAAAGTTATAGGTGCCAGACTTCTTGGTGAGATTCTAAACCTAGCACCTGATTAGTCAAAGTACATTACAAACTCCTGGACAGACTAAAACAGGTTTGTGAAGATACAAAAAAAGCACAAATGATCAAATGAACCTGCTGGGTGAGTTCTGCCCCCTGGTTATCAGTTTGCTGTCTCTGCTGTACAGGCCATGTGGCTGCCAGGATAGGTGAAATGAACCACACGGCAGGAAGCTGCAGTCCCAACCACTGAGTTCACGGCCTTCGGTCTCACCAGAAGGTATATAGTAGTGGTTGAAAGCACAGCCCCTGGGGCAAGAGATCATCAGTGTTGCCCCCTGTCCCCAACTGTATGACTGCAGTCAAGTCACATGACCTCTCCTTGTCTTTTGTGTCATAGGTCATAGTGACAGTTAAATGAGGTCATAAATGAGAAATGCTAGAATTGTGTCAGGTACACAGTAGTATATGTCTCTGTATTAGGCTTCACTTCTTTCGCTATAATAGACACTTGGACTTGGGTTATGTCTAAGATACATTTTGGCTCTGATTCTTTATGCCCCAAAGAATTTGCATTGATATTGGCTTTAAAAAATTATTTTGAGAAAGCCTGAAAGGTATTAATTGTCCCAGTTAGAAAGAGAGAAATGGAGGGGCACCTGGGTGGCTCAGTCACTTAAGTATCTGACTCTTGGTTTCAGCTCAGGTCATGATGTCACAGTTTGTGAGTTCAAGCCCCATGTCGGGCTCTGTGCTGAGAGTAGGGCCTGCTTGGGATTTTCCCTCTCTGCTGTGTGTGCTCTCTTTCAAATGAATGAATGAATGAATGAATGAATGAATGAATGAAATTGAGTCTGATAAATGTTAGAATTACTGGCCTGCAAACGCTTGGCCAGCGTGTTGAAGTCCTGTCCTTCTGAGGTGGACCCTGTGGTCTGTCTGCGCCATGCCTCACCAGCTTCAGGCCTGGGTATTCGTTCTGTCCCAGTTGCTGGAGATGCAGGCAGGTGACAGGTCTCAGTAGAGCCTGTCTCCAGGACTGCCTTCTGCTGAAGGGAGTCGCCGCTCCCAGGGTCGTGCCCTGCTCTCCAGGTGCCACCATCCAGTGTCTGAACCACGTGGAGGTGCAGGCCCTGCTCTTCTTCCCCAGTTTGTAAGAGCAAGGCCTTCCCAGCTCTAGACATTTCCACAGATTCCAGGAAGGCCACTGCTGGGGCCACAGCTCAGCTCAGCTCCTGCCTCTGCTGTGTCCTGCTTTCTTGGCTGCTCCAGAAGGTCCCATCCAGACAGCTTCCTGCACACAAGTTCTGTCTCAGGGATTTTGTTCTTAGGAAATCCAACCTGTGACACTTTGGAATCCTTGTCAGCTTCTTTCTGTAAGACTGGAGATGAGAACACAGGTCTGTAAATAGACCGAAGCGGGGCTAACTTTACATTCAGTGTTTTTTATATTCTCATCAAAGTGAAGCTCATTTTAGGAGCATAGTTTTAAATTTATATTTACAGTCATAAAAATGGCTAAATTTCCCATTTTAAAAGATAATAACTAACTTTTGTAGAGAAAAGATGAATTGAAGTCCAACGGATTTTAAGACCTTAGATTTAAAACGACTAATTCACGGTTGCTTATCCTGAGAATGGGTCAGCCTGGGTGTCAGCCCCAGTAGTGGGTATATTGTGCCTCTGCTAAAATTAGACTTGACGTTTTGGGTATTTATACAAATCCTCAGAGCAGTAGTTATAGCATTGGGAAGAAAACAAAATATCTCTGCACATTTAAATCTATACAGTGACTGGGAAAATCACTCTTTATTTGAGAAAGAAAGTGGACCATCAGTCAGACAATTTCTGCTCTGTCTAGTCTAGATTTTGAATAATCCCAGGAAAGGAGTATTAGATTTTTGCTAAGTGTTCGTGGCAGCTGAGGGGCATTTAAATTCAAAGCAGTGTAAAGGACCAAAGTAACTTCATTGTTGCTTCTAAGGGGAATGGAATTAAATATAATACCGAGCAGAATTTCATGACGTGGAATCAAAATGGCAGATACGTTTCTGTTTCACTTTAGATGCTGATTTTCAGGGTCATTTGGATGTAAAATTTACCTGAATTTAGTTATTCTTTGAAAAGCATGATATGTGCCCACCAAATTAGACGTTATTTACTTTTCTTTAGTGTTTGATTGGCAACAATATGTTATATTGATATTTATGTATATTTATGTTAACATTTGAGTGGATTGTAACAGAAAATGGGAAATGGTTTCATAGACCCTCAGATAAATACCAAATAGAAATAATTACGCAGAGTGCATTAGTGTGCTGTGGTTTCTAGAAGAGGTAGTGTAGACGAAGTGGCATTAAGACCAGCATTTCCCTTCCCCAGGATTCTGAGATGAAGGTGTATACAGGGTTGGTTTGGTTCTTTGGCCTCTGTCCTTGTCTTGCAGATGGTCACCTTCCCCTGGGTCCTCACATGGTGGCCCCTCAGGCTGTGTATGTTGTCTGTGTCCTCGTCTCTTGTTGTTGGTCAGGTTGGATTAGGGCCCAGCCTTATGATGTCATGTCACCTTCTTTACCTTTTTAAAGACCCTCTCTCTAAATTGTCTTATACTCAGGTCCTGGGATTCCACCTTTATCACGAGGGTTTTGGGGAGACAGAATTCAGTCCATAACACAAGTTAATATATCCTTGAGCCCCAAAGGAATTCCCTGAATATTAAATAAGCACGTTCAATGGAATCATGAAAACAAAGTGCTTGTTTTCACCCCAGTTCTGGCATTCAGTAGTGGGTACTAACAGACGTGAGAGCCCTTCAGCCTCTGCTCTCATGGGTATAAGACACACGGAGTGTGCATCGGCGTGCATCGTACCGACACCAGCAGTAGATTAAAGAAAAGAAAGTTCGGTGAGGTCTGAGAGGAATGTGGCAAGTCTCCTGTAGGAAAGGGACCTCGGTTGAGGAACCAGATAAGTGCAGAAGGAGGAGAAGAGGAAAGGGCATTTCAGGAGAGTGAAAAGGTGTCCCCCTTGACATAGATATGCACAGAGTGCATGATATGATGAAGAGAAGGGAGTGAATCAGTCTGGCGCGAGGAGAAGGTCGCTGAAGGTTTTCTGCAGTAGAAAAGTATATTAAGAAGATTAAACTGGCAACAGAGTGCCGAATAGATTGCAGAGGGTGCGACCAGAGACCAGTCAGAATGTTAATGACATCAGTCAGACAGAGTGATGTTGAACTCAGACGGCGGTGCTCCAGCCCAGCCAGCGGTAGAGACGCCAGGGTTATTATGAAGGAGGCAGTGAACCCGCAGAACAAGAGCTATCAGAATATTCCAAGGTGGCTGGTAAAGACGTAAGGCACTTAAATGGAGAGTTTTGAAATAAAGCTTCTGATTTGGAGGGGGGTTGAGTTAACTTTTAAATACCTGAAAGGGCCGTGGATTATCCCGGTGAAAATACCTAGTAGGCACTTAGGAACTGGCAGTCACGCACAGCAGGGAATGCCCAGTGGAGACGCACATGTATAAGCGCGGGAATCCCTGTTGTACCAGGTGAGTGGGTAAGGGGTTATACAGGAGGGGGATATTGAGGGCGCCATGGTCTGAAACGCTGACAACAGGCTTGTAGACCTTAGAAGTCGCACAACACGATCGGATGGTGAGGTCCTAGATGTCGTCCTGTTGACCCAGGGAGTAAGGCGTATGGGTCCTCATTGGGATCAAGGAAGTCAGCAGTGCCAAAGTTTCATTAACATAAATACTCGAGTTATCGAGACAATGGTTGACCTTAAGGATTCCAGCCAAACCCTAAATTCACTTTAGGAAACCCAGGTGGAAGTTGCTAACAAGAGAGGTGAGTAGCTGCAGTGTTGGAAAACAGAAATCTCAGATAGCATACATTTCCCTCAACAGGACACACGTGTCCCAGATTGGGGGCCATGTTCACTTTTACGTCCACATGGCTTCAGTAGTAGTGACAATAGTGTGCTTGTGACAACACACCTGCGTGTGTAGGTATTAATTACAGGAGTGTATGTGTTTCGTCTTCTCTCGAGACTGTAGTCCTTCAAGGAGCTCCTCCTTCCATCTCTCCTAAAGAAATTGGTACTTTTTTTTTTTTTTTTTTTGTAGAGAGTAGTTCTAAGCATCAACTTTCTTACATTTCAAATGTTTGAAAACTGTAACTAAACCAGTAATTAATTTGACCTGCCTGCGAAAGCATGGACACACACACACACACACACACACACACACAAGCATGTATGTGCACATGTGAATACAAACATATTTAGAACAATAGAACATTGAATCTAGGAGGCCATGAAGAGGTTATCTGAGCAGTCCTCTTATTTTACGTGCTTCAATAAATTCTTAGGAAGTTTAAATACCTTATATATAACATTTAAGTGAATTAATATAATCAAGCCATTAGAATAGTTCATGGCACAAAGGAAATGTTCAACAAATATTGGCTGGAGTTAATATTTTAATCACTATCACATTCCTTTATTCTCAAACATCTGTAGGAAAATGAGTGGGAAAGCCAATAAATGACCAAACACCCATACAAATATTTCTGTACAATTGTATATCTTCTGGAATATTTTGAGGAGTCATAAGAAATTGAAAGAGTTTCAAAAACTCATATTTATGGAAATAATAGAGTCTATTTTCTAAGGTAGCATTTGCTTTATTTCACATCTATAATGAAGAATGAATGTATTCTACACTATAAAGTTGAGTATCCAGAAATATCACTATTATTACATATTATTATCATTATACTGTTTGTGAGTAGTATGTACATGGAAGTTTGGGATTAATGCACTTTTGGATAATTTCTATTTTATCTATGATAACACGTTCTTTAAAAAAAAAAAAGTTATGTGTTTTTTATTTTGAGAGAGGCATACAGAGTGCAAGCAGGGGAGGGGCAGAGAGAGAGAGGGAAACACAGAAACTGAAGCAGGCTCCAGGCTCCGAGCTGCCAGCACAGAGCCTGACACGGGGCTCAGACTCATGAATCGTGAGATCATGACCTGTGGTAAAGTCGGATGCTCAACCGACTGAGTCACCCAGGTTCCCCCTATGATAACACATTCTTAATGCTTTGCCCACCCTCAAAAGTACGGATTTCCTTAATACCCTGTAGTATATGAGTACTTATTTGTGGTTACCAGAAAATTGATGGTGTGTAAGGAAGTTCGCATGCACTAAAGAGATTCTTAAGTAAATAAGTGCTGGTAATATACTGGGGGCTGAGGCCTGGAATATTCTCTTTAGCCCTGGACATGAAGGGCAGCTGAGTGGAACTCGCTAAGTGTGTTTTTCAGCAGCCAGACATACAGCCGGCCCGTCTGAGGCTGCCGTTACTCAACTTCCTTCCGAATGCTCAAGAGTCTTCCAGATTGTGTGGAGCGCTGTTATGAACGTTGCCCACAGTGGTAGTGATTGTACCTCCATGGCTGGGCTTGACGCTTCGTACGGTGTTGGAGGTCCTCTCGTCTCCAATCAGCAGATCGTATCAGGATAATTGGGCAAATCAGTCAGTGATAGTGTGAATGAGTTTTATAAGCCAAATGATTGTATCGTTAGTGTTCATATTAAAACAGTCAAAACGGTCAAAGATTGCAGCAGGAAGGTTGCTTGGAATTTTGTGCTCGATGTACGTAATTTCCTGAAGGGATCTGATTTAGGGGGTGGTGTCAGCAGATAACATCATACAAATCTGGCTGTTAGTGAACAAGGCAGACGGCCTGGGAACTTGCCAGGTACCCTGTGTGACATGTTGCCAACCTCCATCAGAATGAGGCAGGTTACATAAGAGATCGGTTTTGTTCAGCCCCCTTTTTGCCACACCGCTCAGGGGAAGAGCACTTAATGAAGAACGGCTTGGCGATGCTTCCCAAAGGCAGTCAATACACATTAGCTCATTTAAGAAGTCATTTATTATGTGCAGCTGACCTTGGTCCTGGTGCATATGTATAAATGACACATTTGGCAGAGCACCAGGCTGCGTGCCACTTGTCGCGAGGGAGGCCTTGCACATAGCCGTGGCTGGCTCCAGGGTTTGGCTTTCCCATTTAATGAAACATAAGAAAGACACAGGAAGTAAAGGGCATACATGGTTTATTCATGGCACCTCGATCCACATTGTGAATGTCTGCTTGAACGTCGTGTGTGTGGGGAAAGGAGCGAGATGCCACGTGTGTCCTCAGTGCCACGTGGGCCCTGCCCACCGACTGTGGGAGAGCCAGCTCTTTGGAGCCCACGGACGGGTGTGTGTTGTGTGTGTGCGCGCATGTGTGTGTCTGTGCATGGATGAACAGGAATATACCCTGGTTCCGTTTAGGAGGGGTCTTCTAGAAGGGGAAGAACAAAGATTTTACAGTTTCCACTAGTGTTTACCCTGGGTAAGAAGTAAGCAGTCGTGATTTCTCAACATTTTTTAATAGGCGCTCCTTCCCTGCATTTTATCAGGTTTTGTTAATAAGGGTTAACTGTCAGTGTGAAGACCAGATCACCAAATCGGGAGGTTTCAGACGTGCTGTTTACCCGGCCTTGACCCGCAAGGCGGTCAGAATGCCTCACCTTTCTCTTGCATGGGGTCGCACGAGGCACGTTCCGAAGTACAGGGTCGTTCAGTGGTCACAGTAATTGTGTGCGGTGTCGGCTCCCCCACCTCACAAAGGAAAACGGAGACTGAGCCCAGCGGTCCACAGGCAACAAGTGGCAAAGCCGAGCCATGAGTCCGCCTCCCGCCAGTCCTGGAAGCTTCTTCCCACCTCCCACTTGTCTCTCCTGGATGGGAGGCGGGCAGAGAAAGTATGATGGCAGAGGTCACACTAACTTGCTGAATGCCCCCATGGGGTGCACGAGAATGAATCGTAGGTGAACTGCAGGAAGGAGAGAACTGAAGATCTGAATCTGTTCAAACAAAAGCACCAGGATAACATGTCACGTAGGGTCCGTGTAAATGAGGAAATGGCAGTTATTTTAATAACAGTGATCTCTAGACTGGTGTATCTGTGTATTTATTCGTTTAAAAGATTGAACTTCTGAGGAATCCCTCAGGTGCCATCCAAATCAGTGAAATGTTTCTGTCATCATCGATCTGAGGTGATCACCTTGGGAAGACCTTTGCCCTGGACTTGAATCTTAGAGCTCATCAGCGTTTGTCAATGTACCTCTCACGAAAGAGGTAAAGAAAGCATGGCGTTTCCAGTAAGCAATACCGTGGCTCCTCTCATCAGGTCATCTCTAACATGACCTGTAAATTCCACCTGCTGGAATTTGCACACATGGCCACTGTGGGTCCACCAGGGCATTCCAGCCTCTGTCAGTTTTGGGGCAACAGACCTTGAAACCCGTCGTAGAAGAAGAAGACAGCTAACACAGATTATCAGTTTCGGAGTAATTCCGTTTGACACACTTTTGTTTTTATTTAACAAACGTCTCTATGGGCTCCTTCCTCATGTAGTCCATTTTACACTACTATCCTCACACAGGTTATAGCTAGAACTTCAGCCCTCCTTCCTGTGATTTGAGGGTGCGAATAGGACTTTGGTGTATTTCACCCCCATTTTGGGCTGGATCGTGCCCTCACACCACCAGAGCCCCGTGTTGAAGCCCTGACCCCTGGAACTTCAGAAGGGAGTCTGGTGTAGACGGGGCCCCTGAAGGCATGAGGAAGGTAGCACCAGGCTCAGAGCCTGGGCTCTGATGCAGTCTGATCAGTGTCTTTCCAAGAAGAGGAGATGGGGACACAAGGACACAGCACAGGTGCGCACACAGAGCGACGTCCTGGAGATGCAGCCAGAGGGCCATGTGTAAGCCCGGGAGTGTCCTGGAACACATCCTCCCACGGTGGTCCCGGGACATGTCCTTCCATGGTGGCCCTGGGTCACGTCCTTCCACGGTGGCCCTGGACACGTCCTTCCCCAGGGGCCTTGGAGGACCCCTGTCAGCATCTTGATCTTGGACTCTTGGCCTCCAGAACTGTGGGAAAATACATGTCTGTCATGTCAGCCCCTCAGTTGGTGATGCTGGTTGTGACAGTTTTGGGACGTGAATACGATTCCTCAGCACCCGTCACTGTGCCCGGCACATTGTACGTGTTCCGTGGCCCAGTGGATGAAGTTCTTCTGCAGAAAATGACCTCCTTTCCTTCTGCTCCAAAGCAGGTGGACACCTTCCTGCACCACCTTCCCTTCCTCTCCCATCGCAGAACAGCCTTATGGAGTTCAGGGAACACTTGGGAGTAGCTCATGGGCTTGTGGACACTGCTGCTCACATACGGGATTCCTGTTTTCTCCTTTGCCGTTTACGTTGCATTCTCCAGAAAGTTCTTTCGTCAGAACTTTTCACCCTTTGCTATTATTATCTTTAATATTTCATATTATTTCCCTCAGAACGTTTTTAGCGTGATGTCCGTACCAGAAAAACACTGTATAGATCATACAGAAGTCATGGGAACATGACAAGCATAATCAAAGTTTTTTTTTTCCCCTGTGGTTTTGTTTTTCTATTTTGTGTCTTGGAATTTGGAGAGGACTTGGGGAAAAGGAAAAGAGCTTTGGCTTTCCTACATGCTCGTCAGGAAAAATAGATCCAGCCTTCAGCTTTTAGGCTTGCCGTGTGCTCCCAGGAGAGAGCATTCTTGTGTCCTACAGAGTAAGCTGTGGAGTGGTTTCTGGAGAGGAAAATCTCGTATCTGGCATCTAGTATAACTAATCATTCAGCTCGCTTGGGAAAACTGGCAGCTTGACATTTAAAACGATGGCTTGAAATTTGTATTTTGCAGACCACATTGATCTTTAAGACAAGCTGGGGAGGGTTTTAATAAATCTGGAAAGCATAATCATCCAATTATGTCTCATTGTGATGGTGACTATTTCTAGCAATTGTAACAGAAAGAACAAAGGCTACACATGGAAAAACATTCGCCCTTCTTTTTAGAAATTTGGCTACAAATGCTGCTTATAATAATTCACTAAGATCTTAAATTCTTTCTGCAGTATTTACCCTCAGAGGAAAAGAGTTACCCTATTTTCAATTAAGTCAGAGGTCACGTTTAAATAAAAATGAAGTTAGTGCTCTGGTGCAGCCACTCTGGAAAACAGGATGGAGTTTCCTCAAAAAATTAAAGATAGAGCTACTCTACGACCCAGCAATTGCACTACTAGGTATTTATCCAAGGGATACAGGTATGCTGCTTCGAAGGGACACATGCACCCCTATGTTTCTAGCAGCACTATCAACAATAGCCAAAGTATGGAAAGTGTCCAAATGTCCATATACATACATACATATATATATATATGTGTATATATATATATATATATATATATATATATATACACATATATATACACATACAATTGAGGATTATTCAGCAATCAAAAAGAATGAAATCTTGCCATTTGCAACTACATGGATGGAACTGGAGGGTATTATGCTAAGCGAAATTAGAGAAAGACAAATATCTTATGACTTTGCTCATATGAGGACTTGCAGATACAAAACAGATAAACATAAGGGAAGGGAAGCAAAAATAATATAAAAACAGGGAGGGGGACAGAACATAAGAGACTCTTAGATATGGAGAACAAACAGAGGGTTGCTGGAGGGGGTGTGGGAGGGGGGGATGGGCTAAATGGGTAAGGGGCATTCAGGAATCTCCTCCTGAAATCATTGTTGCACATTATGCTAACTAATTTGGATGTAAATTTAAAAATAAAAAAATTGAAAAAATAAAAACATTATTCTCTACAAGAAAATAAAATGAAGTTAGTGCTAATCCTTCCTCAGGAAAGGAGAGTCAATAATACTGCTTACAAGTAACATATCCTACCCACGATTAGAACACAAGTCCTTGACATATATGCATACATTTGTCATTTTTCTGATACATTGGAAAAAAAGATGGTGTCTGATGTGCTGTAGCACAAGATGGGATCATTGGGAATGTAGGAAATGTGGAGTCCTGGGGAGCTATGGACTTCCAATGTATCTATATGTAAGTCTAACATAGACTGCTCCTTTTATTGGAGCCAGGAATTAGCCTGTTAATCCAGAACCTTGTTAAAGAGGTGCCTGGGTGGCTCAGCCGGTTAAGCATCTGACTCTTGGTTTCATGTCTGGTCACAACCTCCCAGTTGGGGGATTAAGTCCTGCTTTGGGCCTCATGCTGAGCATGGAGCCTACTTGGGATTCTTTCTCTCTCTGGTTTCCCCCCACCCACCCCACACGTGCCTCTACTCATGCTGTTTCTGTCTCTCTCAAAATAAGTGAAATAAACAAACTTAAAAAAAGGAATATGTATAAAAAAGTTATTAAAGAAAAGGTCTTCATATATACATATACATGTGTGTATATATATGTACGTATATATATATATGAAAAAGATAAGTAGCTTTTAACTATATATATATGTACATACATACATATGTACATATATATATAGTTAAAAGCTACTTATCTTTTTTTTAATGTTTGTGAGAAAGAGCACGAGTGGGGGAGGGGCAGACAGAGAGAGAGAGAGAGAGAGAGAGACAGAGAATCTGAAGCAGGCTCCAGGCTCTGAGCTGTCAGCACAGAGTTGGACGCGGGGTACAAATTCACAAACTGAACTCAACAACCTTGAGATCGTGACCTGAGCGGAAGTCAGAAGCTTAACAGACTGAGTCCCCCAGAGGCCCTGAAGCTACTTACCCTAATGTATTTACCTGCATGTAAATGTGCTAATTCTTTAGTGTAGAGATCCGGCTTTTTGAAACAGTACGTGTTCTTTGGTAATCAGCATTGTTGGTTTTGTATTAATTCCAGTTAAAATGTATGTTCGACAGTTTCCCTACCTATGTAATCTTAGAGAAGAATACCATGTTATTTTCAGTTACTTTTTCTCCAGTTTTAACATTTCTTTCACCCAGGTAAAATTTACCAGCAAGTTTTTAGTGTCTTCTCTTCATTGAACCATTCCAAAGCAGCCTCCTTGGTATTCATAGAAATAATAACTCTCTTCCTTTTTGCCTTTGTGTTTTATTGTCTACTTAGAAATACAAGTCAGCTGATGTTAGCCGGTAAAGAAAGAACTGATGTGAACAGAGCAGAGTAAGTGGAAGGCACACCAGAGATTCAGCCAATAGCTATGAGCTTCCAGGACCCGTGGGCCTCTGCGTTTGTGTTCTTTGGAAGAAATGGAGAGCTGTAGGTAATGGTGACTTGAGTAAATGGAGGTCAGTGAAAGGTTATCTGGGAAGAGGTGAGGAAGCTGCCAGAAGATGCCCTGACTCGGCCCATGCCTGTGATGACAGGGATGCGGACAGAGTCCCTGGAGGCTATTGCTGAAATTACACCCATCTGTCTACTGCAGTTGGGCAAACACAAATGAAGATAAGTCTTAGAAATAGCTAACTATGAGTGGTACCCTAGGTTAAAAACGTCTTTGCTGTTATATATGCTGCTTAAAAATTAATACGCTGTATTAAGCTTAATAGGCTCAATTTGATCTCCCTTTTTTTTTTTATTATTAATGTTTATTTTTGACAGAGAGACAGAGCATGAGTTGGGGGAGGGTCAGAGAGAGGGAGACAACAGAATCTGAAACAGGCTCCAGGCTCTGAGCTGTCGGCACAGAGCCCGACGCGGGGCTCGAACCCACAGACCGTGAGATCGTGACCTGAGCCGAAGCCGGAAGCTCGACCGACTGAGCCACCCAGGCACCCATGATCCCTTTTTCTAGACTGAAGATCACCCCTTACAAAAGTCCAGGCAAACACTGTCCCCTTCATTTTCTGAAGTCACAGAGGTCATAGATGTGCACGGTTAAGTGTGGTTACTGGTTACTGCAGGCTCCTCATTGTTTAAACCTTCTCTCCTTTCAGTCTTGGGCTTCGGGCAGAGGAGATGTGGAGGGAGTAATGGGGCGGGTTCCCTGCCAGCTTCTGGGGGACAGTCGTGCCATACACTCCCCTTCATCACTAATCGCTTCTTCATCTTCATCAATTATTGAACACAGGCTACAAAATAAAAGATGAGTAGAAGCTGTAAAGTGAGAGTCCAACAGCACATCCGTTCCCTCTAAGCTATTGTGGTGCTAAATAAAGAAAATTCCCTTTAGTCAATCAGACAGTAACGAACATTGTTAAAAAAACAAACAACAAGCTTCCACAGAACCTGGTGGGTAATTGACAACAATATTTTTTTATTAGTGCTCCAGTGGTGATTGTGGGAGTCAGAAAAAGATGATGTTCATATCCCGAAGATGTTCACATCCTCATACCTGAACCTGTGAATCTGTTCCATTCCCTGGCAAAGGGAGTCAAGGTCACATTTGCAGTTGAGGCTGCTGGTCAGCTGACCTCAGGCCAAGCCAGCACCCTGGATTGCCTCTGTGGGCCCAGTGTATTCACACAGATCTCTATTTGCCATGATGGGTTCCCTTCTTGTCTGTTTGTTGTAATAGGAGAGAGCACCTTTTTTTACTTTTGGATTTTCCTCCCCTCCTTCATGTAATGCACTTACCTGAGCTATTTTGCCGCCTTTCCTGGATCCCAACTGAAGATTGGCACTGTGTTCTTGTGGGGGGACAATCTGAATTCATTTCTGTGGTCACTGCTAAAACAGGAACAAGCACAAGGCGTCGGATGACAGGGCTACGTGGGGCCTGTGTTTGGGGTGTGTGCCTGTGTGTCCAAAATGTGATCCTTGAAGAATCAGTAGAGGGTGAGGCATGAATCCTCAAAGACCAGAAGAGTGTGTAAACTGAGGCAGAATGGCAAATGGGAGTGGCTGTGCTCGGGAAAAGATGTTTACGTATTATGCAGGGGAAGTGGGGAAAACGCTTTGTGTATAGGATCCTGAAGAAGCTTTCAGAGGATTGCGGGTGGTTCAGTTTGACTGGAATGACAGGGATGATGGGAGGAAGCGGCAGAAGTTGTGTGAGGAGCTTAGAGACCCAGTGAGGGACTTTTGGAAGATATCCCAAGCCCACACCTGCAGAGAAGTCCGGCAAGTGGGATGTGGAGGGGTGCAGATGCTCGCCGGCCTCAGACAGTGTCAACCCGTTAGCTGTGCCTTATTTGAGACGTTGTTAAGCAAGAGTCCTTGAGCCCAGGAAGCTCCTTAATTTTAATTTGGATGCTCTGATTTTGAAATGTCATGTCGCTTATGCTTTTTATTTATTCTCGAAGTTTCTAGTTAATTTATTAATTTTTTTAATCTGTGTTTTTAAAATTTTTTTTTTTAATGTTTATTCACTTTTGAGAGGGAGACAGAGTGTGAGCGGGGGAGGAGCAGAGAGAGAGGGAGACACAGAATCCGAAGCAGGCTCCAGGCTCTGAGCTGTCAGCACAGAGCTCGATGCAGGGCTCGAACTCATGAACTGTGAGATCATGACCTGAGCCAAAGCCGGATGCTCACTGACTGAGCCACCCAGGCGCCCCAGTTAATTTGTTTTTTAAACTTAACTGATTTTCTCTAGTCTAAAAAGGAGCTTTCTGCTCACATGTGTCTGGGCTAGTAGAGAGTGATAGTACGGCATATGCTTGGCTGAGAACCTGGGGAAGCCGGGTGGAATCGGGCTCCTTGGGAGTAACTTGGGGAGAATTCTGAGTGCAACCCGGTGGCCACTAGAAGTGTTTCCTGCTTACTGACTTTTGAGTTACAGTGAAAGCATTTAGTTCCGTAAACGTTTTTATAGTTTGGAGCCATAAAAAGCAATTCTGACAGTAGTTTTCATGAAAAAGATTAGTAAGTGGACTCTAATGAAGAAGATACATTCCATTTTGCCATGTCGTAGTTGTTAAGCTTTTACCATCAGGGAATGAATTCTTACTTTTTGAGGATGGCCCTAGTTTTGTAAATTCGTTCTGGCAGTTCTAGAAAGGACCTATCCCTCAGAATGGAGCCAGAAGGTGAAGTTTTCATAACAGTATAGGAAGGAGCTAGATTGGTGAACCAACATGGATGTAGTTAAACAGGAAAGGTGGACAGGGGTGGAAAGCACTGGAAAAACCGCATTCACGATATTTATTAGGCTAATAGTTCACACTCACAGCTGAATCTGCAAATTACAGTGCACAGCTATTGAAAGCGTTCTTCAAGGACTTTCTACAGCAGTCATTTCTACTGAAGTTGAGAGTTTGTAAGAACAAAATGTCTCCTAGCATTGGCTCCTGAGTTCATTTTTCTCCTCTATCAAAATCTGTTATTGTGTGCAGTTAGCACAACTTACTCTCTTGCCTATATTTGATTCTATTAGTAAAAGTGGAAATAATCTTAATTAGGTAATTGAATCACCATATATTAGAATTATGCAGTTCCCCAGAAGTCTAGATTATTCCCTATATTTTCAGTAATCCTGTCTTGTGCTAGACCATATGAGACATGACCTTTTTTCCCCAGTATACTAGAAAATGGAAAGGATTTGCATTTTATGACTATGCTGTATTGTTGAGGACTTTTTGTGTTTTGGTGGATTATTTAGCCTGAAGGTCATGCTTATTCTTGAGTTTGGGTTTGTGCTAGTCATTGAGTCTCGTTTGCAAATGAATTAAGAAGTAGATTACTCATCATGTTTACAGTGATTATTCTGAAATTACATACTTTTTAGAGCTGAAAGAGACCTTCTGGATCCTCATGATAAATGAAAATGCTAAGTTCACTGAGGGTGCACATCGTAGTGATTAGGGGCACGGTGTCTGACGCCTGACTGCCTCTCTGTGAGTTCTGACATAGCCTGGCTCTATGAACTTGAGCAGGTTACTTAACTTAGGTTGACCTCAGTTTCCATATTGAGATACTGAAAATAAAAAGTGGGATATATCATGGTTGTGAGGTTTAAACAAAACAATGCACATGGACTTAATAGAATCTAGCTGGCTTGCATACCATAGGCATGCTCCCTTTTATTTACAGTAGGATGACTTTTCTGGGGTCTTTCACATTATTAGTGGTTGAGTGGAAAATAGAACACAGATCTCAGCTACGAAATATTAATAAACTAAGATACTGTTTGTAGCATCAGCTCTTAATTGATCTTGAGTAGATATAACTGTTACCATGAGCTATCTTACGTTTCTAAATTTGTTGTAGAATGTTATTTTAGCGCACCTAAGTGGCTCAGTCAGTTAGTTATGTGTCCCACTCATGGTTTTGGCTCAGGTCACAATCTTGAGGTTTGTGGGATTGAGCCCCATGTTGCGCTCTGCGCTAACAGCACTGAGCCTGCTTGGGATTCTCTCTCCCTCTTTCTCTCTGTCCCTCCTCCCCGTCAGCTGTGTGTTCTCTCTCTCTCTCTCTCTCTCTCTCTCTCTCTCTTTCTCTCTCTCAAATAAGTAAACTTAAAAAAATATTCACCTGTCCCTGGAAGGAAAGAACCAGGTTTTCTAGTTTTGAGCCATAAGAGTTCATGAAGCTTTTCTTTACAAATGCAGGGGGCCAAGTTTGGTGCCCATAGAAACACAGTTCCTGTCTTCAGTGAGCTTACAGGTAGTAAAAGTAAAAGTAAATAAACATGTATACATACCACACATATATTCGTACCCACACACACACAGCAGGGTATAGCTGAGAATTCCAAAGGGAAGATTGTCTCCTTTGTAGATGTGGTGTTTCTGAAAGATCGTTTTGTTTATGGTGTGTGTGTGTGTGTGTGTGTGTGTGTGTGCGCATATGTGTGTGTGTGTTTTCTGAATAAGTAGCTTCGAGACGTGGACCTAAAAGATTAGAAGTTTGCACACGCTCTGTGACTGGTCAGATGCACTAGTGAATCTTGATGTACGAAGGGACACATAAATGTTTTCTCACTCAGTAATCCACACATGATGGAAACGTAGGTTATGACTATGGCATCAAGTAATTGATGTGTCCAGGATTGTTAGGTAACTCATTTATAATTAAAACCCCTTGGTGTACGATTTTTCCCCGGCTGGTTCAAACACATTCTGTCCTGTAGCCATAGGTAGTTCACACAAGAGACTCCTCCCTGTTTAGTGAACGATTGGCCACTCCAGCGTAAATTTCATGGACTATCTTCCACAGAGTCAGGAAAACGTGATGGAGAGAGAGCTGTAGTTGGTGTCTCGCATCTCCTAACAAAGTGAAATGTGGAATTTTGTTCAGTTACAGTTTGCCAGAAAATTATGCTTTGAAGAGTCGTCATTGTCATTTTCAGGGTCCTCTGTCATTATGAACCAGGCGTACTTACTCCAGTTAACATCCACTGTCAGGGCATCTAGCAGAACTTTCCATTTAGTGATGAAAACAGCGATGGCAAACACAGGCCACGTAATGTGAATTCCTGAATGTTGGAGGCTGTGTTTCCTGGTGCTTGTTCAATAACTGGACCCTTAGTTAAACTTGGAGGGAATTGTAGGAACATGGGCTCTACGGGACTGCTTCCCACTGCCGTAGGCTTTTTTGGGAACCCTTTTCTTGAGGCCAACGGTGATCAAATTCAACCCTTAGGAATGATCACAATAACTTCCCTTAACGATTATCTTAAATTTCGCAATTCTTTTCCATAATTCTCCCCATCAGGGAATGAATTATTTCTCAATAAATAAATTGAATCAATCAGTGAATAAATAAACCTCCTCTCCAAAAGCTTCAATCTGAGGGACAAATATTGAGGCAAATTTTTTTCACAGTGTCTAATTGTCAAAAATGTGCATTTTCATTGGATTTGGTACTGAATTCACAGCAGTGCTGTCTGCCAGCCACACAGTCTAATAAGTCTTAGGCTGCCTCTGTCTGAGTGTTTATAACCAAGTCTGTCAGATAATATGTGGTCATAATATAGGTAAGTGGAAGAGAATAATAATAAAACGTTATTGTAATCTGTGAGCCTCAGTTCCTATTCCAGAGAGTTACTACTCATCATAGTTTATCTTCACAACAATCCTCAATATTGGTATCTTTAGTTCTTTTTTTCCTAAAAATGGTACACTGCATCATAGCAAAAGGATCTTCAATTACAGGCAACTAGATATATGTGGCCTATTTTATATTCATCCATATTCACGGTTTCTCCTGGAGGTGCTCCTCCGTGACGGAGAATGTCCTCTCCCACCTGTGGCTCTCAGGCATGACCACGTGACACGCTTGGGCCAATGACATCTAGGCAGCAATAACATCTGTCATTTCTAAGCAGAAGTTCTAAGACCCAGCATGTGATTCCCCATTCTGCCCTGTTGTGAGAATTAGCAATGTTCAGAATAGAACCTGCCCCATCAGCCAGGGCTCCGTGGAGAAATCACGCGGAACAGAGTTAAAGCCAGCACAGTATAGACACGTAATAGATGCCAGAAATAAACCTTCGCTGTCAGCTGCTGACATATTGGGG
The DNA here is from genome assembly GCF_024362965.1 of Panthera pardus. NCBI lineage: Eukaryota > Metazoa > Chordata > Mammalia > Carnivora > Felidae > Panthera > Panthera pardus. Next base: position 112,215,337 of record NW_026526677.1, on the reverse strand, counting down.
TCACTTGTTACTAGAGCAAGTTACTAACCCTTCTTCACTGACACAGAACCAAAGACAGGACATTCTCAACTCAATCTCAAGGCTCAAGTTTATACTGCTGTTACTTTCCTAAAAGAAAAAACCTCTTAGCATAGAATATTCATCGATGTTTTCTTCTTGACCGTGTAGCCTCTTCTTGTACATTTAGAGTTCTCTTAGTAATCAGTCTTCCACTCTGGGATTTCTTTTTTTTTTTTTTTTTTGGCCTTTATTTATTCCTATAAATGAACAACAAGTAGAGAATAATGTTTGTTTCTCTTTCCCTTTTATCCGAAAAATCTTTACAGTGCTCAAGACCTGACTTGTAATTTTCTTGTTCCAGAACATACTTTTGATTAACTGTATACCTTGCAGCGAGTGAATACAGTGAAAACCATCAAATGCATCCTTGTATCTGGACGTTGTTACCATGGTCTCTCAGTTCACGGGGCTCTCAGGTCACTAACTGACTGTGAATGCACTTGGACTCTTTCTCCATGAATGAGAAGGTCTCGTACTGCGGGGGACCAAAGTGCTGTTCCTACCACATGCCGGATATAATGCAAGCCATTATTGATGTCCCAAAGGAAGTCATGTTCCAAGAAATGTTGTTCCACAACATCTCTTCTATTATCTAAAGAGTCCAGAATTGCTAACTTCCTCATGAGCTGATGGTCTTGTAATTTTGTTGTTTGGCAAGGACTGGGTGAAGTTTCTGGCAGAAAGCAGCTGAGGGACTTTATATTCGAGGACCGGACAAGCTGGTCCTCATCAGTGGTCTAAGTGTGCAGGCATTTCCCTTGTGGGAAATATTTTTCACTCAAAAATAAGTAACTAGAACATTCCTGAGGAGGAAAACAGCAGCGGGAAAAGATGCTAGCTCAGTATTTGGTCGAGCCTGTTAGATAGCCCCAAAGGCCAGATAAAAATCCTAATAGTTTTAAGAGTTCTTTTTGGTTTCCTATCCATTTTAAGTAATGTTTTATTTTATTTTCTGTATTTTCTGTGGGTATGATTTAAAAAAAATAGTATTGTGTTAAGGAAGATACTGACAATGAGATTTATTGATAGGGCAGACAGATCTGCTTTTCTTTTAATTCTTGAAAGATTCTAGCTTTCTTTTTGAAGAGTAAGCTCATAAGATTGTATAACATTAAGTTAAAAGATAATTTACCTTACTTATAAGGCAAACAGGAAAGTGTCCGTTTCAGATACAAGTGACTCAGAATCCTTATAATATAAGGACTATATTAATAATATTGTGTTAATAGTATATTAATAATCCTGCTAATATAATGATGGTTGTGTTCTTGCCTCATAATAGCTGCCTGATGGTGCCCTTTTCTTTCTAGGGTTTAAGTGAACCTGGTATACAAGCATGCCAAGGTAAAAAGAAGAATACATCTTATTAACAGGGTCAGTCTTGGCTAAGAATTTTATCATTAGTTTTACTCTATAACAGTGTCCCAAATCCCATTGCTTGTTTTCTATTCATGATAATATTAATCCCAGAAAAACTGCCCAAGAGTTCTTGTGGGGAAACTTTTGAAAAGATCTCAAATGAGATATATGACTGCTGAAACTCCATTTATTTCATTTCGGTCCAATTCAGTTCTTTATATGCTCGGACTCTCCTCTCGCTAGCCAGTTAATTGGCACAACAACACCCTTACTATAAGCTTCCAGAAACGGTAAGGTAGCTCCATTGGAACCAAACTTCTCACAGAAAACAACCGTAAAATCTGGGAGTGGGGGGGGGGGGGGAATATTGTATGTTTAAAAATTGTTAAGAGAGTAAGTTTTCATCAGGAGAAAGAAAAAGTTGTGGCTATGAGTGGGGACACCTGTTGACTTCCTGGAGCGATCACTTTGCAGAGCGCACGTGCGTCAAATCCTGACGTATGGCTACAGTTAGTACCATGTTATAAATCATTTATATCTCAGTTTTTAAAAATGTGGGAAAAAATAAAACCACCCAGAGCCACAGGACAGTCCACACATGCAGACAGAAACTGAAGTGCAGTTGGCCTCTGAAAGAGAGAAATACTAAGTGAGTTTACTCCTTTTGCGGCCACCAGTCTGAGGGCACACTCCGCTTAGCACCAAGGTGACCATCTGAAACGCCCAGAGAAACCTCTAGTTTTCTTGACTCGGGGAACCCGAGAGTAAGTGTTGAGGCAACCATGGTCACAGAAATGTTAGGGGTCAGCCCCGGGAAGGATGTCACCAGAGCGGAACGCCCCAAGTTCTACGCAGCATCTTGAACTGTGCACCTGCTGTGGAGGGAGTGGCTGAGTGAGGCCATTAGAGCTGGTGGGCAGTCTGAGTCCGCCACAGGGCTACCAGCTTGTGGAGCTATCGGTCAGCCTCATCAACTGCCCGCGTGAAAATTAATAGCCCTCTTTGGGGAAACATAAAAAAAATTAGAGTTTTTTACAATAAAAATTCACTATGTCCGTGGTCTAATTCACAATGGCTTGTCGTATGAATAAGAAAACATATTTTCTCCAGAGGAAAGACAAAGGATCAAAACTTTGAGATAGCCCAGATACTGGAATTAGCAAATATTTTAAGGCAGTTACTACATTTATGCTGAAGGATTTTTTTTTTTAATCAAAGATAACATTAGATATTCCTTTAATAAAAATAGAGTCACTATGCCTGGAAAACATAGCACTCCCCATAATGTCCACACACATAGAAATGCCCTCTCGTTTAGGCTGTATGTGAACATTCTGAGAGTTTATTTCCCAGTGGATAAGAACTATCTGACAATACAATTTCCTGTAGTTATGCTGATAGGAAAAATTCCTTGGCAGTCCTACTCTTGTATTCTACCAGAGAAAATTCTCACAGTAAATCCGATGTCTCTGCCTTCTTCAGATATTTCTTAGTGGTGAGCAGAGGTCCCTCCAATGATTGGAGCCTTCTTCCATCAACCACTCAGCCCAGAGATAAAGTATAGGATTTTATAGCAAATCATTGTAACAGAGGGTATTTTAATGAAGCATGCGTACAAGGTTTATAGAAGGAAACCTTAAGAAATGAAGACAGACCACCTGAGATAGGTGTAATCATCCACGTGGATGCATTTAAACGCTGAGATCATGCATCAGACAAAAGCAGGGTATTTTGCCTCTAATGTTACCACTCACTGTTGCAAAGTTGCCACTCGGTACTTAGAGATTCAGATATTGCAGAGAACAATGAGAAAATCTATTGGCTCTCTTTCGGGGAAGACTGTTGAGGTACATAAATCATTGCACGTTATCATGAGGGAAGATCAAAACTGTATGGGATTCCACGTTTCTCAGGTATTCTGAACAAAAAGCGAGCAGGCAGAAAGCAGAATGGAGGCTGAGGGCATTGAGGTGTGCACCGTGTTCTGTGAGGTCGAGAACCTGTTCCCCTGGGCGGTGCCCAGCGAAGCTCAGAGCCAGCGCCCTCTCCCATAGGGAGCTTTCCTGGTGTGTTAGCTCCTGTGGTTCTAACCCCAGGCGACCTAGGGCAGAATTGCTGGGAGGAGGGTGACTGAACTTTGCCAGTTTCCATGCGTGTTCTGGGTGATCCCGACGCGGTGGCATGGTTTGGAACCATTGCTGTAGGAATTCTGTGAGGATCTACTTTTTGCTTGTAGGCATGTGAGTTGAGGTAACTGTGGATTTCAGTCCTGTGCTCTTTCTGTAACATTCGCATCACTGGTTGTTTCTTAGAGCTATCCCAGCTAGCGGGCACGCTCATGTTTTTGGTGGGATTTCAAATACCGTCACAAGAGCCCTGTACTTGAAGGAGGTGAATGGTGAAGCCGTAATTCACAGCTGTCCTCTGGGCCTCCAGAGAAAAGCCAGAGGCTGAGCCCAGAAGCCTTCAATACTGCTGAATATAATACCCCAGAATCTCGCCCCACATTAAGGTTTTAGATTAATCTTAGATGAATCTAGATGAACTTAATCAGGTTAAGTTTTCTGCCATCTACTCGCTGTAGCCAGATTCTTTGCTCTTATTCGACTTGGTCATTTTTCAACATTGCACAAGAAGGAAACTTGACTAAGGTACCATTCAGCTCATCATTTCCCCCAGATGAATACAGGCGAATACCGCTAACCTCTAAATGAATGATAGCTAAATATTTGCGACCTTCATCGAAATACTCTCAGGGAGTGTGTGAGTCTGCAGGCTCGCTGCCCGGCCGCTTGACGAGGACAGGTGTCCCTCTGCAGACTCTGTCACAAGGCTGCTGAGCACAAGTTCCTCCTGCTGTCTCGTGGACTCTGGGAGAGGGTGACGCGTTTCAGCCTTTGTGGAAAGGGCCGTTCAGTCTCCATGCTGTGTAAACTCCGCCTTTGTCATTCAGTCGCCTAAACGGGGGCCTCCAGCCAGAGCATGTCTGTTGTGCCGTGGCCCAGGGTGCAGGTGTGAGCACTTGACTCCTTTGTGGACTTGCTGTGACTTGTGGAGCGTGCAAAACAGACACAGCTCACTAAGCCACTTGCCCGCTGGACACTTGGACTTTTTAATAACCTGTGCACACGAACACCCGGCTGAAGGAGGTCTCATAAACACCGTTTTGATAACAATGTATTTGTGTGATGCATCCCTGAGTCACGCTTCCCACAGTGATGCATGAGGCTGCTTACGGGGTTAGACTTTTGTCCAACCTCAGAATATGTTTTGCTTTCAAAACAAGATACATTTCTTTGGTGTGTGCTGTGGGAGCTGAACAGATTTCCAGATTAATTATTTACAAGTCATTTATGACTTGGGATTTTCAAATTTCTTTAAAAAAATTTTTTTTAACGTTTATTTATTTTTGAGACAGGGAGAGACAGAGCATGAACGGGGGAGGGTCAGAGAGAGAGGGAGACACAGAATCGGAAACGGGCTCCAGGCTCTGAGCCGTCAGCACAGAGCCTGATGTGGGGCTTGAACTCACGGACCGCGAGATCATGACCTGAGCCGAAGCCGGATGCCTAACCGACTGAGCCACCCAGGTGCCCCGGGATTTTCAAATTTCAAAGCAAAGACATGGAAAATATAATCGTATCCGTTACTTCATACTATTTCGGTGGTTTCACAAGAGGAACGCCATCATTCAAAGCATGTTGTTTTCCTATATATGATACCTTTTAATACTGTGAAAGAGGGTGCCAGTTCACTATCAAGAAGTCACTGCAACTTCATCTCCTCTCAATGCGAGCACCCGAGTGTCTTTTCACATCAGCCTATCTTTCTGTAAAATTAACAGAAGTTCAACGTGGCGTAGTATTCCGTTGAGAAAGGAATATGATATCAGGATGCTATTGCTCAATATTTTTTGAGTTAAAAAAATATTTTTTGGGGCACCTGGGTGGCTCAGTCGGTTGAGCGTCTGACTTCAGCTCAGGTCAGGATCTCACAGTCTGTGGGTTCAAGCCCCGTGCCGGGCCCTATGCTGACAGCTCGGAGTCTGGAGCCTGTTTCAGAGTCTGTGTCTCCCTCTCTCTGCCCCTTCCCTGCTCATGTTCTGTTTCTCTCTGTCTCTCAAAAATGAATAAACATTAAAAAAAATTTTAAAAAGTATTTTTCTGGTTAAGAGGCAGATGATTCCTAGTGATTATTTTCATTCCAAATATTGTACAGTCTTCAGCATGATTATTTTTTTCCAAGGTATAACTGAATCTTGAGATGATTTATTTTCATGGTTTTGTGATTTGAACAAAGCTTTTAAACAATTTATAATCACGGATAAATCTATAAATAGATCACTGCAGTCAGTTCCATTTAATAAAAGTAGCGGCCTTGAGTTCTTGGGAGTTCTGATATCCTTTTATTAACAGAGAGGAAGCCTGTTTATAGACATAATCACCTGTATTTAATGAAAATAATAAGTCATTTTGTATGAGACTTAATACTCTCCGTGGGAAGGAAGGTGCCAATTAAGCAGGCTAATCAGTGTTGATGGGTGTTGAGTAGATCGCCTTTTCCAGTCAGTCTCATCTTCCATTAAATATGCTTCACAAGGAAGGTACATAGTAGTAGACAAAAACAACTTTGTACCATTTACACTTTTAAAGGAGAGATGGACAGAAAAAGGAAAAATTCTTTGCTTGGCTGAATTGTGTCTTCCTCTGATGTTGGGGATTCATTTCTTCCTTTACCATATACCAGTAAAGTGCCTTGCCCAGTGTTAAGGTATGTATGTATGTATGTATTTATTTTAACCTTTATTTTTTGAGAGACAGAGAGTGAGTAGGGGAGAGGCAGAGAGAGGGAGACCCAGAATCCGAAGCAGGCCCCAGGCTCTGAGCTGTCAGCACAGCTGACATGACTGTGAGATCATGACCCGAGTCAAAGTCAGAAGCTTAACCAACTGAGCCACCCATGCACCCCTCCAGTGTTAATTTTTTATAATGAAAACATGATAGAAATAGGGTCCTTCTGATTAACTCAAAAGGAAGCTGTGACCATTTTTCGGCCAGCTTAGAACTATCTAAATACTTTAGCACCAAAGGATTTGGTGTTTGGGAGTAGGAACCCTACCAGTATCTTTGTGTTCACGGGGAACTACCTGCTCTACTCCATGTTGTCAGTGGAAAGATGGGCTGTAGAGTTCTTTTCAAGGAATATTTTATGCGTGATATCATACATATAAAGTTATGCGAGTTTCAGATGTTATATTTGCATATAAATTGACCAATGTGAATACACCAGTGAGAAGTGAGGCATTTTCTTACATATATGTACATACATATACATCTATCTATATATATATATATATATATATATATATATATATATATGTATTAATTAAATGAACACTTCTCTTTCACATACAAAGCTTAAGTACTAGAAATTAGAGTTTACATATGACCATTGTAATGTAACTATTAGAACACTACTGAGTAAGTTGCATTCACTCATTACAGTACACTTCCATCTCCTGGAAATAATAACTTTTCAGCTCTTCCTGTAAATTCATATTCCCAAGTCCAAAAAATTGCTTAGCTGTTGAGAAAGCAGAGAACTTGAAGATACGTGCCTGAACCAAGGAAAAGAGAAGTATAGTCCCTGAAGACTTGGGCTTGCGACATGTAAGCCCTTCTGACCCCAAAGCCCTCTGCCTGCTGTCTGTGGACTCCCCTCTTTCTTTGCTCTTTGTGTTCTCCGGCACTGTTTATCCATATTTCTCGTCTTCCTTTACTTACCTCCTTGCCTTAATTACGTCCCAGTCTCCGCATGTTTCTGCCTCTGGCATGGCAGCTTCATCTTGATTCCTAGTAATGCCCTCGTTCGGTGGCTCAGTTTTGGTATTCTTCATCTTCAGCTGATTTCTGACTCTATCTATTCTAAAAAAAATTTACAAGTAAAAAAAAAATCTGTCTAATACGGATGGTGATGGTGGTAATGATTATCATGATGATACTGATGGTGGAAGGGACACTTTGTGACCAGATAGTAATTGTTTATATACAATATTTCTCTTCTAAAGTGATTCTGTGAGGCTGGCATTATTAGTATCATTTTCCGGAAGATAAAACAAGACATTGGATAGATTAAATAAATCGCCCAAAGTTGTGTAATTAACCGTGTTAAAGTGGGACTGGAGCCTCATCTGACTCACAGTACTGTGCTCCTGCTGTGAAATCCTGCTGTGAAATCCTCCTCTGAATAGAATTATTGAATGAAAACAGCATGTCAGGCATGTGTAATATGTCTCATATGTTACATTTATACATAAATAGATTTGTAAATATACCAGTGATAAGTGGATCGTTTTCATTTCTTTCTTATGTCAAATTTCATGTTTCTTTCTGGGATTGAATTTTCCACCTACAGATTACCTATATGCGATACTGGCTCAGAGTGGAACCAGATCTTTCTAGAATGCCATGCACGGGCATTTAGTGCCATCTCACTGTTGTTTACTGTCTTGTTTATTGTATCTCAGTTATGTTGAGATTTTAGAATTAGAGGTACAACAGCATGTATGATGAATTCAGTCAACAGATGATCATAGTCTCAGGGCTTTGAATGAACACACGTGCACACTTATGTCTATATATGTGTGTGTGTGCCTAAGTATATGTGTATGTATATGTGTATGTGAGCACCGTGTGTAAACACACTCACACAGTCTTCCAGTGTGACATAAGCCACTATTAAAGTGTTTCTGATTGTTTAGACTTTATTTCATTCAAAAAATGTCTTGCTTCCCTGGCATGTATTATATATGAGTGGTTTCTGGCAGTTAATTTATTGTGATGATTAGTAACACGTGCAAATCAGTTAGCTACATAAACATCCCTTTAAAAAAGCACATATGAGAATTGCTTGAATTTATAAAAACATGAATCAACATTTGATTCAAATCAGAATACAGATCAAGGGAAAATAAACATCAAATTTTTGTTAGGAGGCTATAGGTAGGAAGAAATAATGCAAGAAATCTCTCTCTCTCTCTGTTCAAGAGGATAGTGTGAAACCTTTGACTCAGGTCACAAACAGACTGCCCTGTAACCACCTACCCAATTTCCTGGAACCGTTTTCCTCTATAAATAAGAGCTCACCCCACTGACCCTATTATGGGGAAAGGAAAAGAGAATAGCCAAGTATATTTATTCAGGGCAGCTAGGCTACAGACTTCCAGAAAACATGCCCAACAAATGTCTTCCCCCACAGAATTCAGCCCTAGCAGCTCTGCTGTCCTGGCTTTCTGGACTTCTCTCTCTCTCTCTCTCTCTCTCTCTCCCTCTCTCTCTCTCCCTCTCCCTCTCCCTCTCCCTCTCCTTCTCCCTCTCTCTCTCTCTCTCTCTCCCTCTCCTCTCTCTCTCTCTCCCTCTCCTTCTCTCTCTCTCTCTCTCTCCCTCTCCCTCTCCTCTCTCTCTCTCTCTCTCTCTCTCTCTCTCTCTCTCCTTCTCTCTCTCTCTCTCTCCCTCTCCTTCTCTCCCTCCCTCTCTCCCCAACCCTCTCTCTCTTTCTCCCTGTCCTTTTCTTTCTTTCTTTCTTTCCCCGGAAACCTCCATGAGTGTGTCTGCGTCCACACATAAGTATGTCCTGTATTGCATTTATTTGACAATGATTCCTTATCCATCATTGTTACAAAGAAACTCTGAGGATAAGTATTGTCAACAGTGGTTCGCATACAGATTCCCGAGTTTCTATATCTGTGTGTTCACAAACTGACAAGCTAAAGAATGAAAGAGAGAAAGAGAGAGGGCAGAGGAGGGTGAGACAAAGGGCAGGGAGTAAAATTAGAGAATTAACCCAAATCACGGTCAACGTGTGTGCAACTGATGTATTGCACTATGTTCTCTGTGTCTGGTATGTCCTTTTAAAACTACCTAAGATCTAAATTCCTGTTGTGTGAGCACAGATTACACACTGGTGAAACCCTAAATAGAAAATACATTTCTTTTTTTTTTTTTTTTCAATATATGAAGTTTATTGTCAAATTGGTTTCCATACAACACCCAGTGCTCATCCCAAAAGGTGCCCTCAACAATACCCATCACCCACCCTCCCCTTCCTCCCACCCCCCATCAACCCTCAGTTTGTTCTCAGTTTTTAACAGTCTCTTATGCTTTGGCTCTCTCCCACTCTAACCTCTTTTAGAAAATACATTTCAATGGAAATTTCTGTTTAATACAGCTAGTTTTAAGTTCCAGTAGGAGGCCAACTTATTTCAATAACTATTTGCTGCCACACAGGTGCTGTGCAATGACAGACTTTAAACCATGTTCTTGAATATACTGTATTTACGATCACTTCTGCGCTTATTAAACTCAAATTCTTTTCAACACACAAAACATCAGTTTAAAAATGGAATAAATTATGTATAACTTTTAAGTAAGATGTTAGTGGAATAGAATGTGCTTCTTGCTGTGATCACAGAAGATACTTTGTTCTGATTTAAAAGTTATTTTCCCGATGGCTGCATGTTGGTGAGGTTGGCAACGCGAGCTGTGGTGTCAGGGTGATCTGAGGTTAGAGTTTGCCCCACAGTGTGCAGCAAGTTTCCTAACTTGCGCTGCACTGCACATTCCCCGTAGCACGTTGGGTTGTGGTAAGAATTACCATTACCTAACTTAGCATCATTTAACTGAGCATTTACGATAGATTTGCAGCGTTTTGTCCTTACACAAGTTTTTAGGTCATGCTTTTACCACCCCTGTCTTGCAATGTAAGAATTGAAACTCAAAAAGATTCTGTGACTTTTCTGAGGACACGGAGGTAACGAGTGTGGACTTGGGATTGAGACGCACAGAGTCTCAGCAGGGAGCGGAGTTTCTCCTTACCCGCTGTGATAAACTCCATCAGATCATGCTTGTGTGCGCGCACAGTGCTTGGTGTTAAGGGCTCAGTAGATGTGAGCTTCAGTTTTCAAGCCTTTTGTCCACCATTTCATGTGTCTGTTATTACTAATGATAAATTCTCTTTCAATTTTTCTGTTAATTCATCCAGTAAATGTGTCTTGTGTGCCCACTGTGTGCTAAGCATTGCTCTTGAATCAGCAAACACAAAGGAAACAAAGCAGCGAAATCTCCGTGCAGGTGGAGCTCATGTGACGCTCCCACGTGTGTGGGGAGATACACAGAAATAAGGCAAGGTGGATACACTGTGTGGTAGTGATGAAACACAGGAAAGGAAGTGCAAGGAATATACGTAACCGGAAAAATGATACAGGAAAGTGGAATAGTGCCAGGGTACGTAATTTCGCGTGAACTGTGGAATGCTTGTAACCATTGGCGTGAGCTGTTACATGCCTTTGTATCTTCATTCAGGATAGGAGTAGTAATGTTTACTCTGATGATTCTGACAAATTATGTGAGAATCTATTTTTTAGATAAGAGCATGCTTTAAAAATCATATGCTGCTGCTAAAAATATTCAGTGCCTCAACACTTCGTAACACCTGCATGTGAATTATGTATGTTTTTGAAAACGCATATGACTTACCAAATGTTGATTAACCATTGCATCTGGTGTATAACTGGGAGTAAAATTAGGGAAGAGGAACTCTAGGAAAACCAGATACTTTAGGAAAAGCTGCACGTGGCGGACAGAGAACGAACAGTGTTTGAGTGGCAGCTAATATCCTGCATTGCGTGTGCGTTCAGCAGGTAAGGTATAACTTAACTAGTAACGTAATGTAACGTAATGTACACCCATGGGTGATTCTCATGACATTCCTGTACCGAATCAGACCTGTGGGTTTCATGACTTTGTGCATTTTGTCTCCAGTTTTATCAGTGTAACTCAGAAAGTATCCCCCTGGTATTGCCGGTGAAGGGGCAGTCCAGTTTCTCTCAACTCGTGCCCTGACCTCTGCAGATAATTCCTTTTAGAGGCAGCATCAGATTGCGTTTTCTCCACAATTTCATGTTAGAGAAGTGGGCCTGAGTACTTCCATGGGGTACGTGAGAAGTAACATTGGAAAGTCTTCCAGAGGGAACTGTGGCTCCAGCCGGCAACACTGTTGCGTCCACATCCCTCCTCTTTCCTGCCCCTTGATGTTGGCCTCTGTAACGGCAGGCACCGTGGCGAGCATGAGGGGTGGGGCTGAGTGAGGAGCTGGTTCCGAGGGCACCTGTCCCTTCCGACAGTCCCTGGGCATTGAAGGACAGGTCAGGGTCAGGGGCGTGGGTGAGCATGCACAAACCTTGGGGCCGAATCAAGGAAGGACGGCACACAGAGAAAGCAGAAAGCAAAACATTGGGAATTTACAGGAACGGAAAGACTGGGACAGAGCAGGGGTCAGGAATCTCAGATTTGTGGCAGGGGGATGCTGGCCGGAAGTTGAGGTCACAACCACCACAGACTGACATTGAAAAGGGACGCTTCAGTTGAGAGACCTGTCCACCGAGGCCTGCAGGTTGCGTACCCGCTTCCTGCCTGGGAGAGGAGCAGATGGTCTGAAGCCCCAGCTTCCATGGCTGTAGCGCACCTGCTGAACGTTCATCTAGAACATCCATCTGGCACCGGGTCCCGACTCCCTGCTCCTTACAGCTTCCACGTCACTGCTGGATGAAAGTAGGAGAAATGAATGAATAGAGGGTAGCTGTAATTTTCCTTCTCCAACTTGGAAGGGAAAACAGTGCTGTGAAAATGTCTTCTCCGGGGTGCCCAGGTGGCTCAGTCGGTTAAGCGTCCGACTTTGGCTCAGGTCATGATCTTATGGTTTGTGAGTTCAAGCCCCGCATCAGGCTCTGTGCTGACACCTCAGAGCCTGGAGCCTGCTTCAGATTCTCTGTCTCCCTCTCTGTCCGTGCCCCTCCCCAACTTGCTCTCTGTCTCTGTTTCTCAAAAAGAAATAAACACTTGAAAAAAATTAAAGAAATAACTTCCCTCTGTGCTGTTGTGTCTTCCTCCTCTGACCATCCAACAGCTGCTCACTGCTGATGCTCAGTAAACTGAGCTAAGGAAGAGAGTGTGAGCACATCCGAGAAGGGAGTGAAGTACGTCTCTTGTGTGAAAGTTCAACACGCCATGTTTCATTGAGATTTTGCACCTACTCTTCCGATTTCTATGGAGTCAGCCCCGCATGAGCTGAGTGTTTCACGTATCAAAAAGCAGACTCATTATTATCTTTCTTGCATCTGTCCCTCCCCTGTTACCTCTCCACCCCTTTTGTTAATTGCTAGAGCCTCCAAGGGTTCTGCTTGAGGCAGCATTATCTTAGATGATTTCCAGCATCACATAAAACAGTGCTGAGTCCTGTCATTTCCACCTTCTCGGGAACTTTCATGTGTGTCTTCACTTGTGCAATTCACTTGTCTTCACGGGCTCTCGTTGAGACTTTTTCGCATCTTTTCCTTGGAATAGGGCATGTGGCTCCCAAGAGCTCTCCTTTCTAGTATCTTTCACTTCCTAATCCTCTTCTGTAAGTGGACTTCCTGAATAGCAGATCAATTATGCAATTCCCTCCTGAGACCAATACCCCAGTACCTCCTAATGCCTACAGGTTAAAATCAAAACTTATTAATATGGTTCCAGCCAAGCACCCAGGATTCCCCAAACACATTGTGCTTCGCTGTGTACAAGGTGCATCTTCTGCATTGAATTCTCATCTACTTTTTGCCTAATGACCTGCTACTTATCATTCAAGACCTTAAGTATAACTAATCTCTTTGATTGTTCCATCTTAAATAAAGTTGGTTACTTCCTTCAGTGAGTTGTCACTGTATTTTTATTTAATTTCTAATTTGGAATCACCATGCTCTGCTACACTTACTTGTTTATGTATGTCTCCCCTTGTAGATTATATATAAATGACTTGAGAGCAGATACCATGACTAAATGGTAAACATTGTTTAGCATCCTTTATATAGAGCTTGGCATATAGTAGTAGTGATTATGTAAGGAACACTGAAAGGCATAACTCTCAATTTCTCTGATTGCATTATTAAAGAAAATTTATATCCCCCAACATATATTATCTGTTTTAGTCTAATGTGTGTTCTACCAACCATACGATGAATAATTTTCTGCATGTTTCAATCGAATAAAAACATTCCTTCTCATATTCAAATATCGGAACTAATTTCTTCATAACATGTATATGTGTGTGTGTGTGTGAGGTGTGTGTTTGTAGTATGTGTATGCTCAAAGAAAAGTGTTTTCATTTCCTATAGAAAAAAAAGGACCAGTACTTTTAGAAACTTTCAAGGTCATCAAAAACAAAAATCTGAAAAACCATCAGAACCAAGAGGAGCCTAAGGAAACAAAACAACTACATGCAGTGTGGTGTTTTGGAATGAATCCTGGAATGGAGAAGAGCTTTGGGTAAAAACCAAGAAAATAGGAGCAAACTGTGGACTTTGTCTAATAACATCACATCAGCGCTGGTTCATTAGCTGAAGCAGATACACCACCCCAATGCAAGATGTTACTTAGGAGAACCTGTAGGATATGTAGGGACTCCTTGTAGTAGTTTTACAACTTTTCTTTAAATATAAAACTTCTAAAAATCAAGTCTGTCAGTTATTTAGGAATAGAGGTGAAATAGTTTCTGAGACAAAAAGTAAATGATAGAATGGTCAGCAAACTTGCATACTGGACTTGTTAAAAGGGAGGTCTTCGGGCAGAAGGAATATAGTACCAGATACTTGGAGCTTCCAGAGATGGTTAAAAAGCTTATAAAAGACATCTTCCCTATCTCTAATGACTCTAAACGACATGTTATTGTTCAAAGTGTAAATAGTAACAAAATAATGTGGTATTTTAACGTATAAAAATAAATGATGTGGCAACACAAGAAAAACAGTGGGAGATGGAAATAGGAAATGTTGCCTATATTGTGAATAAGGCAGTAATTTCTTTAAAAAGTTGAATAGTGATAAACCAGCGATGTGTACTGTAAACCCTAATACAACAACTAAAAAAGAAAAATGAGGCTGTGGTCTAACTACTAAGCCAGTATTGGAAATAAAAGGGAACCATTAAGTAAAAATCAAGTCAAAACTAGGGAGAAACCAAAACGTGAAAGCACAGAGGGCGCCCAGAGGAAGCAGAAAGTGGCTCGAAAAAATGGTTGAGTGTACTTTCAAACATATCAATGAGGTTTAGAACATTTCAGTTATGAAGTAAGGATTGTGAAATTGGAGGAGAGAACTAGGAGACTGCTTCACATGGACCGCAAGAACCCAGATTTTCAATACGCAGACACAGAGAAGCGAAGCACCAGTGGATGGAGACACACAGGCACACGGCCAGCGGAAAGGCGGCAGGAGCGGCTGTGCGTGTGTCAGGTGGAAGACACTCCAGAACAAGGAGCAGGACTCCCACTTGCAGACAAGGGGCACTCGTAGGAACCGGACCGACCCTCCTTCCTGAAACAACCAAGCACAAACACACAGTACACACCTGAAAATGCAGGGCCTTGACCTCCAAGTGGCTGGAAGACAAGGAGGGGATCTCCCCATCCTTGAGAGAGGTCCAGGTATGGGCGCGGGGCGCGGAGTGTCTGTAAGTGTCCTGCCTCAGCAGTGACCAACAGCCGTCCCCGGAAAAGACCCGTCGGGCGGCCAGATTCTCGCCCTGACTCAAGTGAGGGTAGCCAGGCTCCGCCGAGCCCCCTTTTGACGAGGCCTCAACCTTGACCTCTAAAAGCTTGCGGGAAACACTGAGCATAGTTTCTAACAGCCTCAAGGATGAAGTGCCTGCCTGGGAAAACTCAAGGCTACTAAAACAGTTGCCTGCTGTTCCCGTCAACACCTGAAGATTGGGCGCGTCTCCCAGTCTCCGTGGGACGTACGAGCCTAACTTCAGTAAGCGCCACTTAGCAAACCCAGATGGCTTTCATGTGGGCCAACCTGTCCTTCTTGCTTTTTGTAACTTTTCACTTCCCTGTAATTTTTCTGCTGAAGCCTTTCCCCTCATTCTCCTTTTCCAACGTCCAGCCACCTCTGCACGTCCAAGTTGAGGTCAGCTCATTCGGGACACCTTTCCTACGGCCACAGTACAGGACGCCACTGATTGAAATGTGCCCTTTTGCTTTATTGTGTTGGCCTTCTTTATCTTTGACCCTGGCCCAGCCCGATATTGAGCAGAGGGCTGGAGGCAGGAAGGAGTGGAGGGAGCCTGGCCGCAAGCGTGGGTCGGGTGCACCTGATACCAGGTCGGAGAAGGTTGGAGAAGGCTGGAGCTTGGTGAACTGCAGAAGCTGAACTCTTGTTAGCTCTTCGACTTTAACGGAATAAACTCTGGAGCCATTTGGTGCTTTTAAGTAGATGAGCAACATCATTTGACTGAATTTTAAAAGGACAACTGTTAACTTTTGTGACTGATGTGGAGACAGAACGTAGCAGGTAGGGAATGGACACGGAAGTGGAGTGACATCACGGGAATCCTGGGGGAACTTGATGCTGTTCCAGAGCAGGTGTGTAGAAGCAGATGAGGTAACAGTGGTTCAGATGTTAGAGGTGGTGTTACAGGCCCATAGTGCTCACAGATTGGATGTGAAGTTTGAGAGAAGTGCTGGGGCCAAGGGGGTTTCCAAGGTATTCATCTGAACAGAGAAAAGGGTCAGGTTGTCCCTCGCTGAGAGTGGAGAAACCCTTGGGAGGGCTTCTTGGAGGGGGGTGGTGGGACGCTTGGTGCGGACGTCAGTTTGAGGGTTCTGTTAGACGTGAAAGGGGGTGTGTTACATACAAAGGTGGTGTGCAAGTCTGGCATTCGGGAGTGGAGTTAAGCCTTTGAGAGTCATCAGCACGTATGCGTGTGTGTGTGTATGCATAGTGTGTAAAGCTATAAGAATCAGTAAAATTAAGACAGTGGATATAGGAAGAGAGCAAAGAGAGCGTCTCCGAACTGATACCCGCATCATCTGAAAATCGAGTAGTCAGAGAGGTCAAGGAGACTCAGCCAGAGGATGGCAGAAAAGTCAGGAGGATCGTGAAGAAAGCATTTTCACCACAGAGGGTGTTCCCAGCTGTGTCATTCGCTGCCGCTAGGTTTTGACAGTTGACCAGTGCACTTGGCAAAGTGGAGGTTCTTGTTCATACAGACAGGAGCGTTTTTAGGGGAGTGTAGGGCAGGGACCCTGATGTAAGGGGGTTAATGAGAAAAAGGGAGGAAAGAAGGTGTGCAGTAAACGTGATGATTTATCCCATCTATAAAAGAAATAAAGCACTTCACACAGAGGCTCACCTATCATAAATGATCTATTCGCTATAGTGATTGTATTATTGTCAATCAAAATAAAATTTATTTTACTACATTATGAGCTTATCCAGTCCATGGACTGCTGACATGTTTTAATACTCTCTGCCTTTTATAGGACCTTGCATTTAATGGATGATCAATTAGGCACTATCAAATGAATAATTAAACAAATATTCGACAGCTTAAATCATTGTGTGAGTTCTGGGTAAGGTGCAACTAAAACTTACCAGTTGCTGGAAGAAATTTCCCCATGCATGTGGAGAGGGAGCCTCTATCTGTGTTCACATACATAATATGAGGGAATTAAGCCCTTTGTGAGATCATTGATGTATACTCTGCTGGCAGAGTTAGTTTGGGTCATATTGGCTGTCCAAAATAGTCATATTTTAGCCTAAAGAACTGTTAACTTTTAGATGAAATTATGCTAGAGCTAAGATAATGGAGTTGGCCAGTTGTGTTTTTATTATGTAAGTTATTGTTTGTAGTAGTAAAAATTGGCTGTACTAGGCATTTTCTCAGTGTTAATAATCAAAGTTTAAATGGGAGTAATTTTAAAATGTCTTTGACATATCAGCTCCAAATCCCCCTGTGTTAATTCCGTGTTTTTTAAATTAATGACATGCAAGTTTTGCAAACTCATTGGAGATAATTGAATCCTGTTTGCATGGATACCAAATCAGGGCATCCTTCACTATTTTTTGACAAACTACTGACACTGATCAACAGGAAACAGCAGACAATTAAACAGAAAATAAAATGCCTGTTTTCTTAGGCACAGTGCGTGCTCTGAAAACCAAAGCACTTAATTTGGGGAATAATAATGAACTTTCAACATGTTGGGTGTTGGTTTTACTCTCAGCTAAATTTTAAATCCCTTCGAGTATATTAATATTGAACACTGGGAATCTAAATGAAAATATTTTGCTTATTATTTGTATTCACTGGTGCTGGTGAAAGTGAAAGCCCTTTTGCCAAAGAGAGTCCCCTTTCTAATATTGTTGAAAAATCTCATGGACAGAGAATCTCTGTTTTAACCTGTTTACCAAATCCACCTTGTAGACACAGTGACGTGAAGACTTCTCTTTAGAGAATACGTTTGCCTGAATTAGTCATAACGTGTTAGAAACTGTGCATTTTGTTTGGCACACACACCACTCCACAGCCCAGAGGACCAATATGCCCAAGGAATACTTGGGTTCTTCTGTCTAGAGGGAAATAAAAGGACACATTTCAAACGAAGCCCTGAAGTTGGGGCGAGGAGCACACAGATGGACGGGATGACCAAGCTGGACTTTTCCCATCTTGCCGAGTAGTTCAGACTATCCCCAGAGAAGCACCCCTTTTCTGTGTGTTGTTGACTTGGCCGTCCACACTGGAGATCAGAAGTCAAGGGGCTGATAGTTCGTATGGACGCAGTCTGGTGGACTCCTAGTCGTTCCTCAAGAGCCAGGTCCAGTAGCCCCTGTGGAATCTCCTTGTTCTGGGTGTCTCTGACCCTCTCCTTGGACCCACCACACAGCAAGGGGTGCGTCTTTCTCATCAGCCCATCCCCAGTCATCTGCACTTAGTGATTGCTCTGTTAATACTGAATGTAAAAACGTCCCACTGAAAGACTGACAAGAATAGGGACTGTGTTCTGTTCTCCACGGCTGTATCCCCAGCTCCTGGTATCGTCCTGTACTTACCAGGTGCTAAAATAATACCTATTACATGGATACACTGATGAGAATTATGCAGTGCATTATATCAGCGCTGGTTCCTGCCCAACTGGGTTGTTTTTCCGAAGGTCTGGCCGCTTGGTCCCTCCTACATCTGTCTGGTCCATCTCCGGGTCAGTGACTCTGATCTTGTATCCCCATTTCCTTCTTAATACATCTGCCTGCACACTCGGCTAGTGCTCTAGAGTGAAGGGGTTTAAAATTGAATTTGTAGGACGCCTGGGTGGCTCAGTAGATTAAGCATCCGACTTCGGCTCAGGTCATGATCTCGCGGTTCATGGGTTCGAGCCCCGCGTAGGGCTCTGTGCTGACAGCTCAGAGCCTGGAGCCTGCTTCTGATTCTGCGTCTCCCTCTCTCTCTCTGCCTCTCCCCTGCTTGTGCTGTGTCTCTCTCTCTCTCTCTCTTTCTCAAAAAAAAAAAAAAACATTAAATAAATAATAAAATAGAATTTCTAGCTACTTGTTTTAAATTTCTTTTCTGATAAACAGACCTCGGTTTACTGGATTGTCTGTAATTTCCAGAGTTCGTCCGCATCATCCTCTTCCTTGCTGCACTTCCCATGCTCTTCCCGGTGAGGCCCTTGACCTCAGCCCACACTCTCGCTTCTGACTCTGACCTTTCTTCTCGGAAGTGCATAGTAGAGTCCTCGCGGTCTTTTATCCTGGACTTCTGGGTAGATTTCTGTCTGCTTAAGTCCGTACCACTGTGTGTGCCCTGTGTACCCTGCTCTCTCTGCTTCAGGTTCCTCCGCCGTCTTCACCCCACTCCATCTGTTCTACATGGTTTTTAAATCTACCAGATGCTTCTATTTCCCATCTCTTTCCTGCTTAAAATCAGTCTTGCAAAATTTTTTACTTAAGAGAAGTTCACCTCCTTAGGGCACGCAAAGTTAACAGTATCTAGACCGGACCTATTTTTACAGTCTTTCTCCTCCCCTTGCTTTGTTTTATAATTATATTCCAGCCAAACTAAACTGAGCCCCTCTGCTCAAACATTCTCTGTAGTTGGCAAATATTTGCTTTGTGTCTGAAATAACACTTTCATTCCTTTCTGTTTAAACCCTACTTACTCCACTAAGATTCATCTCAAATGCTACTCCCTAAGAGCATGTCCGGACTGGAACTCGGATCCAGGACTGCTCACACTCAGCGGGTCCCAGCCCGCTGTCACCCCTGGTCCGTATGAGGCCCTCCTTCTGTTTCACCCAGCTACATAGGCCCTTGCAACCCACCCGTTGATCCTGTTCCTGCGCAGCCTTTCAAGAGCAACCCTTGGAAGGGGGTTAATCTATAGCCGTTGATTCATGTGTGTGCCAGTCGGGCCACCGGTATGTAAGTGGTGTTGGGCTGCAGGGCACGTCATGCCTTTTCCTGTCGTTCGGTGCCGCGGTTGTGGGAGTCCTGCCCGCCTCTCCGTGTGGACGTCTCGACTGTGGCTTTTAACTGCTGCCTCGTTTTCTGCCAGCCCACTCACTCCACCTCAGCCCAAGTGACCTTTAAAAACACACATTTGATCGTGTCATTCAGTCGCTTAGCATCCTTCAGCGATGTTTCATGTCATTTAGGATAAATACCACAATCTTGACACGTCCATGTGGCTTTCCAGGCTGTGGGCTGCAGGCAGCTCTTCAGTTCCCACCCTTACCCTTCTTCCTGTGGGTCCTTGTGCTGCAGCCACATCAACCTCGTGCTCCTCAAACCCGCTTCATTCTCCGTTTGGCTCTGTCTTCGTCGGGCTGCCAGATTAGCTTGCACTTCCTCAGGGAAGCCTTTGAGGCCTTGCAACCTCAGCTGGGTTCCAGAGTCTTAAATATTCTCTCCCATCATCTTCTTACACTCTGCATGGTCTGTATATGTATTTATCTCTGGGTTCAGTTCTTCACTGTAGGTCTGACCCACCCTGACATCAGCTCCATGAAGGCTCAACCCTTCCCCAGTCTGTCTTGTTTCTGGCCAATGGGCAGCCTACAGTAAAGCAAGTGCTAGATGAACAGATGACCTAAGAAAAGCGTCTTACCCAAGGTCAGACACCTAATGAGAAGTCAGGCTCAGGACAAGGAAGTGTAGAGCCTTTTCCCTTCGTGAGTGTGATGGGTCTTTGAATGTAGTGCTGTGGTGTCTTCTGTCCATTTCCACCTCAGTGCCTTGTGGACTACAGGTGCTCACTACCACAGAAATGCACGGAAGTAGCAAGAAATGAGACTGTTGATTATGTGGCCTTACCTTTGCACTGAATGGCTACTTAACTCTTCCATGAAATCTGCAAATCTTAGAAATCAGTGGCAAAAAAGGGCCATTGCCATTTTCTTACATTCATATGCAGACAGTAACTACATTTTCCATTTTTTACCAGGTTGAAGCTGTTTTTATTTTATTTATTTATTTATTTATTTATTTATTTATTTATTTATTTATTTATTTATTTTACAATCATAAGGTCAGAGCTACATTCTGAAAGTGTTGCCAGGAGATTCTGACTCAGAAAATGTCTGCTAAAATGTATGGAAGCTGAGTTGCAGACCACAGCCGAATAGAGAGAGAATCAATTTATGAATGTTCGCTTTATGCTCATTTTAATAAAGGAAAAAGACTAATGACCTCTGCTTAAAAGAGGATGGATGGATTCAACTTTCTAAGGATATTTCCTTCACTTCAGGAGAACTAGAATAATAAACCGTCATTCTCCCCAATTTGGTTTCTGCCTGAGCACCTCTTATCAATGGGCCTGTCACAATGCTGAAATTGGGAGCTCTTGCTATGTTGTTTTATAAAGCTAATTATCTTGACTCCTGCAGTATCAGCAAAAAAAAAAAAAAAAAAAATTTAAAAAGTGTCCCAAATAGACTTTTTCCCCGCTTACTTAAATTCCTAGCAGTATGAGTGACATTGCCATGTTTTCACCAAGTGGTGTATTTATATTACTTACTGAATCCAGACCTTGAAAACCAAGAATGATATTTTTTCCTGTTGTCTTCGAAAAGTTAAATTATTTGGAAGGTCATACTATTTTAACTTGGGGCGGTGTGGATAGGTAGGTGAACAGCCAATGTTGCCCCTGTTTAGTGTGACCGGAGAAGACACCGGGAGAAGAGTTCCTGGTCCCACTAGCCTGTGTCAGCGTCTGACGGTCTGTTATCTGGGACTCACTCCTTTGGTTTAAGGTATTATGTTCACGGGATTCTCGTATTGATAAAATTGTATCCAGTCTTCAGCTTTTACCTGTTCATTAAGTGTTTCATCTTCACACACCCATTAGCCAGATGAGGTGTTAATACCCAATAACAGAAAAGGAAAGCTGAAACTCAGCAAGGCTCGTTGATTTGCCCAAGGACTCGGAGCAAACATTCAGGCCTTCTGACTGGAGTATTTCGTCAGTATCACCAAGTGGTAATGAGTATTTACTGCACGTGCTTTGGGGCTTTTACGAGTCAGTTTTCATAAATGTAAACCTTTTTTCCTTTCCAGTAGACTCTCGTTGGACAACCTTTTACTTGTTTTAGAAGTGGCCGTCCCGCCAGGAGCTGCTTTGTCCAACAAGTTTTATCTGTCTGGTGCTGTCTGCACCTGTCAGGGCTCCCACCGTCAAGTCCTCAAGCTCTTGACAGGCCACCTGGTGGGATTCAGGAAGGCAAACAGGATGAGGATGAAATTCTTGAAGGAAAAAGAGGATGCTAGGCGGTTGCCTCTGGCCTCAGGTGGTTTAAAGAGGAGTCCAGGGGTCATATTGCATTTACGGACGTGAAGCAGGTCCTCGAAAAGGTGACAGAGGACTGAAGCCAGCGTGAGGGTGAGAAGTGGCAGTTGCAGTAGTCACAATTGTCTATTCACAAGTGACAGTTCTCTAGTATGGCAGCTTAAGCAAAAACAGGAAGTTCATCGCCCCCATCACTAGATGGAAGAAGAGAAGAGGGAGTGTGGGTGGAGGGTGGCTTCAGGGACGACTGTAGTCAGGGATCTGAACATCGGGATGCCCTCCACTTCTCATTTCTACTCTCCTCTGTACAATTTCTTCTTTCTCTGCTACTTTCCTGGCTGGGGTAGAGATATTTAGGAGATAAATCTGATGAACCACTTTGGGTCATATGCCATCTTCTTTGCCAATCCACGTGGATGGTCGCAAGTTTTGTGACAGCCCAGGTTGGGTCATGTGCCCACAGCTGCAGCCGGGGAGGAAGGCTGGATTGCCGGAAGAAGTGGAAATGGTGCATTTATTGCCTTTCAGACCAGGGATAGATCATGGGGAGCTCGTATGCCTTGCCTAAAAATTCACAGTTTATCCTATATGCAGAGCTTATCCATTGCAGGACTTAAAGCAGGGAACACGTAAGTTTTGAGGTCAAAAAATAATTCTGGTAATGATGTAAAGGATGAAATGGATTCCCTCCCCCCCCCCCCCAGGTTGATTGAGGCATAATTTTTCCAGCTTTATTAGTATCTAATTGACCTGTAACATCACGTTAAGTCTAAGGTATACAGCATGATGATTTAGCACGCGTATACATTGTGGAGTGATTATCTAAACAAGGTTAGTTAACACATCCATCACTTCATGTAGTTACTTCCGTGTGTGTGTGTGTGTGTGTGTGTGTGTGTGTGTGTGTGTGTATAGTAGAAGTGGGGGTACAGAGTAGGGTCATGCTTTAGAATTGGTATCGAGATAGAATCTATAGGATTGTCCAGGCTTGGAGGTGGAGAGTGGGAGAAGATGATATTTGTAGCTAATGTGATTGCGTAAGTGATGGTGTAATTCACAATGTATAGGAGGCACGAGGAAAAGCAGATTTTCCAATCATCTTCTTTATAAAGTCCTTGTAAGTCCTGCCCAGTTTTTATCTCTGGGTTACCGGGCAGTGACTGTGAGCTTTCTTATGTCTTATGTGTATGTATAGCTGTGTATGCATTGCACCTGAACTGCACACTACTTTTCAAATCTTCTGTAAGGGGAGCCTGGGTGGCTTATTTGGTTGAGCATCTAACTCTTGATTTCGGTTCCGGTCATGATGTCACGGTTGTGAGATCGAGCCCCACGTTGGGGTCCACACTGGGTGTGAAGCATGCTTGAGATTTTCTCTCCCTCTCCCTCTCCCTCTCCCTCTGCCCCTTTCCCATTCTCTCTCATCCTGTGAAAACAAACAAACTTCCTTAAAAGTTGGAACAAGGAATAGCTAGAGTGGATATGGGACATGTGTCTGCAAGGATCTCAGTGAAGAGCTTGCAGATTCTCCATGAGCATCACACATTCAAGATTCTGAAATGGTCTCAAGTTCACTTAATATCTTTCTATGTGGATATGGTTTTTCATGGAATTTTGCTTATGCTGCCACAGAGCTCGGGCTCACCGACTGTATCGTCTTGACACGGATAAAAACATCTCGTTCTTGATTGGATCTTACTGTCTCAAGCTATCAAGTGCGTTGTTTGTTTTATGGTGTTTTTACCCATAAATAACAGGAAGAATATTAGCACATACTTCCTCAAATCATTTTGACAAGCTTTCTAGTGTGATCTTTTAAGATTCCATTATATAACAGTTTCAGGTCATTTTATAAGAAGTATTTGTATTTCTGAATCTCTGCCTTCTAGACCAGGGATTTCAAACTATGGCCAACAGCCTGGTTGCTAGTTTTTGTTTTGTTTTGTTTTGTTTTGTTTTAATGTGGTTTTTTCGGAATACCGTCATTCCCATTTGTTTAAGTCTGTGGCTACTGTTGTGATAAAATG
The DNA here is from genome assembly GCF_024362965.1 of Panthera pardus. Taxonomy (NCBI): domain Eukaryota; kingdom Metazoa; phylum Chordata; class Mammalia; order Carnivora; family Felidae; genus Panthera; species Panthera pardus. The sequence goes on along the minus strand of NW_026526677.1, from coordinate 112,191,240 downwards.
GCAGAATGGAACAGTTGTGATAGAAACCAGTTAGCCTTCAAAGCCTAAAATGTGTATTCTCTCTCTTTTTAAGGAAGAGTTGTGCCAGCCTCTGTTGTAAACTATGATTTCTTGATAAGGGGAGATCCTAATTACAGCTAACATTCTTATTAAAAGCATATAGGGGCGCCTGGGTGGCTCAGTCGGTTAAGTGGCTGACTTCAGCTCAGGTCATGATCTCGCGGTCCGTGAGTTCGAGCCCCGCGTTGGGCTCTGTGCTGACAGCTCGGAGCCTGGAGCCTGCTTCCAATTCTGTGTCTCCCTCTCTCTCTGACCCTCCCCTGTTCACGCTCTGTCTCTCTCTGCCTCAAAAATAAATAAACGTTAAAAAAAAATTAAAAAAAAAGCATATAAGAATAGGGCGGTGAAATACTCTTTAAAAAAAAATCTGTTTCCTCTGTCAGCTTCCTTTTCTTCCTGCAGTTCGTTCTGTGTCTGTAAGTTTGTGTGAATCTGCTGCATTTGCCCCACAAACCAGTCCAAGTTGGTACAAGTGGACCAACACCAGGGTACGTGTGTTGCACAGGTTGATTTTTTGGGTGAAATTGGAAAAAGAAAATAGATCATAAATATTTTCTGCTCCTGTTCTGCTATTGTCCCTATGGCAGAGAATTCTTTTTCATTCAGAGTATTTCTGGGAGGAGCTAACAAAACCAAGACATAATGCTCTTCTCCGTGCCTTCTGGTTTCAGTTTATTTCCAGGGAAACAGAGATGTCACAGTTGTGTCACAGTCCTTCTGTGTCTGGATATATATGAGTCATAAGATCTGTGGACTGAATGCACATTTAGTGAAATGACTTACAGTCTCTCCTGTGATGCTAACCTTTTTGTAATTCAGGTCCTCCCTTAGGCAAAATGAGGTCCCTTTCTGAAGGAAACAGAAGTTAAAAAATACAGGTAAAACAAACAAACAGAAGCTCGTTTCCCTTTGCTGAAACAGGAAAGGGAGAAAGCAGTGGTTAGAGTCCCAGTACCTGGGGGTGGTTTCACATAGTCTTCCGGGATTAGTTTGAGTCTCTGTGCGATGACTTGGCCGCTGTGTGACCTAAGATCCATTTCTTATCTGTAATGTGGGATAATAATAGATCCTATTTTGTAGAGTTGTAAAGGAGATTAAAAGAGTAATTGCACGTAAAGCACTTAGCATCGAGCCTGATATTTAACAAATGTTCAACAAACGTTAGCTCTATTAATAGGGGCAATAATACTTGGAAGGCTTATTACTGTCTTAGCTCAGTCTGCTGTCCCCAAATACCATAAACTGGGTAGTTTATCCACAGCAGGCATTTAGTTTTCAGAATCCTGGGGTTTGGAAATCTGAAGTCTTGATGCCGGCCAGCCGGGTCAGGTACTAGTTAAGACCATCTTCCAAGTTGCAAACGGCTGCATTCTCCGTGTATCCTCAGGTCAGAAAGAGCGCCAGCTATGTGTCTCTCAACGGCCTCACTTTGTAATACTGCCACACTGGGGGGTTGAACTTCCAACATATGGATTGGGGGAGGGCACAGACATTCAAATCATAATACCCATTACTCTTAGGGAACAAATTATGTTCCAAGAGACTCTGGAATAACATCTATATACACACATTGATTCAATGGGAGGCCAGGGGTTTAATGGAAATGAATGGCTACGCAGAAGCTGACAGACACTGAGAACTGGCCTGAAGGGGAGAAAATAGGACTGAATGGAAGACAGTCTCACCGGTATTTATATCTACGCTTTTAATCACATGCACTCTCGTCAGTAAGAATATGTCACCAGGTGAGTAGAATTACTTACTTAGAAGAGATTTTCAAAGTGGCCACTGCTTTATATAAAAATAAGTTGATTGCTCATATTTTTATAAATATGAAATTAAGAACACTATATTTTACTGTGGACATTAATTTTTAATAATGAATATGTAGAGTATTTCAATTTAATTGATATTTCTAATCCATCAACAGTGACCAATAAATATACATATCTTCTAAAACATTAGATAGTCACAAGGAAAAAGTAGTAAAGGAAATAACAAATAAAAACTAGGACCCTATCTTTTCCTACCTGAGGAAGAAGACGAAGGATTTCTACCCGAAGGCCTGGAGATATGGCCTTCCTCTCTGTAAAAGGAATGATGTTACTGAACAATATTACACTGACGATTATTCTTGTCCCTTTAGCTGTATGGTAAGCTTGTGGAAAAATCTGCAACCTGGTCATCCTTCTTGTTAAATTCTTGACTTCAGAATCCACTGGGGATATGATGGCGCCTTAACTTAAAAACAAACAAACAAAAACGATGTTTTTCATTATTACCAAATTTCAGTAAGAACATTTACCTGGTATTCCATTTCACAGATCTTCACGAGTTCTCCAGGGATCCTTCTGTACTTCCTTAGTCACATGTGGTCTTTCTAAACTAGCTTTAAAATGGATTCTTTTCGTTAGTAGGTATTTAGGCTTTCTTGTGCTAGTCATTTTTTCCCCCCAAAATAGGTTTATTTTAGAAATTAAAAACTCGAGATCCATTAATGTTTCAATTACCAGTGATCTTCCTACTGTAACTGACTGCTGAGTGTAATATTTTTAAAAACATTTTAAGAGTTATTTTAGAAATCTGATGATAGAGAGTAGAAGAGAATCCTGATTGTATTAGCAGAGTTGCAAGAGAAGCTGCAAATTAGCTAAAGTTATCTTCAAGAATAGAAAACAGGGATGTGTTTGCCAGACAGTGAGGATCTGTGGGTGATCCTTGAGGTCAGTCGATAAGCTAAGGTTTTACTTGAGTTGGGTTGTGATTATCTTCGGTAAGCTGTAGAGGTTTCCTTTGGAGAAAAATAAATATGAAGCAAAATGTGAATGGAGTCAACTGTGTAGTGTGTGAAAGTAGATTTCTTTTAAGAGATTACCTGTGTGCTCATCTGGGAAATTTAAGGCCATTTTTAGTATTGCTGCTTTAGAATATCATACCGCACATAATTCCATCTGCCTTATGACGAAGCTAGACTGCTCTAGCAGTCAACAGAGAAACAACAGAGAAACAACATGGAGACATTGTATCTGTTTAAGTCAGCATTTGTCTTTCTTTTGGATTGCCAGCCTCCCTGAAAGTAATTTAAGTCCGTGAAGTCACAAAGCCGCTGCTGTCTATCTCAAGTTCAAAGCTGTACCTACTCACTTACGGAGACTATAATCATAAGTTGTCTGATTTGTCAGCCTGTCTACTTGGTGGAAACCTGGGAATGTCAGGTCCTGTCATGTTTAGTCCTTTAATGAGCCCCGATGAGTCACATGAACTTCGTCTTTACTCTCCCCCCACCTGCCGCCATTACAAACACGCATGTGGGCGATTGGAGAATCTATAAAGGGGATCGTCCAAAGTCTGTTCCTGAACTCAGGCAATGCCTTCTGTGAATCTGGAAAGTTGGGAAAAGCTGAGATGCTAAAGGTAGAAAACTATAATCCAGTATTCTCACAGATTACAAATACTTGGGCTCTGAGAGGTAAATTTACTGTTGACCAAAAATTAGTGGCAAAACCAGGAAGGGAAACTAGATTATTGATTCCTGTGTCAAAAATATAACTTGTATTTTCACTTAAAAGCTACATTATAGATAAAATTTTTACTTTTAACAATATGTACTGAAATGGAAGGATTATGTTTAGATTTATGTGCATTCAGATTATTTTGGATAAATTCCTTCAGTTTTCGATTCAGTTTCTACTTTAGCTAGTAATGATTTGGAAAATTCCACTAAATTATTTTTTCCATTATTTACTTTTCTGTTAAATTATTAACTCCTGTTGCCACAATTTTCAAAATAATAATTGATTTTCTGATTATATAGTTGATAAAAAAATCACTTTATAAAACTCGTAAAATAAGTACATAAAGACTTAGATGTGACTACAAAAATGTGTATGATCTCAACGTTTAAATAACCCACTAGTACCGTTTTGGAAAATTTTCTTTTGTTTTTTATTTTTAAATTTTTTTTTAATGTTGATTTCTGAGACAGAGAGAGACAGAGCATGAGTGGGGGAGGGGCAGAGAGAGAGGGAGACATAGAATCAGAAGCAGGCTCCAGGCTCTGAGTTGTCAGCACAGAGCCTGACCAGGGGCTCGAACTCAGAAGACCACGAGTCATGACCTGAGCCGAAGTTGGACGCTCAACCAACTGAGCCACCCAGGTGCCCCTGTTTTTTATTTTTAATATCAATCAAGCAACCATTAAATCTATCAATCATTTGTATTCATTTTCTCAACCTATTCTGGAGTATTCACAAGTTTTAGATGCTGGACATACATTAAATGTAAGACAAATAGCCCCTTTTGTATTTATATTTTGTGTTTCTTGTGAAAGTTACCATTAAATAACTTGAAAATAATAAATGATAACTATAATTGCAAGGAAGAAGAACAGTGTGTCCTCTGAATATATAACAGAGGGAATTTGGGTGGAGAGAGGCCAGACAAAGCTCCTCTAGGAAAGTGACATTCAGGTTGATCCTGAATGATAAGTGAAAGCTAGGTAAGGAAAAAGTAGGGGAAGGGGTTAAGGCAAGTATATCACGTTATACACCTCGCTTTTTAATTTTATTTTTTATTTTGAACATTAAAAAAACTAGCAGTAGCTGTCATTTATTATGCCCTGCCAAATAAAAATTGCCCAGTCTAATCTTCACATGTTTTAAAAGTAATCTCTACACCCAATGTGGGGCTCAAACTCACAGTCCCAAGATCAAGCATTGCACGTGCTACCAACTGAGCCAGCCAGGTAGCCCCTCGTCTCAACTTTTTAAAAATAAAATGAATGTAAATATAACTTTGGTTTTTTGTTTGACAGAGAGCGAGAGAGTGTGTGTATGGGGGGGTGAGGGGCAGAAAAAGGGAGTGAGGGTAGGAGAGATTGAGAGAGAGAGAGGGAGAGGGAGAGAAAGAGAGGGAGATAATCCCAAGAAGGCTCCACACTGTCAGCTCGGAGCCTGATGCAGAGCTGAATCTTACAAGTATGAGATCATGATCATGACCTGAACTGAAAGCAAGAGTCAGACGCTCAACTGACTGAGCCACCCAGGCACCCCTAAGTATAACTTAATAAGTGAGGGATTTACAGGATGCTTTTAGTGCCCTTTATTGTATATTTTGAATATCCATTATTTCAGTTGTCTAAACTATAATGACAATATTTAATCAAAAATGCTTTTTGAATCGGTGACTATTTCCTTAATGTATATTCAGAAATCTGTAAAACCTTGGCTAAAAATTGTAATGATATTAATGACTCTCAATACATACTGAAAACATTATTTTAGGAAATATATCAATTATTCTAAAATTAAAAAAATTTTTTTTAATGTTTATTTATTTTTGAGAGAGACAGAGACAGAATGCGAGTGGGTTAGGGGCAGAGAGAGAGGGAGACATAGAATCTGAAACAGGCTCCAGGCTCAAAGCTGAACCCGACGAGCACAGAGCCCGACATGGGGCTCGAACCCACGAACCATGAGATCATGACCTGAGCTGAAGTCAGCCCCTCAACTGACTGAGCCATCCAGGCGCCCCATATTCTAAAATTTTTTTTAATGTTTTTGTTTTATTTTTGAGAGAGAGAAAGAGCATGAGTGGGGGAGGGGCAGAGAGAGAAGGAGACACAGAATGTGAAGCAGGCTCCAGGCTCTGAGCTGTCAGCACAGAGCCTGATGTGGGGCTTGAACTCATGAACTGTAAGATTATGACCTGAGCGAAAGTCGGACGCTCAACTGACTGAGTCACCCATGTGCCCCACAATTAGTTATTGTAATGGCACTATGGGCAAGTTTCTATGTAACTGTACCTGTAATATATGTTTTTATGTCCAACAATAATATTTAAATTTGAAATTTTTTGAATGCTTGAACACTTTATTTTTATTTTCTTCTTTTTCTGTTTATGATCATTTGCCACGAAGGTAAATTACTATTTTGTGTGCCCTTCCTCTGTATTAGTATAATTTATTCATTGCTGTCTTTCTTAATTTTATTCTTTATCAGAAAGTTTTGCATATTGAAACTATTAATACATTGGATGTTTGGCAAATATTTCCTTATTCTTTATTATTTAGCTTTAGTATTTAAATGTTATACAAGCATATTCACATTATCTTATTACAGATTTTGAAAGTAGTCTCTATCGTAGGTTATATATTCTGTGTAGAGAGATGTTTAGAGAAGCAAACCCCAACCCCACCGTGATCCACACAGCCAACCTTGCTTGGCTATTTTATGTGAATTCCTGCAGCTTTTATTCTATATATTTACATATGTGCACATTCATAGAAGCTTTTCTTTTCCACAAAGATCCTATTCTATAAACATGGTTCTTCATGGAATTGTTATGTCCTCGAAATGACTTCTTGTCGTAAATTTATTTCTTTTTGGTACAGATAGCTCTGCCTCATTCTTGTAAATGTTTACATAATGTTTCACAATGAGAAGCTAGAAATAAAAGCAGTGTTGTGCTGGGAAATGTGTAACCACCGCCTCATTGGGGAAAGAACACTAAAGCCCTGATCTCTACCTTTACGGACTTGCAAGGTGGAAATCATCTCACTCTTGGTGGTTTCAGGCTGCCAGTAGTTTCACTGTCAGATCACAGAATTGTGAAAATAACTCTTGGCTTTTTGCCCCTTGCCCAAAGCTGATCCTTTGCAGGCCAGCTTCCCGGCAGAGCCGACTGCTTGCGGGAGAAGTGCTCTGCAGCCCGGTGCTTCAGGGAAGTCATGGCCATGAACAACGCACACTCCTCCCTTTCTTTGGGGTGCAGAAACGGTGGCACAGTGCTGGAAATGGAGTTTCTGCCATCCTCTCTGGCTGGAGCCCTTGATTAGGCCAAGGAGAAGCAGACACTTCTATTCATCCAGGTTGTAACCTGAGTACCAGGGGCCTGCATCTGTCTCTCCAGGAATCTGACCTCTGGCCTTGAACCGGTCACCAAATTCTGGATGCATTTTCTCCCAATCAGTTCTGTTCCAGTGTGGCACCAATCTTTTAAACCAGTGCTCTATCAATGAATATTAAATTATTTCCACGTTTTCAGTTTTTTAAGTGTTTTTTTTTTTTAATTTTTTAATTTTTTTTTTGAAAGGCAGAGTGTGAGCAGGGCAGGGGCAGAGAGAGAGGGAGACATAGAATCTGAAGCAGGCTTCAGGCTCTGAGCTGTCAGCACAGAGCCCGACACGGGGCTTGAATTCACGATCTTTGAGATCATGACCTGAGCTGAAGTCGGACAGTGAACTAACTGAGCCCCCAGGTGACCCTCCAGGTTTTCAGTTTTTAAAATATTGTTTCATAAATGCTATTATATATGCAAATATAAGATAATTTCTGAATGATAGAAAACTGGAATTTGAATTACTTGATTCAAAAACTTTCCATAAAACATGGCAGCATATCCTCCTGGATATGAGTTGCACTTTCCCTCCAATTCTTTTGTGTACTTGTTTCTCTTCAATGTTTCCAGTATTGTTTGTCTGAAGTTTTGAATTGTTTCCAAAGTAGAGGACACAAAAAGAAGTATTTTGAGCCATTGTAACTTGCACTTTCTCACTTCTATCAGTATTGATCATATTTATACTTCCTTCCATGTGTTTTGTATTGATTCTTGGAAATCTTGTTCATATAATCTAATTTCTAGGTATGTTTTTTTCTTAATATATAGAAGGTTAATATATATTCTGGGTGTTAATTTTGATCGAATATTAAATACTTTCAAATTATCATTTATCCTTTAATTTTGACACTGGTGCTTTTCCTCCTCCAGAAGTTAATGCCAGTCTTTCTTCCTTACGGCTTTTGATTTTTATATCTAACTTACTGTGTCCTTTTTCATTTCATGTGGAAGAATATTTTCCTACATTGGCTCTGTAGATCTCGAAGAATTCCTTTCCTTTCTGGTATGAATAAGTAATAGAAGTTCCTAAATATTGCTTGTCTGTTTCTTCCAGTGATTTGGAATTCTCCCACCTTCGTTAATAAGGTTATGATTATAGACTCCTTACTTCCATGGACTTGTGTTTCCCTGTAACAATACGATAGCTTTATCATCGTCCTTCCTTTTGAAAGTTATCCTGTGCATTCTTGAGCATTTTATTTCCCGATGAACTTGAGAATCACGTCAGGTTCTGTAAACTGTCTTTGAGAAATTTTCTGAATTTTTTTGAGAAATTTTCTGAATTCAGAAATTGTACTGAATTTAGACAGATATTTGGACATTTGACTTCTCTGGTAATTTATTATTATTATTGAGCCTTCTTTATCTTCTTCAGTAAGGCTTTGGCATTTTACTACATACCTCGTAACAATTTCTCGTTGTGTTTATCCCCAGGTGCTCGTATCAGTTAGGATTCTAGTTGCAAGCAACAACATTCTCTGGACAAAAATAGGCAATAAAGACTTTTTCCAAAGATATTGGGAGGCTCACAAGTAGGCACCAGGAAGCTTTTCAGTAGGGGATAGTGAAGCACTTCCAGAGTGCTGAGAAAAGGGAAATACGGTGACACTGAACCAGCCAAGCACAAGCCAGGATCTCTGCCGCTGCAGTAGATCCGGTCCAGTCGTTCTGTGTGAACTTGAGTCGTGAGCTGGACGTGAAAGATCCTGGAGAGGCCAGGGGGGTGGAGCTGAGGCAGGATATGTGTCCTCTGTACTCCAAGGAGTTGGGAGGGAAAGATTTACGTCCTTCCGACTTCCACAGACGGAGTTGGACTCCTGGGATTATTTCCCACAAACACTGTATTTCCTGGTGAAGTGCTTCCCTCCGTGGAACTGGGGGTGTCTGTAGGCAGTGGGGGAGGGTTGGGTGGCAGAGGCAGCCCGCGTACCATGATACCTTCTGGGGGTCTGTAGGGAAGCTGCTCAGTGTTATATGCTTATCCTGTATTTGCTTACTGAACGCTTTTATTAAGTGAAAGAATTGTTCACTTGACTGGCATAGAGATTTTCTAGATACATCTTTGTATTATAAATATAAATTATTATACATATTTATAAGCATAAATTTTTCTCTTCATGTCCAATATTGCGTCTTGACTTTTCTTATTTTATTGCATTTCTTTTTGGCCTTTCTGGAGCCTGTTGTTTGTTTGTTTGTTTGTTTCCTTTCTTTCTTTCTTTCTCTCTCTCTCTCTCTCTCTCTCTCTCTCTCTTTCTTTCCTTCTTGTTTATTTATTTTGACAGAAGAGGGGGCGAAAGATACAGAATCCCAAGCCGACTCCATGCTGTCAGCACAGAGCCGAATGTGGGGCTCAATCTCACGACCCTGAGATCATGACCTAAATTGAGATCAAGAGTTGGATGCTTAATCTACTGAGCCACCCAGCACCCCAAGCCTATTGTTTCATTTATCTTTTATAGTTACTATGTCCTAAGTAATAATGCCATATTGTTTAGATAGAAATAGTAAATAGCTCTATAAACCTCATACTCAAAACCAGATTTTCCACAGCCACCCTCACTTGTCTTCCAAATTCCTCTCTCTAATGACAGTCACTTTTGATTCTTCCATCTATTTTTTCTGATAGTTGTATTCATATTTCTGGATGGTATATCTTTAAAAAAAATTTTTTTTATTATTTAGTTTTGAGAGACAGAGACAGAGTGAGGGTGGGGGAGGAGCAGAGAGAGAGGGAGACACAGAATCTCAAGCAGGCTCTAGGCTCTGGGCTGTCAGCACAGAGCCTGACACGGGGCTCAAACCCACAAACTGTGAGATCATGACCTGAGCCGAAGTCAGATGCTTAACTGACTGAGCCACCTAGGTGCCCCTGGAAGGTATATCTGTAGAATTCTTTTTGTTTGTTTAAGTGTTTATTTAAATTCCAGTTAACATAGAGTGTAATATTTGTTTCAGGTGTACAACATAGTGATTCTACACTTCATTACATCACCCGGTGCTCATCACAACAAATTTCACCCGTTCCCCACCCACCTCCCCTTCAGTGACCATCACTGTGGTCTCCATGGTTAAGAGTCTGTTTGTTGGTTTGCCTCATGCTCCCTCTTTTATCCACTCTGCTCATTTGTTTTGTTTCTTAAATTCCACATATGAGTGAAATTGTATATGTGTCTTGCTGTGATTAATTTCGCTTAGCAGAATACTCTCTAGCTCCATCCATGTCATTGCAAATGGCAAGATTTCATTCTTTTTTTATGGCTGAGTAATATATGTGTGTGTGTATGTGTGTGTATGTGTCTGTATGTATATATATTGTATGTGTGTGTGTATAAATCACATCTTCTTTATCCATTCATCAGTCAGGGGACACTTGGGCTGTTTCCATATCTGGCTATTGTAAATAATGCTACTATTAACATAAGGGTGCATGTATCCCTTTGAGTTAGTGTTTTTGTATTCTTTGGCTAAATACCCAGTAGTGGCAATACTGGATCATAGGGTTAGTTCCATTTTTAACTTTTTGAGGAATGTTCATACTGTTTTCCACAGTGTCTGGACCAGTTTGCATTCACACCCACAGTGCATGAGGATTCTTTTTTTGTCAACATCTTTACCAACACTTGTTATTGATTACGTTGTTGATTTTAGCCATTCCAACAGGTATGTGGTGATATATTATTGTAGTTTTGATTTGCCTTTTCTTGATGATGAGTGATGTTGAACATCTTTTCATGTGTCTTCTGGATATCTGGATATCTGGATTATTTGGGTTTTGTGTGTTGAGTTGTATAAGTTCTTTATATATTTTAGATACTAACCCTTTATCAGATATATTATTTACAAATATCTTCTCCCATACGTTGCCTTTTAGTTTTGTTGATTGTTTCTTTTGCTGTGCAGAAGCTTTTTATTTTGATGTAGTCCCAATAGTTTATTATTGCTTTTGTTTCCCTTGCCTTAGGAGACATGCCTAGGAAGAAGTTGCTACAGTCAGAGAAATTACTGTCTGTGCTCTCCTCTAGGATTTTCATGGTTTCAGGTGTCACATTTAGGTCTTTAATCCAGCTTGAATTTATTTTTATGTATGGTGTAAGAAAGTGGTCCAGTTTCATTCTTCTGCATGTTGCTGTCCAGTTTTCCCAACACCATTTGTTGAAGAGACTAACCTCTTCCCATTGGGTATTCTTTATCTTTAGAAACTCTTCAGAAGTTTCAATTTTGGTAGAGATTACTGGTTCTCCTTTAACTTCCTTATGTAATTTCCTCCTTATTTCCCTGCTTTTATTTTCCCAACATAATTGCAGTATAATTAGTGAAACCAGTAGCAGGCTCTTACACTATTCTGTGTAGGTAAATACATATGTATGTTTTCACTGATGAGGCCAAAAGTATAGATGATGTATTCTTTACTCATATTATTTTTCCTCATATTTAATTATTGCCTTATAGCTTTTATTTACATAATTATCTATTTATCTTCCATCACTTTTCCCAGAAGCGATGATTTTCCACACAAGCCCTAATTTTTACAGCGCTAGAACATACCACATCACACATCTGGCTTGTCGTTTTTAAACTCCTGGTTTTCCTCCTCCTCCTCCTCCTCCTCCTCCTCCTCCTGTCTTCCCTCCTGCTGCGGTCTGGACCGGTCACTTGTCACCTGCTGCAGGGCAGGTACCCTGGGACCCTCTTTAGCCGTCCTTCATCACGTGAGGCCTCTTTTCTGGATCCCGTACCTTCCTCTTGCTTTACTTTCCACGAGCGCCTTTTGTAAAACTCCCTCGGAAAGGGTACCTGGAAGATTAACTGTTAAATCTTTGGTTATTTTTAGATGTCTGTGATCTGTCGCACGGTTCGATGGAATTCAGTCATGACCCTGCACGCTGGGCTAAAAATGAATTTTCCGCAGAATTCAGAGGGTGTTTCTCCATTTTACTCTAGGAAGCAGACTTGCTGTTCCACAGTCTAATTTCGTGTTGCTTCTGACCCTGTCACATGCCCAGCTCCTGACCCACCACCTCATGCTTTTAAGATTATCTCTATTCCACGTGGTATCGAAACGTCATGATGACATACACAGATGAAATCCCTTGTTCCTTTTACTGGTCTTTCACTAAACCCTTTCAGTATTGACACTTAATGTGTGCCTCTTTTCAGAAATTTTCGTGCTTTAAAAAAATGTATATATTAGTTGCATACACAAATACATGTTGTTATCTTCTCCTTATCCTTGTTCTCCTTATTTGGGTTTCTTAGCTGTGCCTAGGAAGCATTATCTGGCAACCCTGCCCCTCACCGTTGTGCCAGAACCATCTGTCACTGGGTTGCATTTTATTGTTGCTCCTGAGGCCTGATTTTATCAGTTTTTATCAAAATGACTTTTCTTTTTCAAAATAAAATGTTCTTATTTGAGCATGTGTGCTCAGCAGTTAGAAGCACGCATTACTGCCGGCGCCTTACCGGCAAACACGGATATAGGACGAAGAAGCTGGGGTGAGGGTCTTGTTTATAATATTTTTAATATGTTCATTTCTTACATGGTATGAGACAACTCTTGTGGTCTTGGAAATAACAAAAGTCCAGTATCACATAGCCATGCCCTCATTTACGAATTTTTTTCAAGAAAATGAACCTGCTCTGTGGGTTGGAAATTGGAGGATGCTGACTTTGATGAAATAAAACCTGAAGCACGTTCCCTGGACCAGAGGGGCTCTCAGCAGGTACAAGGAGGCGAGAACATCAATGAATGAGAGCAAAATAGATAAATAAATACAATGGCACACCATTTTCTGTTGCCTGAGACAATTATGGTTTAGAATTTTATAACTAACTGTGACTCTGGAGTTTGTTTTGTCCAGAAAAGAAACAACAACAGTGATCACTCACTCTGGAAGAATACCTTTAGATATTTTCATTAAACCCCCAAACAAATAGGATACTGTATCACATTTGCAGGTGCGAAAAATATCCAGAGTTTCACCCACTCACCTGTTATTTAGCCCTTACTAAGTGTCAGACCCTATACTCTGCACAGTACAGTCAGTCAGAAATTAGACTCATTGACCCTGATTTCACAGAGCTTAGTCGGGTAGGTGTGCAATCCGTGTCAAATAATCACACACACAAAACGTGTAAGGGTTTAGGACACATGACATATGCTGTTGTCAGCATTCCATAGTGGACTTTGTCCTTTTTGTTCATTCAAGAAGTGTTTTAGAACTTTGGCTTGTGGCCAGGCTTTGTCCTCTGGCGGGAATACCACCCAAACAAGTCAGACACAGATCTTGCCCTCAGGGGAATTACAAGCTAGTAGATCCTTAGAAAGGACAGGAAATACGCTGGAGGTTATAAATTTGGGAAATAGGGAGCTGAAATTCCAAAATTAACACTTATTCTGATGCCATAGCCCATCGTCCTCTATCTCACACACCTTTCCTAAGTTCACATGTGTTTTTGTGAACACTGGTCTCTTTGCTTGGGTAGCTGCCCCGCAGGTGGACGTCCTTCCTGTGTTGGAGAACTCCCCACACTGTGTGAGTCTACAGACACTGAACACACAGGTACTTTTTTCCAGGTCGCTGTGCAGAAACAGGTCGGGCGTGTGGTCTTACCAATTCCCTATGCTCATCTCCATTTCATTTAGGGTTAGGTGTCTCAAAGGAGGGACCATGTGTGAGTGTATTGACGGAGAAAACACCTGGCTTTAGGGGATCACAGTCACGGAGTCCAGTTTGCGGCTCTCGCAGCCACAGAGTCTGTCTGTGGCTCCGATATTCAGCCACGGAGTCTGTCTGTGGCTCTTGCAGCTACCGAGTCCATCTGTGGCTCTGCTGTTCTGCAGTGGAGTCCAGTCTGTGGCTGTGATAATCAGCAGTGGCAGCGGGAATGGTCTCATTGTGCTGTGGTTTTGACTCCAGTTGTCCCTTTTTCTTACTACTGTTGAGTCTGGTTCTCCCTCTTTCTCACGGCTGATGAAATCATCTCATAGCGTCATTTTCTATTACTTACAACCAAGAGTCCAGGCTAATTCGCTTTGGATTATTTCATTGCAAACACCGACATTGCCTGGCCAACAGTGGGTTGGATGACAGGGAAATGAAATTTGTTGTGTGCTAATGCGGAGTTCTCTATAATTTCCTCCTTCCTTCCTTTACTGTAGGAAAAGGTACATTAATAAGAATTAAAGTATTGAAAATGCTTTCAGGACCATGACTTGTGTCCTGGCAAAGATAATCCACTTAGAATAATTTGGCTTATTGAAACCTATACATTGATTCGCCCAAAATGAATGTCTACAAATATCCAGACTTTAACTGATAGCATCTTCAAGACAATTGAAATCAGTGATAAACCAGAGATACTTTCCTTTTAGTCTGCTCCTAGTAGCTGTTAACCTTTTATTCTTATTTTGTAACTTGTCTTTCAGATTTTTGTGTGGACATAATCATTTTAAAAATGTGAATTGAAAAATCTGTCAGTCTTTAACCTCATATCACCAAATAACTGAGCACTTGTGATTTTTTTCACTTCTCAACCAGTAACTTTGATATCATCTGCATACAGCCTAAAGAAAATGTCAGTCAGGGAATTTGCTGATTCTCAGAGCTGTGTTCTAGCAAAGGAGGTTTCTGACTGCCCCTGCGTTTGTCTGTGCTGACTGGTTTGCTTACCAATGCCTCGTTCACCTTGTGATTTATGAGGAATTCGTTTTTCTGAGTTTTCACTAACATTAATCTACACAAACCTTCTTTGTGTTGTTGTTGAAATTTAAAAGAGCTTTATGTTTGCCCCCTGCAAAGTTTGTCAAAATAAATACCTATCTGGCTAAGTAGAAATTTTCTGTGATACTTATTCATGATAGAAATTGGTAAAGACTCTTTTGATTCAACGTGTTTAATTATAGGACCACGTTAATGGTTCTGAAAAGAAAAATGGTTACACTGTCCACATTGTTCATTCTGTCAGCCTTTCGGATCTTTCAAGGATATTGGGGAGCCCTGGCCACTGGGCATATGGTCTGTGGGTTAATACCAGGACATGTCAACCACCACATCTTAATCACATGCCGGTTAAACTCTATATGCAGTAATTTGGATATTTCTAGATATCTGGATGTTTGATAGATGGATACCTATGCAATTAAAACAAATTCCAAATGTTTATCTTTGAAGCCTATGTTGCCATGAACTGATGCCTTTAATGGCTTATCTAAAGTTCATGGAGAATAAGGAAAAGTGCTGTTATGTCAGTGTCCAATAAAAATAAAGTGCAGCACATAGATAAAAAGATACATCCTGGTCCCTAACCCTCAGATACAGGTAAACATCTCTATGTGAAAGCAGATGCTAGTAGAGCTTTGTATCACTTCCTTCTTGCCGCATTTACTCCATTGCCATCATCACTGTGTCTCTGAGTTCATCAGCGTTAGCTTTGCTGTTTCTTCTTTTTGATCAGTTTCTTTGGGAGTGATGTTTTTCAGATTGACTTCATGTACTTTTAGCCGTATTATTTATTTACGTTTTCACCATAGCTTAATGTACCAAAATACGTGAGTGCTATTGACCCTTTGTCCTGAGTGACATTCTGTGCTACAGTTAATATTTTGTAAGATAAAAGCTATTCACAGTAAGTTTGTTTTAATATTAAACCAAAGACTTAATGAAACCTTTCTACCTCAGATTTAGGGGTGGGGACAAAAGAGGTCCAGATAACTTCAGCAGGAGGCCAGCATGCATGACCAGTGCCTTCATCCATTCTCTGCCCTCGTTTTCTTCTTGCAAGATCTCTAAGTGAATGAAAGGCCTTTTGTCTTCATCTGTCATTGGGGAAGGTTTAGTTTCATTCTCTTCCAGAACGGAAGGGACTCACGGTGCCCTGAGATGTACCGAGTCTCAGCTTCCTTCTTGTTTTATTACAGATACTAGTACTGCAGTAAGCTTACATTTGCTTGTGCTGTTTGTATTGCAAATACTTACACAAACGTTGTCACTTTGTGTGTCCCACGCAGTCTAACCAAGTATCAGTTTTTATCTTCACTTTATAGATAACGACACTAAGGCCCAACGAATTCCGTAACATGTGATGGCTCGATGTGTAGATTCACTGTTGAGAAGGGCTGGTTCCAGAACCCGTGTCTCCAAGCTGAGTGGCCTTTGTAGTACAACACAGCATCTGTCAGTTACTATGCTCGTAATAAGTATTTACCTGGCCAAACCCCTATTTTTTGGACCCATGATAAAGCCCACAGCCACTTTTATTGCCTTATGGCGCCAGGTAATAGGGATTCAAGTTCGATGGTGAAGTATCAAAAATACTGCTTTCTAGATATTGCAGTGTAGTGAGTGCAGGCGGGAGCAGTTTGGTCGTATTGTAAGATGAGAATCAAATTCACTTCGGTATCAGAGAATTAAATCTCTGGGATCTCTCAGTCTCAATGGACAGCGAACTGACCCTTTAGTGTTACTTACTTACAGCTTTTCTCAGAGTTAGCTTCTTACGAATGGGGACCGATTTCAGCTTTTCTCAATCATCTTAAGAGTAAATATGAGACTATAGAATAACAGTGCTGTTCACTTGAATTGCATTTTACAGGTTTTTAACAGCCTGATCTGATAGGAATCCTGGGGGGCGGGAGTGAGTGGGTGATGGAACAAACAGGTTTTAGAATTCTCATTTTAGGGGCACCTGGGTGGCTCAGTTGGTTAAGCGTCCGACTTCGGCTCAGGTCACGATCTCGCGCTCCGTGGGTTCGAGCCCCGCGTCGGGCTCTGTGCTGACTGCTCAGAGCCTGGAGCCTGTTTCAGATTCTGTGTCTCCCTCTCTCTCTGCCCCTCCCCCGTTCATGCTCTGTCTCTCTCTGTCTCAAAAATAAATAAACGTTAAAAAAAAAAATTAAAAAAAAAAAAAAGAACTCTCATTTTAGAGATGAAAAACTGAGACGAAGGGTCTCGTCCAAGCACACAGATCCTGAGCAATCATCTTGGGGCTAGAAGTCCGTTTTCCTGACAGTCGGGTTTGCATTTCTCCTAGCTCCCTACCCCTGCCTCCCACCCCCCCCCCCCCCCCCAACCCCAGCCCTACCAGGGTTGGGGGCTATGCCAGCGCTCCCGGCAGGTGGCGTTTTGTGATAGCGAAGCGGCGGCCACACTGTTTTTTTCAGTTCTGTTCAAGAGAGGATAGGTAGTCTGGACACGAGCCTTCGTGTCATCAAGCGGTCAGAATTCCTTACGGTAAAACCCAAACGCTCGTCCTCAGGTGATGCGTGGAGGAAACGCTTTCTGGGGGTTGTAACGTGTAAGTGAACGTCTGTACCGCGTGGCCCTGGGTGCTGCTCGGTGCCCTCCCTCGATTGAACCCTCCCCCCCCCCCCCCGTGGGTCACGCCCGCGCCCTCGGGGGTCCTTGCCCAGTCGTCCGGTTTAAGCACACCTGCCTTGCAACCGAAGCGTGCGCACGGGACGGGATGGCCGACAGCTGGCCGTTTGTCCGCTCACACCCGGCCTGTTGACGCGTGGCTCGCCCGTGGGAGCCGACGGGTCGGGATCCCGGAGTGCGTCTTCCAGGACGCAGACATGTGGGGGACGGCACAGCCCCGTCCCCGCAGAGGAGGACGCGCCCCTGGGGAAAGGAGGAAGGCGGCAGCGACGGGGAGCACAGCCGGTGAGCGCGCGGAAGGGGGGAGGGGCGTGCCCGCCGACGCGCCTGCGCGGACCACGCGTCCCTCCTGAATTGGCACGTGAAGGACGGGTGCCCGGCCGGGCTGCCTGCTCAGGTCGGGGGGGCCATCGGCTGGTCGGTCGGGGCGCCTCCTGCTACAGCTGGCGCCTGTGGGCGGGGGCAGGTCCCCAGCCTCTGGCAGCTGAGCGCAGGCGCGAGCAGCCCTAGCGGAGTTGCAGCCGTCAGCCCTCCTTTAGCTGCAACGTGTCCGTGTGCACGGCCGCTTCTCCCTTATTCGCGGGCGAAGAGGACAGAGGGCCCTAAGACGCCCTCTTCAGCCTCCGAATTTTTCAAAGCGATCCTCATCCGAAAGTCGAAAGTCTTAGCGCCCTGCTCAGAAAATCCACCTGTGCAGCCCCGCAGAGACCCGGAGGCGGGTTCGGTTGTAGTGGCCGCAGGTTCCCTTTTGGCCACGTCCGGCGTCCTACTGCAGGGTGTCCTCACTGCCCCACCAGCGGTGTCCCGCCTGCGGGCCGGCCTCCATGGCGCTCCCGAACTTCAGCCCCGCTTGCTTCTCCCGTTTCACTTCCCTTAGCTTCTCCGTCACGTTCCCTGTTTTCCTGTCCCAGCAACAGCTTTCTCGTCCAAGGCCTTCTGCTCCTCCTGCTGCCTCGTGCCTCTTTCCCACGCTGGGGGCTACCCTGGATTCTTCCGGGAAGTTCCTATTCGGATGCATCCTCTCTCCGAAAGTATTTTCTCCTTGCAAATGGGCAGGGGGTCACCCATTTAATCCCAGTCACAGACGTCGGCAGGTTACAGCCCACAAGGCTCTATTGTGAGCGGTTCTCCGTCTTTCTCAAGCCTTCCTCGGAAGCAGAATCGGCAGGACTCTAGGTGTTGGGGGACAGACGTTTTGTTGACAAAGGGTCATTTTATCAGGCTGCAAAGAGCTGACCCAGAGTGCTTTCTCTGTGCTTACTGAGCGCCGTTTGAGAGCTCAGCCAGCTCTGTAGTGAAGATTCAAAGAGGCATGTTCTGTGTTTATATTTCCAGCACTTTGTTTCAGAAAGATGCAGGGCGACGGTCCATTCGCCTTCGCAGCATTGTAATTATCTTAATGATGACTAACTCACCAAGCTCTTTCTGTACAGTCATCAAGATTCTTGCGGTTGCCACGTCCAAGAACTTTGTCAGATTGCAATGGCCCCCAAATGTGATGGTCCTCAGAACATATTAGTCAGCTAGCGTGACACATCCATTCCAATTGTTTTTCTTAATTTGAGTTCCAGAAATTAGGAATAAGCCTTAAAAATGATTAGAGATCATAAAAAATTACAGGAGGTATTTGTATGTTTTCTTTATTTTGAAGCTACTAGGATGCATTTCCATTTGTTTAGCAAATAAATACTGAGTAGTCACTCTTTTCCTTAATATACTATTCCTCGAAGGTAGTATTGTGCAAGTGTTGGGGAGGGTCTACTTAAAGTTATATCTTTTTATGTCATTAACAAAATTATTTTTATTTTTAATTTATTTTTGTTAAATGTTTATCTGTTTTGAGAAGCAGAGAGAGAGTGAGTGGGGGAGGGGCAGAGAGAGGAGAGAGAATCCCAAGCAGGTTCCACACTGTCCACGCAGAGCCTGACCCGTGAGTTCGAACTCACAGAATCTGAGATGACGAATGGAGCCAAAACCCTGAGTCGGACACTTAACTGACTGAGCCACCTGGGCATGCTGAAAATGATGTATTTTTAAATAAAAATTCTGATACCTTAATGTAAAGTGATTGCTGATCTTGTTAAAACATTAAAAATGTTTCAAGCCTTGTGCTAATATTTGGCCCTAATGAGCTTATGTTCTGGTTACAGGAACTTGTTTACCTACAGAATCATAGGGAGCTAAAGGAGGTATTGCAGTTAGTGTTGCTTGTTTTTGTCCCAACAGACTTGGAGTGACTGCTGACGTCTGTGTCTTAGGATTCCTCACCCTCTGAGACACACAGAACAGTAATACCAGTTACTTCCCTCAGGAAGCTCACAGTCTAGTGGGGGAAAATAGTTCACATGTAATAGTATCTCATAATATCTATATATTTTACTTATTCGTGCTTAGCGCTGTTTCATAGATGGGACATTGAATGTCGTGAGTCATCGTTTGCCCGAAGTCACACAGTAATGGGGTGGTCAAAGCTATGTTTCAACAAAGGTGTCGTGCCTGTGGATCAAGGGAACCGCCTGCCGAGGATTTGACCTTACATCATGGGGCACCAGAAGCCCTGAGAAAATTAGAACCTGTCTTCTCTCAGACTCTTGAGTTGGGAAAATTAATGCAACGATGGCACTTCATTCTGGATAAACAATCACTGTCTTCCGATGTTTTCTATATTCATCTGTCCACTTGATCTCTTGAGTGTTTCATACCTTTTCAAGTGGGGGAGAAACAGAGACAGTGTTGTGCTGTCCTGAAAACTCTGTAAAAACTGCCAGCAATTCTGGAAAAGCCCAGAGTCAGTTACAAAGGCTCAGCCTCTGTTTTCTGGAATGAGTGTAGTTGAGTGCTATCCACACTTGTCAGTTGAGACAAAAGGATTCCATGTTTCTCAGTGGGCTTACATCCCCTCAGCCTCTCGAAGAACCACAAAGCCATGGGTCTCTCAACAGCCATGACTGTTGGTTCCACTGAAAACGAGAAAAATGCTAGTCTGGGAAGTATATGACCAATGGAAAGACAAGAACAACCAGTTACGGGCAGAAAGGTCCTCTGCCCCGTCAGAAAACACGAGTCAGGACACAGCTCATGAGAAGAAGCTCTTCTCGTGGTTCCAGCTGACCATGAACAGAGTAAGTGGACTGTGAGGTAGTGAGGTTCCTGTGGCTGGACGTTTCCCAGAAAGCTCTGTGAAAATGTTTTCGGTAGTAGCTGAGGCAGTCCTGGCAGAGGGTGAGGGGCTGACACACGGTCTCATTTTCCCTCCGTCCTGCTTCTCTGGCGCCCTCCCTAGGGTAATGCTTTTTGCTCCTGCCCCTTCCTTTTGCGGCTGGCGGTTTTGAAAAGTGGGTCTACAAGAGGCAGAAGGAGGATCATAAAAAGGAGAGAAGGCTAGGAGGAGGAGGAGGAGGAAGGCAGGTAGGAGATAAGGGAGGGAGATGCATGGTGGTGAGGTGGGGGGTCTTGTTGTCCTTGGCAGGAGCGCGCCGGCACAAAATTACTCCCGTCTACCTGTGTCACAGACGTGTTGGCGCGGCGTGTGGATGCCCGGTGGAGAGCTCCAAGATGTCAGGGTGTAGGGTAGGGTAGGGATGCCAGGGTGACCGCTGACACTCGGCCTGACCCCTTGCACACCTTTTGCCCCCACGGCCTGCACAGAGCCCGGTGGGGAGGCCCCGTCCCAGTACCGGTGGCCCTCTTGGGAGTAACGCTCCTAAGCTTCTGCACACAGCCTGCCTTCGGCTGTCTCTGTGTCTGTGCAGTCTCTCTGCCTGGTTTCTGTGGTCTTCTCCCTGTTCAGTGCAGTGGTTGCCCTCTGACGTTACCTTTGCTTCCTTTTAGGGAAAGTGTGCCTGTGTGTTTTGGAGTTGTCCAGAGAGGAAGTTGTCTAACTTAAGCCCCTGCATGCTTGCCTTGGCCCTTAAGGCCCTTTTCGTGGCAGGACATGGTCTCATGACCTGCCCTTAGAACTCTCCAGGTCCTTCCTCTCCTCCTCCCCTCCCCTCCCCTCCCCTCCCCTCCCCTCCCCTCCCCTCCTCTTTCTCTCAGGTCCCTGCCTAAGGTCTCCAGGCTCTAGTCGGTGTGGTACCAGACTCTCCCAGAGCTTTCTTCAGGATGGCAATGGTGAAAAACTCCACCATTAAAATTAAACACTGAAAGCAAAGAAAGACCTTCTGTTTTCTCTTGCGGTAAAGAACAAGGTAGAGACTTAAAGGGCAGTGAGTATGAGGGAATTGTGTAAGAAATGAAAGAGCGTCCATACTTGCGCCTTGCCGGGCACATCTGTTCCCTTTTCTCGTCTCAAATCACTGCACGTCGTGAACTTGATGTACACGTGTAAGTGCCACACGTGGGCAGTGGGCTCTGTGGGGGACCCTAAAGCCCACATGGGGTGTAGGAAGGCTGTCCCTCGTGTCACAGCCCACGCAGGGATCGTTCCAGTGTTTTGCCGAAGTTACTGTGTTTCTGCCTGTCGCTTCCTGCTAACCTTCCCTCATTGGGCCAAGGCTCTCTCTTCAGAGAGGTCGTGCGTGTGACAAATTGCTCTGCTATGTGGCCGGAGCCACAAGACAAAATATGGGAGGTTTTAGCATTTCTCAGAGTGTCTCTGAAGTTTGGAATTTTGATAACAAAACAAAATTGGCAAATATGTCTAGACTTGAATTAAATCGGAAGCAAACACTATTATGGTTTGTATCTTTAGAACCACAGTTGGGACTTTGGCTTCTATTTGGGAGGGAGTAGCTAGTATCAAAAAATCCTCCAGAAGGAAGGAAATGTCAGATCTGGATAGAAAACGAAAACAAAACATGGCAACTGTTGGAATTCGTTTGGCAACGATCACAGCAGCCGAGTTCTGTGGAGACGAGACCGAAGAGCAGAGGAAGTTGCATCAGGGTGAACCCCACGTGTGCCTCTGTTTCCCCCCATGTTCATCGGTGAATCTCAGCGATGGGGATGAAAGTGAAGGAGACTGTCAGTCGTAGAGTCCTGTCAGTCTTGTTGTGATGGGGAGAACGCATTCCGGGAAACCGAGGCAGCCAAAACGCGAGAGGAAATGGTCCTCGAGGAGAGTGCACTGCAGAGACACGAGCCTCACATTGTGCCGGCAGCTTTGCCTGCGGCCTGTGCCACCCACACACGCATGCACACACACTGCACACACGCCACACACATACACACGCACATATACCACACACACACCACACACACCATGGAGACTCAGGAAAACACCTCAGTTGAGATCTCAAAGGGCTACGTCGGCAGTAAGAGCTGCACCATAAAAACCTAAGTACCACGTTGAAACGTAAAGACAACGTGCAACTGAATAGGGCTAACAAAGCCTGCACCACATCAAGGTGATCTGGTCACCCACCAGTGGCTCGTGACAATTATGCTAAATTCTTTTTGCTGGAAGATCATATTATTCACTATCACTCTAGTGATTGTTATCTCCAAAGCCAAGTTAAAAAAAAAAAAAAAGTTGTCACAGAAGGAAAAAGAGCAAAATGACCAAAAAAGAAAAGGAAAAAAAAAAAAGACAAAAAAGAAAACTAAAAAAAAAAAAAAAAAAGACAATAGTAAAACACCTGTAAGAGATTTGATTATTGTAATTACCAGGCACAAAACTTCAATATAACTATGATTAATGGGTTTGAGTAGTAGAGAAAAAAATGGAGAATTTACCCAGAGAACTGCAATCTACTTAAATAATATAAATTCTAAAAACATATATAGTAACAAATTAAGACAGTGATAAAAGTTAAAATAGTAATTTAGGCACAATAAAACCAAGGATTAGTGAACTAGAAGTTGATTCAGCAAGAAATTCCTAGATTGAAGTCCAAAGAATACAAAAGATGAAAAAGAAAAAATTGTAAGAACCAGATACAACATAGTGAAAAGTCTGGAAATTTGTGTCATTACAGTCTTCGAAGACAGGCAACAGAGAATTGAAGGAAGCAACATTCACATAGCTTTCAAAATACCTCAAATAACACACAAGACACACACGCACACACACACACACACACACACACACACACACTTGTGCGGACCATATAAAAAGTCCTGTTTCCTTCAAGGGTGAAATAATAAGACAGCAAAGTTTTTATCAGAAACAGTACAAGACAAAGAGATGTTATCCTAAAACACTTGAGAATAAAATAAGTCGCACTTTAGAATTATATTCCTTCAGAGAATAAAGAAAATAAAGTCCTTTATAAACAAAGAACAGAGATTCATCTTGGGGTGACCACACTAAAAGAACTATGAAAAGATGTTATCATCGAGGTAAAAAGAAAAGAATATTCACTGTTTAAAACAATAATAATATGTTGTGGGGTTTAAAAAATGTAGAGAAATCACATAAAGGAAAATAAGTGCACAGAGCCAGGAAATAGAGTTCAGGTTGTGAGTTCCTTGTGTTGTCAAGGCAGTAGGGAAAGTATTCGTTTGAAATAAGATCTAATAAGTCAAGGATACCTATAGTTACATTTAGGTTAGCCACTAAAATAATTAAGCAAAAAGTCATAGAAGAAAATAAAGTGAACGGTTTAAAAATCCTAAATAAGAGGGCCGCCTGAGTGGCTCAGTTGGTTAAGTGTCCAAATCTTGATTTCAGCTCACGTCACAGTCTTATGGTTTGTGGGATCAAGCCCCATGTCGGGCTCTGTGCTGACAGAGTGGAACCTGCTTGGGAGTCTCTCCCTATCTGCCCCTTACCTGCTTGCACATGTGTGCTCACTCTCTCTCCCTCTTTTTCAAAATAAATTACTAAACCTAAAAAAAATTTTTTTAAATCTTTTTTGATTTTTTTTTTTAAATTTATTTTTGAGACAGAGAGAGAGACAGAGCATGAGCAGAGAGGGGCAGAGAGAGAGGGAGACACAGAATCTGAAACAGGTTCCAGGCTCTGAGCTGCCAGCACAGAACCCAAAGTGGGGCTAGAACTCACCGTGAGATCATGACCTGAGCTGAAGTCAGATGCTTAAACGACTGAGCCACCCAGGCACCCCAAAAAAATTTTTAAATAAGAGGGGATTTAAAAGGAACAAAGAACAAATAGGATAAGTAGGACACTTAAGTGGGACACTTTAACATGGTAGATTTAAAACTGAATATATCAGTAATTATATTACATACAGATATATGTCTTCAAAACTAAAGACAAAAAATTTCGAGTTGGAAAAATCTCAACTACTTTGATAGGTTATAGACAGTAAGTTATGTCCTGTAGAAGTCTGATGTAGCTTAATAAATTTATATACAACTTGGACTAAGGACAAAAACTATTGAAAAGATTGACATTTCATCAAAATAAAATTTTCCATTCATCAGAAAGTTACAATAATTCTAAATTTGTATGCTGCTCATGCAGTAACATAGACCAAAATAGTGTAATAACACAGACTCAAAGTACAGAAGGCAAATCCAACAAAAGGAAGAGAAAACATGGAAAAGATAGAATCATTGGAGCCGATGTAAATATTAGGACATGTAGGAAATAAATCATTAAGGATGAAAAATATAACATTTGTAACCATTGACATAAGTGAAATAAGTAAAAGATTGCATCAAACAACTGAAGAGTAAGTATACATAAAACAGTTTTCAAAGTAGACGATCTGCTGGATCAGAAAAAAATCACTACGTTTCATAGGATTGAAGTTCTTCAGAGTATGTACTTTTCTTAGAGGAAAATCATGCAAGAAGGCAATATGAAAAGATTACTTAAAAAATTCAAGTACTTTCAGAGTAAGCAATAAACATTTACAATAACCCATGAGTCGACAATATTAAGTTTTAAACCTGTGGGATTTAGTTAAATCTGCGAGTAATGGGAAGTTTATAAGTGTAAATACTTCTAATGGACAAAAATAGAAACCTTAATATTGTGATTTATGTGTTCCTCTCAAGAAGGTAGAAAAGGAACAGCAAATTAAATACGAGTAAATCAACAGAGAAGAACAGAAATAAGAACAGAAGTCAGTGAAAGAAACAATAGAGAAAATTAAAACTAAAAGTTGTGTTTTTGAAAAGGCTGATGCAACGTCTAGACCTGGAAGTGTGTAGGGAGAATTCTCTTTCAAAGGAGTTTGGGTCTGGGGGTGCTTGGCCAGCTCAGTAGGTAGAGCGTGTGACTCTTCCTCTCGGGGTTGTGAGTTTGAGCCCCACGTTGGGTGTAGAGATGACCCACAAATAAAATCTTAAAAAAAAAAAAAAAGACAAAGGACTTTGCATCCTGCTGTAGGGGTGAGGTGAGGAGAGTCATCATTTGTGGCCTCCTTCAGGGTCTGCCCCACCTGTAGAGATCCATGTGCTCTAAATCATTACCATCCTGGGGCAGCTCAGATCGACTCGAGGCAGGTATGTAAAGTCTCTACAATTTGAACCTGCTAGGGGGTAACCCTTGGGAAATTCTCACTTAATGCCACCTGCCATGTTGGTCAAGGTTTCGGCAGGCCAATATCATAATATTCATTCCCTATAAATTGCCTTTGTGGGCTGGGAGGAGTTGAAGAAAGTGGGTAAGAAGATACATAATTTTTGAAGTTGTGCTTTGAAGTTGGATCCTCTAGCAGCCACCTGACAGTAAGAGTCCCAGTGCTGCAGGTTGGAGTACAGGTAGACCTCCCAGAAGGTGGTGGCCCCCTTGCCAACCATTTCACTGCTGGTGAACTAAGAGGTGTAGTGTGGGTAGGGAAGGCAGCGCCACAGGAAATGGCGGCTGTAAGGCTGACATGCGTGTCTGGCTCTTGGCAAATGCCATTGAGGTCCCACAGAAAGGTAATGCAGGGGGGAGTCCTGGGAAACTGAAAGCCCGATGTGAAAGCCTCTCCTGCAGTGAGAGGAAGAGAAAGCTGAGGACCAAGTCAGCAACTTAACAGAGAGGCCAGCCTCAAAGACAGTTCAGTGCTTACCAAGGCTGTCCTATTATGTCAAGGTCATTTTCCCTGGCTGAAAAAAACGAACACGGGCTTTGACACACTGGATGAAGACAGCAGTGTGGATGCATGTGACTTTCTGTCTTCCCAGAATCCCTCTGAGTTCACGAAAGTAGCACCTCCCTCCAGAGCCGACATGCCTTGTTCCCCACCTCTTATGTTGGAAGACGGCTCCGAATCAGGTGTGCGGGATCCCACCTTCCATCGTGGCCACCACTCCTGTAACCAGGGTTAACTTGTTGCATAACCTGGGTGGTTTTAGAGCCCCTGAGAGCTGCAAGAAATGGATGTTCTATTCCAGGAGGTCCTGGAGGAGTAGGAGCAGGACTGTATTCTGAGGGTGCTAAATCAAGAGGCAAGAATATACAATAGGAGGGGAATGAGTTTATTCACTTGGAAATGCTTTCCTGGGATGTAGGATTTAACACAAAGGAGAAAAGGAAACCAAAGTGCTCATGAAAGTGGGCATCTGGGATGGGACACGGTATGTATGCCAGGTCAACCACGTAATCATGTTCTATGGAAAGGTGCAAAGGACATGCTGCTTCCAAAGGTTATCATGACAGGGACCCCAGAAATGCTGGAACTTTATGGTGATTTTACTCTGTAAGCCTGGCTCTCGGAAAGACTGTTATAAAATGCAGCTAGCTGATAATAACAGGGATGAGAGGACCTCCCTCAACACTGGATAGGCGCTGGGGTTAAATACTAACTCTAATAGGCTACAGTGATCCTATTAGCTAACAAGTTGAAGTGGAAGCCAAGAGATCTGATGGACAAAGGGTTTTGTACGTGGCATCCTTGAGGGCGAAACGGGACATGTGCAAGGGTGCCACTCAGCTCTTCTCAAAGAAGAAGGCAAAGATTGATGAGGGGAGGCTGAGGGCAGCTGCCTCAGTAAGAAGTGGGGGTCCCTTTCTCACTTTGCTAACTTGAGTCTCTTTCTCACTTCCCTAACATTTCAGGGGCCCTGGGACACCTGCCTGAACTGACGCTGATCCCTGGAGTCCCTTTCAAAGTATCATCATGGCTCCCTGCCAGGGTCTGGTCCTTTGGGGCCAGATGATATAGAGAGTCTTGACAAAGTTGTAGCTTATGGTGGATCTCTTGGCTGTGTGGGTTCATCCAGGAGCCATTTTTCAGTTTCCTAAATGTGTAATTAAAATACTTAGCAGTTGGGACGCCTAGGTGGCTCAGTCGGTTAAGTGTCCGACTTCGGCTCAGGTCATGATCTCGTGGTTTGTGAGTTAAAGCCCCACATTGGGCTCTGTGCTGACAGCTCAGAGCCTGGAGCCTGCCTCCCTCTCTCTCTCTCTCTCTGCCCCTGCCCTGTTCATGCTCTGTCTCTCTTTGTCTCTCAATAATAAATAAATTTAAAAAAAAATTTTAAAAATGCTTAGCATTTGGTAGAATCTGATGCCTTAGCCTTTGGAATAAAAACTGCCACACTGGGGAAGACAAAGTCATAGACTCTGGAACTACTTCATCCTTCAGCCAAGATAGTAACTAAAAACCACTCTCGTGCTCCAGTGTGATAGGGGAAAATGGGTACCATAAGGTTAATTTGCCCCCGCCCCTTTTTTAATGCACCCTGCTCTCCTTCCGCGGCTCCTTTCCCCAGGACCTTAAAGTAACTCACCCACTTGGTTTCAGCACACTCCTTACAGGGATTCTTGCCCCCGGTCTTCCGTGTCCTCATGCTGCGCTAGAGTGGTCATTCTAACACAAGTCTAGTCCGATAGCTACTCCTCTTCGGCTTCACTTTTGGGTTAGGTCAGAGGTCTATAACCTGGCACGTTCCAGTAGTGTGCATTTTGGAGACCCCTCCTCTGACCTCTAGTGTGGACTGCCATGGGGCTCTCCTTCATATCTTCCCAGACCACACTGTAAGTCTGTACTATAGCTTACCCGTTCCCTCCGGGCATCCTGCCCACGTGAAATTATACTCGGAGGCAAGGAGCCGTGCCTTTCTTACCTTTCTTCCCAGCGCCTTATCTAGCGGCTAGTCCTTCGTCAGGTGCTCGGTACACGTATGAAGGAATCCGTGCTTGCAAAAGTACCTAGCCCACATTAGCAGGAAGAGTCAACAGTGACTGGCTAAATCCATTAGTTGAGTACTGCCAGCAGGCACAGTGGAGGGGGCTACCAGGGTGATATTTGCTTTAGGGATGCGGGATTGGCTTGTTGTCTTTGCAGAATTTATTTGCTTTCATAATTAATTTTTAGCCTGGGCTAACATTAAAATTAGTTGTTCTCCCTAAGGGCATGGAGGATGCCAGTAAATGATGTCAGGGACAATTTTGTCGGAGCAGAAGCTCTAATAATGTTGCAGTGGCTAATTCATATGCAGGTGGTGCAGTTGGCTGCGATAGCAATGCTGATCGATAATGAAAAGGCACGTTAAGTTCTCTTCTGTGCAAGTGACACCTGCCCACGAATTCTTGCCACGTCGGTACCCGGAGGACACGTATGTAGCCCTAGTCTCATTTCTGAGCCCAGAGGTTGGAAAAGTGACCACTCACCCCTCTGTCATGCGGTGGGATATTCGGGACAAGAGGGCTGGTCCCGATCTGTGTACGGCTACCTCCACTGAGCTTGACTCGCAGATTTCTAGAGGCGCCATATGCCAGAAATGGAAGGGTTTTTAGTATTATTTTCATTTGACCCTGTTCCCATAGGTAGTCCATAAAGTTGGTCTGCAAATATTCTGGAGCTCTAGCCAGCAGCCCACATTCAGGGAGCATCTGGAGCCCTCGGGCATTTTTTTCCTTCACTGAATGATGCCTCTGTGAGTGGTGTGGCCTGATAGGGTCTCCTCAGGGTCTGATTTAGTGAGGGTCACGTAGCCACAGCATCAGGGACGTGGATCACAGAGGTGAACTCCAGCAGGTAGCCCACATCACGTGTGCTCGTGTACCTCAGTTTTGCCAGACGTCGTGTCATCTTAGACATATAGTTTGTTCTTTGGAACATTTCGTTCATTAATTCTGTTAGGTTTCCTTTTCTTCCTGAAAGTAGAAAGTAGAACGCTCACATGAAAGGCTTGGTTACACATTGGTTATCTCTTGAGGTTTCAGGGAAAGATCGTTCATTCTTTCAGTATGCTTCTGTGGGTAAATTTTGGGAAAACCATGAAACTAATTCCATTCCCAAAGTGTAGTAAAAAAAAAATCATTCAACAGCATGTTTTTTAATCTAGGGAAAGCAAAATAATTTCAATTAGAATTCTAAAATAATAATAAAATTTCAGTACTAAAACCTCATTTCTTGTCAGTGAGTATTTAAAGGCCCACTCTATCGTCGGAAATATTTTTAATCTATAAGTGACTATAAAAGGATATTTTAATTCCAATGGCATTCAGTTTGTTTGAAACTGTGAAATATCGTAGTCATTTTTATTAAAGTATTTGTAAAATAATCCTTTTATCTCTGAGTAAGCAGTTTGACAGTTACAACCCAAAACTGAGGAGCTGAGAATTCATCTCAGCCAGTGTATACTACCTGTTAGCATTCTCTGGGCGGTACTGATCTTGGTTGTAGATACAGCAATTATCGGTAACTCCTCTCTCTGTATAATTACAACAAAACAAAATTCTAAGAATGCACTGATTTATCAAAAAGTATTTTTTTGGGCTCCACCTTCTATCTGAAACTGCCCAAAGCAGTGTGTTAAGATTCTAGGTTCATTTCTGGAGAGGCGCTAAGATTCTGGGACCTAGACATTATTTTAGAGGCCCAAGTCTTGCCATTTTCAAAGTTTGTTTTTAAAATATAGAGAACAAAATTTTTGCATACATTGAAGAACTACCTTATCTTGCCCTCCAAACCTCTTAGGTTTCATTTTCGAGGAGTTTCCTTAAGAAGCCACTTAGTCAACCAGAGTCTGTGGAATTTCATGTGAAAAAAATATTAGGTCCTAAATACATATGTAAAATATCTATACCCTCAAAACTTCTGACTCCCTGCGTCTTCTCATCCCAATGGAAGATGGCATGTTTACTGCCTAGAGAGTTTGAGGATACCAGGTGCACCTGAACACAAGACAGAAGTGCCTTACCAAGACAGCACACCAGCTCGAACTTCAAAGTTAAGAATGGAAGAGAGCAAAAGCAAAATTGAAGATTAGTTGTGCTGTGAATGAGCTACCACACCAGCTCTGGAATTCCTACTTTGAGATTTCTTCTGTATCCAAAACCATTACATGTCTTTAATGCTCAGTCTACTCTTTTCTTTCATTTCTGAACTTCCAGAAACACTACCCACCAGCTTAATAGTACCTTTGTCAGGAAAATAAAGGACTGTTCTCTTGGGAAGTCAATTCAGTAGACAAGCCCTTTGTGGTCTGTCAGCCTTCTGTCCCGGTCCCCCTGCCATAATTCCTGGCTCCACTTAACTTTTTACCATCTTCCTAGTTTCACCTTTTCCACAATGCCACATGGCTGGAGTCACACAGCGTGTCGCTGCTTCATGCTGGCTCATTTCACTTGGGAATATGCGTTTAAGGTTCCTTCATGTCTTTTCATGGCTTGACAGCCCATTTCTTTTCAGTGAAGAATAATATTCCACCGTCTGGAGGCTTTACCTCTAATGGAAGGAAGTATAAACTGACACTGTCCAATACAGGGATGCAAGAAAGGGAATAATTGGGGCATTTTCTTTCTAAAATTTTAAACCAGCCCAGACAATTTATCTCCGTTACTCATTGCTTTGCTTTTTACTTTTAAGGTATAATTGACCTACGATCGAATATATATATGGAGTGTACAGTTTTATAAGTTTAGACGTATTTATATACTCATGAGACCATCACCACAATCAGGATATTGACTCTATCCATCACCCCCCCCCAGTCTTCCTTACAATCTCTCCTTCCTGTACACCCCACACCTGTGCCTGTTCTACAGTAACCTCTGACCCACTTTCTATCACTGTGCATTAGTTTGGATTCTTTAGGTTTTCATGGAAACGTAATCGTAGTAATAGATAATCATTTTTTACTTGCTTCCTTCCCTCAACGTGGTTTGTTTGAGATTCATCGTGTTATTTTGTGTATCGTTGGTTTATTATTTTTATTGCTGAGCAGTAGTTTATTTTTACTAAATTTGTTCATTCACTGGTTTACTGATGGAAATTTGGGTTGTTTCGGGTTTGGTCCATCATATATAACATTGCCATGAACACCCTTTTCTGTGGACGTAATCTTTCATTTATCTTGCATGAATACTTACAAGTGAAATGGATGATTCCACATCCCTCACCACATTTGGTGGAGCCCCACCCCCCCTTTTTCTTTCAATTTTAAACATCCCAGTGGGTGTGTGGACAGATGCCTTGTTGCAGTTTGCATTTCCCTAACGACTAATCATTTGAGCATATTTTCCTGTGCTTATATAGCGTCCACATACTTTATTTTTTCTTACACAACAGAAATTTTTTTCTCACATTCCTGGAGGTTGGGAAGGGCAAGAGGCTTTACTGGTAGGGGGTTCCCACCTCACCCGGTGCTCCTGTGAGCTCTTTTGGGGGTGGAAGGAGTGGACTCCTCCATCCGTGTTTTGTGAAGAGTCTGTTCTAAACTTCTGCCGAAGATTGAGTGTGGTTTTTGTTTCTTATTTTACAAGTTCCTTCTGTTTTCCAGCTGTAAATTCTTTGCCACCTGTATTTTTTGCAGATACTTTCCTCTGACCTGGGCTTTCCTTTTCTTTCCCTTAACAGTGTCTTTTGATGAGCAGATGTACTTAATTTTAATATGGGGTTTATCACTTTTTTTCCTTGGATATGTTTGTGCTCTTAGTTTTTTATGTAAGAAATCCTTCTTAATTCGATATAGCAAAGACTATCTTCTGTTTTCCTCTAGGAATTTAAACCGTTTCAAGGTGATACCTAGATCTGTGATCCATTTCGAGTTAACTTTTGTACATGGTGTGAAGTATGGATTAAAGTTCACCGTTTTTTGCACGTGGACATCCAACTGTTTCAGCATCATTTTATTCTGAAAAGACTATTCCTTCTGCACTGAATTGCCTTTTCACTTTTGCTAAAAATCAATCCTTGTATTCTTTAATCTGTTCCATTGATCTCTTTTGCTAATTCGTTCCATTGATCTACTTTGACGCCAACATCAGAGTCTTGATGCCTGTAGCTTTTATAATCTGTATTGAAGTCAGGTTATGTCATCATCCAACTATTTTTCCAAGGTTATTTTAACTTCTCTAGATCCTTGAATTTCCATGTGAAAAATTATAATTTTATCTCCATTTTCTAGAGAATAGCCTACTGAGTTTTAACTAAAATCGCATTGACTTGGGGCCAATTTGTGGAGAATTAATATCTTAACAATATTGAGTCTTCTGATATATGAGCATGGACTAACCTTATTTCCCTTAGTTTATGTTTTCTTTAATTTCTGTCATCACTGCTTTGTAGTTTTCAGTGTCAGGGTCTGCATATCTTTTATCACATTTATTTATAAGTGCTTTGTGTTTTTATATTATTTTTAAAAAGCTATTTTCATTTCTGATTGTTCATTGCTAGTGTATAGAGATACAATTTATTTATTCTAGATTGATCTTGTATCTAGCAAGTTTTCTAAACTCACTTATTAGTTCCAATAGCTTTTTGGGTGCTGCTATAGATGCTAATGAATTTTCCACAGAAAGGATTATGCTGTCTGCAAACAGAGTTTGACTTTTTCCTTTCCAATCTGCATGTGGGTTTTGTTTTTCTTGCTGTAGTGTATTGGATAGAATATCCAGTATGGTGTTGAATGGACGTAATGAGATTTTCTGATTCCTGATCTTAGGAGCAAAGCAATCAATCTCTTAACACTAAAAGTATGACGTTTTACATAGGCTTATCTTTTCTAATATTTTTAAAATCAACTTCTCATCTTTTCCTCATATACTGAGAGTTTTTATCAGGCGTGGACATTTGATTTCATCATGTGGTTTTTTTTTTTTTTTCAATTGAGATTATCATACGATTTTTCTTCTTTCACCCGTAATTATGGTAAATTGTATTGGTAAATTTTCGAACATGAAACCAGCCTTGCGTTTCATAGTGCCAGCTGGGTAATGAGATATTGCTTCTTTTACATATTGTTGGATTCCATTTACTTATTACATGTGTATTCATGAGAAATTTTGGTATCTGGTTTTCTTTTCTTGTAAAGCTTCCTTTCTGGTTTTGTTGTCAGGTTAATGCTGTCATCAGGGAGTGATGGGGATGGTTTCCCTCCTCTTCAGTTTTTGGAAGTCTGCGTAGATTTGGCATTACTTCTTCCATCAGTTATTCAGAGTAGGATGTTGTAATCTCTACCTATAATTGTGGATCTATTTCCCCTTGTAATTAGGTCTGTTCTTTCTTCATGTATTTGGCAGCTCTGTTACTGTATGCAGATGCATTTAGGCTTGTTATATCTTCTAGATAGCCTAACTCTTCTGGATGGTGGGAGGAGTCAGTATTCATGGCTCTTTATGAACTCCGCTTATTCTCCCTAACCCTTCCAGGATGAGACCCTCTCTTCAGCTTCAGGAAGATTTCTCACACACGTATACGGATCAGTCCTCTCCTAGAGAACTGGAGACAGGCCTTCTACGTCTTGTCAGAAGTTTCTTCGCCACTCTTTACCCTCTGGTGCTGTGTAGACTCTTGCTAGTTTGGCCTCTGAGCTCTCACCTTGGCCAGAACGCCACACTCCATACTTATTCTCGCTCACCTAGCTTGGAAACTGTAGCTGATTGCATAATGCTCGAGTTCAGTTAGGCTAATTGAGTACGAAGATCTGAAATCTCATGTGAAATCATTCTTATACTCTTTATTTAAGAAATAAGATGCTATGGGGCGCCTAGGTGGCTCAGTCAGTTAAGTGCCTGACTTCAGCTTGGGTCATGATCTCATGGTTCGTGGGTTCAACCCCACCTTGGGCTCTGTGCTGACAGCACGGAGCCTGCTTCAGTTCCTATCTCTCTCTGTCTCTCTGCTCCTCTCCCTCCTCCCCCCCCCCCCCCACTTTCTCTCTCTCAAAAAATAAATAAATAAATATTTGGAAAAAAATAAATAAGAGGTTATAATTCTGTTTTAAAACAAATTATGTAGAATATAAGGATTGAAAAAAGGATAAATAACTTAGGAAATAGTGACACCACTGAACTAATTCCGTTTCCTAGTGTCAGGGAAAAGAGAGTTTTCAGAGGCATTTTCAAAATCTAACTACTATTCTTACAGTGTGATGTATGGTCACCATGTTATAAAGAGAAGCAAGTATAAATAATCATTTTCTGAAAGACTGTTATAGATGCACACACTTTAAATAGAACAAGGCTAAAGAACATTCTGTTTCTGTTATTGCTTCTCCAAAGTCTGGTGGTTTGGTTGCGTTCAGATAAACCCTCCAGATATTTGGCTCCTTGTCTGAGCTCATAGCAAAGATGCTCAAATGCCTTGTCAACCGCCTGTGCCCTTTCTCTGCTTCTCATCTCCTGTCTTCTCATTTTCCCTCTAACTGTCCCCTGCCCTCGTGGCCTCCACATCTAATATTCCTTCAGTGAGGACTGAACAGCAGCTGGACAGATTTCTGGGCTGGAGTTTCCTCTCTCCACACATTTCAATTAAAATTCCGTGATGTTCTCATTGCACTGAGTCAGTAAAACTCCCTCATGTTTCCATTCTTTAGTATTTCCCTGCTTGTACTCCCCACGCCTTTTGTGACTTCTGACAAGTTCTTGATATTTAAAAAAATGTGAAAAAACACCATTGCTTATTTCTGCCCAAGATGACCTCAAAATGAGATACTTCTGTAAAGATTTGGATGGACAAATATACACATTTATTCCAAATTAAATGAATGGTGTTTGAATTGAGTTTCAAACTGCAAACTTCAAAGGATAACTAATTGTACAAATCAACAAAATTCCTTTATGAGAACATTGACACTCATAGGAATGTAAGCTGTTATATTCCCAGAGAAGAGACAGAGGGTCTGTGTTTAACATTTCTTGACCAAGATGTCTGGGAACCACCGTCACAGGCAAGACATTATTCTTAAGATCTTACACAGAATGCATTCAGGGAACGAGGGTGGTATGGATGCCTCAGCCACTGTGTGAGTTGTTCCTGGGGATGGTGGTTCTGTATCAAAGTATTAATATTATTTGATCTTTCTCATCAAAAAACAAAAGCCGTTCTACATATTGAAACCCATCTTCTGTCTTAGCAGTAGTGAACTAAGTACAATGATGAAACACAAGAGAGAGACACACATCATAACCTTAACTTGGCTCTAATAATGAGACGGAAGGAACTTGGGTTCACCATAAGTTGATGGAGTCTGGAAAATGTGGCTCTTATCCTAGGGGGAATGCAGAGTGGCTGCAGAGGGTTGACGTGGCAAAAGAAGAAGCGTCAGTTTATTTCTGAGGAAAGAAAAGCTTGGCTCTGGACAAAGGCAGTCATGTCGAAGATGTATTTAAGACCCTGCTCCCCTATTGTTCGAGCCCTTTTACACCATTCTTATGGTATTGTCTCCCCTCCCAGGACTGTGGCTGTGTTCAGCTTGATTGCTGTTATTCCTTGTCTCGGCAGCTTGTAGAATGACTAGTGCGCGTCATGGGACCCCGGCAAAAGACAATACAGACAACAGGAAAATGATACGGCATTCCTCAAACTGCCGTATGTTACGAGAAGGACTGTTCTAGACTCTCCAGGTCCGTAGAAGAATATGTCAGAATAAGGACCCGGGGAGAGACGGCTGATTGCAAGAGCGTTCCACGTACAAAGAACATAGCGTATCACTGCATTGTTACAGAAATGTTAAGAATGTCAGTATATGAATCTTTTGGTGGGGGCGGACGTGTTTTAAATTCATACACTTCTTATACCACCTTCCTACCTAGGTGGGGAGACACAGCCCATGGGCCTCCTGGCGATGGCATTCTGAGGCGAAAGCCCTCCATTCCTTGGTGGCTCAGTAGATGGCAGTGTGTCTGAATCTAGTATCATAGGAGGCGAGAGCGTTTTAGCATTTTCCAAGAACATGAAAATTTTGAAAGCTGTGAGGCAGCGTGGGGCCTAGAGCATGGGCCAGGAGACTTGATCTTTATTTCTGGCTCTACTCCTGAATAAATTTATTGGAATCAATGGAGGTTGGCCACTTAACGTTTGTATTCCTTACTTTCCTCAAGTTGAAATTAGAGAACCTATTCTCCCTCTTCCCGTCTCCCTTTACCAGGACACCGTGAGTCTCACCAGACTTCAGAATCATTTCCGTTCACTGAAGAAAGGCTCTTTATGAATTTGCTGCGCTGTTTATAACGTGGGTGGCAGAACTGATCGGGATTGTCTATTGGGACTTGAAGTAAATAAACACAGAGGCAGTTGGCAAGAAGGGACCTCTGTATTTCCATGCCATGGATGTTGGCGTATTTTGGTTTCAAGTGGCAGCATTGGATCTCGGGATGCAAAATAACTCCTGTTCCTTGGAATCGAAATGACTCCCTCAACGCCATGAATCTTGACAATGATGGAGTGAAGCCAAGGCCTCTGGCAGCCTCCCAATTTAAATGTCATCTGTTCGCTGCAAGGACAGATTCCGTCAGATTCGATAATGTTCACTCGTGCCGCCTCTTGAACGTGAGAATCTTCACCGTGGCATTTTAATCCAAAGCTGGCACTGTGATAAATGCCAGATGAGATTATAAATGGGGCACAGCGTTCAACGGTTACACCGCCTTTGTTTCCCCCGCTGTGACCTTCATCTGAAGCTGGGTCCCCGTTCCCCCCCCCCCCCCCCCCCCGCCACACACACAGCACAGGAGCACAGGCCTGTGGTGGTGTGGCACCTAAGTGGGTCATGACAAGATCACATTGGGACAGAACTAGCCGTGGCATCTGACCCGCCAGCCGGGCTCTGGCCATGTTCGCAGACAGACCGCTCTGCAGGGGCCCTGCCACTTGGAAGCCAGCATGGGGGGTCAGAAAGGGATGAAGTCTGTAATACCTTTGTGGACAGGTGGGATGTGCTGGGGCGGGTACACTGTATCTAGTGCAGATTCCTGTTTCACCCACTCCTCCAAGAGGTTATATTGGGGGGGGGGGGCCAGAAAGTACTTGCTGTACAAAAGGCAAAGTCACAAAACCGAAAGGATGTCATGACTCAAATACACACCAGCCCATTGCTTCTTGCTGGCAACCATTTCATTTATAGATATACAATTTGAAACGCTTTCTTTCTGTATCATCAGTCAGAGAAGCTGTGCTAATATCAGAATCCACTGTCAAAATGTTAGCAAACAGCTAGGCTTTTTAGAACTCTCTTGTGCCACGAGCAGAGATTCAAGACAAGTCAATTTTTTTTTTTTGCTGTGTGTCATCTTATTTTTCAGACATGCCTCATAGTTGGATGGTGAACGGCTTGTTGGTTTGAATGTCAGGAGGTTAAAATTTTAATTTAAATATGCATAAGCGTTAAAATATATTCCAGAGAATGTCACATCAACCTCAACCTCAAAGTGCCAATTATGTTGTTTGGGTTTCCCATTTGACACCGTTCTCGCTAAACTCATAGCCCCAGCTCAGAATTTCTAAAAATGCTTAGATCTCAGTTTCATAATCCATTCTATTTAAAGTAGAAACATTAAGAAGAACTGAACTATAGAAACATTATTTCATAGTGTCAAGGACATAAAAGTCAAAGCGTACTGCTCGCGGCTAACGAACAGCAATAAAGACGTAGAGGCCTGCACATTATCTGTTAGCGTTAAGAGAGACATACACTTGGACAGTTTGGTAACCACTCAACAGGAAGGATTCAAAACAAAGAAATTTTTAAGGTTGGAGTTTAATTAGAAACACTAATTTGTAAGTTGGATGAGAACATGTAACTGTTTTTAATCCTTAGCCAGTAAGTTTCATTTCTGCCAGTAAAGTTTCATTTCTCCCTGAAGCCACTTAGTGAAGAAAATAAATGATGCCGGAGGACCAAGAGGGGTAACTCTTAACTAACGTTTTGTGCGTATTTACATGCAGAGAGCTTAAGTGAGAAGAACTGGGGCGTAGTACAGTCATGTAAATAAGATAAAACTTACCTACCAGCCAGTGGATCAGAAGTGATGACCCACGAGCACTTTCTGATTGAAAATAAATAGGGGCGTGTGGGTGGCTCAGTAGGTTAAGCTTCCAAGTTCGGCTCAGGTCGTGATCTCATGGTTTGTGGGTTTGAACCCTGTGTCGGGCTCTGTGCTGACAGCCCAGAGCTGAAGCCTGCTTCACGTTCTGTGTCTCCCTCTCTCTTTGCTCCCCCACTCTCACTCGTGCTCTCTTTCTCTCTCTCAAAAATAAACATTAAAAAAGAAAAGAGAAGAAAAAAATGTTAGAAGGGGCTCAGTCAGTTAAGCGTCTGACTTCACCTCAGGTCATGATCTCAGGGTCCATGAGTTCAGGTCCCACGTTGGGCCGTGGATCCTCTGTCCCCTTCTCTCCCTATCCCTCCCCTGCCCACGTGTGTGTGTGTGTGTGTGCGTGTGCACGCTCTCTCAAAAATAAACATTAAAAAAAATAAATTAGAAGTTCAAGCGTGCACAAAATGTTTGCGTGCACAAAATGTTTGTAATGTTATGTATGTTTCATTATGTTTTATACTTTTGGATATTGGTTATTCTTAGCAGTTTGTGGCAGTCCTATCATTGTTACCATTGGTAATTTATAACGCTCCTTTCCAGGTCACAATTTGTTTAATGACACGTTGTGTTAAAATAGTGTTAAACTTTGGTACGGTGTCGTTGTTAGATGGCTGCTCTGACAAGCTGTGAATCAGGCTAGTAGTTACCCAAAGGCGTGGAATCTAAGAATGTGTTTTCTGCACATTAGCTGCATGCATTCATAAAATAAGTGTAAAATAAAAGTGAGAGAAATAAGATGACGCAGGAAGCTGAGAGACGGAGGGGCCGTGGAGATGGAGTTTCCCAGCCCCAGAAGAAAAGTCAGGAAATGAAGGGGGGAAAAACAAGGCAGCGACAGGCATCAGGACGCATTGAACTTAAATTCTCTTGGATGTTTCCTGGATTGTCCTGATGACCCGGGGAGAGAGCTGATGAAAACACAGACTGCTTTCTACAAACTGAAAAGATCTTGCAGTTTGGGAGGTGAAAGTTCACCCACAAGCATCGCAGCTGCTTGACAGAAACGACGATGGCATCCGTGCGGTTTCTTTCTGCTCTCAGTGATCAGCGGTTCAGCTTGATGAGATCGGTAACCCTGGGTGGAATGTTGTTGGCCAACAGAAACAAGTGATTCGGTTTAGTTGGAAACGAGAATTGTGGTAATCAGCGCGTGTCTCGTCCAGCACGTCTGTGCGGGGCTTGCTCAGCTGTCCCATGGGTCTTCCCTGCAGCACCACCCACCTCGCACAGGCTGGTCTCCAGCACGCCTAGCAGTTGTTGTCAAGGACGCACCTAGGGGACTGGATCCGGCTACTGGCCGGTGCCTGGGGCCGACCTGACGGCCAGGAAGATGCAAGTTGCAATGGGCCGAAGCCTGCGTTCGTACGTGAATTTGTGCACGCATCCCATAAATTAATCAGCATGTTGAAACCTCTCCTTGACCCGAGTCACCGTGGCCAAGGGGACGAGCCGTGCCGGTAAAACCCTGGGCAGCACCAGCAGACATGCACGACCAGTGATGGGGACGGGGTGATTCCCCAAAGCGGATGGGACATGCTTAGTTGAAGGAGGGAAAGTGGGTGCTCCAGGGGGAACTCATAGCTGCTCCCTGGATTTGGTGCCCACGGAGAGCGGGTAAGCGTCAACGAGTCGGGACACACAGAGCATGCCCCTCAGTACTGGTGCGGGCTCGGGAACAGGGGATAGAAAAGCGATGGCCAACAACGTGGACTGGTGTTACGAATTGAGGTCACACCAACGTGTTTGAGTCTCTTCACGGTCACTGTGTTCAGTTGCGTTTTCTTCATCGTTGGTGCTTCATTAAACCTCCACCTATCACTAAGGCAGTCCGGTGGTTCGGGTATATTCACGTAGGTTCCCCTACGAGAGCCGGAGGAGTATCAGGTTTTCTGTGGAGTCTGAGCTCATCTTCCTTCCTGTCCACCACAGGCAGGCCTTGCGCACGTCCTGATTCGCGTGTCGTCCTTATACTCGCTTCCGCCCCCGTCCTCCTCTCTCATCAGCTTCGAGCTCTTGGACGGTACGGTTATTCCGTTCATCTCCAGGGTATGGCACACCAGGACATAATGGCTCAGCAGATGCTTGGTTAAAAAATAAATGTGTAATTTAAGTTCCTCGTGACTCAAATCTCAGCAGTTTTATGTAGGAAAGCTCTCAAGATGTGGAGCCTAACACTTAGAAGCTGTGGCAGTAATGAACAACTTGTGTTTATTTCACCCCAGTTAGATATGGGGTCTGTGCCTCACGTGTCCCCGTGGTCTTCAGTCCTCTGGTCAGCCTTGCTCGGTCGACATCGCCGTCCCTGCGTTGAGGCCGAAGCACGTGTTGCTGGGGGTTATTGGCTGGTGCAAGTGCCTTCTGCCCACACCCTGTCTGACTTAAATGGCCACACGTGTTCCATAGCTCCTCAAATTTCCGCTGCTTGGAAATTTTGCAAGGAGGGGGGAAATGCCACAGAGGAAAAAGAATAGAGACAAGAAAAAAGCTTTCATCCCGATACCAAGAACGAAAGTGAAAAAGTCGCATAAATGGAAAATCACATGTGAGTCTGGAAGCTCATTGCATATAAAAGAGAGTGTACAAACTCAACACTCAGAGGGTGCTTGGAACGTGTTCTTTTTCTTTGAGGTCTTGCCCCTGTGAGCTGTTAACTACTCGTGTTCCTGCTGATTATACAGTGCTCAGGAGAGCGGGCCTGTGCTTCAGGTAGAAAAGCTAGGAGGCGGGTCTCTGAAAGTATCCAGAGAATAAGCCAGAAGGAAAGTGGGCGAAGGCTTCTGTTGTGAGGCCGTCCATGCACAGATTCACATGGTATTTGTGTAGACTGACAAAGATTGGTAGAAATACGGAGGTAAGCGCGAGGTGTGTAGAAAACCATGGGGTGTGTGAAACAAGAAACTGCTTCACCTCTTTCTTCCCTGCAAATCATGTTGATGTCTTAGGATTTGTTTCACAAGTGACTTTTGGAGAAGAAAGCAGAAGGTTTTGTGTTTCCGGTGGGAGGGGGATTTTACGCATCGAAACCTCCGGTCAGAAAGGCCATATCTGAGCTGGTGGTGAAGGACGGTGTCGTGAGGCTGCTCTGACAGGATGGGGGCCTGTAGGAGCCCCAGCCACCTCTGTGGGGTCTCGTCGTCTTTGGGGTCTGCACGGTGTGCCCTTCCTGACTGGCTTTTGTATACCTTCTGGGCTTAAATGTCCTGAGATTCATCTTTCGGTGACTGAGGCAGTCTGGTGGTTCGGGTATATTCACCAGTTCTCAGTTTGACTGTGGGCCTCACAGAATCTCATTATATAATTAGCCCCCGACTCACAGTTAACTTTGTAAGTTCTGATCTTTGTAGTTGCTTTCTTCACCCCTGCAAAAAATGGTAAATTCGTATAAACTTCTGACTTCTGACTGACTCGCTGATTTTTCACAAATTCCCTGACAAAGCAGCTTGGGTTTCTGTTTTAGGTAAATGCAGTCTAGCACCACGGAAACGAGAGAGACGGCCTCGTCAGTAGGACCTGTGAAGGAGGTCGTTCCTGGAATAGGTGCGGGAACTTGTACCTCATCACATTTCTAGTTGTGCTGGAGGGGCAAAGAGGAGACGTTAGCGGCCGACCGGCAGCCTGGTAGGCCCCTTTCCGTGACATCAACTCCACCTGCGTGGACCCAGTGGCTTTACTGATGAGGGAAGGATGCCCTCATCACAGACGCTTGGTCCACGGGGCCAGCCTCACATCCACCGCTAGTCTGCTGGTCTGTCCCCCCTCCCCCCCCCCCCCGCCCCCCCGGCTGGGCTCCCGTGCGACTGCCGGGTCCAAGCGCGCTGGACGGTTTCAGCCACATGTTGTGTCGGGGGCCGTGCGGAGGGAAGACAGAAACTCAGCCGTGAAATCAGAGGCGAGTGCAGGGTTGATAAGAGCCAGGCCTGAATATCAGGAAATAGGGGATAGTGTGACCCGAAGGGAGACCTTGGTCTCCCTTTTTTGCACCCCCGTTGCCTTCTCCCTGTGCTGCTCACTGGCTTAATCACCAATGAGCCTGTCCTATGGCGGCCCGTTGTGTGAGCCCGTGACTCCTGTCGTGGCTGTCAGCTCACATCTCCACGACGGTGATATTTTGTGACATTGAAGGCTGGCTGAAGACCGAAGAAAATCAGAGAGCGTGTCCACCAGGGTGCTGAGACCTGGATGTGCTAGAAACACAGAGTGAAGGCGAGGTCCTCTGGAGCCACGAAGAGCTGACTGGAGTGGTGCGGGGTACCCTGGGAGAAGGGGGTTGGTCCCCACAGAGAGCACAGCCAGCAACCCCGACATCTAAGTCTTAGCGATTCACGTGGATGAGGGCAAGAGCCTGGTGTCACGGGCACTGCGGAGGGAGTATGGGGGAGCATCCTTATTTTCCACTGAATCGAGAGGCCACACGTGGCCTCGGAGACGAGCAGAATGTCCGATGGCAGGGAAATTGGATGGCAGTGGGTCACTACAAATACGTTCTTGCTTCAGCCCATCAGAAGTTGGGAGGAAAGTGGGATTATACTTGTATTTGTAAGCATGTGTTCTTAGAGAGCTGTCTGGGCACCGTTTGGGCACCATTTGGGCACCTGTTAGAATGGGATGCCAAGCTCATGTGAAGTGTATGGCAAATGCCTCAGGTGCGCGGGGAGGGAAGAGGCAGAGGGGCTCATTTTCGTCCTGCCGTGTGTGCCGGAGAAGAGCTGGTGGGGAGAGCTGGTGCAGCAAAATATATTTATACTTCCTGGAGTAGCAGATGGTCCCCTGAATGGCGGGGAGGGTTTCCACTCAGCTGGAGGGTGTTGCTGAGGCTCGTACTTGGTCCTGACCCAATGACGAGGCTGCACGCTCACTGGTCGCTAAGGCCTGGGACACACATTTCGTACAGATCATCTGTTCCCGACCTGCTCATATGTCCCAGGACACGTCCCCGTGCTCAGCCAGGGAGGAGAGGCTGAGGGTGCGAGGCGTGCTTCCCACCCCAATACTCCTCCCGTTCTCACCCCAGTACTCTCAGGTGCCTGAGTAGGAAACTCCTGAGAGCAGGGCCGGGAGAATGAGTGTTTGGAGAAGGCAGGGAGAGAGACCCAGCCTGGCATCTGGTGCTCAGGAAGGCCCTGGAACAGAGTCGGGGACAGCCTGGGCGAGAACGGTTCAAATACAGAAAATAAAGTAAATGCTGGCTCTCCAAGCGAGCTCCCCAGTCCGCACCGGATGTCTGTGAATATCTCAAAAGACGCTATTCATTTCCTCTTGGCAGCAGGCTATGAAAAGAGGGGATAAACAACTTTCCAAAGGCTTTTTTTTTCTCCCCCCATTTCGGTCTAAAAAATTATTTTCATAAATCGGAAAGAAGAATGTTTGTTAAATACCCCTCCTCTTATTTTCAGGACCTACCATTTAAGGGGGAAGAATGCAGTTTTGTAGTTGTAAGAGACATACTAAATGTATTTTGAACCATCAGCAGGCTTACACTGTCTGCTCCAAAAACTGCCGGGTGGCTCTGGTGTCCTGGAGTGGATTCCAGAACTTAACTGTCGCGTTACGGTGACGCACTGCGAGCTGACC
The DNA here is from genome assembly GCF_024362965.1 of Panthera pardus. NCBI lineage: Eukaryota > Metazoa > Chordata > Mammalia > Carnivora > Felidae > Panthera > Panthera pardus. The sequence goes on along the minus strand of NW_026526677.1, from coordinate 112,147,224 downwards.
TGGTGCGCCCCCCTCGCTGCGGGTCTGGGCTCTTCTGCTGGCTGAGGACGGTGTGTGCTCCCCAGGGAGCGTCGTCAGTCTTCGCGGCCTCTTAACTAGTCTTCATCGTATTCCTCATTGCACTTCTGTCGGAGGGTGCTGACACGTGCGGCCAAGGGCACGTCAGAGCTTAGGGCTTGACGCTGTCTATGACTGTGTGATCTCCAGATGCTTTTATGCCCAGAGGAAAGTGACGCTCCCAGTATCAGATGGCAGCACGGCCTTATTGGGGGAGGGCTCTGAGCGCAAGGTGTTCGTGAAGTCTCCAGAGTTTAAAGGCCGGCGTTTTTCCTGCACAACCAAATGTTAGTTGGAGCTCTCCGGGCAAATTCCGAGAAGTTCCCGTAACCTGTATCCGCTGAGGAAGTGGGGGGGCTTGGCCCCACCATGTGGGAATCAGCAGACCTCTCCGGACCTCACCTTGTCCCCTGGAAGCACGTCTTGGAAACGATCACCAGGTGCAGGGGTCAGAGGACGTCTCAGTGCGCCCGCTCGTCCCTCCGGGAGCCTTCATGCGGCCGTCTCAGCTGGGGGAGGCCTCTTTGGGAGACCTTAAGGCACCCCCCTGCAGCCCGTCCCTCAAGTAGCTAAGGTGACTCCTGAGACCCAAACAGCCACAGTTGGAAGATGAAGTCTGACGGTCGGATGAAGCTCCTGCTTCCACACAAGTGCCTGTCATGTCCACAGTGAGGCTAGCGACAAGATGCACTGGCCTGGCCGTGCTTCCCTCGGAGGCTGCGGTGGCCACAGCCGGCTTCCCGAGACAAGGCTGGGTGGCAGGCCACCTCCCCATGTGCCCAGCGGCTCTGAGACCCAGGAGGGCTTCTGGTCTCCCCTGGCTTGTCAGGAGCCCCCGTGCCAGGATCAGGGGCACAGGTGGGAGGCACGGGAAGTAGGCCCAGAGCTCTGAGCCGGGCCTGCAGCGTTTTCCTCTCCCCTCGCAGTCCCCGTGGACACTTGTCCTACCGGGCGCCACGTGAGGGGCTGGGGAAAAGACCTTTGCCCGGACTCGACCAGTCACCAGCTCCGTGGTCCTGGGCTTGTCTGTAGGTCCGTCACTTCCTCTCACAGGGAGTCCTGAGAGCGATGGTACCATTTCCTGCGCTTCTGAGAACTAAGTGAGTTACTTTCATTAGTAAAGTGATTTTTAATTCAAAGGCTTTCTTGCCAGGGAGGGTTTGGGGGAGGGGGTGGCTAGTGCTTTGTTTAAAGGAGGATTTTCTAAAGGCAGCGTAACCTTGCGGGACTTCCCTTCACCCGAGCCTGTTCCACAGGGCAGAGAAGTTTAGTAACCTTGGTCATGAGAAGGGCAAACCGCCTCCATACATGGGCTGGGATTTGGGCCGAGTACATGCTCACGGGGCATTAACATTGGTGAGTCCAGTCCTGCCATCACTGACGTCTTTGTGGGGCAGAAGTAAGTCCAAGGCCACAGTGATGGAAATGGGCGCATGAAGGGAATTGCTTGAAGTCTGAAAAACTTGAGACAGCGACTGCAGACAGACCGAAAGTGCGTCTGTTCCATATTCCCTCCGAAACAGCAAGTCCCCAGGCATAGGGAGATGCGGGCCATGAGACCCGTGGTAGGCCCAGAAGCAGGGGACAGCACCGTGACACCAGGAAGGAGGGGAACAGAGTATTGTGGTGTTTTGTAAAGTACTATCACTGAAATGAAATGTAAGCTTTAGAAGACTATGTTTTGTATGTTATAAATGGATTATTTGCCCGCGCAAATGATCTACCTTGGCTGGAGGCAGGCATTGATGTGGGAAAAGGAGCTAGTTGCACAATAATAATCTTAGAAACTATGGGGCACCTGGGTGGCTCAGTCGATTAGGCATCCGGCTTCGGCTCAGGTCCTGATCTCACAAGGTTTGTGAGTTCGAGTCCCGCATCAGGCTCTGTGCTGACAGCTCAGATCCTGGAGCCTGCTTCGGATTCTGTGTCTCCCTCTCTCTCTGCCCCTCCACTGCTTGTGCACTCTCTCTCTCAAAAATAAATACACATTAAAAAAATACTAATAAACTAAATTTAAAGCATGAATTAATCTCTCCTATATATATTTAGTTTACTTGCTATCTCTCATTTTATAGTAAAAATGATAAATTAATACCTAAGGTTCTTTGAAGATCATTAAATAGTCCAATGTAGTATAATCCATACTTAATTGAAAAATTTTTAAGTAGTTGGTCATTAATTATGATTATAAGATTTATACAGCAAGGGGAAAAAGTAGTTTGAAAAAGTTAAAATGTAGTCGAAACATCAAGCTACATGTTTTATTTAGCACCTTGAAGTTAATAAGCTAATAAAATTCTTTCTCAACACGACCACCATCATTGTCAACACACTCACACATCTGAACCTTTAATCTCTGTGTCCTCTCCCCCTTGACTCTTTATCTTTTTCTTTTTACGTTTCCATCACATTTTCTGTGCCTGCTCTCTCCCTCCACCCCTTTAAGAATTAGTGTCCATCCTTCACTGACTGACCTTCTTGCTCCCATGCTGTCCTTGGGAGATGCCATCTTCTTTTAGTGTTCTAACAGTTGTCTACCTGCCTACTCTCCCAAATCCAACCTTGACCCTTCCCTAAACTGACAACTCTGGTATCCCAACTGGAAGTGTCCACCTGGATGGTCCACGGGTGGCTCAAACTTCACATGTCTAAGGACAAACAGTGATTTTTGTTTTCAGTTCACCTTTCTCCTCCTTCCCTACTTCCCAGTTCATGGAACCACTATTTGGCCTCGAATCCAGTGACATTGGATTAACACACATCTGTCCACTTGACTCTAAGATCTGTTCAGTTTTTCAAAGCAACTGGATCCAAAATTTTTTTTTTCTAAGACCTTGTTTTCAAGGATGCTAATTAAGAGATAAATAATCTGAAACACACCTTTTCAAATTTCTTCAATTCCCTTCATCCCCGTGGCCTCCAGCCACATCTGTTCTTTGGATCTTCAACTCAGAATCTAGCTTGGACACTAAACCTACCCTCTTTCATTACATAAATATGCATAGTGGAGTCGCTGAAGAGTAAAACTTCTCCATACAGATGGATCTTTAAAGTGCATGGTATTCATTTTATGTGTCAATCTTCTCACATTTCCAATACTTATTATGAATCTTTACTTCTTAGCTTAAGCTGTCTCCATCCCCAGTATAACCTTGACTTTTACTTCCCACGGAAGCAAAATCTAATGCCTGCCAACTTTCTTGATATCTTCTTTTCCTCTCAAAACTTCTAATATTATTCATTTTTACATGAAAGGATACTGTGTTCTGAGTAGAATTTTTCTGTGGTCTTAAAATTAGTGCTAAGCTCCAAAGTTAAGAACTGATTTTCCTAAACATTCCACATTCTAAACTCAGAAATCCATCACCTGTTGGACCGACCATTTTTCTGTTGTGGTGAGAATAAAGACCAACCAACCAAACAACAAAAAGCTTTAAATAAGAAATTCATTGATGATTTTGAATGATCACCATTAAAAGTAAAGATTTAATAAATTAGAGAGTGCTAGAATTGAGCTAAACTTTTTTTTTTTTTTAATTTTTTTTTCAACGTTTTTTATTTATTTTTGGGACAGAGAGAGACAGAGCATGAACGGGGGAGGGGCAGAGAGAGAGGGAGACACAGAATCAGAAACAGGCTCCAGGCTCCAAGCCATCAGCCCAGAGCCTGACGCGGGGCTCGAACTCACAGACCGCGAGATCATGACCTGGCTGAAGTCGGACGCTTAACCGACTGCGCCACCCAGGCGCCCCAGAGCTAAACTTTTTAAGGAGACTGCCACCAAGCATGAAGATATCACTGAAAGCAGGGATTCAAAACATTTAAAACCATCTCAAGTTTGTGTGACTGGAAATCTATTTTTAAAAGGTCTGTTTTCTTTGATAGAAAAAACATTCTCTTTTCCTTTTGTCTAGGCTAATTCTGAACTTTGTGATCTTTGCCCTAAGATGTTCTTTTCAAACCTTACATCCTTTCTATGGACTTCCTCTCATTAGTGAAACATCCTCAAGGTTCACTCCTCAAATCGATGTGACACAACACAACACAACACAACACAACACCTTTCAACTCCACCCTCCGCTGAAACTATTATATATTCTACTATGTTGTTCTTGGTAATAAAATCAACAGATAATAAAAATATCCGTGTTCAAGACATCTTGATCCTATGTTGATGCATTTTATGGGCACATCTGTTATATTATGAAAATATTTAAAGCCTGATTCTCTTTTATTTCTTTTCTTATTTCACTAAGGTGGGAGTCTCTAGGCATTTTGGATTGGTCTGATACTTCCCAGGTGACCACATATATTCCTGTAGTTTCATAACTCTTTATGTTCCTGTTCTCAAAATCTGCATCTCTGTTCTTGACCTCTTTTCCAAACTCTACATGTGTATACTGGTTTTGTATTCATTTTCTCTGCTTAGACCTTGCAGAGACAACTCCCATTCGTTACATCCAAAATTGAACTTATTCTTAGAACCTTTAAAGCATCTCCTCCTGAGATGTGCATATCAGTAAATGGCAGTAACACCTATTTCTTTTTCTAGCTTGTTTCTTGGTATTTAATAGGTGTTCAGTTTCTTAATTAAATGATATTAATAGATTAATGAATATTAATTAATATATAAATCATAAATAGCACAAGGCTCTGCAGGTATTTTTTTAAACTTCTCCTTAAACCTTAGTTATTTTCATTTCTTTTGAACAAAAGTATGAATCATAAATTTAAAAAATACATAGAATGAGTAGCCTAATATCCATTATTTAGTATTTTTTATTTCAAGTAATGTACTTTATTTTTCCTCTTTAAATCAGTACAAATGATTATTGCATATGCCCATGATGTTTCCATATTTCCTTCTCCTCAAAGTTTGTACATCTTGTAGCATCTAAGTCAAATCTCTTAAACTCTCTTTCCTCTTCAATCAAATTCATATTTGTTGTATTCATTATTTAAATGTTAAGTTCAATGAATGCTTTTTCTCCACTATTTTATGTGGTGTGCTTTATCTTTAATTCAATTTTCAACCCTTGGGTGTGATAAATATAATTTATACATCCCTTAGGGCAAATCTGAATACTCAGTAGGTACTTAAAAAATGCATGACTATATCATGCAAATAAGATCTGCTTTATTTTTCCAGAACCCGTTAGTATTGTTTCATGTACCCTTTCTTGAAGATTGGGAAATTGCCCTTGAAGAGAATTACTGGCTGTAGCTCAACACAGCCATGAGATTTGTTCAAAAAATGTCATTGTCACAATGATGGAGTTCTGGGGTGATGATGGGGGTTCAGAGCCAATGGCCAAGAAAGAATTCTTGAAGACATCTTTGGTGCAAAAAGGTGATTTTATTAAAGCATGGGGACAGGACCCGCGGGCACAAAGAGCTTTAATGGGGTTGTGAAGGGTAACTGATTATATACCTTCCCTTTGGGAGGGGGTTAGGGACAGAGTAAGTCTCTGAGGAACTTTGGAAGCAAGGTTTCCAGGACCTTGAGGGGCTAGCTGCTGTTAGGAAAACGTCATTTATTACTGTTTAGTAAAACCTCAGTCATGAGTCCCTTCAGATATGTATCAGGGGGCCATAAGCTTGGAGTATGATTGACAGCGTATGTCTGGCAAAATCCAAAGGAATTTTTATACGTAAAAGTAGACTTCCAGGATTCTGGAGGTTGGGATAATGTTAAGTCAAGACACACTTTTGCCCCTAGCAAAAGTGTCATCATCCAGGCAACCGAGCTCCTACAGGGAGGTCGCTCTTTCGGTTTCAGGGACTTGTCACTGGGTTGTAGGTAGTGGGGAATTTAATTTTTCATTTGCCTTAGTTTCCCACCATGCCAAGCACTTAAACCCCCTTACATCTTGATGAGGGTGATGTTAGGGCTGCAGGAAACAAAGTCTGTAGGTTTCCGGAGATTAGACTGTGGATAAGATTGCCTTTTTCTTGCAGTTTACTGTAAGCCGTAAAGCAAGGGAGACTCCTGCACGACTATGACCTCTATCAGTCACCTATCTGCTTTCTTGCCTTTCCTTTGTTCTTGGGCAGCCAGGAGTGTCTGAGGAAGATCACACATGTCCCACCTGGGGTGGGGGGTGCCGTTACCCTGTCCTCTGCCCTCAGCTGGCCCCCCCCCCGCCCTCCGCCATAAACAAGATATTGAATAATCCTATCGGCATATATCTGACTTCCCCCTTGACTCATTATTTGACCTGAAGGAAAACAATTCACTTTCTTTGCTGCAGTATTATCTTACGTGCTAGAGAGCCCAAACGAGATACAGTGAGCTGGACAGGCACAGAGGTCATCTAGCCTCAGTCTGAAACAGGTGTCCTGATAGAGAGCTCCGTCATTCACTTGTACAGTTACCTGCATAATTGAAAACTAAATTTAAATATTTTCTGGGAGGGTGTGTGGGAAATGCCAGTTTGATGTTATGTTAAAAAAGAAAAAAAAAAGAAAGAAAGAAAGAAAAGGAAGGAAGGAAGAAAAGAAAGAAAAGAAAGAAAGAAAGAAAAAGAAAGAAAGAGAAAGAAAGAAAGGAAAGAAAGAAAGAAAGAAAAAAGCCTTTGTGAATGTGAAGTGAGAAAATTATATTGCGGGGTGCAGTAAGTTAGCATGTGTTAAAATTAAGTATCTAAAATATCTACAGGGCCTGAAAAGGTACATGGAAATGAGCTGCTTTCCAAGTTAATGTCACAGGAAATGACAGTAAGGCGCTCTCTTTTCACACACTTTTCATGATACGTTTCTCTTAGGGCTTGAAAGAGCTTAAGATCTAGCAGCTTTTCCCTCTGGAGTCTAGAAGATTCACAGAGGTGAGTGTGGGCTCCGGTATGTGGATCTGGAAGTGATTGGTAGTTGCATTTACAGGTGCTCAGTCCCCCACAGGTGCGTAGGTGAGCAGGCAGCCCCCTAAGTGAGGAGCCCCCTAAGTGTGCCTCTGCCCCTTCGGCCTTGCCGCTTTCTAATTCGTCTTGATAATGTCTACACTTTTTCCATCTTTTCCTCCTCTCTGGAGATTCTCTCTGGTCCCGTACTCATACTAATCTAGACGTGTCAAATCTATGCTCCTTTCTCCTGTAAACCCTTTTTTGGTGGGTCCCTTCCATTTGTCTTTTAGAAGATGGAGAGGGGGTCCACTAAAGTGCTCCTAGAAAACAGAGACCCCTACCCGCCGAATCCCATCTGGTCTGTACAATACTGACCCAATAGTTTTCTCTGTTTTGAAACACGAAGTTTTAGAGTGTTTTGTTACACAGCAAGAGATCACTAGAACAAAGGACGATAATGTAGCTGTCAGGCGAATACCATGGGGAAATACATGGGGATGTTGTGTGTAGAAGGATTAAAAAATACTTATTATTGGAGGTAATGAAAAAGATGTGATTTTTGTCTCTGAAGTTCACTTAAGACATATTCTAAACCATGTTTCATCTCCGAGAACACTGATTACAAGTCAGGTGCAGAAACTAGCTGTATGTCAGTTAGCAGGTTACATTTTGTCCCAGTTGCTGCTTTCCAAATTCCTGAAAATACTCAATATGGAGGAAGGTAAGAATTAAATCGGTCTTAAGTGACAAGTAACATAAAAGTTAATAAAGATTTAAAAGGTACAGGAGGATTTACATATGACTTTCTGTCATGTCTATTATAGAGACATGAATAGACTCTGGTTTCTAAAAGGACACAGTCTGATAAAATGTCTTTATACAGCGTGTCTGTGTATTGACACTTATGACGTATTTTGACTGTGTTACCCGAATCATATACTGTTAGTAATCACAGAGGGAAAAAGGAAAATCTGGGCACCGTAGCCTCTTGTGTTACATGTGTATATATATATTTATACGTGTGAAAACCATATGGACATGCAGTCTGTTTTATGACTAAATTTAGCATCACAAAAGCGGGAACCTATAACATCATAGCAGGCTCAGTTTATGGAAGTCGATACGTAGATGTAATCAGCAGCATGACGCAGCCCTGGACCCCCTTCACATTACGTGCGTCTGATTCAGTGTTGAATTGTAGGACCAGATGTTCCGTTCTCGATGTCGTCATAGTTATGTAAAACACCATTTATTGCACATAATTTCAAAAGCTATAGCTTTGTTGGTAAAGGTAAGTTCCAAAGAAAAAAATATTATAAATTTCGAGTTCAGCCATGTAAGGAGTAATCCTGTGAAGGGGGAAAAATGTCCTAGGTAAGAGAAGCTTTACCGTATGGATGGAGACAGGACACCATGCCTAAGTGGTGTCATTTTTGAGGACGGTTCTGCAGAGCCCGGTTCAGAATCCTGTGTGGCCGAAGCTGAACTGTACACAATCCCAGCATCTCATTAATTCCTCGGAACTGTCGCTTCCTGCCTACAGGATAGGCCAGACCCCAGGAAGAGGTGAAGGCGCAGGAACCGTGGAGTCTGGGCTGATCGAAGCGTGTCAGGGTTTTGACATTAGGCTTGTGTCCAGGAAGGAGGGGTCCTGAGGCCAGACACACCTTCTCGTTTTAATGACTCTGGGAGCTCGGATTCGGCCCTGGCACCTGTAGCATTCTAGGGACTAATACAGCCCAGGAGAGGTGGGATACCAGCGGGTGTATTTCGTGTTAATCCCAGCTCAGGCCTTCAGTGGTTTTGTCTTTAGCAAGCAATTTCAAAAATGTTTATCCCAATTTAGTAGCATTCATAAAATCATTAAATGAGTACTTCAACACAAAAACGCATGGAGTTTCAGAAAATAAATTCTTAATAAATGGCAAATACTACTAGCTATTTTTTTAGGATAGCTTCTTCTCACGCACAAGTAAATATTTAATACAATTAATAAAGTTAATGTCAAGTTGACTAATACATGATGGATACAATTTCAGTGTACCGTTGTATTTTAGTATAAAATATATCAATCATGTGGAAAATATAAAGAGTCCTATAAAAAACCCCAGCTCTGTACCCACGACTCAGCTTTTTAAAAATCTTGATATTCATTCCTATTAACTTTAGAGTTTGTTTTGTTCAAAAAATAAACCTCTGTAGATCCTGGCAGCCCATGGTAGACAATTCCTAATCCCATTTTCTTTCCCTGCGATCCAAAGAGACCCTTGTGAGTACCTTTAGTGCATCATTCTTATGTTTTCAGTCCTTTAGAGGTATAATCACATCAATAAAGGTTTTCAAAAATTGTTTCTTTAGACTTGTGCATTTTTCTATTTATAGACTTCTCATCGTATAACTGTTGTAAACGTCCACGTGTGAATATATTAGGGTTAAAATCTGCTGTCTTATTAATGAGCATTCAGGGAGTTTCATTGTTTTGCCACTGTAAACACACACCTCTTTATGCCTCATCCTCATCATTTTTAAATTGGAAATAGTGATAGTAACCCCCCCCAAAGGATTGTTATGAAGAATTGGAAATATTGATAGTAACCCCCCCATAGGATTGTTATGAAGAACAAACTGCTTGATACGCGTCAGAATTTTACTTGGTGGAAAATAAATACTACACATCTCCTACTACTGTAAATAATGTTGGAAGGATCGTTTGTGTATTCTCCTCTTTGATTCCAAGTGCACTACGTAGGAATGACTTCCAGAAGTGGAAATATGTGGTCTTTCCGTGTCTACCTCGTCAAGTTTACTATAATTATCTGGTCTCCTCTCAAAATTTTATGTTGTCAGGATTATATGGAATCTGGAGTCAGAATCCCTGAGAGCTAGCTGTATGACCTTGACAAGATAATTCTCTGTGACTGTGTTTTCTCATCTGTCAAGTGAATATAACAGTAATGTCTGTGTCATTGGGTTGCAGTCGGGATGGGACAAGATATGTGCACAAAGCATTCGGAACAATGTCTGCATTGACCGGACAACACACATTAGCTATCAGAACCACTAACAGCTTAAGGCAGTTCTCATTTCTCTACCGGTAGCTGAAATTGTCTAATTTATTTTGTCGTTTCTTCCCTCCCTCCCTCCTTTCGCCAAGTTGATGGGTATGAAATAGTGCTTCCTGCTTGTTTTGATTTGCTTTCCTCTGATTAATAGAAAGGCCAACTTTACCGTCTCTGCCTCCCATCTCTGATGTCGTGATTTTAGGCCAGGGGCTTCAGCCTGATTCTCCTCCCTCTTCTGTCCCGTGGAGAGATTTATGTTTGTTTATTTTTTGAATAGGTTTACGTTCTTTTAACTCTTTTCTTTTTATATGTCGTATTTTCATATGACCTATTTTCATGGTCTTCTCGCTGCTTTGTGTTGGGAGCAGAGCGCTTTTTTTGACTGACTTGACTGGAATAAAAAAAATATTTATCCTGGCAAAATACTTGATGTTCCCTGTGGGCAACATGAAAATAGATGACAGGCATTAGTACAATAAATAAAAGTCACCTGTGGTTCTAGTCAAGAGACATTTTTTTTCCCCCTACACATGTGGTGGCCTCAGCAACCAGAAGTTAAAAATAACCTATGTTTTTTTCCAGGAGTCAGAATGATCCCTCACCAAAGCCCGAAGACTGAGAACCCGAGTGTATAAAACTAGTCTGGGCAAAGAAATGTCTGCTTTCCAGATGACCTGCTAATTATTTGCAACGCATGGTCGTTTGGTTTCTGTGAATTCCTAGAAGCAGGCCCACCAACAGGGGTTTTGTCTGCTCACCTGGACAAGTCCTTGTATAAATGAGTCAGTGGCAGTGGGGTCATTTGTAAGGTTGCCCCTTGTGGAAACAATTTTTTTAACACTATTTCATATCTCCATAAAATGAAATCTAAATAAGGTTATATATTAATGGTACTACATATGAAACTGTATGAATTGTGAAAACTCGTGTTGTCAGAAGAATGTTCTCCTTCACAGAGAGTTTGATTATATGGTAATACGATATTAAAATCAGTTGAATCAAAAAGCAAATCTAAAATTTGAAAGACTGTGTAAGAAAAAGCAGTTACAAGGACTTAAAAAGTAAAGTATATAAACACCTAAGTAGGAAATAGGGTACAATTTGTATTGTTAAATAAAGTCATGAATTAGTTGCTTTTAAATCATAAAATATATAAATCAATTTGTAATGTAAACAAAGTATACAGAGATTATACAAAATTTGGCATGAACAAAGAGATACAATGATCCTTCATAGTTTATCATGCTAATAAAATACTGAAATATGATTGAAATTATTCCCTAGGAAATACAGATAACCAAATGACCACAAAATGACGTAGTAAGCTGAGTAGAGAAAAAGGCTTGGGCGTTTTTTGTGACAAATATCAAAAAACTGCTAACAAAAAAGATGCTCACAGAAGCCTTCATAGTTCACTGTAAACTTTAAACAGATAATTCTGGGGCCATTTCACCCATTCAGAATAGAAAAAAAGATAAATTTCCCAATAACTTCCAAGTAACTTAAACATATGTAGCATAACCCTGTTATAAAAGTAGTACCTTTATAGTACATAAAATTTGAAATCTTACTCATAAGGTGCAAAAATCTCAAAGTTTTAACCGAGTGCAAGAGATTATCAGTTGAATGGTGAGCCGTAACCCATAAGCCATAAGGAGAAAATGAAATATGCTGAAGTATTCAAAATCTAATTTTTCAAGTTAATAAATCAAAAAGGAGGACCCTGTGCTTATCTCAGTGATAAAAGTACATGTAAATTTTTAAATAATTAATATTTTAAATACTTCTTTTAAGTCAAAGAATCTAAATTCTAAAGATTCCCACTTTCCTTCTGTGTACTTGCATACGTTATACGTACATACGTGTATGTTAAAGTTGAAAGAAAACCCTACTTGACCTCCAAAACTTTAGATTTTGAGTAGAACAATGTTAAATCTAGAAGTTATTTTATTTTAAAATTGTTATTGAAATTCCAGTTAGCGTGCAGTGTTATCTTGCTTTCAGGTGTACAATACAGCGTTTCCACACTTCCCTATATCACCTCCTCTCCCCCCCAGGCCACCGCCCCCTAGGGACCAGCAGTGTGTTCTCTGTACTTAAGAGTCTGTTCTTGGTTTACCTGTTTCTTTTCTTTTTTCCCTTTTCTCCTTTGTTTCCTAAATTCCCCATATGAATAGTGAAATTGTGTGGTATTTGTGTTTCTGTGACTGACTTTAAATCTATAAGTTATTTTAGAGAATCGTTGTAATTATGCAATACTATAACATTTCCTAAAACTATGTTCTTTAGAATGCTAGTTCTACCAGATATTAAGTGTCCCTTGAGTGAAAAATTTCATAACAAAATAAATTTGAGGTACACAGTTAAACATAATCTTGAATTTTAAGACTTTGAGAGGCAAATAAATTGAGTATGATTTCTAAAATGTATTTGGCCGTTAACTACTCCCAACTCATGTGTACACATATTCCTTTCATATTTCTTCAATGCCCAGTGACGAAATGTACAAGTAAATATTTCTAGCTAAGAGGAACCAAATCCTGCTGCTTGCTCTGTTAGTTTTAAGATTGCTTGCCAAGGAAATTGAATTTTATTTTGTATTAAAAGATGTTACCCCAAAATTTCTTTTATTATTTCTCAAACTGGATTTTATTAGTCTTTTGCCTTAAAGGATCCCTTTAAATTTCCATTCAAAATAAAATATGAACAACAGTCGTTTCATGGATTATGTCCTTCCTTCACTGAATGAACCTTCATGGGATGTTTAATAAGTGCCATACATCTTCTAGAAACAGTCTTCAAATTGAATAAAACAGGCAGAAAAAGGCCTAACCTACAATTACTGTCAGGCAATAATTGCTTAATTTGTCAAAAATGTACTCTCCTTCAGTAAAGTTTTTGAGTATGTAACTTCAAAATATGCACGTTGCCTTATTTATAAAGTTCTATGCATTCAACATTATGCGTATGTATTGAGTAAATTATAAACCTTACCTTTTGAAAACTTGAAGCTGTACAATATTTGGAACCATTTTGACAGATGTTCCAATACCTACAGTGTCTTTTCAGGATTCAAATTCTGGGGGCCATAATTCCATGCTCACAATGAGAGCAGAATTAGGTTGATTTATTCTTTTAAAATTTTTTTTTTAACATTTATTCATTTCTGAGAGACACAGAGAGACAGAGTGGTAGCGGGGGAAGGGCAGAGAGAGGGAGACACAGAATCCAAAGCAGGCTCCAGGCTCTGAGCTGTCAGCACCGAGCCCAACGTGGGGCTTGAACCCATGAACCATGAGATCATGACCTGAGCTGAAGTTGGACGCCCAACTGACTAAGCCACCCAGGGGCCCTACAAAATTAGATTTAATAGCAGTTCTGAAGTTACTTTAACACACCATATTGACTATTACCATTGATGTTTATTGAGTATTGGGAAGAAAATAGCCTATATTGGATAGGAACATACAATTTAAAGATCTCAGGTAGAATCCTTGGTAGTTTCCTAATCACCTGCATGGGGCATTTAAGTTACTTTAACTCTTTAGTGAAGAAATAGATAACTTTTCTTCTTGTATCTCTCTTTTTTTTTTAAGATTTTATTTCTAAGTGATCTCTACACCCAATGTAGGGCTCAAACTTAAAACCCTGAGATCAGTAGTCACATGCTCCACTGACTGAGCCAGCCAGGTGGCCCTCTTCTTGTGTCTTTCATATGGAAAATCTTAGGAACTGAGAGTATACCCTGCAATATTATAATAATAGGTCTCTGATTACTACCCATTTTATTCATGGATGATAAAGTAACCCAATATGGTTTTTCTCCAGGGTTAACTACGTTGTACGACATACTAATCTTATACTACATTATTTTGCCATTTCATGTCATGGAATGGAAAAATAAATTGTATTAAAACAAAATTATATATTTTAGTTATTTTGTACTTGTGTCACCCGGGCCACTGAATATACAGATGTGACTTTGGGGACTCCTCAACCGAAAGCCATTAGTGGACAAAACCTTCCAGTAATGCCCTCCCATTTGGAAATACACGATGGGCAAGGCGGCGATTTGATACAAAATGTAATAAAAATTCGTGGAGGCAGATGTGAATCACTCCCCTTTGTGGGAGGAAGGGGAGGTATTTCCCTTAGGATCCCTTAGGATCACCTGAGGCACAACCAGCAGTGAACATTCCCTTCTCCTTGGAAGTATGGCGGGACTGCCAAGGCTTCGGAGGCTCCGATCGCTGTGATTCCTATCCGTCTGGAATAACATATTAAAGTTGCCACTTCTTCGAGTGAATACAGGGTCCATTTTTGCAAAGCCTATAATGAACTACTGAGGATTTTTCTTCCCACTTCTGCCCTCCCCCCGCACTCCTGCCCCCACCACCCCCCCTCCCCCGGAAAAAAGTGACCGTTGATGGCCGTGAATTTTTTCAGAGGCAACATGACCTTAAAGAATTCTTATTTCATGACCGTATTTCAGTCTTGATGCATATTTAAAGCCAGACTTAAAGCCGGGGCCATCCAGGGTGCTTTCTTTGAAATGCGTTTATGATGTTGACATTTTTTATGAAGCCATTTTCTGACCTGACATCACATGGTAGATGCAGAGTTGAGCAAGCTTGAACGGTTTGGTTTCTTGGATATCCTAAAGATACATTAGGATTCAGCAGTAGCAACTCAGTTCTCAGCTGCTGTAAGCATTTTGTTATTACACGTTATTAATAATATTTGACCACGGGTCATGCAAGTGAATGACACTTGGCACAGCGATACTGTAAAAGGACACACAGGACGAGTGTCTTAAAGTAGGAAAGTGTTTGTGTTAGGCACTAAGTTTGCAAATTGGAAATTTTGAAGTAGTTCACTTAAAATGGGGAAAAAAATAGACCTAATGAATGAATTCAAATAATATTAGAATCTAGCTGCACAGAGAAGAAAATGAAGTCAGGACAAAGGGCATGGTTTTGTGTTTCAGCGCGAAGGCATCACTCTGTGCAATCTGTCTTGGCTTGAAATTGGCGACAATACGTTGTGCCGCTGTTACAAGTTGAATGTATTTTCTTTATTGAGATGCATCACTTTCTTTCATATAAATATTTAATTAGCCATGAGGGAAAAGCTCTTGGAATATTTCCTTCCTTTAAAGTGAGTCAGTCTTCGTTGAATATAGCAATGTTCCGCTAAAAAGCTCATACATTTTTAGCCCTGCCTCAGACGATGAAAAAAAACTAAAAATGTGTCTCCTGTAAGCCATCAAAGAAATGAAGAAAAGAATGGACAAATCAGGGTCCAAAGATATAGGAATTATTTAGATTTTCTCTACTGTCATTTAGGTTTTCTTCTTTCATTATCTTGTAAACAGATCTTGGTGGTGGTCCTTTTTCTCTGGAGAATCTGGGCTAATGAAGTTGCTTAAAGCAACTTAGAAAAAAATACCAGAATACCCTGTTCTTTAACTCTTTGGTGATGCTCTTGTTTACCCTATTAAAATGATATGTGATTATGAAATACTTGTTCACTAAAAGAGAAGAGCTGCATGGAAGGCCAAATGTCTGTGATTTTTTTCTTCCTCTCTAAGTAATGTCATTTTCATAGTCACTCATCACACTCAGAGAATAATCAAATTCAGTGTTACTGCTTTTGCTTTTCCTCAGTTCAGTTCCGTGACCCACAGAGGTCTGTCACGAGGATCGGGTGTTCACGCTGATTCTGAGTGTGTTCCATTTATTATGGCTCCCTGCGGGAATGCAATCAGGTCACCTCTTTCTGCATCCATTTCTATGAATCTGTTAGATTGTTTCAGATTTTTTCAACTTCCAAGTATACTAGGTCTGGAACAATAAAATCAGTGAATTCTCCCTTGCTGGAAAACCTATGAATCGACTTTCTATTCATTGGACTTCTTCTCATGTACATATCTGTGCGTGTCTGCCTCCATAATGTGCTGCTCCTGTGCCCAACTCAGTACTGGTGGCCCCCTCTCTCCCACTTACCCCATGACCCAACAGTTTAAAATGCCTTGCAGATACGGCTTCCATCTGAAAAACCTGTCCAGCTCCCTGACAGGTATCCTGTCATCCTCATTCTTGCTGCACATCTGGGGCACACAGCCTGCTAACTTAGCAGCTAGGAATGGTGGCAGCACCATGAGGGCCTTCTGCCATAGATTTCTGTCCAGCTGTCACTAAGTGTCCTGTGTTTTCTGAATCACTGGCTTCTGCTTATTACTCAACCTCTTCAAAACTGGCTTCTCTAAAATCTAAAGGTTCCTATTTCTAAATAATACTCTTGCTTTGATGAAGCAGGTTGAAAACACTGTAGCAAAAACATGGTTTTGATTTACATTCACACACATTCCTAGATTTTTCTTATGCATGTCCTGAAAATGATATCAGTGTATCTGAAATCAGTGACTTGTCTAATAGGAGTTTTCTGGGTGCACCCTGTCATCCCTGGTGTACCGTGAGATCTTTGAGATAAAGGACTGCTTTTTCTATTTCTTGGTCAACCTACCGTGCCTTGCAAGTCTTATAATAACAACATAAGGGAAAAATTACGGGCAGGTGTTGTATCTTTGTATTATTAAGGTGTGTGTGTGTGTGTGTGTGTGTGTGTGTGTGTGTGTGTGTGTGAAGGCAAATCTTCAGACATTGTAAATCTTGGTTAAAATTGCGGTGTTAAGAATATTTAAGGGGCGCCTGGGTGGCTCAGTCGGTTGAGCGTCCGACTTCGGCTCAGGTCATGATCTCGTGGTTTGTGAGTTCGAGCCTCACTCTGTGCTGACAGTTTGGAGTCTGGAGCCTGCTTTGGATTCTGTGTCTCCTCCTCTCTCTGCGCCTCCCCCACTTGTGCTCTGTCCCTCTCTATCAAAAATAAGTAAATTAAAAAAAAATTTTTTTTAAAGAATATTTAATACCCACTTACGAAGATTTAAAAATTGCTGGTTAACAAATACAGTTGATTTCACCTATGGGAAATTAGTGATATTCTTCATGTTTTCTTAAAGGTTCCTTATCCACCACTAATTATATGCCAGGCGCTGTACTAGCCAGAGTCCTTCCTGGAGGGCTGGGAAAGAATGAACATCCACTTGCGTAAAGGTTTGCTAATTGTTCTTGTCTATTAATCAGACGTTGGTCCCCATTTGGTCTTGTGTTACAAGACCTCTGTTATGCTGAACATCCGAGACCAGAGGATCAGAGCCTGCATTTTCTTGCCTCTCTGTGCCAGGAGGCTGCATTGCCCCTGCCTCTGTTGGCACTTCCACCCCGAAGCCTTCTCTTTAGTCTGCTTTTCCTCATGAAGGATCGTGAGATTCCCTAATGCAGCAAGTATTTATGAATCGGCATCAAATAAAGCTTTGCAAGCAAACTACAGGCAAATATCACCAAGTCAGCTCTTCCCAGCCTGCCTGTGGAATTAAATCGCAAGCCCTGAATGGACTAACGTCTAAAGATGACGGGCCAACCGTCTTCTACAGCTGCCAAGATGGCTGGCACAGTCCTGCAGATCAGAAATTAATCCGTCATGTATCATCTGCCCTGGTCTCGCCAGATTGTGCACAACAGCTGGACAGGAGCATCCCCAGGCCCCTCCAGGGGAGAGTTTTTAGACAGTGATAGCTCCTTGTATTGTCAGGTGTTTGTCTGGTTTTTTAAAAAGGTGTGTAATTCAAATAAATAAATAATTCAAGTGTACTCTGAGTCATTGATATACGTGGTAGTCTTGAATTTTTCATGAAGGTCTATAAAAGGTAATAATGCCCTTCTCACATCTACTGTATATTTTCATCTGTATGTGACAAACTGAATTCATGACCTTCCTCCACCCCAAAGCCTGTTCTTTCTTCAGAATTTGGCTTCCCTACTTTCCTTTCTCACACTGGTCGGCTCAGAGTACCCCATAGTTAAGAGATCACTAAGCAAAGATAGTTCTGCTTCCTAAATATACCATGAAACTCTCCTTTTTCCTCCCTCTGTCTCATCATTGCCTCATTGACTTCTCTCCTGTCTCTCACCTGGGCTAACGGAAGAGGCCACTTGGAGGGAGTAAGGGGCAGGACAGTGTCAGGACAGCTGGGACAAACAAGATGGGAGTCAAGAAACTCATGCAAGTTAAGGATGGAAATGCAGATTTACTGGGCTGGGTCCTGTGTGTGGCAAGGTCGTGGAGTTTGTCCTGAAAGTGATGGAGAATCACTGTGGGATATTAAAAAGTGAATGCTTATGCGAAAACAGGATCATTTTGGTGTAAAGGATTGTTTAGAAGGATTGTATGGTAGACAGAATCATGGTCACCACCAAGCTGTCAGTGTCCTAATCCCTGGACCCTGTGAGTGTGTTACCTTACACAGCAAAAGGTTAAGGAGTTTGTGATGGGGACAGTATTATTCTGGGTGATCCAGGAGGGTCAGTGAAAGAACCAGGCAGGAATCGGAGAGGGATGCATGTGTGTGTGCGCGTGTAAGAGTGACCGAGAAAGAGAGATCTGTAGATGTTATCTTGCTGGCTTTGAAGGTGGAGAGTGAGGCCAGGAGCCAGGCAATCTCAGTGGCTTCCAGAAACTGTTGAAGGAAACAGATTCCCCCCAACAGCCTCCAGAAGGAGTGAAGTCCTGTGGACACCTTGATTTTAACCCACTGAGAGCCATGTTAGACCTCTGACTTCAAGAACTATAAGAATGCATTTGTCTTGCTCGAAGCCACTAAGTTTAGGGTAATTTATGGCATAAGAAACTAACACAGAAGGAGAAAAGGAATGGAAAAGTGAAGAAGGCATTTTCTCGGGGTTCACATGACACTGCTTTCCTAATAACTGCAGCAGTTCTGAAAAACCCAGGTTTAGAAGGCAAACAACATGTTAACCATTATGCTTAGAAAAAAGGGAAATGCTTGGTGTATTTGAAATAACTACGCGGTTAGGCTAAGACGTAGACTTTGTGCATGAGCCCCTGTTCTTTGCTTGTTTCCTTGTTTGTGTGATGGTGCTTGTTTCAAGTTGCTTGAAACAACTTGTTTCCTTGTTTGTGTGATGGTGGTAAACATGGTGAAAAGGCGATTTAATCCTGTTACTAAATGATGTAATGCCTTTGAAATTTTCATCGTTCTTTTCAGCATCTCTTCTCGTTAAAGCCATTCCACCAGTTTGCATAATCCTTGATAGTGGTCCAACTGAGATGACTTTTGCTTTCAGTTTAGTTTCCAGTCATATGGCAAGGAGTAACAAAGCAGTGAGTATCTAAATGTTGAGCACCACCTCATGAATTCATAACTGAGTGGTTTGGTGTTGGTCCTGCAATCTGGATGCAGAACGTAGGGGAGTTCTAGGTGTGTGTTGGGGGAAGAGTGGTTCTTTTTTTCCTGGTTGTATCTACCATTGAAATAAAAATCTTTCCTAATATTTTAGGCACTGAAAGCCATTTTATTGGGCCCACCATTTTGCACTTGAAGAAGCTGAGACTCAGAAATCCTGAACAGCAATACCAGTAATGGATGCCGACAAGCCCGGGTCCTTATTCTAAACCTCTACCCTGCATAATTTACTGTCCCAGCTTATATATCATTGATGTATCTATCCTTTTGCATTTGTGAATAACTAGCCAAGTGAGTAAAGATAATTCTACTCAGGATCTTAATGGCTGCATAGTACTCAGTGCACTTTTACTATTGCACGCTTGGATTATTGGAAAATTCTTTTCTAATGAACAATTTGCAGTAACCATCCCTCTAACCAAATCTTGATGCTCATCTTTACTTATTTACCTTCAGCTCCTGGAAACAGACTCTATAAGTAAATTGTGTGCGTGGTTAAGCCTTTTCACTAAACAATCCTTTTTTTTTTTTTTAATTTTTTTTTCAATGTTTATTTATTTTTGAGACAGAGAGAGACAGAGCATGAACGTGGGAGGGTCACAGAGAGAAGAAGACACAGAATCTGAAATAGGCTACAGGCTCTGAGCTGTCAGCACAGAGCCCGACGCGGGGCTCGAACCCACGAACCGTGAGATCATGACCTGAGCCGAAGTCGGACGCTTAACCGACTGAGCCACCCAGGCGCCCCGCACTAAACAATCCTTAATTGGCCTAATCATAGGATTTATTTATTATGCCTGTATTTAAAATTTTCTTGCAGTAATGATTCTCTAATAGGGGTTGGCTTTGTAATTTCTTGTAATAATGGTTCACATTGGTACAGTCACATGCCTGTCCTGTCTCTGATCCCGTGGAGGCATTTCTGACCTCACCAAGCGGATTGGTGAAGACCGTCTGTGAACACTGAGTTTGAAATGACCCAGTGGCATCTGATACTTCACTAAAAACAGAGAAACACTTAAGTTACAAAGAAGGGAACTCTCTGCTATTCCCAAGGTAATTATTAAAACGCCTAACATGTTAAGGTCGGAGCCCACTCACATCAATGAGGTGTTAACATGCTCTAAGAATAGTCTAATTACAAGTCCTGTTGTATTAAGGTTTCTTGCCTTCTGGGATCCGGTCCACATTGATCCAAGTCAGTTTTCCTCTTCTTGTCAGAAAGTTACTCAGCATACCCGTTCCTCCCCTCTTCCTTTCCCTTCCTTCTTCCTTCTAGTTTGCATGAGACCTAGACCCTGGGCATTCCTCATTCTGGTATTTATAAGAGATGTGGGATAATGGCTTTCAGTTATTAAACATGATTTACCTCCCTGTTAGTTACTCTGCCATCATTTACGTGATAGACTTAACTGAAATCCTCAGCGTATTGGCGATAAACACAAAAGGCTCAGGAAATGCAGGACGGGAATCTCCATGATCAAGTTACAGCAATCACCATGGTTTATGTTCATGCATGCACACACATACACACACACACACACACACACACACACACACACACACTAAGCATTCATTTCTTATTCATCCATTAATTCACTTTTGTTACATGACAAATACATTGAACTGCTATGATGTGCAAGATATGATGGGAGATAAACATTAATAACATAACGTGGTACTTGCTTTCAACTAATCTAATAGAGAAATAAGAAATTACCCTAAAACTAGAATGCAAAATGAAACACTCTTTGGCATTATTAGTTTGCCTGTGCTCTTTTCTAAGTACAAATTTTTATTTTTAAATAATGAAAAATGTTAATGGCCTAAGGGATGCTTGCTCAGAGATGTGAAGACAGAGATGGGCAGGGCTGGGTAAAGAAGACGGAGTAATGATTTCTACTCGACTTGGGTGCACGGCAGCTAACAAGGAGCTTTCAAATAAGGTAGAAAATGAACCAGTGACAGAGACAACTCCAATTCACTCATTTGTCCATGAGGAGTGTGTGAAATTTCCAAAAGGGAATGAAATGATAAGTTATTTTCTCGAGATTAACATGCAATCAGAGGGGAAGACAGAATTAAAAGACCTGTCTTGGAAACAGTTATTATTATAAAGTGTTCACTCATTTGACAAACATTTAGTGGGGTTCTTACTGTATATTCCAGACAATACTAAACACAAAACTTTACAGAAAATTAAGGCAAAAGTCCCTGTCCACAAGGAACTTAATCTAATGGAAAGAGTACGAACAAAACCAGTAATTGAAGTGCAGTGAGCCAAAATGGAGATGAAGTACGTTGGGGCACTGAGAACACAAGGAAGATAGACTCACCCAGAATGGTCTGCGGAGGGGAGCCAGTCACAAGCTGCCATTTCAAGGACCCAGAGGAAACTGGTTCTAAACATTAACAGACGGCAACTTGTTTAAGGAGCTGAATGTGCACAGATGGCAGAAAATCGTGTACAGTAGCATGAAGAATGGCAGTGTTGAAGAGCTAGTTGTGGTCAAAGCCAGGAACAGGTGTGACGTCACTGGAGGTAGGAAGAGGCGTAAGGGGAAGAGC
Source organism: Panthera pardus (assembly GCF_024362965.1). Taxonomy (NCBI): domain Eukaryota; kingdom Metazoa; phylum Chordata; class Mammalia; order Carnivora; family Felidae; genus Panthera; species Panthera pardus. The sequence continues at coordinate 112,125,376 of NW_026526677.1, read as the reverse complement.
GGGTAGGGCTGATGTCATCAGACACCTAGCATGCCAAGGTAAGCAATTCACATGTTTCCCTGAAGACAGCAGGAAGGAAGGTCATGGTCATCTAATTGTTTAGATATGTCATTCTCATGCAGAGTGTATGATGGACAGGGCGAGGTCACTTCTGGAGTAAGGGAAAAACGTTCATTATTGCTGCAGCTGTCTACATGAGAGACCATATGGACCTCCACCAAAACAGGGGTATAAGGAGGAAGCATTATGACAGAATCAGCTAGTTCAACAGCTCTTGGAAGCTAGTTGGATTTAAAAGTAGCGTTGACAAAATGGGAAGGCTCAAAAATAAATAAGATATTTTGTGTAACAGAAATCGGTCCTTTCCAGTCAGTCCCTGACTGGCGCTTTAGGTAAGGTGTTAGCATGGAGGATGGGGCTCTGTTGGGCAGCAGAGTTCAGGGACCCTGAACTCAGCATTCACATTTCTGTAGTCACGTTTGACAGAGGAAATGATGTCACTCTGAGGTCATCAGTAGCCTCCTGTCTTATTGGCAGCCGTGATTTGTGCTTGGATTGTGTCTCTCCCAGCATATTTACAACACTGGCTCCCCCTCCGCAGACACCCACGATGCTGACTGCTAACCTTGGTAACGAAGAGAATTTGCTAGCAGGGCTGGGGACCCAAGGCCGCAAGTCAATGTCAGATTTCTTACCTATTTCCTAGCCTTTGCCAATAGTAAAGTTAAATTTTTTTTTTAAATACAAACCATCTTTAATTAAGAGAAAATGTCAACCAAGTTGCAAAAAGTTGAGTGATTTTATTCCCCAAGAAACAGAAATACTCTGGCCTTATGGTGAGGTGATTATTCCAGTGTGTGACATTCTTCTTGTTGAGCAGCAGAGGCTCCGTGCAGGTGGCTCTGGTCGGCAGACATGAAAACAAATTGTTGATGATTCTGCCAGTTTACTGATTCCTCTGGGTTTATTCATTTGTTCCTCTGTTAAGTTAGGGGGATATTGTATAATTGCTACAAATTCATCATGATTATCATTGTTCTGATATTCTTTAGAATCTGATGATAAACGCTTTCAGTCTTTATTTCCCTTCCAAGTTCTTGGTTGGAATGTGGAAAAGAGTAATAAATCCAGGATTTAGATCTAGCATGTGGTTGATGTTGAGTAAGTAAACAATGAATCCTTGAATAAAAGGTCTTGATTTTCTCATGGCAGGTTGTCCAGTAAAAATACACTAATATTTGTAATGTCAAGGGCAAAATGTGAAACATTTTATTGAGGAAAACTTAGAGGAAGTAAAAATGGAAGGAGCAGGGTGTTAGGAAATCTCACATACCCATCGCAGAACTTTAATAATGCTCTGCCCATACCCAATCCTGCTTCCCTCCGTACTTCTGTTCCCTTTTCTGCTGGGGAACCCACATCAATATTGCTGTTTTCCTGAATATTGCTTAGCAACAATGAACCCTTACCACGCTACCAATATATAATAATAATTAAGTCACGCCAGTGAATTTAATGCACCGAGCTTTGCACTTTAAGGCTTCTGTTTCTTCCCTATTCTGAATCCAGAACTCTTTAATTTAGCTCTTCTTTCAACATCTCAGTCTTTCCCTCTAAATATGTAATTTCCTTCTATATATATCCTGCAGCTGCTGTGTCTTTCACGGCAGTTAAAGTTGTTCATTTATCCACAGTGGCTCTTCTTCTGTGTTTTTTCTTTGAAACGTTTCTTCAGTTACTAAGATAATATTCACCTTTGGAATAAATTGCTTATATTAACCTTGTCAGATGTTACTTCTTCAAACCAGTCAATGAGAGTTGTGTCACTGAAAGAGTGATATAGCCAAGGCCTTGGGTGTCTCCATTTTGTATTTGGAGAAAACTTTTATTTACAGGAAAAAAAAAAAAAAAAACACTTAGGAATTTAGAAGTACATATATTTTTTTCCCTAAGAAAATTAAAGAATCTGTCTAATTGATATGGTTTTAGGCTTAAATAGTACAATTTTATAAAAATAACTGGTTTTAAAAATTACGGTGGTGTAACTCCAGAATCAGCTCTAGCCTGTTCCTGCAGATGTTAGCGAGCACCACTTGGAAGAGTTTTGAGGCAGGAACAAGAATATACGTTGTCACTCAGAATGCTGCCAGTATTTATTAATCATATCTTTTGTTACTAATCCGATAAAGCTTTTAAGTCAAAATAAACCCATCACAGTCTTCAGACTGTGTTTTTTCTTGCCTTTTATGACGTCTTGGAATTTTTCGTGGATCCGCAGCCATGGTGAGAGGGTCCTTGGTGTGTGGCTCTGTGGCAGGCCTGCCCGGGGCTGGCCTGCGTGTCGTGTTTGCTCTAGTGGGCGTCACAAGCTCTGTTTCTTCTCGCGTCCTTGTTTCTGTCTCTGCCATTGTTTTTGGAAAGAAAAACAGCCTTTTTTTTTTTTAATTTTTAAGTTTATTTCTTTATTTTGAGAGAGACAGATGGTGTGAGCAGGGGAGGGGCAGAGAGAGAGGGAGAGAGAGAGTCCCAAGCAGGCTCTGAGCGGTCATTGCAGAGCCCAATGCGGGGCTTGAACTCACGAACTGTGAGATCGTGAGCTGAGCCAACACCCAAGAGTCAGACGCTTAACCGACTGAGCCGCCCAGGGACCCCACAAAGAGCTCCTTCTTAAGTAGAGTCTTTGTCTTGAAACTCTTTGAGCCACTGTTGTTCCACTGAAAACCCTGTGATGTAGTGATATAGTATGTGTGTGTGTGGGGGGGGGGGGTGAGAAGTATTCTATAATTTTATAATTAAATGGCTGTTTTCTACTTTCTGCGCCTCAAGACTGCCACCCTAACAAGTGAGGTGTGACTGGAGAGCTAGATCAGGATGAGTGTCCCTCACCGGGCTGGACAAAGATAGGGTCAGCGGTAGGAGAGCAGGTCTTTATCATAAAAATGTTCTCAAGTATTTTAAAATGTTTAATTTTCGTCTCTTCCTGCCAGAAACTTGAGGGGATGTTTTTGGAGGATATGGTGGGGCTCCTGGAGGTAAAACCCATGACCATGTGGTTGTCTCTCAGAATTGGCCCCCACAGTGTGTCGTTCTCCTGTTACTCCAAGCTCAGCCTCCAGCAGTTCATCGAAGTCTCCATTCGCGGGGTCCTACCCGTGTATGGTTCTAGCAGCTTCTGTTCCAGATAAGCTGTTTGCGGCTTGATTCTGTGTATTTGAATCTCCAGATTCCGTGGTTGCAGTTTTCCCTGCCACCTTCATTCTCTGATGAGTCCAAGAAAAGTTGTCAATTTTCAGTTCAGCTTTTTTTCTTGTTAAAAGGACAGGAGTGATGACTTGGAAGCTCTTTACATGCCAGAGTGAACACCCGAAGTCCATAACCAACATTGTCAGCATTAGGAAAATTTTCAAACATGGAGGAATTATGCAGAAAAGCACGCAGAACTCTTACATGCCCGTCACTCCGTTGACCACAAATAATAGCAGTGAGTCACCTTGTTTTAATTTTGCTGAGTTTTTTAAAGCAAGTGTCAAATATATTATTTCACCTCTAAATATTATAGCATATCTTGAATAAATGAGGCTATTTCAAAAATAGAACTGCACTAAGACCCAACAAAATTAACGATAGTTCCTTAATATCGTCTAGTAATATGTCCATGTGCGATTTTCCTTCATTGTCTCAAGATATCTTTCTACAGATAAAGTTGGGATCCAAAGTTTAGGTCTTATTCTTAATGTATCTTTTAAGCCTTTTTAACCTAAGATTTTCCCCATTTTCTTCAGGGCATCCGTCGGTTAAAGGAAGTGGGTTCATGTGCCTTGTAGAATCTGCCATGGTCTTGACTTGGTACTCACTGTCCTCATGGTTTAAAAAACAAACAAAAAAGTTTATTCTTCCAACTTCTCTATCTCCCATAGGGAGTGTAGTTGGAGCCGGAGGCCTGGTTGGATTCAGATTCAAGTTAGTTTGTTGGTTAGTTTGTTTTGGGTGGTGATCCGGCATAGGCGGTGGTGTCGGTTCCCTACTGCGTCACCCCAGGCACTGTTTTGTTTTGTTCTGTTTTACTGCCTGCCTTTTCTTACTCTTAGAGGTGAGATGGATCAGTTTAGGTAGTGTCCGTGTGGCCCATCCATTACGAAGAGCAGATGGAACCAAATCTGAACTTGGGAAGGGACAGACTGTTGGAAAAGACCATCACAACAGAAGGTGCAGCACTACTGTAATGAGCGGACTGTTGTAATGGACAGCACTGCCTATAAGATCTGCGGGCTTCTCCAGGATCAGGCTGGAGGGCTTGGCTTATTTTTTTTTTTTTATCCAGAGGAATAAAGGAAGCTGGAAATGACCAGATGCATGTGTGTAGTGCACTTGAGCACTTGAGCAGAGGCTTACTTTGTGGTCTTTCTTTTCCTCTTTCATTCTTTCCTTCCTTCCTTTGTTCCCTACTTCCTCCCTCTGTCACTCTCTTTCTGTAATGCTGTAGGTTCTCTCTCTGTGTCTTTCTCTTTAGGTGTCTCTCTGTGTATCTCTCTTTTTTTCTTTCCCTTTTCCTTGGAAGGGGCCACTCAGAGGATTGTTCTGCATTGTGACGAGTCAGAGTGCAAATGGCAGCTTGGGAAGGGAGACTGACTGAGGTCTGGTTCAAGTCACGTCATCAGTCATGTTGTCCAGATGGGTCAGTGGGGACGAACCGCCCAGCTCATCATTTATGAGGCAAAGAATGGGAATCTAGACGGTCTGTATGGCCTTGTCAGAGGTTAACAAAAGGCGGAGTCATTTTTGAGCCTTTCAGTCTTACTTGGAAAGGTGATTCTTTGCAGTAAGTTACTTCTTGAAGTACAAAGAGGTGGGGGGATTGCTTAGTCATCACTGTTTTCCAGGAGCACAGGACTCAGGTTGAGTTCACAATTATCATGAAGTTCCCATAAAGCTTTCACCTGAGATTTCAGCAGCGTTGATAGGCGTTCCCTAGATGCATTATTTCATTGAGAAGTGTAAGTGTTCATAATCTCATTCAGGGTTTAGCCTAGGTGAGTTATCCTTTGCAGAGTCTTCATTATGTGTATTGTATGTATTATATTGAAAATGTCCTGTTCTTCACCGTTTCATTTTTCCTCTTTGAGTTTGTGTCTACAGGGACTACTTGAATGTTACGTAGCTCCAAAAAAATGAGCTCATTTTCTAAGCCGTAAACTGAAGATCTTCAGAATCTGTTCTTTACATAAAATGGTGATTTTGCATCAGACACATGAAGATAAGCTGGAATGTTGATATTGAAACAGGGTACATTATGACTTCAGAGGGTTGTGTGTTTGCATTTTTATTGTTGCTTAATAGTTCCATTATAAAAGGCACAGTTATTTCGAAGACCTAAAAAATAACGTCTGATCTTCCCACATACCTGAAATTTTTCTTACCACTGAAGTAGAAGGCACAATGTGTGTTTTCCCATTGCTGTTTAACTGTTCCATAAAGTTAATTTCTACTCTTTCCTATTCTAATGAAAACTGTGCTTTAGTTTTTTCCCTAATATAGTTTTTCTTCTTCAGTAATGCTACAAACCACTCAAATAATGGTCGAATAGAATGCTGATTTCACATGAGTTACCAAGATAGGGGTAACTCCTTGAAGAGGATGCTAGGAAATTACCCGAATATTTGGAAAATGATAAAGAATTTATGTTGGCACTATCGTCCAAGATCACCTCAGGTTGACGAGGGAATTTACTCTTCATGAGAACATTCATAATAATCAATGGGGAAAGAATGATAGAATTAGGGGATTACCACAGTGCAGCCTTTAAGGCATTGATGGGTCTAGACACTAGTCATCATTGGCTGAGGACGGTAGACAGACATTGTGGAAGAATACACTATCATCTCTGACATAGGTTTGTGGCTTTAGATGTATCGAGAGAGAGAGAGACAGAGACAGAGACAGAGACAGAGAGAGAGATTAGATACGGATATGGATATAGACATGCGTAACTCATTTTGCTATATTTACTCTACATCACGGCTGAAATTTAGAGCCTTGATCAGATGGTCTCTCTCTTTCCACTCACATGCGCACGTACACACGCTCACATAATCTAGTATTTCTTACATAACTTAAGAGTAATATCAATTTATTGTTTATGGTAATTTATTGACTATATACTATTATCCTATGATTACTGTGACAAATGCAATTTAAAAAAATTTTTTAATTGTATTACAATTGATTTTACCTAAACTGGATGGATAATACATGAATGTGTAAACTTGAAAATAGTTTTTATAACGAACACCATTCACCATCACATTGTTTTAATTGCCACTGTCCACCTGGGGTAGCCATACATATACACATTGTTTTTAAGGGGTGTCTTTGTAGGAATTTCCAAATAGTAGTAACAATAGCATCTAATGTGAGCAGTATGTTTGATTCTTCTATTCCGGTTATATACATATTCTCACTTATGTTGATATTCCCATCATGTAGATAAGGAAACCGGAGAGTAAAGAAGCTGTGTAGCCTTCCCAACATTATATAATTAGTCAGGTACAAAACATCGCTCTCTTTGACTCTCCTGCACATAATTGTAGTCACAAATTTTTTTTTAGTATTTATTTATTTTAGAGAAAGTAAGATACAGATTGTGAACAGGGGAGGGGCAGAGAGAGAGAGGGAGACACAGAATCAGACGCAGGCTCCAGGCTCCAAGCTGTCAGCACAGAGCCCGATGTGGGGCTCGAACTCACAAACCACAAGATCATGACCTGGGTCAAAGTTGGACGCTTAACTGACTTAACACCCAGGCGCCCCACTCACAAAAATTAATTTATCCTGATAATGCCTAAGTTAGTTTTAGTGACAAGTGACAGCAAAACTTTCCTCCCCTTAGCACACAGTATGTTTTAAGGTGATCTAATTATTTGAGATAATGCCACATATGTGCTACGTGACTCAGCCATTCTTTTCCTACACACGTAGTGCATAATGTGAAAACACTCAAACATGGACCAACCAGAACCTGTATTTGTCTCATTGCTACTGTGACAAATTACCACAAACTGGTGGCTTAAGACAACACAGTGTATTTTTTACAGTCCTAAAGGACAGAGTCTAAAATCAAGGTGTCAGTGGGCTGCATTCCTTCTGGAGGCTTCCTTGCCTTTTTGCTTCTAAAGTTCACCTGCCTTCCTTGGCTCATCACCCTTCTTTATATCACTCCTACTGTTGTTTCCTCCGTATCTCCCCCATTAGACCATGGCAACATTATTCCCAACAGCCAAATACTTTTAAGAAATCAAACATCTATCTAGTAGAGAGTGGATACACTAATGATTGTATTCCCCTACTGTGGAATACTACTCAGCAATAGACACTCCCACAAAGGTGATACGTCTTGGATTCATAGTGCTGCACTAGATAAATACGATAGACTAGAGCTGTACGATTCAGCTCGTATAAGATTATGGAAATCTAAAACCATTGTGACAAAAAGTGGATCATTTGCCAAGGGCCAGGACTTTAGTGAGGGCACCAAGTGCAGACTGACAGAAGAGAAATCTTTAGAATGAGGGAAATGTTCTATATCATGTTTGTGGTAATATTTACCCAACATTCTAAAATGCTCACAATTCAATAGCTGTATCCTTAAAATGGATGGGTCTGAGTCAATGTAAATTACGCCTCAATAAAATTTGAAAATTTTTGATGGAGTATATAGGTTATTTTACAATTTCTGGTTTGTGTGTATGTCACAGGGAGTTTTCAGTGATGAGATTTGCCAGTGATAGAAATCTTGCAAGTTCTACACTAGAACAGTTAAGTTTCATCTTCTCCATGATCAAGTACCAATAGGATTAGTTTGTGGTCATCAGAAATACAAATGCATTACTAGAAATTAAGGTGAGACATCTTTCTTTCAGAAAACGTGAGATTGAGCCTGCTAAAGTAGAACATGTTACTGATGAAATTCCAAAGCTTCTTGGACCATTTTCTCTTGTTCTTAACAGTATGAGCTCCCTGGCCAAGTACAGAGCATATTTTGGTCCCAGGAAAGTTATGCAAAGGGTTTAACGCAAGAGCCATGCCATTATTTTCCATAAGTCTTGTCTGACGGAATAAAGCACAGAGAGGCTAACTGTAAAACAAACTTCGGTGCCAGTCTCTCAGTGAAAGGAATATCAGCAAAGATGAACCTCGTTCTTTATAGTGTCTTTATTTATAAAATGGTCTAAGGATATCATTTTGATACAAGTGAGTTAACTTTGTAGGGTCCTCTACAAAACATCACGGGGACCTTTTCCTGTTTCTTATTACGAGAGCCATAAAGGTACATCCGTGTGTTGCTTTGCCTAAGTCAGAAGGAGGTTCATTTTCCGTCCATTCTGCCAAACAGACCATGGAGGAACTTTGGTTTTTCCTTCTGCAGAATCCTCTGCACAACAGGAGCAGTTAATTTGTAGTTATTTACAAGCGCTCAGTGAAGCACGTAGACTGATTTAGATGCCAGCTAAAGGTCTGTGAAGAAGGCAGTGTTCACTGATCACAGGCACCTGGGACGTTATCACCATGAAGTAAGTGACATCCAGAGTGCTCTTGAAACTGTCACAGAAGAGTTTACATTCATCAGAGGCACCGCAGAGCCTTTCTTGGAACCCTGAGCACCAGTGGCTAAAACCACCCGTCCTCCTCAGGGGTGAAGCCTTCCAGAAACTTTGATCTCAGTTAAATCGCCCTGCGACACTCAGCAAGTGTTTATCTTTAACTCCATATCCAAAGAGGTTTCTTGGAAACCTCATGCATGTGTTAGCCCCACTGTTCCCTTCTGTTGTGGCTGGACTATTGCAGTCATTTCATATGTACCTCGCCTGTCCTTACCTGACCCTCCTCTCCACATTCCACCGTCGTGATCTGTCTCACAGGAAATATGGTCATACCCCGTGCCACTGGATTCTCTGCCCTACCTCGTGGGGCTTCCAGTGTGAGGTTGGTTGGATGTGTCGACCTGACACATGAGAGCTCCGATGGTCCTGCCCACCCTTCCAGTCTCCTTGTCCACGGACCTTCCCCATGTCTGTGCTGCAGGTACATGCCAGTGACTTACAATTCAGAAGCACCAGAACACATTCCCTAAACACCTCATTCCATTTTATGCCTCAAATATACTTCAGGTATATCGAAAATAGTTGAGTATTATGAAGACAAATCTTCATGTGTCTTCCTGGTAAACCTTATCATACCTAGACATCCCCCCTTCGTGTTCCCTTCTCGCTGATGCATTCTCTGACCCAAAATGGAAGAACTATACACTCCCTCCTCTATGTTGCTGCTATATTGATGAAACAAATTATTTTGTATAATTGTGAACAGTAGACTAGTGTATATTACCTAAAAATTATTCATTTCCCTGCTATTTTTATATTTCTGTACTATTATTTTCTTGAGGGTAGGAAACATACCTTATTCACCATTGCAAACCTGGTGACTGGTACGTAGTTCGAACTTAGGATGTTTTGAAATGGACAGTGTAGAGGAAATTCTGTGACAGTGACAGATTAGATTAGGTGTTTTTCAATGTCCCTTCCAAAAGACGAAGTGTTTATATTTTCTGCTTTTTCATAATTTTTTCTACAACTCTGACTTGACAAACCTAATCCCTTTCTAGTCTCATTCTTTTTTTTTTAGGAGGTGTTTGTCCATTACAAAATATGACTACTTATACCTGAGGTAGAGCAAATATAACATTCTTTTCTATTTTGTTAACAGCATATAAATCATGTATAATGTTCTTCTTTTCAATATTCCCAGATCTCTTAGGGCATGCATGATACAAAGACAAATATTAATTTAATTTCGCTCCATTTCCTTGTATTTACTCTTCATCTTATTTGTTGAAAGATTCAAAAAGTGTAACAAAACGCAGAGAAATGACTCTGGTGTAAACCTACATGCTTTCCACTCTTTAGTCTGCAATATTATTTGAATCAATCACCTTTGCAGAAAAGTACGTTTCCAGTGGTTCTTAACTGAAGTATTAAAAACAAAAAGTCTTTGCCTCAAGCTTTTTTAAAGGTTAAACATATACCCTCCCTACATGGCGTGAATCTCAGTAATACACTTTGAGAACTCTGATTCATCCAATTTTCTATGTGGATAACGGACCAAGGATCCTTGCCCCCATAAAAACCATCAAAAAGATATTAGGCTAAAAAAAGGTCTCAGTGAGTCTTCTATTCAGTGAGATAAATGTTTAGGGTTCTGTTTAAACAAGCTGATTTTTCACGATGCCATTCATCAAATCACTTCACACCATTCACATTGATATTTATGACCCTTTCCTAACTAACTGCATGGTGCATAAAAGAAGTTTATGGGTATTGTCAAGTGTTGGAGATAAAACCCTAAAAACAGAATCTTACCCTTGAAAAGAAAACTATCAGCTGTATCAAGATGTTCTGAAATTGACTAGATGTACAGAAACAGCCTGTTGTTTTTAAAATGTCTAGCCTTTTCACTGAGGTGACCCGTTGTATTCTAATAATTAAATGGTGAATTCCAAGAAACAGTCTGTTGTATGTAACACCACCTCCTGGAGGTTGCCCTTCTTCCTCTTCTCTGAGAACTCGTTCTAGCAAAGCTTTGTTTTCTCTTATGTCACCTGTCTCTCTCTGTCTCTCTCATTTTTTAATCTTTTGTTCACCATTAGCTTTTTCCTTCTCTACACGTCCATTTCTTTACCTCTCTCTCTAAAAAGGTCTTTCTTTGACTGGCTTGACTGATTATTATCTTTCCTTTCTGTAACTGTCAAAAATCATGAAAAAATAACTTATTCTCACTGTCTTCCTTTTCCTTCTATTCCCACCTTAACCACTTGCAAAGTGGCTTCACATTTAATTTCTATAAGAACTTTTCTTAGCCCCCACTGTCCTTGAATGCTCTCTTGGGTTTGCTGTGTTGAAATCATAAATCCCTTTCTCTTTCCCTCTTGGAAATACTTCCTTCCCATAATTGTGTGCAGCTGGACTCTTTTGGTTCTCTTCTTACGTGACCAAAATCTTGGACAGACGGGACTCTGAGTACCTAGGTGAAATTCTTCCTCTGTCATGAACTGCCATGTGACCTAGCCAAGTTACCTCCTCTCCTCATGCTTAAATTTTCTCATCCAGGTAGGGTCTTACTATTATAGGAAGTTATCTGTCACTGTCACTATAGAATCAGTGATTGGCATTAAAGTAATGGGTCTTCTCAAATCAAGAAGAAAGTTCTCCAGAAGAAAATTCTCAGGGAATAAAGTTAAATATATAGCTACTTTTGAAAATCAATATTGTACCATAGGTCATGTGCTGTATGAAGCCTCACAGCTTTTGGTGACCAAAACAGATAATGCAAAGGTGAGATATTATAACTAGGCATTTTTTTTTAATTTTTAACGTTTATTTATTACTGAAAGACAGAGACAGAGTGTGAGCAGGGGAAGGGCAGAGAGAGAGAGAGGGAGACAAAGAATCTGAAGCAGGTTCCAGACTCTGAGCTGTCAGCACAGAGCCCGACGTGGGGCTCGAACTCAAAAACTGTGAGATCATGACCTGAGCCGAAGTCGAACGATCAACTGACTGAGCCACCCAGGCGTCCCATAACTAGGCATGTTTTTAGTCAATACTTAACATATATTTGATCAGCCAATAAGTACTAGAAACTGTCCTAGGTCTGGACTTGGAGTAGTGAGTAAAGCATATCACATAGTAAATACTAACATTACTCTCATTTACTCTTTTTAAAAATTTTTTTATGTTTGTTGATTTTGAGAGAACAGTGCACTTGAGTAGGGAAGGGGCAGAGAGAGGGAGAGAGAATCCCAAGCAGGCTCCACGCTGTCAGCACAGAGCCCGACACGGGGCTCGGACTCCTAAACTGTGAGCTCATGACCTGAGCCAAAATCAAGAGTTGGAGGCTTAACTGACAGAGCCACCCAGGTGTCCCTATGCTAATTTATTCTGTAATTTAACTAGTGCCTCTAATACTTAAATGTTTGAAAGTTTCACTTGAAGATTGTGAATATGCAGTTTATTAAGACAGAATTTCCTGTTGCCATGCAGAAATCCTTTCATATCCCTAAATTAGTAGTCTCTGCATCCGACATTCATGTTGACTATTATTTGGTATCAATTTACCCATTTTCCCCAGGGTCTCTGAAATGACTTCAGCAGTATTTCAAAACCTTTATAACATAAGTTCAAACCTAAAATGTTTATTTCCGTGTTCAAGAAGTACATAGAAACTTAAACCATATTACAGACTGTTCCTCTTGTGTCACGGGTGTTCCTGAGAGCATCCTTGGAGGAGGGGAGGGTTCTTAGCACCCATCACCCGTATTTGGCACTGGGAATTCTAGTGTATTTGCTGTTAATATCACTGCTACAAATACGTGCAAATGTGGAGCGGAAGCTTGGGTCGGAGAGAGGGAGTCTCCGCTTGCTAACTACAGGAAGATAGCAGGAGAGGAGAGCACAGTCTCTTATTATGGGAGCTAATCCATGATGCATTTATTGTGTGGAGCCATTTTCATGACAATGCAAATCTAGATTTTAATATACAGAACGCACTCTGGGAAACCCACTGCAGTAATAACATTACCCCATTCATTATATGGAAAGTCGTATCCTCTTGTCTCTTACGTTAATATCAGTTCAAAATATTTATTAATCTGCTTAAAATTGCCTGCCAGTTGGCATATTGGGATGTTCTACATGGTTTATGATATAATTTTCCTTTTCCCCTGTATTCTCTACATTTCAGCTGTACCCACAGAACTCATTACATTTTTGCCAGAATTAGATCATTCTCTCTGATAACTGTGAGGGCATCAGACAAGCTTCGTGTTGTATTGATATGGACATTTTTTTATATCTAATTTATTTTATTTTATTGATACAGTTTTTCCTGCTCTTTTCTTAGGCTTTTTAATTCAGTGTCTCTACTTTTAAGCGGCACAAACCTCTCAGCTACAACCTCGTTTGCTTTTTGCCGGCTCTTTCCTCAGTCTTCTCCTGTCCCTGCATGGATGAGAAGAGGGTTGAGGGAGTACATATGAACTTAACCCAAAAGGGTAATATGGGTGACAAAGTACAATTAGAATGGATGAGGTAGATTAATTCCATTTCCCCTCTTCCTCCTGTATGTCATGATTTTGATTTATTGTCTAACTGCAGAGTATCACCTAAGATTACTATTTGTATTTTCCATTTCAAAACAGGACAACATCCCTTTAATAGAGTTTGGGTTAAGATTGTCCTTGATCCCTCCTGTAAAAGTCAGGTTTCATGTCCTTCTGCCTAATAAAACAAAAGTCTTAGCCTTGGGAATGCAGGCCAGAGCAGTGATTTTCAAATTTGGGGTTAGAAAAACGACCACCTGGATTTCTCATAAAAGATTCACATTGTTCAGAAATATTATCAGGAATCTATAGTTTTATAAGTATTCCAGATAATTCTAGTTCAGATAATTTAAGGACCATGGCTGCATTTTGGTTTCCTGCGCTTTTTTAAAGCTCTAAACTGGTATTATTCAAACAAAAATATTAAGACCCAAACCCCCGGGCTTAAGAAAACTATGGGAGGAGGTGATGGTGGGTTCCTATCATGTCTTTTGTGAAACCTGTGGTTGGCTCAGCACCGTAGCAATATGTATGGAGCTGATTAACTCTATCCTGCATTCCATCATTCTCTACCAATCCAGGAAAGGTGAACAATTCCTAGAAAGAGCTCAAGCATGATGATGCATGAGGGACATAGTCGGAGTGTCATCATGAACTTGCCCAAAGGATTCTGCTAGTTATTAGCAAACAGTGTTTGATGGAGTGTATTAGGAACAGACTAAAGATCAGGCAGAAACAACCCCGTTTCATCAGGTGATGGGACACCGTTGAAGGCTCAGCCACGGAATTTCCCTGTGTCTCCAGACACGCTGAGTAGGGTGAGGCTGCGAGAACAACAAAACCACAACCAACATTCAGCACTGGGTTGATGATCGTATTTTTCTGAACGAAGTTCTCAACATGAGACTGACAGTTCCAAACAAATTATCTGCCTCAGACACACACAGTTTCTCCTTTTGTCTGTGTTAATAAAACGGCTAAGACGAAAGTCCCGAATATGTGAGTGTGGGAGGGAGGGTCGAGGCCTGCGTGCCTCCTCTCTCCTGCAGGGGCACAGGAAGGCAACAGAGAAACATGGATCTGGGTCAGATGCAAACTAATGATTGGTGGAATATCGTCAGGAACTCCAACGCCTGGAGCTAGAAAACCTTGAAAAAATCTAGAATTCTCAAAAAGAGGTTGATAACGTTTGTTACGTGTAGGGTGACTTTCAGAGGAGGGTCATTGCTGATGATTGAGGCCGGTTGCTACCGTGTGCCCATGAGGACAAAACACAGAAGACTGTTTCTGTTTTTGTGACAGTGCGGCAGAGGCCAACACAAACTTTTTTTCTACTATCGAGAACTTTCTGCCTGGCATGATTGGTGTTTCCAGAAATACAAGAGAATGAAATGTAGTTCTTAATGTTGAAGAGCCTACAGTCTGTCTGAATAAAGGATCTCACCTTCTCTCTGCTTTTCCAAGTCATAGGAAGAGGGACCCCACAGGTGTGTTCTTTTCATAGGCTACGTAACGTAGGTGTTGTTTTGTTTTCTTTCTAACATGAAAATAACAGAACAGAGGGGGTTGATTAAAGACACCAAGTTTCCAGGGTCCCTGGGTGGCTCAGTCAGCTAAGCATCTGACTCTTGCTTTCGGCTAAGGTCATGATCTCACAGTTGGTGAGTTCAAGCCCCCCACATTGGGCTTTGTGTTGATGGCGCGGAACCTGCTTGAGATTCTCTCCCTCTCCCTCTTTCTCTGTCTCTGTCCTGCTCGTGCTCTCTCGTGTTTTCTTGGTGAGGACACCCAAGTTTCAAAGTAATAAACTACAGAAGAAATACCTGTGTATATATATGGCCCATGAATTCTCTTTAATACCAAAATTAATAATGATAAAGTAACAACAAGCACAAAGGGTTAGGAATTCTGTTTTTTTTTTTTAATGTTTGCTTATTTATGAGAGAGAGGGAGAAAGAGTAAGGGAGGAGCAGAGAGAGAGAGACAGAGACAGAGCAAGAACCCCAAGCAGGTTCCACACTGTCAGCACAGAGCCTGATGTGGGGCTTGAACTCACGAACTGTGAGATCATGACCTGAGCCGAAATCAAGAGTCAGACATGTAACTGACTGAGTCACCAGGCACCCCAAAAGGAATTCTGTTCTAATATGTGAAAAATTATAGGAGAATTCATGGATGTTCTGAATGAACCCAGAATTCCAAGTCCACAAATTTGAATTTCTGTCCTAAGGACAAAATTTAGAGACAGTCTTGGGGAACAAATGTTCCATAGTTGTGAATAGTAAAACAAATGATAACTTGGAAACTAAGGAACTGTTTTCCCAGCTTTTAAAGGGGCGCCTGGGTGGCTCAGTCGGTTAAGTGTCCGACTTCAGCTCAGGTCATGATCTCACGGTTCAAGGGTTTGAGCCCCACATCCGGCTTTGTGCTGATAGCTCAGAGCCTAGAGCCTGCTTCAGATTCTGTGTCTCCTCTCTCTGCCCCTCCCCTGCTCATGCTCATGCTCTGTCTCTGTCTCTCAACAATAAATAAATGTTAAATAAATAAATGAATAAGTAAAACAGTTAAATAGAGTGGATTGTATATATTAGAGAATATGGGCCTGAAAAATAGTGACTTGTTTCCCTAGAAAGGCATTCAGTGATCAGCAGAACTCCTCACAGGTGCCATGGTTGCATGTTTCTTTATCGACAGAATTCTTGTGTTTGGGAATTGGGAAATGCTGCCTAGAGTCCTTCATTAGGATTCTCACAAGTCATTAATCTCTGAAAACTATTTGTCAGGCAAAGTAGTAATTGATAAAATCCTTGTATGTTGAAGTTATTGACTAATGATAAGTGCCCCCTGGAGGACAGTTACGGTTGGTAAACTGTGCACAATTTGTGCTTCGAGAGAGGACATCTCGTCAGGAGTGTGCACCAGGGAGAGAAAATCCAGTTTAGGGATGAACTGGACACTTAACTCAGAAAATTATTTATGTGATGGCCAGGCAGAAAGACAAGTTGAGATCAAGAAACCAAGTAACGGAGTTGGGGGTCAGAGGTCCAGAATGAACAGATCAGACCTTGGATCTGGAGAGACTACCTGTCAACAGAGAAAGAGTACGGGTTTGCAGCAGCTGGGGGCCCTGAAGGGAAGGATTTGGATGCATGCATCTCCCTGTGGTAGTGAATTGCGTGCCCCCTGCATGGGTGCTGGCCGCTTGACCAGGTATTTTTAACATAGGGACAAACGCGTTGGGCCAGTGACAGCCACCAGCAGGG
Source organism: Panthera pardus (assembly GCF_024362965.1). Taxonomy (NCBI): domain Eukaryota; kingdom Metazoa; phylum Chordata; class Mammalia; order Carnivora; family Felidae; genus Panthera; species Panthera pardus. The sequence goes on along the minus strand of NW_026526677.1, from coordinate 112,108,966 downwards.
GTCCGATCTGAACACCCCCCCTTTCCTATTGGACACTCTCCGTGGAACTTTGGGCAGGGGGCCAGGCAGTCAGGGATGTGTGGAAACCATGCAGGGACTCCTCCCGGGCACAGTGACCCTTATAATAACAGTAAGCCACTCTGTGTCTTTTTTACTGGGCTGACATTTTCACTGACGGTGCAAAAACAATGGTGGATAAAGCTACTGGCAACTCAGCACAAGTCAAGGCTGTGGCCACAGACGACATGTCGTCACTGTATTTCTCATTGCCGTGCAACACACGCATGTGCACACACTCACACCAATTTTACTTATGAACAACCTTGATGATGGGATAAAAATTACTACTCCTTGTACATGTTGAGCCTTGAGTATATGATATGTCCTTGTAATATTCTGTGTGACAAAGTGAGAATTGTGCGTCAAGCTGTTTTGCTGCTTGTCTCTAAGCAAAACCCGTGTTTGATTATTCCATTTGCGAGCTGAATGAGCCCCCTTATTCATGAAGCCGTCTACTTGAAATTCCCAGCAGACTGACAAATTATGATTATTCAGACTTGAATATTTTGGTGATATTTCCTTTAAAACAAACAAAAAACAACAAAATGAAAGATGAAGTAAACCCGTCCCTTTTAGGAAGCAGGTGGCAACGATAAAATTGGAGCTTTCAAGCAAAATTTAGATATTTGGAAAAATGGTATCTGCTGCCGTGGTCTGGAGAGCTTCTCAATGCTGAAAGATGTTTCTGTTGAGATTCATGGTAAATATTAACAAATGTGATGTTTTAAGATGTGGTATAATGAAATGTATCAAAGTTGGGAAGTTCTTTTTAACTCGGTGAGGCAATATTTTTCAAATGCCTTATGCGTGCTGCTACCAAATCCACATAGGTAAGAAGATCTATTCAAGGCGCACAATGGAAAGTAGTTTGCGTAATAAGCACATGACAGATAAAATTCCCACTCTCCTTTTGTCATACAAAACTAAGAACACACAGCCGCCCACACATGTACACACGCAATATGCGAATCACAATAACTCACAATATCCTGTTATCTCCCAGTTCCCTCCAGTATGCTCTGCTCCCTTAACCCTCACGGTCCTGTCGTCTGGGTGAACTTCTCACGTAGACTCTGTGTGCGTGTGTGCGTGTGTGTGTGTTCATCGGATTTCGCTGATGTGCTCACTGTGCTCGTATACTCAGAGCTGCAGACTGTGATGTCGGAGGGGGGGGCGGCTGGTCAGCAAGAGGGTGTGACCACTGCCTACCACTGCTCTGCGCCCCGCCCTCCGGAGGCCCTCACCCTCTCCTCTGTCTTTGGAATATGTACTCTGCTTCCCTTCCCGGCTTCCTGCAGCTGCCCCAAGGGAATGGCCTTAAGAAAGTGAGTGTGGAGATCATCTGAATGACGTGCATGACCAGACCCAGGTAAAGCCTGGAAAGAAACTTGGAGGACTTGGCGGGCAGGTGCAGAGATCTGCTCATCTTGTGGCCGCCCCAGACAAGCCTCGAAGGAAAGGCCCCTTTGCTTATAAAACCTGCCACCTACCAGTCTGGAGCGGTCGGCCTGTTTCTCTACTTTCTTCTCGTGTTCCACAGAAGGGGCCCTTTTCAGATTAACCTGGGAAGCTCCTGACAAAGTTGGAGAACCGTATGTGGGCCCTTCGATTCTCTGGCTGTCCAGATAACCACAGTTCAGAATAACTGGGGAAGGGAGAGATCCACTCTTTTTGACATTGCCTGCATACCCCGCAGCAGATGCCTGACCTTTGCTACTTGTTGGCTTATAGCAGGGTGCTCTCTTCAGACTGAAATGTGGACTGTTCAGTACTTGCAGAGACAGAACACACAGGTCACTCTTACAGAGACCCATTTGTCTGCATTTGTGATGTCCCAATGTAAACAACTCCAGGATCCCTACAATCCTGCCTGCAAGTTCCATGAAGAGGTGACTGACCGCTTGGGAGTCGTTCTATTTTTCCCATCATTGTTTGTGCCAACTCGTTTATGAAACTATTAATGGTTTGATCCTCCCTTCCCTTTGGCTTTGGAAATCTGATATCTGATCATACCCTCTTCTATTTCAAAAAAAATCTCCTAAAATGGGAAAACCATTGGGTCCATTGTCCCAGTCTCATTCTCTAGGTGGGTACATGTCTAACCTGCCAATAGAAGCAATTTTGAAAGGTGTCAGGCACAATGTGTCGAAACATACATTTCTTGTTTACATGACAAATACTTTCAGTAACCAAACATACTTTTTATCTAAGGAAATTCTTAGAGAAATTTTTCATTTTCACTTTATGTTGTTCAATTAGGTCAGCATTCTCGTTTAATAAATAGCTCTTAATATACTTTGAGACAGTTAATGGCACCCTGGGTCTTTGCTTTTTTCTTTCTTTCTTTTTTTTAATATCTTTACTCCATTAACCTTTCCTCACATGGAGTTAATTCTATTTAATCATTTTTGTTGCTTGTTTTTGGATCTACTTAAATTTCGTTCTGTTTTGTTTCCAAATACCATTTTTAAAATGTAAGAGGCTGCATTGAACTCAACTCAAGCCATGTCATGGATAGCGGCCAATCTATCCATAGCAATTAGGTACCATTCTTCTGCCTGTGAGACAGTTGGCTCCCATTTGTACTGTATTGAAAAGATTTCTTTTTCCAAGGCGCTTTAAGGATAAAGTAAATCAAACCTGTGTGCCCTGCTGGAAATAACATTAAGGAAAAAAATGAGAATTAGGTCATGAGAAAATGGTCATTCTAGTTATCTATTCCTTTTGTTTTATTTTATTTCGAAGTTTATTTTGAGAGAGTGGGTGAGGGACAGAGAGAGGGAGAGAGTGAGAACCCAAGCGGCCTCCACACTGTCAGTGCAGAGCCTGATATGGAGCTCAGACTCCCAAACTGTGAGATCATGACCTGAGCCGAAATCAAGAATCGGAGGCGAGGGGAGCCTGGCTGGTTCAGCCGGTTGAGCGTCTGACTTCGGTTCAGGTCATGATCTCATGGTTCATGGGTTTGAGCCCTGCGTCAGGCTCTGTGCTGACAGCTCAGAGCCTGGAGCCTGCTTCAGATTCTGTGTCTCCCTCTCTCTCTCTGCCCTTCCTCTGCCTGTGCACGCTCTCTGTCTCTCTCTCTCTCTTAAAAGTAAATAATCATTAAAAAAAAAGTTAAAAAAATTATATAAAAACCAAAAGAATCGGATGCTCAACCAACTGAGCCACCCAGGCACCCCTAATATTTGTTCATTTTATTTTATTATTTTTGATAGCATGTTTTGAAATATTTTCTAAAGATGCATATTCTTTAATCCTGAGAGTGCTCAGTTGGGTGTTAGTCTTTTAAAATAACAGTTATATCTAATGCCACTTCTCATCCCGTCTTTTAGACTAGTTAATTTGATTCTGATGGAGTGCTAACAAAGGCCCATTTGTTAGACATCTGCTCTGGCTAATGCACTCAGGTGTGCGCATGACCTGAAAAGCTCACAATTTCTTGGCAGACATAAGAGACGGTAGCTTTAAAATGGGTCACACACGTAGAAGAAGAAACAGTACCGTGGCAGCCCGATGCAGGAATGATTCTATCTAGGAAATTAGAAAATGCTCACAGAAGAAGCTGGGCCTTGAAGAATGCAATGAATCAAGGCATAAAAAGCTATAGGGAGAAAGATATGGGCTAGTGAGACCATGGGACCTTTCCAGGGAAGGAAGAATAACTCAGGGATAGAATTCTGTATGAATAGAAACAGCAGAGAAATGATAGAATCTGGGACCAGAAAAATCGGTTAAATGCTGCGTTTTTATGTCTGTGGCTCGTGAAAATATGTGAAGAGGCAGATGTACTTGCAACAAAAGAAGTGTGGGGACAAAAGTGGCATGAGATCCTGGAGAGTTTTTGAGCTAGGTTACAGAGCTTTGAAATAATAAAGAGACACCACAAAATGAAACTTAATTAAAACTTTGCGAGAATGCACGTGACGTAAGGCTTGGACGAAGGGAGAAGACAGGGTGGTCAGGGAAGAGCGTTACCCGTTCGAGGAGGCCGGATGAGGTGGGAGTAAGAGGCGCGTGATGGATAGGCTAGCTGATGGCACGGACGGTTCGTGATGGACAGTTGTGATGGGATCCCGTAGTGAAACATACGTGTGGAGGCTGGTGGCCAGCGTTGTGAGGGACCCACTCGTGTCTCCTCAGCATGTGTTGCTTCTCTGTCCTCTGGGCCAGCTTCCAAGTGACAACAGCTCAGAGTTTACCCTGGCTGCCCGTGCCTCTTCTGCCCACTTGGTGGGCGGGCTGGAAGTGCTGGTGCCTTGGCAGCACTCAGGATCAACCATCCCTCAGCCAAGGGCTGACAGGAATGTTTGGGTCATTACCTCGTCCCCCCATGTCTTGGGTGGAATAAGTCTCAAGTGCTTGTTCTTCTCTGACGTCCTCAGTGTTTCCATAAGATTAGCGTTTCCGGATGCCCACAGTGGTAAGGTAGTTTTCATTGGATTCCTTTCCTTCCTTGTGTTACTTACCCTCTCTCCAGTGGTGTTCCCTGGGATCACTTCCCAAATAGAGTACTTGCCTTCTAATTCTTTTTTTCAGGATCTGTTTTAAGGAGAACCCCACTTAAGACACATAGGCTCGAAGTAGCCTTATAGCGCGACAGATTGAAATCCTAACACCGAGCCTGTTTCCGGGAATATATCGCCAACGGTTCCCTTGGAATTGCTAGAGATAATTCCTGGCATTGTTTACATCACACTTACTCTGCCTTCTCCTGAGGAGAATTAGGACAGAAGGAGATGAAATGTGTTACGCTGATGCATCCGTAACAAACACTACCGACTTAATGGCTTAAAACCACACACGTGTTATTTTTTATTTCTGTAGACGAGATGTCTAGTACAGGGTCAGCGGGCCATCAGGTGTCTGGAGGTCTGTGTTCTCTCTGGAGGCTGGAAGAAAACAAGCATTTCCATGCCTTTTTTGGATTTTAAGAGTCCACCGTCAGTCCTTGGCTTCCTTCTACCTTCAGAACTAGTAATACTGCCTCTCTCTGACCATTCTTCCAATAGCCACCATTACCTCCGACCCTAACTAGTAAAAGTTCTCTGCTTTTAAGGACAAATGGGATTAGATTGGTTACTCCCCGATAATATAAAATAATCTCACCATCTCAAGGTCCTTAGCTTAGTCACATGTGCACATACCCTCTTGCCATGCAAACTAACAGTTTCCCAAATTCTGGGGATTCTGATGGGACATCTTTGAGGGGCACTATTCTACCTAGCCCACTAGCCTGTGGGGGCGATAAAAAAAACAAGCATTGAAGAGATGTGAAGGGAACAGTACTTACAAACGTTGTGTGGTTTGTTGGTTTGAGTTAACTGCCATCAAAGCATAGGAGGGGAAAATTATAGACTCAGGTCAGGTAATTAATAACTCAGGGTAAGATGTGAAGAACAGAGGATAGCTATGGTAACGTTTAAAGAGACCTTGTCTCCTGCAGGCAGAAGGCAGGCTGAGCCGAGAATGAGACTGGAATTGGATTGTGCTAGACACAGAGTTGCATTCATAGCCCCAACAAGTGTTGTGGGAATTACAAGGGTGTGATAGGCAGAGGGGACAAAGATATAGTTAAGGAACGTAAGCGCAGACCTGCTTTTAAACCTTGAATGTCCAAATTCCCTTCAAATTTCTGGGTCTGCAGGAACGAGTGGGCCATGTGGCTGTCGACAGGCGTCAGGTACCTGCTGGCTGTTGGCCAGGGACATCAGCTTCCTGCCACATGGGCCTCTCGATAGGAGAGGTTACAACATGGCAGCCTGTTTTGCCCACATAATCGTTGAGATGCTACATGTTTTTTAAGCTACTGAGTTTTGGGATAATTCATTGTACACCACTAGATAACCACTGTGATGCCCAAGAGAAAGCAAATGCTGTCGAGGAAGGGCGGAATAACAGAATGGTGGAATAAATTTTCCCTTGAGAAGCTGTCTTTGTCCTTGGCCACCTCTTTGCTTTCCGAACAGTCCGGTCCAGCAAATGGCCTGGTTTTGGTGCCAGAGTGAAGACTGTGCTTGGAGTAACAGCATGGGCTTTCTCACACCAACACTGATACCGCTTTTGGTCGTGATGAATGCGTGGCCTGATGAGGTCAGAGGAGGGCACTGAGCCCTCGGCGTGGTGCACTGCCTGGTGGATGCTGACCGGCTGCCTCCTGGCATATCAGATCACCCGTGCTTTGTCTTGACTCAGTCTGCTGTGTTGAGTGTGACTTTATCTTCACGGGCTCAGGTAGCATCACTACCTCAGGCTCACAAAGCATCTGTTTTATGATCATGGATGTTCCCAGTGTGGTCTTGGGTTAACGGACCTAGTTGAGGATGAAAGGGGTATTAAAAAATAGGACTGCGAGAGTCACTGGCCCTATATTACACCACATCACGTAGAAGCCTCTTCCTAGTAGAGCATTAGAATGACTTCATAAAAGATGCATTTGAATTGAGGTCTTTGGGGTGAATCCTTGTAGGATTGGAGTTTAAGCCAACAGCTACTGTGTGGTCCTGGACCCGCAGTAGTGGGAGATGCCTCTGAGATTAGAAGTGGGAGCTCGGCTCCTTTACCATTACCGAAGGCCAGTGACTCACCTGGGTAATATTTACCACCCGGTCTCCAAGCATCAGGCTCTGTCTGACTAGGGTTCTGGCTTTAGGAGGGTGGACAGTCATACTAAGGGACACAATAGGGGAGAGAATAGGGGGTGCTGTAGGGCTCCATTAAACCTAGAGGTACCTCCTAGTGGATATTGTGTCCACTCCTGTGCCAGTGGGTTATCAGACAAAGAAAGGAGTTGCTACTCTAGCAGAAGTAGTTGACTTACTGTACTGAGGGAAAGGATGATGTTCTGTCACTGGGGTGGAGAGGTGTCTGGAGTCGGGGACACTCAGGTTCCTCGTGACCTCTCACCAAGCCTCGTGATAAATACGAGTGGACCGTTGCAGCAAGCCTGGTCTGCAAAGGCCTGGGGACCAGGATGGAGATTGGAGCCATCCCGTCAGGGATAACAATCGGGCCCCTAGAACAGCAGGATTGTTGGCCGGGGTTGAGTAACATCTGGAATAGCCGGTGGGAGAAGGAGATAATGAATATGAGTTGGAGCCCTAGGATGAATTGCTCCAACAGAGACAACAGTCATGAATGTGAGAACAAGAACAAGAACTTTAGGTAAATCTAAGGAATGTCTACGCAGTGTTTCCAATGCATCACCTGTAGCCGTCTTGGAGATTAAGTCATGGAGGCGGCTCGCGAATAATACTCCATGCACGGACTCAGCCTTTCCTCCCCTGCCATTATGACCCTGACACAGCGTGTCTCTGGTTCCAGGGCCCCACACTGAAGGCGCTTCCCTGACTGGCGTAATTTTATCGAGTCAGCAGTAAATTACTGCTGTGTTAGGCTGTTAAAATTTCAGGAATGATTTGGTGTCACAACACAGCATACCCCAACCTGACTAATATTCACTGAAAGAAGAAAAAGCAGGAGGAGGAACGGGAGGGCACGCGGGTTCTCAGAAGACAGACTTACTACAATGGATGCAGGAGAAAACTCAACACGTTCTCTCACACTGGAAGCATAAGGACGAAGACCTGATGTATGGGTGGGGGAGTTAAGATACACGGAGAATCAACCCAGAGTTTCCCTAAATGCCTAAGGGTACTCAAGAGAAAGGATGAAGATAAAAATCTATAACAAGTAAGGAAGAGAAGAAACCTCTGTGGTGAGGGCTGCCTCCTGGGCTCAGGGTGAAAAGGACCACAGAAGGGGAAACGTGCCAAATGTTATGGGAAACAAACACTGGGGTGACAGATCAACCAGCAGGTTGGACCTGGGGTAAAGGTCGTGCTTTTAGGATGGAGTTGCACATTTTAAGAACACGTAAAAACGTGATGACCGTGCAAAGGGAGAGCGTCTCTCCGAGGAGAATACTGAGACAAACGCAGGGAGAAGCAGGAATCCCAGGCCACGTGGTCACGCTGCTCGCTGCAGAGAGCACAGATTCCCATGACATCCTAGTGCCTGTGAGTCCTGGCTGTGCTGTGTTTTGCGTCCCTGTGTCCAAGGAGAGCTCTTTGTGTGCCTTCGTGATCGTCTCTGTCTGTGGTCCTCTGTGCCCTGCGCTGGAGTGATGTTGTGACCACACGGACGCCTGACTCAGTTTACTCCCTCTCTGCCTGTGTCCTGTGACTGCCTGCAATGCATCCCTCTTGGGTTGTTCCCAGTGTTTGAGTCTTTTTCAAGGACATCATGACCTTTCCCATCTGCTGGCTCTTCTAACAGCTGCTTCTGTCGTAATGCCTTTTTCTCTTTATAAACCCAGCATATTCATACTCACTCTTTAAGAATCAGATTGGTTACCTCCACCCTCCGTGACGCTGTCCCCAGGGCCTCAGAGCGGGTTTACTTGCCCTTACCTATCACGCGCTCACGTTCACATAAGCATAAAGCTTCGCTGGGCAGTGATGGGTTGGTCACCCTGGCCACCTGTCCGCCTTGCCGGCTGGACTGCGTTCCTTTGCTCGGGGCCCCCATGGCAGTGGACACGTAGTGCCCGCCCCATGGGAGAGCCGTAGCTGGTGACGAAGGGCAGGATGAGGGGCGCCTGGGTGGCTCGGTTGGTTAAGCGTCCGACTTCGGCTCAGGTCATGATCTCGTGGTCTGTGAGTTTGAGCCCCGCATCAGGCTCTGTGCTGACAGCTCGGAGCCTGGAGCCTGCTTCGGGTTCTGTGTCTCCCTCTCAAAAATAAATAAACGTTAAAAAAAAATAAAAAAGGGCAGGATGAGTTGTCCTCCCTCTGTGACTGTGTGACACCCATCACACACTGTCACATCCAGGCATGGCTCCCATGTCGTTTCGGGAGCTGCTGCAGGCCTTTCGTGTCATCCATGTACTGATTTAGCCTGGGAATCTAAGGGATCTGAAAGCATTCGGGGTCAGGAGAGCCTAGAGAACGATTAATTCCACAACCACCAAGGCATCTGATCGCCCACTAGGGAGCTCAGAGCTGTTCCCCTCACCAGCTGCTTCCAGAAGCCTCCGCCAAGTAGCCAGACACTGTGGCAGGAGCATTTGGTTCCCGTGACACCTGTGATCTCAGGTGGACCTCAGTGCCCCTCGCGCTCTGAGGGGACCCGGGGACGGCTCCGACCTCCTCACCGTTTCCTTCAGTTGAACAGCAAGGGTGTCCTTTAGGTCTCCTGTTTGCTCCCCCTTAACAGTCCTGGTTGCTTTGCCTTTGTGCAAATAAGCGTCAGGAGAAAATTCTGGATGGGGCTTGAATTTTACAGTGTTTGACTGGAGTGAGAAAATATTTTCTAAAACAACATGGTAGTAGCATTTATTCAAGGCCTTTTATTCTGTCTTAAAAGTAACAGGCTGGTTAAAAACCAGCATGGGATTCTTATTTCTTTTGTTATAAATATGCATTTGGTTCAGCGTGTTTTGTATTTCGTTCAGCATGTTTCTAGAGTGTTGCTCCCAATTTCAACATATAGGCCCAAATTGCATTCCCAACCAATTCAGCTTGTTTTGAATCAAGCTCTCCAAATAGGCTGCCCAGCCATTAGCAGCTCGTTTTTCAAGAACAGAGAGTGGAATTACGATGAGAGCTACAGTGTGGGTATTTGGCCACAGACACTAAAATTGCTTTCGTGCTTCTCTCATCAAGCCAGCCACAACCGCTCACTCCATAAAAGTGGGGATTTTATTATATTATTCTATTTTCATTGTGTCCTTTACGTGCAGCAAAATTCACCCTTTCTCGCGCACAGTGCTGCGATTGTGACAGAGGCGTGTGCACATCCACGTGGGCACCAGGGCGTCAGGTACAGAGTGGTTTCCCCGTGTCCCTGGAACTCAGTGATGGGTTCACTCTCCCTCCGTCCGTGTCTTCAGAAGGTACCATGCCTGAAATCGTGTGTAGTTTTTCTACTTTGCCTTCCTGGACCTCGTACCCTGAATGTGAGGCTCTGTGATGTTGCCCACTTTACCCAAAGTCCATGTTGTTGTGCTGCTGATTAGAATATTCCATTCTGTGGATGGCCCCCAATTTGTTTATTCCCTGTTTGATGAATGTTTAGGCTGTTTCCAGGCTTGGATAGTTATGAATGAAACGTCTCCAAAGACCCACATCTAGGCTGTTGTATGAACAAAAGTGTTGATCTCTCTTGGTTAAATAGGAGTGGGCCTGTTCAGCTGTGTTGTAAACACGTGTCTGTAAGAAACTGCCAGACGGCCCTTTGCCTGCTTCCGTCTTTGTGGTGAGCCCCGCCGTGGAGGTTCACCAAGAAGAGCTTTATGAGTGTGGACCACGCCCCTGTGTGTCTGTGGCCCCAGAAGTCCATTCTGTCACGCATGTGGGCTAGCCTGTGCCCTCCCTTTAGCGTTGTGTTTAATACGTAACTGAATTCTTCATGCTTTTTATGCCACTGGGCGTATTTTCCAACTAGGCTGTGCCACAGGTAATCCTGGGCTCAGATCCTGTCCCTTCCAAGAAACATCTTTCTGTCTTCACAGTTCAGTCTACTTTTTGCCACACAGCACCATTTTTTCTGGTAGATTGAAGAAAACCTGTGATTCTGTACTCTTTTTTTTTTTTTTTTCTTGTTGATAACATGGAAGCAATGTTCCTTCTTCCAGTTTTGTCTGTCCCAAATGGAAGCTTAGCTAAGCCGAGGTTTTTAATGAGGCCAAATGATCATTTCTGATGCTCTTAAGCACGTTTAAATGAACAGTCTTTAGGTAAGTGAGCTGCCCCGTGAAGGCGAGCCTTGGCAGAAATGCTTTGAATATTTTAAATGTAAATTAGTCTCTTCCCTTTAGTTGTCTTGGAAACCTAAGGAGGTACCCTCTGGAGTTGACTTGGAGTTTTACAAAATATACTAATGTAATAAAAAAGAATTACTGCGTCCATCATTGGATATTCACATCCGGAAGACAGACCTGCATGTAAAAATGGAGACGTTTTGATGTAAATTAGCCACTAGGACCAGTTTCAAAGAGCTCCTGAGGAGCAGCCATCCTCTTCATGGCCTTGCCTCCTCACCACGTTATCGGTGGTGTATGCTTCCTTGCTTTCTCTTTTCCGGGTGCACTTTGCCCAGTTCAGCGTCCTTGCCCTGCTGGGGAGCTCCTGCGAGTTCCCTAAGTCCCCAACTATCTTTTTAAAAACTCTTGCCCCTCCCTCAGCAGAGGCAGCCATGACCTTGCTGTCCACTTCGCATGACCTTGCTGTCCAGTTCTAGGGTGGTGGCACACATTATTTATTGCCTTGGCTCTGTTCTCTCTGCCCTTCTTTTTTTTTTTTTTTTTTTTTAATTTTTTTTTTTAACGTTTATTTATTTTTGAGACAGAGAGAGACAGAGCATGAACGGAGGAGGGTCAGAGAGAGGGAGACACAGAATCTGAAGCAGGCTCCAGGCTCTGAGCTGTCAGCACAGAGCCCGACGCGGGGCTCGAACTCACGGACCGCGAGATCATGACCTGAGCCGAAGTCGGCCGCTTAACCGACTGAGCCACCCAGGCGCCCCCTGCCCTTCTTTCTTAATCACAGTTTTATTCACTTGAACTCCAGTTTTATTCACTTGGTAATTTTCTCCAGATTTATGACATCCCAGGCAAATTCCAGCATCTTTAAGTGGGAATAAGAGGGGCTCCACAGGGGCGCCTGGGTGGCTCAGTCGGTTGAGCATCTGACTTCAGCTCAGGTCATGATCTCATGGTTCGTGGGTTCGAGCCCTGCATCAAGCTTTATGCTGACAGCTCAGAGCTCAGAGCCTGGAACCTGCTTCGGATTCTGTCCTCCTCTCTCTGCCCCTCCCCTGCTTTCACTCCTTTTTTCTCAAAAATAAATAAATATTAAAAAAAAGAAAAAAGAGGGGTTTCATAGTGTAATATCAGCAAAGCCCTCCAGGCTCACCTTTGTCATTCCTTGCCTCAAACACTGGAAGACTTAGTGTGCATCACAGACCACATCGTATCCGTTGTCCATTCCCTGCCTCAACATACCCCCTTTTTCTGCAAAGTCACTTCCTCACTCACATCCTTTATATGTCAAATCCGAACACATTTTTTTAACAAGCTTGCTTCCTTCTCTCTGTTTTGTCATGTTTATGCTTACCCGAATACGTCCCCTTTATCATCCATGTCGTGACCTATGTTACGATGTAATCCTCTCTTCATCTGTTTTCTGTCTCTCTTCTTGCATTCTGGGCTTTGTAAAGGCAAACCGTGTCTTATTCAGCATTATTGCCTCTGCACAATGCCTGACAAATCCAATGAATATTTCTCTTTGATGGTTCACTTGGATGACTGTGCTTTTCCTGAATTAAAATTAAGTGTATTAAGAGATTAAAAATGTAAGCCACAGACTGAGAGGAAATATTTGCAAAAGACATATCTGATGAAAGACTGTTATCCTAAATATACAAAGAACTTTAAGACCCATGGACCAGAAAGACAACTCAGTTACAAACTGCGTAAAACACCTTAACAAACACCTCAACAAAGAAGATGTCCAAATGGCACACAAGTATAGGAACAGATGCTCAACATCCTATGTCATTAGGCAATTGAAAATTAAACAGCAGCGACAGATGACCACACACCTGTTAGGATGGCTGAAACCCAAGTCGCTGACAGCACCAAATGCTGATGATGGTGTGGAGCACACAGAACTCGTCATTATTCATTGCTCAAGGGAGTGATATGGCCACTTGGGGAGACAGTTGGGTCGTTTCTTACACAGCTAACCACATTTTACCATAAAAGCCAACAATCCTATCTCTTGATGTCTACCCAGCCTGCTGTAAATAGATGTCCACAAAAATCCTGCAATGAAGATTTATAGCAGCCTTATGTTTCATAATTGCCCCAAACAAGAAGCAACCAAGATGTCTTTCAATAGGTGAGTGTATAAACAAACTGTTATACCCACAGAATAGAATGTTGTTTTAATTGCTTTTTTAATGTTTATTTATTTTTGAGAGAGAGAGAGCCAGTGGGGGAGGACCAGAGAGAGAGGGAAACACAGAATCCGAAGCAGGCTCCAGGCTCTGAGCTGTCAGCACAGAGCCCGACGTGGGGTTCGAACCCATGCACCACAAGATCATGACCTGAGCTGAAGTCAGATGCTTAACCGACTGAGCCACCCAGGCACCCCCATGGACGAGAATATCATTCAGTGGTAAAAAGAAATGATTTAGTAAACCACAAGAAGACATGGTGGAAACTTAAACGCATATTGCTAAATTAAAAAAAAAAAATGCCTGAAGAGGCTACATACAGTTTGATTCCAACTATGTGACTTTCTGGAAAAGGGAAAATGGTAGAAACAGTTAAAAAAAAAAAAAAAAAAGTTATAGATGGAGGAGGAGGAAAGGTGAAGTTTGGAATTTTTAGGTCTTGTCCTTGTACTTTTCCCAAAACCCACAGGATGCATGTCACAATGAGTGAGCCCTAATGTAATTTGGACCTGAGTTCAGGATGGATCAACATTGGTTCATCAGTGGCAGCACGCATCGATGGCAGCTACACTGACACAACACATTCATGATGGAAGAAGCTCTGAGGGACATAGGGAAGCTCTGTACTTCTGGCTTCATTTTTCCATAAACCTAGAACTCTAAAGGGTATGAGTTTTCTGAAATCAATGCACAGCACGTTAGAGAACCTAAGCTGTCTTCTCCGTGAGGGCCACCAAGATGGTGAGGAAATGACTAAGGGCTGCAATTTGAAGACCACTGTCTGGTGTGTCCGAGAGAGAGGTAGATGGCATGGTAGCCCGACACACGTGTGCTGGCATCGCCGTGGGGCGCGAGAGCGGACACCGTCATGGTCAAAGCCATGTATGTTGCCCAGACACCAGTCCTGCTTTTCATAACATTTGATTTTCCGGGTGCATCCGTTGGCATGAGATGGCTTACGAGAGACGGAAAACCAGACAGACATCTGACTCACTGGGCTCCTCGTGACTTTACAGTCGCGAAGCCTTTCCTTACTCGGCAGACAGATGAAAGACAGGGGCTTGGAAAAGTTGTAGTTGCAGTAGGACTGAAAGTAAATGTCGAGCCTCCATGCCTTCCAGTGGACTCTCTTCTCCCGTGTTATCAGTATGATGTGTGTAAATCTCTGTGTCTCTCCGTCACCAGATAAGACACTTTGGGCAATAAAAATTACTATAAAATAAAGTTTAGAAAAATGTGTATTTCGTTATTGGTTTGGCACCATGATTTATCTTCCCGTGTACATTATTGCCCCAGTGTATGATGGGAGCCCATCCTTTCATGCTCCTTCTCTTTTTCTTCTTACTGTTTTTTCTCTTCTTCTCCCTCTCCCCTCCCCCTCCTCCTCCTCCTCCTCCTCCTCCTCCTTCTCCTCCTCCTCCTCCTCCTCCTTTCTATTTTGGGTATTTACCTGAACCATTGCATTCTGCTTTCAAGTATGATTGGCTTGAATATACTGAGGGATATTTGGTAAATTCCTTTTCTGTAGCCCTTTCCTTCATGTATATACAAATTTTCATATAATTCCAATTTAAACAAAATTTGGTAATGGGTAAAAACAAGTCATTCAGATTTACATTGGCTCATTTTAGGGTTGATATAGGACTTTGCCATACAGAGAACAATAAGGCATTTGACCAGGCCGTGTTTTTGTGCTGTCGGCATAGGGGTATGGAGTATTAGGAGTCAATTTGTAAATTAAATAGGGGTTAAGTGGCCTTGGTAAACGCCTTACCTGTACAGCAGCACTGTTAGAAATTTTGTAAATAAGCCGAGACTTCTGCTGGCTCAAACATTTTTTTTTTCGCCACATAGATCCTCCAGAGAAATCGTAAATCAAGTTTAGTTGATAAATGCATCTATGCACCTCTTTTACGCTCATACTACTTATGTATACAAACCATTTATATTTGTAATGTATGCTTTAATTACAGGTTGAGCTGAAGTGTACACTCTACGCAGAATGTGAAATTGCACTGATGTTATCACTATTTTTATGTGGATTGTGAAAATTATTTCACACCCGAGATTTGTTACGTTTAACAGGACCGGAATTAGAGTATATCAATTAAGTATATTACCCAGTAATTAAATTGAACTGATAATTGAATTGCTCCGTTTATTGCTTTGGGGAAATCCTTTTTAAAAACCGAGAGAATATTCTACCTTGAAAGCATAGTGGTTCACGGTGCGTACGTTCGTCGCGCAGGGCTTGGGGGTTACGCCTCTTACAACCTGTAGCTTTGCGTGCCTCCGTACTGGTACGTGATGGCTCTGTCGTGTATTCCATTGTGAGTTAGGTTAACTAGCACACATTTTTACGGAATCATGGACACAGTGGAAATCTGAAGTTCCACTCAGCTCTCAAATCCCTTTTCCTCCTGGAAATGACTCTTCTTTCTGCAAAAAGGGACTTTGATACAGAGGAAAGCAAGGTGCTCCAAACTTAGTTTATCTGCAGACCTAGTACGACTGACAAGTCCTAGTCCTCAGCACTGAAATCTCCCCATTATCCATCCTTTGCCTCACTCACCCATTCAGCAGATATTTACTGAGTGGCTCTTAGGTGTGAGGCACCATTATGAGCCCTGTGGATGAACCAATAGTCAGAGTCGAGTCTCCGCCTCAGGGAGATTACCCATTTGCAGGAAGAAGATGTAAAAAAAAAAAGGCGAAGAAGAAACAGAAACCATGGCATGAAGTGAGGTGTGCTGTTAGAGGTAACGTTGAGGCGTAAGAGAGTTTGGTTGCTCAAGGATGTCATCTGTGACGGAGTGGGACTGGTTACAAGCAAGAGGGGGAGAACGTTATGGAGCTTCTGCCGTGAAAGGGCAGAGGTCAGAGGCAACAGCGTGAGCAGTGATCCTAACAAGAACAAGTGTTCTTGGAGAGCAAGAGGAAGACGAAGAAAGCCCGTGGGCCTAGAAAAGAGTAAATGATGGTGTCAGTAGGAGGAGATAATCACGGAGCATAAGTGAAGTGATAGATCGTCAGGCTGTTGTTAACAATAGTCAACATGTTAGGTATTTGAATAAAATTTTTAAAATCCATTACAAGGCCTCATACTGCACGGGGAAAATAACTTTATCACTAGAGGTATATTCCAGAAGTATCCTTGTTTGTTCAAATTGAAAGAGTTTATGACTGACAGAAATGACAGTTTGGGGACGCTTAGTGGTTAAGGATTCAGCCGCGTAGAATCGTGCACTAAGCCAGAGAGACAGTGTTCTTCAGGAGAATACACAAAATAAGAAAGGGCATGGCTGAAGACCACAGGGATTTAAAAAATTGGGGGTTGGAACAGCCATTAAAAGCTAGACAATTGGATGGATTGAGGCGGCAATAGTTCCTCAGTTAAGTTCAGCACCGTTTTAGAATAGGACGGCTGCAGAAAATGTGCCAGAGAAAGGTAGTTTTATTGATTTCTGTTTATGCTTGGCTACCTCATAAGATGAGTCTGTTACACAAAATGCAGGGGCTTTTATATCTTTTCATGTTTAAAGTAGAAATTCAGTCCACTTAAACTATCCCAGAATTAGAGAGTTTTATTGGAATCTGGAGACCATTGGATTGACTCATTCTTGGCCATGGCCGTGTGGTAGATTCATCTGGGAAGATTTTTAAAAACACTGATGCCACTACACGATCTGTATGTATTAAATCAGAATGTCTGGAATGTGGAGTCCTGACATTTGCATATTTGATCACCTTCCCAGTTGACGCTCTTGCGTGAGCAGATTTGAGAACCTCTGATCCATTTCTTATCCATCTCTTCTAACTCCATATTTCAGAGATTCTCATGGAAGTGACGATTAGTTGACTATTTTCGGTTCTTACTTATATTGAATCAACATTTGCTTCATGAGAAGTTCTATCCTTTGGACATTTTTCCCTCCCGTGGGATTATACCGGACAGTCTGCTTCATAGTCCGCGGAACAGTCTTCAGATATTTGAGACTCTCCCAAACCTCTTCTCCAAGTATAAAATTCTTATTTACCACAAATATTTTTTAAGGCATTGTTTTTAGCCTTCTTGTCTGCCTCCCCTTTAACTCCTTCCTGTTTGTCAATGTCTGGTGTTGAAAATATTCTTCTGTCAAAGTAAGTTGAAGTAACTAAATGTTAAACACATAAGTGTTAAGCCCTGCGCTGAACATTCTGTCATGCATGACCACATTTAATGTAACTCTGAACAGAAACCATATACAGTGAAAGCAGGAGAGTCTGTTTTCACTCCCACTGAATATAGATAAAGGACCTGACTTAGGTCAGTGTTGGAAACACGAAACATAGGCAGTAGCGGGGCTGGAACTCAAATTCATTTCTTTCCTGTTCTAGCAGCAAAGCTTTTAAATGAGTGTTATACTCTTTCCAAACAATGCCAAGTCCAGGAGACCCCGAGAGAAGCCCCGGTCACCCTGAGGACAGTCTTTCCAGTTCCGCACTGTGGAAGTGGGGAGGGAATCTTGCCGTAAGCAGTGAAGGAATCTAGGATTGTGGAACATGGTACACTGACTAAGACAATGCATTCTGGAGTCAGACTCCCTGGTTCAAAGCCTACTCCTCTGGTGATTAATCACATGTTGGGTAACTTAATTCCTTGGATTTTTCTGCTTCCCCTTTATGTAGAATAAAGTTAATAGCAGCATTGAACTCTGATGTATAGTATGGTGACTATGCAACCAAGGAATTTTTTTTAGAAGCTTTTCACCCATGTAAACATCCTGGTTCGTAGTAATGTATTTGTAGTAGGAGAGATGGATAGCCAGAGCCCAGAGGATGATTAGGGCAGCGAAAATAATATTTATGTTATAACAATGAAAATGTCATTATACCTTTGTCCAAACTTATAAAATGGACACCACCAAGACTGAACCCGAAGGTACTCTGTGGACTTTGGGTTTGGGTGAGTGTGATGTGTCCGTGTAGGGGCAGCCTTGGCAAAACAACAGCACCACCACCACCAAAAGGCTGTTCTGCTGAGTGATGTTGATAATGAGGGAGGGAGGCTGTGCATGTGCAGGTGCCTAGGGTGCATGGAAAATCTCTGTATCTTCTGTTGAGTTTTGCTATAAACCTCAAACTGCTCTAAAAATAAAGTATTGAAAAAACCCCACCTGTCTTGGGGTTGGTGAGGTTATAGTGCCCACAGAAGGAGACTCAAAGAGACAACACACTCAAAGGAATTTTTGGTTAAAGTATTGGTTATTTTTTACGGTAAGGAAACAAAATATATACATGTGCATATAGAGAGTATGCATGTGTCTACTCGATATGCATGTAAGGCAAGGGAATGGCTATACACACACAAACATACATACACATATGTAAACATATGGAAAATATATCAGTATGCACTAAAGGTACAATAAAAATGAACACAGAAAGAGGAGGACCAGGAGCTTCTGTTCAGCGCGATAGAGTGAGATCCTTATTTCGGAGGCCGGACAGGAGGCGATCAACAGGTGAGGAAAAGGTTGTTGTGGAAAGAAAGAAGTTGAATTGAGAAAAAGGAACGGCTTTCCTTCTGAGGCACAAAGAGGTCCACGAGAGTCGATGGCGATAAGACTACCTTGACTACCACACGGGGGTGTGGAGAAATGGGGAAAGTGATCACGAAGGCTTGCAAATGACCTACTATTTGGGGACTGTGGGATGTGCGGGGAGACAGCTAGGTGGGAAAAGTTGGTTGAAGCAATCTTTGGAATACAAGGATTTGCTATTTGCAGTGAAAGCCAGTTGGTAGCTAGCAAGGACATAATTTGGATCGTTATTGTAGGTTCCTTTGAAGTTGTATGGTGTTGTGATTGTAGCCCACAGAAGCTACTGCTGGTGAAAGAGAGAGCTGTTCCCTAAAAACTCACTCTCCTGAGTGATCAGCCCCCATCTGTCAACTAGTTGTAGCTTTTAATTTACCGACCCACGCATGTACGATTCTTCTAAATTTGCTTTTTTTGTTGTTTGTTTCTTTTCACTTTGACGTTTGAAAATTGCAGAGAAATTGCACAAATAACACAAAGAACCCCAAGAGCCCTGCCCAGATTTACCAACTGCTTACGCTTGGCCGCTTGTGTCTTTTTCATATCTTTATATATACAGTTTGTTTCTAACTATTAGCGAGGATGTTGGAGACATGATGATGTTTACTACCCTATGTCCTTCCGTGTCTCTTCCCTAAGATCAAAGAAATAGCCTTATAAAACCAAAGGACAGTTATCAAAATTAGGAAGTGCAACATTTACACATCATTATGGAAACAACATTCCACGTACACATTTTCTTGATTTTCCCAATAATGTTTAAAGCTTGATACTTTTTCTCTGGTCCAAGATCCAGTCAACGATCACCCTTAGGAATTAACTATGTCTTTTAAGTCCTTTGCCAACGGGACAGTTCCTTAGCTTTGTTTTTGTTCCTTGATCTTAATTTTTTTTTTTGAGGACTATAGGGTTTTTGTTTTATGCGTTTATTATTTTGGAAGAATATTCCCAAATTTGGATTTGTCTAAGATTTCCTCATAATGAGACTTATATTATGGCAGGGGCGCCACCAAATAGATGCTCTGTTCTTCCCAGCACATCATACAAGTAGGCAGTTGAGGCCACTTCATCCTGATATTGGCCGTGTTCATTTTGTCACCTAGTCATGGCCATGTGTCCATGCTCGCAATATGTAGAAGGATATGTTGAGGAGGAAGACCTTCCTCTGCCCTATGGTCCTTCTAGCTGGACTTAGAGTCATATTGACATTAGACAGATTAACAGGACACAATCAAACTTACTAGTCATATGTATGGGGAATCCATGGAGACAAGAAATTCCAAAGACAGGAAGCTTACATGAGGTAAAGAGAGGGTAGGCTCTGAAGACCCAAAGGGGAGGAAGGCCATTAGCAGGAAAGTGAAAGAGGTTTTGAAAACCAAAATTTGCTCTATTATGCAGATAAGTTTCTTAGGTAAAAGGGAGTCTCTGTTAATAGCTCTCTTCTAGGTATAGACTCTTCTTTCCAATACAAATTTTGGTAGTTGAGGACCAGAAAAATTCTCCTTGCATTTGCTAGGTTTTGATTACGTGGAACTCAAAATAATGTTCATGCAAAAGTGACCCATTTGGGGGCAGTCAGTCCTTAGCCCCTACAGAATCTAAGATTCACATTATTTATTTTGTTTCTAAAACTGCCCCAGATTAGGCCAGAGAAAGTCATTTCCAGAAGGCTTCAATGCCATCCTGCCACGCCTCTTTGATTCTTTGAACACTGTCTTACTTTCTAGCACAAGATTACCCAGCTTCGGCTTGAACTTTTCCTTCCCCAGTCCTGGAATCAAGCATTTCTTTAAAAACAACAACAACAACAACAAAAACAAAGACCTTGGTTCCTTTTTGTGTTCGGTGGTATGCACACAAAACAAAACCCAGTTCCCATGTGTGCTCATTACTGTGAGTATGCTGTTGCTTCCATACCCTTTCACACCAGAGAGCTAACGTGTGTATACACACACATAGAAGCATGTATCTGTACTTAACATCTGTATCTACATATGAGTCTGTAATCCCTTACTGTCTCCAGTCAGATAAAAGTGAGTGCCTCCCAGTTGTCGTATCTCTATCTGTGCCTCCTCAATGGAGAGAAAACTGGCTTCCATTATTCTCAGTGTATCTATTCATTCGTGTAAGTGTGGAAGACACCAAAGTTAATTTCAGCTTTTCTACCCCTTTATCAATATGAAAAGCAAACTTATTAATGAAAGCCACTGTTTGTCTACAACTCCTCTCTGAGGTAAAATTCACCAGTGAAATGTACACACCTTAAGTTTATAATTCATTGTGTTTTTAGAATAGAGTTTTGGAGTTTTAGAGGTGACTTAGCACCTCTGTAGCCCACATCCCTATCAAGATACAGAATATTTCATAAAGGATAAAGATCCCTTGTATCCTTTATGATCCAATCCTCCCTAGAAGCAGCCATCCTTCTGATGTTTTTCTTCATAGATTAGTTTTGCCTGGATTAGAATGTTATGTAAACAGGATCAAATATGTACTCTTTGGTGTCCGACTCTTTTCTTTCTGCATAGTAACTCAGACTTGTTGACGTAGTTGCACGAATCGGGACTACATTCTCTTTGTTCCTAAATCGAGTTTCTTGGAATGAATATGCCACTATTTCTTAACTTACTCCCCTTTCAACAGACATTATGTTTGTTAGCTATTGTGAATTAAGATGCCGAGAATATTATATGATGTTTATAAATAGGTTTTTATATCCCTGTGCATTTATCTAGGAATGCAATTATTAGACCATAAGGACATAAATATTTAAGTTTAAAAGCAACTTTCTTTTCCCAGGGAGTGGATTATTTTACACCACCACCAGCGATTTTGTGAATCCTGATTTTGGTCATTCTCTTGCATTTCTACTGGTGTCTCATTATAATTAATTTAATTTATATTTCTCTGGAAACCAAAAATATTGATACTTTTTTATGGGTCATTGGCCATAGTGACATCCTTCTTTTCTTGTGCATTGACTGCTCAGATTCCTTTGTCCACATATTTCCTGAAATATTTTTTTTCCCCTAACTGGGAGGAATAGTTTATATCCTAGATTTAAGTCTTTTATGTGCTGTGACTCTTCAGTATTCTCTTCAGGTCTTTACCTGGTCTGGAATCAATATTTTTTGATGACAGGAAGCTTTTCATTTTGATAAAGTCTCTTTTATCAATTTTCTTTAGTTACTGGTTTCTTTGTTCTTTCTGGTAAACATTTGTTAACCCAAGGTGGTAGAATGTCCTCCTGTATTCCCTGTATGTATGTATGTATGTATGTATGTTTATTTTTGAGGGAGAGAGAGAGTGAATGAGTAAGGAAGGGATAGGAAGAGAGGGAGACGAATCCAAGCGGCCTCTGCACTGTCCGTGCAGAATCTGATGTGGGGCTTCAACTCAAGAACCCGTGAGATTATGACCTGAGCTGAGATCAAGAGTTGGATGCTTAACCAACTTAGCCACCCAGGCACCCCCTATATTTTCCTTTAGAAGTTATTTTAGTTTTGACGTATTTATTTCAATCTACAATCCATCTCAAATTGATTTTTTTTATGGTTTGTGATGGGGTGATGGTTTTCTTTTCTTTTGACATGGATATCCACTTGTTTCAGCATTGTTTATTGAAAATAGTTTCTTTTCATAAGTTAGTGGATTTAATGCCTTTGCAAAGAATCAAATTTCCACACGTGGGTGGGTGTTTCAGAATCTTTATTTTATGTAATTCATTGATTTGACTCTATGCCAATATCACATTGTCTTGATTACTGTTCAAAATTATGTAGTAATTATGTCTAAGGTTTTTGGATTTCTATATACATTTTTCAGTCAGTTTGTTAATTTCTCTTATAAAAACTTCTGTGAGTAGGACTGAGATTTTGAATCTATAGATTGATTAGGAGATAGTTGACATTTTAACAATATTGAGTTTTCAATCCGAAACATAATATATCTTTCCATTAATGTACTTATAAAATTTTATTTTGATAATGACTTATGGTTCATGGTTCAGTGATCTTGAACTTATCTTGTTAATTTTATATTGCTTTTTTTAAACTACTTTAAATGGAGATTTACATTTTATTTTTCAATTATTTCCTGCTGGTAAGCATAAATATAATTTTCTCTCCTGTGATGTGCTAAGTTTATTTGTTGATTCAGATAGTTGTTTTAGATAGTCCTTAGGACCTTCTGTATAACAAATTGTGTCATTTGTGAATGGTGAAATTTTGCTTCTTTGTATTCAAAACTTGAAGCTTTTAATTTGTTTTTCTTGCTCATTTACACCAGATAGAATTTCTAGTACAATGTTGGACAGAATTGCTGAATACTAGCACCTTACCTTATTTCACACATTAATGGGGACACTTTCAGTATTTCACCAGTAATTATTTCTGTTGGCTATAATTCTTCTTTGTTTCCCTCTCTCGGGCCTAAAATTTCCCTTTTCTTCCTAGTGTCCTAAGATACTTTCCCTCCATTATCTTCTTTCTTTAAAAAAAGAAAATGCTGATAGATCTTGCATTGTGTCAGACATTTTATTCTGCATGTATTTAGATGGCTTGAGATGTGCTTTTCCCCTTTATTACATTAATGTGATGATTACCCTTGAATGATTTTCAATTTTAAAAACATGTTATTTTCTTTTGCATTCTTGCAAACTCTGCTTTGTGGTTATGAGTTACTCTTTTATATATTATTGTATGTTAGTTGTTAGTATTTTAAGAGTGTTTAAATCTATATTTTTAGAGATTTTGGTCCCACTTTTTGATTTCTTCTCATGTCTTGTCAAGTTTTGGTACCCAGATTATGCCAGCCACATAAGACCAGCTGGGAAATGTTCCTTTTCCTGTGTTTTCTGAAAGTTTATGTACAAGTGGTAATATGTTCTCTTTAAGTGGTAGAATTCACCACTGAAAGCATCTGAACTTGTTTTCTTTATGAGGAAGGTTTTGATAATTCAACCTTTTTCTTTTTAAAAACCTATCCCAATCTTCTATTTCATGGTTTTAAATTAATTTTAAAAAGAGTTTGTACTATTTCATCTTAGTGGTCAAATTATTTAACTAGATTGTTCATCATATTCCTTATTCTAAGGCCAAAGGCACTTTAGTGATACCTCCTTTTTCATCCCTGAGATTGGGAACTTGTTTTACCTCACTTTTTAATTTAGCCTTTCTTTAGGTTTATCAATTTTTTTTTAGGATTCAAAAATTTTTTTTAGGATATATTTATTTTTGAGAGAGAGAGTGAGCAGGGGAAGGACAGAGAGAGAGGGAGACACAGAATCCGAAGCAGGCTCCAGGCTCTGAGCTGTCAGCACAGAGCCTGATGCGGACCTCGAACCCATGAACTGTGAGAACATGACCTGAGCCGAAGTCAGACCCTTAACTGACCGAGCCACCCAGGCACCCCTAGGTTTATCAGTTTTAATACTGGTTTGGTTGTTGGTTTGTTTGTTTTCAGTAAATCCACTTTTGGCTTTGAATATTTTCTCTATCACATTTCTGTTTCACTGATTTCTGTCTTTACAAGGATAATATTCTATGTCCTACTTACTTTAAGTTTAATTCGGTCATA
Source organism: Panthera pardus (assembly GCF_024362965.1). Taxonomy (NCBI): domain Eukaryota; kingdom Metazoa; phylum Chordata; class Mammalia; order Carnivora; family Felidae; genus Panthera; species Panthera pardus. The sequence goes on along the minus strand of NW_026526677.1, from coordinate 112,084,787 downwards.
TTTTTCTAAATTATTTTTGGTAAACTTATTTCACTGCTTTTTTAACCTTTCTTGTTTTCAAATACAACTCGTCAAAACTATAAATTTCTTCTTTAAACACACCGTTAGTGGCATCCCATCAATTTTGATGCGCTAAAAACCTTCATTGTTGTTGAGTTTTAAATATTTCTAATTTTCCTCTTGATCTTTTTATTCAAACATCAGTGGTCATCCCAAAGTCTATTGTCTAAATTTTCAAATACTGGGAATGAGTTTCAACATATGTTATTTTGCCGCTTTCTAATTTAATTCTGCTTTTATCAGAGAATGTACACTGGCAGACATTCCGTATATCCTTGGAAAGAATGTGTTTTCTGCAGCTACTGGGTGTAGTGTTCTGTAAATATTTGTCACATCAGGGCGTTTATTGGGTTGTTGGGATCCTCTGTATACTTACTGACTTTTGTCCAGTTGTTTAATCAGCTTCTAACACAGAGTATTACATTCAACTCTAGTGTTGTATTTGTCTTATTCTTTCTTCCTTTAGTTCTGTCCATTTGACTTCATAGGTTTTGAAGCTACTTTCCAATGCAAATACTTTTAGAGTTTTTGTGTCTTCTACCTACATTGGTCATTTTACTTCTATGGGGTGCCTCTCTTTAGTCGAATTCCTTATATTTCCATTTATTTTGTCCATTGTTTCCATAAGCCAGCTTTCTTATGCTTCATAGTTCCATAATTTCCCTTTCCATGCTTTTGCTTTCAAATGAAATTGTATTTATATCTAAAGTTCATCTCTTCTAGGAAAAAAATTGTTGAATTTTGATTTTTCAACCCGTTTGAGAATGTCTGCTTTTCAGTTTAATACACATACACTTAATGTAATGTAAATAAAAATAATTTGATGTATTTATCACAATGGTTCTTTATTTTCATCTACCCCATATGATATTTTATTTGTTCCTCTTCTTTTTGTTATCTCTTTTTTTTTGACTAACAATATTTTTTAATAATACTTCATTTTTATGCCTCTGTTGACTTTTCAAGTATATCTCCCTCTGTTATTTTTTTTAATAGTTATTCTGGAGGGGGCACCTGGATAGCTTAGTAGGCTAAGCATCTGACTCTTGATTTTGGTCCAGGTCATGATCTCACGGCCATGAGATCAAGCCCTGCATTGGGCTCTGCGCTGGGCATCGAGCCTGCCTATGATTCTCTCTCCGTCTCTATGCCCCTCTCCTACTCCTCTCTCTCTCTCACTCAAAAGAAAAAAAGAGAAAGAAAAAAAATTATTCTGGGGATTAAAATATGCTTTTTTAACTTATGATAATGTACTTAGATTTGATACTGTATCACTTCATGTAAAATATAAGAGTCTTACACCAGAATGATTTCATTTAACCATCATCCTTTGTGTTAGTGCTCTTATTATTTTATTTTATATAATAAAAGAGCTCTTAGTGCTCTTTTATTACTTAATTCTTTCAGTAACTTTCTGTATCGTATTTCCACCTTATATTTTTGGATGTGAATTTGCTACAAAATATGGGCATAAAACATGTAAGGCCACACGAACATCTTAACATCTATTCTCTGTGTTTGGGATCCTGTAGGGTACCCGAAAGAAGGGAAGATCTCCTTTTTTTTAGCAAATGACAATGTCAAGATTGACAGAGCTTTAAAAAAAAAATACAGAAAGAATACCAATGAAAATAAATGTGTTAGAATGGTTACCTAATCCTGAGTCTTGGAACTTTAAATTTTAGCGATATTATTGAGAATCAGTCAGACTTCCTTGTTGTTCCCTTTCTCCTTCCCTCTCCCCATTCCTTCCTTCCTTCCCTCCTTTTTAAAAGTTGCCTCTTTTTCTTCCTTCCTTCCACTCACAAACATTTTTTGAAATCCTACTTTGTGATAGGCATTTAGACACAAAGCCTCTAACCTTGGTTTTCTCATCCATAAGATGACATTAAGTAACTAACTTCTTGTATTCGTGTGGAGATTAAACCAGGGGGAAAATCTGTGTGTTTTCCTAGTCACAGTCTCTACATTCAGTGGCATATCAGTCAATGATATTGGCCATAATTATTCAGCAAATACCGATTTCTTCCTCAGCCCCCAAATGTGGTCATTTGCGTGGAGTTTACTTTGCTAAGTAACACTCTCTAGGCAGTTGATTTTTTGCACTGTGCTCCTCACAGGTCAAGGAGAGTCCACAATAGCTAGAAGGATCAAAGCTCTGGAGCAAGAAGCAAGCCCATTCCAGTTTCAACCTTAAAATTTAGGCTGTTTAAAAGCAAAAATTATCATCATCTTCCACAAATAACAAAACCCCAGATGCTTAGTCCGCAAGCTACTCTTGTATTCTTGTCGTTCTTATGCATTCTCTATTTATTGCTGGTACCACTCATATTAAGGCTGACAATTATTCGTAGAAGGGTTTCAATATCTTAAATTTTCAGAATATTGAATTTAAAGGCATCTAGCGAACATATTAAAATGCAGGCAACCAAGCGTGACTAACATGACACATTCATTAAGCTTGCTGCCAGCAATTCTTTCCCAACCAAAAATTTACTTACTATTTTCTACATAATGAATTTTTAGTTCCCATGAGCAATCAGAAATATTTTACACTAATGTTTTCCAGAAGGCTGACAGAACCAATCTGAAAGTAATGCCTAAATATATGCGAATGTGCAACTCATGCTTATCCCAGGTTTTAAGGACTTGGTGCGTGAGAACCCAGAGTTAGAAGGAGAGTGATCAATTGATCGATATGCTTTATTAAATAAAAAAAAAATCAGTTTTGTTATTTGGAGTTGGAATTCCTATATAGCCTCCTCCGTGGAAACCAACTATTTATATTGTGTTGGAAAAAATGAGAGTAAAGAAATTTTCTTTCAAGATTTACTTACTTTACATGCTTCCTCAATTCTGCCACCCTATTTCTTAAGTTTATTTATTTATTTTGAGAGTGAGAGAGAGAGCGCGTGCTCTGTGTGAGTGTGGGAGGGGCCGAGAGAGAGAGAATCCCAAGCAGGCCCTGCGCTGTCAGTGAAGAACCAACCAGATGCAGGCTCATCACCCATGAGATCATGACCTGAGCTGAAGTCAAGAGTGAAACACTTAACCGACTGAGCCACCCAAACACCCCATCCACCCTCGTTTTGTTTTGTTGTGTTTTGTTTTGTTTTGTTGTTTGCTTGTTTTTGTTGTTTTGTATTCAAGGTTACGTTTGTCATTATCCAAAAATTTGTATGTGGAAGATAGGTCCAATAATCTGAATTTCCTTAATATTCATATCTGCTGTAACAAAGTATTGAAAACCGGGTGGCTTAGAACAATAGAAATTTATTCTCTTACGTTTGGGTGTCTAGAATCCTGGAATCAAGGTGTTGGCCAGGCCATGTGCCCTCTGACCCTCTGAGTTGAACCCTTTCTGGTCTTCTGGCCAGTAGTGCTTCCTCTTAGCCTACAGTGGCATCAGGCCAGTCACTTCCACGTTCATGTGGCACTCCGGTGTGTCTGTCCTGTCTTCCTATGAAGACACTAGTCATGTTGGATTAGTTCCCCCTCCCCAGTAGAGTCTGACCTCACTGTCATCTTGTGACCCCCCTTTCTGAAGGAGGTCACGTTCACAGGTACCAGGGGCTAGGACTTCAGCATATCCCTTTGGTGGACACACTTCAGCCCACAGCAATATTATCAATACAGTTTTCTTTGAAATGAGCCCTCGATGTTGACAATCAGGGAATCGGTACAAAATAAGCATCTGGGCAGGCAGGGTGCTAATCCAAAATTTGGTCAAAATACTGTTTCATTCCATACAGTGACTTTCACATGGTTGCTTATAGCCGTCTCATTCATAATTGACGGAACTCGGAAGCAACCAAGCCACCCTTCATTGGATAAATGGAAATAAATAAACTGGTGTCCACACAATGGATACCCTTCAGCACTGAACAGAAAGGGGGTCTCAGACCTTGGCCCAACATGGAGACTGAAATGCACATGACTAAGGGAAGGGAGCCACTTTGAAAAGACTACATGATTCAAATTATATGACCTTCTGCCAAAAGCAAAACCACAGAGACAGAAGAAAGATCAGTGGTTGTCAGGGATTGGGGTTGGAGTTGGGGGGAGGGGAGGGATGAGTAGGTAGAGCACACAGGATTTTTAGGGCAGTGAAAACATCGTACGATGGATGTTATACGTGTGTCCAAACCCACAGAATGTACAGTGCTGAGCAAGTCCTAAAGAAAACTACCGACTTTGGGTGACTTTGGAGTGTCAGTGTAGATTCATCATATGTAACAAAATGTCCTGCTGTGGAGGGGGTGTGGATGATGGAAGAAGTTATTCATGGGTGGGCGGGGAGCCAGGTGTGTATGGGAAATCTGTGTGCCTTCCTCTATGAACCTAAATCTACTTTTAAAAAAAAAGCCTGAAAATATTAGTTCATAACATAATTAAAGCTGTTTCTGGTGTATTTTCATATACACACGGCTAATCATACGCCATCCATCAAAACACTCTTGGCTCAAACAAGGATGTTCGGCTTCTGAGTTTTTCCTCTCGGGGTATTATAATCAGAGAGCCACTTCCATAGGTCTCTGCTGGGAGGAGCACTTGTGGAAAGCTGCTTCCTGAGTCAGCTGACTTGCTAATTTCTCTTCGGTTAGGAAGTATTCCTCTTCTTCTCCTCAGGCTTTCGAATATAAGGGTTCTGCTTTGCTGAAAATTCCCTTTGTGATGGGATGAAACTGGAAATATGTCTTGGGCTCCGTGTACCCTGATCCCGCTATCAGAGCCATTCTTGAGTTCCCCCTGGCTGGTTATTAAGTACTGCCTCTATGGTGGTATTCTCTTGAAGACAAAGGGAATGTCTTACTTCCCTTTTAGGAGATGGGAACTAATCATCTCGTAATGTTTCATCCCCTGGAAAAGTGTTGCTCTTGCTTATTTCCCTGATTTAATGTCCACAGTTCTTGACAATATTCAGTTATTGGAGACCCCTCACCAGACTCTGTACATGTACCTCAAGTACTGATGATTCACACAGTGGTCCTGGGAATTAACAGTGAGTTGCGTTTTTTAATATTCCTGTTCAATATTTCTTCTGCTTAACATGGAGGTATAAGGATTCAGATGTTCCTTAGGTTTGTTACTCTATTGGGTTCAGATGCACAGAGATCTTGAGTAAACCCATCATGTCTGGCATACATCAATTATTGCGGGAAGCATAAGAAGATATTATTTTATTTTGGTTGGCAAAAACAGCAACAAAACATCAAGGTACATCTATTCAAGCCTCAGAGTGATCAGTAGTAGGGAAGGTTTGATTGGGAATCTTCCAAATGGGGGACATGTAATCACTCATTATTGGACCAGACTGCATAGTGAGGATTTTCTTTGTACACCAAGCTTACATATTTATTAATATTTTGTATGTAACAGAATTATCAGTAAATTGTGTAGCTGGGGCTTTAAAATTGAGAGAGCTAGAAGGACTGTACGAGATCACCTAATTCAACCCACAGGTATGTGTTTGTTTGTGTTTTAACTTTTTATGATGAAGCTAATACCTAGGGAGAGCAAAAGTGTCTATCACAGAGCACCCCAGTGCACAGACGAGATCAGAAATCAGGTCCTTTGATGCACAGTCCAGATGCTTTTGGACTGTACTATCCTGTCTTTGGTTTGTATAATGCTACATATAATACTATTGGGCTGTTCTTTCTGAATCTGCCTAAATATCCTTCTGGTAATACTTGGTCAAATGTAAGTATTTCTACACAGTTTGGTTTTTCTGTTCACTGAAATGTACTCTTCCATTGCTGATTTAGTTTTTCATTGTTTTGGAATGTGAGGTTTTATTATATGGTAGCTAATCGCCAAAGAATGTGCCTTTGATGGCGGAACAGCAAATTCAACTATGCTGGCAATGATGATTCTTTTGGTCTGAATTATAAACATGAAAACTCTTCATCACAGCCATGCCATGAATTGAAAACAGGACTCCTAATGATACACAAATGAAAAACATGATGTAAATATTAAAGTTGCTGAGTTCATGCTGGAGAATTGCCTGTTTGTGCCACTAGGTTACCTTTTTGGATTTACTTATTTCATGGGTTCAGAAATAGGAAAAGATTCATGTAAATGATTCCCAGATGAGTGATATAGAGCCTTAGACTTGGTTTGAATGTCCATGCTTAACAAGATCAGCATTACTTAGGATTAATAAGCAATGGAGACGTGACAGATGCTTCTGTCTGTGTAACAAGGACATGGTGATGCTGTTTGACAAAATCCAGATGTGTTTATATAGCTTGTGGTGACGTTCTGAAGTCCCCAACTTATATAAGCCGTGTTGGACCAAAGGGCTGAGGAAAGTGTCCAGATGTTATTTTCTAAAAATCTGCTAGGTATCTAGACACTTCTAAATATTTTTATTAACCAAAATGAATTGAAAAATGAAATAAAGTTGGGATACCTGGATGGGTCCGTCGTTTGAGTGTCTGACTCTTGATTTTGGCTTAGGTTATGCTGTCATGGTTTCTACGTTTGAGCCCTGAATCTGGCTCTGTGCTGACAGTGTGGAGCCTACTTGGGATTCTCTCTCTCTCCCTCTTTCTCTGCCCCTCCCCTGCTTGTGCACTCTCTCTCTCCCTCTCTCTCTCAAAATAAACAAATAAACATTAGAACAAATTTCTCAAAAATGAAAAAAAAAGTTGACTCTAGGTTATTTGGGAAATAAAGACAATCAAAGATTGTGCATTTTACATAATTACTTGAGAAACCAGTTGAACACACACACACACACACACACACACAACTCTTAAAAAAGGCATATATAGTACAATGAGATTGTAGGGGTATAGCTCAGGGGTCGAGCATTTGACTGCATAGTACAATGAGATTGAGATGTACATTTTCCAGAGGTGGGACTGTGTGCAAAGGTTCAGATAGGGCTATTAGAATAAAGTGATTAGGGGTAGTGCTTATGTAAGGATTTAGAGCAGGTATTGGCACACTTTTTCTATAAATGTCTAGGTAGTAAATATTTCAGGCTTTCCAGTCCCTTTGGAAAAAACTCTGCCACTTTAGTGTGGAAGCAGTCACAGATAGTACATGAAAAATATATTGATTGTGTTTCAGTAAAACTTTATTTTCAAAAACACACGGTGGGCCAGATTTAGCCCATGGACAATAGTTTGCTGACCTATCCCTGATATAAATAGTAGCAGAAAGACCAAGAGACTTGAAGTCAGAAAACTTGCTTTCAAGATGAACATCTTCAGTAGTTTCAGTAGCATATTATGTTTTTTTAATTTTCTATCTTAGCTTATCACAATGTAATCAGTAGGAAACAGGGTTGTTCTAAAGATAAAAAGAAAGAAAAGAGACATCCTGGCAAACAGGGACCATAAGACACACAAGTAAATAAAATCATGCCACCACATCCTCCCACAACCGAAACATCAGTTGATAGAAAGTATGAATTCACAAGGATGAAGAATGGCACAAGAGAAGATGCCGGAGACAAGACACATCAGTAAAGGTTTTGAATTTATAATGCTGAGATATGAGTGGCAACTGCTTTGTAAGAGTTAGGAAAGTTAAAACCTATCTGCAGGAGCCAAAGTAAGAAGGAGGCTCACTTGTGCTCCCAAAACTTCAAAAGAAGTTTTGGAGATGGACAGATGGTGCATCCCAAAGTGAGCATGTCAGATGAGAGTAAACACAGAGAAGTTGGTGTATGGGGCCTGTAAACCAGATCCCACACACTAGCCAGCAGAGTGTTCCTTCTCTCCCCCTCCCTGTGACAACAGATGGGGGATTTAGTCTCTGTGTGTGTTGATACAGTAGGCTCTGAGCTCAGACAGCACATTGACTGATGATGGGCATTTGGTCTTACTGAATACAAAGAGGCTTAAGTCAAATTGTATTCTGAATTGATGATTTAGTCTTAGCTGTCTTCCCAAAATTCGCCCGAATGTTGACAACATTCAGACTCATAAGCCTGGTAGAAATAGAATAAGAGAAAAAGAAACAGAAAAAGAAGGGGAAAAAAAAAACACCTCCACAAAGCCTCACAATGTATAATTATATCATCAGAGAGGTCAAGTATATGTTTTCATAAAATAGAGAATGCTGTTATAAAAAGGAATATCCAGAAAACAAAAGGGGAAAAAAGGAAAAAAAATATGACAGCAGAAATAGAAAACTTCAACCTAATGAGTGAAGCACAAATCACAGTGATTGTACAGCAGTACTTCTTAAACGTTAGTGCACATTCAAATTAGTTGGAGAATCTGATAAAATGCAAACTCTGATTAAATGTTTCCAGGGTTGGGCTTGAGCTTGTGCATTTCGCACATGCTTGCAGGTGACGCTGGTAGTCCGTCTCAGGTACTCTTTGAGCAACAGGACTCTCTGCGGTAGCATAAAGTAGACAAAGAGATGGAAAAGCAGAGAGAAAATAATGAACTCGAGTGCGAATCTAGGGGATTTCGTGTCTGGCCAAGTGCAGACCCAGAAAGACGAAGGAGGCATACAAAGGAGAAGAGATTTTAAAAGATGAATTGAAAGAAAATTATTCAGACTGTGAGTTTCCAAATTGACAGCTCTGCCACGTGTCTGGCACAGCAACTGAGGAATGATCTACATCAAGGCATATCATAAAATTTCAGAATATCGTATAGGGATAAAAAGAAGACTGTGAAAACTTGCAGGATATAATTGCTCACATGCACACTCCTCATAGCAAACTTTTCAAAAATCAAATAGCCAGGTAGCCGCATTACAGCCAGGTTTTCAAATGTAGAACCTGACACCTAGCCTGATTCACAATTCAGTATGAACAAGAATAATGAACATGTTTCATATATGCGTGGTACATAAATTCTTTGGAGTAAGCAGTTGAAAGAGTGTTGATGTATTCTTTCTCAGGTGGATATGCGCCCCTCAAAAGAAGACATAAACTTCCTAGAATCTAGGAAGCAGGGGATTCAACAAAAGAGATAGGCAAATGGAATTTCTAGACGATAATGAAATTAAAGTCAGCATTGATAGCAAGTCTAGATGGTAACCATTGCAAATTGAAACAGAGAACTCATGGTTCCAGAAAGGATGTTTCCGAGAATAGAGAGGGATGCCAAGTTGAAGGGACCACAGAAAGAGTCTCAAGCTGGGCCCCCAGGAGCCTAGCAAATGAGTGAAAAGCCCTAATTGACTCACTAGGGAAAAGCACTGAGTATTTTTTTTTTAAGTTTTATTTATTTATTTTGAGAGAGAGAGAGTGAGCATAAGCAGAGGATAGGCACAAAGAGAGGGAGGGAAAGAGAATACCAAGCAGGCTCCCCATTGTCAGCACTGAGCCCGATGTGGGGCTCAATCTCAGGAACCATGAAATCATGACCTGAGATGACATTAAGAGTCAGATGCTTAACTGACTGAGCCACCCAGGCGCCCCAAAGCACTGAGTATTTTAAGGGAAGGTGAGAGATGGCTAGTGATAAGATATCCAAAAAACTCTTGGTTATTATGTAAGACTATATATTTCAGTGGCTAACATGACACTATTATTAGAATGAAATGTGACTGGTGGACTTTCTAATGTCCAAAGGATTCCAAAGAAACCAGACCTACCATAACCCTACAGGGTAGATTTGAATGATCTGTGGGAGAAATATAAAGGTAATTTCTGATTGCATCGTACAACTGCAACATGCTTAATGGAAAGGCTAGAGTAGAATTTTCATGAGCTAAGGAGTGTCGCAAGGATGGTGATACTCCTGATGCATATGGCGTTAAGGATCACTGGTCAGAAGCTAGAAGCATGCTGAGTCATTGGGAGGGAGTGAGGTGACATTCCATTTGATTCCAGACTTTGGAAGAACTGCTACCCCACTTTCTTAAGGAGGAAGATTCCTTTTACTTTCTGTACTTTTGAAGAGCAGTGACATTAAGGGAACAGAACTGAAATAAGGTTACATCAAAATGGATTCAAAGAAGGCCTCTGTTATCACCCTTCGGTGCTGAAACAGCAACCTGTGAGATTTTTTCCTTTCCTAATTTTCTTACTCCCAGTTATGGCCTTTTCTTTCTACTTAATTCCCTTTCACATTTCTTATAAGGCTGTTTAAGTGGTGATGAACTTCTTTAACTTTTGTTTGTCTGTGAAACTCTATCCTTCTATTCTGAGTGATACTCTTACCAGGTAGAGTCATTTTGGGTTGCAAGGTTTTGAGTTTGTTTTGGTTTTCCTTTTGGTACTTTGAATATATCTTGCCGTTCCCTTCTGGCCTACAAAGTTTCTGCTGAAGAGTCAACTGAACTCCTTATGCGGTTTGCCTTGTATGTGACTATTTTCTTTTCTCTTGGGGCTTTTAAAGTTCTCTCTTTTTCACTATTTTTTCCCATTTTAATTTTGTGTCTTGGTGTGGACCTGCTTGCATTAATTTTTCTGGGGGCTCTCTTTGCGTCCTGTATCTGGATTTCTATTTTCTTCCTCATATAAGGGAAGTTTCCAGCTATTATTTTTTCAAATAAATTTTCTGCCCTTTACTCTGTCTCTCCTTCTTCTTCTTCTGGGATACCTATAATCCGACTGTTACTATGCTTGATAATATTACTGAGTTCCATTAACCTGTGTTCATTATTATTTTATTTTATTTTATTTTAGTTAATTAATTTCCGTCCTCTTTATTTGCTTTCCATTACCCTGTCTTTTAGGTTGCTGAAGTTTTGTTCTTCGTCCTCTAATCTGTTACTGATTCCCTATAGGGTATTTCTTATTTCTGTTGTTGAGTTCTTCCTCTCTGTTTAAATTTATTTTTAAATTGTTCCCTTTTTTGAAGGTCTCACTGAGATCCTGTGCTTTTTTCATGTCCATTGAGTGTCTTTATTACCCATGAGTTTGAAATCTTTATCAGGCATATTGCTTATCTCTTTTTCATTTAACTCCTGCACTGTGTTCTTGTCCTGTTCTTTTATTTGGGGCATATTCCTCTGTCTCCTCATTTTATCAGTTCTCTGTTCTTGAATTTATATCTCAGGGAAGTCAGCTATGTGTGCTGATCTTGAAAGTAGTGGCCTTATGAAGAAGAGGTCTTTTAGTGATCCTTAGTGCAATGCCTCTTCTTCACCAGATCCTGGAGCTCCAGGGCTGTCACCTGTGTGGGCTGCCTGTGCTGTCTGTGGCAAAGCCATATTTGCCCTCAGTCCACTTGGCTGCAATGGCCCACTTTATGTCCTGTGGTACACCGGGCACGGTTTGGTCCCTGTCCTATTATGGGACCTGTCTGGGGCCATGATGGGCTTCTCGTTGGGTGGTTTCAGCATTCAGACCAGATGCCTGCCTTTGGTCTATTTGCTGGGGCTGTAATCACACTAAACTGCAGGGTGTTCTCCCTGTGCTGCCCTCTGAGAGGGTTTTGTCGGTGGGCGGGACTCAGATCTGATGTCTGTGCCCAATCTGTCTGTCAAGGCTGCTGTCACACTGATCGGGGTGCTTTCTCTGCACTTCTGCCATAAGTTTTGCCTGTTAAGGTGTGAGTACACTGTTGTGTCTGATTGTGTTTCCTTCTCCCTAGGACAGCAGTCACTTTAGAGTTCTGCCAATCCCTGCCAGGATTGTTTGTGGAGTGTGTTGGAAAAGAAGTTGCTTTGGAGGGACACCTGCCAAGTGGGCAGGGTGGATGGGTTGGATTTGTCGCCAAAAGCAGAGCTAGCCAGATAGATAGAGTGTTTACTGTCGGCCACACATGTGTGGCTCTCAAGGCAGTGGGGGGGAGAGAAATGGGGCCCACCAGCATTTTTGTTCTTGGAGAAGTCTCCTAAGGATCCTTGCCCCTCCAATGCATGTTCTGAGATTAGTTAATAAATCTCCATGCGTAACCCAGGTGCTTTTCAAACCGCTGCTTCCATTCTGTCCCTTGGCCTTGTCCCTTGTTATGCTGGCTTTTTAAGGACAAGGGCTCAGTTTCCTCTCACCCTCCGGCTCTCCTAGAGCTAGCTCACTGATTTTTAAAGCACGTGAAGTTAAGTGTGGATTGTAAGAATCTGTGAAGTTAAGCCCCAGTGTTTATCAAAGCCAGATGTTATGGAGATTCATCTTTCCAGTGGAGTCCTCTCTGCCGGGGGTGCCTGGTGTGGGGTCTGATTTGCTCATTTTTCCGTGTTTGTGGTGTCCCTCCCATATGTACTTAGTCTTGCTGCGGGTTTATTCCCAATCATGTCTCCACCTCTTCTACCCATTTGATGTGGCCTCCGCTCTCAGATTGACTGTGGAGATTCTGCCCTGCCAGTTTTTGGGTTGTTTTCAGAGTTGCACAACTGTAGCTGTGATCTCAGTGTGTCCATGGGAGGAAGTGAGCTCAGGAAACTCATACTCTGCCATCTGGAAAAATACATGTAACATCAGGTGCTAAGAAGAAGCTAAATGATAGAAATAGATTCTGGTTATATGGGACTTGGTAAGGTCCTAGGTTCTGTGTCCCTGCTGCCATAGAGGGTCCTTCCTCTTTCACCTCCCCTTCTGTCCTCAGGAGATACACTCAGTGGAGCAGAAGAAAGTCCCACAGGCAAGTTTTGTCTTCTCTGCCTTGAGGACACATAGGCCCTTCTCCCTGAGAAAAGGATGCCTCTGCCTTCCAAGTGTGACTCTTTTCTGGTGCTCAGTACTCTAGAACAGTTCTGCCTTGATGTATGTATATCAAGGAAGATAAAAGTTGGACCATATTACTTCACTACTAAGAACAGCTAGCTTATTGAATTAACTCTCTCTGGGACTTCCTTCAAGCCTCTGGTCTCCTGGTCTGAGCTCTGTCTAATTTCCTCCATCCCCTTAACCACATCTTCTGTTCAAACTACTGTAAGCTACTCAGTGTTTATCAAACATGCTGAAGCTTCCTCACTATTGTAGTAGTCTCCTGTCTGCTTAGTATTTCCTTAACTATACTGTGGCCAACTGTATTTTCTAAAGATGACCTCAATATGGTACATGCCCTTCTTCAGTGTGACTTTCCAGTTCCTCCATCAAGCAGTAGATCCTATGTCACTGCCCAGTGACCATTGTACAGCTTTGACAAATAGAATATGGCAGAAATGACTCTGTGCCAATTCCAGGCATAGTCCTACTGGCCTGTGAGCTTCTGCTTTTCTGTCCTTTGGTAGCAAGCCTGTACATGAGAGGTGTAGTTGCCTTAAGATCACTGTGCTATGAGAAGGTGCTAGAAAATGCAGAGCTATGTTCAGTGAGGGGAGAGATCAAAGAGAACTAGAGAACTATGGTATCAGGCATGTGAGCGATAAGGCCATCTTAGAAGTTGATCCTCCTGACTGGGGAACCCAAGTTGATACCTTGTGAGTGAATCAGAGCCAAATATCCAGCTGAAACTTTTCTGAATACCTGAGTCACAAGATAATGAAAAGAATAAAAGGGTTGACATAGGCTACTAAGTTTTAGGATAGTTTGTTACACAGTGATGAATAGATAATAGGAAAATATACCCAACTTCGCCTTTCAACAACCACGCTTTCACCGAAGGCATCAATAATCACCTAAGGTGCAAGCAGACAGCTGTTTTCTACCTGCTAATCTTCTCTGTGGTATTTTCCATTGTTCCCTGCCCTTTCTGTAAATACCGTGCTGGGGTAGTTTGTACCTCTGCTGTATTGGTTCTCATTCTTGACATGGGGTCCTCTGCCTCTGCTCATCTTCCCAAGATGAGTTTTCCCTCACAATTCTCTCCTCATGTTCACCAATAATGTCTCCATTATAACCAAGGTTAAAAACCACATAAGACTGAGTCCTTGCATAGTGAAGTCAAACACATTTCCAGGTTCAAAACTAGAAATTTGCTTCTCGATTTTTTTTTTTTTTGCTTATTACTTATACTTTTACTTGTAGAAATATTTTTCAAATCTTATTCCATGCCACAGTATTTTCAAAAGTTATTTAAAGGAGTTGGTTGGGGTGCCTTGGTGGCTCAGTTAGTTAAATGTCCAATTCTTGGTTTTGGCTCAGGTCCTGATTTCACAGTTTGGAGTTCGAGCCCCACACTAGGCTCTGTGCTTATATCATGTGGAGCCTGTTTGGGATTCTGTCTGCTATCTCTCTGCCTCTCCCCCACTAGCTCTCTCTCTCTCTCTCTCTCTCTCTCTCAAAAATAAAAAACACATTTAAAAAATAACTAGAGGGGTTAGTAGGATGGGAAAAGATACATAAAACAATAAACATTTATCTCCTGCACATAATATGATTACTAGTTACACAAGATCCTTAGAGAACAAAGAGGAGTGTCGATGGGTAAAATTTCAAGTATGCTTTCCTTTTTTTATTTCTTTGAAATTTTTAGTTGACATACAATATTATAATAGTTTCCGACTTATAACATAGTGATTTGACATTTATATACATCACAAAACACTGTGGTGGGTGTAGTTATTGTTTCTCACCGTACATAGTTAGTACAGCATTTTTGACCATTTTCCCTGTGCTGGACTTTTCGTCCTCATGACTTATTTATTCCATAACAGGAATATCTATTGTAAAAATATTCCTGAATATTAACATTTGTCTTTTACCAGTGTTTTCATTGAAGTTCTTACTTTAAAAGAAAAATAAGTATAACTATTTCCCCCATTTCCACTCAACTGAACTACGTATTTTCATTTTAAATGGAAAAATATAATCCATAAATATTTTTTCTCCTGATTTGACCCTGATGACAAAAATTTTAAAGCTGCGTGGCACCTTTGTATGTCCTGATAATGTCCACTTGCGATTTCCAGGGATTAATTTTTCCATATTTGTTGTCGTATTTTTGTATCACCAATTTTATATTTGCTCTTTTTATCGCATATGATATCTAAAAGTGTTTTAGGCATTTATGTTTGTTCTTTTTATTTTGTTTCCTTATTATTTTGTATAATTTTTACTCACCAAAATATATAAATTTTTGAAATAAGAGCTGTTTCCCTTATTCAAGGGCTTATATGCAATATAAAGTGCTTTCATCATCTCACTAGACCATAGCAAATGAATAAAAACATATCAACGCAAGAAATCAATCTGGATTGACGACACTGCTCTAGTGCTAAGTCCATATACACTCCTAAGTGAATAAAATGTACAAGGACATGTCCTTCCTGTAATATTTCTTTAGTTGAATACAGTATTTCGTGTTTTTTCATCTTGTTTCTGTTTTTAGCAGCAGACTTCCACAGGGCCTGAGCCCCACCTCTCTGTGTTCGCTCTTTGCTGAGACACAGTTGTAGACTCTGTTCTCTGTCCCAGTTGCTCGTTAAATAAAGTCTACAGTGGAACTTTTTTTTCTTTTCCCCAAATGGTGGTCTTTTGACTTCGGCACTGCCTCCCACATGAACTGAATGCATATTTATGGACCATATGACAGACGTCCTTTTGGTAATAATAATAAAGATTTTTAAAGACTGTTCACATTTTCATGTACAAAATCAAAATAATTTTTGTAAAAAATATTTTATGCATATCAACCTATCAGTGTGCTCAGACTGCATCGATATACCAAAGTCTATGCTAAGTGCATATTGAGCTAAATAAAGCAGGGTATCTAAGGGCGAGTCAGATAGAGGTGTAAACTTTTGAATATTTACAGGATGCACATCTTACATTTTTATTTTTGTCAAAAGTTCAGAAGGTAGCTCCTGTCGTCTTTCTGTCTGTCAATCAGTGTTAAGAAACTACCCAAAATGCACAATTAGGAGAAGCTTGGACTCCTAGGCTCCGCTCTGACCATCAGCCCAGCCTGCACCCCTGGATCTTGACTGCTGGTCACATGCCTGTCAGACAGTTTAGTTTATGCTTGTCATGCTGCCCATCAAAAGTTATCTCGTGACTTTAGAATAGTGGACAGGCTGTTCCATTAGCCTGATCTGTCTGTCCTCTGCTGACATTTTCTTACCTTCAAGAAAGGCCTGGATCAGAATTCCAAGCAAAAGTCCTATCACCGTTCTTCCTATAGATGACCTTGCACAATTTCAAGGAAATAATTTTATCAGATCTGTTCCATGTAGTTTTCACTTACCACTGTAGTCATGGTGATGACCCTGTATCAGACTCTGAGAACTAAGCCACAGGCATGTTCACATAGTTCCGGGTAGCGATGTCATTCTCGCACCGGGAAGCAGTGGGTCAACACGAAGAGGTTGTCAGCATGTCGAAAGTGAGCATTCAGGTTTGTGATGTTCACCTGGTGCCTGGTTTGGGGTCTACACCATGGCTGGTAATGCAGTGGGTTTGTGACCAACTACCTTGAAGGAATTTCCCCGGGCGAGAACATCTCTCGTGTCCCTGCAGTTCGCGGCTGAAGATAAAAGATACATTTGTGCAAACGAGGCAGAAGGACAAGGAATTCTTTAAGTGGCCTTTCTAGCTCCACCTGAGTTATTCTCGCCTTTTATGCTTTTCTGTATAAATTGTAGCCATGAGTCTGACTTTCTTTTGAGCCACGAGAGTCCTTCCAGCAGGTCACCAAGCAGTGGGTGGGACCACCAAGCCAGCCACAGACTTTCTTTATGCATCCGTTTTTTAATGTTTAATTTTAATTCCTTATGACTTGATATTTTTAACGCTTCAAGATAATTGAAAAAGCTAAACATGTTGAATATATAGTTTTGCTCCATTATTAGGACACCGATTTTTATTTCTAAGTGAATCAGCCTCTGTTATCCCATAACATTGGGTTATAATGAATCAAAGTACTTTCAAATACACACAGTTTTCCAAAACTACTTTTGGTCTATTGATGTCTATGGAAAAAGGGTTCATTAGAATATTAACAGGCTAACAACATATTTTATAACTTTCCATAAAGTACATACAGTAGAAACAAGATGGACTTTGAGCCCCTCAGTACGTAGTTTTACTCTGTTCTGTCTCTTTACGGCTGTGTCTTTTGGACAAGTAATATAGAAAAAGTACCTCAAAGGTGTGTTTTAAAAATGTTTATTTATTTTTGAGAAAGAGAGAAAGAGAGAGTGCAAATGGGGGGAGGGGCTGAAAAAGAGGGGGACAGAGGATCTGAAGTGGGCTCTGTGCTCAGAGAAGAGAGCCCCATGTGGGGCTTGAACTCATGAATTGTGAGATCATGACCTGAGCCTAAGTCTGATGCTAGACCAACTGAGCCACCCAGGTGCCCCTCAGAAGCTGTTTAGAAGATCAAATTAGGCTGCGTATAACATGCGTGTAGACCAACAAGACAGAATGCCCACAATCATTGGTAAATAAAAATGTCCCAAATACTTTGTGGCTCCTGATGCCACTGTATGTGGATTTTTAAAAATTTTTTAGTGTTTATTTATTTTTGAGAGAGAGAGACAGAGTGCCAGTGGGGGCGGGGCAGAGAGAGAGGAGACATGGAATCTGAAGCAGGCTCCAGGCTCCAAGCCATCAGCACAGAGCCTGACGTGGGGCTTGAACCCATGAACCATGAGATCATGACCTGAGCGGAGGTCGGATGCTTAAGTGAGTGAGCCATTCAGGTGCCCTGCAGTTTTAAATCATATTTTCATTTTTGAAATCTTTGCTGCTAATATATATTCAAAAAGCAGGGTTTCACCTGTTAGCCTTATATCCTGTGACCTTGCTGAATCCATTTGTTAGATCTAGCAGGAGTTTTTAGATGCTTAGGAGTTTTTACATAAGCAAACCTGTGGTACAGTGTTGAACAGAAATAGTGGGAGTGAGAATCCTTGAATCGCTTCTCATCTACTTGGGAAAGAGTTCGATATTTCACTAAGTGTGATGTTAACTGTTGGTTTTTCTTATGACACTTTTTTTTCCTATTGAAGAAGTTCCATTTATTCCTGTCTGTACAAAGCTGTTTTCAGGAATAGGTATTGAATTTTGTGAAATGCTTTTTTGCACCTCTTAGGATGATCATATGGTTTTTCTTCTTTATTCTGTTAATAGGGTGAATTACACTGATTGATTTTTTAGTATTAATACAGCTCTTCATTCTTCAGATGAAACCTACTGGGAATTATGCATCTTCCCTTTTTTATATTGCTGCTGCACTTTATATGAAACCACTCTCCTTTTGAATCGAACTCCTTCACAAATATATTTTCTGAAAATTATATGTTTATTTCAAAGCCCGAAGTTGTATCTGTCGTTACTCCCCATGTGGTGTCTCGGTGGTTTCTTTCCCTCATCTGTTTCTGCTTAAAGCCCACTGCATTTTTTGGCTCGTATGTGGATTGGTTTCCATCGGGTAGCTGAAGAACTTCCTTCTATGCGTGTAGAAAACCTCACTCTGAAATTGTGTGTGTTGTCATGAGAAATTAAATCCATTTCAAGTGCCATTTATTTCGGGCCAAATCGTGGGCTTGGAGTTGGTAAAGATACCTGTATCTGAGTAGTATCCACTTGGTAGTGTGGACCTTTGAGAGTGGCTCTGCCTTTTTCATTGGGATTATGACTTACAGTGCACTCCACATTTCTAATTAAAAAATGCAGGCTATTTCTTATCATCTAACATATAAGTAAATATACACACTTTATTTCCACATTTAAAAATTTGTGTTTTTTAATTTGTTTTGTTTATTTTTGAGACAGAGACAGAGCACGAGTCGGGGAGGGGCAGAGAGAGAGGGAGACACAGAATCCGAAGCAGGCTCCAGGCTCCGAGCTCTCAGCACGGAGCCTGACGTGGGGCTCAAACTCATCAACCGTGAGATCATGACCTGAACTGATGTCGGACGTTTAACTGACTGAGCCACCCAGGTGCCCCTATTTCCACATTTTAATCTGCTTATTTAGTAAACCAAATACCCTTAACCACTTCATTAAAAAAAAAAAAAAAAAAACTACCCAAAACTATTTTTTATTAAACTGTTTAAGCTTACACTCCTGTGATTAAAAAAGGAGTAAAAGAAGTGTATCTATGGGTTCACTGTTAGCCATTCTTATTAATGGATAGGCTGTTCATCAAACATGTATTGAACATCTATTACGTGCAGGACACTGGGTGAAGATCTATAGGGGAGTAAACAGTGGGAAAAACTTAAAGCACACCTAATCGTGTTTTTAACACATGTATACTAAAAGTGTACTTTTCCAAAGATTAAAAGCATGATTCATAAATATATAAAATGCACACATGTCAAAAATTTTATTCTATTCATTAATCAGTGAAGGTAACAGGAAGCTGTTCAACTGTTTCAGAGAGCATTTGTGGAGTAATTACATGTAGATAATTGTATATTCAGATCACTGGGTTACACACAGACTAGTTTATGTTCAAAAGGACAATAAAATTGTGGGGTCACATGTCCCCCCAGAAAGAAATTAGTTCATCTTCCTAAAAAAAATACAGTTTATTTTTTTTAATTTCTGAATTTTATTTTATTTTTTTGTTTCCATTTTTTCTTTTTTTTTCCAATACGAAATTTATTGTCGAATTGGTTTCCATACAACACCCAGTGCTCATCCCAACAGGTGCCCTCCTCAATGCCCATCAGCTACTTTGCCCTCTCCCCCACCCCCCATCAACCCTCAGTTTGTTCTCAGTTTTTAAGAGTCTCTTATGGTTTGCCTCCCTCCCTCTCCCTTTGTACCTATCTTTCCCCTTCTGCTCCTCCATGGACTTCTGTTAAGTTTCTCAGGATCCACATAAGAGTGAAAACATATGGTATCTGTCTTTTTCTGTATGGCTTATTTCACTTAGCATAACACTCTCCAGTTCTATCCACATTGCTACAAAAGGCCATATTTCATTCTTTCTCATTGCCATGTAGTATTCCATTGTGTATATAAACCACAATTTCTTTATCCATTCATCAGTTGATGGGCATTTAGGCTCTTTCCATAACTTGGCTATTGTTGAAAGTGCTGCTACAAACATTGAGGTCCAAGTGCCCCTATGCATCGGAACTCTTGTATCCCTTGGGTAAATTCCTAGCAGTGCTATTGCTGGGTCACAGAGTTTAAATTTCCTTTCTTAAGCCTGGGATCCTGGGTAAACAGTGAATTTAACCCTTTGCACTCCTGTGGCTAAGGCTTCGCTTTCCTATGACCTGCCCACATTTTTCCTCATTTTCAGGGTTTGGATAATGTTTCTGACGTAGGTAAACGCGATGCATCCGCACCGCATTTACCTAGTGCTAACCTCTGAGCAAGCATGTCAGGTGAAATTCTGTGGAATGTTCAGGAAAACACACAGAGGCTTAGCCCTGAGGAGCGGCATATGGGAACTGACAGAGCTGGGAAATGGATGCAGAAGAGATCCAGCCCAGAAGGCGGACCGTAATCCCCTACAACAGTTCACAATGTCAAGGGCTTGATTTCCAGCTGCCGGCTTCTCTCTTTCTTGTCCCCTAACTCTGGCCCCAGCACAGGAAGCCAGATACCAGTCCCTCCCCAGTCGCACGGGGTACCAGGCTCTGGGTGTCCGTTTTACAGCTTCCACAGGAACAGCCTCGGGCATTGTGCACCTGAAGTCTCATCGTTTTGCCCTCCAGCAGCTGCCTTTATGCACCTGCCGAAACGCAGGTGCTGGTGACTGATTCCTTCACAGACTGTCACGGTCTGAAAAAAATAGCTGCCGCTTGTCATCTGGGCTGTGTTTATTTTCACAAAATGCACGACGGAAAATGGGAGACTCTTTCTAAACCAGCAGATTCTTGGGGACACCCACACGCATTTGTCCACCTGCTACGGGTTGGGTCTCGGCAAGCCAGGCCCTGTGTCAGGCGAGGGGCGGATGGGATAACGAACACAGGCACTTTGGCCCTCACAGAGCCTCCCTGTTATGTGGAAAAGAAGCAACTAAATATGTATAGTACTCCTGTCACAGGTGAAGCTGAGCCTGGCACAGAATTAACTTGTACCCCGTCAGTGGTCGCTTTTACTCCAGGTTGAGGTTACTCCAGGTGAAGGTTAAGGGTGTTCACCTTCGCGATCTGGGAACGGTGACTCCTAAGAGTGTCCACTCCTGGCCAACTTCGGCCAGTGTTCTGATCCACAGGCCCCGCAGCCAGTGGGCCATCCCAGTGGGCCTCCTCCCGGTCACCAGAAACTGGAGAGGAAGAGAAGTAATTCTCCCTCCACCCTCGACGCTGAGTGCTTGGCTGAGACCCCTTTTTCTCCAAGGTGCCTCATGAATGGTTAAGTCCGTCTGTAAGGTTCTCTGCCGGGGCCGCTGTCGTTCAAGGTTACTTGGCACCGTTACCCCGCTTGTCAGCCTGAAAACAAGTTTGTATTCCCCAGAGGCCCCATGCTGGACCCAGTTCAGCTTTGGCCCAACCCAGTGTGATCCCACACTGGACGGGAGGCTTGCCGTAAGCCGCTCCATTTGGGGCTACTTGCCTTGGTTTTCACAATACACACGTGTTTGTGTGTGCTTGTTGTTCCAGAGCGCAGCCAATGCGTGGAGCAGAGCGGCCACCTGCGGTCCACGACCTGAAGGCCGTGACCAGTCTGTACTGCCTGCTGCTTAAGAAATTGAATTGCCATGCCATTAGCCTCTAACTGGGTTGGGCATCCTCCACGTAACCATGGTTACTGCCCTGGGGCTGTTCATGTAGCCTTGTTACCCGTTCACTTGGGCAAAGGTTGGCCATTGCAAGCCTTGGGGAAAGGTAATTACACACAAAATCTCCTCAACCCAAGGTGCTGTCTCCACAAAGGGAGTAGAGAAAGAGCACTTTTGTTATGGAATGAGCCTTCATTCAGAATGTGGTGCACCTGCCCGCGAGTCCCCTGGGAGATGTGGAGACCCAACGTGGGCTCCTCCCTTCCTCCAGCCAGGCGGATACAGGCAGCGTTTCCGGGATAAACACCAAGGGTCCTCCGGTAAGAGGCCTGGAAAAACACAGCGTGTTACACAGACTTCGGCCTGGCCTAACCTCATAATGGGAGCCACCATCCCCTGTCGCATCACGAGCTTCATGCCTTCCGGACAGGGAGTGGTTCTGCAAATTGGAACAAAGTCCCTGGTGGGCCACAGACCCTGGGAAATAGGGGCACTATCTTTCTTAGTGATTGCGTTTGGAGAAGGTGGCTCTCAGGTCCTTGAGAAAGACATTCTGAGATCACGAAGCCGACAAAAGGCCTGTCTCGTTTTCATAAGGATTTATATACATTTCAGAGAGGAGAAAGTTCTTACAAGGATAATTTTCCTAAAGTCAATGCTCTGAGAAAAAGGAGCGTAGAGGAGTCTCTTCCCTTGTTCTCCACAGAGAGAATCAGATCTCTCTTTAATTTTTATTTGTCCGTACACAAGATCCACCTGAATGTGCCCCCCACCAAAGTAGCTTAGAAAACATCTTAAAAATAGTGTTGCTGTGGTTTAACAATGCCCATTGATGACATGTGTGAAGGAATTCTAAAAGCTTAGTTTTAAACATTTAGAGAGCTTTTTAAAGTGCAGATTCTAGGGACCAGCTAGCTCATAGATGCTGATTGCCAAGAACTGAGATTCAGTTCAAATACCTTCATTCTAGTCAAACTGTCCCCAGGGTATTCTGAGACAGGTTACCCCCCCACTGCCCCTTAAGAAACACCACCTGGGGCTGGGCATCACAGTGAGCCAGTGGCTTTCAGAGTGGCTTTCAGATTTGCTTTGTGCTCCTTGGATGCTCCCAGGCTGCTTGTTTTTCTAAAATAATCCACAGTTTCTAATCACGTCTGGAGACACCTTTTTCATTTTAGGAAACCAGAGATATTTCCTGTTCCATCAGGGAACAGTTAACCATGACCTCAGTAATTCAGAGCATTTCCTGGAAGTCTCAGACCCATACAGGACGCGCTGCTTTGACTTTAATTTGTACCATGTCGCAGCACGCTACTGTGCACAATACCTAGTGAGCAAGTCTCTGACTTGTTTGAGGAGTCAGCTATCAGTTATTTATTTTTTTCTTTACCGCACCAGATTAGAGCCCTAAGGCATGGCTAGCTGTCTTCGACTCTGATGCTTTAGGCAATAAGTATCAAAATTACTAACACCATGAGGATGATTCATCTAAAAATAGTGACACCTACTTATAATCAGCGTAAGTGACAATAGCTCTTCCAGTGACTTACGTTGTGCAGAAGCTTTCAAATTAGCATAACCTGTATTGAATAATTTGTCAAAATATTTCATAAGATGGATAGCAAAAATATAATACAAATATTTAAGGGAAGGAGGCAACACTTTAACTCATTCTTTCAGGAAAGAAAGTAATGATACTGTCTTTGTTAAAAATGTGTTTGTTTTGCTTGTTAGTGTATCATTAAAACCTTGGGGAGAAAAGGCCTTCAATCATTCACTTAAAACTGTAGTGATCCGTTACAGAATTCACTAGGATAGGGAAATATTTCTGTAAGGCATGTAAGGGAAATGGGAATTATTATTGATTCTGTAGTTTAATGAAATTGTGATGCAGTTCCTATAGGTTATGGTTCTTTTTGCTTGGCCAAGGTCACTGCCTCTGTTTTGGATTTCCAGTGCCGGTCCCCTGCCCCCAGTGCCCCACCGGCACAAAACAAATCCGGAAATAGACTGTTGAGCTCCATTAATTCCTACCTCTCTGTAAGCTCCATGCTTTTTAGCCACAAGCAAATCATCACCTCCCCCATCCCTAAGAAGCCACTGTTTCACTTCTGTGGCTCTTTCTCCAATTCTTTCTAGCTATCCAAATTTAGAGAATTCAGTTCTTTTTTTACTAACCATTCTCTTTTCCTGCTGCTTTGTCTTTGTTTTTGGTGTTGATGGCCCTTCTGCCTGGAAGACACTTTCTACTGGCCGTGTTCATAGACTTGAGCGTAGCAATCTCTTGTCCAGCCTCACTGTTCACTCTTCAAAGATGGGAATGGCGTCTTATGTTTGCATCCCTACAGCACTTTGTACTATATCTGGAATGTAGTAGGTAGATGATCCGTAAAACAATCTTACCATGTGGACAAAAGATGCTATATTTCACAAAGGTACTTCTGGAAGTGCAGGTGGCCCCTGGTTTAGCGGCTTAGAACTTTTCTCCCTGATAAGGGCCCTTCTTTTTTAATTTTTTTTTTAATCTTTATTTTTATTTTTGAGGGACAGACACCGTGTGAGCAGGGGAGGAGCAGAGAGAGAGACACACACAGAATCTGAAGCAGGCTCCAGGCTCCGAGCTGTCAGCACAGAGCCTGACGTGGGGCTGGAACTAACGAACCATGAGATCATGACCTGAGCCGAAGTCGGACACTCAACCGACTGAGCCACCCAGGTGCCCCGATAAGGGCCCTTCTTGATCCTTAGCCTGAACCCAGTCTCTGCTATCACAAGTTTGTGAGTTACTGTAAAATTACCTGGGAGTTTTAAAGAACTGTTTGGGAGGGCGGTGTGCCCTGAGAAGGTCTAGTGGGCACTGGGATTCCAGTACTTAGGAATAGATCTCTCACTGTAGCCAAAATACATTTTCTAAGCTACAGATCTGGACCCTCCATGTTCTTATTTACAACTGTTTACAGTCAGTATGTCAGGATAAAACATAAACCAATTAACATAGGTGACCGGTACGAGCACAGGATAGACTGCTGAAGTCTTCATTCCCTTGCTCCCATTTGGTCAGCCTGGCTCCCACCTGCTCAGCTGAGTGGTCACTCTGCTCTCTCCCACCGACCACACTGTGGTCCTCTCTTTGGGATCCCTCCTTTCCTCTCTCTCAGCCGTGTGTTAGGAGAGAAATTGCACCTGACCGTCTGAAGTCCATGTGCATTTCCCTTTCTCCTGACCATGGTGAAGATTTCAGGGGTAGTAGGCCTGTTACGAAGTCCTGACCGAATCATCATGTTTCTCTTGTGTTCCTGCTGTGGTCATCGGTCCAGAAGGAGAGGCTAACCATGGGACCTACACTGATCCCCTCTGCGAAAATCTCATGAATTCTCCTGGAAAGGTTGACCTGCTGAATCTCTTTTGTCTCTTCAGCATGAAATTTCTTCAGCTACAGGGAAAAGCCTGGAGCCAGGGGTTGGGGAGGGCAGAGGAGGGAGAGACAGTGTGTGTAGCCTGGGTGATGAACAGATCAGAGCCAGTGGAGGTGACATAGGTCTGATGGTACCGTTCCCGCTCAGGACCCAGCAGTGGTTGACCCTTGTCTACCCCACTCATGTTTTAGTCAGTATTGTAGACCTTGACCTTTTCACTGGCAAAGTACAATCTGTAGAAAGATAAAAGCACACAGGCCAATAAAGTTTTTAATACAATAGCTTTATTAAAGTATAATTCACATAGCATACAAAGAAGTACACTTAAAGTGTACAGTCCAAATATTTAATATATTTACTGGATTTTGCAGCTATAATTACAGTCAGCTTTAAAATGTTTTTATTGACCCACAAAGAAACCCTTTATCCATGAACAGACACACTTCGTGTCCTTCCCAGCCCCCTGCTCTAGGTAACCACTAATCTCTCTTCTATTTATTTTGTATACTTTTCATAAATTATACACACACACACACACACACACATATGTATATAATATATAACAGGTAGACTTCTTTCACTTAGCATCTTTTTGAGATTCATCTATGTTGTGGTGTGAATCACCTCTTTGTTCCTTTGTAGAGATAAATGAAAGAGCATCGTTTGGGTAGACACCATTGTATTTACCCACTGACATTTGAGTTGTTCCCTCTGTTTGGCTATCGTGAATAATTCTGCACCGGACAGTCACCTACAAGTTTTTGAGTGGACATCTGGTTTCCGTTCTGTTGAGTATGTACCTAGGAGTAGGATCGCTGGGTTGTATGGGAACTCTACGTTGAGCTTTTGTAGAGCCTACCAAACTATTTCCAAAGTGGATGCACCATTTTATATTCCCACCAACAGTGTATTAGTATTCTCATTTTTCCACATTTCTCTGATTTCTTACTAATAATTGCTATTATCCATCTTTTTTTTTTTTTTTTTTTTTTAATTATAGCCATTCTGTTGGGTATCACCAGTCTCATTATGGTTTTGAATAGCATTTCCTTCATGGCTAATGATGTTAAATGTGTTTTCATGTAGCTCTTAAACATTTGTATCACTTCTTTGGAGACACATCTATTAAGATTGTTCATTTTAATTTTTGTCTTTTTATCATTAGTGGAGAGTGTTCTTTTTATATTCTGGATACAAGTCCCTCATCATATACATGTTTTGCACATGTTTTATTCCATTCTGTGGGCTTTGTTGTCATTTTCTTGATGGCATTCCTTGAAGCATGGAAGTTTTTAATTTTGATCAAGTCCAGATTATGTATATTTTCTTTGTTGCGTGTGCATTTGATGGCATACCTAAAATGATTTGACTAACCCAAGGTAACAAAGATTTATTCTAAAATTTTTTCTAAGACTTGATAGTTTTGACTCTTACAATTAGGTCTGTGATTCATTCTAAGTTAATTTCGTATTTAGTGTAATAAGGGGATCAAGTTCATGCTTTGCATGTGGATATCCATTGCCCTACACCATTGATTGGAATACTGCTCTTTCTCTATTCAATTATTCTGTCATTTGTGTCAAAAGTTTACCATAAATACAAGGATTTGTTTTTGGAAACACATTTCTAGATATGTCTAAGCTAGGTCAGGACCACAGCATCATGGTGATTGTAGTTTGGTAGTAAGTTTTGAAATTGGGAAGTATGAAACCACCAATTTTGTTCTTTTTCAGTATGATTTTGGGTATTCTGGATCTCTGCCATTTTGATATGAGTTTTAGGAGTACGGTTGTCCATTACTGCAATAATGCCATCTGAGATGCTGATAGAGACTGGGATGAATCTGTACAACACTTTGGGAGTATTGCCATCTTCCCGGTGTTAATTCCTCTGAATCATGAGCACAGGTTGTTTTTCCATTTACTGGGTCTTCTGTAATTTTTTTCAAAAATGGTTTGTAATTTTCAGGGTATAAGTATCATACCACCTTTATATTAAATTTAATAATAAGCATATTAATTTTGATGCTATTATGAATAGAATTGCTTAACTTTGATTTTGCATTATTCATTGCTTGTTTATAGAATTATAATTGATTTTTGTATATTGATACTGGACATTTCAACCTCACTGATCTGGTTTAAGTTCTAATAATTTTTTAGTAAATTCCTTAAGGTCATCTATATACAAAACCCTGTCATCTGCACATAGAGATAGTTTTGCTTTTCTCTTTGAAACCCAGATGGCTTCTATTTCACTTTCTTGCCTAATTATCCTTGCTATAACCTTCTATACAAGATTAAATAAAATAGATGAGCGCTTGGATGTCCTTGCCATAGTCCTCTCTTGGACGTTTTCGTCTTTCCCCATTAGATATGATAATAGCACGGTTTTTTCTTAGATGTTTTTTTATCAAGTTGAGGATATAGACTCCATAACTGATTTTTTAAAATTTTTTTACCATCAAAAGCTGTTGGAATTAGTCAAATGCTTTTGTGTGTGTGTGTCTATTGAAATGATGTTGTGAGTTTTGTCCTTTGTCTAGTGAGAGCGGATTACATCTTTTGGTTTTTTATGTTAAGTCAGTGTAACATTCCTGGGATATATCCCATTTTTTGCGGTATATCATCCCTTTTATATGTATGGATTTTGTTTGTTAGTATTTTCTTGAGAACTTTTGTGCCTGTATTCATAATAAGTAATTGGTCTATAGTTTTCTTGTTTATATTTGTGTGATTTTGGTTTCAGGGTATTACTGCCTTCAAAAAAGGAGTTGGGAAGAATGACCTCTTTTGTGTTTTGTGTGAAATTGTAAAGGATTAGTATTTTTCCCAAAACTGCTTGGCAGAAATCACCAATTTAGTCCTTTGAGCCTGGAAGTTTCTAGGTGGGAAGTTTTGAAATTTCAAATTCCATCTCTTTAGTTTTTGTGGCTCTGTTAGGGATTTTGTATTTCTCTTGAATCAGTTTCACTAGTCTGTGTCTTTGCCAAAACCTGTCCATTTCATCTAAATAATCTGATTTGTTGACATACCGTTATTCACAGCATTTCCTTATAATCCTTTTAAGTTTTTGTAAGGTCTATCATGTTTCCTTTATTCGGTCATGATTTTAGTAACTGGAATCTCCTCTCCTTTTTCTTTATCAGCCTAACTAGAAGAGCGTCAATTTTGTTGATCTTTTCAAGGAACCAACTTTTTACTTCACTGCCTTTTTCTATTATTTTCCTATTGCCTATTTCATTAATTTTGATTCTCATGTTTATTATTTCTTTTTTCTGATCATTTTTGGGTTTTGTTTACTCATTTTTACAATGTCCTCAGACGGAAGGTGAGTTTTCTATTTGATATCTTCATAAAAAAATTTTCAGTTTCCCACTAGGAATGCTTTAGTTGAAGCCTAGAAGTTTTGGTATGTTGTAGTTTGCATTTTCATCCACCTCAAGATATTTTCTAATTTCTCTTGTGATTTCTTCTGTCATCCATTGATCATTTAGGAGTAAGTTTTTAATTTCCAAATATATTTGAAATTTCTTTCTGCTATTGATTTTCAATTTCACTCCATTGTGGTCAGAGAAGATATTTTGTATGTCCGTCATTGTAAAGTTATGTTTTATAACCTGACAACTGTCTATGTGTTTCCTGTGCACTTGAGAAAAATGTATATTCTGCTATTGTTGGGTGGAGATGTCCTTTAGGTGTAGTTGATTTAAAGTGTTGTTCAAGTCTTCTGTTCCCTTGCTGACCTTGTTCTTAGTTTTATCCCTCACTGAAAATGGATATTGAAGTCTCCAGTTAGCATTGTTAAATCGTGTGTCTCTTTCGAAATCTGTCAGATTTTGCTTCATGTATTTTGGGCTCTGTTGTTACGTGCACATATGTTTATAACTGTTATGTATTTTTGATGGTCTGGTCATTTTGTCATCCTAAAACATCCCTCTTATCTCGGGTAACTTTTGTCTTAAAGTGTTTCTTACCTAATATTAGCAGGAATACTCTTTCTTAAGCTTGTTGGCATAATGTCATTTTTTTCTCCTTTTAGTTTCAAAATACTTACATGTTTGAATTTAAAGTATGTCCTTTATAAACCACATATAGTTGGATCTTTTTTTAATCCAGTCTGACAATCTCTGCCTTTTGAATGAATTATTGAATCCATTCACATTTGACATTAGTATTGATATATGTGAGTTTATGCCTGCCATTTTGCCTTTTGTATTTTCTATATGTTTCTCCTTTGAAATACATAGAATTCTTTTCAATCATTCATTATTTCTTTATTTGTTTATTTATTAAAATATTTCTTTTTAATTTTTATTTATCTTAGAGACACACAGAGCATGAGTGGGGGAGGGACAGAGGGAGAGAGAGAGAGAGAGAGAGAGAGAGAGAGAGGGAGGGAGGGAGGGAGACAGAATCCGAAGCAGGCTCCAGGCTCAGAGCTGTCAGCACAGAGCCCAACTTGGGGCTCGAACCCATAAACAGTGAGATCATGACCCAACCGACTGAGCCACCCAGGAGCCCCTCTTTGTTTTTTATTAAATGAATAGTTTCTAGTTTTAATTTCTTTAAATATTTTTCACACTTGTAGTTATTTTCTTAGTGATTGCACTGGGGCTTACCATATACATCTTAACTTATCAGAATCTCCCTTAGATTTATACTCACTTAATTCCATTGACATATAGAAATATTAATCCTGTAGAGCTCTATTTACTCTACCCCATTTTGTGCTGTTATGGTTATACATTTTATATTTCTACTGATATCATTCCAGTAGTATAATTATATACACATTGTGATGTACATTTGCTTTATAAATTAATGGAAGAAGAAAGAGATTTTATTTTTTAAATTTTTTTTAATGTTTGTTTATATTTGACAGAGAGAGACAGAGCATGAGCGGGGGAGGGGCAGAGAGAGAGGGAGACACAGAATCCGAAGCAGCTTCCAGGCTGTGTCTAAGCTGTCAGCACAGAGCCCGATGTGGGGCTCAAACTCATGAACTGCGAGATCGTGACCTGAGCCGAAGTCGGAAGCTTAACCGACTGAGCCACCCAGGCGCCCCCAAGAAGAAATTTCTTTTAATATTTTATAATGGAATAATTAGTTTTCTCAAATCTCTGTTCCTGTGGATTCAGAACACTTTCTAGTGTTTCTTATTTTCAGTCTGAAGGAATTCTTCATGTTTTTCTCATAAAGAGACTGCTAGTAACAAACGTACTCATCTTTTATCCATGGTTCGTTTTTTTAATAACTTTTATTACGGTTTCATGGCACGGGGTGCTCAGAGCTCCTTATACCACCATTCCCCACTGCTACATTTTTAATTTCTGTATCTACTTACATTTTCTTGAAAGCACATATGTGGTGTCTGAGACCAGGGCAGTTATTGTTACGGCAGTAACCGTACCATTTCTGCTCATCGCGTTTCTTTACACCTCAGGGAGATGTGATGAGAGCAGGTGGTTAGGCCTGCAGGTGTAGGGACTCTACTACTGGCAAGAGCACCACAAGCATGAGTCTAGGACCTTCTATGAGACCATCTGGATGGCAGTCCTCCTTTCCTGAGAGAAGTATGGAAAACTAGTCTTCCTAATGAAAAAAGTCCATGGAAAGTAAAAAGTCAAGTCCCTTGGTTCTTGCTCTTTGGAATGAAAATAAATCTCTTCGGTAGGGTTGTTAAGATACCTCTCTGGTGTACCATTCTTGGAATGTCCCCACTGTTCTGGACTCCATCTCCCTTTGAAATGTAAATGGGCGCCTCACAGGTAAATCTCTCCGGAGTGCTCTCTCTAGCTGTCCCTCTCTGTCCCTCCCTTTCCACACATCTTTTAATATTTCATGCTTGTTTTTCTTTTTTTTTAATTTTTTTTTAACGTTTATTTATTTTTGAGACAGAGAGAGACAGAGCATGAATGGGGAAGGGTCAGAGAGAGGGAGACACAGAATCCAAAACAGGCTCCGTGCTCTGAGCTGTCAGCACAGGGGCCCGATGCGGCAGCACAGGGGCCCGAACTCACAGACCGCGAGATCGTGACCCGAGCCGAAGTCGGCGCTCAACCGACTGAGCCACCCAGGCGCCCCCCATGCTTGTTTTTCAAGCCGTGTTCCAGTTTTCATTGCTCAAAAATTCTCACCATGTGGAAATTTGAAGCTATTAGTATTGTTCTAACAGCCAAGGTGGACGATGAAAGGTTGCCCTGTGATGTAGACAAGTTCATGAGGAAAGTTGAGAGTTCTCTTCCTGGTATACACTCTCGTTCCCAGTGTAAATTCAGGCAGTTGTAGGGGAGGCAGGGAGCTTTTTCTGCAAGTGCTGCGTTTTCATTACTTTTAACTAGAAATGATTTCTGTGCCTAAGTGACATTTTTGGGGGTGTCTCATCCTGCACCCCTTCACATGTAAAGTGGTTAAGGAAAACGTAAATCCTTTAATCGGTATTGTACTTTGTCTTGAGGGGAAAAAAGCTGATCTTTGTGTAAATGGGCATGGGACAGATTAAAGTCTGTGAGTTACTGTGAAACGGTAGAGGAAGCATTACACGGTTTGTAATCTTTTGCAACTTTAAAACTGGAGGCGTGCTTTCTCTTTGCCTGGGAGATACGGGTCCTTAAAGGCATGTGTGTATGGAAGATAGGTATTTCATGAAAATTTGAATTTGGTCTGATGTGTGACCGTCTTCAATTAACTTCTCTATCACTTCTGGAAATTCCTTTGCTTTTTAGTCTTAACTCACGGCTTTGCTCAACAGCTGAACACTTTGGAAATTTTCCTGATTTTCTGAAATCACTGAGCCAGGCACTTCTGGTACTGATAGGAGCAGCTGCCGTAGGGGTCGGCAATTTGTACACAAGGTCTTAGTTTACACATAATGCTTCATATTGGATTGTGAGAAAAAATGATCCTGACTTTTTGAAAGTTTGGTCTTCGGTGCATAAGCTCAGCGTCCCTTCCATTCCTTTCTTGCCTTGTTCTTTCTGACATCACGGTGCACCTCTTATTCCAATCGTAGATGCTCTTTTGCTTTCACAGCATGGTCTCTGATGGTCCCCGATGTGAATTCCTTTACGCTTGTTCCTTGAGAACTAGCCTCACAACACGTTGCTATTTCAAGCTTCTTCTCAGCACTGAAAGCTTTCTTTGTTCATGTTCTGCTCTGTGTTTCCTAACCAGAACACTCACATGTTTTTTGGATGTTGAGTGAGGATCCACAGATGCAAAGTAATAGCAAAACATCATCTTTTAGAATAACACATGCAGTGAACGGTGAGCTGATAGAGGAGATATTTGAGGTGTGTATATATGTATACGTTCTGTGTATTCTTCTGTGGCTCAGTTGAGTTTTCGGCATTCACCTAGTATTTCTTACAGATGAAACTGCCAGAAGAAGGTACAAAATTTGCATTGTTTTCGAATTGTTTTCTAGTCAACGAATTGCACTGGAACAGTCTTGTGTTTTCAAGACAAGTGTGACGGCAGAACTGACTGTGTTTGCGACCCACAGTACCTTCATTAAAACATGTACATCAGTCTGTTTTTATGGGCAAAAGATATCATGTGGCTTAAATTTTTTTTCCTTTTAATTGTATGTAAAAGTAAAATAGCCAACTTTAAAAATACAAACAGTCTAATTTAGATTTTTAGGAGTTTTGGAATATAGAGTGTTAAGAGAAGTCATTATTCTGTAGGCAGAAGCATGTTTTTTATTTTGTGGCTAAGATCCCAGACCGCAGAGACTGCCTTCTTTAGTTGAATCGGCATATTACCACATAACCTTAGGCAAGTTACAGTAAATGATTGCTGTTACTATCTTTAGAGTAATCACTAACTCTTTCAACTGACTTAATGGAAAAAAAATCATTGTCTAGAAGTACCTATTTTCTTTTAAGTAATTGAAAATTGATCAGGAGACATCATCTTTACATAATAAAATGTAATACATAATCAATGTCACATTAATGCAAATAAAATCTTGCTTAATTACTTTTGAATTTACCCCTGTTCTTTCTTGTCTCCTCTTAAGTTCATCGTGTTGAAATACAGCATAAAAAGCATTGGAACAACTAATAATAAATATGGAGACTAACCCCAGTAAAAAGAAAGTCTTTTGGTATTGGGACAGCCCAGGACTTGGCAAACCTCTTCAATGGGACAGATATTAAACATTTAAGGCTTTGCAGACTATATAGTGTCTGTTGCAAATAATTCAATCTGCTGTTATACCTTAAAAGCAGCCGAAGACAATAGAGAAACAAATGGGCAAAGCTGTGAAGCATGGCAGAATTTGTCACCCCCAAATTTGCTTTGGCCTAAGGATTATTTTAGGATGTTTGCCTTGAAAAAAATTTTAACGTTTATTTATTTATTTTTGAGACACAGAGGGTGACAGAGCTTAAGTGGGGGAGGGGCAGGGACAGGGAGAGAGGGAGACACAGAATATAAAGCAGGCTCCAGGCTCTGAGCTGTCAGCACACAGCCCGATGCAGGGCTTAAAGTCATGAATCCAGAGATCGTGACCTGAGCTGAAGTAAGAAACTCAGCCAACTGAGCCACCCAGGTGCTGTAGGGATGTTTGGCTATAAAGAATAGCAGACCTGAGAAAAGCTCTGAAGACAGAATAGAAGTTAACCTTTTGTAAGAGACATTTACGTTTGTAATGGAAATCTCCATTTTGGAGAGTGTCTCCCTCAGTGTAGCCGGGAGAGGGGGTGACTCTATCTAGAAACTGTTTTCATTGGAGAAGGCACAGACGTAAATCTGTGTAACAACCTATTCTTGTTGACTATGCTTTTTTTGGGATCCTCTGTAACTGATGCAACACCTCCAGCATCTTCCATTTTTAGCTGAAGATGGTATTTAAGGTGATGACTTCAGCCAGTGTGGAGAGTTACTCATTTCTGGGTCTTTCCCATGTGCACAGGAGGTATACATGTTATTAAACTTTTGTTTATTTTTCTCCTGTTAACATGTCTCATATTGGTTTGATTCTTGGACCACCCAGAGGAACCTTCGCGGGTGGAGAAAATTTTTTTCCCCAACAGTGGGACAATTACTTTACTTCCAAAACAGCTGTGTTCTAATAAAATTGTGTTTACAGAAAAAGACATGGATCCAAATTTAGCCCAATGACAGTAGTTTGATGGCCCCTTGGAATTGATCATTCAAATTTAAAAATTGATTTTTAGAATACCTACTTTTCAGTTATGGTGCTAATCTGTACCTGTGTACATCTCTACATCATTAGTGAAAAAATAACTTTATCTCACTAGTACAGTATCCACTATTAGCAGGTTACTAGAATCAGTTCAGTAATTCCAGCAGAAATGCCACTGTAGTGGCTCTCAAAACCACTAAATGTGATCCTTTCAACTATACCAAACTGGAGCCTTACGTCCATAGTGGCTAATTAGTTGCTTTGGGAATGTGGTTCTAGTATCTAGTATCTAGTATCTATATTTAAACAATCAAAAAAATGTGCTGATAACTCAAACATGCAGGCAGCAATAAGAACCATGGTTGTAATTATTAAATCAGATTTTATTGTAGAATTGTTTGTAGATGTTTTAAACCCTTTATACTGTATGACTTCTTTTTTGACATTGGGCACATTGCTTAGTACGTCTATGAGGTAAAGACTGGTAAGCAATTCTCTCTTCAGCAAAATAGAGATAAGTTGGCTTCTGCACAGACACCTCTATAATAATCATTTCATGTAACACTTGTATTTCAGATTAAATCAAGTCAGTGATTAGATATGTTACTTTATTGGATTGGGCATATTTTACCTAAAGAGCAACCCAGGATTTAAAACAGTAACAACAGATTTAATATCAACTTATATGACTAATCTTAATATTTACTAATATTTACAGGGTTTCTCAAACTGAGCAGTATTGCTGTGTTGAGATGGAAAATTCTTTATGGTCAGAAAATTCTTTTTGCACTGTTCTGTGAAACGTAGGATGTTTAGCAGCATGCCAGGCTTATATAACAATTAGATACCAATATGTGCCCTTCCACTGCAGTTATAATAATCAAAAGTATCTCCAGATACTGGAAGATATCCAGAGCAAAACATCAGTTGGGAGCCCTTAATATGTATTGAATACATATGACATTTGTGATATTATTCTGGAGGTGCCTATGGTAGTCATCTTCTAAGATGGTCACCCATGATTTTCTCCTCCCTGCCTTTATGCTCTTGTGTAGTCTCCCTTTGAGTATCAGATGGACTTAATGATTTGCTTCCAACCTTCTATGACAAAGGTGGTGAAATATTACTTCACAGATGAAGTTACACAACCCCTCTGTCTTCCATCTTGCTTAGCCTCTCTTGCTTTCTTACTTGCTGTCTGTGATGATGGGCAGCTGCTGTCTTCTCAGCTGCCTTATGGAGACCCAGGTGGAAAGGAACTGAGGGAAGCCTCCAACCAAAGTCCATAAGGAAATGAATCCAGTTAACAGTCAACTGAGTGAGCATGGAAGTGGATCCTTCCTCATTTGTATCTTAAAATGACTGTAGCCCTTAGTGATACTTTGTTTACTTCCTTGTGAGAGAATCTGAGCTGGGGGTCCCAGCCACACTTGACTGCATATCCTTGATCTCAGAACTCTGTGATAATAAATATTTGTACTTTTAGGGGCTAACTTTTGGGATAGTTTACTCTGCAGTTATAGTAACTAATACAGTGATATTTATTTAAATGAATTTATTAAGAACTTTTACACTTCATTTTTTTCTTTTTAAAATTATTTCATGAGGTCATTTCCAGGGAGCAAAGTCATCCAGCCCTTGGCAGTCATGAATTTTTTTTTTGTTTTGGTGGCAGGCTGTCAGTGAGGGGAAGCCTTTATTTCCTCTTCATAATTTATCTACATTCTCAAATATATTCCTCACAAGACACATGATCACTAATAGTTGTAAAGAATATATGGAGAAAAAGAAGATGTAGCAGAAAACAGTAAAAACACTGATATGCATTCTAGCAAATATCAAGAGACCATTCGTTTTAGTAATATTGAGTATGTTGTTTAAATATAGCAGCATAATATGAATTTTAAAAGAGAAGGAATCTCTTTCATATATTTCAAGAAGAAATAGTGGAAACATGAAATCTCAAAGAATTAGGGAGAGAACACAGAATATCAGTTTTGCTTCCATATTACTGAAGAAGGGAATGACTGACTTCCCGGTTGTAAAAAGGGGAAGAAATACAAGCCTAAATTGAATTAAAGACCTAGAAATAAGTGGACAAGAAAAGGTTGACACAGCAGGCCGGGGCTGTACTTCCAAGTAAAGGTTTGTCTTCAAGACTGGCCTTTCTCTGTCTCCTGGGAGATAACCGCTGATCTCTTGGACTAGTCTTTCTGATAAGAATGCTTTTTCATGCCTGAGGCTTTGGACTATGCTGTACCAGGCTGACCAAGTAAGTTTATCCCAACAGTGTGAGGTCTTTTGTGCCAGTGCTGGATGCCCACACGACTGACATCCAGTACAAACTCTAGACTCCAAGGCTCAAGTGAACTCCCCTTGTTGGCCTTACCTTTTATGTGTTATCACACAGCACTGCTAGAACAATTGTGTCTCTGTATGACTCCACTGGGAGCTTGAGCTTTATCTCCTGTGCCTTTTTCCTTTTCTGATTTTAATCCACGTCCTTTGACTAATAAACTGTAAATGTACTTCAACCCAAGGATGGTTTGGGGGGCCTTGGTACAGAGAAGATCTTAAGAATCACTATGAATGCATTTAGGCCTTCAGTTTCAGATAAAGTACATGCCAAGGTACTAAAGTAACTAGTAATTATATCATCGATATCACATAGTACTTTTTGAGGGGTCCTAGAATAGAAGTACCCGAACACATGTTAGCATCAAATGTGATCTCAGCTTTCCAAAGAGTCTGTATCAGACACTACAGATACGTGAGTTTGTTATCAGATTTTGAAAATACTTTATAACATATTATGGAGGAGGTAATGAGTATATTGAGGGCAGGAGTTATAGAGTAGATATTGTTATAACCTCAGAACCTAACATAACACATGATACGCAGCAGGTGCTCAGTAATTACAAAACTGAATGAATTCTAGGGACCTAAAAACATAAGGGATCATACTAGGAATCAACATAGAGAATCAGTATGGAAACATAACTCACCCCATTCACTTTTAAAACAAGGTGGTGCTACGTCTAATAGTAAATAATAAAACAAAATAAGGTGGTATCTAATAGAGTGGCCAAGCAGAAGAAGGTCACAAGATTACGTAGATTTCGGAAAAAAAAACTTTCTGAAAGTTTTTCATGATTGATTTGTTTACCAATTGGAGAAATGTAGGCCAGATGCGAAGAAAATCAAGTTTTGTCAGAGCAGGATGAGAGTACATCCAGGTGATTGAATGATGTCTCTCCAAGAGTGATCACACAGGACTCTGTCCTAAGCCTTGTCCCATCTAGCATTTTTATCAGCAACGTGGATAAAGACAAAAATGTGTGCTTATAAAATTTTCAGAAGACAAAAGGCCGAGAGAAATAGCTAATGTGCTGCATAACAATCAATATTTGAAAAGTTCTTGACAGCAATTTGTGTGAAAAAGACTTTCAGGATTGAGTTGACTGCCAACTCAAAATAAATCAGCCATAGCTGCCAAGAAAGTTAAATAAATGTGCGTTGGATGTAAATGCAGTAGCGCGCGCGTGTGTGTGTGTGTGTGTGTGTGTGTGTATTTCCCTCATGGCTGTTAGAAATTACCTCTTAAAGAAACACTGGAGCTGATATTATCTACCCACAGAGGTTGTCCTAACCCAAGATTCTTGGTTTTTCTCTTACGTGTCAGCTATTCTATTTATGATCAACCACACAGGACACAATCTTAAGCTTTAGGCTTCAGCAATTTCTAGGAGTCCTAGTGCAACTAAGAAGGAAGCTGTTCTGCATGACTTTATTACATCAGGACCGTGAATTGTCAAAAGG
The DNA here is from genome assembly GCF_024362965.1 of Panthera pardus. Lineage (NCBI taxonomy): Eukaryota > Metazoa > Chordata > Mammalia > Carnivora > Felidae > Panthera > Panthera pardus. The sequence continues at coordinate 112,046,890 of NW_026526677.1, read as the reverse complement.
TATTAGGGCTCACCTCAATTAATATGTGTTCAATTGTTTTCGGTGACCCACTTGAGCAAGAATTGCACATGAAGGGTTGCTTTCAGGTCAGAGGGATGGAGGGATGAATGAGTTGCCACACGGTCACCTGCAAGAGGAGGTTGGAAGGCAGGAGGATTATGTACGATGTCTGAGAAAAGAAGCCTGTGTGTTGAAGGGGAGGGAATAGGGGCGGCTGCGTGGCTCAGTCGGTCGAGCGTCCTACTTCAGCTCAGGTCATGGTCTCAAGGTTCATGAGTTCGAGCCCCACTTCGGGCTCTGTGCTGACAGCTCAGAGCCTGGAGCCTGCTTCGGATGCTGTGTCTCCCTCTCTCTCTGCCCCTCCCCTGCTTGTACTCTGTCATTCTCTCTCCCAAAAAATGAATAAAACATTTAAAAAAATTAAAAAAAAAATGAAACAATCAAAAACAAGCGAAGAGGAGGGGACAAGCAAATATCACCATAAAGGCCACAACACTAATAAACAAGTAGGTTTGAGGGGAATTAAGGAAGTTAAAATTTTTAAAAAAGTGTTGGATTGCTAGAGGAAATCCTGGTGTGGGGTGTGCCTCTCAGTGACACCCACACCTTCTGTGATGATCTGCCAGGCCCAGGGGCTGCTGTGGGTCCTCGCCCTGTCCCCTCCTGGTGTCTGTGCTGGGCCATGTCACACACCCTTCGGGAGACCCAAGAACCACATGCCCCGCAGCTTGACGCCTGCTGTCTGGAACCTGCAAGGCCAGCCCGTGACACTGTAATTACCTTTGCTGCTAGGAGCCTGGGAATGAGAGGGCGGGTGGATTCCATGAAGGGCCTCTGAAGCAGGCTGGGGGACACACAGGGAGGACGGCAGCAAATGCAGGGGGCAGGCACTTCTTACTCAGGTGGATGTTAGTGGGGTGTTTATTGTGGCCATGCTTGTCTTAAAGGAGATAAACATGTAAGGAAAATCAGCATAAAGTGATTCAAGGGTGAGATCGTGAGAAGGGGTAACAAACATAGTTGAACTAGAGCGATCACGTATCAGCCACTGTCCTAAAATGTGATACCACCAAAGTGGACACCAATGCTGCTTAGAAGGCTGAGTCCGATTTAGACCCTATAGAATAATAATAATCATTACCATATAAATGGTATAATACTTATAAATTATTATATAGATATAATAAGTTACAAATAAAATGCAGTAATTATCAGAAGTTAGGGAGGGCTATCATTTCTGTTTCTAGCTGTCTGAGGATTAAAAGGTTTAGGTCGTTCATTCATCTATACCAAATTATTTGATTGTCTAATACATACTTGACATTAGTGTATTATATGGATTTATTAACCTCTTATAGTTGAGAGGCTAATGACAGGAGAGAAGGAATACCCTCAATTAAGAGAGATCCATCACCAATAAATTGTAACTCACAACATCCCTGTTTTCCTCAGGACCTGGCTCCTGCGATTAAAGGGACAATGTGTATGTGTCACAGAAAGAAAGGGAGAGGGGAGAACAGAGAGGAGAGAGAGAGAGAGAGAGAGAGAGAGAGACTGGCTTCTTAATTTCTTTTTACTATTGAATTAGTTTGTAACGGCATCACATCACCATTAAACAAGGCAACTCCTGTAAACAGAATTTTCCATCTTTCATTGTGGATGCTTTGCCTTTCAGAAGGTAGAGGGAATGAGATTTAGAGAAGGAAGGCAATTGTATGTACAGCTCAGTTAAAAAAAAAAAAAACACAGGTGCGGTTTTACAGAATTAAATGTAGTCTGCAAGAGCTCATTTCAAACTCGTCTTAGGCTAGTTTCCTAGAAGCGGACGCTGAGCTGGCAGCTTGTAGGCAGGAGGTGGGCTGGTGAGCACGCTCAGGGATGGTGCTTGAGCGGGGGGAAAAGGAATGAGGCAGAGGGAGAAGTTGACCTGCAGCCCAGTTACCATGGAGGGCTGGAACCTGTCGTAGCCGTTTAGCGTTGTGCCACGTTGAAGGAGAGGCCTTGCCCCTGCCCATCAGGTGTTGGGTATGGGCTGCCCTTGGGACAATGGAGTCGCTTGGGCTGAGGTGCTCCCTCCAACTAGAAGCAGTTTTAGAGGAGGCATCGGCTGTGAGCAGTCAGCAGCTGGGGGAGTGTCAGGGAAGGGGTGAGAAGGGGGCATCTAGCCTGGGCGTGGCAGCGTCCAATAAACCCCTCTACACGGATCCCATTCCTAGATTCTCATTCAGCTCTCCCAGGCTTTGCCTGTTCAGACAGAGACCTTATCAGCTTTAAAGAGGTGTATCTCCTCCACTCAGTCTTCCAGAGTCCAGCAGAGAGCTCAGGTATAGACTGCCTAATCAAGAAGTGTTTGAGGACAGTTTTCAAGATGGATTGCAAGAAAAATGTGGTCGAGATTTGGAAGAGAAAAAAACAGAATAGCGGAGCCAACATCCATAAAGGGAGTGTGCCAGAGGGAGAAACCTGCTTGGGTTTTTTGTTTCCTAGAGTAACTTTCAGAGGTGCAGCAGACAAATTACAGAAGATAGAATTAAAATTGATTCAGCCCATGGGGTCTGCCTCTGCTCCACGTAAATAACATCGCAGAGCCAGGAGCAGGCGTAATGAGAATTCATAATTTCACAGCTTAAATGAAAGCTATGAAAGTCATCACAATGATAAACCTACCAGAAGAGAGAAAGAGAAACGTGTTGTTATTTTTAAAAAAAAACTTCGGTGCAACTCAAAATAAAGAGAAAAATTTCTGAGAGGTCAAGCACGGGATTACAGGAACATGGAAAGCTAGGGGGCAAGGTAGGTTTTCCCAGAAAAAGAGCAGATACTTCTAAAGAACCAAATGCTGCTGAAAGTATTTCCTCAAACAAGATTCAGTTTGTGCAACCCTAATTAAAGCCTACAGATCTAGATCAGAGATTGATATCTTTAATTTGTGAATGCATATGAACGACCGTGAAGTATGTTTATTGGGCCATGTTTCAATTGTGGAATTGTTGCAGACTGCTCTGTGTTGTAAGATGACATAATTAGGTACATCCAAACTTAAACAGCACCAGAATTTAAGTCTTCTTGCAAATGTTGTGTGTGGGGGGGGTAAATGCATCTTAGAGGAGCAGAGATCATTCTAATGGATGCTTGGTGAAGGGAAAATGCTGTCGTGTGGATTTTGTGTGTTAAAGTGGCCCTAGAGTCTAGGTGCCTGGTTTCCAATCCCATGCCTCCAACTTACTAGATGAGTTCACACAAGTTACTTGAACTCAACTCAGTTTCCAGAAGTGTACAATTGGGGATATTGTTTGTAATTCCCTCACGGGGCTGATGGGAATATTCAGCACACTAATGAATGCTCAGAACTTGTGTTGTGTCACGCATGTTACAATAAGTGACAGCTCTTACTGTTATCACCGTTCATGTTTGTGGTGAGCAGAAACGTCAACAGACTTCTCTAGAAATGTCTTAGAACCACAGTGTGGATACAGCGTGGCCTGTGAGAGCGCAGTGAGTAGAATCAATGAGGGTTTATAGAACAGAGCTGCCTGAAGCATAAAAAAAATTAGAAACCCATCCTTTGTCAGAAATTAGTTTGTGTCCTTTAGAGAAAGCCCGTCAGTAGTATATAAACACATTCCCAATATTCGATGGGTTAATGGTTAATTGGTCCGAGTGGTTCTTCACTTTTGTCTGTAAACATTTATTAATTGCCCACTGTGTGCTTGGTACTATTCTAGGCACTTTGCATGAATAGACACAAGTAACCTTTCCTTAATGTGTATAAGTGAGGTACCTAGTAGTCCTATTTTAAGTGAAAGAAAATACAAGAGAGTTTCTCGTAACTTGCCTGTCAGTAAATTGTGATGGCAAGATTTAACCCCAGGCACGCTGGCTCCAGAGCCTGTGACCTTAAAGTGTATGCTGTACTATAGGTACCTGCTTGTGTATGTGTGCTTGAGTTAGTAGAAAATACTTATGGGTCAGCATATTATTAATTAAGTCAGTTCAAGATGAAATATACATTCTTCGGCTTTTGCAGCGTCTCCTCTTCGTAAAGTTGGTAAACAGTGACCGTGAAGTAGGATTTTGGATTTTCTACACTCACTGCAAGCCCCGAATGGGTTCCTTGGCCAATGGGCGGCATGGCAGGCCCACGTGATATTCGGCACAGGGTCGGGCAGTGGTTGAGGGTTCGCCTCGTGAGTACTGGAATCGATCTGCGAGACATGAGGCCACAACCAAAGCAGCCTAATGGACCAGCTATCAAACACACTGAACTGGAAGCCGCAAGTGCGTAACAGTAGATTCCAGTCAGAAGGATTGACTGGGGTCCCCCATTGTATTATACGGTCACACACATTTGAGGTCATTGAAATCTTATTTTTAGATGTAATGGGTTTTTTTTCTTTCCCTCTAACATGAAAACATCAATTATTTTTCTAACATGATGTTTCAGCCAGGGCTGCAATAATAAAATGCCACCAGGACAATTTTAAGTGCCAATGGGGGCATTTAAAAAACAGAAATGTATTTTTCTTATTATTCTGGAGGCTGGAAATCTGACATCAGGGTGTTTGAGGGTTGGGAAGCTTTCCTCCTTGGCTGATGCGTGGCCATCTTCTGGCTTTGTCTTCACATGGTTTTCTTTCTGTGCAAGTGTGTGTCCAAATGTCTTCCTATAAGGACAGCAGTCGTACTGGAGTAGAACCCACCGTAGTGGCCTCATGTTAAATTAATTACAGTTTAAAAGACCCTCTCTCCAACAGAGTCACATTTTGCAATACTGAAGGCTCGGACTGCATACGAATTTTAGGGAGAACATAATTCAGCCCATAACACATTAGAAGTGAAATAAAAATACACTCTACCACCCAAGAGCAATTACTTTCTACTGTCAGCCAAACCCACATTTTACTCAAGTTCAGCAGAAGCTTCAAATTAAAAGAGGTAATTTTAAACTTTCTCAACATTGTCTCCTAATGAGCCAGCTGCACAAAACTGAGGTGCAGTTTCTTCCTCATGTAACTGGAAGATGGCAAAGAGGAGAGCTTCACAAAGTCAGATTTCGTTCTGTATACCTACTAGAATCAAAGAAGAATGTTCCCAGTGTACACAAATGAATAGAATGTCTGACCTTGCTGTCATTTTTATTAGAATGTACTGGAGCTTTTGTTTTTCATCTAGCAGTAGCTATGGTTACATTTCTCCTATTTTCTGGAAGGCATTTGTCAGAGCAGTTATGTGTCCAAACAGTCTTACAGATCTGGAATACAAATGCCTAGACACTAAATTTTTAATGCGTCAGGATCCTCAAAATATTACAAAATGGTTGGAATTAAAAATTAAAACCAAAGCGAAGGTAAGAGTTGGTGACAAGAAGCTCAAAAGGTAGTTTGCGGTAGCCATTTTTTGTTAAACTACAGAATAAGGGAAGAACCATTGTTCTTCATGTAACTGAAATGTTGATCTCTACTATTTTGCCCTGTACTTCTTTGTTTCTGCCCCTAAGTATTACTGTGAAGGAAAGAACAGATGGAATCATTTCCATGTTCTTCCCCATGGCAGTGATTAGAATATTATTTTTTAAATAAAGATACAAGGAATAAGCCTGAGCCTAAGTAGAACTCCAACGAATATGGAAGATTAAACTCTGATAGGCTTAAGAAAGACTTTTGAAATCTCAGTTTTTACTTATTTATTTTTTAAATGTTTGTTTATTTATTATTTATTTATTTTGAGACAGAGAGTTCAAGTGGGGGAGGGGCAGAGAGAGGGGGACAGAGGATCCGAAGCAGGCTCCAGGCTCTGTCCTGACAGCAGTGAGCCTGATATGGGTCTCGAACTCGTGAACCAACTGAGCCACTGAGGTGCCCCTAAAATCTTACTTTTTATTTTTTATTTTATTTTTTTAATGTTTATTGACTATTGAGAGACAGAGAGCGTGAGCAGGGGAGGGGCAGAGAGATGGGGAGACATGGAATCCGAAGCAGGCTCCAGGCTCTGAGCTGTCAGCACAGAGCCCAATGCAAGGCTCGAACTCACAAACTGCGAGATCATGACCTGAGCCAAAGTCCGCCACCTAACCAACTGAGCCACCCAGGCGCCCCTAAAATCTTACTTTTTAAAAGATTATTTCCACTTTGTTACAAAAGTAGAGGATAGCGTAATAATTTTCCCTGTACCTGTCATCGCCTCAGTGGTCATTCCATCTTGTCAATTTTTTTTTTTCAATAACCTCACTCACACCCCTTTTCCTCTCATTGTTTAGAAGTAAGTGCCAGGTATTGAACATCTTAGAAATAAATATTTGAGAATGTGTCTCTAAAATATAATGGCTCCTACTAAACATAACTACAATAGTATTAACATGCTCCCACAAATTAAAAATCATTTCTTTTTCTGTAGACTTCACTTTTGAGGCAGTCTTAGTTCCGCAGTAAAATTGGGAACAGCATACGGAGGTATCCCACGTATTCCCTTCACCCCCTCATGCCCAGCCTCCCCCATTATGAGCGTCCGCCACCAGAATGGTGCATTTGGTATGACTGATGAACCTGCATGGACATCTCATTAGCCCTCAGAGACCAAAGTTTCCATTATGCTTTTCCCTTGGTGACGTACATGCTGTGGGCTTGGACAAATATATAAGGACATACGTATGCCGTTGTAGTATCACACCGTTTACTTTCATTGCCCTAAAAATGCTCTGTGCTTCACTTCCTCATGCCTCCCTCCCCACTGACGTCTGCATCCACTGATCTTTTTACGGTCTCCATAGTTGTACTTTTTCCAGAAAGTCATGTAGTTGGAAGCATACAATACGTAGCCTTTTCGTAATGACTTCTTTGACTCAGTAATACACATTTAAGGCTCCTGTATGCCTTCTCACCGCTTGACAGTTCAGTCTTTTAATGCTGAAAATGATAGTTATTTTATGTTATGGAATAATTTCCTTTAAAATATACATTACCCAAGTTATCATATACATGAAATATTTAATAATTCAAATGGAATTCATATATTGCAGTTGGTTGAAATACTGTCTAAATCTTAAATTAATAGTTACACTTCTCTCTTGCTTCCTTTTTTCTGACATTTTTGATGTTGTTGTTGAGAAGACGAAGTGATTTGTTGTAGAAAGTTCTCACAGAGACTGGATTGTGCTCATTGCTGTTACTGTCCGAGAAACAGTTGCCTAAGCTGCTTGTCCTCATGAGTGTCTTTCCCTGGTTGATAGCAGCAGCAACAGGAAGGCAGAGGGAATGTCTGGGCGTGTTAAAGGAACACTAAAGAGAAGAGCTAATTACTGAGGCCAATATTTGTACCACAGAAACATGGGCTAGAAGTCTGACTCCATGTCCGTGACTTTGGATGGGTGTTGGATATTCATGACTCTCAGTTTCCAAGTATATAAAACTATACCCAAGTACATCACAGTAAAATTCCTCAAAACAGAAGTCCTTCCTTCTTTTCCTTCTCTCTTTCCTCCCTCCCTTCCTCCCTCCCTTCCTCCCTCCCTTCCATCTTCCCTCCTTCCTCCCTCCCATCCTCCCACCACTTCTCCCTCCCTTCCTCCCTCCCATGCTCCTTCCTTCCTCCCTCCCACCCTCTCTTCTTCCTCCCTCCCTCCCTCCCTCCCTCCCGTGCTCCTTCCTTCCTCCCTCCCGCCCTCCCTTCTTCCTCCCTCCCTTCCTCCCTCCCATGCTCCTTCCTTCCTCCCTCCCACCCTCTCTTCTTCCTCCCTCCCTCCCTCCCTCCCTCCCGTGCTCCTTCCTTCCTCCCTCCCGCCCTCCCTTCTTCCTCCCTCCCTTCCTTCCTTCCATTTTCCCTCTTTCCTCCCTCCCACCCTCCCTTGTTCCTCCCTCCATCCTCCCTCCCTTCCTCCCTCCCTTCCATCCTCCCTCCCTTCCTCCCTTCCTTCCTCCCCTTTCCCTCCAGGATGTGAGGCAGCCAGAGACAAAAGACACTGTTCCTGTAAGGCAGTAACAAGAATGACACTGGTGTCGCAGCACATACGTAACACAAGTGATCTTCAAAGAAGAATGCAGGAAAAATGTTTAGTGACGTTAAAGGTGGGTCACTGAAGGGGACTGCTCTTGAGTGAGGAACAAGCCAACGTTTCTGCTATGCTGAAGTTGAGAGTTTTGGTTTGGGCCAGCAGACCCAAGGTCGCACCTCATCTTTGCCATGTTCTTTGTATATGGCTTTTGCAAGCTATACTTCCTGATTTTTAATTTCCCTCATCTTTCAAATGGATGTAATCATTGGCTACCTTGTAGAGATGTAGTTAAGATCAAAAGAGAGAAATCAGTGAGAATCGTGCTTAATGAAGGTCACAGTCATCAACACTTGTCTGGTGTGGTTGGAGGGAAGAGACTCTGCTACGGAGAAATACGTAAAGTCTTCGTACATTTATCTCCACTCTCGTTCAGGTCCAGCCATGTGTGAGCCCGTGGAGGCTGCAGTGACTAGAGTCACCGAGAACACATTATTGGAAATAATTCATTTGAACGATCCCTGAAACATTTTCTTCACAAATATTTTATAGCTAAGTAATAGAGTTACACATTTTTTTTTTTTAATGAAGAAAACAGGAAGAGAGAGGGAGAAAGAAATACACATGGGGTTGCACTTTGTTGGCGATGGTTTATTAACTTGGCCGGGTAGATCCGTCTATCTGCCTGTCTGTTCCTATGTCTATAATCTTTCATAATAATTTTTAAATTTATAATTCAGTTCTAATTAGCTAGCATTCAGAAATGACAAGTCTTTAACTAAATTATGGAATAATTTAGTTTCAAGTTTCAGTTAATGATGTTTGGGGGTGTGCAGAATGTGTTAATGATAAATGACATTGTGGGTATTGATTACAAATACCTTCACTTCCTGTTCCTCTGCTCTGTGTATGTTTAATATCCTGTCTTTCTCGTACATCCAAACATTTCTCTTCCTTTACGGATATTAAATCTCCTTTTGTGTTATTAATGTTACACTGGCTGAAAGAATTTAGGGAATAAATAAGGTTGCTAATATATACACTGGACACTATGGCTCCTCGACTATAATGTTTGGCTGCTGGTAGCCAGTGAGGATTTCCTAATTCATGGGAATCTGGCAATTTTTCTTCACTAAATCCCAAATAGATTCTCCTTAGTCCAACCTGTACTGAAAAGAAAAGTCAACCACAGTTGTAATTAATAGTTTTATGGTGTCCAACATATTATTTTAATGAATGATAACAGATATTTTCTTTATATATGCTTAATTTTTTCGTAATTAGTAAGACAAGCTCTCATATGAATTACTGAAGGTACATTGATTTCAGCAGATAGAAATGCCCTGAGGTTTTCACTAACCTCCACAATGATTTTTTCAGGATCATACTTTAGGCTTACTGGTCAGCTATCCCTTCCATCTCGATACGTGTTCATTCATTTGGAGAAACTGTTGTATTGAATTACTTACAGGTAATCTTTAATGAGAAATAAACTTGATGTGAGTTCAGATAATTTGGTGTTTTCTGAGAACATTTATTCATTTATTTTTGCCAGTTAGAATACATTCCAGGTTCTTCTGGTAGCTTCAGGTCCCAGTTATTCAGCCCATGTTCTTTAAATGATGGCAACTTTGAGTCATTCACAGAGGCAGATACACACTGGAGACCAAGCCAAGTGTGGATCCCTTCCCTATGACCACGGTGGTCGGTTCACACATGGGCACATGGCCTAAGTCAATCCAACCAGAACTGACCAGCTGCGTGCAGGTTCTGAGAATACAGTTCCAGAGCCCCAGGCCTCACGTGATAATGACAAGAGAGTCTCTTTGATAATAAAATGGAAAGTAGGAAAAAGATGATAGGAGACAGGGAGAAAAACTGAATTCTTTTGACGTTTCTTAAATCAGTGGTCTAATTATGTCTGAGGCCAACATGTTCCTGAAGTCAGGTTTGACTTGAATTTTCTGGATTCACCACTAAATGAGTTTGAACAAATACAGTTGCACTGCTAGTATTTAAACTGAAAGTGTTGGGGCACCCGGGTGGATGAGTCAACTAAGCCTCAGATTTCGTTCGTCTCAGGTCATGATCTCATAGTTCGTGAGTTCAGGCCCTGCATCGGGCTCTGTGCCCACAGCTCGGAGCCTGGAGCCTGCTTTGGGTTCTGTGTGTCCCTTTCTTTCTGCCCCTCCCCTACTCATGCTCTGTCTCTCTCTCTGTCTCTCAAAAATAAATAAGCATTAAAAAAGTTAAACTGAAAGTGTTATTAAGAATTAATAAAATATTTAAGAATTGTTTGGACTCTTGATGTCGGTATGAAGACAGTTTTTGGAAACCATCTATCTTCCTAACTTGTTTTTTTAGTTTTTAACTGATGTCTGATGTAGCCCCCAAACAGCTTCTCCTCTTGTCCCATACTCAGAAGCACACCGCAAAACTTTTAAGACCCTAATGTGATCAATCCCTTACTGCCCACCGAGTTTGAGCCACTTTGTTTCTCAACTGCCATGTATATTCCATGAAAATGTTTAATCGTACGGATCATTAATTTGTTCATCACTAGATATTCCTATGGTCTCAGCATTTTGTGAATCGCTACAATTTAGAAATGTCACATTCTCAGTGTTAGGCATACACCGAAGAGCCTGTCATGTTGTGTACACTTTCCTTTCTTCGTCTGCCAGGACACCGGGGTCAGACTCAACAACTCTCTTTTCTCAGGTTGTCGGCAGAAGAACTAATTCTGTGACAACTGCTCTCTCTGTGTCTCTGACCTCTAAAACTGTGCATTTCTGATGAATGGCATCCTAGGAAATAAGGCTTGACATGTGTGCTTGTTTGTCTGACATCAGTGGAGGAGAAAAAGTGAAAAGCACTTTAGGGATGCATGTGGTTTTCACTTTGATTTAGTTGTTTAAAAAAAAAAAGAAGAAAGAAGGAGTCCCAAACGGAGTCACTTGTGCTAAGCACCGGGTCCACGAAGGAGAGACTTAATACCTAACCTAATTTCACTTTCAGCCTCTCCCAGGAGAGGAACTTTAAACCAGTCACTGTGGAATTGCCTGATAAACGCTAGTGAGGTCATCTGTGTGTTAGGTACTCTCCCTTCAAAGGAAGGTGACCTTGCCTGAAATAATCCTTTACATTTTGTGACTTTCTTGCCCCTGCCCCCTTTTGCCTCTAAAAGCCTTCATTTTGTGCAGCTCCTGGGAGCTCCTCTCTACTGGTTCCATGTAATGCTGCCTGATTTAAGAATCATTGGAAAAGCCTATTAGATCCTCAAATGTACTCAGCTGAATTTTGTTTTGTTTTTTTAACATATTGCAGCACAAAATATATTTGTTTTCTAATAATTCACTTCCTGCGTTGGTTTTTAGGCATAAAGATCCATTTGTGTTTCAAGAGGTATAAGCAAGAGTTATGACGGAGAGCTTAATATAGACATAATCCCTAGCTCCCACTGATTAGTTCTCCATGGATCTCTGCCATGGATTAATGCACAGCTGCAAAAATTTGCACAGTAATCCTCAGCTATGCAATTTGATGGCAGGCTTTATTTTAGTGTCATTGTCCCTAAAGAGAATAAGGACATAATATTAGTCAGTTCTTGGTTTACACCTTCTTATGGGTAGATAAACAAAGGGAATATAATAGTGTAAAGTTATAAGGATGCCAACACAGAGATAAAATCGGATGGTGAGAAACATGAGTAAAGAAACTGGGTTATAATGCCGTTAGGCCAGGGTAGCTCCAGGGCAGTGATGGGGTGTGAGTTGTGTCTCCACTACTGGGTTGGGTTCGAGGAGAATTATGTGTTCCCATTGGGAGTAGGGGTGGCATGAAGAACCAGTGTAAACAAGGCATGTTTGGGAGCAGCAGATAAAGTCTGATGGAACGGAGTGGTCATGCTGGGTAGAAGTGTGACGTAAGGTTGGAAATGACACCCAAGCACAACAGTGTGGAGGTTGTATAATGACAGTCGGTGGAAGAGTTTTGCAATGTGTCCTGTAAACAGTGATGAGCTTTATTGGTTTTAAGCCTTTGCAGGTAGCTAATGAGAAAAAAAAATGAGGTTGGCAGGTATTGCTTTTGCATCTGGAAAACCAAATTAATGAACATTGGGAAAGCTCCTTTCCTCACAGTCGCTTATTCTAACCTGCAAGAATGGAGTAGAAAGTGGGCAGTGTTCCAATCTCTCTGACTGTGTGGAAACTATATAATTAAATTCAATTATAGTTTTTAAATCATCTCCTGGGACTGCAGAAGGGCACTATTGATATCTCATCTCTTTAATTGACCTTAGAACGGAAGGCAACGTTATGCTAACTTAGCTTTGCGAGGAAGACGTGGAATGGATAAGATAGTTTGACACAGCATTGTCGGGATGCCTCGAGGTTACCACTGATCTTGGCTTCAAATGTAGACGTGCTCAGGAAACAGCAATGGTGAACAAATGAATATTCTGTTTAGCAGATGGGATGAAGGACCATGAGATAAGTCCTCTTGAAGGCACACAGCAAGAGCAAAGGATCCAATATCGCAGGCTTAGCATGGAGTTAGCACACAGATCAGAAAGCACTGTAGGGAGAAACAAAGAGACATTGGTCAGGCAAAGGGAGGAGCGAATAGTGTTCTGGATTCAGGTACGGGATGAGAGAAGGTGTGCAGCTGGTGGGGACTGTGGTGCATTTCAGAAACTAGAAAACACGGATTGTGCCTGTAGTGGCGTTGGAAGACGTGCGTCTAGACGTGAGTGACCAAAGACCAGGTCTTTGCGATGCTGATCACAAGAACGAATGATCTTTCCAAATATCTGTGTCTGTACAAAGAGGAGATTGTTAAAAAAATATTTTATTGGGTAACTTATGCGATCTCATAAAATTTCTAGTATGCTTATTTTGTTGTATACAACCTAAAACATAAGCCGATATACACAGCTTATCAAAATGGACAACTCTGAATCTGGCGGGATGGTGTATGTGCGTGTGCGTGTGCGTGTGTGTGTGTGTGTGTATTTAATTAAAAACACTTAGTGACTTTCTGCCGTGTGAAAAACTCTATGTTAGTTACTGGCAGCATGCAGATGAAAAATAATTACTGAGACATGGTGTAAAGCCTAAAAGGTGAGAACAGATGAAAGACAAGTCGTCCCAAGGGACAGCTGAGTTAGAGGTGGAAAGGAGGGGGTGACACCGTGGGAAGAGCTTTGGTTTTTCAGTTTTAAACGTGCGTTTGTAAGGAGAGATTATCCAGTTCCAACTCGGTACAATATTTGATGGAAAGTCCCATATAGCCACTGAAAATAAGCATACAAGCTGGAAGCAAAAATCACGGAGCAGATACAGTAGGAAAAACTGACACTGAGAGGAGTTGGAGTTGAGCTGAAGTCTGTTCTCACGTCCAGGCGTTCTCCCCGCGACCATGAAGAACACGTCTTCCTTGCCCTTTTTGAATCTTACATTCTAATAGCGGAATGAGACATTGAACATATAATTCCATTATTGGGTGGTGATGAGGTTTATGAAGGGAAAACAAAGTAGGGTTAGGGCACAAAGAGTATTGGGATGTTTTAGAGGTTACGTCAGACAACAGTCCTCTGTGGCATTTGAACAAAACCCCCAGGAGGTGAGAGAGCCGTGCACGTATCTGATGCACACGTGGCCTGAACAGAGGGGAGAACAAGACGGTTGGTGCTGAAGGGGAGCTGAGTTTTCAGGTTCCTCCAGAAGGCCAGGACTCTGCATTAGGTACTCAAGAAACTTCAGGTGAAATAACCCCAAACGTTCATATTAATATGTCTGTCTACGTGTTTAAAAAAAAGCCGCATCCCTCTTAGAGCAAAAATCTCAGCAGAGGAAGCTGCTGGACATTAAAGCCACGGAAGACTTTGGAGAGAACTTTTCACAACCACTTCAGTTTGCAGATAAAAACCAAAACAAACAACAACAACAAAAACCTATGCAGAGAAGCGAAATTATTGGCAGAGTGGCGCTGGGACTAAAGCTAGGTCCTTTCAACCAACCAGTTTATTCTTTTCCCATTGTCTTTGCTGACACATCAAAAGGAAAAGGTCCCAGGAGTTGTCTTGCTATAGCATCAAGTTTAGCCCTGAATACAGTAAGCTGTGTGATTCATGCTCCTTGTTCAGAGTGACATGACAGTTCTGAACCTTCCTGTCATTTTCACCATCAAATAATCACTATGTTTTATTGAGGGCAGAAAAGCCAGTTTGTACGTGGTGCAACTGCTTTGTACTTGTGCCTCCAATATGAGTAACAGAAAAACATTTCTTTTAATCGAGGGAAAATTCAATCTTATTTTTGGAAGAAAGTTTGGCTACTTTCAAAAAAAAAAAAAAAAAAGGCACGTTGTTCCCTAGGCTCCCATAACTCTCCAGGAACACTGAACAGGACTAAGGCTGACCTTTTGCTTACTTTTGAGGCTTTTGAAACAGGAATCAATTTGCCGTTTTCTATCCGTTCAGTCTTCATCTGGATTTTGTGGATTTGCTACAAGGCCTCTGTCCTCAGCAGGAGTCTGAATCGTTTGCCTCTCCTAAAGGTCCATTATTGTTGCCGCACTGCCCAGCTACTACCCCACATGTTGCTGTTACACTGTTCCAGAAAATGTCAGTGTGTGTCTGTGTCAATGTAGCACTTAGAGTAAGTGATCTTGGCACAGGTAATAATTATTTGTCTGGAGTTAATCAGTAGTTTTGTTATTGACAACAGTCCATCTGTATCTGACTTACAAACATGTTTTGTTAAAAAAAATAAAGATTTTTAAAGAAAAAGAGTGATAAATGGCGGAGCTTTTTTGTCTATCCTGCTCAAACCTGATTTAGCTCATTATATGGCTCTACGGATAAGACTGTGCCAACCCTGAGATTGCAATCCTGCAGAGAGAGGCATTCTGTATCTTTTAGAAAGGAAGAAAGCACATCAGCAAAAGGGGGAGACATTGGGAAGAGTGACTTGGCTTTCTTCCCTGTTCCTAGTTTTAGAAATGGCAGTACAGTTCCCAAAGCAGTGAAATTCATGGTTTTGACCTCGTGTTTGCTCTCGTTCTTGCCGAGAACCCTTCCCCCAAGAGTCAGGGGTTTCAGGACTAAAACAGATGAAAGATGGACTCATCTTCTTTTCCACGCTGCCATTAACAGCTGGGGTGTCATGCTCTCCCCCTTGGACCCGGGCAGGGATCATGACCTGCTCACCCAGTAGGATACCGTGAAGTGATGGTGCTCTGGTTTGCGCGTCCAGGCTTAAGAAACTTCCAGTGTCTCTCTCTCTCGAATACTCACTCTTGGAATTGAGCTGCCATGTTCTGAAGAGACCCAGCAAGCCCTTTGTCGATGCCCTTGTAGAAAGGAACTGAGGTGTGTCACCATCCCTGTCGAGTTCGCAGCTAACAGCCAGCACCCACGGGTGGTGAGCCCATTTTCGGCTCCAGTCAAGGACCAGTGGTAAGATTCCACCGCCAGTCCCTGGACACATGCCAGGTCAATGAAAAAATTATTTTGTGGTTTTAAATCGAGAAGATTGGGTGGCTTTTTAAGCAGCGCAGCAGTGCCCGTTTGCGACCATGTGCACATCAACCAGCCGCACTCTGGGTCAGAGTGTTCTGCACTTACGTGCCCCTAAGGTCGTACCTTCTCCGCAAACTTGTTCTTCCCTAGATCAAGGTTCACCTTCTTTTAGAGCAGGTAGGCTAATTGTTAGGACGCAATTTGACTGAAGTAATTTGCATTAAGTCTTGAGTGAGTAATGTGTAAGCTGCTCGGAAAGCTTTTACCAGCACAATTTCAGCGAAACTAATAACATAAATTGAAAAAAAATAGTACACAGAATGGGAAGGATATTCTCAGATGGGGTCATAGTTTAGAGTCTACAAAATATATAGACCGTCCTTACGTTGTACTTTGGGCCTCTAAACTTGAGTAGATTCAGTCAAAGATTTACATTTTGTATTGTGTTACTTGCTAGGAAAGAGGCAAGATATATTGTGCACTGTGTTGTGTTTTAAAATAATTCTTTGTTCTCCCTACGACTTTGAGATAGGAGTTAACTCTACCACATCCTTGTATTGTCCACCACAGCTACAACAGTGTATTTTGCACATTTCTGGTTTTCAATAAATATTTTTGGGTGAGATTATGAGTAGTATTCCTTGTACACATATTCACCATTTGTTTGATGTCAAAAGTGCCCCAATCTTACAAGACGTCAACATAAAATATTTAAGTGGAATATATATGTGAAAATATTTATATCTTTTTTTGCCTCTTTATTGCATTGACTAAAATATCTAGGACAGTGTTGAATATATTGATTAATTAAAACATGGTAATAATTCCTTCATATTCCTTGAATAACCCCAACCTAGCAGTATGAAATAATTCTTTTTCTGTCTATCTTGGTTCACTTTGCTCATATTTTGTGCAAGATTTTTGCATCTATGTTCATGAGCTTGGCCTATGATTTTTTTTTTTTTAATTGTGATTTTCTGGTTAGGTTTTGTTATCAGACTTAGGCTATTCTTCTACAACAGATTGAGAAGAGTGTTATCTCTTCCTGATTTCTGAGATAATTATATATGGTGCTAATCACTGTTAAAACCGTCTGGGGCTGGAGTTTGCTTTGTATGAAGCATTTAAATAATGTATCTAATTTATAGGTAGTCATAGGACTATTCATTATAATAAGTGGAAAGGAAAAACATATCCAGTTATTATAATGATGTTGTTATATTTGTAGAAACATAAATCCGAAGAATCTGTAGGTCAGTAACAGAAATAATAATTTGATTTGGACACCTGCTGCATACAGTTTCAATACATACAAATTATAATGTAAGAAAAAAATGAAATTGAACAATAAGATATCTCATCTCTAATAGAATAAATGACATAAGATACCAAATAATAAATTTAATTTAATTTGAAGATCTCCAGACAGAAAACTATAAAATATTTCTAAGAACATTTAGAGAGGACCTTAGTAATTAGTCGTGTCCAAATAAAATACTTGAAATAATCCATGTTATAAACAGGCACATTCTTCTAAAACTGACTTGTAGTTTTAATGCATTTCAAGTCAACATTCTATCAGCTCTATTCCTGTGTTTGGCCAGAGCTGATGTTTAAGTTTATAATGATAGAGCGACAGCATTAGCTGCCATAGGCCAGATGAGTCAACAGCGGAAGAGCACGTATTAATGCAGAAACAGACTCAATCTTAAAGGTGTACTTACGACAAAAGTGAAATGAAGAAAACAGGTGTGAAGGACATCTGTGTATTAAATTGCTAGGTTAATTGGACATCCATAGTTTTAAAAATATGAGATTTCTATATCTTAGTGTTCCCAAAAGTTATTTCTGAAGAGCTTATAGGTATTAATGCAAAAGGGAAAAGAGTGAAGCTTTTAGAAAATGATAAGAGACTACTGACATGGGCCTGAGGCAGGTAGGGACCTTTTTGCAAAGAAAGTAAATAACGCAGTCTGTATAAATGTAGTTGGATAAATGGGACTAAAAATTTGTAATTTTTTAAATTCAGAATAAGAGTGAAAAGGCAATCCACAGAGTGGACAAGATCGTTCTCACAAATGTAACTGACAGCTTGCATCCTGCATCTAGGAAGAGCTTCTAAAGATCAGTAAGGAAATTACAGAAAACCCAATACAAATGAACATGACCCTAGAACAGGCACACTACAAAGCAGGATTCCTATACGTGGCCAATAAGTACACAAAGACATTCTCCGTGTTTTTGGTAGTTGGTGAACGTTGATTAAAATCATAATATGATACCACTGAAAACCCAAGTGATTAAAACTAAAAAAAGACAGTGTGCAAATTAGCAGAATGTAAAGAAACCAGAATCCTCATGCTCTGCTTTTCCAAGATGAAAATGGCATAGGGACTTTTGAATACTCTTTGACCAGCGTCTAAGAACATGTATCAGCTTTATCATGATTCAGCTATTCCACATCTGAATATAGACCCAGCAAAAATGATTGATTCAATAGAAGGATGGATTGATGGATGGATGGATGGATGGATACAGAGAGAGAGAGAGAGAGATGCAGAGTTATATAGTAAAAGGAGCACTCATAGTAGTATTATTTGTAATAGCCTATTTTGGAAACAACAGTCTAAGGTAATAGCCCACATTGGAAATGTCTATCAATAGTGATGTGCCATATTCATTTAATGAGGAAGTATATGGTAATATAAAAGAATAAACTGATTAATGCACAAACATGGACACATTTTTCAGATATTATGTTGGGTAAAAGAAACCAAATGCAAGAGAGATAACACTATTTGATTTCATTTGCAGTTCAAAAATACAAAAACGAATACATGATAATGATTACCTTATAAAATGATGGTAAAACTCTAGTCAGGGAAGCAAAGAATTTTTCCACACATTTAAAGGGCAGGTAATTCATACTGTAGGATCAATTGTAAATTATTCTCTTAAGGTAACATTACACTCATAGTAAACCCCTAGAAAGATTTTACAAAAAAGAATGTCCATTCCACTTATGAATGTCAAAGCCAGGTCCTAAAGTATCTAGCATTAAAGCCCAGAGCATATTTAAAATAATAAAATACATATCAAATGGAGTTTCTTCCAAAGAGTCAAAGATGGTTCAAGATTAGAACTCTTTCCGTATCACACAGTGGGAGTTATTGAATGTAAATAGATCAAAATATATATAAAGCCTCATTTCTTAGATAGGAAGACACACTGTGATGTGTGTTCTGCCCTCAGCTAATTACATTTACATCAGCCCCAACAAATTGTCAACCAGTTTTATTTAACTAGGTAAAGTAAATGTAAAATTAATGCTACAATGATATTCAAGTAAAAAAGAAGTGTGGACATCTCTGCAAAAGGCCGATGCTGGAGGAGCGACAGGAGAGGAATAGTTCCCAGAAAATGTTAAGATGTGCTTACTATGCAGCTCGAGACGTTACAGGGCACTGCCACAGATTTACCCAAGCTGGTAGATCAGAACCAAAAGCGTAGAAGTACAAACACATTTCTGCAGAAAACAAAGAAACTAACTTTCTTATGTGTTCCAGATGACATTTCTCATCTGCTGAAGACAGACCTTTCAGCAAATGATGTGTGAAAACAATTTGCTGTCTGGAAAAGATAATGAAGTTTGGTTTGTTCCTCATAGTATATACTAGGAAATAGTCAAAACTGGTGAAATATTTACATGAAAACATGAAATAGTAAAAGCTGTAGAAAAAAAGGGGAAGCGTATTTAATCTCTGAATTATGCAGGCCTTTCTAGCTGTAACATAGAAGAAACAGAAAGACGCAAGTAAACCTGGACAATTTAACAACATAAAAACCAAAACAACAACTCATATACCAACACAATCAAGGCAGCTGAGACGATCGACATGTACATTTACCAGGACAAATGGTGATCTTTTAAGTATATGATTGTAGTAGTTCTGGTCCACACCCAGCAGAAAGATGGGCAACGTCCATGAACAGTTTGATCCCAACCCAGGAGTGCTGAGTGCAAAAGCGATCAGCTCTAGTCATGATAAGAAACATGCAAATCAAACTAGTAAGATGCAACTTATCACCTATCAGATAGGAACACGCCGTGCAGCTTAATATTAGATTGTCACTGAGATATGTGAAAGTAAGCACTCACTTACGTTGTCATATTACAGTGAGAAAGTAAGTAGATATAATTGCTGCGTAGGGAATTTGGGCTTTATCTTTTCAAATCACAAGGGCACATACTCTTTGCACCAGCAATTCCACTTCTAGGAATTCCCAAAAGCGTACTGCCATATTTGTGACGAGGTTGTTGAGTGCGGTTACTGGAACAGGTGCCCAATGCCTTATCAAAAACCTTTGGAATAAGTGCGTATGGAATGCAGGTTTAATTTTTTAATGTTTATTTAATTTTGAGAGAGAGAGTACAAGCTGAGTATGGGCAGACAGGGAAACAGAAAATCTGAAGAAGGCTCTGAACTGTCGGTGCAAAGCCCCACATGGGTCTTGAAACCAGGAACCGTGAGATCATGACCTGAAGTCAGAGTCTCAATCCACTGAGCACCATAGGGTCCCCTTTATGGTGGTTTTTTTGAAAGTAGTCTTTTTTTTTTTTTATAGCTTTTGAATATTCTCAAATGAGAGATTGCATAAGGATCAACGAAAGACTTATGGAAAGACAGATTGCTGGGTCCCAACTTTAGCTTACATGATTCAGTACATCTGGGGGTAGGACCCTATACTTTACATTTTTATCCAGGTATCAGGGGATACTGATGCCACTGACGGTAGGATTCACCTTTTGAAAACATGGATACAGGCTCTAAACAAGGTGTGCTGAATCTTTCCATGAACATTATCTAACAGATCTTCATTCTGCCTGCTCTTGTACGCATACTGAGCATTTATTTTCTACATCAGCGTGTCTTGGAAAAGTGAACACAGCAACATGACCTTTGTAAGTAGATCCGAGTCAGATGTCTGAGGATGGGCCAGGAGCAAAACCCCCCCAGGGCTTACCAAACCTCATTATCAAACCTCATTATGGATGGTCTGGTGGAAAGCTTCTGATGTCTGCCATGTCATTATCATGGATTTCCATCTAAGAAGTTTTGTTTAATTATGTAAACTACAGTAATGACTTGCTCACCGGTAAGTGAAAATTGTGTAAGTACAGCAGTTAAGTGGTCAACCATTGTCTTTCCATCTTCTAATGAAAAATTTGAACATTTACACAACTTCCCCAACATTCAGGCAATACACAGCAAATGCTTTTTATCTAACTTTTCTTTTTTTAAAAACATAATTTATTGTCACATTAGCTAACATACAGTGTATACAGTGTGCTCTTGGTTTCGGGGGTAGATTCCCATGATTCATCACTTACGTACAACACCCAGTGCTCATCCCAGTGAGTGCCCTCCCCAATGCCCATCACCCATTTTCCCCTCTCTCCCACTCCCCGCATCAACCCTCAGTTTGTTCTCTGTATTTAAGAGTCTCTTATGGTTTGCTTCCCTCCCTCTCCGTTTGTAACTATTTTTCCCCCTTGCCTTCCCCCAATGTATGCTGGCATACATTCCCCCATGGTCTTCTGTTAAGTTTCTTTACTATGCTGAATGATATAAGTCAGTCAGAGAAAGACAGATATCATATGTTTTCATTCATATGTGGAACTTTAACTTTTCTATACTTTTGGCTGAATTACTTGTATCTCATTGATGAGGTGGATATCATGTATCATTACGTAAAAGGATCATTTAAACTCTACACCAGCAGAGTTTTCCAAATGTCACTGCTAGCCTGTTGGCTGTGCCAAGCATTTGTTAATGTAGGTTTATCGACATAATTCCAAACATTAGCAACAGTATAATTGGTGTCCTACAAACCAAATGCTTTTGAGAAATCTTGGATTCTTCAACTTGTGGTCATTACAGCAGCCTTATACTTTCAAATACAGTTACATTTGCCCATCATAAAATAGAAGGGGCATATGACAGATGTCCTACTCGGGCAAAAATATACTCATCCATGAATAACAACACTGTAGGTTTTTTGTTTGTTTGTTTGTTTGTTTAAGACGGCATTTTTCTTAAGCATTATTGTAAGAAATTTGCCAAGAAGCTTTTTCATTATAGATCCTCCGATTAATTTCACCGAGGTACTCGTGCTTCTTCATACTTGAGAGTCAAACCTCATAACGGTCCACACTCACTGTCGTCGTTCATGTTATCACAGTCACTTCTAGCTGGCTTCATGGGCCACAGACCGGTTGCTGGCATACATCCACCCGTCACCCTTGCATCCATATGATCAGCACAGGGTCACTTGTCACCCCGAGCAATTCCTTTTTCTGGTTCCTTAGTTCTTGCTCATCATTGTCCCGGAGTAAAAACGAACCATGCTGATTAATGTATCACTTGTTATTTTCTGATTTTAACTGTCACCAAATGCGCTGTAGACTTAATTCCAAAAGCATTTTCACAGTTTAATTAAAACTGAGGCAAACGTAAGAAAATGTTAAAGAATAACAATTAACGAATAATATGGCTCAATATGGAAGAGCTAATAATACGTTCTTCACAAATGTCAGCAGACAGAGGCCCATGTGACTCTTGGGAACACAGAGACACAAATAGTGCCTCTTATCAGGAAAGATTCAGTTTTGTGACCAAGTGAGTTTTGGCCCAAACATTATTGTAAAAATTGGCTTTCAGAAATTAGCAGATTTAAAAATACTGAATATGAGACTATGAACCGATATAAGCAAACTATGGGGAAAGAAGACTTCAATGTCCGTCAGTAGGGGTTTGATTCAGTAAATCATGAAATATGCTGTACAGTGTAGTACATTATTGCTCTCAAGCTAGGGGAATTAAAAGCTAATTAAAGCTTGGAGCTAATGGATTGAGATGCTGTTTATATTTTTATGTGGAAAGAACCCCAGGATTTATTATTAGCAAGCAGTGTGCTGAATAATATTTATAGTCTCTTTCTATTGCTGTAGTAAAAGAGAAGATACATACAGAAGTGGGTGCCCTGTACAGGGAAGCAGAAGTTGGTGTATTAGAGGGAGAGGGAGGCTGGGAGAGAGGGCCTTCACTGTATTTGTTTTCCCCTCTTTAGTTATTTTCACTACTTAAATATGGAATTATGGTATGTATTTATATTTATTCTATTCAAAAAACCAAGTACTTGAGGAAGTAAAAGAATTCTGTGATGAAACCGTGGGGAGGAGGCACGTGGGTCCTCAAATGCTGCTCTACGACACAAAGCCAAAGTGTTGCCACCACGGGTTCTCGCATCACACGTGTCGATCGCTGTGCCTTCTTTCTGGGGCAGGTGAATTCTGCTGCTATATCAAACATCCGTATTATCACTAGCAGTGGAAAGCTAACAGGATATCTGTATGCTGTCAGTGGGAAAACGGTGGAAAGGTGAATCTAGGCAGGGACGAGTCTTCAGGGTAAGTGGGATTTTGTGAGGACAGGCACTGTCACATTCAAGGTGCACAGACTTTAGGCTCTGTTTCCCAAAGGTACGTACCAGCCCCACATCTGGTTCTGGCATGCTAACGGTCAGCGGCTGAGTTGCAATAAAGACGAACGCTCGGAGATCTCCTCGTGTTAGTTACTAGGCTGGTCGGTCAAGGGAACTTCATTGACAGAGAACAGCTGGTGTTTTCCAAAGGATTTGGTAATGTCTTCAGTGGTGTTCTGATGAATGTAATCGAAATACATGAGCTCTGTAACAGTATATTTAGGAAGATACATAACTGTTTATTACTTTCAAAAAGGAACGGATGAATGGATCCTTGTTTGAAAGAAAAAGGCGTCCTTGTGGGATAGACAGAGTTTTGTGGGCTGTGTTCCGTTTAAGTTCTTAAATTTTGATTTCCTTCATCTATTTATTCTATAAAGGATTGTTGAGAACCCACCAAATGTGAGATTCTGCTAGTCTACTAAACATACTTAGGGGCACTGTGTCAACACACAAAATCACAGCCTAGAAGGGTCACTACCTCCAAAGCTAGAATCCCTCTGTGTGTGTGTGTGTGTGTGTGTATTTTCCCTCACTGTATTCAAGCAAAGAACATGTCTTCCCTCCCCATTGAAGATCTTGGGTTCTGTTTACCATTAAGGCCCATCTCTGGGACAAATGATGCACAAACCATATTAACACATTTTATTAGGATGCCAAAGTTAAATACATACATATCCTGGTAAATTACTCACAATTATAACAGTTTAGAATTTGGACACATGTCACATTACTGGCCAAAGCAATTTGTGAAATAGTTGACGGAAGGTATGGGATCCATCCGTCCTTTCTTCTGTCAAATATGGTGATAATGGAGCTAATGGGATCTTGTTTGATTTCAGACTTTAAGTACACGTTGCTCTGATATTTCTATTACGGTCTTAGGTCTGCGATCTTGAAAAGGAATTCACTACATAAATTAAGACAGTATTATTATGAAGAAGATGTTCAAGGGACACTTGCATAATAAAAGTTTATAAAATATATCTCTAGATAGGTTTTCAGCATATTTTGAAGCTTTTCCTATTAAAAAACACACAGTATTTTCCAGTAGAAAACCTTAAAACAGTTATTGCTACCTTCAGAATTATTATAGGTAAAGGTTATATTATTTTGTTTGGAATATTAAACATTTATATATAGCGTATGATTTTAAAGAGATCATCATGTGCAGAGTATTAACCACCATAACTCCTAGTGACTTAAACATTTATATATAGAGTGTGATTTTAAAGAAATCATCATGTGCAGAATATTAACCACCGTAACTCCTAGTGACTTAAACCATCTTCAGGAAGAATTCTGAACACTAGTCCAGAAATCCTGCAGCAGGGGTGTAACAGGTTATATATATATGAAGCTATATATATAGCTTCCTCAAGGCAGGAAGGAGAATGTTCCATCTCACTCTGGGGAACTTGAGAAGAGTTACCATGTTTAATTCAAGTTTCCCTTCATGCTTACCTACTTGGCTCTGAGGAAGCCAAACCAGTTACCCAGAAATGTATACACAGAACTAAATTTCTGAAGCGGACAATACAGAGTTTCAGAATGATGCAATATGTAGAAGCAGGATGTATTTTTGGTACCCACCTCCGATTGATGGCCGACAGGCGATCCTTCCATTTTCACCCGTTCACAAGAAGCTTAGGGGCACACATAGACATACCCTCCCTCTAAGAATACTTTTGCTCTAGCATAAGCCAAAACGTGGGGGTCGGGGGGGGGAAGGTAAGGACAATCTGCAGACAGTGCAGCTATGGGTATCGAGTGACCTTGAACTGCAGGTGAATAATAACGGTGGTGTACTGGGCCAGCAGGATGACTCCAGGTAGAGTGGGGCCTGAAATTCATAGAGCTCAACATCACACACGCAGAATTAGGGATGAGAGTGAATATTTACGGGGAACAAAAATAAATTACAAGTTATAAATTTTTAAAATCGTAATCAGCTTCTAAATGTAAACAAAGCCGGGAAATAGTAATAATATTTTTCTTATTTAACTGCCTAGGACACCTTTACAATACTTTTCATCCTACGCTTTTGGCTGCATACGCTTCGATGACTTTTTCCCAGTGTAACAGTTTTGTGATACCACTTTCTCTAGAGAAAACGGAAAGTGAATTCCTCTTCAGTTTTAGCACGGTTGATTGAAATTTGCTTTCATTACTAATTATAGAGAGAAGAGGGGCAGAAGCCCTTGTAGAAACTTGGACGGGGTCCCAGCAATATGTTAACATGTTTTCTTTTTTAATTCCGCACAATTACGATATTTTAACCGTAATCCGTTCAGACCCCTGTCTCTACTCTGTCTTCTCCTGTCTCATTTGACCCCATGTCAGGTGGTATTCTTATGGCTGTTGGGGGCTTTAGAATCTAGGTGAGGGAAATCGGAGGGTGTGTTTAGTTTGGGGTTAGGATGTATTGTGTGGTGTGCAGTCGCTTCTGCTTTTACTTGGATTACTTCATCACGGCGTGGGAATGGCTTCCAGCAGTCACACCTCCGAGTGTGTGCGAGGCGAGTTACTGCACAGAAACAACCCAGTGCCCCCATGGCGTACAGCTGATATAGGAAGAAACTATGTGGCAGTTTCCCTAAATTTGACAGTCATTCTAAAATTTTTATGGTATTATTATTATTATTATTATTTTAAAGTTTATTTATTTTGAGAGGGAGAGGGAGTGTGAGCAGGGGAGAGGAGAGAGAATCCCAAGCAGGCTCTGCAGTGTCAGCACAGAGAGCAGTGCTCGGCTCGATCCCAGGAACCGTGAGATGATGACCCGAGGTTAGACCAAGAAAGAGTCCCACGCTCAACCACCTGAGCCGCCCAGGTGCCCCTTACATGGTATTATTATTAATGAATTGTGAGGCTGTAGCTGAAAGTGTAATGAAGGGAAATCAGAGTCGAAAGAGACAGCGGTCTTGACCAGCTTCAGTTAAATTATCTGATTTGTGAAAAGCCATTAGGGTCTATGATTCTGTTGCTGTGGTCCTTCCTGAAGCCCACAGGCTCACTGGCCTCGTGGTAGACCCAGCTCTGTGTACAACGACCGCTGGGCCCTTGGAGAGAGGTTCACAGCCTCAGTCTGTTACTTCGTTTGGGCCGGTGAGGACTACTTACTGGACCTTAGTGTCCTCACTCATTACATACTTGATTTGAAGAGCCTGAGGGATTCATTTATTCCTGTGCTGACTGTCTGTTTCTTCCCAGGAGCAGGTTGGGTCCACACCATGTGCCCGAGAGAAGGTCCGCGTGGATGAATGAAGCAGAAAAGGTTAAGAAGGCAGATCTGTGAGAAGGAGCCTCACTCGTGGTAAGGATGTTGATACTCGTTTAGATTTCAAGGAGCTGACTTTAGGATTTTAAGCTGGGGAATGATGTGCTATGATGATGTACTTTGTCCATGTGGAGAACAGACATGTTTTAAATCCACTTGTTTTATGGACCGTGTCCTCTGTGCCAGGCAAGGTGGTGATCACCAGGAACCCGTGCTTTCTTCTGTAGTCCTCCCAGCAGCCTTCCGCAGTGGTGATCGTGGTCCCCAGGTTGCGGTTATGGAAACTAGAGACTGAGAAAAATTAACCCGTGGAAGGCCAACCAGTTCCATCCTGACAAAATGGAATTTACACCCGGGTCTGTGACTCAACAGCCCTTCTTCAAGTGCTGATTCCCGGTGTCCCCGCGTCGGGACTCGGGACTCAGACCCCTGCCCTGTCACTGGCATTAGAAAGGCGCTTCCACACCATTTGGAAGAATATTATTGGAAACTTCTTGTCTGTGCTCCAGATTCTTCTGTGGGGAGAAATAGGCTTGCCTTTTAAATTGAGAACATTTTCAAATGTTTTGGCAGTTGGCTCAGTAAAGAAAAGGTGTTCTTTTGCAGTTAAATTGGAGTGTGGCTTTTTGCAAATGTGATGGTATTTTAAAATGGCTCCTTCAAAAGGAGTATTTTCAGAAAATATCAAAATAGACTTAAACTCCTTGTGTCATGAAGCTGAAACACGGTCTTGATATACTTTCAAAATGTTTCCCTGTATAACAGATGCTTACGTATCACAGTAAGCTCATGATGGGGGAAGAGGAGGGGGAGGACAGAGGCCAGCCCACAGACTCTCCGGCCATAACTCCAGGTCGTGGTTAGCTTTTCCATACCAACGGTCCCCTACAAATCTCCCTGATTCCTTCCTTTTTCTCTCCTCCAGCATTCAATCTGTATCACAAATTCCTGGCATCAATATAAGTGCTAATCAGATAAAATGAATCAGAATATCTGGTAGGAGATTCTGACTCCTCTCCTCAAAGGCTTTTTCTCTTTAAAGAAAAAACAGGGACTCTTTTACTTTATTGAAGATCATTTTAAACCCAATTCTTTGTTTTGTTTTTCTTTTTGACCACCTTCACCCATTTGCCTACTCGGGTCTGTCTCCTTGGGCTAAACCAACTGGGAACCTTCCTCAAGGTATGAAATATTTGCCTACTCTGCTGCGCAGGCTTTATGGTTTCCACGTAGAAATCCTAAGCGAAGAACGAATGGCAGCCCTTGGCAGATCCCCTAAAACAACTTGGGTTTAATACAGGCAAATCGAATACTCCTAGATTCATACAGGAGCAATGTAATAATTTTAAAAGGCAGAGCATGGAGATGGGCCACGGAAAGAGAGCAGATGTAGGCAGGGCTGTTTGAGGTCCCCTGTGGTGGGGGGGAGGCTTGCATCCAGACTTTCCGGGGCACCTCACCAGCATCGGAGCCACCTGGATCATGTAGTGACACGGGGAGTCTCTGTAGCTATTTCTACAGTCAGGCACTGCCTCCCTTTCTCCTTTTCCTTCAGCCAGGGAGACCTGGAGATTATTCCATTTTCTGTGATATTCAAAACAAAAAAAAATGGTTTTCTGATTGATTTCATGGTCATGTCTCATCACTAGGACTTTATTCTCCGAAGATAGAACCCCCCTATTTCTTCACTAAGTGATTCTTTTCTTAACTTTGGCCGTTAAGATTTACCATCCAATGTTTTCACTTGGCCAGCCAAATACGAGCAGGTACGCAGCAACACTGAGGCCAGGGCACCATGTGGGAAGTACAACCTCAGCTACTGTTGTGAGTTTTCCTATCCTCTGTCAGTCATCCCAGGCCGGTAGTACCACGGCCTGGCTTTTTATTCATTCTTCTTTTGGTTAATCAACCTGTAAAATGGAACACTTACACAGAAGTCAATCATACTGAAGTAGGGGAAGGAATCTGTAATCAGTTGGAAAGATTTGAATTTCTGGAAGCACTGTAGATGTCGGGCCTGGTTGGGAACAACCGATTGTCACTTTAAATCGCTCAGCATTTCAGACAGAAAACCATCCAGTTATTTTAACGGCCTCAGAAATGGGAATACATTCTGCATGCAAGTTAACTTACAGAAAAATGTAGGTTGCTGTGTGACTCTTTTAAGGATAACCTGCCTGTTTTCGGCCCTACTTTAATAGAAGTTAATTTTAAAGAATATTTTAAGTAATGTTTTGACTAAAACCTCTCGCATCTGATGAAACCATATGACGAATGGGTCTGTGAGTTGACGTTACAAAAGGAAAACTATTTTTGAAGACTTGCAGAGGTGTTAATCCCGAAGCTGACAGTTTTATTTATTTTTATTTTTTTAAGTTTTTATTTATATTTGACAAAGAGAACTAGTGTGAGCTGGGGAGGGGCAGACAGAGAGGGAGACACTGGATCGGAAGCAGGCTCCAGGCTCCGAGCTGTCAGCCCAGAGCCCGACACAGGGCTCGAACTCATGAACCCTGAGATCACGACCTGGGCCGAAGTCGGATGCTCAGTTGGCTGAGCCACCCAGGCGCCCCAGAAGCTGACAGTTTTAATTGTTGACAGTCACTGCTGGGACACGGTTGAAATCTCATACCAAAGTAACAGCCAGTAAATGGACAATGGCTGTGATTTCTGTGACAATACCAGTTATACTAAGCAATTATATTCTTGAAGGCTGTGTTGCCCAACGCTTGGCATTTGCTAAGCGTGTGTGGCTATTGGGCATTTGAAATGTGAATGGTCTGAATGCAGACAAGTTGGAAATGTAGAATAAACATTGGCTTTAAGGATTTTCTGTGAGGGGCACCTGGGTGGCTCAGTTGGTGAAGTGTGCCTGACTTTTGGTTTCGGCTCAGGTCATGATCTTACGGTTTATGAGTTCGAGCCCTGCATCGGACTCTGCATTGACAACGTGAAGCCTGCTTGAGATTGTCTCTCTCCCTCTCTCTCTGCCTCCCCGCTGCTTCCTTGCTCTCAAAATAAATAAATAAACTTATAAAACAAAGGCTTTCTGTGAAAAAAAATGTCAACATAATTTTTGTTAGAATATAGGAGGAAATAGTATTTTGGGTATATTGAGTTACATAAAATACGTATAAGTTTATTTCACTTATTACTGCCTTTTAAATGTCAGTAGTAGAATATTTAAAATTCCATGTGTGGCTTATAATTGTGGCTTTCATTGCAATTCTGCTGGGCAGCACTGCTCCAAGGAGACCGATAGATGCAAATACATTGTTAAGAGTGAATTCATGGGGCGCCTGCACGGCCCAGTTGGTTAAGCGTCCGACTTCGGCTCAGGTCTTGATTTCACTGTTCGTGGGTTCGAGCCCCATGTTGGGCTCTGTGCTGACAGCTCACAGCCTGGAGCCTGCTTCACATTCTGTCACCTTCTCTCTCTGTCTCTCTCCCACTCATGCTCTGTCTGTTGCTGTCTCTCAAAAACGAATAAATGTTAAAAAAAATTTAAAAAGAGTGAATTCACATTCCTTTGAACAAACGTGGCAGTTTTATTAACCTTCGGGACACGTCTGAGAAACTGTTCTGTACTTTGCCTTGTAATTCTCTCCTTCTGGTAACTGATCCTTATTAACATACATACACATTTCCCCGCCCCACACACTGTATCCTCAAAAGAAGGGGGAAGAAACCAGGTGACTGATCTCCTGGAAGGAGAACTGGAATGAGATTCGGAAGATGTGGCTTGTAGTTAAAATTTCTACCAACAGCTCTCTGTACTGACAGTAGGCACTTAGCTGACCAGTTCTGGGTTTTCCAGTCTGCAATGACCCTCTCCTGCCCTAAAACAAACACTACAGGTGCAGGAGTGACAGGAAAATTGATGAAGAAGCTGAACTTGGGTGGAAGAATTGGAAAGAAGGCGCCACTGGTACCTAGAGCAAGGTCCCTCTTCAGCTGTATGGAGACAGGCATCCACAGGAAAAGATTTCCTGTTGGTTTCTGCCCTCTGCGCATACATTTTATCTGCACAGGAAGAAATACATCCCTCTCCTCCCAAGACAGTCCCCTGTGAAAGGAATTCCTTCTCTGCAAACTACCACAGATCATGGTTGTGGCCTTCCCACGAGCCATCCCTCCGCTTACGTGGGGTCGTGGGCTCATCCAGCCCAGCGCTATCTGTTGTCCTGCTCACAGGCAGCAAATTCTCCTCCCGGTGATGTTGCATCTGTCCCCTTCCTGACTGGCCTTCTGAATGTGCACCCCTGCCTTCAGGTCAAGATCCATGGCCATGTGTCTGGGCCTTCCAGCCTCTCGTTTCCAAGGCTCTTGAGGCTATGCTGCCCTCGCTGCGAGTGTGCTCGTAGGTTCCGACTCCCTGGCAAGGCAGAGATGGGTCTGTGGGGGGATGCGGGATGAGGCGGTTGCAGGAGGAGAGGTTTGTCGCTGGGGGCTGAGAAGGAACAGGGACAGGTGACAAGGAGAATGATAAGAAGAGGGAAAACCTCCCTGACCCACAGCATGAGTGTCTCCTTTCCTCATTTACTGACTCAACTTATTTAATGGTCTTTACTGAATACCGGACAGACTATGGACCTATGAGTACATATGTGCAGACAGAACGTCTTCTCTGCCCTTAGAAATCTTTAATTTGCAAAATCATCTGAATCTTGTTTCTGGATCAAAATAGGAGGTCCCGTTTTGGTTCTTGATACATGTGATGATTAATACTGCGTTCCTATTGTTCTACACAACCTTGCTCTACTCTAGAACGTACCCCAACTCTATATTTTACTACCGCAAATCAACTACACTCCAGTTTATCCATAAAATTAATGAAAAAAGAAAAAAGAAAAGAAGCTGAAAAACATCTAAAGTCTGAAATTATATGGATTGATCAGAGCCTGTCTTTTGTACTTAAACGTTAGATAGTCTCGGACTACAGAAAGCATTGGATGTAATCAGGTATAATTTATTTTGTTGTTTTAAGTATGCTTTTTACTTACACATTTATGGTTTCCTCAAACTCACACACATACATACACATCTAAGTTGGTCACTGTTGATGTTCATTACTGTTTATATTTTTTATTTAATTCTCTATTACATTACACTCTCTTACGATATCACTAACAGTTCTTTCTGGGATCCTCATGTGAGCCCACACATTGTGTCTGATTCCCTCTCATGATTCCTCGGGAAGCCTTCAATTGTCACTGCTCTGGGGACTGTCCTGGTGGCCGTATCCCCATGCTGCCTTCACCGAGTACCTGGCAATGAATTCATGCTCCCACATTCTCCACTGAGGCCACCTTAACTCCATCTACCTCTGACAAGTATTTGTAATCAGAATATTCAGAGGAAAATGAAAGGCTTCAAGTAAATAAACCTGGGGTTTTCCCTGCCTTAGTCCAAGAATCAGAGGTTTTTATCTACTTTAATAAAGAAGAATTGTCAATGCTCCTCCACACACTTTCATTTATAACGTCATAAGACCATGTGAGTAGACTATACGTAAATACGACAGACATAAGAACCAACCCAGCCTGCCCCACCCTTTCCAGGGGATCTTCAAATTGTAAATGCCTTCGAGCCCTCCAGAAAAGCTTCCCCACACTGTTGCACTTAGTAGGTATGAACACCAGTAAGAAGAAATTCCCTAGTGTGCAACCAGGGACAAGTGGCAGCCAGGCTCTGTTACAAAACCTGCAAGCTGGGTCCTCTTGTGGACCATCTTAGCTGAGAAGAAAGTATGAGGCCTGGTCCTGGTGTGGAGATTACAGGAGAGGTCTAGGGAAGGAGCCATTTGACTGCCAAGGAGCCACGGAGAAGGAGAATCAGGGGTACGGGAGACTCTGTGGTGTCTGCAGCTAAGTGGCGAAGTTGGAAATGATTAAGGGGGGAGAGCCTTCAGTTGTAGGAACTGAAGGTTTGTCACAAGGAGATAACAGAGGTGCCCTCGATTCCCAAGGCGCGTGGCTGTGCTGTGAGCGCAAGGGCGCATAAAGGGGGAGGGGAGCACCTGGAGAAGCCCAGCCTGGGGTCCCTGGGTCATCATCCTACACCAGGAAACAAAAAGCAAACCCACCTGCAAGCTCTGGGCAGCACAGATGATTTCCTTGTGGAGTTTAGTAGTTGGTGTGTGGAGTTTACGTAAGGACTCAGCATGACATTTATCACCCAAAGAATTTCCGGCTGATATGTGCTACATGTATACGGATGCTTGACCTCAAGATAAACAGAAGGGAGGAGAGGAAGGGGTTTTGGTGATGATGTCTTTGGAAGTACTTCCAGAAGGAGAGTTGCTCAGCGTTAGTGGTTACGTCCCTCCCTCCCCCATAACAGTGTCTTGAGCCAGCAGGTTACAAATCTGTGTTTCTCCCATCCCCCCACCATGCCGTCCCTGCATAGGAGACCACTAAGGACAGGAATGAGCCACATGAATACAGATGACTGAACGCCAAACATCATCATTCTCATTTCTTCATATAATAGAAACTGTGACCTTAAGGGAACGTATCCTAGGTAACAATGTGACTAGTGACATAAATGTTACAATACTGTATAACAATTAATCACTCTATACTTGGACATCATTGTTGTGGCATTTATAACAAAAAACTTCTCTGCTCGCTCCTTTGTATTACATTCACATACTTAGTTGTGTCTGTTTGTCTTAGACGAAGCTGGATCTTGGATAAATGTGTTTTAGTAAAACTATTGCAGATTCCACTTTCACTCTGCAGAAGCAGTCGGCCTACTGCTGAGTGATTTATTTAAGTCTTAGATAAAATAATCATTGCTTTCTCACAAGGAATAAAATTGCTTTGCTTACATGGGGAGACAGAGAAAAACAAAACTAACAAAAAATGCTTAGTGGAGATTAAAAGACTGTTTAAACCAAAAACCATGTGCATATCAATTTTTACAGTGAGCGAGGTGGAAAGAATTATTTCTAGGAGGAAAAAAAACCACACCTGAATATGGGGTACACCTGGGCGGGGGGGGTGGGTTGTGCCATGTCCTGTGCGTAAGTGTAAGCATGAAACCATGAAACCGTGGGGTTAGGTTGGAGCTGGTCAAAAGCAGCTTGCAAGTTTTGCAAGGAGTGATTTGCTCATTCGTCAGTGATTCTCAGCCGTTCACACAACTGAAGGAACCTGTACTGTTTACAAAGTCATATGATTTTAATTTTAAAAAGCCTTGAGATTCTCAGAGATGTAAAGAGATGACAGATTAATAGACTTCTCATGCAGCCTAATACTTGAGCAAATCCTTAAAGCTGCCTTCTGCTAAATTAATACGAAGAAGAAGTGTGGCTTGCCACCGTCCCGCCAGCTTCTGTTATCCATCTGATTGGCTTGTGGCTTGTTGCTGGATTATGATTAAAGCAGGGGGGAACAGATGGGTGATATAGGTTGTTTCTCCGAGAAATCCAGAGAACACATCCTGAGTCAATGAGACCTAAACAATAATGTTTCCCCATCTAAATTTCCTTCTCTTTGTATGGCACCTTTGAAATGAAAATTAAAACTGTAGTAAGATATCACCTCACACCTGTTAGCATGGCCATCTTCTATTTTTGATAGAGAGAAACAGAGAAAGACAAAGTACAATCAGGGCAGGGGCAGAGAGAGAGCGGGACATACAATCTGAAGCAGGCTCCAGGTTCTGAGCTGTCAGCACAGAGCCCAACACGGGGCTCGAAGCCACAAACAACGAGATCATGACCTGAACTGAAGTCAGATGCTTAACTGACTGAGCCACCCAGGTGCCCTAGTATGGCCGTCTTCTAAAAGACAAGAGATAACGAAAGCTGGCAAGGATATGGAGAAAAAGGAACTCATGTGCATGGTTGCTGGGAGAGCAGACTGGTGTAGGTGCTTTGGAAAACCTGGAGAATCCTCAAAAAATTAACAATAGAATTAACCCTGTGCGCCAGCAATTCCACTCCTGGGAATGTATCCAAAGGAAACAAAACACTAACATGAAAAGGTATCTGAACCCCCATGTCCACAGTAGCATTATGTATAAAAAGTAAAATGTGAAAACAATCTAAGTGTCCATCAGTGGACGAATGGATAAGGAAGTTGTGTGTGTGTGTGTGTGTGTGTGTGTGTGTGTGTGTGTGTTATGCAATATAACAGTCATTGTGGGG
This sequence comes from Panthera pardus, assembly GCF_024362965.1. Taxonomy (NCBI): domain Eukaryota; kingdom Metazoa; phylum Chordata; class Mammalia; order Carnivora; family Felidae; genus Panthera; species Panthera pardus. The sequence goes on along the minus strand of NW_026526677.1, from coordinate 112,012,401 downwards.
GAGGGACAAGGAAATCCTGCCATTTGGAACAACATGGATGGACTTTAGAAGTATTATGCTAAATGAAATAAGCCAGACAGAGAAAAACAAATACCGTATGATATCACTTATATATAGAATATAAAAAAAAAAATTTCTAACCATATGTGATCTACAAGAGACTCACTTTAGATCCAAAAACGCAAATAGGTTGAAAGTGAAAGTCTGGAAAAAGATTTTCCATGAATATAATAACCAGAAGAGAGCAAAGGGGGTACATTTTTATCAGGCAAAGAGTCTATAAATTGAAAAAAATACTTTACAAAAGACAAAGAAGGCCATCATCAATTAGTAAAAATTTCAATATAGGAAGAAGCTATAACAATTAAAGCACTTACACACCTAATAACAGGGCACCAAAATGTATGAAGCAAAAATCTACAAAATTGAAGACAGAAATAGTTCTACAGAATTAGTTGGAGACTTCAATATCCCACTCTCAATATGGATAGAACAGTTAATCAGAAGATAAGGAAGCAAATAGAGGACTTGGACAACACAACAAACCAATTCGATCCATCAGACATAGAGAGAACACTTTACCCAACAACAAGTCTTCTGAAGTATGTATTGATACCTTTCCCAGGTTAGAGCTCATGTTAGGTCCACAAAATAATTCTCCATAAAATGCAAAGGATGCTATCATATAAAGGATCTTCTCTGATCATTATGTGATAAAGTTAGACATCAATAACAGAACACGAACAAAAATTATAAGTATGTAGAAATAGAAAAAATATATATATTCTTAAACAATTAGTGGATCAAAGAAGAAATAACAAGGGGGATTATAAAATATTTAGGGCTGAATGAAAATAAAAACATAGCATACCAAGATCTATGGGATGCAGCAAAAGCAGCACTAATGGGAAATTTCATAGCTGTAAATGCTTACATTAAAAAATGAGAAACATCTCAAATCAGCAGCCTAGCTTTAAAATATAAGTAACGAAAAAGAACAATCTAAACTGGAAGCATGCGGTAGAAAAAAAACAATACAGATTAAAGCAGAGGTAAATGAAATAGAAAAATTTAAATAGAGAAAATTAATGAAACCAAAAGTTGTTTCTTTGAAAAAAATCAAAATACTTGTCAAACCTTTAACTAGGTAGACTAAGGAAACAGAGGACTCAAATTACTAAAGTTAGAAATGAAATTGGGGGCATTACTACTGATTCTACAGAAATAAAAAGGATTATAAGAAAGTACTAAGATGAACTGCACACCAATAAGTTGGGTAATAAAGATGAAATAACCAGATATCTAATAACAAAAAAAATTCTAAAATTAAATCAATAAGGAATAGAAAATCTGAATAGACCTATAAGTAGAAAAGAAGATCAAAACAGTAAATAATACAAATAAAATCAAAATGGATTCAGTGACGAGTTCTACCATTTGAAGAATAACACCAGCCTTCTTAAACTTTTCAAAAAAAAAAATTGGAGAGAAAAGAACTCTTCAATACTTATTTATTTTTTGAGGACATTTTCCTGATACCAAAGATAGACACAGACACCAGAAGGAAAGAATACTACAAACCATTGAAGATTGATGTAAAATCCTCAACAAAATTCTACCAAACTTAATTCAGCATATTAAAAGGATTACATATCTTGAGCAAGTGGGATTTATTTCTGGAATTCATGGATGGCTCACCATATGAGAATCCATCAAATGTAATATGCCACATAATACAAAACAAAGGGGCAAAAAACACATGTCATCTTGATGCATAAAAAGCATTTGACAAAACCCAACACCCTTTAAAAAAAATCAACAAACTAGGAATAAAAGGAAAATATATCTCTACCTAGTGAAATCAATTTTTGGAAAACTGACAGTGAACGTCATACTCAATGATGAAATACTGAAAGCTTGTTTTCTAAGATCAGGCACAAGGCAAGAGTGACTGCTTTCACTACTTCTAGTTAATATAGTACTAGAAGTTCTTTCCAGAGCACTTAGGCAGGAGAAAAAAAAGATGGCATCCACATAAGAAAGGAAGAAATGAAATAATGTTTGCTGGTGATATATGTAGAAAGGTATGAAAATTCCACAAAAAGTTATTAGAAGTAATAAATAAATTTGGCAATTTAACGATAAAGTCAACACATGGAAATTAGTTGCATTTTGGAGAGTGACATCAGATGGCAACACAGTTCTTTCTTGACTTCAGCCTCCCTTACAGGAAGACAAACCAGCAACTCCCCATAGTCAAGACACCACTGTAATTATTCCAGAGCCCAGTGGTGAGGTTGAAGCATCCCCCAGACAACAGACTAAGAAGGATCACATTAGAAGTGTAAGAGCCATTTCACTTAAACAGCACCACCCATTCTTCAGGCTGGCACACCACCAAACCACGAGCACCCTGTTGGCCTATAAAGTTAATCCAGTGGGAAAAACATAACCCAAGGTGGACACCCAGCTTTCCCAGCATTTCATGATGATTCCTGGGAGGTTCACTTGGGTCTCACTTCACAGGGCTTACTGGGGGAACCTCACAGAGTGATTCATTGGCATATTCTATAAGTTCTGCAGTCCAGTATCCCAAGCTGAGCTGACTGATGAAGGTGCTTCTCTGCCAACACTTGTAAAATCTGTTAGAGACTAATGAATTCAGAAAATTTGAGGAGAGAAAGTTAACATGCAAAAATTAGTGATGTTTCTGTACACTAACAACAAACTGTCTGAAAAAGGAATAAAGAAAACAGTTACACTCACAGTGGTTACAAAAAAAAAAAAAAGAGAAAGAAAGAGAAAGAAGGGAAGGAAGGAAGAAAGGAAGAAAGAAAAGAAAATAAGAGAAAAGAAAAGAAAGGAGAAAACAAACCAACAAAAAATGTAGGAATAAACTTAACCAAGGAGGTGAAAGATCCATACACTGAAAACCATAAAACATTGATTAAAGAAATTGAAGAAGACACAAATAAATGGAAATATATCCCATATTCATGAAATAAAACAATTGACATTTTTTAAGTGTTTGTACTAACCACAGACATACGTAAGTTCAGTGTAATCCCTACCAAAATTACAATGGCATTTCTTTATAGAAGTAGAAATTACAGTCCTAAAATTCATGTGAGACCACCAAAGACCTTGAATCGCCAAAACAATTCTGAGAAAGTAGAACAAAACTAGAGGAATTACACTTCTTGACTTCTAACGATACTACAAAACTCTAGTAATCAAAACAGTGTGGTACTGGCATAAAAACACATAGACCAATGGTAAAGAATCAAGAACCCACAAATGAACCCATGCATGTATGGTCAGCTGATTTAGGACAGGGAGCCAATAATACTCAATGGGGAGAAGATGGTCTCTTCAGTAAATGGTGCTGGAAAACTTTGATAACCAAATGCAAAACATTGAAAAGAGGCTCCAAACTTAACACCACTAAGAAAAATTAACTTAAAATGGATCCAGTAATAATTAATATCTGAAGCTATAGAACTAGAGGAAAACCGGGACAAGCTTTTTGATATTTAACTGGGAAATGATTTTTTTTTTTTAAATTATACCAAAATCACAAGCAACAAAAGAAAAAACTCATTCATTGGGACTACACTACACTAAAAGCTTCTGCACTGCAAAAGAAATGATCAGCAAACACAAAGGTAACCTATAGAATGAGAGAAAATATTTGGAAACCATATATATCTGATAAGGGGTTAATATCCAAACTATATAAAGAACTCCTGTAACTCAACAACAACAACAACAAAAACAAGTAATCCAGTTATAAATGGGCAAGGGACCTGCATAGAGAAAATATACAAGAAAATATAAGAAAATATACAAATGGCCAACAGGGACAGGAATGGCGCTCAACATCACTGATGATCAGGAAAAGGCAAATTAAAACTACAATGAGATATCACCTCAATCTGTTAAATTGGCTATTATCCCAGAGACTGGAGATTTTAAGTGCTGGTGAGGATGTAAAAAGAAAAGGGAATGCTTGTGTGCTGTTTGTAGGAATGTACGTTGCTACAGACATTATGGAAAACCGTATGGAGGTTCCTCAAAAAACTTAAAATATAATTACCATGTGATTCATCAATCTCACTTCTGGGTATAAATTGAAGGAAATGTAATCACTATTTAGAAGTAATATTGGCATTACTATGTTCATTACAGCATTATTTATAATAGCTAAGATCTGGAAACAATCTAAGTATTTATTGATACATAAATCAATAAAGAATATGTGATATATATATATATGTATATATATATATATACACATATATATATATCATAAAATGAAAGAAATCAGAGAATGACAAACTCTGTATGATTTCACTTATATTTGGCATCTAAAAAGCTACTCATAAAAACAGAGTAAATTAGTGATTACCCGGAGCAGGGCATGGGGTAAATGGGTGAAGGTGGTCAAAAGATATAAACTTACAGTTCTAAAATTAATAAGTTTTGGAGAACTCATGTACAAGGTGGTCAGTATACTTATCGATACTGTATTGCATAATTGAAAGTTGCTAAGTGAGTAGATCTTTAAAGATCTCACACACATACACACACACATGGTGACTTGTAAGGTATTGAATGTGCTAACTAACCTTATCATGGTAAACATTTTACAATGTATACATCTGTCAAATCACATTGTACACCTTGATCATTTCAAAATGTTTTGTGTCAATTGTATCTCAATAAAAATCAGAAAATAATTAGTTGCATTTATATATGCCAATAATGAATAATCCAAAAATGAAATTATGAAAACAAGTCCATTTATAATAGCATCAAAAAATAAAATAATTAGCAATTAACCAATGAAGTGAAACGTTTATACAATGCAAAAACATTGACTAAAAAAAATTTAAAGAAGACATAAATAAATGGAAACTCATCCCATATTCATGCATTGGAAGACGTAATATTGTTGACAATATTGCCCAAAGCAATCTACAGATTCAGTGTAATCCCTATCAAAATCCTACAAATTTGTTTCTAGAATTAAGAAAAGTCCTAAAATTCAATTTCAAGGAAACTCATAGAGCCAAAGATTGATTGATTTAGAGAGCATGAGTCAGGGACAGAGGCAGAGGGAAAGAATGTTAAACAGGCTCTATGATCAGCACAGAGCCCAGCAGGGGACTCGATCCAAAGACCCTGGGATCATGACCTGAGCTGAAACCAACCTAGGTGGTTCAGTTGGATGCTCAACCAGCTGAACCATCTAGGTGACCCTCTGAAGTGATCTTTAAAAAGAACCATGCTCTTCAGACTCATACTGTCTCATTTCAAAACGTAACTACAAAGCTAGTGATCAAAAGAATATAGTACTGGCATAAAGACAGACATAGTGATCAGTGGAATACAATAGAGAGTAGAAATAAATCCTCGAATATAGTTTGAAGTGCTTTTTGACAAAGATACCAAGACCATTCAACAGGGAGGGATAGTATTTTCAATAAATGGTTCTGGAAAAACTGGGTATCCACATGCAAAGAATGAATTTAAACACTTCACACCACATACAAAAATAAACTAGAAATCAATCTAAGACTTAAATGTAAGACCTAACACTCTACAGCTGTCAGAACAGAGCAAAATCTTCGCAACGTGGGATTTGGAAATGATTTCTTGAATATGACACCCAAAGCATAGACAACAGCAACGAAAAACAGATAAATTGGATTTAATGAAATTAAAAATTTTGTAAATTAAAAGACACTGTGAACTGAGTAAAAAGGCAGCGTGCACAATGGGAGAAAATATTTGGACACAATACCTCTGCTGTGGGAGTTATATCTGGGATAGATAGAGAACTACTAAATTCAACACTAGCACCACAAAACAGCAATAACAAAACAGTTCAAAAATGGGCAAAAGATTTCAATAGACATTTCTCAAAAAATGGTATTCTGATGACCAACAAGCACATAAAAAGATGTTCAACGTCAGTAATCACTAAGGAAATGCAAATCGAAACTATTTGAGATATGATCTCACACCCACTAAGATGACTATTATGAAATTAACAAAAAACCATAAAATGACAAGTATTGGCAGAGATGTGGAATAATGTGCTTACTTTCACATTGCTGGGAATGCAAAATGGTACAACTGTTGTGGGAAATAGTTGATATTTTCTCAAAAAGTTGGGAATAGAATTACCATATGATCCAGCAATTTGACTTCTGGGTAATTGAAGAATCTAGCATTATTCACAATAGTTAAATTGTGCAAGTAACCCAAATGTCCATCAGTAGATGAATGGATAAGCACAATGTGATACACACACACACACACACACACACACACACACACACACACACACTGCAATATTATTCAGCCTTAAAAAGGAAGGAAATTGTGGCATATATGCTAAAACATGGATGGACTTTGAAGTCATTATGCTAATTAAAATAAGCCAGTCACAAATAGGCAAAGGATGTTTAATTCCAGTTATATTACACTTACGTAGAATAGCCAAAATCTTAGAGACAGAAAATATAATAGAGGCTCCTGGGGGTTAGCAGAAGAGTTATTATGTAATGGGTAGAGAGTCTCAGTATTACAAGATAAAAAGAGTTACGGAAATGGATGATGGAGATGGTAGCACAACACTATGAATATTCTTGATATGGTTTAACTGTTAACTGTAAAAATGGTTAAGATGATACATTTTATGCATTTTATTGTGTATTTTACCATAATAATTAAAAAAAACATAAAAAGGACAGGTGGAACATGCTTATGGTATTAATACAGTTAGAATCCCATAAGGAGAAAATAGAGATAATGGGTCAAAAATATTTGAAGAGATGGAATCTAACAATTTTTAAACTAAAAAAATCAACATAGGGATTCCAGAAGCAGTTTGTTAGTAAACTTCTAACAAAACACATACAAAGGAAAGTATACGAAGTTACCTCAGATCAAAACTGCTTGAAAAGCAAAAGCAAATGTCTCTCTAGGGCTGGAAAAATAACAGCTACCAAGCAAAAATATACACAATGAAAATATTCCTTAAAAATAATGTGAAATAACAATTTTCAGACAAAGACTGAAGAACATTGTCCCTAGCAGATTTCTCAGTAGAATTAAAAAAAAAAAAAAAAAGAATGAACAATGTATTCAGTCAGAGTCAGGAAGAAAATCACTCAAATTAAAACATGGAAACACAACTAGAAAAGGGTAGGGTCAAATGGAAAACAATAAGCCGAGAAAAGGGAAATACACAGATGAAAGTTTGTTTTGCAGCAATATCACAAAATGGTTAACTACAAAATTATATTAAACTATAATGAGATAAAGATGCTTATTATAATCTCTAGTGGAACAATTAAAGAATAGTTAAAATGTTTTGCTAACAAATTACTTACAGGACAGAAATGAATCACAGAAATTGTTTGATTCACCCAAAAGAAAGCAGCAATGACATAAAATGGAACAGAGCACAGATGGACCAAATGCAAAAAAATCTATAATAATAATATGATCACAAATGTTATCTATTTATATCTATATCAGTATTTAGTAATTATACTAAGTATGAATGGACTAAACCCTCCAAATAAAAGGCTAAACTTGTCAGATTTGACTTAAAAATTGTATGGTACTTAAAAGTGATACATTAAAATAAGGCTGTACAATGTGAATTTAAGACACAACCAGATACTCAAGGATAAGTTACCCACCTCAAAATCTTTAGGTTAAATGCATTTCCACATATCCACTGTTTTTGCCAACTAAGGTAACATTCACAGCTCTAGGCCGTGGATATCTTTGAGAGGCCATTTTCCAACCTCCCCCAGATACGCATCCAGATGTCCTTTCCTATCGGAACCTGACTTTACTCTTGGAGACTCATAATCGTATCTTGAGCCTGGTCTTCTGCATGGCTAGCCCTTCACCTGTAGGAAATGAGTTTCTCTTTAAACACTGTCAAGGAGTTGTGTCTTGATTTGATATTTGGCTGACAAAAGGCTTTCATTTTCCGTGTTCAGTACGTCATTTACACCCAGATCTGATAATACTTTTAATTGCAACCCCCCCCCCCCCCCCGCCCGCCGCATCTCTCCCCTGTATAGGAGATACTGCATATACTACTTGGACCCATCGCAGTTCACAGTGGGTGACAATCTTGGTGATATCCGTGCTACAGCATGGCACAGGGCATATACACTTCACTTAGCACCAGTGCCATGCTCATTAATAACATCTGACCATTGAGGAGTCTAACTCCAGGTTTCAGTCTTAGAGGATTATAAACTGCTTCCTAAAATGAACCGGTTTAGGTTACTGAATTTCACTTGTCTTAGAGTGAGTTCCTAAAAGACACACCCTGAAATTAGGATTCATGTGTAAGCCTTTTATTAAGAAAATGCTCTTGGGGAAAAACAGTACAGAGGCAAAGAAAGCAGGGAGGTGAAGGGAAAGAAAACAAGCAAGAGGGCACTTCCAGACCAAGTTCTGAGGGAGGCAGTTCTAAAGCCATGCTACCCAGAAGCTCTGGAATGTAAATTATGCTTGGTTCCAGCTCAAGGCTTAGGAGCTGGTTTTTATTGTGCTGCACCCATCAGTTACTGGCTGCCCTGGGGAGACTTAACTCCCCATCACTGTAGTTCTGTGTATATGGAAAAAGGACAAAGAGGACCCAGGGACTTGAGAACAGTTTTCCAGAGACATGTTCCCAGAGCCAGCACACCAAAACCTGCAAGGGTCAGTAGAGAAGGTAAAGGATCTGAGGGTGTCTGAGCGTGTCATTGACAGGGGCTGCGGTGACAATGAACATGGTTAGTCGTGTGCCACCAGCACCTCCCTACTGCCCCCCTACTCGCTCTTACCACCTTCTCATTGCTTTCCGAACATACCTGTCTTCAGCTGTGTTCGCCTTTCCTGTTCCCTCTCTTCAGGATGCTTATCTCTTGGATTTAAGAATGACTCCCTCTTGGCTCATAATAACCCTCCCAAGAAAGGCTTTCCATAACCACCATGTTCAGAATTATACTCTGCTCCCCACCATGAGCAACTTTGATAGGCTCCCTTCTCCTGCTATGTTTCCTTCATGACTCGTTACTTACAACATCTGAAGTTTATGTAGCTCGGCTTCAGATTCTCAGAATTATTACTTCCTGGCTTTGTAAATTACCTTCTTTTTTCTTCAGTATCTTTATGTTTCCCATGTCAGGGCTTTTGTTAATATTAGATGGGGTAATGTGGGTAATGCATGTAAACTTCTGAGAAAAAATGTGCAGGCACACATCAAATGTCCAATATGTGCAAGTGAGGGTGTGATTACTGCCTTTTCCACTCAGGATATGAGCTCCAGTAGGCACAAGGCTTTCATCTATTTTAACTGCTTGCTCTCAGTAAATAGAACCTTTCCTGGCACATAGTAGGTATTCCAAAACACTGCTGAATTAATTCGTTTAATTAATTACACACGTTTATCTTTTTAACAAATTAATCCTTTCACTCTATGGTTTCTCCCAGCTTTTCTTCATAATCAGTAGTGATGTCGGTGGCTGAATTGATTGTGAAAGCAACTAAAATCAACAGATCAGCCATGCCTCAGAAACTCAATTTTCTGAGAGACTGCACTGCCCCTGCCCTTTGCTACCTCTGTGGAAGACGGTGAAGAAGTGAAATCAAATGCAACAGATGGCATTTGAGTGTCTGCACATGGCAATTACCCATTCTTTTGGAAAATTGGACACTGATTATTTTGGCAACAATTTTTATACTTCCACACTTCTACACTGGTTATTATTATTTTTTTACTGGCAGCTTATTTCATTGTCCATGTTTCACAAATTGACATCAGGAACAGTGGAGCAAATGACTCAGTGATGCCAACATGTCCCTTCCCTCTGCCGCCATCTCATACCCCCATGTTAGTAATTTGATTTAGGAGGAGTTAATTCTTCCCAGTTTGATAAAAAAATTATAGTGATGACTGAAGCTACACTCATAAGTATCGCTTAACATCCATGAAGCACAAGTCCTTTGAAGGGATATCTTCCAGTCCCCAGTATTTCTAAATCATCCTTAGAAATGTTTGTCACAGTTAAATTTGATCCCCATTAATATATTGGCCCCAGTGTAGACCAAATTATTTTCTATTTCCTTCCTAACTAGCTTTATTTTATTTTATTTTATTATTATTTTCACCACTTATTTCTTTTTGGGAGACAGAGAACAAGCTGGGGAGGGGCAGAGAGAGAGGGAGACACAGAATCCAAAGCAGGCTACAGGCTCCGAGCTGTTAGCACAGAACCCGATGTGGGGCTGGAATCCACGAACCATGAGATCATGACCTGAGCCAATGTCAGACGCTTAACCAAGTGAGCCACCCAGGTGCCCCCTTTTTAAAAATTATTTTATTTTTTATTTTTATGTTTTATTAGTTTTAAATCTTCTTTTTCTTCTTATCACCACAAGAATCCACAGCTCCATGCAAACATGCATGTCTATTAAAAGCAAACAATCAATTAAAGAATCTAGTCCTGAAATCATTGCTGCACTGTATGCTAACTAACTTGGATGTATATTGAAAAAAAATTTTTTTAAAGACAAAGCAATCGCACAAACAACAAGAACAATAACAGAACAAAGAGGATAATTGCAGAAAAAAAAAAATCCCAGAGGTCATCAGCCTTAGTTGTGAGGTTAAGTGAGTGCTCTAAGTGTTTGGACCTGTGCACTTAGAGCTTAAGGTTATGGAAGTCAGGACACAGAATGGCCTTCTCTGACCATTACTGTAGTTCGTATTTATGGTGGTTTGCAATTTATTGTTTGTTTTTGCTGTTGTTTGGTGAGGCCAAGGGAAAAAAGACCGAATTGAAAGCAAAAAAGTTTTGAAAATAAATTAAAAAGACACTGCAGAAGGATTTCCTTCTGCTCTCAGAGAAGGCATTAAAAATTCCAGAATCAGAATTTTGCTTGTTCTTCCTACAAACTCCCTCTAAAAAGTGAGGATCTATTAAAAAGTTCCTGAGGGAACATGTTACTGTTTTTGTAAAATGTCCTTCTAGTTTTTGGTTAGAACATGTCGTTTTTGGTTAGAACATGGGAAGCTACCACGTCATGTTGTCAATTTAGCCCTTTATTTTCTGATGAAAGTAATTAATACATTTAACTTCTATATATCTTCATCAATTTTAGATATGATTTTCTGCACTCCTGCTATGAAAATCATCTGTGCCCTTACTACTTTGATAGTCTTTATTGTTCAGTCCAAATTGTCATTCTTTAACATTATTTTCCAGATTGTCGTAAAGAATCTTGATTATATGCACCAGACAAAGTTTTGTGGCTCCTTTTCTACTTTGTGACAAGCATGAAACTCAGGTTATGCGAAATGACTGAATCACATGGCATTAATTCATCCCTTTCTCTCCATTAAAGAAACCACAAGTGAACAAGAAAAGGAGCTAGGACAGCTCATGTATAAAGATACTAGCTTAATCCATTTAATAAATGTAATGTGCCTCTAACACGAACACCAACAACCTATTTTTATTTTTTGAAAACAGAGTGTTACTAAAATTCATATGAAAAATTAACATGAAAGAATGGTAAGAATTCCTGAAAAAAAAAACGCTAAAAAACTATGTGAGCAAACTGTAGCAACCAGGCATTTAAACATGCATATAATTCCTCGAAATGTTCCTGGCACCGACTGGGCAGAAAGACCAGTGCAGTAGAGTCAAAAATCTAGGAAGAGACTCAAGTGCAAATGAAATTTCAGTGCATGAGAAAAATGGCATCGCCAATCATTGCTCCAGAGGTAGACTTTTTCAGCAAATCGTGGCAGAATGATTTGATAACCATTTAGAAAAAGAGAAATTTAGGTCCCTCTCACAGCATATACAAAAAGGAAATTCATACAAGTCATTAATGTAAGCAAAAATGAAATCACACACACTAACTGGAAAATTGAATGAATTCCTCCATGCAAGAAAAGGCTTCTGAGCCATGACCAAAATTCAGATGCAGTAAAGGAAGTATTAATAAATACATAATGCTTAGAAACATACTTTTGCCTGAACATTTATCTAACTTAAAATACACATGATGTATGTAAATGGAAAGAGAATGAGAAGTGGCTGCTGATGAGGTCTGAGTTTCTGGGATGAAAATGAGCATCCTCTAGAATGTGAAAATGTTGTAGAATTGGTTGTGATGGGGCTTGTATAGCTGTATGAATACATTAAAACTGTTGGGTTATACATGTTGAATTGAGGGAGTGAATTGTATGTGAATTTTTTCTCAATAAAACCATTACCTTTAGAATGGAAGACATAGTGCCTTTCCATGGGAGAAAACTGGTGTGTTCTTACCTAGCCAAGTGATCAAAATTGATACTTGACTGACAACAAGTCAGAATGACACCTGTGATTTCAGATATACGCCTCTAAGAAGGACGTTATCACTTATGTAGTATCCCTGCCAAAAACACAAAAGTTATGAATCTGATTATATGAGAACAAAACCAAATCGGGGGATAGTTTAAAAAACAACTGACTTGTGCCATTGACAATCATTAACGTCATAAAAGACCAAGGCTGATCAGGAACATTGGTGGTAAGGAGGCTGCTGCGATGATGATGAACTATATTTCACCGTCTTGGAATGGATCACATATCAGAGAGGATACAAATCTATAAAGGGCCTTGAGATAACTGGTAAAATTAGAATTAAAATGTATCATAGATAATAATTAGTGGACCAATATTAAATTACTTGAAATTAGGGGCGCCTGGGTGGCGCAGTCGGTTAAGCGTCCGACTTCAGCCAGGTCACGATCTCGCGGTCTGTGAGTTCGAGCCCCGCGTCAGGCTCTGGGCTGATGGCTCGGAGCCTGGAGCCTGTTTCAGATTCTGTGTCTCCCTCTCTCTCTGCCCCTCCCCCGTTCATGCTGTGTCTCTCTCTGTCCCAAAAATAAATAAAAAACGTTGAAAAAAAAAATTACTTGAAATTGAAAGTTGTATTGTGATCTTCTAAGAAAACCTCCTTATTAAGAGATATTCATTAAAGCATTTCTGTGTAAAGCATTGAGTCAAGATATTTGCAACTTAGTCTCAGTTGGTTCATCGAAAATTCCATTAAAAATATACATATTCCATATAATGTAATGTATATAATACACTCATATATAAATATCTATTATAAAATATAAATTAAGAGACAGATGGAAACAGAGAAAGGAAGAAAAGGACAAAGCCAATATGATAATAAGTAAATGAATCAGGAATCCATGTGGAGCTCGTAACTGTACTATTTTTGTTAAGTTGAAATTTAGTTTATTTTTTAATTAAAGATTCAAAAATGTATATATTTTTTATTTTTTTAATGTTTATTTATTTTTGAGAGAAAGACAGTGTGAGTAGGGGAGGGGCAGAGATAGAGGGAGACAGAGAGTCCGAAGGAAGCTCCAGGCTCTGAGCTGTCAGCACAGAGCCTGACCCAGAGCTCGAACCTCTGAACCGTGAGATCATGACCTGAGCCAAAGTCAGATACTTAACTGACTGAGCCACCCTGGCGTCCCTTGTTTCTTAAGTGAGAGTGCAATTATTAAGGAAAATATTAAATTTACTGTTTCATGCATAGATAAAAAAATTATTTGGAAGCTGGTTTTCCAGGGCTGTTCTTAAGTTACTTGTGCGCATGCTTCTGTGATGAGGGCGCAGAAGAAGGGCAGGGAGCACTGTGTTGGGGACCCTCTGGGATGGGAAAAGGAAAGTGGTGAACAGTCGCCATTTCCTCTTGGGGGGCTTTTCACGATTTGGTAAAGTAGCAACAAGTATTGCTTCTGAAATGTTTTCAATATTTGCAGATCCTGGAAATGAGGTTTTTAAGTATCGATTAACGAGTACAAGTACTTAGGGTGAGAGGAAAAAGTAGTATGACAAATTTAATGGATTCAGTGGAACATTCGTTATCCATTCTGAAGAAAAGGAAAATGTTCCGCTTCTTTTTTTGCTTTTCTAGGCGACCTTGCATTTATTTGTTAAGTTCTAGGCAGCAATTTCCCAAATCTCAAACTTAACTTGGCTGACAAAATGGTTCTATAAAGCTGTTTCTTGGAACAGATCCATTTCTCTGTTCAGTGAGGTGACATCCAGCCAAAGCATTAATTAGTCACTAATCAAAACACCCAAGTGGTTTGTCTGAGTTCACACTTACCCCTCCACACTTAGCTGGGTTCTCACCTTGCGTGCATGTGTGTGTGGTGACGAAAGGAAAGGCCGGACAGAATATTTACTACACAACCAGTAGCTGTTTGCAAGAGCCAGTGTGATAGGATTCCCTTTCTAGTAATTGAAGGTGGGATTGGTTCCAGCAGAGTCGGGAGAATAGTTACGTTTGGAAGCAAACAGACACTTTTACTCATTTTTGCCTTGGTACAGGCAATACTGGCTAATCACGCGTAGGCCGAGGACTGCGTGCGTCATTCTGGGTAATGGAATCAGTTATCAATGACTGGAAATCTTTACAGCTATTTCTGTGTGACAAGGTTACCACTTACACCCCAAACCTCCAAGTGTATTACAAAATAAGGAAAATGTCCTCTAATCTCAGTGACCAGTGATTAGACAGTCCTGAAGGAGACCCATGCATGCGTATGCATCTATTATATGATTAAAGGTGGCATTTTCAAATCCGCAGTTGAGGGGCGGGGGAGGATTAAAAAATTGACTTGGAATTAAATGGCTGTGCATTGTGAAAAAGGCAATGCAAAACAAAACAAAACACATGCATACCTCACATCATATAATAAGATGTAATCCAAAACCAGTGAGCAGTTAATATGAAAAAAATATATATAAAGTATAACACACTATAGGAGAATATTTTTATAATTTTTGTGACATGGGCCTTTAAAAAAAATTTTTTTTTAACATTTATCCATTTTTGAGAGAGACAGAGCATGAGTAGGGGAGGGGCAGGGAGAGAGGGAGACACAGAATCCAAAGCTGGCTCCAGGCTCTAAGTTGTCAGCACAGAGCCCGACACAGGGCTCGAACTCACAGACTGTGAGATCATGACCTGAGCTGAAGTCGGACGCTTAACCGACTGAGCCGCCTAGGCACCCCAGTGACATGGGCCTTTTTAAGCATGACACGTTTATCACAAGTCCTAAGGAAACAACTTAGTAATTTGTGTTCTTAAAATTGAAAAATATATATATATATAAAAGATTATATATAGTTCAAAGAATCTCAAATTGGTGAAAATATTAACAAAGTACGTAATAAATGATACTTTTTATATAAAGAGTTCTTTGGATCAATATTAAATGATTATTAAAAGTAGAGAAGATATAAAAGTATATTAATAACATATATTGAGCACTTAACATCTTAGATGTATGTTAGGTGCTATACATAGACCGTGTGTGTGTGTATGTGTTATTTAACATTTATTATTTATTGAGTCGCTGTGTGCCAGCAACTATGGTAAGTCGTTGTTACTTATATCACTCAATCCTCACAGCACTTCTATGCTGGAGGTACTCATTATCTCTTGTCTACAGTGTAAGAAAATGTGCCTCAGAGAGTTAAGTGCGTTGCTGAGGAGTTCTTACTCCTTACATGGTAATCAGACCGTCCCAGAGCCCAAGATGTTAACCGCTATATTATTTGACATTATAAACCCTTGTATCATTATTTATAACAGTGAATATTTTGGAAATGGGAGTCAACTATATTATGGGGTGCATCCATAATTCGGAAGAATAGTGGATGAACAGTACAATGTAGATCTGTGTTTGTGAGCATGGAAAACACTTCCAGAACATACTAGTAAGTGGGGGAAAGTGTTAGAGAACACACCGATCGATCGTGTGTTAAAAATCTAACATGTAGATATGTTCACATGTCCCTCAAAAGCATAGGGAAGGCTAGGGAAGGCATTGAGATGGTACAAATCGGTTGTGAATATGGTTTTTCCCGGAGTGGGGAGAGGAATACAAGGGAGAGGAGGTCAAGGACTTTCCATTAGTTTTTCTATGAGTCTAACATTTAAATCTTATACGAAGAATAGACATTTATAGGGCGCCTGGGTGGCTCAGTCGGTTAAGCATCCAACTTCAGCTCAGGTCATGATCTCACAGTTCGTGGGTTCGAGCTATGAGTCATGCTCTGTGCTGACAGTTCTCAGCCTGGAGCCTGCTTCGGATTCTGTGTCTCCCTCTCTCTCTGCCCTTCCCCTGCTTGCACTCTGTCTCTCTCTCTTTCTCTCTGTTTCAAAAAATAAATCAACATTAAAAATTTTTTTAAAAAGAATAGATATTTATATTACCATTTTAAAAAAATCACAAGCCACATCCACAGTGAGAGTTAAGAACACATTGTTCTGTGTTTTTTTAGGAATTGTAGGTCTGTGTGTGCATGCATAGTGTTTGAAATAGGTAATAGGTTACTGTTACAGGAACAAATTCAACCAGACACGTTGTCACAGCGTTCTGTGAAACAGAACCTACTGTAACAGTGTTAGTCTTGATAAGTATATACTTCTCTTTGGTCACAAATTAACTGATGGAGCTATTTGGAAATTTTTATGACTGATTAATCTAATAACAAATATTCCCTATATTCAAAATATTGTGTTAATTTTCTTTTAAAACATAGATCTGTTTTTTTTTTATGGATCAGCATGTTACTCTTGATATGTTTAATAATGTTTCATCAAAATATGCTTTTTAGATTCGGCATGTGTTTAACCTCTATGGCTCTAAAATGGGTAAAAATGTGTCAAATAGAGCAAGCCCTAATTCCTTTCCCATGTACACTTTGTACTCTTAATTTTCCCTCCAAGTAGAAATCTTCCTGAGATTTCCCCCCAGTCCACTCTCTGACCCTCAGGTCAGAAAATGAGGCTCATTTTTCTCTCCCTATAATTCTTTCATGTGCCACGTTTATGGCTTCCACCTTGAGTGCCATTACCGCTGAAGCTGAGTTATTATATACCAAATTGAAATGAACCAGGAAATGTGTTTCTCACAATATTTCACAATTCCTAACACAGGTACAGGCTCTGATAGAATCCCCAAAATTGCCATCAGAGTTCAAATTGAATGTGAACCATGGAATGCTTCAATTTACATTAGAAAGATCTATCACTGCCCGGCATTTGGCATGGGGTCAATTTAAAGCCGAGATCTTAATCAGTGGGGTTGCCATTTGGATATCCATAAATAATGCAGATGTGAATTTATCTTTGATCACCCTTTGTTGTCTTTCAGCATCACAACGTAGACTGATGTTCCTTGTTTAATAGAAGCACATGTCGAAAGGCGGGCAGATGCCTTTCAGCACATCCTCAGTATTCTTGTTTCCAGTGTAATATCTTACTGAGGTACAGTAGCTCATACACAGAAAAGTACGCTATGGTATACAGCTTAATGACTCCCACACATTAACGCTCAAGTGACCCACAGTCAGATGAGGAAATTGATCATTACTACCGTCCCAGTTTGCTGTCAACCCTGCCCTACAAATTGCCTGAAATTTGTAGGCAAAATCTGGTGCTGCTGTCTGTCAGTGACCACACGAATGCTTGTATGTGCTTTTGCCGCTGCTACAAGGAAGTCACGGTTTTGCCTTCCTTCCCCCCCTCCCCCGTCCATCGCATTCTACCCAAGTGCTTCCAATGGCAGAATTAGAGCAGAGAGCTGTTAGCAAGGGCATGTGGTAAATGGCCTTGTGGGACCTTACACCTCTCACTCAGAACAACAGGCTCAGAAGAGCAGGTGTGGTGTTACCAACAAACACAAGCAGCACACCTTCTACGGGTCTTTGAAAACCTAAAAGAACCGTGTTGTGCACACAAGGAAGATCTCATGTTGCCTGGACCCTCCTTGGGAACCAGACATTTGAGAGAAGAATTGAGGTGCTTGAAAATTAATTGTAGGGAGTCAAAAAAGACTCGTGGGTTCTTTGTGTTGCAGGTTTAAAAAAAAAAAGCTCCCCTTATTTTATTTTACTTTACTGTAGAAATTCAGTATTCCCAGATGTCGGAAGAATGATGTGATGATTCTCACCTCCCAGTTTCCATCTTCCTTCGTCTCTGCCCCACCTCCACATCCCCTTCCTTATGGATTGTTGACATACATCCAAAATATGACATTGTTTCATGTGTGAATATGTATCACTATACCTAAGAGATAACACTTTCAAAATATAACTGCAGTATTACTTACCATGCCTAAAATATGCATAAAAATTGATGCCTTCACAGAATAAAATATTTAGACACTGCTCAGATATCTCTATATCAAAATTGTTAAAGGATTTTTACACTTAAGGACCCGATGAGGCCTACACGTTGCAATCGGTTGATAAGTTGCTTCTGTTTCTTTTAATCTATAGATTTTCTCTCTCTTGCTCTCGTTCTTACCCTTTTTCTATCTCTTGCAGTTCATTTAGTGAGGACTCAAGTGGTTTTCCACAATATGGTTTTAACTGATTGCATCTGTGGGGTGTTATGTAACGTGCTTTTCATTTTCAGTCCCTTGGTTACTGTGAGAGGCTTGATCGGATTCTGGAATGTGCTACTGTGTACTTCGTCAGAACACACACATAGTCTAGTTTTCGCTCCTCTGGTGGTTTTGGCTGTTACTGATAATCATTTCCTGTTATTTATCTTGGATTCACAAAATTGTGATGTTTTGACTGTACTGTTTTCCTTTATAGTTTTGAGTGTATCCATAAAGAATCCGTAAGGAGAAATCTCAACACTAGATTATCAAGTTACCCCTTAGTTCATATTAGAAAAGCTGGATAGACACTCAGTTCTTTCCTTACGGTTTCAGATAGTTTCCTTAGAAGCTCAACTGTGGCCAAAGTGTGCCTAGTCCCCACCCTGCCACTTGAAAGGTGTGTAACATTGGGAAAATTATTTTTCCTCTCTGCAGATAATTGGTAAAGATTTTGGACAGTTAGATAAATTGTGCATACAACTCATACCGACCTTCTTGTATATAGTAAGAACTCAGTCCATCATCATCATCATCATCATCAGTTTGCTTAAATCTCGCAGATCCAGTCTTCACAGGTGGATAACCTAGTTAGGAACTTTGTTAGAAGCCATATGGCCTGAGGACAGAGGAGAAAACAGGGAATCCTAGTTTTAAAAGTAAATATAGTCATGAAACTGCAGTCTTACTGAGTTAATGATCACTTAGGTCCCAAGCAGATGAAAATAAGCTGCAGCCATTCTGGATTTATGGATGTCACATATGGAAAAGCAGAAGTACATGCATTGCTGACTCATCCCCTAAACAGAAATGAGAACGTTTGTTTTTCCTGTTGTTTGGTTACTATACAGCTCTGGAAACATAGAGAAAAAATGTTGGGAGTCACAACATTAAACAAATTGATCTAAGAGCTGAATGAAATATATATGTGTATATATATATATATGTGTGTATATATATATATGTGTGTGTGTGTATATATATATATATACATATATATATACATATATATATATATATATACATATATATGATGTATATACATATACATCACAAGCAAGGGAGGGGTAGAGAGAGGGGAAGGAGAGAAAATCCCCAGCAGGCTTTGTGCTGTCAACATGCAGCCCAGTGTGGGGCTCGGACTCACAAACTGCATGATCATGACCCAAGTGGAAAACAAGAATCAGATGCTCAACTGACTGAGCCACCCAGGTGCCCCTGAATTGTTTTCATGGTACTTGGAAAGAATATCCAGACTTCAAGCTTCTCTGCCTTTCTTATATGCCCTCTCCTGGGTGAATGGGTCTCAAAATGCTATGGAGTAATATGGGATCACAGCACGGTAATAAGGGATTTGAGATAGCAAAATAGAGCTAAAAAAACAAACAAACAAAAAAACCCCAAATAATTGGGGCGGTGGGGGGGGGCTGGTAAGAGGAGACAGGGAATCAAACCACAAGAGACTCTTAATGATGGAGAACAAACTGGGGATTGATGGAAGGAGGAGAGTGGGGGGCGGTAGACTCGATGGGGGATGGGCACTAAGGAGGGCACCTGTTGGGATGAGTGCTGGGTGTCGTATGTGAGTGATGTATCACTGAATTCCACTGCTGAAACCAACACTGTAGTCCTGTATGTTCAGTAACTAGAATTTAAATTAAGATTTGAAAAGAGAGAAAAAAAACAAAGCAGTGTGACAGCATGCATGTAAACTTGACCTATGCTGCAACATGTGTACAACTGTCATATGATATGAAAATACCTGTAACTTGTAATTCACAGGAACTGCTACTGTTGCCTGCGTTCCAAACTGAATGAAGCAGGGGCGCCTGGGTGGCTCGGTCGGTTAAGCGTCCGACTTCGCCTCAGGTCATGATCTCACGGTCTGTGGGTTCGAGCCCCGCGTTGGGCTCTGGGCTGTCAGCCCAGAGCCCGGAGCCTGTTTCAGATTCTGTGTCTCCCTCTCTCTCTGACCCTCCCCTGTTCATGCTCTGTCTCTCTCTGTCTCAAAAATAAATAAACGTTTAAAAAAAAAAAAACTGAATGAAGCAAATGCTCAATTTCAGTTGGGGGTTAGTAAAAATAAAGACGTAGTTTATCCCCCCCCCACAACAAAAGAACAAACATACATACATACATACATATGTACATAAAGTTACTTGCAGTTATAACATTATGTAACTTTATTGACACTTCCCAAGCAGAAGTAAATACAAATAATAATTTTAAAATAAAGCCACATCCATTATATTATGTCCATCATGTTAACTAATGTGGTCCCTAAGTGACTGTACTGCTGAATGCCATTTAAACACAGGAGAATTGTAACGAAATCACTGGAGAGCAGAGTTTAAATCTGTCTTCCCTCTTTCTTATTAATGGATTAGTATTTTCTTTAAAAGTATTAAAAGGAATAAAAGCCCTCTGAGATAGTCACCTGCTCTATTCTGTCTTCCAAGAATGTAACCTGTAACCATGAAAACGGAGATGACCCTAGAATTTGTCTGTTGGATTGCAGCACAGCCTCCGACTCCCTCTCCGCCTCATTGGGGATGGGGATGCTGTGTGCATTCCGTTTGCGTATCCCGAGCAGGATGGAGCTCCATTTGCAAAGCTCCTGGTCTGGTGTTGAGATCTGACCAACTTTAATCCAGATGCTGATGCAGGTCTGAGACTGTACATTTTTAAGTCTCACCTTCTGACCTGCTTTTACTCTAAATAGATGCAGTTCGTGGGAAATAACAAGACTGTCACCTTCTCCTGCGAAGTAGGATTTTTGTGCCTGCAAGATATAACTCCCCACCATGACTTCCTCCCTGAATCCATCTTGGCTGATTCTCTCAGTGTCTCCGCCTTCTGATCAAAGTAAAGAAAAAAATATTGATGAAAGACTAAAAGAGGATTAGGAAAACAAGTATCTGGGAGGCAGGACAGTTGCTGTTTGAAGGATGACACAGAATTACTTTTCAACCCAGAGTTCGATGATTGAGAAATGAAGGGTATGTCTACCTATTTGGGGAAGGTGTGGGTGTGGTCACCCACCTCTGCTGTTTTCAGCTTGGCTCAGCATGTGTGTGTTTGTTTTTAAACATAGTTTCTTTCCCAATTCAGTTATTGCATATTGCTCCTTAATTTTGACAACTGGTTGGCCTTCAGTCTGGCTTTCATGTATTTCTGTCTTCCCAGGTATTTTTGTTAGAGGTTGCTGGACCAGTGCCATTTTTTAAAAACAGTTTTATTGAAATATAATTTAAATGCCATACAATTCATCCATTTAAGTATACAATTCACTGTTTTACAGTGTGTTCAAGGAAATGTGCAACCACCACCATAACCAATTTAAGACATTTTAAAAGACATTAAAAATAAATCCCACATTCACGCTTCATTTTTCCTCCACCGCCCCCCTTCCACTCAGTCCCAGACAACTTATAATACATGTTCTGTCTCTATAGATTTGCTTTTTCTGGACATTTCATACAAATGGGGCCATACAATATGTGGTCTTTTGCAACTAACTTATTTCACCTAGGAAAATGTTTTTAAGGTTCATCCATGTTTTAGCATGTATCAGCACTTGATTCCTTTTTATGGCCAAATGATCTTCCTTTGTATCTATCCCGTTTTGTTTATCCATAAGTCAGTTAATAGACATTTTCTTTGGCTCTACCTTTTGGCTATTATTAATAATGCTGTTGTAAACATTTGCGTACAAATTTTTGTGTGATGTATTTGCCTTTTACTTTCATTTATCTTGGGAATACATCTGGCAGTAGGAATTCTCAGTCGTATGGTAGCTTTATCTTTGTGTTTAACTTCTTGAGGCCGTGTGGTTTCCGATATGGTTATGCTATTTTATACTACTATCCGTGACGCATGGGAGGCCCACGTTTTGCACATCCTCATCAATGCTTTTGATTATCTGTTAAATTATAGCTATCCCTGTAGGCATGAAGTGATGTCTGATTGTGGTTTTGATTTTAATTTTCTAGTGGCTAATGATGTTGAACATCTATTCATGAGCTTATTGGTCACTTACAAGTCTTCTTTGGAGAAATATCTAATCAGATCCTTTAATTCTATTTTTTAATTGGGTCTTCGATTTTTTTTTTTTTGTTATTGAGGGATAAGAGTTCTTTATATAGTTTAGATATAACTCGCTTATCAGATATATGATTTTTAAATACTTTATCCCATCCTTTGAGTTGTCTTTTCACTTTTTTGGTGATATCCTTTGCAGCACAAAGGTTTTAAAGTTTAATGTAATACAACTCTTTTTTTTTTTCCTTTTGTCACTTGTGCTTTAGTGAGTTAGTGCCTTACCCAAGGTCACAAAGGTTTACTCCCGTGTTTTATTCTCTAAGGGTTTTATAGTGTTACTTCCTACACTTAAGTCACTAATCCAGGGTGAGTTAATTTTAGGGTGTGATATGAGGTAGAGGTCCACCTTGATTCTTTTGCATGTAGATACCTAACTTCATGCTACCGTGTATTGAAAAGACTACTTTTTCCCATTGAATTGTCTGGTGTCCTTGTTGAAAAATAACTATCATAAATGTAAAGGCTTATTTCTAGACTCATAATTCTATTCCATCAGTCTGTAAGTCTATCCTTAGGCCATTACCATGCCGTCTGGATCATTGTAGTTTTATCATAAGTTCTAAAATCAGGAGATGTGTTCTCTCCAACTTGGTTCCTCTCAAGATTATTTTCACTATTCTGAAACCCTTACATTTTTACATTAAATTAAGATCAGTTTGTCATCAGTTTCTGAATCAGTGCTACTTGAGTTTTTGATAGGGATTATATTGAACCTGTAGATCAACTTGGAAAGTACTGACATATTAGCAATATCAAATCTTTTCATCAATAATCATAATCATTTAATTTATTTAGATCTTTTTCTTTTCATTTCTTTCTTGCTATGTAGCTTTCAGTGCTTAAATCTTACACTTTTTCCTTTAATTTTAACCTGATTATTTTGTTCATTGCCATGCTATTGTAAATTGTTAGTTTATTTTTCAGAATGGTCATTGCTACTCTACAGAAATATAATTGAATTTCTGTATATAGATCATGAATCCTGCAACCCAGCTGAATTTATTATTTCTAATGGATTTTTTGTGGGTTCCTCCAGTTTTTCTGAAGATAGGTTTGTCATCGAGAGAAAAGCTAGCTTTATTTTTTTCTTCTTTCAAAGTGGATGACTTTCATTTCTTTCTTTCCTTTCCTTTCCTTTTCTTTCTTCTTTTTTCTTTTCTTTCTTGACCATTTGTCCTGAGTAAAACCTTTTGTATAATGTTGAATAGAAGTGGAGAGAGAAAAGACCCTTCTCTCTTTCTCAGTCTTATGGAGAAAACATTCAGTATTTCAGCATTCAGAAAGATATCAGCTGTAGGTTTTTCATAAATATCGCTTATCAGATTGAAAAAGTATCTTTCTATTTCTAACTTATTGAGTAATTTTTGTCACAAAAGAGGTTTATATTTAACAAATAGGATTTCTGAATCTACTGACATAACTGTGTGGCTTTTGTACTTTAACCTGTATTACTGTTGTGCATTACATTAATTGAATTTCATACGTTAAAACAATCATATATTCCTAGGAAAATAGAATCATTTATATGCGCTGCTAGGTATGCATTGCTAATGTTTTGTTAAGCATTTTAATGTCTTTATTTTTTTCAAAAAAAGATACTGGTTTATAATTTTGTTGTGGTATTTTTGCATGGTTTTGATACCAGTGTAATATTAGCCTCATAAAACTAACAGTATCACATTTAGTTTAATTCTTGGAAGACTTTGTGAAGAGCTAGTATTAATTGTGCTTTTAACATTTGGTAGAATTTACAAGTAGAACCATCTCTGCCTAAGGTTTTCTTTTTAGTAAGTGCTTACATTACTGATTCAACCTCTTAAGCTCTGGTTCTAGAGGTCAGAAGTCTGAGACGTGTATCACAGTCTGTGCTCCTGCTGAGGGCTCTATGGGAGAATCAGTTTCCTGTGTCCCAGGTTCTAGGTGCCGTTCTATTCCATGGCCGGTGGCCCCTGAACAATATCTTTAAAATGCATCACTCCCACTTTTGCTCCTGGAGACAGGTGTCCTGTCTTACCCTGATGCTCCTGCCTTCCTCTTACAAAGACCCTTCAGATTACACTTGGCACACCCAGATAATCCAGGATAATCTTTCCATCTCCAGATCTCTACCTTAGTCACATCTTCAAAGTTTATCATTTAAGATAACATATTTGCATATTTTGGGGAATTAGGACAGGGACATATGATTGGAGTTTCCTCCTATGTGACAAGTGTCTCCCCTCACCCCCTGAAATTTTTAAAGTTTGCTTTTTGTCTTTTACCTTTTTTACTGAGATATGCCTGTTTGTGGATCCCTTTGTGTTTATTCTGTTTGTAGTTATTTGAGTTTCTTGGGTGTGTAGTTTAATATTTTTTCAACAAATGTGGGAGGCTTTTAGTCATTATTTCTTCAAGTATTTTGTCACTCATCTGTTTCTCCTGTCTTTCTGGTTTCCATTAAGTGCATGTTGGTGTACTTAGTGCTATCTCACATTTCTTCCAGGCTCTGTTCATTTTTATTCAGTTTTTTTCTCTTTGCTCTTCATATTTAGATTTAGATACTTACCTGTCTTCGAGTTTGCTAATGCTTTCTCTGCCAACACAAATTTACCGTTGAGCCAGCATCTTGAACTTTGTGTTCACTCTCCAGTATGTTACAACTCCGGTATTTCCATTTTTAAAAATAATTTCTACTTTAATGATATTTTTTGAATTTAATGTGATATGGCCATCATACTTCTCCTTATTTCTTTATTCATCTTTCCTTTTCATTCTTTGTATATATTTATGATAGTTGCCTTGAATTTGTTTCTCATTAAGTCTTACATCTGGCCCCGCTCAAAGGCCGTTCTATTGCTGGCTTTTATTGTTGTATATAGGTCACCCTTCTATGTTTCTATGTGTGTATCGTAATTTTGTTGTTGATGACCAGATTTTTTCGATCCTATTTTGTAGCAGCTCTGGATATTGACAGCCCTCTCTGACCACTGTATCTAACTCACAGCAGTTATTCTTGTAGTTTGTAGTTTGCTTATTTCCTTATTTGCTATGTTACTTGGTTGGACTATTTTATTGAACTGCATTTACCCAAGAGTGTTCCGTCTTTGATGTTTCTCAGAAGCTGTAGCCTTTCCCTTTTCTTTACCAGGGATTAGAGTAATTTTAGCGGGACTCGCTTGAAAGTCTCCTTTTCTGATCTCTCTAATACATTGCTAACTAATCTGCCTTTTTTCTACTTTATTTAAACATAACTGACACATAATATAGTGTAAGTTTAAGGTGTAGAATGTATTGATTTGATACACTTATATGTTGCAAAGTGATTACCACCATAAATAGAAATTTGGTAAATAGAAATTTATACTCTTGGACCAATATCGTCTCATTTCCTCTGTCCTCAGCCCCTGATAATCACCATTCTGCTGTATGTGGCTATGAGTCTGACTCTTTTAGATTCTACATGCAAGTGATATCCAAAATATTGATCTTTGCCTTCCTTATTCATGTACCATAATGCCTTATGGGTCATCCATGTTTTCCCAAATGGCAGGATTTCCTTTCCTTCTTTCTTGTGGCTGAATAATATTTTACTGCATCTTACATAAATGTATCACATCATTGTTCACTCATCCATTGACAGACTTTCAGGTTGCTTCCATATCTTGTCTGTTGTAAATAATGCAGAGAGAGTGCAGGTACTTCTCCAAGATCCTGTTTTCATGTCTTTTAGATAAATACACAAAAATGAGATTGCTGGATCGTGTGGTAGTTCTGTTTTTAACGTTTTGAGGAACCTCCATACTGTTTTCCAGAGTGGCTGCACCAGTTTGCAATTCCTACCAGCAGTGCCCATGGGTCCGTTTTCTCCACATGCTTACCATCACTTGTTGTCTCTTGACTTTCTGATGACAGTCACTCTAACAGGTGTGAGGTGGTTATCTCATTGTGCTTTTGATTTGCATTTCCCTGATGATGACTGATGGTGAGCACCTTTTCATGTTGGCCATGTGTGTGTCTTCCTTGGAAAACTGTCTGTTCATTTACTCTGCCCATTTTTTAAAGTGGTTTATTTGTCTTTTTGCTATTGAGTTATAGTTCTTAATATATTTTGGATATTGACCCCTCATCAGATATATTATGTGCAAATATTTTCCCCTATTCTATTGGTAGTCTTGTTATATTGTTGATCATTTCTGTTGCTGTTCAGAAGCTTTGTAGTTGACATATTCCCAGTTGTTTATTTTTCTTTTGTTTTCTTATGTTACTTTTGTTTGTTTGTTTTCTTTTGTTTGTGCTTTGGGTGTGATATTAAAAAAATCATTGCCAAGATCAGTCTCAGGAGATTTTTTCCCCATGTTTTCTTCCAGGAGTTTTATGTTTTCAGTTTCTGAGTTTAAGTCTCAGGCATTTTGAGTGAATTCTTGTGTGTGGCATAAGATGGGGTTCCAACGAGGAGCCTGCTGCAGTCGCCACAGAACTCAGGCACCCTGGACCCAGTGCCTCCACTGGGGATGCTGAACTTGGACGTGGCTCTTGGCTGCCTCTAGGCCTCAAGGGTTTGCCCCTCCTACTAGAGCTGCATGCTGCCATGATGGGTTCTTCGTCCTTGTCTCTCAATTCCAAGTCCAAGGCTGGTGAGTTCCATGGACCAAAACAGTATTTCATGCTCTGAGTAAACCAGCAGCTGGTATTTTCAGCTTGCATGTTGGAAGGCGGGCTCTGTGTCTGTTAATACTCACCAGGTGAGGAGTTGCCCACCCATAAAAGGGAGACTGGATGCTTGTCAGGGAGAACATGATAAATGTCCACTACTGTGTACTTGTTTGTCTGACAGGTTTGTTATTTCTGGCTGTACAGCACAGAGAATTTTCTTCACATAGTTAAACTTCAAAGACAAAAACAAAACAAAGCAACTTCAGCCTAATGGAATACACCATCTTTCGTGACTTTAAAATGCATTCTCGCCTTCCCCCAAGGAAGGGCAACTGAATGTCTCACCTGTTACCCATCCAGCAGGATACCTGCGGAAGTGAACACTGCTACTTTTCTTCTGGCTTCAACTTGCCTTCATATTTTTTTTAATGTTTTTATTTATTTTTGAAGGATAGAGACACAGCATGAGTGGGGGAGGAGCAGAGAGAGAGGGAGACAGAATCAGAAGCAGGCTCCAGGCTCCAAGCTGTCAGCACAGAGCCCGATGCGGGGCTCAAACTTACAAACTGTGAGATCATGACCTGAGCCGAAGTCGGACGCTCAACCGACTGAGCTACCCAGGCGCCCCATATTTTTTAACTACAGAATTATCACCACAAATATGCCCTATAGAAAATTCTGGGAGGAATGAAACTGAAAGAAAACGAAGGAGGAAATAAAACACAGGACTTTGGGACTCCACGTACTCAAGAGGCTGGAGTGATTGAGACCTTCCTTCAGACATAAAAAAGAGAATGTGTTCCACGTGCCTGTTCCCCAAGTTGGTGCACTTCTCCCTGTACCCTCAATGGAGACACTTCTGTCATTTCAGCATCCGTTAGTGCAAGGTACCACCCGATCTAGCTTCAGTTAGCTAATCAAAGGGAAAAAAATCACAAAGGCCCCAGGCTGAGTTAGCATAATAATCTATAATCTCTGATAAAGTCTGTGACAGAGACAGATTGACTTTCTGAGAGTGTGCTGGGCAAGGAGATGCCAAAGTGGCCTGAAGTGCACACCAGGTTGAATCCAGGCTGTTGGGGAACACGCTTCTTATTTGGCATTGGAAATTACAAGAAAGAGAGGGGGTGGCTGCAATAAAAAAAAAAAAAAAAAAAAAAAAAAAAAAAAAACCGAGCAAACTAAAAATGATCATCAGCTTGCATTGTCTTTGCTTGAGATCGATTACTCAGCTACCGAAACTCATAATTGCCTTTTGGAAAGTGAATTTTTTTTTTTCCAGTGCTCATATTATCACCCAGATCACTGTCAGCAGCAATTAACTGGTCTGTGTAACGTAAAGATTCTTTTAAAGACACAGCCATATGGTATCCGCGAGTTTCTTTTTCTTTTGTCTCATGCCAGCAATGAGCATTGAGTAAAATGACTTTCTCCATAGTAATTTGCTTTGTGTTGGTAATAGTTTATCAGCTGATCCCTGCTCCTTTCGCTACATTTGAGCTCCTTCTGAAGATGTTTTTGCTTGGTGTCAATCATTTCCCCAGAGGCTTGAAGTAAAAGCAAACAGCCAGATTATCAACAGAAGCTCCTTAACTCGTGCTCTGTCTTGAATTCGCTGATTCTCAGTTCCCTCACTAGATCATCCTCTTCCTCCCCTGAGGCCTTATTCACATCTTCAAATATATCACACTATCTGCAGGGTCAACGTGGTGCTTGGTCTCATCCTATCCTGACTGACTGTCCATGCACTGGGCAAGTTAATTCTGATTTTTTTCAAAACTAACACGTTGAAATTTTCCAGAACGAACAAGACTTTCCTGGTTTGTTTTTATTTTCTCATGCAGAGAAGCAACTCTTATGCACAGTAGATAGGAATACATGCACAGGCACGGTTATGTCTCATAAGTGGTCACCTCTCACGATACACTTTCCTATTTCTAACTTTTTTTCCAATGCAAGAGTTGTTGGTGTCTCGTAGGCTCACCTATCTTCTTCACAGATGTTTCTCCTTTCTTCAAAAACCATTTAAACTTACTTAGGAGGGGAGGATCATAGCAAAAATACTGAACATGTTTTTTTTTAAAGCAGGCTCAAGACAAGAGCCTATTGAGAGAAGTGCTGAGCTACAATTGTGGTATATATTACACCCTCTCACGTCCATACTCAGGCATCTGAGTGTGTCCAGTGATACCTGCATAGAAGTGTGTTAGGTCAAGTTTTAAATTTAGATAGTGAACACTGTTCAGATTTATTTGAAAGGTGTTATAACATCTGAGCGGATGATTAGAGTGCAGATAGCAAGGGATACTCTTGTTTTCCTTTTCATGCTAAAGATGGACACAGAATTCATTCATTCCCCCAAATACTAGTTGAGGTGTCCATTTCAGCCCTGTCCAGAAAATCAATCTCAGATTATCTGCATTTCCCCAAGGGTCTGTGATAACTCCCCCTACCTATTAAGGTTCTTTGTTTCATACAGAAGAACTAAAGTCACTGATAAGAGGGGTGAGGTCACATGCTGTCAGTCTACCTGCAAGGGAGACTGAATCTTTCATGATTATTTCAGGGAAAATGGGCTTTTTGTCTATGGATACTCCAAGGGAACTCCAGTAGCAACCCGGGAAGGGTGATCCGATTCTGGAAAGATTCACATCAAGTCATATTGACCGCAAGACTTGTGAATTTTCCACTCTTTCACTGACTGAAAGGGATTGGCCTGAGAGTAAAGAAAAAAATTCAACAGCCCCAGATACAAAGTAACAGATCAATGGGACTCGTCTATAAAGAAACTGGGAAATAATGTTCATAATAACATCAACCTTGGCTTTGATTTGAGATTGAATCTACCAACCCGGCATTTTATGGGTGTACTTTAAATTATTTTCGTTACACAGTTAGAAATTCAAGAATTCACTCCTTATAACAGTATGGGCATTTATGAAATGACGGACCTGGGTTAAACATGTACTCCCTGGACATGAAAACATGTGAAAATAATGAGCCCATATGACACCTGAGGTCTTGACCTTAGAACGATCAAGTTATTACCTGCTGAGTTAGCCATCTATATAAGCACTCTTACCCTTCTTTTCTTGTAAGCTCATATAAAATTCCAATTGAAAAAATAATGATTTCCTTTCAGACAGAAGCTAGATTTTATCAAAAGATTCAAAGATTATGTTTCTTTCTTTCTTTCTTTTTTTTAGTCTTAAGTTTTACAATTATAGTTAAAATGTAGTGTAATATTAGTTTCAGGAATAAAATTTAGTGATTCATCACTTACATGTAACATCCAGTGCTCATCCCAACAAGTGCCCTCCTTAATGCCCATCACCCATCTAGCCCATTCCTTGCCCACCTCCCCTCCAGCAACCCTCAGTTTGTTCTCTGTCATTAAGAGTCTTTTATGGTTTGGTGCCCTCTCTGTTTTTATTTTATTTTTCCTTCCCTTCTCCTACATTCATCTGCTCTGCTTCTTAAATTCCACATATGAGTGAAATGATAGGAGATTTGTCTTTCTGACTTATTTCACTTAGCATAAAACACTATAGTTCCATTCACATTGTTGCAAGTGGAAAGATTTCATTATTTTTGTGCCTGAGTAATATCCCATTGTATATTTATAGCACATCTTCTTTATCCATTCATCAGTTGAAGAATATTTGGGCTCTGTCCACAGTTTGGGTATTGTTGTAATGCTGCTGTAAACATTGGGGTAAATGTACTCCTTCGGATCTGTATCTTATCCTTTGGGTAAATACCTAGTAGTGCAATTGCTGGAGCATAGGGTTGTTCTATTTTAACTTTTTGAAGAACCTCTATACTGTTTTCCAGAGTGGCTACACCAGTTTGCATTTCACCAACAGTGCAAAAGGGTTCCCCTTTCTCTGCATCCTCATCAATACGTGTTCTTTCTTGTGTTGTTAATTTTAGCTATTTTATCAGGTGCAAGGTGGTATTTCATTGTGGTTTTGATTAGTATTTCCTGGATGATGAGGATCATTTGTTGGTTGGCCATCTGGATGTCTTCTTTGGAAAAGTGTCTGTTCATGTCTTCTGCCCATTTCTTCACTGGATTATTTGTTTTTTGGGGTGCTAAATTTGATAAGTTCTTTATAGATTTTGGATACTAACCCTTTATCTGTTAATGTCATTTGCAAATCTCCTCTCCCATTCAGCAGGCCGCCTTTTAGTTTTGTTGATGGTTTCCTTCACTGTACAGAAACTTTTTATCTTGATGAGGTCCCAGTAGTTCATTTTTGCTTTTGTTTCCCCTGCCTTTGGAGACATGTCAAGTAAGAAGTTGCTCAAGCCGAGGGCAGAGAGGTTGCTGCCTGTATTCTCTTCTAGGATTTTGATGGTTTCCTGTCTCCCATTTAGGTCTTTTATCCATTTTGGCTTTACTTTTGTGTATGGTGTAAGAAAGTGGTCCAGATTCATTCTTCTGCATGCCACTGTCCAGTTTTCCCAAAACCATTTGTTGAAGAGACTGTCTTTTTTTTTTTTTCCATTGGATATTCTCTCCTGCTTTGTCAATGATTAGTAGACCTAACTAGAAGTAATTTTAGTATTTTGAGGTTCAAATATCCTTTAAGAGAAAATTAGCTGTGTAAATTGTTTGTATAATGTTAAATAACAATGGCTAACACTGTTCCCTTAAATAAAGTGGTCTGAATTTCAATATGATGTTTTTTTTCTGCATCTAGTATCTCTTAACTAATAGTAAGATTGGTTAGATTGACACTTGGCCCATTGTAGTGATCAGTAAATGTTTTTGAATATTGAAAACATTTGGAATGTACTAGGATATGTGGCTTATTTTAAGAAATCTTTGGTGAATATCTTTACGTAAAAATTAATGGTAACACTCTAATGTTTTTACCTTCATAAACCAACATTCTCATTGAATTTTCTTTTTACCCTGTGGTGCAAACTGTAGTACATGTTGCTTATACTCTGGATATTGAATTTAAACACAAAATCAAACAAAATAAATCTGTATATACTATCCTTCCCTCGTGTTTGAGAATCGCTTATTGGAGACTGGTTCTTTCTCTAACATAACTAATCATATAGACAGTAAGAGTACAGAAAGCCATTTTCTAGGACTTATGCAGCCCATTAGTCTGGTTCAAGATCTGTTCCCGTACAGAAAGCCTAATCTAGTGTCTGCGTGTTTCTGGGGAAAAAAAAAAAATGCTCAAGTGTGTGGCCAGTTAACTGCTCCAGAAGCAGAAGAGATTAGATCCAGCTGTAGGCTCAGAATCCATTCTAAAAATCAGATAAGCAATGACTATATCTTGCCTGTCCTTTCAGTTGTTTTACTGGATCCTTCAGGATAGAAGTAATATTTCTCAAACACATTTTATTGACCTTCATGGTCAGCTCACTCTGCATCACCAAGAAACACCATGCCTTCACCTGGGCTAAAGCAAAACCTATAATATTTTAGCTAAAACTTCTCCACCATTTCTTATATTTTGGGTTTTGTTCTAAGCAATTTTCAAGCAGTAGCTCAGTTACTTGTCCTTATACTGTGGGCGAGGTCTTTCTTACTGCTCTCATTTTACAGCTGAGAACAAAAAAAAAAAAAGTGAAGCATCCAGAGGCTGGGTAACATGTGGCATTTGAGTCCAGGTCCTCAGGGCGGTGGCCTTCTGCTTCTACACCATCGCATCACATTCTCCTGCCTCCCTGCTGTGGCCTTTCCCCTCCCCCTGTCTTGCATGTAGAGTGGTGGCGGGTGTGCTCTGAGGTGCCCGTACGTGGTGAGTCAGACTGAAATTCAGCAAGTACCCTCCTGCAAGGATTTGTCTTGGCACACTGGGAACAGATTGTTGAGGGTGTGCATTCTAGCACTTATTTTCGAGTTCCCGTAATTGCAGAAAGAAAAGACAATGTCACTTGTGTTTTGTTTGTTTATTTTTCCTGGAAGATGAGAAAACAAGGGGAACATCCATATTTTAGGTCTTATTTGGCAAGCTTCCTTCCATCGTTTTTCTATTTACTTGAAAATTAATGCAACGTAAAAATGTAGGAATGATTTGTGAGGTGATTCTTGTGACACAGTTTTTATTTTTATTCTTTTGTTCATGTTTATTTATTTTGAGAGAGAGAGAGTGTGCACACAAGAGTGTGAGCTGGGGATGGGCAGAGAGAGACGGAGGGAGGGAGGGAGAGAGAGAGAGAGAAAAGGGTAAACAGGGAAGGGCAGAGAGAGAAAGGATCCCAAGCACCCTCCATGCTCAACATGGAGCCTGACATGGGGCTGGATCCCATGAGCCTGGAATCATGACCTGAGCCAAACTCAAGAGTTGGACGCTTAACACTCAACCCACTGAGCCACCCAATTGCCCCTGTTTTTATTCTTTTCTCAATTTTCTCCAAAATTTTTTTTCTATTATATTGACCCCCCACAATTCTCTTTTTCCAAAATGAAGATTTTTCAGCACTTTGAAGTGCATTTTGTGGGGCGCCTGGGTGGCTCAGTTGGTTAAGCGTCCGACTTCAGCTCAGGTCACGATCTCACGGTCCGTGAGTTTGAGCCCCGCGTCGGGCTCTGGGCTGATGGCTCAGAGCCTGGAGCCTGCTTCCGATTCTGTGTCTCCCTCTCTCTCTGCCCCTCCCCCGTTCATGCTCTGTCTCTCTCTGTCTCAAAAATAAATAAATGTTAAAAAAAAATAAAAAAAATAAAGTGTATTTTGTTTTGTATAAGATCTTTAAAACCTTTTTCAAAATATTACTTAGAGTTATAAATATATTTTAAAAGAGTCCTGAACTCAATGAAAAAAAGTCTTTAAAGCTTATGTTTGCAGCCAGGACAGTTTTTGTGTGAGAGAAATACATAAACATAGTTAGTACACAAGTCTAATTCTGTGAGTAATTCTGACACATTCTTTTGGGTACCTGGGATGAATAATGCTAAAGTCCTAATACAAATAAGAAAAAAAGAAACTCAGAAAATGTGGGTAAAATATGTTTATGCCATCAGATTTATTTCCTTCAGCTGGTGTATCTTCCTTCATGTAACTAGGATATGTGTTAAAATATTTTGGTAGTTTTAGTTGAAGTGAGTCCTAGTTAGTCTTGCCTTTGACCTATCTTGTTATTTAGGACATAATGGTAACCTTTATTCCAAGAAGTGGCCAACGTATGAGAATTTGTGGAATGCTTTGTAGTTTTTTCTAATATGCAACTCATTAACCAGTGACCTCAAGCATCACCATCTCCATAGCTATGTAAGAATCCTAGACTTAGTATTACTTGGAGCTATCGTTTAGTGATATCCATCCCAGATGGCATTCCCAAACTCAGAATGTGAAGAGTAGAGGAGCAACCCCAAGGTACTAACAAGTTACTTTCTCACTCCAAGGACGAGGCAAGTAATGCTTTCTCTAGAGTGTTGAAGAGTTCATTGTAAACATGCCTGATACTGCAGAGATGCTTCGGGTATTCTAGAAACCTGCCAGTGAAGACAAAGGGAATCCCATAGCTCTTCATGCTCATTTAACGTTTGCAGAGCCCCTTTCCCCACCGTGTTTATGGGGACAAGAAGCAGAAGGCTTGGCTCGTTCTTCTGGAAGGCAGTGCCATTTCAGGTTTCAATGCTATTGTTTGCAAAATGCCTGGAGACAACTAAAAATCTTTCTGTAAGTAATTTGAATAGACGTTGCCTATGGTTGTTGGTAGTTATTTGCCTCTGACCAGAAACCAATGAGTAGAGACTAATAAAGAGCATGTAAACATTTTTCAATATTATATAGCAAGTGATGAAGTTTAGCATAAGCCAAATTTAAGGTGATTACCATCTGATTATTTAGAAGCACAACGTTAAAAAACAAGAAAACAAAACACAATCTACTGACCGGAGTGGAGCGTACGTTGTAGTGATGCTGTGAAAACGATAACAAAAGGAACTTCAGTGACCAACGGAACTATTGTAAGGTTGGCTTCTTGAGACTCAAAGCAGGTCAGAACAAGTCAGAGTGGTCCAAGTACTAGATGTTTTTTACCGCATGTGCTTAAATTTTCCAAGATGGTATCTCACAGTATCACGTGTGTCTCATATTTTACCACACATGACAAGGCAGGATTGTCAGTGATGAGGACAGTCACTTTATTAATGCCAAAACAGTACTATGTGCACCACTGTTTTTGACTGTTGAATACCTGGTGAGGTACACATAGTTGCTGGAATAGTTAACAATGTCTAAGAAGGCTGGCATTCTTACCCTAAGGTGACCGAGATTTAGAATTCACCTCATATATAAAGAAAGTTTTGCTCTGTCTCTTGACCTCAATCCTCAGGATACTTTAAATTCTCATCAGTGGTCCAGCAAATTTGTGTCCTTAGAGTTTAGTTTAAGTTGTTACTGATAATTTAAAAAAAAATTCCCCTTTGTGGAGAAAATGCTATCTCCTGTTCTGTTTAGTTGGGTCAGGAGCATTTACTTAGCCCTCAAAAAAGTTGTGTTAGTAAGCCGAAGAGTGATTGTGGTACATTTGATTAAATTGAAAAAAAAATGTTGATCTTAAGAGAAAATAATGGAAACAGTGGTTGCAACCTTAAAAAATCTCACTAAATATTGGTTCTTAAATGCATATTAGAAGATTTCATTACAAAGCATGAGCAATTTGATTTTTATTTAATGAACTTGAGCTTGTTGCCAGTATGAGTCATTTTAGCAGTACACCTGAATGCACCAAGTGCGGCCACATTGGTCTCTGATAGATTAGTAGGCAGTGGGAATACGCAGGCTTGATTAAGCTGGGTGATTGCACATTCTTATTCCTGATAGCTTAAATTCTGTTCCATGTAGGAAAATCATTCTACTGAAGAAGGCAATGAAATGGTATTTTAATTAAGTGCTCAAAACAGCTAATTTAGAGCTAACGCTTAATATATGTCATGGATATTTCTTGTGTGTACATTTTCTTCTCAAAAATACCCCCAAAGCAATGGTTTTCAAAGTGGTCTATTGAGTGTGCATGGAGCACAGCAGTTCATATTTAAAAAGTAGAAAAACAGTACCTGTCAAGGTATTGACGTTAGGTATTCCCCCAGGCTAAAAGCATGGGGAATCTGTAGATAGGTACCTGCGTCTGGACGCCGATTTTGGCATTTCATTATAACATTTGTCGAGATTTTTCAGTTGAGTAACCATAGAAGAGTTATAACTGTTGGAAACGTGAATCCATGCACCTTCATCTCAACAGCTCCTGAGAGCAAAGATTGAGAGAGTCAAAAAGAAGGTCATGGGACTTTAGGGGCGCCTGGGTAGCTCAGTCACTTAAGTGTCTGACTCTTGGTTTCGGTCATGATCTCACAGTTTGTGAGTTTGAACCCCGCATCGGGCTCTGCGCTGCCAGTGCGGAGCCTGCTTGGGATTCTCTCTCTCTCTCTCCCTGTCTCTCTGCCCCTCCCCCCACTCTCTCTTTTCTTTTTTTCTCTCTTTTTTTTTTTTTTTTTTTGGACTTTGAATGTCTACTAGAAGACCATCATCTAGAAGGTTAAGAGCTTATCTAAGAATTTCTTCATTCTGGTTTTATATGACGTTAGGAATTTGGAGTTGTTCTTAATCTTGGGTTCATAGATGCCCAGGGCTCACGCCCAAAGACTGATTCAGGCTGGGTAAAGCCTGGGTGTCATGGATAGGGGATTCTCATATGCAGCAGGCTGGAAAACCATTGCTCCTGTCCAAGAGCAATGCTTCTCAAGTTGTAAAGTGCACACAAGTCATCTGGGGATCTCATTAAAATGTATATACAGACATAGGACGTCTGGAGGAGTGCCTGCCATTCTTTATTTATAACAAGCATCCAGGTGATGCTGCTGCTGGCGAGGACGAGTTGTCCTGGTTTGCCTGGTATATGGGACTTTAAATGCCAAACCGAGAATGTCCTATGTAAACAGGGATAGCTCTAAACCTAGTTGTGGGTCCCTGGACTACATTTTATATGCTAAGGCCCTAGAGCACCTGGGAGTTTTATGTACTGCCGAATCACCGGGAAGGCTTATTGTAATGCGGATTACTGCCTGCCCTCACAACTTCTCTTTCTGCAAGGCCCGGGGAGTTTTGGAGACCTTACGTTTATTAAAAGTACCTCCTTGATGCTGATGCTGCTAGTTGAGGACCATGTGAAATAATTATGATCTTAGTTTGCCTGCAATTTGGAAATGCCTGGAGAGCTTTTAAACCACTGATGCCCGTCCTCGTCCCCAGAGATCATATTTTGAGGTCCAGCCTGGGATTTCCCAAAGCACCCCAAGTGATTTTAATCTTCAGTCTAGGCTGAAATTCATAGTAGATGCATATGTTACAATTATCTACAGTTCAAATATAAACTAATTTTTGTGTATTTGATGTTCATGTTTATTCATGCCTCTCTCTGTTCTGTCAACACAGACTATCATGATTGACTGAGCAAAGACATTAAAAGTCTGAATCCACACTGAGCTATCTCTTTTTCCTGGATGTTCCCATCACTCTAGGCCTGAAGAAGGAAGGATGTGATAGGATTTGTAATTCTCCCACTTGAGAGCAGGCTGGGCTTCCTTCTAGGTCTCTTGGTACTTTTAGTCCTCCCACGTTATTTGAGCAGAGCTGGGGCAGGACAGACCTCTTGGAACAAAATGCAATTAAGCATTTTCCTTGAAAAAAAAAATTACAAAAGAAAAAAAAAACTTCACCCTAGAATCCTATTTTCTCTAAACTGGTAAACCTAAACTTTGACTCACTTTTTCTTGCTGCTCCCTCCCTTTCCCCTTTCCTTCTGTATGTCTTCCTCTCTCTCTCTCTCTCTCTCTCTCTCTCTCTTAAACTGGACTTATAACAACTACCACCACTGCTACATCAGAAGAACAGATGGCTGATATCTATTTCGCTAGTCTGGTTTCTCGTTCGTTGAAAGAAACCATATTAACATTCTTCAACTGCCTTTGCTGATGTTCAACCTCTCATTTCTCAGTAATAACTCATACTGCTATTTGAGAATTTTACAGGTTTTGACTCTATGTGTTGAATTTTTATAAGGAATATAAGTGTTTAACTTTTTACATGCATCACTGTCCACAAAAAAATCATAACCTGTCCTTATCATTCTCTCAGTATGTTTATATCAACCTTTTTTTGATTCAACCAATATTAATATATGTGGTTACGAGTATGTAAATGTTACTCACAACTGAACCACAGATCACACGTAATCACATTACTGCTCCTGTAGAAGTTTTGTTTTCTCTGGTATTCATAATTGCCTCTTCCTGTTTGTCTTTATTTATTTGCTTGCTTTTCTATGAACCCATCAACACATCCTCCCCAAACTCTATTACATTAGTAAATATGTGCACTCGTATTTGTACAGAGCACATATTTTCCAAGTTTTGCTTTTCTTGTTTTGCTCATTTGTTTTTAGTAAATTCATCTTTTAATAATATAATATAATCTCTTAGTAATATAATTCGATCTTTGTTCTTTGTTTCAATCTCAACTGAAGGTTCCATCAGCCTGTAGCCTTGTTATGTTGAAGCATGCACGTCTGTATCTTTCTGAGAATCCGTGTGTGGGAGATAAATTTCTTGTGGGTATTGCCTGCGTGAAAAAGTTTAGGTTTACCAGTTTAGAGAAAATAGGATTCTAGGGTGAAGTTTTTTTTTTCTTTTGTAATTTTTTTTCAAGGAAAATGCTTAATTGCATTAAATT
The DNA here is from genome assembly GCF_024362965.1 of Panthera pardus. Lineage (NCBI taxonomy): Eukaryota > Metazoa > Chordata > Mammalia > Carnivora > Felidae > Panthera > Panthera pardus. The sequence continues at coordinate 111,973,461 of NW_026526677.1, read as the reverse complement.
ATAGCAAGCAGTGCTTCTGAGGACTGTATTGCCATTCTGTGTCTTAAGTTTTTTTTTTTTTCTACGTTTATTTGTTTTGAGAGAGAGAGAGCTTGAGTGCAGGAGGGGCAGAGAGAGAGAGAGAGAAAGATAGAGGATCTCAAAGAGGTTCCACGCTGTCAATGCAGAGCCCAACACAGGACTTGAACTCATTAACTGTGACATTATGACCTAAGCCGAAATCAGGAGTCAGACACTTAACTGGTTGAGTCACCCAGGTGCCCCTTAAATTTTGTATTATAACAATTTTTTTTCTCTTTTGGCTTTAAAATGTACTTTTAATCTGATGTTTTAAAATCCCTTTACGAGGGATTAAATCATTGTCCTCTGGGTATATAATTTTTCTGGAATATTGAGAAATAAGTAAATTAATAGATAAAATAACTATTGACAGCTGTGGGCATTCTCTCTCTCTCTCTCTCTCTATATATATATATAATATATCTTATTAACATATATGAATGCATATGAATATGTTTCCTTTTTTGTATTTGTATATACAATGTATACAGAAAATTTTTAAAAATACGACTTTCAACAAGGCTGCACTGCCGAGTATTACTAATGCATAAACAAATTAATTATAGAAATTTGCATGTGTTCTTTGTTTATATTTTCCAAGATACCTGCTATAGAATATGCACTGCACGTTTAATAAAGAAAAAAGTTACAAAGACATTGTAACTCAGGATTTCCAGCTTTAGAATTGTAACTGTGTGTTATTTCTTGAAAAATTAAGGAAAATGAGAAGAGGATCATGAGAGAAGTGTGAATTGGGAGTAACGTTCCCACCATATTTCAAGTTCAGTTAATAATTTCCGTACTGGTGGCTGGGAGAAACCTAGTTAAAATCACCTTTTTGAGAAGCTTGGTGTTATCCCGAATTTCTCTTTTCTTCATGAAAACTTGAAGAGGCCTTAGGGATGGAAAACACTGTGGCAACATTGATTCCCCGTGTGGATGGTCCCATTGCTCTGATCTCATGCCATCACTAGACCTCAGTTTGCCTTGGTGTTTTAACGCACAGGACACATCTTCTGGTGAGGGCCTTATAGATTTTCCCTCTGTGTCTCATCAACCTGCACAAGAAAATGAGGACTAGAGGGGGTTGTCCTGCACATCATTCAGGATACTTTGTCTGCCAAATTATATTTTAATATTCCACTCAGCCCAGAAATGAGTTTTACAATTTACTGTAGCACAGTAATTTCCAAAATGCCTGTGTGAGGTCACTGAGCCGTTGTGTTCCTCATCAGAGTTAAAGGAATTGTATTAATCTTTTCATTGTCTTTCCTCACATAGAACAAAATGACTGATTGTTTGGCATATGCTTGAGTACCAAATGGTGCCCAGCAGATGGAAGCAGTTCAAGCAGAAGCTGAGTCGGGCAGAGATACACTCCACAATTTTGTGTTTGTAAGGAGAAACAATTGAATGGGCCTCTTTTTCTTCCCCCTTTGATATTTGGATACTGAACTGCAGGGGGGAAAAATCCTGAGTTAATTGCTGTCTCTTTTATTGATCTGGATTCTATTGAATGAGAACACATTTGCAATTATTCCAGCACTCCAAATGAAATAGAAATTTCAGAAATAGAAAATTATTAATGTCACTGAAACCCCACTAGCAGGATTTGATGATATATTAATTGTGGAAGAAACAAAGCTTAAAAGAATACTCTTTATAATTATAGTGGAGGCTGTCATTTCTGGAATGATGGCATGCAGACCTCTGAAAAATTCTCTCTTCCAGATAAGCAGTGAAAAGACTGGCAAAAGTTGTCAGAATAAAATGTTTCACAACTCTGGAAATTAACCAACCATCACAAGATGGAAGGAACATTTTTTTAATGGTTGAATCTTGGTAAAACCTGTAAGCTTTGACGTGTTTTAACTTATTTTTCCCTTTTTCCTTTCCAATTTCATGGTAGACTTGAAAAACAATACCAGCCTGCTATCACAATCATAACCAGTGTGCTGGTAGCCATCCGAGGATATAAGAACAGAAGTGAAAGCTGTGTTCTTAGACAGTTGTCATGAATTGACTTTTTGGGTGATTCCTTGAGAGACCTCAATTGCAAGGCAGTATATATATGACCTGATTCCGGGTTTGCCCTTGGCTGTTGGAGGGTGGGGGACTTTTCCTTAGGGACATTGTGTAAAACAATAAGAGACAATTGCCTGACAGTAGGGGTTAGCCGAATATTTTAAAAATCTAAGAAGTGAGATGCCCATAGGATTGTTGAATACTTTTGACAGTTTCCTGGAAAAAAGAGGATTTGCATATGCTCAGGAAAGGCATGAGAAAGTTTTAAGCTCTTATCTTCAGTTGACTTTGAGGCTTTATGCAAGCAGAAAGTGAGGTGGAGGAAGAGTTGTCAACTGCTTCCCTGATGTTGAATGACTATCTCAACATAAACCAGCAAACAAAGACCTGGAGAATTAATTGTTCTAGCCATTTAACAAATTCAGTTATAAACTGGCCACTAGGTTACATGCAGAAAAATCTTCAATGGCCACAAATGAAAAGATTTTGTAGAATTAGTTCAACAAATCACTAAAACAAAATAAAAACAGCAACCAGGGAGGGGGAAAAACCCTCAACTTTGAGGAGAAACAAGACTGATTTTTATTCCCAACGTTTTTTTTTTTTTTTTTTTTTTTTTTTTATTTTTGGGACAGAGAGAGACAGAGCATGAACGGGGGAGGGGCAGAGAGAGAGGGAGACACAGAATCGGAAACAGGCTCCAGGCTCCGAGCCATCAGCCCAGAGCCTGACGCAGGGCTCGAACTCACAGACCGCGAGATCGTGAGATTGTGACCTGGCTGAAGTCGGACGCTTAACCGACTGCGCCACCCAGGCGCCCCAACACTGATTTTTAGAGTTTTTACATTGTATTATCTAAAATGTCCTATTTAAATAAAATTGTATATAATTTTTCAACAAGAAATTAGAAGCAAAAATAAAATAAAGATAAAATAAAATAAAATAAAACAAACCAAAACCTATACAGAAAGAGAAAGAAAACCAGTCTATAGAAACTGTCCTGGAAGGAGTCCGGACATTGGGTTTACTGGACAAACACTTAAAATCAGCTATTATAATACATTCAAAGAATTAAAAGTTACTGCATCTAAAAAAAACAAGAACATGAAAATGATATTCCACCAAAAAAGAATATCAATAAAGTGTAGAAATCATGAAGAAGGACCAAATTGAAACTCTAGAGTATTAAAGTACAATAGCTTAAATAATACATTCAGTAGAGAGGCTCAACAGTGATGGGTGGCATAAAAATAAAACCAACAAATCTTAAAATAGGTCAGTTGAGATTCTTTAGTCTGAGGACCATAAAGAGAAAAGGATGAAGAAAAATAAACCAAGCCTCAGGGACATAAGGGACATTATCAATATACTCATAATAGGATCCCAAAAGTAGGGAAGAGAAATAAGCAGAAAGAATGTTTGAAGAAACCATGGTCAAAAAACTTTCTAAATTTGATGGAAAAAACAAAACAAAACATTAAACTGCAAATCCATGATCCTCAGCGGACTTCAAGCAAGATGAACTAAAGACATCCACACAAAGATGTTATAGGCTAACTATTGAAGTGTTGAAAGCAGCAATAGAATATATTATAATAGCACTGTATGGCGGCAGGTGATAGCTACATTTGTGGTGGGCACAGCATAACATATAGAGTTGCCAAATCATTGTGTCATACACCTGCAACTAATGTGACATTGTCTATCTATTACACTTAAATTAAAAAAATATCCTTACAGCTTAGGAGCTAATAAGAAAGAAAGGGAAGGAAGGAAGGAAAGAAAAGAAAAGAGGAAAAGAGAAAAGAAAAGAAAAGAAAAAAGTAAAGAAAAGAAAGGAAAGGAAAGGAAAAAATATATATAAAAAGGACAAGGAGAGCGGGGCTCAGATGGTTAAGCGTCTGACTTTGGCTCAGGTCATGATCTTGTGGTTCATGAGTTTGAGCCCTGTGTCAGGATCTGTGCTGACAGTACAGAGCTTGGAACCTGTAGCCTGTTTTGGATGCTGTGTCTCCCTCTCACTCTGCCCCTCCCTTCCTTGTGCTCTGTCTCTCTCAAAAATAAACAAACATTAAAAAAATAAATTAAAAAAATTAAAAGAACAAGGAGATTATAATGGTAAAATAGAAAATATCTACTTAATATAGAAGACAATTGAAACAGAGAGAGATACACCAACAACAAAAGAAACCCAAATAACACACATAGGAAACAAATCACAAAATGGCAGACATGAATCTTACCTTGTCAGCAATTACATTAAATATAAGTGGCTTAAACATTCAAATTAAAAGGCTAAGACTAGAAGAATGGAATAAACTAAAACAAATGGATTAAATTAATAATTGAAATAATTGAAAACAAATTAATAATTGAAACAATAATAAAAACAATTATTATTGAAAACAATAATTGAAAACAAACTAAACCAAAATTTCACCCAAAAAGGCCCAAACAGTATCAATGGTGAAGTCTATCAAAACTTTAAAGAAGAGCTAACACCAACTTTACAAACACTTCCAAAGAATAGAAAAGAGTGGCACATCCCAACTCACTCTATGGGTTCAGAATTATTCTGTTACAAAGGCATCCAAAGATATCATGGTAAAGAAATTAACACTATTTCTTATGAACATAGACGCAAAAATCCTCCATAGAATACTAGCTAGCCCAATGCAGCAACATATAGATAGAATTATATACTATGACCATGTGGGATTTGTTCCAGAAGGCAAGATTTATTGAACATATGAAAATCAACCAATGCGGAATTCCATATTAGTAGAATAAAGGACCAAAAACACATTATCTACTTCAGTAGATTCATTTAAAGCCTTTGAAAAGTTCCAACATCCTTTCATAATAACATGCAACAAAAAATAGAAGGGAACTTTGTCAACTCAATAAAGGTCATTTAAAAAAAAACCACATCTAACATCATATTTAATGGTTCAAAACTAAATGCTTCGCCTCTAAGAATATGAACAAGACAAGGATATCAGCTCATACCACTTCTATTCAACACAATACTGGAGGTTCTGTCCTGAAAAAAAAGGAATCTAGATTGGGCAGAAAGTAAGTAAAATTCTCTTTTGGTAGATTATATAATTTAGCATGTAGAAAATTGTAAGAACTGTGCGTGCACACACACACACACACACACACACACACACACACACCTACTACAACTAATAAATGGATTCAGCAAGTTGTAGGATTCAGAATCACCATACAAAAATAAATTGTATTCTGCACACTTGCCATGAATGATGTGAAATGAATTTTAAAAACGAGTCCATTTAAAATAGCACAAGTATAAAATATTTATGATTAAATTTAACAAAAGAAATGCAAAACTTCTATATTGAAAACCATAACAGTGTCATTGAAAATAATTAAGAGATTAAGTGGAATGATGTATCATTTTCATTGGAAGACTTAATATTGAAAAAATAGCAGTACTCCCCAAATTGTACAGATTTCATACAGTTTTTGTCAAAATACCAGCTGATGTTTTTACAGAAATTGATAAATTTACCTTAAATTTTATATGTAAATCCACTGGATTCAGAAAGAAATATGATGTTGAAAAAAAAAAAAGTTGGATGACTCACAGTGTGTGATTTCAGAACTTAAAAGGTATAGTAATTAAGACTGTGGTACTGGCTTAGGGATAGACATATAGTTCACTGTAACAGAATTAAGAGTCCAGAAATAACTTCATATTTACTGTCAATAGATTTTTAACAAAGTTGTCATGGTAATTTAATTGAGAAAGAATAGTTTTTGGTTTTGTTTTTTCAAAAAAATGGTGGTGGCACAACTGGATATCCACATGCAAGGAATACAGTTGAACCCTTTCCTCACATCATACACAACCATTGACTAAAAATGGGTCAAAGACCTAAATACAGAGCTGACTCTAGAAAACTTTCAGAAGAAAATAAGTGTAAACCTTGTGACTTTGGATTGGGTAATGGTATCATAAACATGACATCAAAAGCACCAGGAACATAAGAAAAATTAGGTAAATTGGGCTTCATTAAAATTAAAAAATTTGTCCTTTACATAATGGTGATGTAATGTGAAAAGGCAAGTCAAGGAGTGGGAGAAAACATTTGCAAATTATACATCTGTTAGTAGTCTAGGTTTCTGAATATATGAATTATTACAACTCAAAAACAATAATACACACAAAAAATGGGAAAATGATTTGAGTATATATTTCTCCAAATAGCCAGTAATCACATGAAGTATGCTCACCATCTTTAGTCCTTATGGAAAAGCAAAGTGCACAATGAGAGTGGCTTGCACAAGTGTAGGTGCTCTGCAGGATGGTGTACTGGATCAAGAGTCAGCAGATCAAGATAGCATATCTGTTACCTTCTGACAGATGCTGGACAGGATAGGAGAAGCAGTGTTGAGTCTGCTCTGGGGGGCCAGGTGTTTTGGGATGTGGTCTTTGCAGACCGGGAATAGCAGTGCACTCTGGGCCAAGTTTATGCTGGTGAAGGCTATGGGAAAAATTAATTTGTAGGTTGTCAGAAAGAGGTCCATGAAAGCTTCATGGTTGATTTGATAGCCAAGCAATCTGTAAGTGAATTGGAGAGTCCAATGATAGCATGTGATAGGTGGGGGAGGTCTCTTAGCTACCTGAAAGTGTAATAAACTTGGGCAAAGAAACAAAAACGGGATGGGCAGTTGTTGTGGACTCCAGTTATGACAACACTGTCACTAGACCAAATTGTGCACCTTTTGGTCTTAGGAAGTGGTACATGTGAACATTTCAGGTACCTGTGAACATCTTCAAATGCGTGATGATCCTAGTGCTGTCCATAGGGTATTACCAGAGCTGAATCAAGGGTACAGTTATCAAGGGGGAAAAAAAGCACAATAAGATGCCAGTTTATTCCCACTTGGTTAGCTATACTGTTTAAAAAAGTGCGGAAGGGGCACCTGGGTGGCTCAGTTGGTTAAGGATCTGACTTTGGCTCAGGTCATGATCTCACTGTTCGTGGATTCGAGACCCATGTCAGGCTCTGTGCAGAAAGCTCAGAGCCTGGAGCCTGCTTTGGATTTTGTGTCTCCCTCTCTGTCTCTGCCCCTCCCTGACTTGTGCTCTGTCTCTCTCAAAACTAAATAATTAAACATTAAAAAAAAATTAGTGAGGGGAATAAAAAATTAGTAAAGATGTTGATAAATTAGAGCACTCTTACATGGTGGGGAGGTATAATGGTGCTTTGGAAAATAGTAGTTCCTCAAAGAGTTAAATATAATGTAATATTTATTACCCAGCACTTACACTGATAAGTACATACCCAAGAGAAATGAAAATCTGTGTCCACACAACAACTCGTGCACGAATATTTATAGAAGCATTATTTATAGTAGTCAAAAGAGTGGAAACAACCTAAATGAACATAAACTGATGAAAGGATAATCCAAATGTAGTATATCCATACAATGGGATATTATTCAGTCATAATGAGGACCGAAGTACTGATGGGTGCAACAATTAGCATGAACCTTGAAAACGTGCTAAGAGAAAGAAGCCAGATACAAAATACCGCATAGTATTTAATTCCATTCATATGAAATGTACCTCCTCAGATCCTTTCAAGGATCAGCTCTAGGCACTGTCCTGTGGTAAAGTGTGACCACTGAACTCCTAGCCCCATCCAACTGGACCAGAGTTGGAGGCCTTACCTAAGGACAACTAATTGAAGGCTGGTCAGGAATTTATGTGGTGACCGTTGAGTTGGATTGTTGGTAAGTCATGTTCACAGACATTTAAAGTAGGAGTATTGAGATAATAAGGCATTTAGTCAGGGTCTCATCAGGGGATAGATGGCACCCCTGAATTAGGATAATTCAAGGAAGACCTAATAGAGTCAGAGAGATGTGGGAAAGGGAAATCAGGGTTGGGTGGGATAAAGGGAGGGCATGTCTGACAGAGGAGGTGACAGCTGGCTGGCCCCAGAAGATTTAGGGCAGTGGAAATAGTACCGAATGATGAGCATAATAAGGCACTGGTGAGAAAATTTAAGGAGAGGAGACTTAAAAAGTTGAAAAGACACACAAAACAAAAGCTCTTATTTACATGTGGCAACGTGAGATGTACATGGGTTGAAAACTCCGTTAAAGGATGCTAAAAATGTGTGGGATCCAGAGTTGTGTGTAATCTCTACAAAGGTTACATTTCCATTGTTCTGTGGGGTCAGAAACTTATGTCTGGGTCCTTGAGTTGAGTGAATACCCACATATTCCTCTAAAATAAGCTAGACCTTCCTTCCCTTCTGAGAAGGGAAATGCTAGTGAGATCAGCTTTCCTCTTGTGACCAGCTCTTCTTTTCCTTGTACCTCTTCTTTTGAATCTCTTCTGGGCTAAATTCTCCTGTTGAATATGTCTGAGGAGCCTGTGATGCCTCCACGATAGAGCACTAATTCCGAATAGGAGAGTCAAATCTATCCACACTCACCTACAAAATGACTAAGCATAGCAATTCCCATTAGAATGGACTCCTGAAGAAAATTCTTAGTGTCTTAGTGTTGTTGAGAGAACTGTCATGTAGTGGAAATAAACTTTTCTTTTATTTAAAAAAATTTAAATGTTTATTTATTTTGAGAGACAGAGAGAGAGCAGGGAAGGTCAGGGAAAGGGCAAGAGAGAGAATCAGAATCCACTGACAGCAAGGAGCTCAGCACAGGGTTTGATCCCATGACCATGAGATCATGACCTAAGCCAGAATCAAGAGTTGGAACCTTAACTGATTGAGCCACCCAGGCGCCCTTAAACTTTTCTTTTAAAAATCTACTTTTATGGACACAAAGCAGACACAACTGGGAAAATGGAGCAAATGTGAACTTCCCTCTTTCTCCAGCTAAGTACTGGAAGAGGGTCAGCCTAGCAAGACAAACTTATAGACAATAGCTACCCTACTCCAGCCAAACACTCCAGAAAAAAAACTGTGGCTTCAGCCCCACCCATTACAGTAAAGACTAAGCATAGACTTCTACCTTCATCAGGCTGTAATGAGTTAGCCCTGTCAGGTGTGAGAAATTGGACAGGGAATTGGAACTTCCATCCTAGAAGGCTGGTAATGACCCCAGGCCATGGTCCAAGGGAGATAACATAAGAAGCTTGGATTTTCATCCCCATTGAGTACTAATGAGATGCTGCTATTCCTTCCTGATGAGGTGGTTACAGGGGACATTTAGTAGATAGGACTTTGATCACCACCAAGGTGCTAATGAGACCACCTGTCTGAGTGTCAGTGAAAGCCAGGTGGGGAGCAGTAATGAGGCCCTCTGACCCCTCCAAGCAGGGATGTATCAGTGAAGGGCTGCTGGGGAGCTAGGACTCCCAGCCCTGTCTAGCAGTAATGAGGAGCCCACTCCTTGGGTGAGACGGAGTGAGGAATGTGAACTTTTACTGCAAACTTTGCCTGTGTGGCCACCATAGGTGAACTCAGTGAGCAGTGTACTCATCCAAGTGGTAAGTGTTTTTAAGATCCAGGATCATCTCAGTCTAAAAATATGTATATATATAGGTGACTGGATCAGAATTATGTCTGAATTCCTTAAGGCCCCTTTTATTCATTCTCATGGCTACTTAGAAGCAAAATCACTTGGGCTTCATCAGAGTAGGAGTCAAGGGAAAGAAAGAAGCATTGTATTTAGGACTGTCCATCACAGAATTTCCAGTGTGCAAATTAGGCATATGTAACCCCTTACCTCCTTCATTAACCTGGAAATGTCCAAAAGGAGCTAAAACTTAGTTGAAAACAGCCATTTTCAGTGACCACATGGCCAGGTGTATATTCAGGTGTGTAGAACAGAAGGTGTTGAGAGTGGTGGACTCAGAAACGTTTTCAATTGAGTTTCAGAAGTCCCTTCCACTTTGTGTCAACTCCCGCAACCTACAGACAATACGGGGCGCAAAGCATTCACTAAGCCGTATAATTGATTTATTGTGAAGTGGTCTTTGGGACAAAATGCACACCCATGTCAGAATGTAGATGAAAAGCTGAAAACATGGCATAGTTTTGTTTCAAGGGCAAATATGATACCAGAGTCAACTGGTCAGACAGGAAGCAGGGAAGAACCAACAGCGGCCCTGAGAGAGGGCCAAATATTTCACATGGGCAGTTTACCAGAAGCACGCAGGCACATCACCCCATGCAATGTTGGCCTCTGTCGGCATGAGACAAATGGAATCGTCGTGGGCAGAAGTCACAAGTGTGGCGTGCATTGGTAGGTTTTGCATTAGAATCATATAGTCTTTGGCTGCAAGCCCAGTTTACGATGGCGGATGTGTTAACAAGTCTGTTTGATGATGGGGTTTAGGTAGAGGTGGCAGTGCCTGGGTGGTGCTGGCTTGCTCACTAGTCACTAGTCAGTTTCTTCAGGGCACAAGTCCTTCCTGTGGGAATCCACCTGAGTCCGGTCAGCAGAAGAGATTTATTTCTTCATTTCATGGCCCTAAAGATGGGAATCTTTGATATGCCAGAATGTAGTCTTCCAAGTGGTGGCCCAGATGGCTAGGTCATTGGCTGTAATCCAGGAGTTAGTAAAAAGTGTCCTAGCTGGCTGTTAAGAGTATGGTCTGGGGCAGTGGTGATGACTTCAAGTTTAGCCTGTTGTGCTGACTGGCGTTTCCACAGTGATTCATCCAAAGACGCCATTGCTCCAGGTCAGCTCCTTAGATGACCCGTTTTTGTTTGTTTGTGTTTGTGGTGGTTCTTTCTGTGGATCTGGTTGGTTTCTCACATGTATACTCAACTGACGGCACAGGGTGACCATCTGCCCATGTCCAGACTTCTATCTTCCTTTGACTTCAGACCGTTTTCCTCCAGCCAGTGGGACTGCTGAGCTCTGATGAGATTCCCAGCTCCTCTGTACTCGCCCCAGGCAGTCAGCTGGAGTATTGTTGGGCACGTCCAGTCCACTCCTGTGTTCTCAGTGTTCACTGACCCGTGCTGCTGGTTACTCAGTGTATGAAACCATCAATTCTGACATTTTGTTCACTTTTATAGTTTTTCTGGATGGAAGGATAAGTCCGGCCCCTTTTACTCCACCATGGCCCCAGGTGGAAGCTCCCTCTTTTCTTACAGAGTTAGAACAGTAACAAGAAGGTTTTCCTTAGAAGATCTTTCCTACTGGAGAAAAATAAGGGCCAGGGTGGTTGGAGGTTGAAAAAGAAAGAAAAAAAAGTAAAATATATCCACAAATGAAATTTTTCCAAGGGCTTGGGGTAGTTTTTTGTCCTACTTTTAGGGAGATCCTAATCACCCCGCAAGAATTTAGGCCTGCAGATTGCCAGCCTTAATTCTTAAAATGATAAACCAACCCAAGTGTCCACACTTCTTCAGGGAGTGTGGTGCATCACCAATGACACTAGAGGACGCTCCCGTGATTATGAGTTAACTGACCCCCTCCCCATCCTGCTGTGCACACTCTCTTCCTGGCAAACACACTCTTTTCCTTGACGCTGATGGATTACAGTCTGCGCAGGAAGCACTGTCAGCATCACAGCCCCAGTGTGATGGACCACGGGCTGAAGATAAATGACTGGGGAAGATAGCCAATTTATTTATTGGATATTCCCATGTAACTTCCAGCCAAAATCCTTTACAGAGCGAAGGCAAAGCCAAAGTAGACACCAGTAACTCACTAACTTTTTTCCTCCCAATTATGGGCTCTTCTGTCTTGACACATATGTGTTTTTGCATAGCCACATACCTCAATGCAGATCCCATCTCTGCCTGCATTTTCAAGTTCTTCTGTTTTCTTCTTCCTTTTTGGAGCTGTTCCCAATGACTAGGCCTGAAACAAATGTTTTGCTAGACTTTTAAATAGTGAGAGCTTAGGCCAGTTGTTGTGATTTTCTTGTGTGGTCCCTAGGTTTCACTCATCTTTTGGCCATTTTTCAGAACTGTGGTGGAGATCTGTGAGGGAGCATTCTCTTTTTTAAGTTCTACATGTGTGAGCTGGTAAGAGAGAAGGGAAAGCTAAGTAGTAGCCATTGAGGGCTTTTTTGCCCCCTCGCTGGCGGGCTCTCTATTTGGGATTGTGTGTAGACCGTCTCATTCAACAGCCTTGTGATGTAGCAGTTACTGTTCTGAATCAACTGATGAAGAAACACAGACTCACATAGCACCAAGATCTGTGCCCACGCTTTTTTCAGTTCTCCACATTCACAAGTCTTTCCCTTTTATGCTTTTCTTCACACATTTATTTTGTAAAATCAGGAAGACATTGGACTCTTTATATATTTTTATTTAAAAAGTAATCTTGATTCTCATTGGTCTCTTGCTAGAGATATAGAATATGTATACTTTTTGGTATTCTAAGTAACACTTCAGCCCTCATCTATATAGTCACACACACACACACACACACACACACACACACACACACACACACACCAACGTGTTTTTCATTTTCCTCCTCTGTTTGGCTCTATTCCCCTTTCCATTTAAGAGACTGTAGTTTAATTAGCAAATGCACCATCCAGTAGCTCTTCCAGGTTTACCTCAATCTTGCTAGGGAGTTTAAATGATCCCTCCTCATTCTGGCAGTTTCATGCTGACTGATGTTGCCAGCAAGTCATCAAATTCCTGATCCATTGTCCTACAGCTCCTGACACTATTGGTCATTCCAGTGCTCATATTGTCAAAGCAGCGTTCATAGAATTCTAGAAATTGGGTCAACTGTTCTATACACCTGATAGCACAGGATTATTCCTTACAATATACATTATTAATGGGATGAACTGGAATATATATTTTAGAATCAGTCCTTCCTCTCAAACAGAGAAAGGAAGAGGTCTTCAATGAGAACAGGGATACATCCTAATTAATGATCTCAGAGTCACATAAAGGATGGGGATACTGTCTTATTACAGTCCTAACAGAATCATGTCAAGCAATGTCATTTTTGTCTTATTTAAGATGTTCCAAAATCTATAGAATTTCTACACTTCTTACAGGATAGTAATTCATTCTTTAAGACTTATTACCAATAGGGGAAATTTCCATCTCCAAGGTAAATTTCTTAATATTCTTCAGTTTTGATTGGAGAAGGTTTGGTAGCTGAGGGAATGGGCCATATTCTGATTTCAAAGATGATGATCTAAATTAAGAATTCTGTAGAGATCAAGAAAGACTTCATAGAAATTAGATGGGGCAAAAAAGATCAGTTTTAAGCACAGTGCCTATCACATATTCAACAAATGTTTTCTTTCTCATCTTACTTATTTACCCTTCTTACCACCTAAATTCAAGTCCTGGTCCCTCCCTTTATAATCCTTTTACTGTTAGCCATTCATTCATTTATAGAGAATGTACTGAGTTCCAAGTCTATTCCAACCATTGTGGGAGATAAAACAGGTACAGTGAATGAAAAAGTGATGGCCCTTCCCTTTTGGAGATTATAACCTAGTTGATAAATCAATTACTGATCAAGGAATCACACAAATGAATGAAAAAAAAAAAAACAAAAACAGGTCCAACTGTGGTAGGAGAAGGAAACAAGTAACATGATGGTTCAGGGCGATTCGATCTAATCTTCATAGAGAAAAACTCCTGAACGATGAATCTAAGATTTTGCAAGATGGGAAGGAGAGGGCAGAGTCTCCCATGCAGAAAGAGGGAAGAATTATGAGCAAATGTTTGCTGTGCTAGGAAGCATGGGACATGTGCTTATTGACTGAAAGATGTCTTGGCCAGTGAGGAGAAAGTAGGAGAATAAAGGACCAGATGAAGCTGGCAAGAGGATAGAGCAAGCCATGGAAAGGAAGCACGTTGGACAGGAGCAAGGAGGCAGCTGGATACTAGCTAGGTCCAGTGCTCTGGGGAAGATAACACAATTGCTTGGATTAAAACAGAGGAATAGTAAAGTATTTCTACAGAAACTAGAATCTGACACTTTTCAATTCAGAGAGCATAATGTTCAAAGATAAAGTAGATCTTTTTATCTTACCCCATGCATCCTCAACCTTCAGGCCTAACTTGAAGATTATATCAGAAAAAAAAAAAAACACTACAAATCTAATTTTAGAAGGACTGTATCAGCTTACAATAAACTATTATTTACCAGTTTACTAAAAGAGAGTGTAATAGGAAAAGTGACATTTTAAGATCTCTCTTTTCCCACTTCCATTGAAGTCTTTTGTTTAAGTGAACTCTTAACTAGAGTTAACAGTAGACGCTGATGATTGAAGATGAAAAAGACATTGCTGATATACCAAATCCTTCATCTTTAAGATGTGGGAATACAGCATTCACTTTTCGGGAAAGTACCCTGCTTCTACCTACCCTGTCTCGTCTATTCATTAAATAATACCTGTGAATTGAAATAATTTTTAACTCTTGATATATGAAAACAGAAGTCTGTTTTTTGCATGAAAAAGAAGATTGTGTCAAACAGGTTTCCTTCTTGGCTGTATTCTAGATTCAGAAAACTATACCTTGTATAATTATTTACATGAATGTATTTTTTTACAGTCCTTTAGTCTCTTTGAGGGCAAGATCTTTATCTTACTTATATTTGTAATTTCAGGACTTACTACAATAGCTAGTAAGCCAGAAACAACAAATAGATACTTGATGAATACCTGGAATAATGAACCACAATTTCTTGCTTCTGTAAGTTGAATCAATACTCTCGAATCACCATCACTAACCTGTGGAATTTTATAAATCTAAAATGTGCTTAATAGATCAATGACTATAACACAACTCTCATTTTAAAGATAAGGGAATAGAGACCTGGGAAGATAATTTATAAATTACACCTGGTTCTTAGTCAAACAATGTCTTTATTAGGTTAAGCGTCAGGATGAAATGCGGAAAGTAAACGTAAAAGTATTGTGATGATACACCCATTTAATAATTTACTAATTTCAACAGAGCATGCATGGCCATTATTGTATTATTGAAATGCATTCCACTGATACTCGTGTTAATCAGATGTTGGGATTTTATATACCTAGAAATGGACGACCAATTCCATGGAGTTCCTTTCTCTTTCTCTTTCATGTTCTGAGATGTTCTATTATTTTGACCCTTAGTTTTATTCTCTGGTTTCATCACAAGATGGTGCCAGTGTGTCTCTGTCACCGCAGAATAAAAAAAATGAACATCTGCAAGTACTTGCTTTGGAGGTTGGATATAGATCTAGTAAAGTCCAGCCATTTTTACATTTTATTCTTTCTCTTAACTTTCCAGTATGCCCGCTCAAGCAACTGGTGAATATTTCTGTAGGAGTTGTTCTTCAGAGATCAGATATTTCTGTATCTAAGAGATACCCATGTTCATAAATGACTATGACCTCTTCTTATTTCAATGAGTTTCACTTACCTATAGGAGCACACACAGCATGCATACAAATTCAGATCATTTTTCTTATTCTGGCCGATGTACTGAAATGTTCTGGTGACTTCTACATATTGTATATCAATCTCGGTTCATAAACCCATCTCTTAATTTCCTCAGACTAGTGGAAAATTTAACTTCAATCATGTTTGTGGTTGTCAGTCAAACTTCTGGAATCTTAAACCATATTAAACATCTTGAGGAACTAATTGGTCACTGGTTAACTGTATCCTTTGAAAATTCCATTCTTTCAGTTGACAAGATCAATTATCCTTAGCTCCTGTGCCTTCCTTGGATGTGGGGATCACCATAGTGGTTGGAAGTGCTGGGTTTTTTGCAGTCTTCTCAGCATAACGTGTGGCCATTTGTTCTGAGGTTCTGTCACATCTTCAGGGACACTGCCAAATCCCTCTTCTTGAAGGGCTCCCCTTACACCCATGTGCGCACACACACACACACACACACACACACACACCCGCAGTTCTAGACTTCTCTCAACCTTTAGGCATCTCCTTTTAGTCTAGAGATAAACCATGTCTCCTCAAGTCCTGTTCTTTTCATTGGCTTTAGACACTTGGAAACAAAAGCCAGAAAGCCCAGACCTCATCTGAACAAAGAAAGTATGGGGTGGCAACCTACTTAAAGAGGAGAAGGACGAGGCATAAAATGGAAGAATAGGGTAGCAGATCCAAGGAGGAAACAAAGATATGTTTCAGAAAATTGTCTTGACAAATATGCGGAGAAAGTCACTCACTAGCTACAGATGCCGCGTTTTCCCCATTGTATGTATTACCAGATGCGGGGGACCCTGCCAGGTCTTGCTAAAACAAAGAATACTTAACAATGTCTGCAAATGGCAAAGTACACTAACTACTGAATGTCCCTGAATCAATGATCTGGTAACTAGTTTATGATACGTAAATTAATTATATAATGCCTGAGTCACAAAAGGGTTTAGTACAGCCCTGAATTATTGAGCTACAGTCAAATATGCACCATTCTCCACGATTAATCTGACGTGTGTTTTGGTCAGTCCATAGTGAGTCTGCATCTGGAGACAGGATAGTGATAGAATCGTCTGTATGCATGGAGAAGCCACAAGACTCCTTGATATTTCATATTCCAGTTTTTAATCTTTTCACCTGTATATATTTTTTTTCAACTTCCATTTATTTCACAGATCATTTCTTAGTATAAGAGACCATTTTTCCATGAAGCATTCCATGCAGAAGTCCTGCTTACTATTAATTTTAAGTTGAGAAGCAGTAGTTAACAAATATTTTTAGGAAAACTTTTTCTTTGACAGTTCTACCAATGCTTCCCCAAACCAAGTGCATGTGTGTGTATATGTGCATCACACGTGTTAATGAATTTGATCCAAAACAGGAAAATGTCCCCTTTTCCAAGAGACCTTAGGGCCCACTGACTTAATAAAACATTTAAGCAATGAAATATTTTTGGATGTCAAAACCACAGCAGTGAAATCACTTTGTGCCTCAGAACATGCAAGTCTAGGGGGAAAAATAACAGGAAAAAAAAATAACAGTAGTCATGTATCATACCCTGAAGGTGAACAGTGAAATGCTTAATATAGTCACAGCCCCTGAAACTAAGCTACTTCCTGGAGCTAAGGAGAGAGATGTATGTGTATGTATATGTATATATGTATATGTGTGTGTGTATATATATATATATATATATATATATATATCGCAATATATATCTACATATATTTTTCCTTATATAAGCAATATATATATTGCAATATATATATTTTTCCTTATATATGCAACATATATATGCAATATATATATTGCATATATATTTTCCCTTATATATCCAATATGTATATATTTTTTCCTTATATATGCAATATATATTGCAATATATATATTTTTTCCTTATATATGCAATATATATATATTGCAATATATATATTTTTTCCTTATTTATGCAATATATATATTGCAATATATATTGCAATATATATATATTTTCTTATATATGAAATATATATATTGCATATATTTTTTCCTTATATATACAATATATATGTAATATATATATTTTTCTTACATATACAATATGTATATGCAATATATATATTTTTTCCCTTATATATGTAATATATACATAATATATATATTGCATATTTTTTCCTTATATATGCAATCTATTTTTTCCTTATATGTGCAATATATATATTGCATATATATTTTTTCCTTATATACACAATATATATATGCAATATCTATTTTCCTTATATATGTAATATATATACTATATATTGCATATATTTTTTTCCTTATATTTGCAATATATATATATATACAATATATATTGCATATTTTCCCCTAATATATGCAATATATTGCAATATATATCTATTTTTTCCTTATATATGCAATATATATATACATGTAATATATATATATTGCATATATATCTATATTTTCCTTATATATACAATATATACATATGCAGTGCATATATTTTTTTCCTTATACAATATATATATTCCTTATTTCCTTATACAATATATATATTTTTCCTTATATATGCAATATATAAATATATTACAATATATATTAATATATATTTTTTCCTTAGCCTGTAGTTTCTGGATGATGATCACATCAGCTTCAGTGACAGCTTTCTTCTTCCCTGTCTAGTCCTCAGCCTCTCAGAATCTGTGTATTACTTTCTTTTTCTATGGTTTCAACCCTCATAGAATGCATAATTTTTCAACATGTTCTAGTTTCTCAAACTTATAATCTCAGCTTAAAATAGTTTCTCCCTAATCACCTTCCCTGCCCAAAGTACAATAATTGAGTTTGTTTTACCCATATTTTTTCTCTCTCTTGCTACTACATTCTGTTTTATCTTTAATATTTATTTAATAAACTTCTGTCCCCATTTTTAAGCAATTTTTCATATTGTACAGAGGGCTAAGGGGGGGCAAATGAGATGTCCTATCTTTTGTTCAGTCACCTATTTGTTTTTTTACTCGTGAAACATTTATTGGCGGTTATGAGGGAGGCCTTGTATGTAAAGAAAGGCACAAGGGCCATTCCCTGCTGCACTCCAAGAACTGATGGAAACTGTATAAATATCAAATTTGGAAGGATATTAAAGGTCATCTAGGTCAGCAGCTCCATGGACAAGATACATCAGAATCACTTTCGGGTTTTTTAAAAAAAATACAGGGTCATAGATTCTATACCTCAAGATACTCCATGAGTATCAAATGGATTTGGAAATTTATGCACTTATTATGCATCTTGGATGATGTTGGAATGTCAGAATGACAATAAACAATTTGGAGCTGTGGATTTAATACAACCCCCAGTCCATGTCTTGAAATCTTTCTTTTTTATAATATGTATATAATATAGTATAGAGTTATATATTACATGTATAATATTTACATGTTTATAAACCACACACACATTTACTACCTATGGATTTAGGATATGAAAATGTCAGTATTCCTGAGATGCACATTCTAGCTGTGGGCAAAGCTGAGCAGTCCAAATTCTTCTTGCCGTGAACAAAGTGGTCTCCTTATAACTTCTACTAGATGATCCTTTTTCTTCCTCTGCGTCTCTGAACTGTTCTACAAGTCCTGAGAATACCCAGATTCTCCTGTCTTTCCATCAGTCCTTTGTAGTTGAAATATGATGTTCCATTATGCTTAGTTTACAGAAAGCATATTACACTTACAGAAAGTAAATGGCTTTTCCTTAGATTTTGTGATTACTATTTTCAAAATATTTTTATGGAAGCTGAAGTTTTCTCACATTTCTTCATGACCTTTTTAACTAGTAGATATGTTGTATACTTACTCTGGTATATAATCCAGAAACTGTTGCCATCATTAGACAATCAAAGTAGCAGTAAACATACCACAGTATTTCCTAGGGAACACTCCATGTTTTATATTTTCTTATCTTATTCATTCCTACATGGTTCTTGTTTTGTCCACATAATCCAAGCTGTCTTACTCAAAACATAACTTTACTCAGTTATCTTTTAAGTATAGTAACAACGTCTCATAATATTTCAAAGATTTGTTTCACAAAATTTTAATGTGAAGTGATGTCAGTCAATCAGACCTGCAGCAGAGGTCTTGCAACCTAGGACTTGCACTTGGCCTCTTCTGGGCCTCGCTAGCAGTACCCAGTGGGACCTGCTGAATTTGGTCATCCCCTTGAGCCCTCACAGGCGGTGGGTTCATTGGAGCTCTGTGCTCATGTTCCAAAGCCGTACGTCTTTGGATTCTGATGGGTTCAGTGGGGAGCTGAGAGTTGTAACTGGGTCTTTTGAAACCGAATCTTGCTTCAGACATGAGGAATAAAAAGGTAATAGTGTTCTCACAAAGTGAAAGGCCTAAGGAGCACTACTGGATATGTCCTTTCTACATCTTTTCCTGTATCAGCCACACAGTGATGCTGAAAATGATAACACACTTCCAGAGCATTTGTGCCATTTTGCCTTCCTATCAGCGGATTCCAGTTTCTTTGCATCCTTGCCTGCACTTTTTGTCATTTTTTTGGATTTTTTTTTTTTTGGTGGTAATCATTCTTTATAGGTATGATATAACATGGTTTTGAATTCCCCTGATGATTAGTGATGTCAAATATTTTTTCCTATACAGTATGGAGGTTCCTCAAAAATTAAAAATAAAACTGCCATATGACTTAGCAACCCTACATTTGCGTATTTATCCAAAAGAATTGAAATTTGAATCTCAAAGACGTATCTGCACTCTCATTGCCACAATATTTACAGTAGCCAGCACGTGGAAACAATCTAAGTATCCATCAACAGATGAATGGATGAATAAAATGTGGTGTATGCACACAGCCTTTAAAAAGAAGAAAATTCTTCGATATGTGGCAACATAGATGAGCTGTGAAGGCATCTCAGTAAGTGAAATAAGCCAATCACACGAAGGTAAATACTGCACGATCCCATTTATGTGAGGCATCTAAACTGATCAAACTCCCAGAAGCCAAGAGTGCAATGGTGGCTGTTGGTTAGGGCGGGGAGGCAGAGTTAGGGGGATACAAATCAAAGAGCATAATGTTTCAATGAAACAGTATGAATAAGGTGTGGAGATCTCCTTTACAACATTGTATCTGTAGTTAACATTAATGTACACCTAACATTTTGTTCAGAGGCTAAGTCTCATCTGTGTTACTACCACATTGAAATAAAATTAATGATAACATGCAAAGAAAGGGGAAAACAGAGCAATCCATAGTTTCATTTTCTTATGATCCTTTCTTACTCTTCAGTAGCTGAAGACAGTGTTTAGAATGTGTTTATCAGAAGCTCAATGAAAACAATTTGGTGCAGTCTTTCTAGTGTTCTGGTAAAATTAAATACATATTCATGTTTAAGCTAAACATGAATATGCTGCACATAAGGAAGATGCTTTTATATAGGTACTTAAAGCTGGCATTACATAGTATGAGGATAAACAGTAAAATTCATGCTATTCATTTGAAATTTTAATTCTTCCTTAGTTAGGCTGAGAATTAATTTGTTAATTGATTTGTATCTGTTTGTAAGAAATAACACAGAAATCCTGTGTGCCCTTTACTGTCTCCCAAATGGCCACATCTTTCAAAATTATACTACAATATCATAAGCTGGGTATTGACATTGGAATAGTAAAGATATGGAGCATTTCTTTTCTAGGAACGCTTATATTATGAATTCAGTATTTTTATAGGGCTAATCAAATATTTCGTCTGGTATCAAATGAATTGTGGTAGCTTCTGTCTTTCTGCAATGTGGTATGGCTCGTGTGAGTCGTCAGATTATATGTGGAAAGTTGCTGGTAGTGTTCCCTTTTTATTCTTTTGAGGTTTATAGGCTAGTTATATGCCCTGTTTCATTCCTGATATCGACAATTTGCATTATGTTACGAGACCCCACATCTCATTTAATCCTCCTGTTTTGTCATCTGAGTGAGGCGAGGCCAGCTTGTCACGTTCTGATTCCTCACATGGTTTCCACTAGCATCATGGGAGACGGTATTTATAACCTGAAAGGAATGGACAGCCAAGGCCGCCATTTGGCCTTCTCTGACATTATCTCCTGGGGAGTTGGGAATTCTTATTATACCCTTGTGAGTCCAGAAGTCTAGGCTACGCACTGGCCCTTGACTGGTGTGGTTGGTATTGGAGCCACAGCTTTTTCTGGGGTGTTCGCCTCATGCTGAGCAGTTATTGTCTGAGAGTTTTCTGCCTTACTAGGCTGCCCTTTTTCTTCTTCTGTTTAGAGAGGACATCCACAGGTCTACACCCGTTGACATTTTTGGGTGGCCAGTTTCTTCAGTTCAAGGCTAAGATATATGAGGCAACAAATGAAACCCAGAAAATTCAACCCAGTGTCTTGGTCCGGTTCCTCGGTACCTGCCTGGGTCTGTTTGTGTTTGTTTTTCACACTCATGTTGAGGGTGTTCAGTGAGCTTAGCAAGAGGCATAGTGAAAACTGCGCCTACCCCGTCTTCCTGGAGACGGAAGTCTACTGTTGTATTTTATAGTGATACACGTGCTCATGGGAAAACTTTGTATAGTATGACAGTCCTTTATTCCTTTTGAAATGGGCTCTGCACTTACACTTTGCGTCAGCCCCTGCAAATTACGTAGCTGCCTCTGCCTGGGTGTTTGCCACAGGACGGGGGAGTTTCAATGTGTGTTTTGTATGCCATTTTGAACTTGAAGACCTGGAGTAATTTTTGGGGATACTAATCTCCAGTGCCCTCCGTGGTTTTGATCACTCTAAGGACAAAGCTTGAATTCTTTAACAAAGTCAGTCTGGTTTTTCTGAGTGAGGACCCTGGCCCTCTCTCGCTTCTCTTTGTATCCCTTGCTCATTATTGTCTCCTCGCCGCTCATCCTCTTGGTCCTTCGCAGGCCCTCTCTTCTCCCACGTGTGGCCTCTGAGCATCGCTGACCTCCATGGGAAAACCTCTTTTTCTTTTCACATGGCTAATTCCCATCCATCTCTTTTTTGCCAGCTTCACGGGACTTCCCTCAGGGATGCCTTCCCTAGGTATCAAAATGAGATTAGGGCCATATTAAAATCACCCAGGTTGGCCTGTGCTCTCTTCCCTAGCAAACCTGGAGAAGTTCACTCAACCGTCTGTTACCCTCTGCAGGGTCCCCCCTCTCTCTCTCTCACTCTCTCTCTCATACTGCCATTACTTCCAATGTGTTGCACTGTCTCTTGCACAGAATGATCACTCATTAAATATTTATTAACCATGTTAATTTTTTGACATGTAAACCTAAAAATTACTCTTGGAAATATATAAAAAAAACTATCCCGATATTTGCAAAAATTCACTGGTTATTTAATCATCGGTGTTTATTTGGTACCTCCGGTGTCAGGCACAATCTGCCCATGTGGTAAGAGTTGTAAAAGTGATCCAGAGAAACCCTATCCCTGTCATTTTAAGCATGAATCTCAAGGAAACAAATATGTATGTGTGTGTGTATATATGCACACATACATACATAAATATATAGATGTATATATTTAAGGTTATAATACTCATACATATACACTAATAGTATATACATATTATGCATACATATTAGTTAGGCAATGTGATAAGTTGTAGGAAAAGTATGAATAAGGTAATAAGATGGAGAAGCTGTCTGGACAGGAAATCAGGAAGAAAACTATTTTATCCAGAGTATACCAGAAATGCAAAAATTCTAGATTTATTTTGCTGTGTATGTGTTTTTGCTTTTGTGTATGTGTTATCTTGTGTTGTGTTATTCTGTTTTTAACCTAAGGAACTGGGCAGACAAGAGTTCTGTCCTCGTGCTGGGAAGGACAGGTTGGTCACGTTACTTTGGAGGGACTCAGAGAAAGGCAAAGATTAGGAAATTACCAATTTTCTTTTGAAAATCTTAAATTTGGTTAGCAGTACAAGAAGATACGTGAGGTAGAAAACTTTACATATGAGACAGGAACTCGGTTTTTACACAGTTTTGTATATTCTGATGATTCTTATGAAGTGTCACGGATACTTAGAATAATCCTAGATACACATCAGTATCAGTCCGAGCTGAATAGAATAGCCCAGAGGTTGTTGGAAGAGTTCAAAATATAGCCAAAGATACTAAATTTCCTCATTTCTTTTTTACATAAAAAAGAGACATTCACCCCTTGAAAACATATGAGTACCAAGGGCATAAATTCTAGTTATTATAGCTTTCAAAGAAGTTTTTAACCAGGAAAGCACTGGTCTCCCTAAGAAATCTATTAGTGGACAAATTGCAAATATAAAATATATTCATTCTGTGTACCAAAAGACTTGATCATAACTGAGGTGTATTTTGCACATTTATTGTTTAAAATTTGAAATATTTCACGTTTTACTGAATTTGAAAGTATGCATCCTTGTTAGATAAATTTGAATATATTTGATTTTTCCATTCTTCTTCCACAATACACAAAAGGAAAACAAAAGTTGCCCTTTAAGTTGTTCTGAACCAATTCAGAAAAATAAGCCCCCATGATATGAAATAGATTTTTCCCTCTTGACTCATCTTTCTTTTTATATTATTTTCTCTTTAATTATAGTTGATAATGCACTTGAAAAATGTTTTTTGTAGGCATTAATCCCACCATAAAACTTTGTAATTATGTCATGTTCCACACCTGCCTTTAGGAGTTTGTTGTTTACAAAGTGTGTTGCCTTACAACCAACGGAATGGGAAAAGATATTTGCAAATGACATATCGGACAAAGGGCTAGTATCCAAAATCTATAAAGAGCTCACCAAACTCCACACCCGAAAAACAAATAACCCAGTGAAGAAATGGGCAGAAAACATGAATAGACACTTCTCTAAAGAAGACATCCGGATGGCCAACAGGCACATGAAAAGATGCTCAACGTCACTCCTCATCAGGGAAATACAAATCAAAACCACACTCAGATATCACCTCACGCCAGTCAGAGTGGCCAAAATGAACAAATCAGGAGACTATAGTTGCTGGAGAGGATGTGGAGAAACGGGAACCCTCTTGCACTGTTGGTGGGAATGCAAATTGGTGCAGCCACTCTGGAAAACAGTGTGGAGGTTCCTCGGAAAATTAAAAATAGACCTACTCTATGACCCAGCAATAGCACTGCTAGGAATTTACCCAAGGGATACAGGAGTACTGATGCATAGGGGCACTTGTACCCCAATGTTTATAGCAGCACTCTCAACAATAGCCAAATTATGGGAAGAGCCTAAATGTCCATCAACTGATGAATGGATAAAGAAATTGTGGTTTATATACACAATGGAGTACTATAGGGCAATGAGAAAGAACGAAATATGGCCCTTTGTAGCAACATGGATGGAACTGGAGAGTGTGATGCTAAGTGAAATAAGCCGTACAGGGAAAGACAGACAGATACCATATGTGTTCACTCTTATGTGGATCCTGAGAAACTTAACAGAAACCCATGGGGGAGGGAAAGGAAAAAAAAAAGAGGTTAGAGTGGGAGAGAGCCAAAGCATAAGAGACTCTTAAAAACTGAGAACAAACTGAGGGTTGATGGGGGGTGGGAGGGAGGGGAGGGTGGGGGATGGGTATTGAGGAGGGCACCTTTTGGGATGAGCACTGGGTGTTGTATGGAAACCAATTTGACAATAAATTTCATATACTGAAAAAAAAACAAAAAAACCCAAAGTGTGTTGCCTTAAAGTGCAAAACTACAAACATGTATAGGGTATACAGTATTTCCAACAGGTTAAATTACCTGTAATGTGTGGGCACCTGGGTGGCTCAGTCACCTGAGCATCTGACTCTTGACCTTGGCTCTGGTCATCATCTCATGGTTCATGAGTTCAAGCCCCACATCAGGCTCTGTGCTGGCAGCAAGGTGTCTGCTTGGGATTCAGTCTCCCTCTCTCTGCTCCTCCCCAACATTCACCACTTTGTTTCTCTCAAAATTAATAAATAAACTTAAAAAAAATAGAAGCTTGGAATTAAAAAATAATAATAATAAATACAAAATGTATATATGATGTTAATCAGAGCCTTTAGCAGAAAGAAATACTGTATTTAGACTCCAGGCCCACCCACTGTCACCCTTGTTCAAGTGCAAAGGAAGAATTCAGTGTAGTCTGCGGGTGGCCCCTAGATAAAGTAGGCTTCCCTCACAGATTAAGAAACCTCAGAAATTATTTAAGAATTCATCAGCTACTACAGCAATAATGCTATGTACCAAGTGATCTCACAATTTCAGTGGCAGGTTTATTTTGTTGAGTTTCTTTCCCACCCTCGGATGTCCTTGTGAGCTGGGGATGCCTCTGTTCCCTAATGGAGGTCCGGGGCGGGGCATTGGAGTGCGTCTTTTCTGTGTTTCTCATCCTTCCCCGGAACAGGTGGGCTCCTGTCACGGAGATGGAAGAAACCACAAGGATGAGTATCATCACTTAAGTACATTGAGGCCCCTGCTCGTATCAATCCACTGGTCATTTCAGCCGCAAATAGGTGCATTTCAGCCACAAATAGGTGCATTTCAGCCACAAATAAGTTTCTGTGGAAGACCCGACGCGTGCCCAGGTGACTTTTCTTACCCTCTCCTTCTTGAACGTTTCTCCGATGGGCCCAACCCAAAGACCTTTCCCTGTCAGTGTCTTGCAGCAGTATTGGCTAAGCCACTTAACAACACGTGTTCCATAAACTTTCCTCTAAGGTAAATTCTCTTCAATGTGTACTTGCTCCTTTGAAAGCACCTTGAAAAAGTATGCTAAAGAATACAAAAAGTATTCTCCATTTTTATCACAGGTGTTCAGCACAAAGCCTTAAGTGAAATAAACTCTTGTTATTGATAATGGAAACTATACATGAGAGGGTAATGCATCAGACGGTTTTGGTTTGACTTCTGTTTATCCATCGTATATCCGTCAAGGTAACTACATACTCTCCATCATGCATGTGCTTATAACACACCAAGGTTTATGACTGGCTCCATGCCCAGTGCAGTCCACAAGTCTACGGTCATTGTGGTGGTTCAGGCACCTGGGATAACGGAAACTCCATCTTGACGCATGGTTTCACCACACCAGATAAAGGAAGCATCATAAATCGTGCCCCAGATCCTAACCTATGTCTCCAACTGGAAGCTTTAACCTACTACTGTATCTGCTTCTATTGCGTTAATGAAAGCAAGTCCTGTGGCTTCACCTGACTAAAAAAGAGGTGATCAATGCAGTCTCCAACCACATTTCCAGAGGCAGAACCATGGCCTAAGAACCTTCATTTCTCATACAGACGAACAGCAAGACAAGGCTGTGGGGTAACTTTGGAAGCCACACAACTAGAAAGCAGCCAATTTGGAATTTAAATCCATGTTCTAAGAAATGAGAGCTCAAGCTTTTTCTTTTAAGTTTTTTGATTTAATTCCAACTAGCATACAGTGTAATGTTAGTTTCAGGTGTACAATGTAGTGCTTCAACACTTCCTACATCACGCAGTGTCCCGCTTTGAATCATAGCATGTAACTACTTTTCTGTGTGAAGCCGCCTCTCTGTTAGAGAGGTTACGTATCTGGTTACGATGAAGAGGGTTTGTCATGTGAAAATTAAACAACAATAAAAAAATAAATGTTCCTCTCAGCCTGTGGGGTGTTCAGGTCTGCCTGAGAAGGAAGGCTGGTGGGCTGTCTCTTGAGAGACCCTGGTGGTAATGCATGCACCGTGGTCCACAGTTTAAGGTGTATCTGCTCTCAGTGGAGATGTTCACTAAGCTGAAGAGGCCATTAGATAAATCTAAAGTATCGGTTTTCTCACGAGACTGTAACTTTTCTAAGAAACAGGATGCTTGTGTTCATATAGCAAGACCATTTTATTTCAGTTAGCTGGCCCAGACTGTAATCAAAAAATTGCTCAGTCAAAATGGAATTAAATAAAGGAAGATAGACAAACCCATGTGTAGGGGCATCAAGCTACTAACTCCACGTTACCAAGAAACATTCTCATGTATGAATTAGGATGTTCAGGGGCGCCTGGGTGGCTCACTCCGTGGAGCGTCTGACTCTCAATTTTGGCTCAGGTTATGATCCTAGGGTCTTGGGACAGAGCCCCATATCGGGCTCCACGCTGAGCATGGAGTCTGCCTAAGTTTCTGTCTCTCTCTCTCCCTCTGCCCCTCTCCCCTACTCATGCTCTTTCTCTCTAAAATAAAAATAAATAAGTAAATAAGTAAATAAATAAAATTTTAAAAAGCAAAAACAAAAACAAAACACACGTGAACACACACACGCGCACGTGCACGCGCACACACACACACACACACACACACACACACACTATTGTCTGAAGTATTTAGTTTGAGATAGTATAGCTGTCCTAATGGCATATATGGCCATTGCAACCCCTTTTTCTACCCCTAAAAGCATTTCATTTAAGCAAAATCAGGTAAAAAAAATCCACAACAGGCAGACTGTAACTCACAAGGAAAGGTGAGGAGAACAAGATTGAGAGGGGCCAGGAGGGAGACTTGGGGGAACCTCTTTGTGAGGCTGACAGCACAGAGCTTGCTTAGGATTCTCTCTCTGCCTCTCTGTGGCTCTCTCAAAATAAATAAACAAAAGAAAAAAGAAGAAAGAATGAAGAAGACAGAAAATGCAGTATTAGTAATGTGTCTCAGTCTTTCCTTCTAGATAAGCAGATCTTGTAATGTTACCATTTTTTGCCATGTTTTACACAAGTGTATGTTATGCATCTTTTAAGTACTTTTCAAATAAGGATTTTTAATGGATGTGAAATGTTCTACCTTATGGATATGTTGTATTTTCTGGAAGAATTTCCCTATTATTGGACTTTTATATTGATTATAATTCATTAATAAAAAACAGATATCAAATGATATAAATCTTTGTTACTTGGAGATTTTCAAAGGCTATATAGTCCAATAAATGCAATCACTGTGCCAGACTACATATATTTTAAGCCACTTCATACATTTTGCAAATCCTTTCTCCTAAATTTAATGGTAGTGAATACTGCTATCATTTATGTATGAGATTGCCCAAGTCACTGCATCCTTCCTTGTAAAAGCTGCATACACGTATTGTGATGAGCACTGGGTAATGGATGGAAGTGTTGTATACCTGGATGTAATATAACACTGGGTATTAACTAACTGGAGTTTCTCTGAAAACCTGAAAAAAAAGAGAAGGAAAAAATAATAAAATTAGCCAATTACACAATTTAGGGCAGGGAGGAAGAACAAAGCCCTGTTCTCATTTTTTGGTCAAGAATTTCTCCTAAGTGATGTATGATGATAAGACAGTAGTCATTTCTGTAACGTATGCTCATACTTTCATTTTCTCTATTCTCCAGTTTTCTAAGAGCCTGTTTAGAAAAACATTTCACGTGAATTATTTTATGCATGTTGAAAAGCCGTTTCAAATAATTTACATGAAATACGGGTGATGTAGGAGGAAAATTGAATGGTAAGATTTCTAAAAATCCTACATTGTTTTT
The DNA here is from genome assembly GCF_024362965.1 of Panthera pardus. Lineage (NCBI taxonomy): Eukaryota > Metazoa > Chordata > Mammalia > Carnivora > Felidae > Panthera > Panthera pardus. The sequence goes on along the minus strand of NW_026526677.1, from coordinate 111,944,481 downwards.
GGGAAAAGCAATCAACCCCGAAGATATTTTGAAAATAAAGGGAAATAGGAAGTAAACGAGAAAGCTGCACATAAATTCAGTTTTACTTAAGGAATATAAAGAAGGATACCCAATATTATTTGCCATATTTATCAATTTATACTTTTCCCCTGGTTTCTCTGCTTAGATCTTGCAACCAGATTTCAATTTGAGTGTTATTTATTTTAATTAATTAAATTAGGTGTTTATGAATTAATGCTGTCTTGTCCTCTGTTATCTACTGCCATCTACACGCCGTCTTCTCCCTTCTGTGTGCTCCTCTGTAAATATTAGGGGTTGTAAGCCTGGGGACTGTATTTCCCCAGATTCCTGACAGTGTCTCATTGGGCTTGGTTTTAGCAATGTGAGTCACTCACACAAGATTTGGGAGGTTGAACAGAAGGAAAAGCCATTGTTGCTTCTGCTGCAGTTTCATAACCGGCATCTGCAGTGTGCAGGGGACATCTATGCAATGTGACCAAAGGCTTCTGAACATCCGTTCACACATTGCCCACTTGGGTTCTGTAGACAACGGATATTACAGAGGGAGGGATCTGGTGCTCTCTGAACTTGCTGATTTCCTAAACATGGTCAGTCCTGACTTTGACTCCCTGACCTGTCACACTTTTTTACACTGTACCACCTTGCTTCTACTAAGTCCTATGTTTATATTTTCCTACATGAATCTTACTATACATCTTAATATTTACCTCACATGATTCCTATTTTATTTTTACGTTTTCAATTTTGTTCATTTCAAGAACGTTTTGATTTTACACATGTAAAAACTTAGCATGTCATTTTTTATTAGACCTTTATTTAAAAAAAAGTCTCAAAGCTAACAAAATTGTTGCACACATAGTACAAATGTAACTTTTTGAGCTGTAGCATTTGAGACAGATAGGTAAACTGATGTCTCATTCCAGCTGAACACAGGAGTGGTTCCTATGAGCAAGGACACTATTGTAATGTCCCTTTGCACGGTACAAGCATCACAATCAGCAGATGAACATTGATGCTTCATACATGTAATTCTTAGACTTCATATAACCTTCACTACTTATCCTACCAGTGCCCTTTACAGGAAAGCACTCCCTTCCAGAATCATATGCTGCATTTGGTGGTTTCTCTCTCTTCTCTTCAAACCTGAATACTTACTTAATCTTTCTTTGACTCATGATTTTAATACTTTCGAGGAGTGAAGACTCTTCCTCATTTTGGATTTCCCTGATAGTTCCTTATGAATATATCAGGTTATCCTTATCGGGTAGGGGTATCACAGAAGTATTGATGTGCTCTGTATATATTCATCTTTTTATGCATGTAAGATGGCATATGATTTCAATTCATTTTACTACTTGTGATATTAACTTTGATCACTTGATTAAGAGGTGTTGACCAGCCTTCTCCAAAGTGTAAGGTTATTTGGTACACTACCTTCCTGTCTAGCATAGGAAAATGTTTGGGTTTCATCTTTTGTGCTTCCTCTTTCCCCGGGCTTGAATCAGCCGTTTCTCCAAGGAGTCCTGGTTCATTTTAGTAACCACGTTCAGAAGGAAAATTTAAAAAATCTGGAAAGTATATTTGCTCATTTCTCTTAAGGTGTGGCTGTTCCCAGACCTCTCATATGACAGACCTAGGGTATATCTATATGTGTATCTGTTTATTCATATCATTTTTCCTTTAAAAACCACATGTTCACCCTATCTTCAGTTCAGTCAGCACTGTAGGGTTCATTCTACATTGCCTCTTTCCATGATTTTCTCTTTCTTCTCCATCAATGAAATCTGAGCCTCTTTGGCTGAATGTATTTAATTAATTGACCAGTTCACATGTTAGTAACCAATCCTGCTGCTGTGTGGAAACAGTCCTCACCCTACTCCAGATACCCTGCAGCGGCCAGCCATAGCTGTCCCTGTGTGGTTGCCTTTCTCACTTTGCCTGGACGTCAGCACCACGTGTTAGGCCACCCACCATGCCGTCTTCCACATGCTTGGCTTCTGACACTCCGTGCTGGGCCACCACTGTCAAGGTCTAAGGGGAAACCTTACCGAGCCCAGCAGAGCTCTGAAGTCGTGCATCCGGCTCCCCTCCGCACTCCACTGTTCACCTGGGACCGTCACATCCCATAAACATCCACCTATGCTCTGACCACCAGGCCAGCGCTTGGCCACGGCAGATACACGCCTTGTTTGGTTAGCAACAACTGATTTTTGTTTTTCGACTGAGTTGCCCAAGAAGAATGATTATTTTTTTTTCCTACTCTAAAGGGACTTACTCATTTTAGTATCAGTGAAACATTCACAAATCCTGTCTTTTATTGGAGAATTTACATCATTTATATGTAAGGGGCACCTGGTGGCTCAGTGAGTTAAGTGTCCAACTCTTGGTTTCAGCTCAGGTCATGAGGTCACAGTTCATGGGATCCAACCCCATGTTGGTCTCTGCACTGGCAACACAGAGTTGGCTTGGGATTCTCTCGCTCTCGCTCTCTTCCCCTCTTCCCTTCAGGCATGCATGCACTCTCTCAAAATAAGTAAGTAAACTTAAAAAATCATTTATATTTAATAGGATTACGGATATGACTGAGTTTAAATATACCATCCTGTTTCTTTCCTATATGTCATGCTTTTTTATTTATTTTTCCTTTTTTTCTACCTTTTTAAGATTATTTGTTTATTTTATATGCTTTTCTTTTATCTCCTTTGTTGGTTTATTACCTATAACTTTGTGTGGTGTTACTGTACTTGTCAATTAATTTATTAATTTATTTATTTTTGGGGGAGGAGAAAGAGAGAGAGAGAGAGAGAGTGTGTGTGTGAGAGAGAGAGTGCAAGCATGCGAGCAATAAAGGTGTAGAGGGAGAGGGAGAATTGTAGGCAGGGTCCATACTCAGTGTGAAGCCTAATGCAGGGCTCGATCCCACAACTCTGGGATCATGACCAGAGCAGGAATCAACTTAACCAGCTAAGCCACCCAGGCACCCCTGCAGGTTAATTTAATGTTTACATGATAGATCTTTACCGTGTCGTGTTATATATACCTTATCATGTTTTGCCTTCAGTTGACATGGTACCATTTCATGTTTGGAATCAGAACTTTTTTTTTTTTTTTTTAATTCGAGTAAGCTCCGTGCCCAACATGGGGCTCGAACTCACGACCCTGAGATTAAGAGTCACACGCCCTGCTGACCGAGACAGCTGGGCACCCCAGTAGAAGAATTGTGCTTTTATAATGGTGTACTCGCATTTCTTCCCTCCTAGCCTCGGTGTGATTATTGTCAAACATTTTATTTCTGTCTGTGTTATAAACCCGACAATGTAGTGTTATTATTTTTCCTCAAACAATTATATTTTAAAATGTTTAATAAGAAAGCTGGTCTTTTATATTTACCAGTGTTTATCATTCTTGTTGTTCTTTCTTCATCTGGGTCCTTATTTTCTCCTCTAACTTTCCTTACGCTGCAAGTCTGCGGATGATGAATTGTGTCAGTTTCTATACGTGCCCCTCCTACTTCTCCCGTACTTTGGAAAGATCTTTGGCTTGATGCAGAATTCTGTTTTGGCAGAATTTTTTATTTCACTACATTGAAGATACTCCTCTGCTATCTCTAGCTTACAATCTTCTGACACGAAGTCTGCTATCATTTTTATCTTTTTTCTCCTGAATGTACTATGCCTTTTTCTCTGTCTGTTTTTTTATAATTTCTTATCATTGGATTTAAGCAAGTTGATTATGATATGTCTTAATATAGTTTTCTTAATATTCCTTCTGCTTGAGCTTCATTGAGATTCTTGACTCTCTGCGTTTATAGTTTTTTATCATAGTTGGGGAAAATTGACTTCATTTTTTGAAAATTTATCTTTTACTTCTCTGTGTGTGTTTCTTCCTGTTCAGACACTCAAATTACACATATATCAGTTTTTTTGTTTTGTGGGGTTTTTTTAAGTGTATTTATTTATTTTGATGTTGAGAGAGAGAGAGAGAGTGCAGAGGAGGGGCAGGGAGAGGGGGAGTAAGAGAATCCCAAGCAGGCTCTGTGCTGCCAGTGCAGAGACCAACATGGGGTTGGATCCCATGAACTGTGACATGACCTGAGCTGAAACCAAGAGTTGGACGCTTAACTGACTGAGCCACTCAGGCACATTTCAGACTTTTTGAAATTGTCCCATGACTCACTGAGTCTTTGTTAATGTTTTTCTCAGTCTTTACTTTTCTGTTTCATTTTGGATGTTTCTATTGGTATATTCCCAATCTTTGCTTCTTTAATGGTTAAATTACTGTTAATTCCATCCAGTTCATTTTCACCTCAGGCATTGCTTTCGGCTCTATAAGTATGAATTCGGTCTTTCCAGTATCTTCTACCTCTCTGCTTATCATGTTCATTTTAGCTTTTACATGTATCGAATATATTTTAGTAACTATTGTGATGTCTTATTAATTCTATCGTCATTATGTATTGTATTTTTTATTTCTTTTTATGCCTGGTAATTTCATATTGGATGCCAGCCACTGCTAATTTTATCTTCTTGGTGCTAGATATTTTTGTACTTCTCTATATATTCATGAGCAGTTAATTTATGTGGAAATTATTTGCTCCTTTAATATTTCTTTTTAGACAGGAGAAGCTTTTAGTCTAAGGTTAATTTTACCCCCCATATGGAGCAATCTTCTTTGTTAGTACTGTATCTGTATACCCAGTGCATCATGAATTATGAAAGATTCCATTCTTGGGAGTGGACACTATATACCTGGCCCCACGTGAGTTCTCCTTATTGTTCCCTCTAATTCTTTTGGATGATTTTTCCTTCGTCTCTTGTGGTTACCTCACATGCATGCACTGATTAGTCTGTTTCTCATCTCAGAAACAGCTGTCCTTTATTATCTTGGTATGCAGTATCATGAAAATTATAGTTTCATATTTTTCTGTGGTTTTTATTATTGGTTATTTTGGACAGAAGGGCAAATTCAGTCTCTGCCATTCCACATGGACTACAAATGGAAGTCATTTACGCTTACTTCTTTAGTATGCTGAAAATCTATACCATGTCAATGGATATAGGATTTATCCTATGCTGAATCAGAAACCAATGAAAAACCTCTTAAAATATACTCAGATATATTTTTTGAACTTTTGTTTTGTATTTTAGCAGTCATTTGGCATTGTCTAAACAGGATTTGGGGATGAGAGATACAGGTATGACATAGATTGGGTATTTATCATAAATGCATAATTGACATAATTACATAGTACTGCAAATTCTAAGTCTACATACTTGTGAAACAGTTCAGTACAATCAGGAACAGATAAGGTGGAAATGATAGAAGTTGAAGCTTATTTTAAAAAGTTACACAAAATTGCCTTGGCATGGTGACTGTCCAAATTTGGGCTCCCCTGAATGTGCAGCCTTAGTTGAGGACTTTTGTAGAGAGAAATTTTTGAATGTTGGTTCTTTCATCTTACTCCCGTATTTATTTTATTTCTCAACAATTGCCTTAATTCTCCCCCTTCATTTTGAGTTACAAAACACCTTGAAAAAATTCTAGAAGAATCTACCAGGTTGCACATCTAAGTCTCATGTTCAAAGTTAGAATTGTCTCTGCAGCCTAAGACAGGTGGTGCTGACCCACAGTTCAGGGATGTTTCTGTTACTTTAATCTGAAGGTGTGGTTCAAATGAAGAGTGTGAAGAGATTTCTCTTCTTATAGTTAGGGTAGTGAGTAGGTAAGACTGTGAATCTTGGAGGCATTCTGCCTAAATTCAAATCTGGAACCTTTCTTGCTAGCTTTGTGAGCTGAGACCTGCTACTTACCTCCTGTGTGCTTCAAATTTTTAATCTATGGATTAGAGATTACATTACTACCCATTGCATGGAATTGTGAATATTCACGGATTCAGTACTTGTACAGCACTTAGAAAAGTACTTAAATAGTCAGCACGCAGAAATGTTTGGCTATTTCTGTTTTGTTAGCTGCAAAATGGTTAATTTTTCCTAGATAAACTTAGTAGTGCTTTAATGCAACCATGATTATTTTACTGCATTTAACTACCTAATTACCATAAGTCTATAGAGAGAGGTTATTACCTTATTGACTGCCCAACAGTAATCCCCAGGAGACTTTGTGATTAAAAGAGATGGGGCCAAGTTCTTTCCAAATGATTTGTGCTCTCATCTGACCCTTTATGACTTCAGGCAGTAATATCTGTGGAATAGTATTAACATAATATGTCACCTAATAATCACAGGAAAATCATTTCATTATGAACAATTTAAAAGAAGGAAGTGGCTTATTCTCATCTTAAACTTCTATATTATGTTTATTAAAATTAAGAAAGAAAAGATTGTATTTGAGTCCTGCTTAGGACTTAATGAAAAGTTTTGAGGTAGTGTCTTGAGGACAAACTAAGACATAAATGTTTGCAGGTCTAACCACGACACTGCAGTTCAGAAATGATGGTCAGTGACCCTGCAGTGTCTTCAGTCTATGACTGTATTTCTCAAGTGTTTCTCTAGAGTTGTTGAGTCTATAAGCAGTAACTGGAAAGAAACATACTTCCTGTATGTCCAACATATGCTAAAGAAAAACAAATAAATGTACAACGAATAGTTCTTTGCTTTATAGGCCTCTTTCTCAAAGTGAAAATTAGTTGGAAAAAAAAACAGAAAGAAAAGAAATCACAGGGTGCCTGGGTGGCTCAGTTGAGTGTCCGACTCTAGAATTCGGCTCAGGTCATGATTCACAGTCATTCGTGAGATCGAGCCCTGTGTCAGGCTCCACACTGGGCACAGAGCCTGCTTAAGATTTTCTTTCCCTCTCCCTCTGCTCCTCCTCTGCTTGTGCTCTCTCAAGAAGGAAGGAAGGAAGGAAGGAAGGAAGGAAGGAAGGAAGGAAGGAAGGAAGGAACTACAAGATAATCCTTTTAAATACATATTCTTAGAAAAACTAGAACACTAACAAAACATATCAATTCACAGACTTATTAGGTATTCTAATACTGTACAGACACAGTGGATAGCAATCATTTTTAAATTGTAGACTAAAGGTGATCATATATTGGACAATTTAACATAGAAGCATGAGACTCAAATATAGCTTTATCTTAAAGTGCATTTTCCCTCACTATGAATTATTCATCATAGTCTTTGACATTTGACCTAATCCCTATTATTATTTTCTATTACAATGTTCTTGAATTTTACCATTCAGTAGACACTGATGTCTGTTTTTATTAGTACTTTGATTGTTTTTATGCACAAGCAGTATTATAGAATTGAATATATTTGGGGACTTTTTTCAGAAATTGTGACGGTAACTATGTAGATTTTCATTCATTACACCTTGCAGGCTCCCAGATTTTTTAGCACATAAATATCATAAAATAATTTGATTAGATATCTTGGTTTGGTCTTGATCTCGAGAGAGAGAGAGAGAGAGAGAGAGGGAGAGGGAGACAGAGAGAGAGAAGGAGAGAGAGAGAGTCTCTCTCTCTCTAGGATCAATCAATTACCTCAATGTGGCAAAAACCTTTCTAAGTGTGCAAGCAAAGGTGTAATCAGCAAAGGAAAATCCACTCAACTTGGCTAAAGAACATTAGAAAATTCTCAAGTTCAGAGAATATCATAAGCTGTATTAAAAGAAAAAAGACAAATAGAAATAACATGGTGGTACCAGATATGATACTGAAAAAGTTTGATATATCTTAAAAGTAAAGAACTTTTGCGAATCATTAAAAATATAAAATTATTATAATTTTGAAATGTCTTAAAAATAGACATGAAATTCACAAATAAACATATTCAAAGAATGCAAAGAGAAGTTCAAAGTAATTTTAGAGCAGCAATTTTAGACTAATTTCTACTGTTTATTAGGCACTTAATATGTACCATGCTAAGTCATACCATTTAAACATCATAGTAGAGGTAAGAAGTAAGCATTTCTGTCATACCTGTAATAATTGTAAAATCTGCTTAGGTAATAAACCTGAAAACGAAAAGGGCTATTAAACTGCCCAGAGTTACTTAATAGTAGGGCTGGGTCACACAGCTAGGGCTGACCAATTCCAGCACATGGATGGTTTTCTTAACTACTCTGCTATAGAAATACAATTTAGCAAGAGATGCCTTTTAAAAATTTTACCTAGGAAAGTAGGAAAAAATAAATCAAAAGTCTTAAAGGGTGATTTCGTTAGTCAAGTGACTTTGTATCATTTATACTCTAAGATTTTAACCAGCAAATTGTCAAAGATTAATCTAGAATTGTATATATTTTAGCATTGTTTATTAAATACAAAATTAAAACCCCAAATAAAGCCCAATAACTAAGAATTTATTAAGTATGGTATTATGTGACACTCATACAATTAATAGCTGTTAATCTATTCAAATTTGAGTTTTAGAAAAGAAACATCACAGGAAAAGTTTCAATGTTTTTAAGAGAATAAATAGCAATAATATGTAAACCCAGTTATATACCCACACACAAAAAAACCATATATGCTAAAAAACTGGAAGACTATATCCTCAGAGTTAATCATGGTTATCCATGAATCATAGCATAATGAATATAAGTTTTATAGTTTTCTGTATCCTTCTCTGTACCTTCCAAGTTTTCAAACATGATTAAAAATGCTAGTTTTTCAAATCCTTAAAGAAACTGTATCAAGTCTAGTAACTGGCCCCAAATGGCCAGGACTTAGTAACTGACTCCATCCCTGATTTTGTCGCCACTTCCAAGTAAGGAGCAACCAGAAAGAAACAAATATGCACCCATCACTGATCACATAGGATGCCTGGCTTTAGGTTACTGTCCAGCAGCTCCCCCACGCTAACAGCCTCTAGTCTGGCCATACCCGAAGTCTTTCACTTTTTCCATTATAAAGCTTTCCCATTTCTCTCTGCCTTTGAGTCTCTGCCAAACACAAGTGATGGTGGCTGACATCTTTGCTCTAGAAGACTCTGAATAAATAGCCTTTGCTTTTCTCAAAAAAAAAAAATTATATCAGGTAAGATTTTAAACAGTTATACTAGTGTATGAATTAACATTTTGCAGGATTTATTTATATCAATCACATTTTTATGTGGGATAAAGACACAAAATGTTTAGTCTTGTTCATAACTTGCTTAATGTCTTCATTAAAAGTCAGCTTTCTCAACATACTGCAAAAGTTGTAACGATGCCAGTGTTAATGAGCCAGCTTCCAAGATGTCATCTCCCAGGTCACTCAGAGAAAGGGAGGCTTGCTTGTGTGTGTGTGTGTGTGTGTGTGTGTGTGTGTGTGTGTGTGTGTCTCCTGTGTAGTATGTGGGGGTGAACTTTCACGTGTTGGGGGCATCAAAATTTCTAAGCTTTGTTTGCTATGTTATTAGCAAACACAAGTGATTTCCACTAAGTAGGTCAGGTTCCTCAGATTCTTGGTCCTTTGGTCCTTAAACCTTTCTGTGTTTTTCCTTCTCTGAAGCATTCCTGGAGTGTATATAGAGACTCATTAAAAAGTCATGGTCAGTTTAAATATTATGATAAAATTTCCTTTCATTTGTTTTGAGGACATATGGTCCGTGTTTTAAATCATATGTGTATGTCTGAAGGTTATTGTAAGCTTGAAAATGGAGTCTTTGAATCATTACCATAATGCTGAGTAGACGGCATTGAGAGCAAAAGTTCACAGTATCGAAACTTAAGTTCCACCTTTCTTAACTTCTGTTTCAATTTCTCTGAAGTGCGGTGATCATCTAACACTGTGTGCAGAGAGTAGAGACGTCTCTTTGTCTCCACAAGAGTCACAGATTCAGTGACAGTTCCCTAACCCAGCTGTCCTTAGAGCAAACATTCTAACAGCGGGCTTCTGGAAATGAACATTTCATCCGCATGGAATCTGGTGCCTGGTTGGAGAGATGGGCAGTCTGAGATCACAGATGGAAAACAGCGGTGTTTTGAGGTGGTTTCACAGAGATTTTGTGTATCTGAGCTCGTATTTTGAAACTTGTCTTAGCCCTGTTTCATTCTGAGAAGCTTGAACTCATCACATTTCCTTTCTGCTTGGTTCTGAACGTTTTACATGAGATGCTGTGTTTCCTGTGTTTGCAAAGGGTTTTAATTTATCTGCTGTCTTGGAGAAAACATGTAAAAGTATTATTTGCTATAATAATACCTTTGGGGGACATAATTCTTAAAGAACTGCCGTATGATTAAATGATTTGATTCTAACAACAACGTGAGTAAATAGTGTAAATATTGTAGTAGCTATTTAGTGACAGAATGTCCTAAAAATCTGGATGAAGGTGTATAGTTGAGCAGAGGATTCAGTAAAAAGCCTTGTCTGTGAGTAGGTCAGGTAGATGGCTGCATGGTGATGGCATCTGAAGAGCATTCTGTTGAGCTTTTGCTCCAAGATCTCTCCCCCCCCGCCAAAATGACCTTCAAGTTCTCCCTATAAAATTATGTCAGGGACGCCTGGGTGGCTCAGTCAGTTAAGCGTCTGACTTCGGCTCATGTCATGAGCTCGTGGTCCAGCCCTGTGTTGAGCTCTGTGCTGACAGCTGGGAGCCTGGAGTCTGCTTCAGATTCTGTGTTTCCCTCTCTCTCTGCCCCTCCCCCCCCCCCTCTCTCTCCCCCTCCCCCTCTCTCTCTCTCAAAAATAAATAAACATTAAAAAAATTATGTTGTACAAGGGATGCCTGGGTGGCTCAGTCACTTGAATGTCTGACTCTTAATTTCAGATCAGGTTATGATCCCAGAGTCATGGGATGAAGCCCCACATCAGGCTCTCTGCTGAGCATGGAACCTGCTGGAAATTTTCCTGTCTCTCTCTCTCTTTCTCTTTCTCTCTCTCTCTCCCCGCCCCCCCACCTGCTACTCTCCCAGCACACTCTTGCTGTATCTCTAAAAAAAAAAAAAAAGTATATAGGTTGTACTCTTACAGTGGGTGAACTTTACATATGTAAATTATTTTTCAATAAAGCTGTTAAAGCAAAACAAAGCAAACATACCCTGGTCATTGTGTCCTTGGGTGACTTTTTTTTTTTTTTAAATGATTATGTGTTGAGAGAGAGAGTAATACATTAGTATAGGGAACATACATTGACAACTCACTCATTTTAGACTCTGATGGGCCCTGGTGCCGAAAGAGGGAGAGAAATGGTTATGGCTAGTGCTGTGTTCCAGATCCATCTGTGTTCCAGATCCATGTTGCTTCCTGCTTTTCACCTGGGGCACATCTTTCTCCACAAGGACGTGCTGCCTTCCAGTGTAAATTAGGTTCTCACACGGCTACCTGCCACCGGGAGTGAAAACTCTTGATTTATACCCATTTTGAGCAGCTGTGGCAGCTATTTTATTCAATATTAAGCCTCATAGTCAATCATACATAATAAAAGTGACGCCTGCATAACTCATGGAGATACAGGAGAGCCAGCTCCTTGTACGCTTACAGAGCTTACAAACAACTAAATGGCTGCCATTTCTGAGTGGCCCTATATCATAAAATTTACATTTAACTTTTATGTAAAGGCAATCCAGATACTTTGCAATTCTTAGAAAACGATAAGGGTGGAGAACAGAGGGCCTTTTGAAGTGTACTGTGCAAAAGTGGACGCATGCAGGTTTTTGGTGAAAAGAGCGCATTCAAGAAGACATTGGTATGACTTCCATGCTAGAAGAAGAAAGAGGAGGAGGGCAGCTAAGTAACCTGAGATTCTAATTCAATATGCAGAGTCCATATCGTGGCCCGGGTTTTTGTCAACATTATGTAAAACCTTAAAAAAGACTTTATGTAAATTATAAAGAAAACAATAGCTTTTTAGAAGATCAGATTCTACCAACTGTTTTATATTGAGCTCTTACCCTAAATCTTTATTAGATATTGTGGTAAATGCTGTAAACGTGACAGAAATTAATTTAGGTTGCTAACATTTTATAAATCACTGGCACCATGCAAATGTTTTTCTTTCTTTTCTTCTTTTTTTTTTTTGTTTCAGTGTTTAAGGAAGCAAGGGACAAAAGCCTATGGATTTAGGTAGAAAATCCCTGCAGGTGGGGGCAGGCAGTAAATAAAGTCTTCACAAATACAGACTTCAAGGCGGTTCTTAAAGGATAGGTTGTATTTGTGAAGAACAACAAGAGCTAGAAGGATTGGTTGGCTAGATTTTTAATGTAAGAAAGCTCAAACTGTGTTCGAAGTCTGTAATCATTCACTTAAATTTTACTCTGAACCTCATTTCCAGCAGTATATATTGGGTATTTATAATTTGCTACTTAAATGAATAACATTACTGGTAGGTTTCTTTCATAATTTTAAAAGGTATCTTTATTTTTTAATTTTTTTAAAGTTTATTTATTTTGAGAGAGAGAGAGACAGAGACGCCCATGCGCAGGGGAGGGGCAGAGAGAGAGAGGAGAGAGAGAGAATCTCAAGCATTCTCTACACTGTTAGTGCAGAACCCATTGTGGGGCTTGAACTCAAGAAGTCTGAGGTCATGACCTGAGCTCAAATCAAGATTTGGATGCTTAACCAACTGAGCCACCCAGGCGCCCCTAAAAGACATCTTTAAATAAAAAATATACCTTTGCTTTTGAAAAGGTGATGTAATATCCAACAAAAATTAATCATAAAACCCATTATCCTACCTCATTATATTTATACTTTTTTTCAATGTCTGTTTATTTTTGAGAGAGAGAGACAGAGCGTGAGCAGGGAGGGACATAGAGAGAGGGAGACACAGAATCCAAAGCAGGCTCCAGGCTCTGAGCTGTCAGCACAGAGTCCGACACAGGGCTCAAACTCATAAAAGGCGAGATCGTGACCTGAGCCTAAGTTGGACCCTTACCTGACTGAGCCACCCAGGTGCCCCTATACTCTTTTAAGTTGACTTTTAATGTTTCCATGTCGATTTCCTTGCTTATATTTTTCAGGAAATGTGTATTTTTTTCTGAATCTTGGATCTCAAGAAAAAATTAGTAGAGCAGTCAGGGAAGTGATTGTTCCAGAGACATTACTGGTTTGAAGGAAGAAAAGCTGACATACAGAGGCCAAGGTTAAGGTTGCTGTTTCACAGGCAGGGGAGGAGAGACCATGACCGCATCACCCAGTCCTGTTCGTATCCATAGCTACGTTAATAGGCACGTCTTTATGGTCCCATTTTTGGCTAACGGTGAATTATTCTTGCAAATAAGGTATCCAAGAAATAACAAGTTTAGGCAACCAAGTAAGTGCTTACAGTGGTGGTTTGGAAACACCACACCTTGGGATTGTTGTTCACAGGAAACACTGCAAATAGCAAAATTTTTAAAGTTTAATCGTGACGGAGTTTCTGATGTTTTCCTGTGCATCATGGTGTTATTCTTAGAACGTAATACTTACCTCTGACTCCATTTGAGTTCTTTTTGTGACTTGGCAAATTTGCAGTCTCTACAGACACAGATAATGGATGGTGTCCTTCTTCATTTGCCTCCTTTTTATGTGATGTCCCTGTGCCCACCTGTCCCCACAACCAAGATCTGTTACGTGACCTTCTATTCCTGAAAGCCACTTGAAGACGTAAGGAAGAGTTCAGTGCACCATGAGATATTAAAGTTTTAATCTGAATATTCTAGACTTGTGTATCTTAAATGGATGTTTCTGATGATCTGTTTGGAGATTTCAGCAGTCTTGTTTCCTATGTGGTAAGAAGTGGGCTGAGGACATGGTGAAGACAGAACTCTAAGAATTATAATGAGCAAGATGCATTTTGCTAAGAGTACAGGAATGATTTATCACTCACATCAGGCTGCATTTAATATCCTTGCTTGTCTTGTGGAAATTGACACATCCTTTTCTTTCACATTTCCTTCTGCCCCTGAAGCAATCTGTTTTGAGAAGAAGGTCAAGGAGGGAGAGTGCTGTCTTCAGCATCCCTCCGATTTCAAGCCTAAAATTACATCTGCCCCGGATTCTAGAAAACATTTTTTAACTAATAAAATGCTTCATCTAGTAAATCTGCTCTAAGTCCATAGTCACATTTCAGGTGAATACTTGGAAATCTGAGAATGTGTGAGGCACAGGTGACAGAAAATAGTAGCTAACTGTGTACCTTTAATTTAAAAAAAATAGTTTTTTAAGAGATAGTAGGTTTTTGAATGGGTTGCAGTGAGGTGATAGCAACTACTTTTACTAGAAGTCAATAAAATATTCCTAAAAAGTGATTCAGTAAAGCAACATGACTCACTGATTTACTAATGAATCACATGACTGTTTCCATATGATTCACATGTTGCTTCCTTATTTCCATCTACCCAAAACTACTAATTTGCTTGAAGAGTGAACACTTATTTTCTGTGTATGTTATGCAAAGAGGAGCACGTGAAGCCTCCTTGAAATGAGGCCTCAGTGTTCCTTAGGAGCCCAAACAGTAAGGACCGGGGTGCAGACACGGGTTAGGCAGGTGTTGAGACCTCGCCTGTAGTCCCAACCATGGTGCCATTTATCTCAAATTTCCACCAGTGATTCCCAACCTACTAGGTAAGTGCAGACTTGCTTGTTACCCGCAGAAGAAGATAAATACGCTCAAAACAACAACACTGCCTAGCAGAGCCGAATGTTTTCTTCTGCATCTATTTGCCATGTATAGGGCCAGGCTGCATGGTTGAACTGTGGGCCCAGCCATCACACTCACAACTAGCTAAATGTGAGTATCCTAAAGAAAGCAAGAAGAAATCAGAGGAAAATGTGAAATAAATGAGTGGGTGTCATAGGCCATCCTTAGTGTGAAGAATGAATTGTTTCCTTATCTAAATTGTAAAAGCAATCTCAAAAAGTCTTCTACTTAAGGCATTCCAAATCAGCCAAAATTTTAGGTATCCCAGAAAAAAAAACCTGAATCAGTTGCTTTCTCACATACCCCCACTTTCCAGAAAACTAGAGAGGGTGTTCGTCCCACCTGCCCTTGTAGACATGTCCTCCATGTGGTCTGCCTTTTGCTCCTGTTGTGATTGTCCAGGCTCAGGAAGCCCTTTACTGAGCTAAAGCATGGCTGAGCTCTAGCCATGTTCCTTTACACCAATCCCAGAGTAACAACTAGTTTATGTAAGAACTTAATTACGATTTCTAGGTTAATATAAGATTAGAGAGAGATCTTCCCGTTCCCTTGTCCTTGTCATTACTGTCCATAGTAGTTAGGAGTTTGAGCTGTGTGATCTTGGATAAATTATCCAATTTTTGTGTTCCCAAGATTCTTCGTTTATTAAGACTAATGCAACCTTTTTATTAGGCGATTATAAAGATTCATTAAGATCAACTTGGCAAAGTGTTTATCATCATATCAGGCCCATAGAAAATACTTAATAAGGAGGTAGCAGTTGTTATTGTGAGTTTGTAGCTGCTGCTGTCCTTGTCCCCGAATGATGGGTGCATGGAGACTTTGGGGGACGAGAGAGAAGATCTTGTGCCATGAATTTATCAAGGACCTGTTTTTACTGACTCATCTCCGCATCCCTAGCAGTTAGACGGTGTCTGATAACTCTACTTCTTACTAGAACTTTACCATTGCACCTAAAATATAATTCAGATGGCAGGCATTTGAGATCAGTTAAGAAAAGGAAGAAGTTAGCTCATGCCAGAACATGTGAAGCGTGCCCAGTGCGGGGGTCTGGGAGCGGCCCTAGTGATTCAGCACCTCTGGCAAGCTGATGAGTGAATCTGGGGTCTGCTATAACACCTGCTGTTAAGGTTGGATTCTTCCCCCCTCCCCCCTCCCAGAGAATTGAGCCCCATGGAGGGTGAGGGAAGTAGTTGGAAGGGTGAAGGACCCTACAGAAGCAGCTGGTAGCATTCCAAATGAAAGGCAGTTAAAGGGCTGTTATGAAGATGCTGGAGGTTATTTTTCTGCAGCTTTGGCTATCGGATTACCCTTTACTGTCAGTGGCGGAAGCTAAGATTCATGTTTTCTCATCTTCACGGCCAGGAGTATACAAGTGCCTCTTCTCTGTGGATGAGAAATTGCGACCGTCTCTGGGAGAAAGCCTCCAGGCAAGTTTTCTTCCTCTGCACCACAGCCAGCAACTAGGTAAAACAACCGTGCATTCACTGGAATGGTCTGCACTTTCCACAACATGCTGGGCCGTCGAAAAGATGTTGCAAAGGCCATCTTTCAGAAGTTAGGGGTTAAACTCAAACCATGAACTGCAGTAAAAGGTGGGAGTGAACCATCATACTGGTTGTTTTGAAGATTAAATGAGTTAATCCCTATAGAACTTTTAGAGCAGTGGCTGGTCTGCACCTGTACTCATTCATTAATGGCAAATAGAAGTGTCTTTTACCCTCCCCAGGAAAGATCCCCCGCTAGTAATTTGGTTATTAAATGTCAACAAATCAGGCAATTGGGTATGTCTCTTACTTTATTAAAACCTCAGGAATAGTAGTCAGCCAACATCCTACCAAAGGCCTCTTTTAGCACCACCTAAAAACCTGGTCCTGTATCTCAATTTACAAGTCAAGGTTGAGAAACTGCCTGGCAGGGAGATAGAGGTATTTTCAAATTCTTCCGCATCGCTCTTCTCCCCTAAAACAAACGCCTTTGTGCAGCTCACCCAGCCCTACCGAAGAGGACGGATAATGGCTACAGATGGCTATTGATTAATTGCAATCCTCCACAATTTAGTTTTCATAATTCTTGAGGTAATCATAGAAACCTAGACTCACAAAGTTGAACAGCGCTATATGGTCATTGAGTTCAAAATTCACATTTTACACTTGAAGAAATGTGTCTTCATTTGGACTAAATTCAGCCCTTTCCCTTTCATTTGGAGGAGGAGAGTCTGGAACAGGAATTCTGGTCCCTAGCCATTGCTTTCCCGCTGTGTGCACACCCAGGCACTGTCCTGAGCGTGACTGCTGAAGGCTCTTCAGGGCAAGGGCCTTGGTGACTCTGCTTTGCCAGATGTGTGGTGCCTCATCGAACTCGTCGCAGCCATTGTGTGATCGCCAAGCCCGTGGGTACCGTTTTAGCCACAGAAATCGAGGTTAAGCTTCTCTCCTCCCAACGGACAACACGGCTACCGTAGATTTGGGTCTCTTACTGACCTGGAATTCCCTTGAGTTTTTTTAATTTGCGACCGGGCATTAAAGTGTTCTGGACTTTACAATGTTCATGGCAATATTTATCCCTAATTGCACTGGGTTGTCAGTAATGGGCCCCCGCATGGGATGGTGCTGAGGTCGTTCAGTTCAGATTTAGAGTGGCTGGTTGACAAAGAGAAAAGCAAGTTGATGCAATGCAGTGGATCCCCTGATAGGTGACAAAAGTCCAGCTCAGCATACGTACGCACTCGAGCACGCATGGCAGACCATGGGCCGGAGGAAACGTGGAGGCTCACATAGTACAGATGACTCTGTGGCCTGCGGTAGCCAGACAGCACCCTGTTCCCACGCAGGTGATAGAGCAAAAGTCTCCCCACGGCCGTGGCACGTTTTGAAACCATGTTCTTGGAGCTGTAGGCTCCTGTGACTTCTCAGAAGGAGATTACACTCTCACACCACTGCCTCCAAAAAAAGATATCGCTTCACATGCCTAGGTAATGGAAGGGGAGTGTTATTATTTTTTAATGTTTATTTATTTTTTGAGAGAGTGTGAGAGAGAGAGAGCGAGTGCGAGCAGGCGAGGGGCAGAGAGAGAGGGAGACACAGAATCTAAAGCAGGCTCCAGACTCTGAGTTGTCAGCATGGAGCTCGATGCGGGGCTCAAACTCACAAACTGTGAGATCATGACGTGAACCGAAGTCAGAGGCCTAACCAACTGAGCCACCAGGGTGCCCCAGGGAGTGTTATTATTGTTTTAAATATCGAATATAGTGTACTTTTATACTCCCCAAAATAAAATATGCACGTGTGTGCACATAGCCCATAGGAACTGGACGCAGGTCGTGTCCCTTCTTTGTGTATATTCAGACATTATTTGAAAGCTTCCTCTAATCTGCAGTAAAAGGTGGGGGTGGAATTGGAATGAAGGAAAATGCGCACATCTTGTATATGGTATGGTATCAGGAGAGACGAGAGACCAAATGGAAGATTACTGTTGTCACTACATTTGGAGAAAGGTTTCCTTTTCTGGCCTTGATTTTTCTTGTTTAAATACTGTTTGTAGAAATCAATCTGTAGGGCTCACGACTACCATCTCTATACAACTGTATTAACAGAAATTATCAAGAATACAGATGATTCATAAGAAGTATCATCCTGATACCTGTACAGCTTTGTACTGCCTTGAAGAATACAGATAGGACAAGCAGACACGTGCACACACCCCTTAAGAAAGTGCAAATAAAACCAGGTTACACTGCTGTAATTTACAGATGCAAAATAGAGCTGTTTTGTTTTTGTTTTTCTTTCTCAAGTGCAAGGGCATGTAATCTTGAATAAAATTAATACTGATGTCACTGTAGACACTTAAATAAAATGGTACAGCGTGTATGGGTATGATGTAAGGTATGAAAGCCTCTCAGTGAAATAGCTACACAATTGTCTTGTGAATTACAGCGCATCTTTCTAGATCTTTCTAGGTCTCCATGCAGTGCTGCAGGAGACTATCATGAATTAACAGGTTGTAAGGAAATAGTTCACTCAACAGGAACATCCTGACCTCTCAATTCTCAAGACTTCATAAGAAGTAGCTCCCAACCACAGCTGCCAACCACATTAGAATAATCTGGAAAGATTTTTTTTTAAATACTCGCAACCCAACTCCACTTAATTTTCATTTCCTGAAATACCAGAAAACAAATTGTACAAAAAGAAATAATACCTGACCTTTAGACCTCAATATTCCAGTCACTAAAATTACCTTAGGTATGTCACTTAATATCTGCAGCACACATATTTGTCTATAAAAACGGTTTGCTTATTTGCAAAATACTAAATTCTTACAGGGTTGTGAGTTTATGTGAGCATTCATTGAGATAAGGGATGCGATAGGGTTTTGAAATGCAAAAATGCTATACAACTATAAAATCTTAGAGTAATTAAAAATTTTTTGTTTAACTCTATAGACTTTTTTTTTTACCATCTTTATCATTTTAAAGAATACAGTTCAGTAGTGTTAATCTCCATCAGTGTTTAGATTTTTTTATTGAAGTCTAATTGACATATAAAATTGTAAGGTATTTAAAGTGTGCAGGATGATGATTTTTTTTTGCTGTTTAAAAATTTTTTTTTATGTTTATTTATTTTTGACAGAGAAAGATAGAGTGTGAGCAGGGGAGGGACAGAGAGAGGAACACACAGAATCTAAAGCAAGCTCCAGGCTCTGAGCTGTCAGCCCACACCGATGCGGGGCTCGAGCTCATGAGCTGTGAGATCATGACCTGAACCGAAATCAGACGCTTAACCGACTGAGCCACCCAGGTTCCCCTCTAATGATTTTGTATACACACACAATCATGAAAAGTTTCCCCCACTAAGTTAATTAACACACCCATCACATATTTTTCCCTTTTTTCTTTATGTTGACAACATTTAAGTTGTACTTTGTTAGCACATTTCAATGGTACAACACAATGTTAACAACTATAGTGACCATGTTTTACATTAGATTATCAGACCTTATAAAAATAACAAATGAAAATTTGTACCCTTTACCAGCCTTTCCCTATTTCCCCCATACCTCAGGCTTTGGCAACCACTTTTCTACTCGCTGTATTTATAAATGCAACTTTTTTCTTCTTCTTTTTTTTTTTTTTTTAAATAGATTTCACATATAAGTGAAACACTGCAGTATTTGTCTTATCTTTCACTCTGGCTTATTTCACTCAGCATTATGTTCTCCAGGTTATTCCATATTGTTGCCTATGGCAGGATTTTCTTCTCTTTTTAAGGCTAAATAGTATATATTTATAGTATATACCACCTTTTCGTTATCCACTCATCTGCAGGTAGACATTTAGGTTGTTTCTGTACCTTGGCCATTGTCAATGGTGCAATGAATATGGGAATGCAGATATCTCTTTGAAATCATGGTTTTGTTTTCTTTGGGTATATACCCAAAAGTAATAACGCTAGATCATAAGTCCTATGTTTAATTTTTTGAGGAAACTCCATACTGTTTTCCATTAGGGCTATGACAGTTTACATTCCCTCCAACAGTGCAAAAAGCATTCCCTTTTCTCTACATTCTCACCAGCATTATTAGTCATCTCTTGTATTTTGATAATAGGCACCCTAAGAGGTGTGTGAGGTGATAACTCCTTGTATTTTATTTACATTTTCCTGATGATGAGTGATGTTAAACACATTTTTCATGTCCTGTTTGGCCATCTGTATCTGTATGCCTTTTTTTTTTTTTTTTTTGGAAAAAAAGTGTTCAGATCCTTTGTCCATTTTTAAATCCTATTGTTTGTGGGGTTTTGTTTTATTTTGTGTTTTGCTGTTGAGTTGTATGAGTTCATTAAATATTTTGCACATCAACCTTTTATCAGATTTATGGTTGGCAAATATTTTCTCCCATTCTGTAGGTTGCCTTTTCATTGTGTTAATGGTTTCCTCTGCTGTGCAGAGCTTTTATAGATTGAAATAGTCCTATTTTCATTTTGCTTTGGTTGCATTTGTTTTTGGGGTCAAATCCACCCCGCCCCCCCAAATATTACTAGACCAATGTCAAGGAGCTTACCTCCTTTGTTTTCTTGTAGAAGTTTTAGTTTCCATTTTTACATTCAAATCTTTAATCAATTTTGTTGATTTTTGTGTATGGGAAAGATAGGAGTCCAGTTCATTATTGCAATATGGCTATCTAATTTTCTAAAAACATTTATCAGAGACTATCCTTTCCCCATTGTATAGTCTTGGCTTCTTAGTTGTAAATTAATCAACCATATATGCATGCATGTATTTCTGGGTTCTCTATTCTGATATCTTGATCTATGTGTCGGTTCTTTCTTTTTCCTTCTTCTTCTTTGAGAGAGAGAGAGAGAGAGACAGAGAGACAGAGAGAGTGAAGGGCAGAGGAAGAGAGAAAGAGAATCTTAAGACTCCATGCTAAGCACTAGCCTGATGTGGGCCTCAATCCCATGACCCTAGGATCATGACCTGAGCTGAAATCAAGAGTCGGACACTCAAATGATTGAGCCATCCAGAAACCCCTATGTGTCTGTTCTTATGCTAATACCATAATATGTTTATTATAATGGCTTTGTAGTATAGCTTGAAATCAGAAAGTGTGATGTCTTCAGCTTTGTTCTTCTTTTTCAAGATGGCTTTGGCTATTCAGGGTCTTTTGTGGTTCAATACAAATTTTAGGAATGTTATTTTATGTATCTCTAAAAAATTCCATTGGAATTTTGATAGAGATTGAATTAAATCTCTACATTGCTTTGGGTAGAATGGATATTTTAACAATATTAATTCTTTCAATCCATAAACACAGGATATCGTTTCATTTATTTGTGTATTCTTCACTTTCTTTCATCGTTGTCTTCTAGTTTTCAGCATACAGATCTTTTACCTCCTGTGTTAAATTTATTCCTTTGTGTTTTCTATTTTTGATGCAATTGTAAATGGGATCATTTTCATAATTTCTTTTTCTGAGAATTTGTTGTTGGTGTATAGAAAGGCAACTGACTTTTACATAAAGATTTTGTATCCTACAACTTTACTGAGTTTGTTTATTAGTTCTTACAATCATTTGGTGACATCTATAGGTTCTTTTCTGTTTTAAAAAAATTTTAATGTTTATTTTTGAGAGAGAGACAGAGCATAAGCAGGGGAAGAGCAGAGAGAGGGAGAGAGAAATGCAGAATCTGAAGCAGTCTCCAGGCTTTGAGGTGTCAGCACAGAGCCCTACACAGACCGTGAGATCGTGACCTAAGCTGATGTCGGACATTAAATCAAGTCACCCAGGCACCCATCAATTATGTTTTAAAAATGTTTAATATGTTTTCTGCAAAAAAGGGGGCTATTTTACGTCTTTCTTTCCAATTCGAATGCTTTTATTTATTTTTCTTGCCTAATTGCTCTGGCTAGGATTCCCAGCATTACTTTGTATCAAAGTGGCAGTAGTGGCCATCTTTGTCTTATTCTTGATATTAGAAGAAAAGTTTTCAGCTTTTCACTATTGAGAATGATGTTAGCTGTGGGCTTGTCATATATGGCCTTTACTTTCTGGAGCTACATTCTCTTTATACTCAGTTTATTGAGATTTTTTATTATGAAAGGATGTTGAGTATTTTTAAGTGTTTTTATGCACTTATAGGCCAGATGGACCTAACAGAAATACACAGAACATTTCAGTATACAGCAGTAGTACACACATTCTTCTTGAACACACAGGGAACATTCTCCAGGATAGATCATATATTAGACCATTAAACAAAATGGTCTTATTAAATTTAAGGAGACTGAAATCATATCAGATATCTTCCCTGAACACAATGCTGTGAAACTGGAAATTAATTACAAGAAGAAAACTGGAAAATTAACAAATATGTAGAGATGAACCAACATGCTTCTGAACAACCAGTGAGACAAAGAAGAAGTCAGAAGATCAATTAAAAAATATCCTGAGACAAGTGAACATGAAAATGCAACATATCACAACCTATGGGATGCATCAAAGGCAGCTCTAAGATGGATGTTCATAGCCACAGATACCTACGTTACAAAGAAAAAAGGTCTTAAATAAGTGACCTAACTTTATATCTCAAAGAACTCGAAGGAGAAGAATAAATCAAACCCGAAGTTAGTAGAAGGAAGAAAATAATGAAGATTAGAATGGCAATAAATGAAATAGAGACTAAAAAGACAATATAATTGATCAATGAAGCTAAGACTTGGCTTTTGGAGAATATAAACAAAATGGGCCAATATTTATTTGTTTGTTTGTTTGTTTTTTAGAGAGAGAGAGAGAGAGAATGCAAGTAGGGGAGAGGGGCAGAGGGAAAGAGAGAGAGAATCTTAAGCAGGCTCCATGCTCAGTGTGGAGCACAACGTACAGCCTGATTCCATAACCGTGGGACCATGACCTGAGCCACAATCAAGAGTCGGACTCTTAACCAATTGAGCTACTCAGGCGCTGCCACAATGAACCAATCTTTAACCATATCACCAAGAAGAAAAGAGAGAGGCCTCTGACAAATAAAAGTATAAATGAAAGAGGAGATGTTACAACTGATACCACAGATATACAAAGGTTCACTGAATAATTTTATGCCAGTAAATTGGACAGCATGGAAGTGGATAAATCCTTAGAAACAAGCTGAAGTCTGAACCAGGGAGAAACAGAAAATCTGAACAGACCAGTGATTAGTAGGGAGATTGAATCCGTAATCAAAACCTTCCTAATGCAAATAAGTCCAGCGGCAGATGGCTTCCCTGGTGAATTCTACCAAATATTTAAAGAAGAATCCTAATCCTTCTTAGAATCTACCAAAAACATAGAGGAGGGAATAGGTCCAAACTCAATTCACAAGGCCAACATTACCTACATACTAAATCCAGGCAAAGAAACTACAAGAAATGAAAACTACAGGCCAGTAACCCTGGTAAATAGAGATGCAAGAATTCTTACCAAAATATTAGCCAAACAAATTCAACAATATAATAAAAAGTTCATGTACGATGATCAACCTGGATTTATTATAATTAAAAATAATCTAAGTTGAGTGATCACTGAACCAGTACCTAAATGCTTCTGGGAAAAAAGAAAAATCAGGGCTATTTGTCAATATATATATAAATTCAGTATGGAAGTAGAGGGAATATGTAGAATGAGAAAATAAAATAGCAGAATTTAGAGAAACAATGGTATTATGGGAAAAGGTATGAACAAAAAGTAAGTTTCAATGGAATAAATTTCATAAAGTGTTATGAATTGTCTACATATAGCACAGACGTCTAGGAATTATCAATTCTAACCTTTTGTTGACTTTGTTCTATATTACAACTCTTTGTCAATTGTAGGTCACTGATATACATGCAAATTATGTCTTGTCTGGTGGAGGTTTAATTATCTTCATGTCTACCCTGTGGAAAAAGTAGTCCTGCCACCATTTGCATAACTACCTCCATACTCTTGATCTATAAATGTGCCCGTTTTTAAGTTATCTTTGAACCAGTTATAATATCTGTCTGATCCCCTCACTAAATTGGTAGATCTTTAAAAAATATTCATTTGTCTGTGTGTATGAAAGTCATGATCTTATCCTTTACTGAAAATTATATTTTAAAGAGACCAAAAGAAAAGTTAGCTGAAAAGAGGGTGATTGAATGGTTATTCAGAAAAGCAAAAGGGCACCCAGAGTACCTTGTTCCTGAGATCCAGGGAAGAAAAGGTTTCGGGAGTCAGGGAGTATGCACAGTGCCCCAGAGGTCTCTCCTAAGTTGACAGAGTTTAAGAGCTTCTTGCACCTGGCAACCAAGTGATCCCTGATATCTCTGCAAAAGAGTATTTTCACAAAGTGGTGGGGTTATCAAGTACAATGCAGAATTCTAAGGAATGAATGAAATATGAAAACAGAAATTGAAGGGCGCCTGGGTAGCTCAGCTGGTTGAGCATCCAACTCTTGATTTCAGCTCGGGTCATGATCTCACAGTTCGTGAGTTTGAGCCCCACGCCGGGCTCTGCGCTGACAGCTTGGAGCCTGCTTGGGATTCTTTCGCCCTCTGCCCCTCCCCCACTCATGCTTACTTCCTTGCGCTCTCTCTTTCTTTCTCTCAAATAAACTTTAAAAAGAAAATATAAAAAGGAATGCATAAAGGGAGACAATCTTTGTTTTAGTTTTTTTCTTTTGACCCTTATTCTGTAACTGTAAAAAAAAAATGATGAACAGCACTGTCAAAAATATACATAATCCAAAAACATTAAAAAAACTAATGCAAACCCCACCTGAAAACACACCAGTACTTTTTGAACATCTTTCTCTATGTTCCTTTAAATGCACATGATTTAATATAAATAAAATCATAATATGTCTCCCTGCTATTAGGTCTCTAACCTAATTTTTAATCTTCTAATTCTCAAACTTCTTATTTCTTTTTTTTTAATTTTTTTTAATGTTTATTTATTTTTGAGACAGAGAGAGACAGAGCATGAATGGGGAAGGGTCAGAGAGAGAGGGAGACACAGAATCGGAAGCAGGCTCCAGGCTCTGAGCCATCAGCCCAGAGCCTGACGCAGGGCTCGAACTCATGGACCACGAGATCGTGACCTGAGCTGGAGTCGGACGCTTAACCGACTGAGCCACCCAGGCGCCCGTCAAACTTTTTTTTTCTAATTTTAGTGTTTTAGTTGAAAAATATACTTATGGCAAAAAAAAAAAAAAGAGATAAATAACAAGATAGGCTATTTGAATCTGTTTGCATGATGGTTAAATTCTTATATCACTCACATCTATATAGTATTTTACAATTTACAAAGCATCTCCTTTTATTTCATTTTATTTAAACCTCAAATTCTTTGAGGTACCCTGAGGAGGAATTACTGTCTTTATTTACAATGAGGAAAGTGAGCTTTAATATAAATACCTTGCCCAAAGTCACAAAACTAAGTGGCTAGTTTTATGTTTGTATTCACAGAAATAAAGTAAGTGTTATTTAAGCCACTAATTCAACAAAAATATGATGGAGGCCATGAAAATAAAAATGAGTAGAAAATGGTTTCTTCTCTCCTCTCTGCAATTCAGTTTAATGAGAAAGGATTATAAACATAAAAAATCAGTCTGAGAAGTCTGTAGGAAAGGCCTGAACACTGTAGGAGAGAAAAGTCACTTCTTGTAGGATTTGGGGTTCAGATCACAACAGAATACGTCATGTCCTAGACCTCCCGCCCCAAATTGGACAGTCCACTCAATCTCACCAAGGAGTTCTGATGAGAAATGAACTGATGCCTTTCCAGGGATCTCTTCTTCAGAAATGGATTAGTCTTTAAAGAAAACAACAACAACAACTTGATTCCAAGTTCCTCTTGACTTTGAGTGAACAAGCGGAGCACAATGAAGGTCTAAGTCTGTGGACTTCTTTTCAAGGTAAGCCTGTCATGTAGGCACAATGAAGATGGATTAGAGAGTTTTACCAAAACACCATTAAAGTATGCATGCCATCGCTTCAGTTTCAAAGATTTGTGCTTTCTGTCTTTACCCAGAAAAATTGCCTATTGTTAAAGAAAAACTCTTTGGAGCTAAAATATTCAGCAAGCTCAGGCTATTTCAGCTATCTCTTAAAATGGCAGAGAGCAGGATGCCTCAAAATCTGACCTGCTCCAAAGCTAGGAAACATTACTCTTTAAGCAGACCACCAAAGTCAGCTGTCTCTGTGCAGGAAGTGAAGAGTCTGTGGCTGGTAACAGACAGGAAGTGTTTGCTTCTGAACGTCATGGTAATGAAAGAGAACTGCAGACAAATAAAAGGGTCTACTCTGAACAGAGTGCAGCCAGTACCCCACTTTAGAATTGAATTCTGAGTTGATTTCAAAGAGGTCCTACTGACCTATTTAGGTACAAAGAGTTTCTTTTGTTTTTGTTTTGTTTTTTTCCTTTCAAAAGACAATACGAAAATAATTCTTCAAAAGGACCACTGAAACTGCTTAGGGACATCAGCCTGACCTGGAGATACGAGACTGTGTTGTCATCAGTTGACAGTGTTAGAAGTGCACTATCACATAAATGATGCAACACATTAATATTTTTTCTGTGAGGATTAGCATTTTCATTATTTTAAGGAATAAAAATTTTTAAAAATATTTTTAAAACTCGGCATTCAACACCCAAGGTTTCACTGAGCATCATATCAGAATGTACATCTTTTTCAAAGAACTCGCAATCTTTAATTTTCAGAATTCTTTTAAGCTCTGAAGAAAATTGCTATGCATGTAAACTCAGCTTTGTAGAAATGAACAAATAAAAACAAAATACTGAATATTATCCCCTTTAATGTATGTTAGACATCTAAGTAAGCTAATCCTAAGTAAAGCATTGTATCAACGTAAGTAGGTAAGAAGATGGGTTTCTTTTTTCATTTGCAGTCATCGTACTTTTAACTTAAACAGATAAACTCAAAACTACAATGTTAGTTCAAGATCAAGAATGACATTTTGTGCATTAAGATCTTATCCGGGAAAATAATTTATATGTGAGAGAGCAGATTTTATGGATAGGGACTGGGGCTTCCTATTTAATTAACTTAAAGCTCAATCGCAGAAAATCAGTGCCATAATAGAGTGGAAATATGTGCACTGAATATCACTTTGTAATTGGTGTAACTGGATGAAAGTCTTTCATTTTGAGACGGATTTCCATTGTGTGAATCCCATAAAAATGCTATACAATGCAGTTTGAGATATAAAACATGAAATTTCTAAGTGACTGTAATGTTTAATCTCTTTGATTTGGAAAAGAACATGCATCACTCATGGCCCAGTCACTTTCGTGTTCCTGTGGCAGATAGGAGTTTTGATCTGTGAACTCAGGTGATCATGTATTTCCAGATTATTTTTTATTTATTATAAATCGACTTAATTTCTACTCCGAGCGCAGTGCCCAAAGTCAGAGCGAGATTCAGCTGTAGTTTTTACTCTTTGGATTGTACTCTCTGTCCCAGCTCTGGAGATCTCTTAAGTGCTGAGGTCTTACTTGGAGCCTAGACATTAGCTTGTCTTGGCAATTAGTCTCCATGGACACTTACTGTTGCTGGCAATCCCATCGTCCTGGCCTGTTTAGAAATCCCCCAAGCCGGCGTCCATTCTGCCGCTACCATGTGGAGACAGTGGTCCTTGATGAGGCTGGGAGCCCCAGGCCTGCAACCTCATGAGTCAACCTCATCTTGTGCCAGGGGGCCTGGCACAGCCCACGGGTTCCCTCGGTGGTCCTCTAACAGCCTGCAAGCTTTAGAAGAAACCATCTGCAACCCTCTGCCTCTTACTGGTCCCCAGACTTATATCTCTGTTCTCCCACGTCAGGTAATATTATTTGAATGTCACAAATCCCTTTCCCTTCATACATTTTTCTCCAGCTTTTGGAAAATAAATCCAAGAAACACTGCTACTAACTTCTTAAGCATGTATGAAGCAAGGTGTCTCCCTACTTGCTAGAATAGAGGGGATGGGAGAAAGTGAGAAAAAAACCTCAAAAATTACCTTTCCATACTCTGTTTTTGTTTTGAGAGAGAGAGAGAGAGAGAGAGCCTGCAAGCAGGGGAGAGGGGCAGAAAGAAAGGGGAGGGGCAGAGAGAACGGGAGAGAGAGAATCCCAAGCAGGCTCCACACTGTCAGTGCAGAGCCTCACACAGGGCTGGATCCCATGAACCACAAGATCATGATCGGAGCCAAAGTCAAGAGTTGAATGCTCATCTGACTGAGCTGCCCAGGTGCCCACGTTTCCATACTCTCACACAAGAATTTGATTTCTGTACTATTCGTACATCCACAAAGTCATGTCTTGGTTTTAATGGATCTGCCATTAGGAATGTGCCCTTCAACAACAAATCAAACTGGTCAACTGCTTTGACTTTCTCAGACCTGGATGTAGTTCAGCCAGCTGGAGCTGACACGAATGTGAACATGGACGTCATGTTACTCAGTATGTGTGTGAACACGTATGTTCACAGTTTCTCTTCTGTATGGTAGATTGCTCATATTCTCAATCAAAATGGTTTAAAGTTTCCAGCACCTTCAACTATTGATCTAGAGGCAATGAAAATATCGTTCCTCTGTTTTCCATATTCCCTTTACATTGCATTTATACTTCTGTTAATGCCTTCTCATACTCTCTTTGCTTGATTACCCACGTGATTACATGTCTTATTTACCTTATTTACTTTAGGTCAGGCCTAATTCAAACATTTTCCAGCTATGTGACATTGAAAGGCTTCCTTACATAAAGCTTCCTTAAACCTCAATTTCTTAATTTGAAACTGAGATTATAAAAATTATCTTGCAATGTGGAATAGGGGATTCTGTAGAAATAGGAAATGCATACAAATCTCTTAGCATGTTTTCTGAGACATAGTTTGCACTCAATATTACATAGTAACTTATCCAACCACTAGACAGCCATTTGCTTAGCAGATAGTTGGAGGATTTTCTTGTCTTCTTTTATTTTCTTCATACACACACACACACACACACATATCTATATGTCGATGTACATATAAACATCGCTTTTAGCTCATTTCTGATCTAAAAACATAAACTATTTTGAATTAGATGGTAGATACTAAATAAATTAATATGTAAGACACTTAAGGTATCTTTAAATTTGGAATTTTAAAAATATTTATGCTAACCTAGAGTCTGCTTCCATCCAATTTGAAATACCATCTTGGATTTTTAAATCTTCACTGTAGTGAGGTTACAATATGCTTTAAAAACTCTGAATGTTTTTAAAAAGTGAAATATTCAGATAATTATAGCCCATAAAGTAATTTGTGACATAGCTGAAAAGAAAAAAAAAGGTATTGCTACCTACTTAAATACATGAGTCAACCTCATCTTGTTTATCTCTGGTATTCCAATAGCATCGGCCTTGAAAGTGGTCATTTTGGCCCAGTGGATTGTATTCAATCTGTGCAGATTCGGTTGGGTTTTGTTTATTTCCTCTTCTTTTATCATTACCCTCACTACAGAAAGTATTGGATGATCTTCCCAAAAGTTACATTTGTGTTTTGTCTTCCATATATAGCATAATACATAAAGTCCAGCCATTCTCCATGTTGCTACAAAAAATATTTGTGAATCATTTTTTGTTTCATTAATGATATGGTACCTTAGAGTATATACATACTTTTTAACCTTATTTGTGCTGAAGCATCTTATGGAAGAAGTCTGTTGGTGAACATTGTTCAATGGCAAGAGTTGTGAGTAAGAAAGAAAACAGGGCTGGACCGAGAGACCAGCCTCTGCCAGTGTCATGGGGAGCATATCCAAGCTGGGGTCAAACTTTAGGGACAGAGTGTGTCAAGGGGTTGTACCCTTGTACCTGGCCCCATTGAGCAATTGAATGCGGGCTCTACCCAGGGAGGAGACATGCTCTTGGTTTGGATGTTTTCTGCATCATAGGTTAATTCACGGGGATGGGCTTAGTAGGGGAGCCTTGAGCAATCAACATTCTTTGCATTTGGGGGATACACTGCCTCTGTCTTGGAGGGGGATCTGAGGCATGCAAAACAACAACCTGTTGAGCGCTTCACATATACTTCCTTTGTAAAAATAAGTCTGTTCCTTATAGGAGCAGCACCTTCAGGATTCACAATGATCTGTTGGTGTTTTGTTTTGTTTTGTTTTGTTTTTTGTAAGGAAACTTAGATAAAGCGGGAGGAAATCTACCTCCAGCTAGGGGGTAGCTGGAGGGGCTGGCAGTGGCCAGGGGCTGCCCTTGGAATTCAGCATCTCTTTCTTCTCTCCTTTCTATTTTCCCTTCACGGTCAGCTAGCATCAGCTAGTTTGGAGTGTTACCTGGTGGCATGACCCAGGCCCACATCATTAAGGGGTCCAAGATTCAGTTCAACCAGTATCCTTCTGAGTTTCTGGCTGCTATACTTTTTTATGCCATCTAAGTTAAAGAGGGGAGTACTGAGACATGCCCCCAATAGACCCTTGGGTGCCAGGGGCGTTTGCCTTGCCCTCCACCATCAGTACAGCCTCAGTCCTGTCTTATGAAGGTCAAGGCTATTTACCCATACCTGGAAGCGGACTCCATTCCTTGTCTGATAGTCTCTGGACACAAGGAGCCCAAAATGACTAGGTAACAACCATGGCTAAAATATAATGAGATTCTTCCTGGGTGCTCTGAGACAAGTATTTCCCCCCTGGAGGCTTCTAGAACCAAAGACACTTGAGTTGTAAGACAAAGAAACACAAACTCTACTAATTGACTCATTAGGAGTGTCAGGGAATGGAACCACTTTCTATTTCCAGCCACAATTCCAGGACTCCTGTGTTTTACCTATCCAGTACCTCACATGATAAAATAATATTGATCTAGGGTATAGCCTACATCCTGGAGACTGGTGTGCTATTTTTACGAAGTATGATATCCAAACTGGCGCTTCTGCTGCACTCATAATTTTTTTCAGATTGGCTTTGTGTATTTCAGTATGTGTTACAGCTGGTAGATTTCATGATCAGTATCATGCCCATCCCCATACTTCCTTTTCCTTAAAGCTGATTCTTTGATTGATAGATTGTATGGGAATCATAGGCAGGCGGGAGTCTGTATTCTCTTGGATAGTATACTTGTTTCTGTCTTGTTGATAGGAAATAAATGTAAACTTAACCAAGAATACTTACTTTGGTCAAGATACCTCACTGTCCCTTCTAGGACAGAAGGGATTCAGTGTGGTCAACATTACAGCAAGTACCTTGGTGTTCTCCTCTGAGGTTAATGCTGTATCAAGGGGTCAACATTGGTCTCTATTTCTGACATATTGGACATTTGATAGTGGCAGTGGTCTTAGATATATCAGTCTTTTTGGATCTTTGATAAACATTTTTTTTTTTGGTTTTTACTTTAATAGGCATAATCTACAAATCAGGGGATCTAGCTGTGAGTGAGCTCACACAAAGCCAAATTTTCTGATAAGAAAGGGCAGGAAGAATATTAGATGACCAAAGAAAGAAAAGATCAAACCTAGATTAATAGATTAGTCAAGAAACATCCAGATGTAATGTTTGGAGTGAAATGCTTGTGATGTGTAAAATAAATTCTTCTGTCTCTCTTAAGAGAAAAATATATTAATATTTTTACTGTGTGCTAAAATTTATGGTATATCTTTTCTTGGGGAATGCCCAGAAGGGCTTTTCCCTGCTTCAGGGCTACCTTTAAGCAAAAATAGTGTTTCCACAAGAGAGAGTAGATTTTACTATACTTCTATATGAAAAGTGAAATGGCATAATGTCATAAGCACATTGTTGAGCAGCATTTAATAACTGGACATTACATTCTGGGAAGGGCGGTAGTACCTCTATCTTCTTTATAGTGTATATATATTTAATTCTGTATGACTTAGATAAAATGTACTTGATTTATTCAGTTGTTACTAATGCATCCATTTATTCAACTAATATTTATGGAACCTATATTCGATTTTAGCATTATACTAGTAATCAGGGGTAGACAATGTCTTTCTTATACTTAAAAATTTTTAAGTTTATTCATTTACTTTGGAGAGAGAACGTGGATGTATAAGCACCCTGAGGGGAAGGGATAGAGAGAGAGAGAGGAGGAAGAAAGAATTCCAAGGAGGCTCCATGCTGTCAGCACAAAGCTTGATGTGGGGCTTGAACTCACGAACTGTAAGATCACCATCTGAGCTGAAAGCAAGAGTTGGACACTGAACCAACTGAGCCATCCAGGTGCCCCTTTTCTTATACTTTATTTTAATTTTATTTTTTAAAATTTTTTAACATTTATTTATTTTTGAGAGAGAGAGAGAGAGATTGAGAATGAGCCGAGAGGGGACAGAGAGAGAGGGAAACACAGAATCCGAAGCAGGCTCCAGGCTCTGAGCTGTCAGCACAGAGCCCAACACCGGGCTCTTACCCACGAACTGTGAGATCATGACCTGAACTGAAGTCCGGTGCTTAATGGACTGAGCCACCCAGGCGCCCCATTTCTTCTACTTTAAATTTAACAGAGATATATACTAGCAAGCAACACTTCAAATGCAGAATCATAAATGCTATGGTAGGGGGTATTATAGGTTTTGGTACCTGAATGTCTTATAGATGATTCAAAAAAAATAGGAAAAGGATTTTTACTAGGATATCATCGACTGATATTAAGACCAAAATAATTGTTAAAAATTATCCAATGAAAGGGTGAACAGAGATGCACATCAAGTGGTCACCACATTCAGAGTTGTGGTAGATGTCTAAGGGAAAGCAGGAACAATGAGAGGTAGAGGGAGTTTGTTGTGACTAGATCGTAGTGTACAAGGCAGACAGTAGCTCAAGATGATGGTAGATCTTATAATCAAGCCTGGTATTATTTTATCCTGTGGGCAGCTAGAAAATATAGGAGAATTTAAAGCAGGAAAAATATCATAGAGGCAAAGGAGTCCAGTAAGGAGATATGAAAAAATCATCCATGTGAGACATAATATTGGCCTTCATGAAAATTGTGTCAAGGGAAATGGAAATAATGGTTAGCTTTGAGAGACCTGGGATTTAGACTGAAGTGATGTGGATTGAGAGAGAGGAAGAAGACAACCAGGCACCCGGTTTCTGACATTGTTGCTGGTACCATTAACTTCAACTGAGAAATCAAGATGTACGGCAGGTTAGTTATTCAGGGATAGGATGACGTCACATTTGAACTTGTTGCTTTTGAAACATATCCACTGGAGAGGTTGAATGAAGGCTTGGATTTATGGATCTAGAGCTCAGGAAATACAGATTTTGGAGCCCATATCTGTAGACATGGCCATTGAAGCCTTAGAAGTAAATAAGATATTCCAGGTAAAACTTGTAAAACAAGACCTAGAAATGAGAAAATGGGAATATCAAATATAAAGGGCGCTGTAGAAGAAGGGCCTGCCTTTGGGGAAATCATGAGAGAGGTTCCTCAGCATCCAAAAAGTACAGGAGGGTAAAAATCAGCCATGACATTTGCTGGAGAGAAGTCAAGTAATTAAAAATGTTTCCTTTGAGTTTAGGAATAATTGGTGACCCTGGCAAGAGCGTTATCTGTGAAATAGTTGTCGGAAAGGCGTCAGACTCAAGCTGAAATTCAATTGAGTCCGACTCGATGCAGAACCATTAAAAAAGTGGAGAATGTACATTACAGCAAGCTATCGAATGGTGCCACTGTGCAGTAATTTGAGATTTTGAACTTGGAGTAAATGTGACCACAGTCATAAGATGT
Organism: Panthera pardus; assembly: GCF_024362965.1. Classification (NCBI taxonomy): domain Eukaryota; kingdom Metazoa; phylum Chordata; class Mammalia; order Carnivora; family Felidae; genus Panthera; species Panthera pardus. The sequence continues at coordinate 111,910,657 of NW_026526677.1, read as the reverse complement.
CAGCAGAAGAGGAAAGCTGCAATTATACAGGATACCTGCAGAAGAGTTGTACTAGGGACATGTGGGTCTAAGTAGAAGATAGGAGAAAGTGGCAGGATAGCATTCTGTATTCAGAAACTCCTGTTAATTTCCAGCACCTCCCAAGCAAGTGACACTGCATTCATCCTCTCTAATTTGTTGTGTCCTTATTTATTGTTATAGGTGTGTTTTTCCTCTTGTTGTTGACCAGCCTTCACATTGTTTTGCTGGGGTGGGGGTTGTGGAGGGGGTAGAATCTCATCATATAAAACGATGGAGAAATTAAACCTTTACCTAATAGTCTTTCAGGAATAGGGAGCGTCTGGGTGGCTCAGTCGGTTAAGCTTCCAACTTCGGCTCAGGTCATGATCTCGGGGTTCGTGAGTTCAAGCCCTTGTGTTGGGCTCTCTGCTGACAGCTCAGAGCTGGAGCCTGCTTTGGATTCTGGGTCTCCCTCTCTCTTTGCCCCTCCCCTGCTCATGCTCTATCTGTCTCTGTCTAAAATGAATAAATATTAAAAAAAATTAATAGTCTTCTAGGAATAAAAATGCGTGTAACTAACTGCTCCCACCCTGGTACCTCATTCATTAAACAAACATGTATTGCGTGTCTACTAAGTGTGAAACACTGAGGATATAGAAAGAAAGAATTTTTTTTTTAAAACAAAGACAAGAGGTTCTAGTTCAAGATGGAAACATGGGAAGATCATGAACTCACCTGTTCCCAAGACACACTGAATCTACAGCTACACACAGAGCAATTTCTTGTGAAAGAAGTCCAGTAACGAAACAAGGAACTCCTACACATCTGGCAAACAACCCCAGAAAATACACCGCCCATATTGAAACAGTCAGGAAAAGCTGAGATGCACTCTTGCCAACTCTTGCCATAAACTTCACCCCTGGCATAGTCACGTGCCATCAGGAGGGAACGCACAACTCCCAGCTTCAACATGAGGAGGAAAGGGTTTAGACCCAATATCTAGCACCTATCGTTCAACACTTCACCTGAAGAATAGTCCCCACAACACCCAACTCTGAGAAACACTGAAGCTTGCATCTGTGAGACCGCAAGACTATAGTAGACTAAGAATGTAGTGGATGACTATGTAGCCATCCATGACTGTAGTAGACTGAGAAACAGTTCCTCCCAGGTTCAGCACAGAAGGAGTTGACCAAAGCACTAATCTCCCGATCTTTCTCTGGAAGAGCCCTATTTCCATAGTTTAAAAGCTGCTGACTGACAGTCAGGCTTCTAGGCTAGCACACACCTACAAGACAGATCCTCCCCAGAGACCTGATAGGCCTGTGACTGCACTGGCCTTGTTTTCCCTCTGGCCTCCTCCAGGTAGCAACAATCTCCCTGGAAGGACTTTGTGCACGTGTCTAGTGCTCCTGCTTTTGTGGCTACCGCCCAGGGGAAGCACCTCTTGATTAACGGCCTCTGGTGGATAGAAGAGCTTCAATTCCCTGGTCCCACAGGACTGGAGCAAACAAACAGTTCTGAACCAACTATCCCCCAGAGTTCAGCACAGAGAGAACAGACAAAAGTGTCCATCTTCCAGTTTTTCCCTGGTAGAGGCCTATTTGCATACTTTAAAAGCTGCTGCCTGAGCATCTGGCTTCTAATCAACCTAGATCCAGGTATTGACTGGGATCCTCTCCCTTGGGACACTGACGCATCTTGGTACTCAACTACTGGGAGCCGCTAAGAACAAAGAAGGTAGCTTGGACAATCCCAAAGGTTTGAGAAAGTATCAAAAGCTTGAGCCAGGCTGAATGATAAGTTTCATCTCCTATATGAGACCAGTTTGTCAAGAAGGGAGGGGTGGCTGTTATGTCGCACAGAGAGTCAAGGAAAATGAAGAAGATGTTCCCCCCAAAAAGAACATGTGAAAACTCCAGAAACTGATCTTGATGAAATGACAATAAGTGATTTACCTGGTAAAGAGTTCAGGAGGCAGAAGTATTAAAAATAATGACAACTACAATAATTTGTTAACGGATCCAAAAGGGAAAGATAAGTTGTGACATCAAGACATAAAATGCTGGGAGGAAGAGTAGTATTCTTTTGAACTTAAGTTGTTACTGGCTTAAATAGAAGGTGTTTTATGTAAGTCTCATGGTAACAACAAGTCAAAAAGCTAGAGTAGATGCACAAAAGATAAGGGGAAAGGAATCCAAGCATACCACTGCAGAAAATCATGAAATCTTAAAGGAAGATAGCAAGAGAAGAAAGGAACAAAGGAATTACAAAACAGACAGTAAACAATTAATAAAATAGCAATACTAAGGCCATATTTATTAATAGTTACTTTAAATGTAAATGAATTAAATTCCCTAATCAAAAGACATACAGTAGAGTAGGTGAATGGATTGAAAAACAAGAGTCAGTTACATACTTCCTATAAGATAGTCACTTCAGCTTAAGGGCACACACTGACTAAAAGTGCAAGGATGTGAAAACATATTCCATACAAATGTACAAATGGAAACCAAAAGAAAGCAGGCAGGGGGTGGGGAGTATGATAGATGACAGATAGATAGATAGATAGATAATATAGATTTAGATTTATATAGATATTAGACTTTAAGTAGACTGTAATATGAGACAAAGAAGGTCGTTATATAATGATAAAGGTGTCAATCTCTCAAGAGGATATAACATTTATAAACATGCATGTGCCCATTGTAGGAGCACCCAAATATACAAAGCAAATATTAATAGACCTAAAGAGGGAATAGATAGCAATATAATAATAGTAGAGACTTCACCATAACACTTTCAACAATAGATAGATCATCCATACAGAAGATCAATAAGGGGTCATTGGACTTAAACTACACATTAGACCAGATGGATTCAAGAGACATTTATAACATATTCCATCCAACAAATAACAGAATACATGTTTTTCTCAGGAAATGTGATGCCTACAGCTTTTTCTTCTTTCTCAAGATTTATTTGGCTATTTAGATCTTTTGTGTTCCATATGTATTAAAGGGTTCATATCCAAAATATATAAAGAACTCAGTCAAGTCAATAGCAAAAAAAAAAAAAAAAAAAAAAAAAAAGCAATTAAAAAATGGACAGAGGAACCAGATACTTTGCCAAAGAAGACATCCAAATGGCCAACAGATATATGAAAAGGTGCTTATATCATTAATAATCAAGGAAATTCAAACCAAAATCAGTGAGATGTCACCTCACATTTGTTAGAATGGCTGTTCTCAAAATAATAAGAGATAGCAAGGGCTGGTGAGCACGTAAAGCAAAGAGAACCCTTGTACATTGTCCATGGGAATGCAAACTGATACAGCCATTATGGAAAACAGTATGGAGGTTTCTCAAAAAAATAAACATAGAACTATCATATGATCTACCAATCTGTCTTCTGAGTGTATACCTGAAGGAAATAAAATCAGTACCTCTAAGAGATATGTGTGTTCCCATGTTCATCGGGAACTGTGTTCATAATAGCCAAGCTATGGAAACAACCTAAAATATATGTCAATGAATGAATGGATAAAGATATATATATGTATATGTATGTGTGTGTGTGTGTGTGTGTGTGTGTGTGTGTGTGTGTAAGTGTGTATGTATTCCTTAAAAAGTTTGATTCTTACATTTGTGACAATATGGATGAAACTGCGGGACATTATGAAATGAGCCAGACACAGAAAGAAAAATATTGCATGATTTCACTCATATGTGAAATCTAAAGAAATTGTATATGTAGAAGTGGAAATTACAGTGGTAGTTACCAAGGGTGGGGAGGCGTTGATGACCAAAGGATAAAAATTTGCAGTTATGTAGGATGAACAAATCTAGAGATCTAATGTAGAGTATGATGACTATCGTTAAATACACTATATTCAAGAAAGTAGATTTCAAGTGCTCTGAGCACATATTCAAAAAAAATGGCAACTATGTGACAAGATGAATATGTCAGTTGGCTTGAATGTAGTAATCATTTAACTCTTTGTATGTGTAATAGAACATCATGTTGTACTACTTAAATATATACATATTTATTAAGAGTAAAAATAAATTTAAAAATTGTATTGTGATTTCATTTTCAAATGCATGTTGTAGATGCATACTTAAAATGAAAACAGTTTTTTTTTTTAATTTGAGTAGAGTACAATTTAGTGCTCCGAATAACCTTTACATGATTCTGACTCATTGGTCTAGAGGAGGCGTTGATATGCAAGAACTGTCACTGTCGAGCTCATACCATCTGTAAAGCATAGAAAGTAGTTTAGTTATGGGATGATGTATTTGAGAGTGTAATTTTAGTTTAGTATATTTTTCATTCCACAAATTTGAAGTATAAAGGAGAAAAGAATATGACAAAATCATGAGGCTCTCAACACAGCGAGCAAGTTGGAAATTCTCCAATTAGCAATAATTGCAGAATCAGCACTTACTGTACTCTTGAAATAAATGCCTCTTTAGAGAAACTACAATTTAAATATTTCTCATACAAATATAGAAAACAACACTGTCTCAAAAGGAAATAAAATAAAAACATGCTGATTGGCAGCTGAGGTAATTGCTGCGTTCAAGTTATCTTATCTGTTTTTATATTTAAAAATATGCCCTACTTTTTTATTCCCATTGCCAGACCTGGAACAATGTGTATATTTTGCATTCTGAATAAAAGCCATAGTTCAATAGTAATGCTTCTTTAAAGATAGCAACAGATACTTGACGTCTCATAATTATTAGGGAAAGAGTAGAATTGGGAAAGGAATAGAAATCCACATTACCCATTCTGAGAGGTAACCCACATGGCCATCATAGATGACTAGAGCATTTCCTCCTGGGTGGACCAGCCTGAGCTATGTCTCCTGCCATCTTCTCATGGGTTCTGACGCGGAACAGAAGGAAATATCACACCTCAATGATTTTCAGACATTATAGACAGCCTTCTAAGGCCATCTTGGGAAACAAAACCAAAAAGGTCCCAGATACCAGATTGATGATTACAAATTCAAGTTTAAAATGTTGTGTGTATTTCACCATAATTAAAAAATAAATACGAGTTTAACTTCCAAAATGAAAAAAAAGAAACCCGCATTAAATTAAGTTTTTAACATAATTAATGTATTTGTGCTACTAAATTCTCTACCAGATTTTTCTTTAACAAAATGGACAAAATTTATATAGTTTAACATTTTGACTGTTGGAAAGAAGCAAAAATATATACATATTTTATCATTTTTTTTCTTTTTTAGCAAGTTTTTATTTAAATTCCAGTTAGTTAACATTCAGTGTAATATTAATTTCAGGTATGCAGATATCTGGATTTCTTTCCGAAGATACCAATAACACCTACTTTATACATAAGATATGTTTTTGTGTTGAGTGTTGAGAGTCATGACTTGGGGTCATAGGTTGATTTGTTGTATTTCTGAAGACAAGTGCAATATAATGAAGCTGAGATCTTTATAACTGACTCTGCTATACTCGAAGAAGAAATGAGAACTTGACAATATTTCTGAGTTCTTCATGAGGTTACGTTATAGCTTCCATGTCTAACATGACCCCCTCCATGGGGGTATAACGTAGATCACCTCACTGTGTCAATCATAAGTCAGGAGAGTTTCCACATGTTATCAGCATGTCTTCTGCTGGTGCAGGGTGGGTCTCAAGGTTCATCCAGTGATCTGAGTGGAAACTCAATGTTTCAAGCTTTGCGTTGGGGAATCCATTCTGAAGGCATTTGCACATCTCTTTGTTCAGAAGATTTTCTTTTGTTCATATAGAATTGAAAAGAAGTGGAACAAATCTCTCAAATCACAGCTCTTTTTGTTGTTGGAATCCTTATCAATATGTAACAATCTTAAAAGAATCATGAGGACCACGTGCCTAATGTTTCTCATCTTCTGGCATGAAGATAAAACACGTGGAACTTGAGTCAAAAATGATGTTTAAGCTCTAAGCTCTTATCTATACATGATTGTATTTCCCTCCCAACTAGAATAATCTCCAGTCTATCTCATATTGGTGAATCTGCATAATTTGGGGGAACATATATATGAGTTGGGGATTTTTCTCATCTTGTAAATATTTGTGAGCATGAGTTCTGTTTCATGTAGGTGCTGTGCATATGGGAATAAGGGGGGCCTGGTCCTCACTCCAATAGAGCGGATTCCAGCCACACTGGAAAGTGCATCATTACCAATCATGACAATTTCACTGAAGGAAAAAACAAATCACTAATTTTAATGCAAGTAGATAACAGGGTATCTAGTTTCGATCATGGGTCAGAGAAGCCTCTGTGAAGAAGTACCTCTCAAGATGATGGCTGACGGAAGCATGGACATTAGCCCTATAGACAGTGAAGGGTTATTTCAAGCAGAGGGAACTACATGGGAGTGTGTGAAGGCCCTGAGGTGAGCAGTCGCTTGGCGGAGTGCGGTTCAGAGAACACTAACGGTATCAAATGGAGTTAGAGGCATCAGGAGTGCCTGTTGAAGATTTTGCATTTAATCTAAGGTCATCGAAGCTATTGCTGAAGAACTGATCAAAGGCAGGGGTGGGAGCGGGGATCTAATGCCACCAGGAGACACGGCCTCTAATAGCAGTTGAGCTTAGCCAGCCTCTCCGTCCTGTCACTTGCTGGCCTATGAGCTTATCGCCTCCTGCCTGATGAAATATGAGTCTCTAGGTTTCTCATGCTCAGGGGGCACGTTCTCTTCTGTCGTTTTCTTCAGATAGGGAAGAAGGTCAAAGCCCTCCTTTTCCAATTCTAAGGTTATTAGAAAATAGGAGTGTGTTTTTCCTGAAAATTGTCACGTCAGGCCAAAATTACACTGAGTTCCAGGAGAGGATTAAATGGTTCCTAGACTGAAAGCCCAGACAAATCACGACCGAGTGGGAGGTGAGAGGGGTGTGCCTTCCTTCCCTAGCATCTCCGGGTGTGTGAGTGCATGTGTGTGCATGCATGAACCTGTTTGTGTGTGTGCATGTGTGTGTGTGTACGTGCACCTTTGTGTGCTTGTGTGCATGCATGCACCTATGTGTGCACATGTGTGCGTGTGCACCTATGTGTACGTGTATGTGCATGTGTGCACCTGTGTATGTGCCTGCATATGTGTGGGTGCACCTCTGTATGTGCCTACGTGCATGCACCTGTGTGTGTGTGTACGTGCGTGTGCGTGTATGTACCTGTGTGTGTCTGCGTGCATGTGTGTGTGTGCACCTACGTGTGTGTGCCTGTGTGCACTAGTTTAGGAATTCCCATGTGTGTTCTATGGAAATGTCGGGTACTTACATATTTTCTCCTTATCTTCAAACTCCAATTCTTCGTTCAAAAGACCCCTTTTAATGGCAGCATTTTTTCGACTTGCCTTCCTTCAGGAACTTAAACTCTCCAGTGAGTCCTGGGCTCCCGTTTTCCTCCTTGGAAAGGAGGAAAGTCTTTCCTGTTACCAGTCTTTCAAAGTCTGGTGGCTCACATGGACTGATATCAGTGGAGGCTTTCTTCTGCTAACTCTGATAAACACCAGCGGCTCCATTCTCTTGAGATGGGGAATTTTCTTCATTCTCTCTAACAGTAAAGGTTAAAGATGGATTTCTTCTCCAGTTACTTAAGGGCAAAAATACACGCTTAATTCAATCCAAGTGTATTAAATTTTCTCCCAAGAATACATGGTTTAGTCTCATAGATTGTATAAATTTATCTTATTAATTTGACTTTAACCTGATTTTGTAAATAACATCCTTGGCATTGTGCTGAGAAGCATTTGCCTCCTTCCAATGTCTTCTTCCAAGACAAAGGGCAACTCCATTAGCTGAGGATTTGTTATGTGTGGGCTTCCCTTAATGCAGTGGTAGCTGTCCGGTACACTAATTAACACGCTGTCCCAGAGGTCAGAAAACAACAAGGCTTTCAGGCCAAATTAAAATGACCAAACACTATGGCTTATTAAACTAATTAAAATACTGAGCAAGAAGCAAGAATGAAATAAGTTAATACACTTAGCTAGAGCAAGAAGAGGGTAAAAGAACTCCCTGAGTCCTGGTGGTGACATTGTTCACAAACCCTGCCCCTCTTGCTGCGTCAGCCTTCACGACGGATGGTTTGGCCCCAAGAACCAGAGTTGAGGTCAGAATGAGGGGGGACCACGGAGGACAATCTTTCCATCTATGGCGTGCCCCTACTCTACCCAAGAGTTGTAGGGCAAGTGTTCTTGGTGCAAGAGTTGGCCTGTTGAGCAGCCTCTGGTCATATTTGTGTTTCTTGAGTAGAGCTTATGTGGGATCAGAATGGAACTCTGTTGGGTGTCAACAAACCCAATGGCCAACTTCGAAGTGGAAAAGTGGTGGTCAACTTCGAAGTGGAAAAGTCCTTGTCTAAAGGCGGCATGATCACGATGTGGCTCTGTCCATCCCTTTGTATCTTTAAGCAGCATATTTTTCTTCTATTGCTTCTTCTATTTTTTCTATCTTGGGCATCTCTTACATATTATTCACTTACTATCTATATTAAATCATATGAATTCTGTATCGTACAAGCTATTTCTTATTCATTACATACACTAATCCCCTCCTGTGAGTTTTACCTATAACTCATATGTTTAATTTCTGGCATATTACTGTCTGTGCTTAATATTTCTTATGAACTACACCCATCCTATTTGTTTTCCTGTCTTCTATAGCAGATTGAATATTCTCAGCCTTACAGAAAATCCCCATCACAGAATGCCATTAGCTGAGCCATCTAATTTGATTAGTGTCATAATCACCAAATCTATTCTTTCTATTCCCCACTGTTTCCCCTGACAATAAAGGAGAATTTGCATAATTTAAGGACATTAAGAGACACTGGGGGTAGTTCAGGTGGGCTGAAAGCACAGGCTGTTGAGAAATTGATAAACTTGAGTCAACAGATACAAGTGACCGATTTAAGTGGAGTTCACAGGAGAGAAAGGTAACAAGGGTAAGTCTCCAGTTTCTGTATCTATTATATGTATTATTTACTAGAAGCATAAAATAGAAGAATAAATTAAGGAGTAGACTGAGGGGGATGAGGGGGGCGATACATTTTTTTTTTAAACAAACTGAAGGCTTGTGGCAACCTCACGTAGAGAAAATCTCCTGGCACCATTTTTCCGAGAGCATTTGCTGACTCGATGTCTCTCGTGTCACCATGTCACCTTTTGGTGATTCTTATAACTTTTCAAAATTTTCATTATCATATTTGTTACAGTGATCTGTGATCAGTGATTCTGACTCACTAAAAGCTCCAATGGTGGTCAGCATTTTGTAGCAATAAAGTATGTTTTAATTAAGGTATACACATTGCATTTTTTAGACATAATGCTACTGTACACTTAATAGACTATAGTATAGCATAAACATAATTTTTGTATGTACAAGGAGACCAAAAATTCATTTTATTGACTTTATTGTGATATTTGCTTTATTGCAATATTTGCTTTATTTAAATGATCTGGAACTGAAGCCACAGTGTCTCAGAGGTATTCCTGTAATGTATGCAAATTCAATTTTGGAATTATGCTCCAAGGGAGATGGTGAGTTGGTAATTAGTTAAATATTAATGTGAAACTTAGAAGACCAATCTGTTGAGTATATACAGTGAGAATATTTCTACATATAGATGATATTATATATCATGAAATTTAATGATAGCATCTAGGAAAAGAATGCAGAAGGGAAGAGAAACTCAATGAATCATATTATAAGCATATATACTACATATTTATACTATACTATATGCAGGTCCCATTTTTAGTTTTTTATTGTGTCAACATAGCTAAGCTAGAGTTAAGTTTCTCAGAATTTCCTTCCATGCAAATTTTCAGTTAGCTTCCTGCACATGGGATATTTTTCATGAAATTTGGAAGCAGCAGCTATGTTCTTTTTAAACACAGAAGGTCAGCAAAGGACCCAACCACCTTCCAGCTCAGGAACGCTACCACTCACATGCTTGGCTAGCGAAAAGAGTCAGGTCCAGCCAGAATTTCTCCCTCAGCTTTTGCAACTCCTGGGTCATACTGATATGAACCACTTTTCTCTGTATTATTTTGTTGTGGTGGTGGTGGTGGTGGTGGTGGTGATGGGAATACTACTGTAGCATCAAGAAAAGAGGAGCAAGGGGCATTGGGGTAGCTCATTTGGTTGAGCGTCTGACTTTGGCTCAGGTCATGATCTCACCACTTGCGAGTTTGAGCCCCGCTTCAGGCTCTGTGCTAACAGCTCAAAGCCTGGAGCCTGCTTCGGATTCTCTGCCTCCCTCTCTCTCCCCTTCTCCCATTCACACTCTGTCTCTCTCTCTCTCAAAAATAAATAAACATTAAAAAATTTAAAAAAAAAGAGAGAGAGAGGAGCAAAATAAACTTAACAGGCTACAGAGGACAGCACCAGGCATGATACTCTATGATACTGGGGCTGGAATTCTACAAATTCCAGTTTACTTTGGTCAGCCTACCTCCCATTAGGTTCTGCCAATAAGGAGCGAAGAAAGAGGTAAGAAAACATAAGGACAAGAGAAGAATTTACCTGTTTCTTGATTCCTGTCAGCAGTGACCCTTCCCTTAGTTTCAGGTTAGGGATTGTCCCATTACTCCCAGAACCTGCCTCATCACACCCCCTGAAGGCAGTTGGTGGGGTCCTTTCTGCAAAGGTCTCGATTCTGCCTCGTGGGACTCCCATGTCCAGGCTTTCACACACCAATGGCTACCCCACCAAGTCCCTCATCAGATGTCCACATCCTGATTTGGCAGCATTTTGGTTTTGATAACTTCGGCGCCTCCGTCAACACCCCTCAGTCTTAGAGCTGACTGGTAGTTGCTTCCTGCAGATGCCACCTTCGTGGTCCCTTGGTATCCCGTTTCCTCGTTTTCAGACTTTGAACACTGTACTTAAAAATCTCTATGTTAAGTGTAATCTCTTTATCCATGTGGAGTTAATTCTTTTGTCTTGCGTGGACCCTGTCTGACAAATACTGTCTCTCAAAACATGTGACTGCATGGTGGAAGAGTACCCAGTAGTTGGGAAAAAATTATGAAAGAAAATTTCTTGGAGCAGCTGGTACCTGAGCTGAATCTTCAGTGAGAAAATGTTTATAAGAATGTTTTACCAAGTTCTTAGCATAAATAAAAACATTCAGATGAATATTTCTTCTCATGTTTGCTCATATTGCCACTGTTATTGCTGTTTTTGTTCAGTATTATTATTATCATTATTATTAACACTACTATTACGAGGAATAATCAGGGTTTAGACAGTTGCGAGTGTTTTGGACGTGGGGTATGTGGTCGATCCAGGAAGGAAAAATGAGTGCACATAAAGGCACGTAGAACGTGTACAGGTACATGGTGCCTGACACGGCTCAGGTAGTTCAATGGAAATGGGCTTCTGGATGGAAAGGTTGAGGGGAATAAGGACACAACAGAGTTTGTGAACTGTGAGAACATGTGTGCGTCCTGTCCTGCAGAAGATAAGGAAACAGCAAGCTGATGACTGACACTCCTTTCTGAGCAGTGTCTCTCCAATGGAGGTCTGCTTACTTTTTGGAAGACTCATGTGGATTTATGTTGACCAGGGATGAGTCTATGCACTATTTCAGATGACAGGTACAGGTCATTTGATGGGAATTGATGAGAGGGTATGGGGAGAACAGAATGGATTTGGTGATGAGGAGGTAGAATTGGCAGCATTGGTGATTGATTTGGTATCGAAGGAGAAGCAGAAGGTAATTAACATGCAAAGTGAGGTTCTGGCAAGGACAAGTGTGTGCTTGGAAATGCCAGCCGTCGACACAATGGTTCTACAAAGGGGAACAGGGCTGGACTAACATTCTTAGTTCACTGTAAAACATGGCATGTGTTTTGGTCCATTTGGGCTGCTTTAGTAAAATAGCACAGCCTGGGTGGCTTCTAAACAGCAGAAATCTACTTGGAAGTCTGAGATCGGGATGCCGGCACATTCAGGTGGAGCCCCAACAGAAGTCTCCTTGAGTCTTCAGGTGTGGGAAGGGGCCGGGGAGCTCTCTGGAGCCCCTTTTATAAGGCACTAATCCCATTCATGAGGGCCCCACCCCCTGACCTTAAACACCTCCCAAGGACCTTCTCATACCATCACACTGGGCATTAAGATTTCAACATATGGGGGCACCTCGGTGGCTCTGTCAGTTAAGCGTCCAACTCCTGATTTTGGCTCAGGTCATGATCTCAGGGTGGTGAGATTGAGTCCTGTATTGAGCTCTGCACTGACAGCATGCAGCCTGCTTGGAATTCTCTCACTCCCTCTGTCTCTGCAACTCTCTCTCAGTAAACAAACAAACAAACATTCTTTAAAGAAGATTCCAACCTATGAATGTTGTAGGGACACAAATATTCAGACATAGCAGTGTGTTTTAGATATCTATTTACATAAGCTCCGTGTATGTAGTAAATACTTCTTTTTCACCGTGACATTCTCAACAGCTCCTATTAAATCAGGCAGAGAACAATCATACAGACACTGTTTATGGAAGGTAAGATGTTTGATTGTGAAGGAAGGAATGCATTATGAATTTTTACCACACAAATAATAGATGTTCCCAAAGAAGAATCTAGAAAAAAAGGACTAGGTTTGATAAAATATGAAAAAAACTAATCCCCAATTAAACCAAAACCTAAGTTTTGTATCACTGAGAAAAAAGGTTGTATTGCGAAGCCATTTGGAAAAACATACTGTATATTTTATCTCCGTAGGTCCACATCATGATGATTTTAGATGGATTCATTCATCTAGTTGAAACTTGAATGTCTGCTCTGCACCAGGCACGGCTCTAAATTCTGTGAATACTGTCACAAAGGAAACAGAGTCACCACCCTCACGGTGCTTATATTCTCATGGAGTGAGATGAACATATAAATAGTAGACAAATTACGTAGTGTGTCATAAGTAATGAGTACTGTGGAAAAATCAAGAAGGGTGAGGATGTTAGGAGTATCAGGGGCAGGGGAAGGCTGGCTGGGTCATTTAGACAAGTGAGGACACTGATAAGGTCTTAATTTAGTGGAAACCCCAGGAAGGGCAGTAGTAAGTCATACAGTTATGGGGTGTAAGGGGCGATTGGTTTAGGCAAAGGGGTTAGCAGATTCTGAGATAAGAATGTGCCTGTCAGGTGAGAGGCACAGTCCTGGCTGGGCTGGAAGCCAGAGAGGTGGCCCAGTTAGTGGTTCCTGTGAGTCTCTGCAAGACCCCCCATAGACCTGGTGGACAAGAGGAAGCACCAGTTAACATTTAACTTGTTTGCAGTGACCTATAAGCGTGGGATGAGACGCTTAGCTGGTTTAGAAAGCAAACAAACATCAGAATAATTTTGATTTTGGGCCTGAGAAATTAACAAGAGAGAGTACACATCGTGCTGGTGCAGATATAGGAAAATGAGCCATCGTGCATTCAGCTCAGGGGGAGTGCACATTCAGACAATTTTTTGAGCTCTACCCTACGTAGAAAATTTGAATTTTAATGCTTTTGACCCTGTCATTTTAGTTCTGAGAGTTTATTCCAATAGTATTATCAGAGAGCAACTTAGAGATATATTTAGGAGGAAACTTTTATTATAAAATTGCATAAGATAACACATTTGGAAATTACTGAACTTAGTAAAATACATTCTCATCCATCCATTAAATTCAATATTAGGCAGGGGCGCCTGGGTGGCTCAGTCAGTTGGGCGTCCGACTTCGGCTCAGGTCATGTTCTCATGGTTTGTGGTTTGAGCCCCGCGTCGGGCTCTGTGCTGACAGCTCAGAGCCTGGAGCCTGCTTCGGATTCTGTGTCTCCCTCTCTCTGGCCCTCCCCCACTCACACTGTCTCACTCCCTCTCTCAAAAATAAACATTAAAAAAAATTTTTTTTAATTCAGTATTAGGCAGCCATCAAATGTGGAAGCAATCTCTGGCAGAGACAGTCAAAGGGACCCAATATCTGCTTTCCCCCATTTCTTAATAGAAACTCCCATGGGTTTTTTTGCTAGGAATTTGACACATGGAATAAATACTTCATTTCTCAACTTCTATGCAGCTGTGAGTTACTTTGGACCCAGTGGTGGTTCTTGGTTTATAGGAAGAGAAGACTTCCTGAAAGGGAGGGGGCCTGTGTCTGCTGGTTCTTCCTCTTTCTTGCTGACTAGGCTGCACTTTTGTTGACCTTAAGAGCTGTAGCTCCAACAGCTGGAGATGTGACCTTTAGAATATAAGGGGCTGAGTGTAAAGGGACAGGAAGGAGACTCTACCCAGCCCCCAGTCAGCCCTTGATCGCCTTCCCCCACCCTCTTAAGCTTAGGCTATGTATATTACTGATGCTTCACATCTCCCTTTAATCCTAGATGGTAATTTTGAATCAACACAAGTGCAGGTCCTAGAGTATCTTACACAGTTAGCTTTCTAAATTCATCTGTGAGTTTGTGTATGTAGAGAGAGAGGAAGTAAGACCACAGGATGGAAGAGAGAGAACATAAATCATTTCATGGAACTTGATTTTCACTTCCCTCTTTGTCACTTTCAGTTCTAAAGGGATATTTTTACATAATCTCCATGTCCTCAAGATTCAAACAAAATAAAGTTTTTTTTTGTTTTTTTGTTTTTTTGTTTTTTTTTTTTACTGATTATACACATTGGCTTTCATCTATAGTTTGAAAGTTAATGAGTATACAGATGCAGATACATATGGGTACTTTTTTTAAAAAAATCAACATTTTGATAATAAAAACATACTACTAAGAAATAAATTCACACTGGCCTTTGTATATGTTTTTAGGAGAACTCATAAGTGAACTCAGGGACAAAGATTTTTCACATTCTAGGAATCAAAAAAAAAATACTACTTGTAGTTCATTAAAAAATATTATCAAAATATCCTATGGCCAAGTTAGAAATGAGTCAAAATAAATGAGAATTCAGTCTATAATGTAAATGTCCCAAGTCAAATGTTAGTAATAGTCTTCCAAATGGAGAGTACGTGAATGATCCTTTATAACAGAGAAGAGTTTATCCCGAGAATATGATCCTTGCCTAATACCAGGACACCTATTAATGTAATCACTTAGTCATTAAATATTTTTTAAATGTTTTTCTATACTTAAACTTTGTTTTGCAATGAAAATGTTTTACCCTTACAATAACGTGAGAAAACAAACATAATTTTTTAAAAATGTAGTAAGTACTAACTCAGCAACAATATGACATTGATTTTCACTTGGCCTTGGTTGAAGGTGGGCATTTGGGAAGTTTCGTATAAAAATAGTCACGAGCAGACATTGCCCTTTTAAAGTAGTAGATTCGTCGAGTACATAATGGCCCAGTTTCCCTGGAAAAGTAGAGAGAAGGAAACATAAGGAAAGGGGTTATAGGAGGTAAGGTATAAACAGAACTGATGCCTACCATGAGTTGTGCCTTCACAAAAGGGCTATGGGCCCGTCACCCCCAGAAGGGGAGGTCCGCACTAGGGTCTCATTGCCTCGGTGCAGACCCAGCAGCCTCCAGCTGACACTGTGGTACAGGCAGTCCTCATCACAAACACAGGAGGAATGAAACTCAGCCAAACTGACTTCTCTGGGAGGACGCCTCACGCCAGCTGTACATGAACATCCAGTTTTTTTGTGCAAGCTTCGGATCTAAATATCTTCCACTCACTAGGTAGGTCCTTGAGAGACATTAAGACTGGAGGGAAACATTAGACTTATAATTTCTTATAATTTCATATGAAACCAGGGTTTTCCCAAGGGTCATTAAGAACATGGGGACGATGGGAATGCAAGCTGGTGCAGCCACTCTGGAAAACAGTATGGAGGTTCCTCAAAAAATTAAAAATAGAACTACCCTATGACCCAGCAATTGTGCTACTAGGCATTTATCCAAGGGATACAGGTGTGCTGTTTCGAAGGGACACGTGCACCCCCATGTTTATAGTAGCACTGTCGACAATAGCCAAAGTATGGAAAGAGCCCAGATATCCATCGGTGGATGAATGGATAAAGAAGATGTGGTGTATATGTATACAATGGAGTATTACTTGGCAATCAAAAAGCATGAAATCTTGCCATTTGCAACTACATGGGATGGAACTGGAGGGTATTATGCTAAGTGACATTGGTCAGTCCGAGAAAGACAAGTATCATATGACTTCACTCATATGAGGACTTTAAGAGACAAAACAGATGAACAGAAGGGAAAGGAAGCAAAAATAATATAAAAACAGGGAGGGGGACAAAGCATAAGAGACTCTTAAATATGATGAACAAACAGAGGGTTACCGGAGGGGGTGTGGGAGGGGGGATGGGCTAAATGGGTAAGGGGGCATTAAGGAATCTACTCTTGAAATCATGGTTGCACTATATGCTAACTAATTTGGATGTAAATTTAAAAAAAATTAAGAATTATGTTGAAAAAAAAAAAGAACATGGGGACAGGACAGTACTAGGCAGCTACACCCTGTCACTGTCCTCCATTATGTCTGTATTTGACACACAGGCTCTGAGCAGGGAGCTCCCAAGTCCACTTCTTGGAAGCATTTACCTGAGATGCTGTGTATGAGTTTTAATTCCCAGGGAAGAGGTAGAAGTATCGTGTCATGGAGAGTCTCTCAATCGTGGGCATCTGGGTAATTATATTTGGAGTCTCGAATGAATATTGAACCTAAGGCAGGAAAGAAAATCTTTAGATACTTCCTAAAAGGGAAATCTGGACTTGTCTCTCAGGAGTCACAGAATTTGTGGTATGTTTTAAGGCTGTGGCCAGGGGGGTATACACAGAAGAAACGTTTAGCTTTTCCTTGGCTATAGTACATCCATGCATGATAGAGTATCCTCAAGCATTTTCTGAATAAACAAGGCCATCAGAATCAGAGAAACTCACACTGGTTCCGTGCAATATTTCCCCAAAACCTCCTCTTTAAACAAATGTGGAGTACAGGAAGGAATGCCAAGATGGCCTAAGAGCTTTCAGGATTCCCCACCCACCCACCCACCAAAAAAAATTGAGAATGGTTGCCCAGTCATGACATGGAAAAAAACAGAAGACCTGTACCTTTCGGAAAATCTCCTCCAAATGATGACAACAAGAATACATTTTGAAGTAGCGGATAAGATGGGAAATGAAGACAGAGCCATCTGTGTTCAGTCTCCAGGAAACGTTATCTGCAAATAAAAGGTATTAAAATACTGGGAGATGTGGCCTTTGTGTTGTGTGTGGAAGACTCTTAGAGTCAGAGCTTTTGGGCATAGTTTGATTTTAGTGCTTTGGAGGAGAGAGAAAGGCAAAGCTGGGACCTCCAGTGTCCCCAGGAGGCGCAGAGAAAACCGTCATAGACTCTCAGTCATCAACCCTGTTCATGCTCTTAGAGCCAAAGTTACCTGCCTCGGACTGCAAGTAGTGGAAAAGAAACTAATTCCTGTCGTGCCATTATGGACCTCCTCTTTGTTCTGTTTTCTCCTGTAATATTTTGCTCGTTTTTTATTGTGAACATCTCTTGAGCTACCACTTTTCGTGACCATTGCAATGTGATCAAATCTCTCCCATCGTCAAAAAGCTAATAGTCTAATGGTCACTTTATCTGCAGCTACCTTCCTGTTCCTTCCTCCTTTTAATGGTTGCATTCCTCAGGTTTGTCTCTCCCCACCGTCTTCACATCCTCAAGCCCTAGCCTGCTCACCCGTCTGCTGTCTCCCCCACCACCCTGACTTTACCAAGTCACTTTCCCCAAGGCCATCCATGGCCTCCACGTCATTTAATCTCATGGTCACTCGCTGGGTTTCACCTGATCTCTCTCATTCAAATCAGAAACTGGCCATAAGTCCAGTGGAGGCTTTCTTGGTCACACTGACCACACATACATACCCTTACTTTTCTTTCTTATGCCCTGATAGGAAACTTCCTGAGCCCAACTTGCAAATACTCTGCCTCCCAGCTTGACCTCTGCCATCCACAAGCCTCAGCTTTGGGATCTCGTCTCCATCTGTTCTCTGCTCCTGTATAATTTCATCCATTTTTAGACTATGAGATATAATTCTCAGCCACCACCTCCCGAATCCTGGTGCCATTCTCTTTTCTGAGGTACACAGCTTTGTAACTCTCTCTGTTTCATCTGGAAATATGCCAAAGGCATCTCACACTTTCTGGCAGGATTCCTGTTTTAATGAACACGCCATGACCATCCCTTGAGTCCTCTGTGTCATCCCTTCTTACTCACCTGCCACATCCTCCCAACACTGGGTCCTAGACATTTTATACACTAATTCCTTCTGGATTCAACAGCTGTGTCTTCCCGAGACTGCCATTAATAGCTGTGGCCAGTAACCCTGCAGTAGCGTTTTAACCCGCCTCCTTTATTTCCTGCTGTACTGTAATCCATTCCCCACAGAATCCCCGGAGTAGTTATATAAAAATGATAATCTTGGGGCGCCTGGGTGGCTTAGTCGGTTAAGCATCTGACTTCGGCTCAGGTCACGATCTCACCGTTCATGAGTTCAAGCCCGGCATCGGGTTCTGTGCTGACAGCTCAGAGCCTGGAGCCTGTTTCGGATTCTGTGTCTCCCTCACTCTCTGTCCCTGCCTCACTCGTGCTCTGTCTCTCTCTGTCTCAGAAATAAATAAACATTTAAAAAAATTAAAAAAAAATAAATAAAAATGATAATCTTACCATTTCATTGCTTAAGTTTCACCAAAACTTCCTATTACTATTAGTATAAAGTAATATTAGTAATAAAGTATGTAAACAGAAAAGATCAAATCCTTCCCGAACCTATGAGGCCCCAAATCGCATGACCCCTCCTGACCTCTCCAACCTCCCTCTCAGCACTGAGCCCCAGCTCTGTGCTCCAGATATACTGGCCCAGTTTTCCAGGCTCCTTTCTTTCCCAGGTCCTCTGTGCTTTTTCTGTCTGGAATGTTCCTCGCTTACCCTTGACATAGTTAACTCCTTCATCTTTCAACACGTTTTTCCTCAAAGCACCTAGCACAGTCAAGAGACAGTCAGTATCTACTTGTGAGACGTGGGTGTATATTTTCCCCTGAGTTAACCTCTGCCTCTCTGCTCCGACCATATGCTCCATGAGGTTCAGTAAGCACATCTGCTTCACTTGTGGATCCTACACCCTGTGCTCACTCCACCTTAGCGGGTCGTTACGTGTGCAAAAATGAAAGCAAGAACTTTACATGTTAGACCGCATTTCCTTAAGTAAGTTAAAGAGTCTCTTAGATACATACCAGCCCATATATGCCTTCTTAACTTCCTTTAATTGCCAAAAGTATAGAGCTCTTTTTTCAAATAAAGTTTTATTTAAACTCCAGTATGTAAAACAAAGAGAAGTATGACTGTTCCAGGTACCGAGTGGGTGTTCCCTGCATAGCCTTTTCCTGTCAGATGACACTCAGAGGGTCCTCCAGTCCCTTGCTGCTCATGTGTGGCCATGGGCGGACAGCACTAGCCTCACCACAGGGTGTTTTGAAAGGCACCATCTCGCCACCCGCCCAGACCCACTGAATCAGAACCCTGCCTGTAATATCATTCCAAAGGGATGTCTGTGCACATCACAGTTTGTAATCACTGCAGTAGAGGACTTATAACTGTGGCTTTGTAAACAAGATTCTTGAAAGTGCCCTGGTTCTCTAAATCACCCCAATGTCGTGGGTGACTGTTAAATAGATTTTCTGCAGGTTTGACCACGATCAGCTCAGTATATCTTGTGTTTCTATCTCCTACTTTGTCTTTGCTGCCAAAGGAGGATTTTCAGTCTTGGCTGCATGATGCTGAAGTCAGGCATTTGAATATTAACTAATTTTTTTAGATTAGAGTCAAATAATAATGTAAGAGGTTCTGGAATGTGTGAAGAAAGTACTACAGTTTTACTGATTACCTGTTTAATTGCTAGCAGGTGATGAGGTAGACCAAATCATGTGCCATTGCTGTCTGAACAAACAAAAACAACTCTGATTTATAGTTAGACTATTGTAACACTGGATCCTCATAAAACTCCGGTTTATTTTGAATGTTTCCTCCAAAATGAAGACTTCTAGCTTTCTAGTTATAAAAACCTCCATATTTTAAATCTATTCTCTGCCTAAAATCTATCATGAAGGAAGAGATGTTTTTCAATCAGCAATCACATAGGATCACAGCCAGGCCTGTGATCTGGAAACTAACAGGAGATCGAGAAGCTTCTGTCTGAAGTCACTTACGTGGAGTCGAAGATTTGAAAGCGATGAAGTCCTTCTCCACATGGGTCTTTTGTACGGCATCACTGAAGATGTACGGTGCTGAGGGCTGGTTTTCCGGCCATGCACAGGCTTCTCCCACATCTGTCACCCAGACAGCCCCGTTGCCTTCTGGGAGAGACACCCTTGTCTTACAAAAGATGTTACAGACACAGACACACAAAATGTCTCTTAACCCTTATACCTTTACTTCAATACATTTCCATCTGGAATTTATTAAAAATGCCAGTATCTTCCTGATAGAAAAACTGCCTCACTGACTGGGAACTACACAGAGGCCACTTAAGTTTAGTAGAACCTAGTCCCAGATGATCGGGACACGTGCTGTTATTCTAGCGTACTTAACACTTGTTCAACAACGATACGGGCTTCGTATCTTTCTGGAGCAGGCCAAAGTGCCGTTCTACAGCGTGGTTTCTCTGCCTCAGCCCTGGGAAGGCGAAGGCTGGACACCAGGCTAATCACAGAAAAAAGTGGATGGCCACCCCCTGCGTCGCCCAGCTCCAACTCACTGCCTCGGCAGGCCTGCATGATGATGACCTTCGGTTTGTCTTTTAGGTTCCTACAGTTGCGGTTGTTGAAAATCTGGAAGATGGTGTCGTCTTGAAGGATATCTGGCTCTTCCTCCCTGTGCTTTGTCCCACAGATCCCGTCCAGGATGCCGTGTGACATCAACACCAGGAACGTGCTGTCTGAGAAGCGGTGCTCTGGGCGGGCGGCAAAGTGCTTCAGCTCGACCTTCATTTCCTGAAAGAGTTTCCAGACTTACCACCTGGGAGCTGTCTGTGTCTACTTTGTGCTCACACGGTACATGGACTTTACACACACACACTCAAGAGGGAGAGAGAGACAGCAGAAATGGAGTGATCAGACGATTTGGACAGCATGGAATTGTACGAGAAATTATGTTCTGACATACAGCCAGAAAGCTGGATGCATGGAATGGAAAAGCAGGGTTTTTTCATACAGCGTGTAGCCCGGTGGTGTTCAGTAGATCCTTAGACTGAGGGAGATGCTAGGAGGTGGAGTACAGGGAGGGACACGTGAGGTGATGGGTCTCCTGCCAAAGGCTTTGCTTTTCACAACCGTGTTACAGGCTGCAATTGCCCTGAGGTTTCATTAAACAAAGAGTGAGACAGAGACAGAGACGGAGGGACTGTTTCCACTGACATAGAGACGTGAACAGATTCCTTGCTAGGTTTAAAATGGTTTGTCTAAAGCCTCCCGTGGTATTTTTTTTGGACGAAGCCAGAATCACAACTTCTGTGTATGTATATGTACAAAACTTGTTTTGTTTTGTTTTTTAACCGCCTACTTGGCTTCACATTCACACACATGATACTGAAATTATAAAGGCCTCAGAGTCGTGTCTCACATAGACTATCAAGTGATGGGTGTCTCCAAAACTGAGAGCATTAGCAAGAGCCAGCCTGTTTAGTGAACTACTGCCATCTAGGTCTTGGCCTTCAGAGTGTACGTTGGGAGAGGCTGGGGTACAGGATGCCCGTTCTAGAGAAATGCAGTTTCTGTAACATGCGCTCCGTTCTGACAGCCGCCAAGGAAGAAGTCCAGGAAGGAGATGAAAGGAGGGACACTCATCCCAACTCATCCCACTCTCTGGGGCCATTACCTGAGCGGTGAGATTTTCCTTTATAACCACTGAATATCCAAGGTTCTCCAGCAGATCTCGCATCCCCGAAATGTCCTTTTCACAGCCTACTCGCTCAGAAAGATAATCGAATGTTCTATTGCAAATGATGAGAGCCAGGCGCATTCGGCTCTTCTTCTCCATCACTGGATAGATCTGCAGTTAACCGACACAGAGTGAGTTGCACCCAGCCTCCCCACTTTTACCTCCAAATCCTATGCAAAATAAGCCCTTACAATTATAGATTGGATGGCTGGAGGACTTGGGGATGGAACTAGGGATTCATGAACAAGGCACCAGACTAAAAACGTGTAGTAGTTCTGAGTACACACTCCGGAAACCTTGCTTTGGTTCACTGGTGGTGAGGAGTTTAAAGTATGTTTGAGGATGGGATGAAACAGACAGGAAACCTGATGTAAGGGCCCCTTAATTAGATAACATGATTGAATAGCATCCTATGCCTTTGGGGCTGATCCTAAGGCATCTGTAGCAAGAACTGAAATTTCCAGTGAGTTCCATGTTGTTTGAGTGGACAACCTTGTGTGCCCCTATTCCAAAGTATATTACCTCATGTGCCATTATTGTCTTTGGTTCCTTAAAATGGATACAAGGACAAAGCTTCAGCACATTGATTTGGGAAGCCTGGGTTACCTGAAAAACTACAAGAGAAAAAATTACTCATTAAGGAGTAGCACCCACTATCTAGCAGTCATGAGGATCTTTTCACCGGGCTCTCATTCTTAGCAAATGCTCACCGCCATCCCTTCAAAAGGCTTAATGAAACAACAACAAAAAAATCATTTTGTATTACAAATGACAAAAAGAGAAATCTTCAGTACTACCATCTTTCTTTCTGCTTCTTACTGACCCCACGGACAACTTTTGTTTTTGTCAGTGGTCATGGCATTGAGCAACCTTTCAATCCCCGTGCATTAGTCTCACGCAGACACAGTACCTAAGATTTGGAAGGAAGCCTAATGTTCATGTGGCCTGGTCAAGTGATTATTCAGTTATTTAACTCCACTAAAATATCCCTACTGTGCACATTATTGCCACCAGTGCAGTGTCTCCACTAACAGAGACCCTGCAGAATTCTAAAGCATTTTGACCAATTCTGAGGATCCTGAAGTGTGAGCTTTCTAAGCACTGGTGTATATAGTTCCTGCATTGGAACCATCGAGACAAATGTCTCCTTCCTTTTCCCGTGAAAGCTCACTAATACTTCTACGGCTTCTCTCCTCGTGTTTCGATCACTTTATGTAAATGTGCCCCTAAAAACTATGAACATAATTGCTCTTAATTGTGCTTGCTGTATGGTAGGCTTCATTAGGACAGGGAAGATGTGTTTAATCTCTGTATTTCCTATGCCTAGAATGATTATCTGGCACAGATGAAAAGCCTACAACCACTTATTAATGAGTAGTTACCTTCCAATACTTGAAAATAGCTACCAGGCATCTTTCCCTTTTCTTGTTGTAGTTTTCCCGTAGGGAAACAAGCCTTCCGGTCCTTCCAGTATTGCTGGGTAAGAACAGTTTCATCTTCTGAACCAACAGGTCTGTTCGTTTTCCCACACGTCTGCCCACCTGCTGTCCTTCCCCTCCTGTGACAAAGGACGGCACATTCTTCCTCCTGGCCGAGGGTGGAGACTGTACTTACGTTCCTGCTCCATTTCCTCTCACCTGCGAGAATTGTACTCGGGTGTTTCCTCGTCCCCGTCTTCTGCATCATCTGTACCCCTTCTTGCCTCTGCTGTGCTCTCCCTGCTGGCGTATCACATGCCTTGATATCCCTTTATCTGTTACGCACTCTGCCCCTGCACTTGGTGTCCCATCCAGCTATTGTGTTTCGCCGCTCTGCTTCTCAGTACAATTTGTTAATTGTACTATTTTCATCTCTCATTCTCTTTTCTTCACGCGGTAGACACTGACTGTCATTTTCAACACTTAAATGCTTGAGATTGAGGTCACCACTGGCCATCTGTTGCTTCTTGAGCATTCAAACGTGGTCGAGCACACCTTCCTCCTTGAGCAGGGTTCACCAGGCTTCAGAGGCTCTGCGTGCGGTAACCGTCCTCTCTCAAGCTGGATGCCCTTCGCCGGCCTTGTGCTTCCTCCACGCCTCCCAGAGTTGGGTCTTTCTACATTGAACCCTCTAAGATGTTCTGTCAGCATCTCTCCCCAGGTGGCCTCTTCCAGACATGTCATCCTAAATACTGTCTACATGCTGCTGAATCCTGAGATTTACTCCCGTGCCTGGTCCCCCTGTGAACCACGCGGCTGAATCTACCTGTGTATTCAACACGTACCCTTGGATGTGATCCAGGCAACAAAGTAAATGTGTAGAGAGAAGGACTCCTGATATTCGCCCACTCCTACAAATAGGTTTTTCCTCAGATTTCTCTCTACTACAAGTTTTTTGCTATCTCAGTTCCTCACACCCTTCACCTAGTTGCCTACCCAAAACACAGAATCATCCTTGGTTCGTCCTCTTCCTTATTTAGCCCACAGCCAGTCCAGCATAGTTTTTGTTGACTCTCCATCCCAGAGAGCTCCAGATTTGACTACCTGACATCTTCCCTACCATGACACCAGCCGAAAGCTATGATCTCTTCACTGAAACATTTGAACACATTTGACCTTTCTGATGCTATGCCGGTTTATCACTCCTCCACCTAAAAACTTCTAAGGGCCTTTCTATTGCAAATACAATCCCGATACTTTCCCACTCTCTAAAAGGCTCTAAATAGTATGGTAGCTCCAAGCTGAGACCGTAACAGCTCCTTCTACCACGTCCCTCCTAATCTCCTACTCTCCCATCAGATTGATCTTGGGACATGGTAAGACCATTTCTGACTGAGAGCTCTTGGGATTGTTTCCTCCTTCCCTGCAAGGCCTTGGCCTCAGAGTATGACACATCCCATCCCAACTGGTCACATTGTCCTGAATATCACATCAGATGAGTTCTCATAGCTCTTCATCCTGGCCCACATGCCTCGCCTCTTTTCTCTCGTCCATCCCCTGAATTACGCTTGTATTTTGGTCATTCTTACTATATAAATACCTTCACTGCACCGTAAACTCCATAAAAGCAGGATCTTTATTTATCTCGCTTCCTGCTATAAACACAGTGATTAGAACAGCATACATAGGTTTTTAGCTAATATATGCATATATACATATGGATATATGAATAGATAAGACAGTGAATAAAGATGGCAAAATGTTTATGCCTTTGTAAGCTTGTCCAGAACTCCTGAAAACATGCTAATCCAAACACAACAGCGCTATCACTCCTTCCTAGACGCTATGATTCTCGGATGTGGTTCAGTAAGTCATCAGTTTCTTTAGTGATCACACGGTATATGTGACCAGTCTTGTTGTGCTTTTCTTAACGTGTTTCTTTTCCCTTTTTTATTTTATTTTTTTACATTTTATTTATTTTTGAGAGAGAGAGAGAGAACAAATCGGGAAGAGGCAGAGAGACAGGAAGACACAGAATCTGAAGAAGGCTCCAGGCTCTGAGCCATCACTACAGAGCCCGATGTGGGGCTCGAACCCACAAACTGTGAGATCATGACCTGAGCCAAAGTAGGACACTTAACCGACTGAGCCACCTAGGGGCCCCTTAGCGTGTTTTTCTTAACCACATCCTTGTTCTATTTGCAGTTGTTAGTTGATCTCTCTTTGATGCTTTATTTATCTTTATAGATGTTATTAATCAATCTCATTTAAAAATAGGAGTCTCAGAAAAGTTGAGGTAATTCCACCGGGGAACGTGGTTAGTCAGGGGCAATGATGGGCTCAGTGCAGAGATGGCTTGTGTTTTATTCCAGCTCTCTTTCTGTTGCCCAGTAGGGGCCTCTCTGTCTGCCTCAGCTCATCTAGTGTCACCACGTGTCCATGATGCTGCCTGTCCTAGGAGAACCCATGCCTACGACCCCCAGCCTTCTTCCCCAATTCATGATCTTCACTTTCACTTCCAGATTCTCAGAAGATGGAGAGCAGGGATGTAAGTGTTGACCTTGCTTGTGACCTGGGGGTTGTGAGGAAGTCAGAAAAAACCCAGAGTTTCTGGGGCACCTGGGTGGCTCAGTTGGTTGAGCGTCCAACTTCGGCTCAGGTCATGATCTTGCAGTTTGTGGGTTTGAGCCCTGCGTTGGGTTCTTTGCTGACAGCTCAGAGCCTGGAGCCTGCTTCTGATTCTGTGCCTCCCTCTCTCTCTGCCCCTCCCCAACTCATGCTCTGTCTGTCTCGGTCTCAAAAGTAAATAAACATTAAAAAATTTTTTTTAAATAAATAAATAACCCAGAGTTTCGGGAACCGATCCCAGTGGTCTTTCCCCTGTGACTTAGGGCCTCTGTAATGTAGGGCCTTATCCTGAGTGAGCTTTGAAGGTTTCCAAGAGCCATTTGGTTTGGTGGCTTCCACTATAGGGAGAGCCAATGCCTGGGCTGACAGCATTTTTCTTTTTCTTCACTTTGTTCACATTTACTTCAGATTCCAAAGTGGAATGAAGAAGAAGTTAAATATCAATGCTCTTCTCTGTAGATTATTTGCAGAGATGGTAACTGAAAATTCAGGTTTCCTAGCTCTTTAATGCAGGGCCTGAGGACACCTCTAGAGGTCTGAAGGTTTTCATTGTGGTGTGAGATTTGAAGGCACTTACCTGTTGAGGAGGAAAATGATTTGATTTTGCCAGATTCATCCCTCTCATTTTCATCAAGAATTTCTGAAATAATTGAAAAGAAGATTTGTTAGCAGACCTAAGTTTCTAGAACCTCCATACTTGAAACTCTTTCCCTCGTGATCACAAGTAAATGACTCTGTTCAGCATGGGCCTTCCCTATGAAGCATGGGAATTTGGCTCATTTTCTAAGCTCCAGCTTTGCTTCTTAAGGCCTGTGACTTTATGCCAAGTGAAGGAGGAGGCAGAGGTTCCATGAAACAACGAAGGGCTCATTATGCTCCTGCTCATGTGATTTCAGGAATAATCAAATTCTTTAATCACAGTTTTCTGCAATAGCATTTTTCGTTCTGAGGAAGGAAAGTGCACATCTCTGTAAAGTTAGTCTTTGAGTAACGACAGAATAATCCCAGAAGGATGTTGCAGGCTTTGAGAATATACTCATGTGTATATTATACTGTAGAGAGGGACAGCAAACTGTGGCCTGCAGGCCAAACTCCATCCACACCAGTGTTGGCCAATAAAGCTTTATTGGAACATACTCACACTCACTTTGTATTTATTGTCTGTTGCTAATTTTATGCCACAGCATCAGATTGGAGTTACTGTGACAGAGAACGTTTGGTCGTAAATGCTTAAAATGGTGACGCTTGACCCTTCATAGGAAAAGTGTGCCTCCCATGCTTCAAAGACATATTGATGCGCCACGGCCCCTTACGTTCCCTCTGTACTCCTTTAACAAGGACGGATCTAGGTGCTTAGAGATTTATTCCTTGGGCTAAGCCACACGTGAGCAGACGATGTTGGATTTTTTGTTTTTATTGAACATTTCACATCTGGGAATAGGTCTCGAGTCCACAGCGTATGGCCAGTGTCCCACAGACTGGCTAAAGGCTGTCCCAGAATTTCCTAGAGCCCAAGCACCATTTACACATTGAACAGACGTTCACTCAGCACCTATTATGTGTCAGGGCTGGTTTCCAGGAGCTCGGGCTACCTTCTGGACGAAGCCGACACAGATCTATGCCTCATGGAGTTTATGTGTTAGCTGGGGAGACGCGGCACAGTGACTGAGAGAGGTTATGGAATGATTGAAGGTGACAGATGCTGAAGAGAAAAGAAAAGGTGCAGCAATATAAAGTGATTGCAGATGCTGGCAGAGGGTCTGGGGCAGACCGGGACATTTTACAGTCTTAAGTACGATAGGCAGAGAGGGGACTAGACATGTGGATAGTTGATTCTCCACTTGCAAATAGAAAATAAGAACACAGAGACCGCATAAGGAGAGCAGATACCAATGAGTTACCTGTCCTTTGACTTCAGATACTCACTTATAGTCGCCTCGCTTTTGGAACTGAAGAAATGGTTCTTTAGCATTTTGCCCACCATTTGAGTTTTCTCAGTGAGATCACCAACCAGGCCTTCAGTCTTATCCACAATGACATTCACTGTTTCCCCTAGTGTTTGTATCTCTCGTTCTTTTAACACCTTCTTTTCCTTCAAGTCCTCAAAAAAGGTACCAAGCATGCCATGGGCAATCCCCTTTTTGTCATTGATCAGATCTTGGGGTGATTTCTTGTCTGTGAGAACAATAAGATTTTAAGTATGGAAAGGACTTTGGATGTCTGATTCTAGGCCCATGGGTCTCAAATTTTTAAATGCAAAAGTATCCGAGAGCTTGTTAAGCAGAGCTCCTGGAGCTCATTCCTAGAAATCTGATTTGGTAGATCAAGGTGGAGTTTATTATTTTTATTTCTATGTTTTTGTCAACTCTCTGTCCAAAGGTGCTCCAGATTTGACCATGTGACAACTTCCCTACTATGGCAACACCAGCCGAAAGCTATGATCTCTTAATTAAAACATTTGAACACATTTGACCTTTCTGATGCTATGCTGGTTTATCACTGCTCCACCTAAAAACTTCTAAGGGCCTTTCTATTGCAAATACAATCCCGATACTTTCCCACTCTCTAAAAGGCTCTAAATAATATGGTAGCTCCAAGCTGAGACCATAACAGCTCCTTCTACCACGTCCCTCCTAATCTCCTACTCTCCCATCAGATTGATCTTGGGACATGGTAAGACCATTTCTGACTGAGAGCTCTTGGGATTGTTTCCTCCTTCCCTGCAAAGCTTTGGCCTCAGAGTATGGCACATCCCATCCCAACTGGTCACATTGTCCCAAATATCACGTCAGATGAGTTCTCATAGCTCTTCATCCTGGCCCACATGCCTCGCCTCTTTTCTCTTGTCCATCCCCCGAATTACACTTGTATTTTGGTCATTCTTACTATATAAATACCTTCACTGCACTGTAAACTCCATAAAAGCAGGATCTTTATTTATCTCGCTTCTTGCTATAAACACAGTGATTATAACAGTATATGTAGGTTTTCAGCTAATACATGCATATATACGTACGGATATATGAATAGATAAGACAGTGAATAAAGATGGCAAAATGTTTATGCTTTTGTAATCATGTCCAGAACTTCTGAAAACATGCTAATCCAAACACAACAGCGCTATCACTCCTTTCTAGACACTATGATTCTTGGATGTGGTTCAGTAAGTCATCAGTTTCTTTAGTGATCACACGGTATGTGTGACAGGTCCTGTTGTGCTTTTCTCAACGTGTCTTTCTTAACCACTTCCTTCTTCTGTTTGTGCAGTTGTTAGTTGATCTCTCTTTGATGTTTTATGCATCTTTATAGATGTTATTAATCTCCTTTAAAAATGTGAGACTCAGGGGGGCGCCTGGGTGGCTTAGTCGGTTAAGCGTCCGACTTCAGCTCAGGTCACGATCTCACAGTCCGTGAGTTCGAGCCCCGCGTCAGGCTCTGGGCTGATGGCTCAGAGCCTGGAGCCTGCTTCTGATTCTGTGTCTCCCTCTCTCTCTGCCCCTCCCCCGTTCATGCTCTGTCTCTCTCTGTTTCAAAAATAAATAAACGTTAAAAAAAATTTTTTTTTTTAAAAAATGTGAGACTCAGAAAAAAAAATGAGTCTCAGAAAAGTTAAGATAATTCTACCAGGGAACGTGGTTAGTCAGGGGCAATGATGGGCTCAGTGCAGAGATGGCTTGTGTTTTATTCCAGCTCTCTTTCTGTTGCCCAGTAGGGGCCTCTCTGTCTGCCTCAGCTCATCTAGCATCACCACATGTCCATGACGCTGCCTGTCCTAGGAGAACCTATGCCTACGACCCCCAGTTCTCCCCCAGTTCATGATCTTCACCTTCACTTCCAGATTCTCAGAAGATGGAGAGCAGGGATGTAAGTGTTGACCTTGCTTGTGACCGGGGGGAAAGTGAGGAAGTTAGCAATAACCCAGAGTTTCTGAACCTATCTCAGTGGTCTTTCCCCTGTACTGTAGGGCCTTACCCTCAGTGAAGTTTGAGGGTTCACGTGAGCCAGCAAGTTTGGTGTCTTCTACTATCGGGGGATCCATTTCCTGGGATGACTCAGCATTTTCCTCTTCTTCACTTTCTTCATATTCTTCACTTTCTTCACTTTCATCTTCATATTCTGCAGTAGAATGAATGAGAAGTTAAATATCCTTGCTCTTCTCTGTAGATTATTTGCAGAGACGGTAACTGAAAACTCAGGTTTCCTAGCTCTTTACTGCAGGGCCTGAGGACACCTCTGGAAGTTTTTGTCATCACATGAGATTTGAGGGCACTTACCTGTCGAAGAGGAATATGACCCGCTGTTGTCAGAGTCATAATTCTCAATTTCATCAAGAATTTCTGAAATAATCGAAAAGAAGATTTATTAGCAGACCTAAGTTTCTAGAACCTCCATACTTGAAACTCTTTCCCTCGCGATCACAAGTAAATGACTCTGTTCAGCATGGGCCTTCCCTATGAAGCATGGGAATTTGGCTCATTTCCTAAGCTCCAGCTTTGCTTCTTAAGGCCTGTGACTTTATGCCAAGTGAAGGAGGAGGCAGAGGTTCCATGAAACAACGAAGGGCTCATTATGCTCCTGCTCATGTGATTTCAGGAATAATCAAATTCTTTAATCACAGTTTTCTGCAATAGCATTTTTCGTTCTGAGGAAGGAAAGTGCACATCTCTGTAAAGTTAGTCTTTGAGTAACGACAGAATAATCCCAGAAGGATGTTGCAGGCTTTGAGAATATACTCATGTGTATATTATACTGTAGAGAGGGACAGCAAACTGTGGCCTGCAGGCCAAACTCCATCCACACCAGTGTTGGCCAATAAAGCTTTATTGGAACATACTCACACTCACTTTGTATTTATTGTCTGTTGCTAATTTTATGCCACAGCATCAGATTGGAGTTACTGTGACAGAGAACGTTTGGTCGTAAATGCTTAAAATGGTGACGCTTGACCCTTCATAGGAAAAGTGTGCCTCCCATGCTTCAAAGACATATTGATGCGCCACGGCCCCTTACGTTCCCTCTGTACTCCTTTAACAAGGACGGATCTAGGTGCTTAGAGATTTATTCCTTGGGCTAAGCCACACGTGAGCAGACGATGTTGGATTTTTTGTTTTTATTGAACATTTCACATCTGGGAATAGGTCTCGAGTCCACAGCGTATGGCCAGTGTCCCACAGACTGGCTAAAGGCTGTCCCAGAATTTCCTAGAGCCCGAGCACCATTTACGCATTGAACAGACGTTCACCCAGCACCTATTATGTGTCAGGGCTGGTTTCCAGGAGCTCGGGCTACCTTCTGGACGAAGCCGACACAGATCTATGCCTCATGGAGTTTATGTGTTAGCTGGGGAGACGCGGCACAGTGACTGAGAGAGGTTATGGAATGATTGAAGGTGACAGATGCTGAAGAGAAAAGAAAAGGTGCAGCAGTATAAAGTGATTGCAGATGCTGGCAGAGGGTCTGGGGCAGACCGGGACATTTTACAGTCTTAAGTACGATAGGCAGAGAGGGGACTAGACATGTGGATAGTTGATTCTCCACTTGCAAATAGAAATAACACAGAGACCACATAAGGAGCGCAGATAACCAATGAGTTACCCGTCCCTTGACCCGAGATACTCACCTAAAGCCAGCTCGCCTTTGGGACCGAAGATACTTTTCACTAACATTTTTCCTACTATTTCTGATTTCTCATTGAGATCATCAATCAGGCCTTCAGTCTTATCCACGATGAGGTCCACTCTTTTCCCTAATGCACGTAACTCTTGCTTTGTTAACGCCTTCTTTCCCTTCAAGTCCTCAATAAAGTCGTTCACCCTATTGCCGGCCATCCCCGTTTTATCGTAGGGCAGGACCTTGGGGTAATGTCTTGTCTGTGAGAACAATAGGGTTTTAGGTATGGACAGACTTTAGATATTGGATTCTAGGCCCATGGGTCTCAAATTTTAACATGCAAAAGAATCTGGGAGCTCGGTAAATAGAACTTCCTCATTCCCAGAAATCTGATCTCAGTGATCAGGGTGGAGTGTGTTATTTTCATTTCTCCCAATGTCTCAGATCATGGCAAATCTCCTCGCCCAACGACCACACTTAGAGTAGCACCAGTCGCCTTCAAGATTCTGCTCTTTTACAGGTGGAGAAAGTGAGGCTCACAGAGAGAAAGCAGCCTCACTAACTAGCTTGGTGATGGCTGACTCAGTTCTATCTCGGTGTCACCTATGATCTCTTTACTTCCTGTCACTTTTATCACTACTCGTTTAAAAACCTGCCATCATCAATAGTGTACCAGTAAAGCACGGACATATTAGCATCTGTGAAAGGACCCCTGTTTGTGTTCCGAGGAAGGGCTGCAGGGCGACTCTGGCCTCAGAGACTGAGAGAACACAGTGTGGCTGGTTTGGTCCCTGCTGTTCATGAGAGGTCACACGGGGAGCAGAAGCATGGAGGAAATGAAATGCCCCATGGACAGCCCCTCACCCTGCTGAGGACACTCGTAAAACGGGTAAGAACTCTCAGTGTGAGTTCACAGAAAGGGCTAAAATCATAGCAAAGTGTTAAGAAGATAGCTCCAGATTTTTTACATCTCCTTCCTTTTCCTAGAAGGTCTAACTTCTTGCCTAAAATACTTTGTCTGCTCGCGTACTTGCCACCGTGCCCTGAGCCCCTATCCCTTACGTCCCCAGAGTATCTCGCGAGTCCCCCTTGTCTCCCCCACTCCTCCTCCTCCTGTAATTCCCTCAAACACGGCCATAAACGATGGAAAACTGGAGCCACTCACCGGCTATTGCTGCTGAGGCTCTCTGGGCAGGAAAAGGAGTGAAAATGAAAGCAGCCTTCTATCTTTGCTCTTAGTGGATTGGCTGCTATTACCTAAATCTGAACGGGAAACTACAGCTTTTCAGGTTTCTTTGTCTTTGCAAAGAAAGAATTTGACTCGTCTTCTGATCTATACCTTATTTCCTTTGAAAAACAGGAGGCAAAACCTGGCTTTTCTTTCTTCTGTCTCACAGTTGCTGTGTTCTGTTTTGCAGTGTATTTTTGACACAGTTAATAAGTCAAATAGACCCTCGTTTGTCTCGGTGCCATCTGTCAGCCACCCAATGGCAGAGAGGCCTCACTGGACGGAGGTCTGCTCAACCCCTGAATGACGTGTGAGTTTGCAAGGCTTAACTGGAGTTGGAAAGTGACAAACAGAGGTACTCCCTGTCACTATTTTTAAAAACCCAGATAAGCGATCTTTTTTCTTCTCTTGTTCCTCATCTGCCCGCTTGTCAGTTCTGGGGAAAATGTGTATATTTCTCTTGGTTGACTCTTTTACTTAAAATTAGAGTTTTTTTTTTTTTTAACATGGGTTTGCAATTGCAATTAAGTAACACAGTTTTATGAAATGAAATAAGATCATCCACCCAAATAGTCTCACACTACAAAGTAACCCCAGTATATGCTTAGCTCGCATCATTGACAGTTTAGTTCCTGTGCTTGTAAAAAGCACTCAGTACAATACTGATTTTGTTGATGGCCTGCATCTCCAGTCTCTTTGAACCCTTTGCTCTGACTGGGAGCTCACCTATGACTTGATCTTGCCATCATCATGCAGTAAATGGACACTGCAATTCTCTGTGCCCGGGTCTTCAGAGGCACGGCACTCTTCCCCCTCTTGGACACCTGGGGTGGATTGCTAGAAGATGACAGACGTCACGTGGAGAAGAGCCCAGTGGCCCCGGGCAGGCCATCGGAGACCAGCTTCAGGCTTCCAAAGCCAGACGTTTTACAAATACATAAACGATCCCAGAAATGTCAGTAGGTTCCCTTCTGTGTGCCGGTGATCTCAGACAAATGGAGAATCCCAGAGACGAGAAGGACCACATGGGTGACTGACCCACTGAGTTTTGGGACAGTTTGTTATTCCCCAATAAATAAACACATTTACCTCTAACTTTTCCCTCATCTCGTCAGCCATTTGGTTTTTACAGTTTCTCAACGTATGACAGATATTTATAAGAATCAACACATTAGGAACTGTCTCAGTTTTTTGATGTTAGAAGCATTTCCTAGAGATATTTGCTCCTCTTCCGGAAACCCTTCATTCATTTGCCTTCCAGATCACAAGCCTGTCTTCATTCTCCCATGACGTCACTGGCTGCTTTTCTTGGTGAACTTGGCCAGTGACTTCCCATCTCAGGGCCTCTGCTCTGTCTGTCCTCCTTCACTCAGCAGCCTCAGGCAGCAGCTTGGTTTTTGGTACCGTTTATACATAGGAGGACAGCACAAAAGTTTCCCCTCCTGCCCATGCCTGCCCCCTGAATGCCGGGCTCATATAGCTGGTATCCAATGGGCATCTATTTCACTGCCTACTAGATGTCTCAGTGCCCCCAAACCTACCCCCTGTTAGAATGTTTTCCATTTTATTCTTCTAGTGTCCAAGAGTAGAACATTTAAGTCCTACACTCTGTCTCATTTTCTCCAATTCTGTCGGCTTTACCTTCAGAACGCAAGGATTGCCCTCTGCATCTGTCATCCAGATCTGGACTGCCCTCAACTCTGAATTTTTGCCATAGCCTTCCAAGTCCTCTTTCTGGGTCTACCTTGGCCTCATCCTTCCCATTCTCATCTCCACCCGGGAGCCAGACTGATCTCGATAAAATGTGACTCTGACCATTTAATTCATTCATCCACTCAACACTGTCTACAGTTTTCTATCTTAGAGTAAAAGTGGAAGGTCTTTTATAGCAATGGCACGTTATATAGTCTGGACATGGTGAATTCCTTGATCTCATGTCCTAACTTTCCACCACTCCTCTTTGTCTGTGGATTTCCAGCCATCATCTCCTTGCTCCTGCTCAAACACATCAAGCATGTTCCCTGTCTCAGCCCATTTCTCCTCGCTTTTCCCTCTGTCTGGAATGTTCTTCCTTCCTTCCCATGATGGGCTCCCTCTCTACATCACGTCTACTCTGCTGATAAACTGTGTATTTATTTAGTTTCTATATATTCTCTCCCTGTTCCCTGTTAAAGTACAAGCTCCATAAGGAGAGGAACTTTGTTTTGTTCTCCAGTGCCAAATGCCTGCCATATAGTCATTATTGGATATTTGTAGTTTTACTGAGTGAGTGGATATTTTATTGATTTTGTGCATTTTAAAAAGTCCTGCCCTTGGTTTATGCACCTTGTTTTTTTTATCATCTTTGAATTCACTTTTTAGTTTCATTTTTTAAAATTAATTTCTAGTTAGTTAACATACAGTGCAGTATTGGTTTCAGGTGGAGAAGTCAGTGATTCATCAACATACAGCACCCAGTGCTCATCACAAGTGCCCTCCTTTTTTTTTTTTTAATGTTTTTTTATTTATCTTGAGGGAGAGACAGAGAGCACAAGTAAGGGAAGGGCAGAGAGAGAGTGAGAGAGAGAATGCCAAACAGGTTCTGTCAGCACAGAGCCCCATGCCAGGCTCAAATTTATGAATTGGGAGATCATGACCTGAGCGGAAATGAAGAGTTGGATGTTCAGCCTACTGAGCCACCCAGATGCCCCAACAAGTGGCTTCCTAAATGCCCATCACCCATCTAGCCCATCCCCCACCTTCCATCAACCCTCAGCTTGTTCTCTTTTGTTAAGAGTCCTTTGTGTTAGGGGGTGACTCAGTGACTCAGTCGGTTGAGCATCTGACTTCGGCTCAGGTCATGATCTCACAGCTCGTGAGTTCAAGCCCTGTGTCAGGCTCTGTGCTGACAGCTCAGAGCCTGGAGCCTGCTTCAGATTCTGTGCCTCCCTCTCTCTCTGCCCCAACCCACTCGCATTCTGTGTCTGTCTCGAAAATAAACATTAAAAAAAATTTGTTTTAAGGAAAAAAAAAGAGTCTCTTGTGTTTGTTTCCTTCTCTTCTCTCTCCCCTCTTCCCATATGTTCATCTCTTGTTTCTTAAATTCCACATGAGTGAAATCATACAGTATTTGTCTCTCTCTGACTTATTTCACTTAGCATAATACATTCTAGCTCCATTCACATCGTTTCAAATGGCAAGATTTCATTCATTTTGATGGCTGAATAATATTCCAGTGTATACATATACTACATCTTCTTTATCCAATCATCAGTCAGTGGATATTTGGGCTCTTTCCATAACTTGGCTCTTGAACATAGTGCTGCTATAAACATTGGTGTGCATGTACCCTTTGAATCAGTATTCTTGTATTCTGTGTGTAAATGCCTAATGCAGTTGCTGGATCATAGGGTAGTTCTATTTTTTTTAACTTTTTGAGGAGTGTCCAGACTGTTTTCCAGAGTAGCTGCACCAGTTTGCATTCCCACCACAGTGCAAGAGGGTTCCCTTTCTCCACCTCCTCACCAGCATCCATTGTTTCTTGTGTTGTTAATTTTATCCATTCTAACAGGTGTGAGGTGGTATCTCGGTGTGGTCTTGATTTGTGTTTCCCTGATGATGAGTGATGTTGAGCATCATTTCATATGTATACTGGCCATCTGTAAGTCTTCTTTGGAAAAGTGTCTATTCATGTTTTCTGCCCATTTCTTACCTGGATCATGTATTTTTTGGGTGTTGAGTTTGATAAGTTCTATTTAGATTTTGGATACTAACCCTTTATCAGATATGTCATTTACAAATATGTTCTCCCACTTCACAGACAGCCTTGTAATTTTATTGATTGTTTCCTTTGCTATGAAGAAGCTTTTTATCTTGATGAAGTCCCAGTAGTTTATGTTTGTTTTTGTTTCCCTTCATAGAGTTATATATCATGTCTTGATTCACATTTAGGCAATCTCCATCCTTTTAAAACAAAATTGTTTTCTTAGCTATTCCTACTACTTCACCTTCCAAACAAAGTGTATAAATAACCTATTAAGTTCAATAAAATATGCTATTATGTTTTCTTTGTTGTTCTCTTGGGTTTATAGATTAATTTGGGTGGGAAATTGAAACCTTTATATTTTTTTGTCTTCTAATCAATGGGATTATATATCTCTCACAGTAGTTAAATCTTTTTTTTGTATATATATCACTCAGGGATTTTTTAAAATATATTTTTCCATATATGCCTTGTGACTATTTGTTTAGGATTATCTTCAAGTATCTTATGTTATTCTCTTCTTACTGCAAATAGAGGCTTTAAAAAAGCAAACACTTCCTGATTTTCTTTGGAATACAAGAATGCTGTTAAATTTTGTATACTGATTTGAACTCTTGCAAATCCAAGGAGTTTATTATTAATTGGAAGAGATTTTTAATGAATAAAATCATATTTTTCAAAAGCAGTAATGATTTTATTTCTTGTGTTCCATAGTTTTTACTTTTGGCTTAATCGGCTTGGAACGCTAGTGCAAAATTGATTAGATATCTTTTTTACTTGTATGTTATATGAAGATAATACTCAAATACTTCTGCATAAGAAGGCTACAGATTTTCTCATATTGTTTTTCCTCTATTTTTATTTTATTGGTAGGCTTTTTATTAAATATATGCGTTAGATTAAGGAATTGGTTTTCTTCCTGTTTTCTTAAGGTTTTAATTTTTAATCTTTTATTTATTTATTTTTTTATGTTTATTTTATTTTTGAGAGAGAGGGAGATGCAGTGTGAATGGAGGAGGGGCAGAGAGAGAGGGACAGAGAATCTGGAGTAGGCTCCAGGCTCTGAGCCATCAGCACAGAGCCCGATGAGGGGCTCAAACTCACAAACCTTGATATCATGACTTGAGCCAAAGTTGCTGCTCAACCAACTAAGCCACCCAGGTGCCCCTATTTTTTATTATAAACAATTTCTGAATACTACAGAATGCCTTTATAAACTTCTTAAAATTATTGCATCTACTTTTTCATCTTTTTTTGAGGAACGCTATCATAAATATGTCTGTTATTACACTGTCACCCCATTCTTAGTGTAAATACTAGTATCATTAAATACTAGTTAATAAGTATTAATATTATTTCAGTTATGGCTAGATTTTCTTTGCTAGCATGTTTTTTAGAATCTTTACATAAATTTAATGAAAAATCAGCTAATATTTTTCTAACTTTTCTTCTTCTGTAATTTTGTTTCAGTTTTGGAGAAGCCTTGTAAAACAACTTAAGAAGTGTACTTCTCTTTTTGATGTGGAAGTGTTTATTTAAAGTAGAGCTCATCAGTTTCTTAGAAGTTTTGTAAGACCTGTCTACAACGATTTGGGTCTATTAACCTTTTCTGCTGTTAGATATGACAAATAAAAATTAATTTCTTGAATTTTTATGGATCCATTCTGCTTACTTTATTGTGTATTAATTTACCTTTTCTGGAAAATTTTCCATATATTTCCTGTGTTATGTATGATATTCTCTGTTTTTTTTCTGTATATTTTTGTCTGTATTTATTGTACCTTTGTATTTCTGACACTGTCTTTGTGCTAATTCTGTTTTTTCATTTTCAGTCTTGCTGAATGTCTGTGATTTGATTCGTCCTGTTAAAGGGCCAGCGTTTGCTTTAATGACCTGCTCAGTCCTTTGTTTCCTTACCATTTTATTCGTGATTTCTTTTTAATCTTTATTATTTGCTTACTTCTTTTTATGTATTGGTTTACTATTCTTCTGACTTCTCAAGTTGAATGCTTCGTTCATATGTTTTTCTTCCTTGTTTTTTATGTGTTGTACATCTACACTTGTATATGTATATGAATTATGTATGTGCATTTATTGACTGATTGATTTATATATTTCAATTTTGAGTTGAGATGTGAGGCAGTCTTTCTGCTAGTGGATTTCTAATATTAACACTCAGTAGCCAGAGAATGAGGTGTATATAATATGTGTCTTTGGATGTTTGTGATGTGGCTCATGTTTCTACATAGGTAGGCCAAGTCCAGAAATAAAAACATCATTAATCTTTGTAACATTAGTTAACCCTTGCAATTCAAAATTCACTTAACCCCTGTGGTTCAGAATCCCTGCTATTCTAGTCTCTCCTTGCTTTGAAGAGGCAACACAGCACAATGGTTAATAATTCTGATTCCAGAGTGAGTCTGGGCACTCCTATCTTGTTGTGGCCACGTGCTGACTGTGACTTTGGACAAGTCAGTTAAGCTCTATGTTGTTTTGTTTCACTGTCTGTAAAACAGGGATGTTGATAATTACAGGGCTGTTGTTATGATTAAATTAGTTGCTTATATACAAAAATCCCTCACAATAATCAAAATCTTTACATTAATCCTGACATACAATTGATCTGTATAAATTTAACTATTATAGTTACATTTGATATCTAGAGCATCCTTTTATTTTTTTAAATTTAGTTCAGCCATGTGTTAAAATATCTGTCCAGCATTCTCTGTACGCATAGCAGAAGTGGTACATCTCCTTCCATAGTAGTTCTGATGGCCATGTTGCCCAAATTCCTCTACCAACATTCATCCCTCCAGAACTGTGGATGTTGTCTTTTCCATTACTAACACCCCCCTTTCACTTTACTGCCATTTATGCAATTATATTTGTATTTCTCTACAAATACACTGACTTTTTACCGTCTTGAATCAAAGCCCAACTGATCTCAATAGCCAAGAGCTTGCAAGGAATAAAATTTTTCTGAAATGTGGAACATGCAGAGTCTGAGGAAAACAATAACAAGAAAATTAACTTATGGGAAGAAAGATATATGGGATTAATTTGCTGAAATCATAATAGTTTACTGAGGAAAAAAAAATGAGCCCAACAGATCATGTTGATTAAGTAATGAATTAGAAAATTTGTTCTACATCATCATATAGATCCAGGGTTTGAGAGTGTACAAATGGGGAGCTAATTTACAGTGTTGGTCTCCAGATGGGCACCATCTCCTTTCACCTTGTACTGAGGGCCAAAGTCATGGCCAGCTGTCTTCACCCAGTGACATGCAGACACTATAGGAGTCATTAAGCTGGAAAACCCAGCTTGCTTCTTACACTTCATTTCCAACCAGCCACCATTTTAATTGAAATTGTATTCTCTTTTGGAGGATTTACAGGGCACAGTTTAGTTGTTTTCATTTTTATTGAGATACCAAACGTTAAATGAGTGTGTTGTGCTAGCTAAGGTACTTTTCCAAGTTGGTCAAGAAGGGCTGGACTGCCCATGATTGCCTGAAGGAGAGAAAAAGAACAGAAGGTCACGATAGTAATCCCCAGAGGCCTTTAGTCCATCCCTTATTATGATTCTTTTTTCATCCTCTTCTGGGTACTTTTTGCCACTTCCTTTGGTTTATATTTGTGACCCTTATAATCTGTCTGCTAAAAATACTCAGTGTGATCTTTGCCAAATCTGTTATGAAATTACATCATTTCTCTGTGCAAAGCACTTGAAATATTGTCCATCTCACTGGGCATAAAATATGTAAAACATTTACCATGTGACCACCAAGGTCCTTGTGATCAGGCTCCCCACTGCTTTTCTTAGGTTGTTTCAGCCATTTTCCCCAATCTCATCTGCCTCCAGTCTACCATCGTTTTGCAGTTCTTCAGACATGTTAATTGCATTTCTGCCTTAGGGTGTTTGTACTTGCTATTCCCTGAGCTAGGACACTTTTCCCCGTGCCCATGATACCACAAGGTTCCCTCCCCAGTCTGTCCATTCTTTGTTCTGATTTTACCATTTTATCACTTCAAAGAAACTTTGTCTGATTAATCTATAGATAGCACTGCAGCATCCACCTTCTTGTGTCTCTTTAGTCTCCTTTATCTTTCTTCTTAGCTCTTATCCCTCTCTGACATAGGATATATTTCCTTGTGTATTTAGAGTCTGTTTCCACTCCCTAGAGTATGAGCTTTCTCAGAGCAAAGACTCCATTTATTTTGCTTACTGGTAGGTTACAAGCAACTGGAACAGAACCCGGAACATAGTAACTGCTTGAGAAATGCATCACATCAATAATTCAATCCCCAAATGTGGTTCTACTGAACTAATTAGGCCTTAAAAGCTATTATACTGAGATATCTGTGCAATTATGGAACCAAATTGTCAGAAACCAGAGTATGGGTAAATATTTAAACTACTGAGATAAACGTTATGATAAAATATAATTTAAATTATGTGTCTGAGAGGGATACTAAGAATTGTTTATAATGTAGAATGATATAAAGCTGCTATGAGGGAGTAAAATAATTGTTGGGTCTAACCTTGATGTACCCATTCTAAAGTAGTTTGCCTAATAATAATAATAATAATAATAATAATATGTTGAGATGGGTGCTTGAAGGGGTTTTGATACTTGAGTAGTATTTGCAGATCTGAGACCACACTCTGAGTGTTCTGAGATCCACACTGTGAGAACAGCTGGAGAACCAGAGTTGGCCTCACCACAAGCTTTACAGTCCCGGATAGATTTCATACTATGTGATGATGATAGCTCAAAGTAGTGAGGGAGTGCATGCCCTCAGAGGACCAAAGTCCTGCTTTCTCCATGGTCAGCTCCTCTGTGTTCTGTGTTTTCAGGATCTGAGGCACTGTGTGGTGACTGAGCGTGAGGGAGGGGAGGGCAGGTAGAGAATGAGAGATGAGTATGAGTAATAATGGAAGCGTGAGCACATTTCTATGTTAATAGCTGCTACCGTGTGTCCTTCGTAGGTTATTACTTCCTGTCTTGCTTTGGCTTCTCTCACTGATTGACTGATGGATGGATGGATGGATTGTGGAGGTTGAGGTAGGGGCCAGATGCACATTAAGTACAGTAAAAAACAGCAACTGATCGCCAGACTACATCAACAAGGCACACTACTGTGACCGTCTCAGCTGTCAGCTGCCATGGGTCACTGGACCTCACCACCCGTATTACTCTCCCATTCACTTCACCTGCCAACAGCTCTTGATACTTACTATTTTCAATTGCCAGGGAAGAGATAGAAGTATCTTGTCATGGATAGTCGTTCAATGGTGGGCATCTGGGCTCTAACATTTGGTTTTTCAAATGACTGTTGTACCTAAAACCAAAAAGAGGTGCTAGGTGAGGCCTACCTCTTACGAATTCTCAGAAAAGATTTTCCACCTCGAGCCCGAAAATTCTGGGCATGCAGGGTGCTCCCAGGACTGATGAGGCTGGTCCCATGGATAGTCTAATTTCCTGCCACTGCTGCCTTCCCTCTTAAAAGTGACACCCTCTGTCACAATAGCTCTTTGTCTCACATACTTTATATCTAATCCAAGGCCTTTCAAACTTCCATTTCCTGTTTTCTGATCTATAGGTCTAATGACCAATTTTCCTTTGGGGTCTGTTCGTGAGAACTCGGTTTCGAGAATTCTCTACGTTCTACATCCACCAGGGCTAACTCCTCAATTTAATGAGACTCAAATCCCAGGATTTTGTTCTTAAGTCTGGAACAATGAACAACTTTCACATCCCCTCCACCAACCTGACCTGAAGTCTTTTGACACGGACTGATCAATGAGATCCTACTTAACCTAGATCGACTAGTGCTAGTCTTTTCCTAGAGATGCCCTTCAAAGTGCAGTGTATAAATCCTGTTTGTCAACTTGCTAAGTTCTTACACAGACCCTGACTCATGTCACACTGCAGTCTTCTCCAATTTACTAATGGTGTAGCCTTCTTTTTCCATAAGAGTGTACCTGTCCTCTGTGTTTTTGAATGGAAACACAACACACTTTTCCATGTTCTTAATACCAATCCCTTTCTCCCTAAAAGAGAGGGGAGGAGCATATATTTATTATTCATGCATTTATTCACTCAATGAATATTAATTCCTATGTGCCTGAATGTTGAGGTGTTTGGCAAATCCCTGCCTTCATTAAGGTCTCATTTGAGTGAGTGAATGCAGTTGAAAAAGAAACAAATAAACGCATACCCTGAAGGCATGCATGCTTGCGGGAGCTACAGAGGGAAATAAACTAGAAGAAGGAGGACCCAAGTATGTCCTGAGCTGGGGAAGGAATATCACGTCTTCCCTTCTGGACCACTCCATTCAAAGAACGTCTTCTCCTGTCTTCTCTTTCACATGTCCTCAGTCTTTGTCTTTACGGATCCTATCCCAGCAATCATCCCTCTTACAAGAGTGTAAATGCTCCACAGCCTTATGTCACATATGTCTCGTTCGCCCCCTTGTTGCCAGGATAGAACCCACCACCAAGTATGCCACCCAACCCTATTTATTTAATAAATTAAACAATGAAAATTAATCTAAATACCTCCCACTCTTTGAAATGTAAGAACTTAAATCCCATGAGAGACAAGCTTATATTTTCTATTATTGTTTAATATATTTTGATCTCCTGCTTCTACACATTGATATTTTTTTTCTGCATCAGGTTTTAAACACCTAGATGACAAAAACCAGGTGCCACTCTACTTGTGTTTGCCTGACATTTCTGCCACTGTCCCCTGAAAGGCAGATAATAACAAAGCCCTCCTAAGCAACACGTGACTAGAAGAGGAGAGACAAGCTTACCTTCCGAAATACTTCCTCCAGATGAGAGCACCATGAATACTTTTGGAAGCACGTGATGAGTTGTGTAATGAAGAGAGATCCCTTGTTCACGTCTCTCCAAGACACATGATCTAAGGAGACAGGAAGCGGTCACCCTTGGGCTGTGGCCTTCGCCCTTAGGTTGCTTACATTTGTTTCTAAAGCATAGCGTGGTAATTCTCTCGACATGTTGAGGAGAAGCACTTATAACCCTTTTCCACAGAGGGGAAACAAACCAACACACCAAAAGCTAGTAGAGATTGACCTAATGGGGCAGCTCATCAGAATTGTGGGAGATGGCACTGTATTGTTAGGACTGACTGACTTTTTATTACATGCCCTGTGTTCATCTGCTTGAGAGCTAACTGGAATTATCACATTTTAAAACAGAGGCAACAATAGAAGCTCAAATGGATTCAAGAATGTCCCCGTGTTTACACAGGTGGCTCTTCACAGATTTCATACTCTCCTTTCACAATATAGCAAATAAAATAGATGAACAGACCCAAAGGAAACT
The DNA here is from genome assembly GCF_024362965.1 of Panthera pardus. Lineage (NCBI taxonomy): Eukaryota > Metazoa > Chordata > Mammalia > Carnivora > Felidae > Panthera > Panthera pardus. Next base: position 111,866,722 of record NW_026526677.1, on the reverse strand, counting down.
CTTGGAGGGGATCGATATGTTCATGGCATAGATTGTGGTGATGATTTCACAGATACATACTTATCTCCAAACTCATTACATCATATACACTATATATGCATAGTATTTTGTATGTCAATTATGATTCCATAAACGGGTTAAAAAAGATGAGGGGCGCCTGGGTGGCGCAGTCGGTTAAGCGTCCGACTTCAGCCAGGTCACGATCTCACGGTCCGTGAGTTCGAGCCCCGCGTCAGGCTCTGGGCTGATGGCTCAGAGCCTGGAGCCTGTTTCCGATTCTGTGTCTCCCTCTCTCTCTGTCCCTCCCCCGTTCATGCTCTGTCTCTCTCTGTCCCACAAATAAATAAAAAAACGTTGAAAAAAAAATTTAAAAAAAAAAAAAAAAGATGAAAAATAAAAATTTGCAAATTAAAAGCACTCAAATGTCAGGCTTCTTCAGGTAATTATGTTGAGCTCAAGAATTCTACACTGTTCTATTAGTAGGGTCTAATAAGCCCCCTAGTACCATTTTGTACTCCTCTAACAGGGCATCCAAATCCCTTGCTGGGGTGTGTGATGGCATACCGACAGAAAGTATCAAATGGGAAATACAGAGGCAAGGCTTGCCCTGGATCCCTGGAAAAGGGCAGCCAGTCCCAGGATCCATAAAAACTCTTCTCAAAATGTTGACTGGATTCAATAGAAAACTGAATCCATCATTTATGTTAAAATGGCTTATGGTCAGGGGGGTTCCTTCCATTAGGTTGTTTTAATGTTTGGTGTGCCTTTGACTATAAAGCATTGCACTTATAATAAAAGCACAATTTTAGAACGTATGGGGGATAAAAGAATCTTTATCCCCATAGAACAGACAAGACAAAACATAAAAGACATCAACCCTTAAAATTTGCTTCAGGTCATTGTTGCACAGAGCCTGTCTTGATTTTCTAGAATCACTCAGAGCTGGCCTCAGGCCCCCCAATCCCTGTCTGCAACAGAAGGACACGTACGTGGGGTTGAGGAGCAGAAAGCGATGAAGTCCTTCTCCACGTGGACCCTGTAAACGGCGTCGTCCTCTAGGTTGTCACCCACCTGTGAAAGGCTGCTACCCATCTGTGTAGTGCTGTCCATTGGGGCCGCTGGAGAGTCACTGACCAACAGTTCCCCCAAATTTTCTGTGGAGACATCGACTTGCTTCACACTGTACAGCTCCGAGTATGTCTGGTCCAATTACCCACCTCTTTCTTGTTAAATATTTATTCTAACCAGTTTCAGACACACACACACACACACACACACACCACTCTGCCTTTCTCTCGTGTTGTTGAGCAATGTGCCCACTAATGGTGAGAATGTCATAAAACTGGAAGAACCCATTTGCTAAGACCAACAAAGGAGTTAAAGCCTCACTTGCATCATTTCAGAGAGCAGACTTAGATTTTTCGCTAAATAATTTTTGTTTCCTTTTTATCCCCCCAAATGCCACTCCACAAAACCTAAAAGACCCTGGATTAAGTCAAGTAGAGATGTGTCAGTTGACAGGGCACATTCCCGTGCTACCAGCCCCCTAGGTGGACTCTCCTAATAGTTCAGTTTGGTTTCTGTGGCCTGAATTGGGTCTACAATCGTTTCCTCTAGAAAAAAAGTACACATCACAGTTCTCTGCAAACAGCTTCATCTCAGAACTCACCACCTCTGCAGGCCTGGACGATGATGACCTTGGGCTTGTCCTTTAGACTAAGGCAGTTGCGGTTGTTGAAAATCTGGAAGATGGTGTCATAAGCCAATACATCTGGGTCTCCTTCAGCACTGTACTTCGTCCCACAGATTCCACTCAGGATGCCATGAGACATGAACACCAGGAATGTGCTGTCTGAGGACTTGTGCTCTGGACGGGCAGCAAATGCCCTCAGCTCTGATTCCATGTCCTGAAAAAGACCTCCAAGTCTCACTTTGACAGGGACAAGCATTTCAATTAGCCTGACCTCCTACTCCTCATGCACAGTGTTAAGAAGCATCCGTGGCATTCCACGTGCTGTGCCTTCTCCTGGTGGCTGCCCCATCTTCCTATCATGGAGCATTGGGTGGAACTTTCTGCTCCTGAGGACACTATGTAAACCATCCTCTGGATACATGTTGCACTCGCCTCCCGTCCCTTATGTAGTTTTTCCTTTCCATCTCTGTCTTTTCTCTCATTACCTGATCAGAGTTTTGTGTCATAAAGGCATCACACAGCTTCCCTTGTAAAACCCATCCCACGGTGCTTAGAATGAAATTGAACCGTGGATGTACGAACACCCTCTCTCGCCCTGCCTCCTCCTCTCCTGGGCTGCGGTCACCATAGTCTTTCTGTGGTGCTCCTGTGCCAGCTTTCCCATTCCGTTCAGACTTGTCACTGGGAACGTATTTCATCCACGCCTTTCTGGACCTGTCTTGTTCCAAGCACTGGTGTGCCTCGTTCTCTGTTATCTCCTCAGAGAGGTTTCTCTCGACCACCCCGTCCAACGTTCTTGCTCCCCACTCACCAGTTTGCTCTCATGTTTCCTTTTCACTTGCTTTTGACTCTTTTCGCTCTTCTAGAGACACCCTGAAATTTTCTGTTTTGCTTACAGATTGATTATTCTCGCTAAGTGCACCTGGATTGTGGCAGGTGGGAGCTTCCTGTGTCATTCACAGACCTGTACCCAGTGCCAGGAATAACCCCTGGGACACAGTTGGGACTCAGTACATTCGTGGCAAGTACATTCTTGCTAAACGCTCGTTACTCTAGAGTTTTCTGGGCAGTGTTGGGGCCAAGTCCTAATCATCCCACTTTGGAACATGCCAATCACTTTGTTCATTTATGGAACTGACGACAGTTAGAGCTCAAAAGAGGCATAGATTTTACTTTCTCGTACTTCCATTTTATAAATACACACACACACACACACGGCTTAAGGTTGTCAAAACATTTGCCTAATATGGTAACACTAATGTGTTAGTAGCAGTATGAATGTTGAAGACGTACTTGTTTGGGGCAAGTTAGGGGTCCCTACCTTAGCAGTGAGTTCCTCCTTTACGTGCACACTATAGCCAAGGTCTGTAAGCAGCCTCCTCATCCCTGCAACGTCAAGGTCAGCCCCCTTCCTGAGAGAAAGATGATCGAACGTCGTATTGCATATGATGAGAGCCAGACGAGTACGATCCTTTCTCTCCTTTATTGGGTAGATCTGCCAGAAATGGATTTGCAGTGAGTTCAGTTTGTCTCCCTCTCCTTTGAAAGCCTCACCCACCAGTCCCTGTTACGTGCTAAGGGCTCATGTAGCTGTCCCAACCCCTGAACCAGAAGAACCTGCCTTCTTAACTCTTTACAGTGGATTGAGTTGACAATGGAAAGAATTACAAATTGGAAGTAAAATGATCTTTTAAGAGCCTGGAACAGGACCCAGTATATATCTGCGATGGTTACTCAGGAATCTCGAGGGCCCTTGAATACTTCCTACTGTCTCTTCCTCTCTCTTCTCTGCCCGGTCTCATCTTTCTTAGAATTCAAGATTCAGATCAATTTTTGTCAAAGCCGGGAGACACCTGCCAGTGGCCCCGGCTAAAAACGATTGCATCAGTGATCCTTTGCCTTTGGTAACATTATTATTCTGGTACTGGTTTTTGAAAACATAGCAACATACAGTGCTATGCAGGCTTCAATTATATTTTAAAAATATGCATTATATCTAGGATTTTCACTAGAATGCAAACAATTATTACTTGGCCATATTCTCTTATACATATTTTGCATCCATGACTACACCTAAAATTGTCATAAATCACAAATAGATACTAGAACAAATAGATGAACAAAGTGAGAAATGTATATTTTATCATGGGGTTGAAAGAGAATTAGAGTCTATGTGAGGCCCCATGATTTCCTCCTTGCCCAAAGCATCTATGGGTAAGATGACCACTGCCCCCACTCCCCAAACTTTGCAGGTAGTGCTTTAAGAAACCGTGTATTTCGTGAAAACAGTTGTTTCTCTCTTATTCTCTATTTCACGGACGAGCACAGCACCTCTTCAGCCCTCTGTTTACACAGTTTCACGAAGTTTTCACGAGGACAAAGCTTGAGAGCATCTACAGATTCTTCTGGCTCAGCCGGCCCAGGCATGTTATTCACGCTAGCTGCAGGATACATCACATGACATAAATTATGAGATCTGCCTTTGTGACCCAGTTACCACTTCAGAAACTGACAGAGAAGGGAAACTATGGGCAGAAGATTTTTTAACACGTAAGGGTTGTGACTATATCTAACCTCTAGTGTGAGGAGATGTATTTTGACTAGGAAAGAAGGGGGGGATTTTTAGTAGAGAAAGAAGATCCACCTGAAATTGCAATAGTAGATTCTGCTAATTCTGAAGAAAGCGCCTTGATGATTTGGGGTCAAATGGAGCCTTTCCACCTTCAGCAGAAACAGTTTGATTTTTCTAGTGGTTTTACTGTAGGGTCCTCACTCATCCAAGTAGACTTTCTATCGTCTCCGAGCAAGAACATATTGAGCTAATATTTATTGGAGGGCTAGCCATTAGAAATGTAATTGGGCCACCTGTGCAATTCAAAATTTTATAATGTCCATTTAAAAAAAAAAACTAAAAAGAAACAGATGACATTAATTAATATTAATTGGCATTAGTACTAACATTAGCACTACATTTTAACATGATATGTCCAAAATATCACCCTTTCGGCACGTGTTACCAGCGAGGAGTCAGGCACCCAAGCCAGGTATGGCTAGTGGCCGTCCTGTGGGACGGTGTGCAGTTTTGAGCCCGTTCTTTTTTCATGCAATACACCCCAGACACGTAATGGGATCTTGAAGTGTGTACCATCCAGCTGTCACTTGGCCCAGACTCTTGACCTTTCCAGAGGAGACAGGCTTCGGTGACTTGTCGCCAAGTTGTGAGGTCAGCTATGTAGAGGGTCACTGCTGTGTAGTAACTCTAGGGCTGTGTCCAGAGACTCTACTGTGCTCTGGTGACACTTGCCGCCAGGTTGCTGAGTAACTCGCGCTCAGTTTTCAACCAGGTTTAAAAATGTGAGGAAATCCCTCCTCCCTTGTGGAGAAGTTTGTCTCCGGCTCATCCTGACCCACTCCCTGGAGAAATGTAGTGCTCTCAGACCCCGCTTGGCCTCACTTGACGGAGATTGTGCAAGACACTTGGAAAGTCCAGAGCTCCCCGCACCCCAGAGAAAAGAGGAAGAAGAATTCATAAACAGAATTTAGAAGTTTGCCAAGAGCTATTTGAAAAGGAAGGATTTTGTCTATGAAATGGGTAAACCTTTGTGTTCACTTACATGAACGAAGAACACCTCTGATTTTCTTTTATTTAAATGAGAAAAGCAATGTTACCCTGTATAAAATTTTCAGTTGTTTATATTCTACACTTTTTTTTTCTATTTCACTCATTTGTTTCCATTAGTTTTTAAATAATATTTTTCTGATAAATGTCTTTCTAAATGCTAAAAACCTGGAGAGGCAGCAGATTACAAGTCTTTAAGGAAACCCAGCTTTCTGAATCTTTTTTGAACAGTGACACATGCTCTTCCTTTGTATTCTAGAAGATTCTGCCAGTGGGAGGACATATAGGGTCCTGGGATAGTCTCTGGTCAGAGTACGTTTTCTCATCAAAAGAGTTCTTGCTTTCCAGATTGTGTCCAGCTTTGGGGAACACTCTAACTTAACAAATGTTGGCTCCTAATGACCATTATGTATCTACAAATAGATACTGTGTTTGCAGATGAAACTGGGAATAGATAGGATTTCCATCTCATATTTAATGGTAAGGTTGGCATGGAGATGAATCCATTCAATACCACATAATAAATATTATAGTGCAGCCTGCTTCCCAAAGGGAGTTCTACTCACCTAGCAGCACAGTGGAAACAAATGAGAGAATTACGAGTTGAGATAAAAATTTCAATGTGTTTGTCTTATCTGTTACCTAATGAAATGCTCCAAGAACCCCTTAAACTGATACAAAAAGAGAGGGTCTGGTACCAGGTATGACAAAGCCATCCCTTTGGGAGGTAGGAACCCAAGTAGTTATTTTTTTGTAGGAATAACCAGTGTGTGGCACGTTAGCCTGCCCAAGTGTGAGCTTGTTACACGAAATGAACTAGTAGCTTGGATTCCTCCTCTCCCCACTCCCCTCAGTACCATGCTAGGAACCCTCAGAACCCTATCCATGTCCAGAAGTCTTGGCCAATGTCCAGAAGGCCTGGCCAAGGTCTTTATGTCCTACAGAAGGCCAGCTCGCCCAGCTTCCCCACCTGCCTGCATTCTGGGATCTCTCTGGAGGCTCCGTGTGCAGAGGGATCCCATGGAACCCCTGTGCCTGCCTCCCACCTGCCATGGATTCGGCTGACGGCCTGATGTATTTTCCATTTAATGTGCATTGTGATGCCTGGAGTTACTAAAATTATTTTGAAGCTCCCGTGACTTCAGTTTTGATTCCCATTTGCTGAATTATCTCTGATTTTTTTTAAATCCACATTGTCTCCATTCCATGTCAGATTTAAGGGAAAGTAATAAACCTGCCGAGGGTCCAATTTAAATATTAATGAGGACACGGCCCAGGCCACCACGTTGGACGTCCATCAGACGGGCGTGTGAGTCCTGCTGGTCAGGGGCGCCCCACCTCCAGAAAGGACTCTTTGAAAAAACTCATTTGCTATAGTGAAGTCTCTACAATTTCTGTTATCGTTTGTTAATTATTGTTTATTTTTTATTAGTATATTGATAAGCTCTGGTATGCAGGACTGAGAGTTCAGGTTAAACACTGTCGTAAATTAAGTGTGCCACTAGTGACCTTGGACCCGGCGAGATTTGGGCTCTAGTAATATAATTCAATGTAGATCAGAAGTTTTAAAATGTCCTAATAGATTGGACACGTTATAGGTGTTCTCCTGATCCTATTTTGTAACTTGCAGAAATGAGTGAGCCCTAGAAAGGTCTAAATATCAGAAGCAAAATCATAATTATGATAAGTAACATTTGTTGCCTGCACATTCTTCATTTGTTGTATTCATCCTGTATTAATTACGTGCCTGCTCTGTGGCTGGCACTCTGCTGAGAGCGATTACTCACTTGTGAAGAAAACACTTATGCTCTGGGTGAAGAGACTTGGTGGATTATAATCCTGTGTAATCAGAAGGGAACCCTGGAGAAGAGTGACTGTCTTAGCACAGAGGTTACCAAAATTGTCACCATTTCAGAGATGCTGAGACTGGTGCCCAGGGAGGGAAAGAAGCTTGAATGAAATCACAGAGTGTCTACAGTGACAGGACCTGGGTTCAAGGTCAAATATCCCTCACTGCAAAGTGTCCACAAGTACCTCTTTCTGAGAGCAACGTACATGTAAAGACTGGGCTTCTTAGCTCATTGGGGATTGGATCCCTGCCAGCAAAAGACAGGATGGCCTCCAAAAGGACAACGACAGGTTTAGTGAAAACCGCATTCTAGTAATGAAGGATGGCAAGATTATAGAGGACCCTGGAGGGGCTTTGGACGTGACTAGACTCCAGAAAATTTGAGATGCCCATTGTAAGTGACTTCAGTTTACCTTCTAAACTGGTAGAATGCTTGTCCATATTAAGGAAAGTTTGGACAATGGCTTGACCTGCCTCCTTGGGTTTCTGACGCACTGAGTTCAGAAAGACCCGGGGCTTGTCTCCAGGTTTGGCATCATGAAATTTTTTCTTTTCTGCTTCCTCCAATTTCAGGACATCTTTCTCCACCAAGTCTTGCAAAACGCCAGTAAGGAGCTCTTTGCCCACAGATTCCAAAATCTTAAATGGGTTTTTGTCGTGTTTGTCCTCTGTAGGAAATACAAAGACCCCTTCAACTATGGGCACAACTTAGAGTCTTGCTCTGTCTCTAGAAGGTTCTCCATTATGGGAAATAACCCTGAAAATGCCTTCTGACTATTTCACCATCTACCCCATAAACTACCTGTACTCTTGCACTGTACCTGTTGAGTTCTCTCAGCGCATCAAATTCACACTGGGCCCACGGGCTAGTATTTAATGGCTCATCACCACCTAAGATGAGGGGAGGGGCTTCTCATCTCTCCTCTTTGACACTGGGCCTAACGCTAACTTCCCAGCCACCTACTGCTTTTACATTTCTCTTTCTCACAGTGATGGTGATGGCCCATTTGTAATATCTGCTCCAAGGAAAGTCCATGCTGTTACCTACAGCTGTAAATTTGTTTCCACTAGAATTTACTATCTTTTCTTTCCTCTGTATGTAGTTTCCTTGGTAAAAGCACCATGTCTTTGAATCCACATCTCATTCCCACATCTTTGTGCTTCAGATACTGACAAACCTGCATATGCCTCCCGAATGTATAAATTAATGAATAAATGAGCGAATGCATCTAGAGTTCTAATGTTCTAAGATCTTGTCTCAAAAAGAATTCTTAATTGAAAATAATCTGATGACTCATCTTTCAGTATGGTAGATTAATTTGCTACTGTGTGGGATAGCGTTCTATCCCATCTTTGCCGAAAGGGGTAAATGTAGTGTCATTTCCATCCCAAAATTTTCGGCTAGCTTTAATCTGATGGTGGAAATTCCTAAATACCTATCTTTCATATTTCATGTACTTTCATAAGATCATTAAAAGCAGGAGCTTTGTTTGTCCTGTTCGTTACCTAGAGCAAGATCTCTGACACAATTGGCATCTGTCAAATATCTTTTTAATGACATGGTATACTAGCAATTGTGATGAAATGAGTCAGTAAAATAGTATTTTAACTAACATTTACTGCATGCATCCTGAGTCAGCTACTGTGATGGCATTGTACCTATGAAGAAGTGAGACACTTCCAAATTCCTCATAAAGCTTAAAGTCCAATGGGGGGACCTGGGGGAAGGATGGATTTATTTTTATTTTTTCCTTTCTTTCCTTTTTTTTTTTTTTAAAAGACAAGAAAAGTATAGTAAATGGCTGAAGAATCCTAGGCCACTATAGGAATAGGGGTTCTGAAAAAGAGTAGTAGAAATAAAAGCAGAGAGCAGGGTCTGGATTTGAGAGAGGAACCAGTAACCTTGGCCGCTTCTTGAGTGTCGGAAGTGAGGAGAAAGAAAGAACTGAAGATGATTTCAGGTTTCTGGTGTGAATGACTGGGTGACAGTGGTGTCATTAATCAGGACAGAGGAAACTGGAGGGGAAGCAGGGCGGGGGGAAGGATGACCAGTTAGGCTCGGGGCGCAGAGAGATAACAGCTGTCTGAGGGAGCCATGAGAGCATATTTCAGTAGGCACTAGAACAGGGGAGTGTGGTGTTCAAGTGGGTAATCAGGTTTGGGACACAGGTTTAGAACTTGTGAGCATAAACATGTTAGTAAAGCTACGGGGATGGCCTCTGCTAAAGCACATGGATTAAGAAAAGGAAAAGGCATCAGATCAGTTCATGAGAATTACCCATTGCCCTCTCACCCTGAGGTCATCCCATGAACCTGTATATAGTTAACATCAGGAAAGATGCAGTTCGATGTTCTTGCTTTGGAAATACCAGTACCTGGAAGAGGAGGAAACGCTACTTCAGAGTCCGTGGTGTTCTGAGAATTTCCAGATTGTGGGCCTGAGGAAAGATTAAGGACATTAAAATAGTCACTTCTCATGTCTCAGGAATCTTGGCCAATGTGATGGAGGCTCCCCTTTGAAAGTACCTCCTGCAGGCCTGTTCAAGATGCAACTAGCTGAGAACCACACCCACCACCGAGAAGCAAAAGCCTATACACCTTCGTGGCAGAACAGATGAGTCTCTGAACGTGGCTCTTTCTGCTTTCTACGATGAAAGACAGAATCAGATGTAGCATCAAGAGGTCTCTTACTTTATAAGTTTCACGGTGGCTCCTGGGGTGACCCCTACTGCCTACCAGGTGTGTGCAAGGAGTGTCTAATGCAGAGCCGGGCCGGGCTTTAGAGATACCTAAAAAGGACAGGCATCTTCTCGTGGACACTTAACTTTGCCAAGACGTACCACAGCAGAAAATCAGGACGAGGTGACCTCCTGGTCGCCCCTCAGTCAGTGTAAAGTCAGTTTCCCAAGTATCACAGAACAAGAGAGTGGCCAAGCCAGGCTATGAGTGCAAACCTGTCTTTGTTATCATGCATAGACTCTTAATCAAGTATGCCACATAGGGCACTGCACGATAACACAGGTGCCAGGATCCCTAACCACCACCTCAGTTGCAGTATTCGGTCGCATAAAATCACTCAACATATTAGTAAATCCTCTTCGGTAACTTTTTTGATTGTCAATTTTAAAGATAAGAATTTAATTGAAATTTGTTTAAGGTTTTATAAGGATCTCAGTAGAACAACACCCACCCGAGAAGCTTATTCCGAAAAGTTTAAGAATTGGCATAAGCTGACAATTGAGAAATACTCCCAACTCTTTTTTTCATGGTACCTATTGGAGACCAGATTTCCATCTACAAACGGTGGTCCATTTCCCTGCTGTGAATGGAGGACAGCTGCAGGGAACCCCATAAAACTTCAAGCCCAAGGTAGCACGCTTGGCTATCCCACCCATCTAGACTGCTGGAGTAAATTAACCATCAGTAACTTCAAGAGCATTTTCTGGAGGAGGCCTTTTATGGTAATAGAAAGTCGGTCTTCTTATGACCAAGAAATTTCTCTTAGAAGGATCTCTCCCATTAGAGTGCATCCGAAAATTACATCTAATTGTCATGTTCTATGGGCCTAAAAAGATTGGCAGAGAGATGAGGGAGAGACAAAGCCCTATACCCCTCACTGAGGAGGCACCATGGGACAACTTGAGAGGCACACCCCACACATGGGGAGTCACAATGGGTTATACAAGTGCCTCTAGGGTCCATGAACTGTGGATGGGAAGGAATGGGTCAAGGATGAAGGCTTTGGCTATTCTAAAAGTATTCTGGGCCCTTATTGTTATTTGTTGGTTGTGTCTAATTTGGGGGATATGTTAAATGAAAGAGTTACTGAAAGATAAATGAGAAGTTCATTACTCATTGGTAAATGCTTGCTGGGTCACTCAGCAGGCATAGGCTTCCCCCAAGCCCCAGGAGAAAGAGGCTTCTCATTTTCAAAGAACATCTTCTCTTTCTAAATGGCTTTGGCATGTGCAAGAGAGACCAGGGGCTGGACTCCCCTGGATCTCCTGTGTTTGCTGTGGGGAGGGACTAAGTGAGCACAGGAGGGGCTGCTCAGATGTCTGAGCCCAGGATTAGGCCCTCAGAAGGACTGGAGGTGGGGGTTTGGGGAGGCTCACAGAATGGTCTGCAGCCGGGTCCCACACTAGTGGACAGTCTTACTTCGAAGAAGGTGGGAGGGGGTAACTAGAAGACAGAGTCCACTTAAAATCTTCACTTTTCTGTAAGCGCTGAATTTATTCTCTGAGGGCTTCACCATCACCGAAATACATTTTATTCCTCCTGGAGAGCACAGTTTTGGAGAGGGGTTACAAAGTGAATTTGATTACAGACCTGAAGTTCTTATGTCACATGACTATGTTCCCTGGACTTTAACGAGAGAGAGAGAGAGAGAGAGAGACAGACAGAGAGAGAGAGACCTTGGCTGATTAAATGCCTTGCCAGGGTAGCTGGAGAATACAACATGAAACTTTTCAGGCTGCTCTCATGAACTTCAACAAATCAGCTGCCACATATTCCGGATGGGGAATGAGCTTCGATCCAAAGAAGGCTACTGAGGCCAGGAACAAAAAAGAAAGAGGAGACACAGAATAGAGCCACTGATAGAGAAATGGGGCCCCGAAGCCAGAAACCAGGAAGTTGTCCGCAAACTAACACGAGCAGGGAAGAAACCCAGTGTCAGGCACAGACACAGGGCCTACATGAACTTCGGTCTGAGTCATTGACTCTTACTTGAGGAGAGCCCCAGCGTCTCTGCAAGGTGGGTGTCTTCCTCACAGATGTGACAGATAACGATCTGGCACGCCCGTGGCCCTTTTCGCAGGACGCTGTCGATCAGCGCTCGGGCCTTATCCATAACTGTAGCGTTTTCACATTTCACTCTCTCCATCTCCTCCTGGTTCAGCACATTTTTCTCAAAGAGTTCATCCAGCAAGCCGTTGACCGTCCCCATGCTGACTGAGTTGATGAACTGCTTCCTCTTGCCCTTCAGATCCTTGTCTGGTAGGAGAACAAGGGTTCGTCAAGTCACAAAAACGGGCTGCCCGCCTCTCGTGTCAGCAGCAAGGGGTAGCCTACTTTGGGTTGAATCAGTAGGACGCCCCCTCCAAACAGTGCAGGAATCCTCCAGCCATGCACACCCGTCAGTGCTCCCTGGGCCTTGCCCGTACGTGCTCCCTGGACGGCCTGAAATCACACTGGCTCCCTCCCATTCCTATCTGGAAACCCGGCATGGTCCTGACATGCCCCGTGTTTACTCAACCCTGCACAGGAAGATAAAGAGGCAGCGCTCTGTTCTCCCATTCCCTGTGGTGCCCACCCCAGGCCCATCCCTCACCTTCTACCAGACTGTGGCCCTTCGAATTCAGTTAGGATTGCAAAACCACAGGATACCAGTAAAGCCCCAGCTCCCTTCTGGCCCTTGCCTTTCCTTTCTGCAGGCTGTGGAATTCTCTGGAACCCCTCTCCTTTCCCCCTGTGCCCTCCCCCCTGCCTCTGTGCCCTCGCCCTCAATTCTGATCACCTGAACATTCCTAGAAGTAAAAGCCAAAACTGTTTTTCCCCAAGAGCTGTCCTTTTAAGACAGTGCACGACTTACCGGCCATGGCTTTTTCCTGTCAGCCTCGGTGGTATGAAACCGAAAGCATTTTCCACCTTCCTTTTAGCAGGGTGTGTACATGTGTTGAGAAATAGCCACTGTTCACGCATTCGCATCCTGTTTTGTTTTCCTCCCCCCTCTGCTTCAAGAGACAGTCAGTTCTCTGAAACTTAGACTGCATCGGGGAGTGTATCTTCGGGAAATTTCTTTCACTTGCACTTGGAGAAGGTCGGAGTAGGAAGAGAGGGGGCTCAGAGAGCCAGGAACCAGTGGGAAAAGCTGTATACAGTGAAACTCACACAGTGCAGACTTGCCCATTCATTAGGAATCAGCAAGTGTGATGGGGAAACGTAACTTCTGCTTTGGCATCGTATTCAGTCCATTCTGGCTGGAAGAGAACAGCATAGACTGATGGCTGATGAACCACAGGGGTTTGCTTCCCCCAGCTCTAGAGGCTACAAGTCTGGGATCAGGGCCCCAGCACCCTATTGGGGTTGTGGTGCTGGCCCCTCCCTGGGTCTCAGGCTGCTGACTTCTGGCCGTGTCCCCATGTGGTGGGAAAGGAGCTCTCTGGAGCCTAATTCTGTTCAGTTCTGCCCCTCATGACCTAGTCAGCTTCCAAGACCTCACCTCCCAAAACCATCAACCCTTTGGGCCTCAGCTTCTCAACCTACGATTCTGGGAAGGACACAGACATTCAGTCTATAGCATTTGGGGAAGTTGAGCCACGGCATCCTCTGTCCATCCTGCAGCTCCTGGCTGTGCTTCTGGGAAGTAGGTTTGCTTTCAGGGATGGACACATTTTTCCCCAGAATCTAGTGTTTTCTTTCCTGTTGCTCTTCCCTGACTCTGAATTTACGGACACCGTAGAGTCTGAAAGCCCAGCTGCGGACTCCAAATCTCTGACTTACCTTTGTAACCACTCATTCTTGGGCAAGATGCTGAAGTTTCCCCTGCTTTGCTTCCTCTCTCTGTAAAATGATTTCATAAATAGTGCACACTGACACGGTTCTGAGCATGAAGTGGGTGAAAATGTAGAAGCTGCATAGAACAGGTCCTGGCGGGTTGTAAGCCTACGATCAGCGCTATTGTTATTTATAACACAGATATTTCTCACTAGAAAAAATGGCGAAGGTTAATTATTCTCAGATTATCTAATTAAGCTTGTCTTTTTAGGTTTTTGACATCTGGGTATAGTTGACACACAGTGTTACATGGGTCCCAGCCTACAACCTAGGGATCCCAGAAGTGTGTGCAACACACTGTGCTCACAAGTAGCCACCATTGGTCACCACACGACACTGTCCCAGCCCCACTGACTGTGTTACCTGTGCTGTGCCTTTAACTCGCCTCAGGTTAAGTTTACCTCTGGCGAGAAGCCTCCCGCCTCTCATCCATTCACTCAGTGAGCAAATACATACAATGACCTAGTCTGTCAGACACTGTGTCTGGATGCCAGGGGTTCAGTCAACACAGACCATGGTCCCCTGCCCTCGTGGTCGCAGACTCCAGAGGAGAAAACAAACAGGAAACCTAACAGGTAACTAGGATATTCAGAATGTCATGGCTGTGGTGAATGCTAAACAGAACACAGGAAGTAGGAGGTGAGCTGTGAAATATTGGAGGACACACTGAAATGGAAGACACAAGAGAATGGCAAGACCCAGAGAAGCCACTGCTTTCTGTAAGCACATATTCAATGTCCCGGAAGTAAAGTCAATAGAGCCATTTTATTTTCTAGATCGATTTTGTGGAAGATGGACTGATAGCAAGACTAAGAAAAAATGCAGATATTAACCTTCACA